>NC_135239.1:176346671-178746671 GCF_051348905.1 Ranitomeya variabilis
CATGTCACAGACACAACTGGAAGAGGCCTAGCAACAGTTGTGTTAGAAAGATTGACAGAACAGCATCAGTTGTGTGTCTCAAATATTCGTGGCTAGTGTTATGATAATGGAGCTAATATGAGGGGACAATATAAAGGGGTGCAGGCCATTGTTTTGGAGAAAAACCCTCATGCATTCTTTGTGCCATGTTCTCCACATCAGGGCTGCCACTAGAAATTTCGGGGCCCCATACTGGCAAAATTTTCAGGGGCCCCCTTGAGACTCCGCCCAGGCTCCACCCCAGCCCCGCCTCCACGCTCCACCCCTCAAACTGTCCACAGTCCCACCGCTCTCTCTTGGAAAAACTCCACTTCTCACCAATCACACATTGAGGGTACGTACCCACCTTCAGGATGGCCGGCGGTTGCGTCGGAGCGGCAAACCCGCTCGGCGCTAAGCCCCGCCCCCTACTGTGACGCGATGATGCCGGATGTGTTCATTGCACACATCCGGGATCATCGCACCCCACACATAGGGCCCTGTGTTATAGCTTGCGGCGGCGCAGCTGCCGCAAGGAACACGGACATGCTGCGATCTTAAAAGAAGCGCCGCATGTCCGGAGTCGCAGGGCCGCCGGGTGCGTGTTACCACGCATAGTGGAGACGGGATTTCATAAAATCCCCTTCACTATGCTGGAACATCTGGACGCTGCGTGTTTGACGCTGTGGCCCCACGCAGCGTCAAACACGCAGCGTTTACTTAAGGTGGACACATACCCTAACAGTTCCCATCACCAGATCACACATATAGCCGGCAGCTTTTGTTTTGGCCAAAAGATTTTGTAAGCCGCCACCATAACACGGTAGACTCTTTTGGTGAGGCCCTACTCTGCTGTAACCTATTAAATATTTGTTAAAATATGCAATACAATTTAGGTATATTTTTATTTATTTTTCAATTTTTAAAATGACCAATAATATCACATAAAAAGTACAAATACCGCTACACCATGACCAGATGACATATTACCACCACAGTGATCGAATAATATCACATACAAGGAACAAATACCGCAACACCATCTCCAGACCACATATTACCACCACATAGTTACTGAATACTACAATTCTGATCAGTAATAAAAAAAAAAGCACCACACTATCACCATAAGTGCCATTATACACAGGAGATCTGTACTTATTATGCAGTGTCTGTGTACAGATAATACAGTGATCACTAGTGAAAGTATACAAAGGACCTCTGTATATAGTATACAGTGTATAGTGTCAGTGTATAGGTAACACTGACTTACCAGTGACGTCTCTAGGTGAAGTCCTGTTGTGAATTAGACTTTTTGGCTCCCTCTTGTGGTTACTAGTGATATTACTCTGGGAGTTTCTTCCCTCAGTTTGTACCCACCTGGGCCGTTAGTCCAGGGGTGTTGCTATATAAACTTCCTGGATCCTTAGTCCAGTGCCTGGCATCGTTGTAATCAGATCCTTTCTGTTTGCTCCTATCTGCTGGTCCCGGTTCGTGCTAAATTAAGCTAAGTCCTGCTTCTTTGTTTTTTGGGTTATTTGCTTGCTCTCATTTTTGTCCAGCTTGTACTAAATGTGATTCCTGACCTTGCTGGAAGCTCTAGGGGGCTGGTGTTCTCCCCCCGGGCCGTTAGACGGTTCGGGGGTTCTTGAATTTCCAGCGTGGATATTTTTGATAGGGTTTTTGCTGACCATATAAGTTATCTTACTATATTCTGCTATTAGCTAGTGGGCCTCTCTTTGCTAAATACCTAGTTCATTCTTACGTTTGTCTTTTCCTCTTACCTCACCGTTATTATTTGTTGGGGACTTGTATCCAACTTTTGGGGTCTTTTCTCTGGAGGCAAGAAAGGTCTTTCTTTTCCCTTCTAGGGTTAGTTAGTTCTCCGGCTGGCGCGAGACGTCTAGAATCAACGTAGGCACGTTCCCCGGCTGCTGTTATTTGTGGTGCTAGGATTAGATATATGGTCAGCCCAGTTACCACTGCCCTATGAGCTGGTTTTTGTGTTTGCAGACTTAGTAAATATTTCTGAGACCCTCTGCCATTGGGGTCATAACAGTATGCCAGGCCAACATTGAATGTTTATGCATTGCAGAAGTGGGATAATAAGAAAGGAAATTCTGAGTTGTTTTTTTTTTTTTTTTTTCCTCTCTTTCTCCCCTTTACCTTTGAGTGGCTTGTGCTTGCTGCAGACATGAATGTCCAGACCTTGATTACAAGTGTAGACCAGCTTGCTGCTCGTGTGCAGGGCATACAAGATTTTGTTACCAGTAGTCCTATGTCTGAACCTAAAATACCTATTCCTGATCTGTTTTCTGGAGACCGATTTAGGTTTAGGAATTTCAAGAATAATTGTAAATTGTTTCTTTCTCTGAGACCCCGTTCATCTGGAGATTCAGCTCAGCAAGTTAAAATTGTTATTTCTTTTTTACGGGGCGACCCTCAGGATTGGGCTTTCTCGCTAGCGCCAGGAGATCCGGCATTGGCAAATATTGATGCGTTTTTTCTGGCGCTCGGATTGCTTTACGAGGAACCCAATCTTGAAGTTCAGGCAGAAAAAGCCTTGCTGGCTATTTCTCAGGGCCAGGATGAAGCTGAAGTGTATTGCCAAAAATTTCGGAAATGGTCCGTGCTTACTCAGTGGAATGAGTGTGCTCTGGCTGCAAATTTCAGAAATGGCCTTTCTGAAGCCATTAAGAATGTGATGGTGGGTTTCCCCATTCCTACAAGTCTGAATGATTCCATGGCGCTGGCTATTCAAATTGACCGGCGTTTGCGGGAGCGCAAAACCGCTAATCCTCTGGTGGTGTTGTCTGAACAAACACCTGATTTAATGCAATGTGTTAGAATTCAGACTAGAAATGAGCGGAAAAATCATAGACGTCAGAATGTGTTGTGTTTTTACTGTGGTGATTCTACACATGTTATATCAGCATGCTCTAAACGCCTAACAAGGGTTGTTAGTCCTGTCGCCATTGGTAATTTGCAACCTAAATTTATTTTGTCTGTGACTTTAATTTGCTCATTGTCTTCTTACCCTGTTATGGCATTTGTGGATTCAGGTGCTGCCCTGAGTCTTATGGATCTGTCATTTGCCAAGCGCTGTGGTTTTGTTCTTGAACCATTGGTAAATCCTATTCCTCTTAGAGGTATTGATGCTACGCCATTGGCGGAAAATAAACCGCAGTTTTGGACGCAGGTAACCATGTGCATGACTCCTGAACATCGGGAGGTGATTCGTTTTCTTGTTCTGCATAAAATGCATGATTTGGTCATTTTGGGGCTGCCATGGTTACAGACCCACAATCCAGTCTTGGATTGGAAGGCAATGTCTGTGTCAAGTTGGGGCTGTCAGGGAATTCATGCTGATTCCCCGCCGGTGTCTATTGCTTCCTCTACTCCTTCGGAAGTTCCTGAGTATTTGTCTGATTATCAGGATGTGTTCAGCGAGTCCAGATCCGGTGCTCTGCCTCCTCATAGGGACTGTGACTGCGCCATAGATTTGATTCCAGGTAGTAAATTTCCTAAGGGAAGATTATTTAATCTGTCTGTACCTGAGCATGCCGCAATGCGTTCGTATATCAAGGAGTCTCTGGAGAAGGGGCATATCCGTCCATCCTCTTCCCCTCTTGGTGCGGGATTCTTTTTTGTGGCCAAGAAGGACGGATCTTTGAGACCTTGTATTGACTATCGGCTTCTGAATAAAATCACTGTTAAATTTCAGCATCCTTTGCCTCTGTTGTCGGACTTGTTTGCCCGGATTAAAGGTGCCAAGTGGTTCACCAAGATAGATCTTCGTGGTGCGTACAACCTTGTGCGCATTAAGCAAGGTGATGAATGGAAGACTGCATTTAATACGCCCGAAGGTCATTTTGAGTACTTGGTGATGCCTTTTGGGCTCTCTAATGCTCCCTCAGTGTTTCAGTCCTTTATGCATGATATTTTCCGGAAGTATCTGGATAAATTTATGATTGTTTATCTGGATGATATTCTGGTTTTCTCTGAAGATTGGGACTCACATGTGGAGCAGGTCAGGATGGTGTTTCAGGTTTTGTGTGAGAATGCTTTGTTTGTTAAGGGCTCAAAGTGTCTCTTTGGAGTACAGAAGGTTCCCTTTTTGGGGTTTATTTTTTCCCCTTCTGCTGTGGAGATGGACCCAGTCAAGGCCCGAGCTATTCATGAGTGGACTCAACCCACGTCAGTTAAGAGTCTTCAGAAGTTCTTGGGTTTTGCTAACTTCTACCGTCGTTTTATCACTAATTTTTCTAGCGTTGTTAAACCTTTGACGGATATGACCAAGAAAGGTTCTGATGTTGCTAACTGGGCTCCTGCAGCCGTGGAGGCGTTCCAGGAGTTGAAATGCCGGTTTACTTCGGCGCCTGTTTTGTGCCAGCCTGATGTCTCACTTCCCTTTCAGGTCGAAGTGGATGCTTCTGAGTTTGGTGCAGGGGCCGTTTTGTCACAGAGAGGCCCTGGTTGCTCGGTAATGAGACCATGTGCTTTCTTCTCTAGGAAGTTTTCGCCTGCTGAGCGGAATTATGATGTTGGCAATCAGGAGTTGCTGGCCATGAAGTGGGCATTTGAGGAGTGGCGTCATTGGCTCGAGGGTGCTAAGCATCGTGTGGTGGTCTTGACTGATCACAAAAATTTGATGTATCTCGAGTCTGCTAAACGCCTGAATCCTAGACAGGCCCGCTGGTCATTGTTTTTCTCCCGTTTTGACTTTGTGGTCTCGTATTTACCAGGTTCAAAGAATGTGAAGGCTGATGCTCTTTCAAGGAGCTTTGTGCCTGACTCTCCTGGAGTCGCAGAACCAGTTGGTATTCTTAAAGAGGGAGTTACTTTGTCAGCCATTTCTCCTGATTTGCGACGCGTGTTGCAGAGATTTCAGGCTGGTAGACCTGACTCTTGTCCACCTGACAGACTGTTTGTTCCTGATAAGTGGACCAGCAGAGTCATTTCCGAGGTTCATTCCTCGGTGTTGGCAGGTCATCCGGGAATTTTTGGCACCAGAGATCTGGTGGCTAGGTCCTTTTGGTGGCCTTCCTTGTCACGGGATGTGCGGTCATTTGTGCAGTCCTGTGGGACTTGTGCTCGAGCTAAGCCTTGCTGTTCTCGTGCCAGCGGGTTGCTCTTGCCCTTGCCTGTCCCGAAGAGGCTTTGGACACACATTTCCATGGATTTCATTTCTGATCTCCCGGTGTCTCAGGGTATGTCTGTCATCTGGGTGGTATGTGATCGCTTTTCGAAAATGGTCCATTTGGTGCCTTTGCCTAAGCTGCCTTCCTCTTCCGATCTGGTTCCTGTGTTCTTTCAGAATGTGGTTCGCTTACACGGCATTCTTGAGAATATTGTGTCTGACAGAGGATCCCAGTTTGTTTCCAGGTTCTGGCGATCCTTTTGTGCTAGGATGGGCATTGATTTGTCGTTCTCGTCTGCCTTTCATCCTCAGTCTAATGGACAAACTGAGCGAACTAATCAGACTCTGGAGGCTTATTTGAGGTGTTTTGTTTCGGCAGATCAGGATGATTGGGTGACCTTCTTGCCGTTGGCTGAGTTTGCCCTTAATAATCGGGCTAGTTCCGCTACTTTGGTTTCGCCATTTTTCTGCAACTCTGGTTTCCATCCTCGTTTTTCCTCGGGACATGTAGAGCCTTCTGACTGTCCTGGGGTAGATTCTGTGGTGGATAGGTTGCAGCAGATCTGGAATCATGTGGTGGACAACTTAAAATTGTCACAGGAGAAGGCTCGGCGTTTTGCCAACCGCCGCCGCGGTGTGGGTCCCCGACTTCGTGTTGGGGATTTGGTGTGGCTGTCTTCTCGATTTGTTCCTATGAAGGTCTCCTCTCCTAAATTTAAGCCTTGCTTCATCGGTCTTTACAAGATATTGGAAATCCTTAATCCAGTGTCCTTTCGCTTGGATCTTCCGGTGTCGTTTGCCATTCACAACGTGTTCCATAGGTCCTTGTTGCGACGCTACGTTGTGCCTGTGGTTCCTTCTGCTGAGCCTCCTGCTCCGGTGTTGGTTGAGGGCGAGTTGGAGTACGTGGTGGAGAAGATCTTGGATTCTCGTCTCTCCAGACGGAGACTTCAGTATCTGGTCAAGTGGAAGGGCTATGGTCAGGAGGATAATTCCTGGGTGGTTGCCTCTGACGTGCATGCGGCCGATTTAGTTCGTGCCTTTCACGCTGCTCATCCTGATCGCCCTGGTGGTCTTGGTGAGGGTTCGGTGACCCCTCCTTAAGGGGGGGGTACTGTTGTGAATTAGACTTTTTGGCTCCCTCTTGTGGTTACTAGTGATATTACTCTGGGAGTTTCTTTCTTCAGTTTGCACCCACCTGGGCCGTTAGTCCAGGGGTGTTGCTATATAAACTTCCTGGATCCTTAGTCCAGTGCCTGGCATCGTTGTAATCAGATCCTTTCTGTTTGCTCCTATCTGCTGGTCCCAGTTCGTGCTAAATTAAGCTCAGTCCTGCTTCTTTGTTTTTTGGGTTATTTGCTTGCTCTCATTTTTGTCCAGCTTGTACTAAATGTGATTCCTGACCTTGCTGGAAGCTCTAGGGGGCTGGTGTTCTCCCCCCGGGCCGTTAGATGGTTCGGGGGTTCTTGAATTTCCAGCGTGGATATTTTTGATAGGGTTTTTGCTGACCATATAAGTTATCTTACTATATTCTGCTATTAGCTAGTGGGCCTCTCTTTGCTAAATACCTAGTTCATTCTTACGTTTGTCTTTTCCTCTTACCTCACCGTTATTATTTGTTGGGGGCTTGTATCCAACTTTTGGGGTCTTTTCTCTGGAGGCAAGAAAGGTCTTTCTTTTCCCTTCTAGGGTTAGTTAGTTCTCCGGCTGGCGCGAGACGTCTAGAATCAACGTAGGCACGTTCCCCGGCTGCTGTTATTTGTGGTGCTAGGATTAGATATATGGTCAGCCCAGTTACCACTGCCCTATGAGCTGGTTTTTGTGTTTGCAGACTTAGTAAATATTTCTGAGACCCTCTGCCATTGGGGTCATAACAAGTCCTTCATCTTTCATCCAGCACAGACCGCCATCATGTCTTCCAGCCAGGACTCGTTTCTGCAGGAAATAACACAGTTATCTCGAGCTCCGCTTGTAGAACACATTACTTAATTTTTCCCAACTTCTACATTACACCGCATAAAGAAAAAGAGGCGACATAGTGTCACTCTACACAGTAACAGGACCGCCCCCTCATTTAAAACAGTGTCCTCAAAAAATAAATACATCACTGCAGTAATAATATCCCTTAATTAGTCCCTATGGTAATAATATTCCCCATCCTGGCCCCCGTGTGTCTCATTCCTGGCGTCAGCCATATGTTCTCCCATCCTGCCCTCATGAGTATCCATCCTGCCCCATATGATCTCCCCATCCTGCCCCATCTGTCTCCATCGTATCCATCCTGCCCCATGATCCTGCACAATCTGTCTCCAATTCTGCCCCCAGTGTCTCCAATCATGCCTCCTGTGTCTCCAATCCTTCCCCATCTGTCTCCAGTCATGCCCCCATGTCTTTCATCATACCCCATATCTCCATTCTGCCCCTGTGTCCAGCATCATTCATAGCCCCTGTGTCCAGCATCATTCATAGCCCGTGTCCAGCATCATTCATAGCCCGTGTCCAGCATCATTCATAGCCCCTGTGTCCAGCATCATTCATAGCCCCTGTGTCCAGCATCATTCATAGCCCCTGTGTCCAGCATCTCTGCCCCTGTGTCCAGCATCTCTGCCCCTGTGTCCAGCATCTCTGCCCCTGTGTCCAGCATTCTGCCCCGTGTCCAGCATTCTGCCCCCTGTGTCCAGCATTCTGCCCCTTGTGTCCAGCATCCTGCCCCTTTGTCCAGCATTCTGCCCCTGTGTCCAGCATCTCTGCCCCTGTGTCCAGCATCTCTGCCCCTGTGTCCAGCATCTCTGCCCCTGTGTCCAGCATCTCTGCCCCTGTGTCCAGCATCTCTGCCCCTGTGTCCAGCATACTGCCCCTGTGTCCAGCATCTCTGCCCCTGTGTCCAGCATCTCTGCCTCTGTGTCCAGCATCTCTGCCTCTGTGTCCAGCATCTCTGCCCCTGTGTCCAGCATCTCTGCCCGTGTCCAGCATCTCTGCCCCTGTGTCCAGCATACTGCCCCTGTGTCCAGCATACTGCCCCTGTGTCCAGCATTCTGCCCCTGTGTCCAGCATCTCTGCCCCTGTGTCCAGCATCCTGCCTCTGTGTCCAGCATCTCTGCCCGTGTCCAGCATCTCTGCCCCTGTGTCCAGCATCTCTGCCCCCTGTGTCCAGCATCTCTGCCCCTGTGTCCAGCATCTCTGCCCCTGTGTCCAGCATACTGCCCCTGTGTCCAGCATACTGCCCCTGTGTCCAGCATTCTGCCCCCTGTGTCCAGCATTCTGCCCCCTTTGTCCAGCATTCTGCCCCTTTGTCCAGCATTCTGCCCCCTGTGTCCAGCATTCTGCCCCGTGTCCAGCATACTGCCCCCTGTATCCAGCATCTCTGCCCCTTTGTCCAGCATTCTGCCCTGTGTCCAGCATCTCTGCCCCTTTGTCCAGCATACTGCCCCTTTGTCCAGCATTCTGCCCCTTTGTCCAGCATCTCTGCCCCTTTGTCCAGCATTCTGCCCCCTGTGTCCAGCATTCTGCCCCGTGTCCAGCATTCTGCCCCGTGTCCAGCATCTCTGCCCCTTTGTCCAGCATACTGCCCCTTTGTCCAGCATTCTGCCCCTTTGTCCAGCATCTCTGCCCCTTTGTCCAGCATTCTGCCCCCTGTGTCCAGCATACTGCCCCCTTGTCCAGCATACTGCCCCCTGTGTCCAGCATCTCTGCCCCGTGTCCAGCATCTCTGCCCCCTGTGTCCAGCATCTCTGCCCCCTGTGTCCAGCATCTCTGCCCCCTGTGTCCAGCATCTCTGCCCCCTGTGTCCAGCATTCTGCCCCCTGTGTCCAGCATTCTGCCCCCTGTGTCCAGCATTCTGCCCCCTGTGTCCAGCATCTCTTCCCCCTGTGTCCAGCATCTCTTCCCCCTGTGTCCAGCATCTCTGCCCCCTGTGTCCAGCATCTCTGCCCCCTGTGTCCAGCATCTCTGCCCCTTTGTCCAGCATTCTGCCCCCTGTGTCCAGCATTCTGCCCCCTGTGTCCAGCATACTGCCCCCTTGTCCAGCATCTCTGCCCCTGTGTCCAGCATCTCTGCCCCCTGTGTCCAGCATCTCTGCCCCCTGTGTCCAGCATCTCTGCCCCCTGTGTCCAGCATCTCTGCCCCCTGTGTCCAGCATCTCTGCCCCTTTGTCCAGCATTCTGCCCCCTGTGTCCAGCATACTGCCCCCTTGTCCAGCATACTGCCCCCTGTGTCCAGCATCTCTGCCCCCTGTGTCCAGCATCTCTGCCCCCTGTGTCCGGCATCTCTGCCCTGTGTCCAGCATCTCTGCCCCCTTTGTCCAGCATTCTGCCCCTTTGTCCAGCATTCTGCCCCCTTGTCCAGCATACTGCCCCCTGTGTCCAGCATCTCTGCCCCCTGTGTCCAGCATCTCTGCCCCCTGTGTCCAGCATCTCTGCCCCCTGTGTCCAGCATCTCTGCCCCCTGTGTCCAGCATCTCTGCCCCCGGTGTCCAGCATACTGCCCGTGTCCAGCTTTCTGCCCCAGCGTGTCCAGCGTTCTGCCCCGGGCCCCAGCGTGTGTGTCCAGCGTTCTGCCCCGGGCCCCAGCGTGTCCAGCGTTCTGCCCTGGGCCCCACCCCCCTGGGATCGCCGCTCTCAAAAAAAAAAAAAAAAGAGTTCTTACCTTGCCATGCTCCTGCGGCGGGGAACCACCTCACTTCCTCCACGCAGGTGAAGGACGCACTCGCCGGCGGCTGACAATGACGTCAGACGCCGGCGAAGTGCGACTGCGCACTGCGGCCGCTCAAGTCAGCTGCCAGCCTCCGACTGGCTGGCGGCAGCGGTTAACCATTGACGTGCGGGCACGGGCCCGCATGTCAATAGTGGCCCGCAGCGCCGGCAGGGGGGGGCCCGCAGCGCCGGCAGGTGGGGGGCCCGCAGCGCCGGCAGGGGGTGGCTGCAGCGCCGGCAGGGTGGGGCCTGGTGAGCAGATTAGACGGGGCCCGATGCGGGCCCCCTCTGCTCACCGGGCCCCATACGCCAGTCATGGCTGTCATGCCCTGATGGCGGCCCTGCTCCACATAACTGGAATCTTGTTGTGGTACATGCTGCAGAGAGTTCCAACCGATGAAAACAATTTTATGCATTCTTTTCTGGAGCAAGTAAGAGGTGGGAAGTGGCCAATAACCATTTATCACAATTAACACTAAAGGCTCTATCTCAGACACGATGGTGTGTTCGGCTTGAATCAGTTAAAGCCATTTTGTTTCAGTTTCCTCAGCTTGTTGAAGCTTTAGAAGTCTTTGTACATGGCACTAAATATTCCAGTGACACATACAGCGAAGCAAAGATTCTATTGGATTCACTTTGTACCTACCCTTTTGTAGTTTCATTATGTGTTTGGTATGACATCTTGCTGCAGGTCAACCAAATCAGCCTGGCTTTACAGGCGAAAACTATGAACCTCTCCAGCACAATTCCACTGGTTGAGGCCATCACTACAGCCTTCACAGAGTATTTCACATTGGGGTTTAAACAAGCAGAAAGTAAAGCTGCTGTCAGGATCACACTCAGTCGGAGCAGCCTTTGGAAGTGGGGAATCACCAGAAATAATACACAAGACACGTCTTGTATAGTGTATCACTGGGAAGTCTCTGAAGCACGCCTGCCTTCAAGGTGCTATCCCTTCTTTATATAGTTGTATCGGTAGGTTCAGTGGTTATACAAGTTTTGCATGTTTAAACAAAGAGACAAAACAGGAAAGAAAGAAAAAACAGTTTCGTGGGCGGCAGTTTCACAACAAACAGTACAAAGGCAATTCCACAGACAAGAAAAACAGGATTTCATACTATAGCTAAAATGTCCTTGAATGGACAGGTCAATATTTATCACAAATTCTTTTTTGTGGTTCATTGAGGTAACCATTTTTGTTCTGCTCTTCACAATCCCCCCTTTGACATATTCCATTCAAAACCTTGTCATATAGACGATCATTTTAGTCATTCTTTTTGTGATATTACAACAAAAAAAAAAAAAAAACAACTTTATATTCTCGCATCCATTACACAAAATTTATTTGTGCATACCGAGATACCCTTGAGTACAACCTTGAATAATACATATATAATTACAATAACCATAACTGTATGTATTAGGCTTTGCATAATCCCGGTAACCCACCCACCGATCCCTCTGAACCAATTGGCCGGGTTAAGAAAAGAAAAGGTATCTGACCACCAGCTATCCTTATTTTGATCATTGTCTTTGTCATACTGATCCCTGAGTCGTTGTACGTCTCCTAATTTAAATCTCATACTCATAGTACTATTTGGCTCTATATAATGACAGCAGGTGGGTCCGATGATTTGACACATACCCCCTTGTGAGGCAGTTAGGTAATCCAATACCAGGGTATGTTGGTTAGTGACTATTATAAGCTGATTCTGTACAGCTATACTAGTATTTAATATGTCCAATATATCCCAAATCTGGTCATCTAGATAATCCGTGGCTCTAACTAATTTATCCCACATCTGTGTTAACATTATTAACATCAATATCATGAGTCTTATACTGCTTTTTTGCAAGGGCTTGCATGTATCCATGATGCCTTTCCTTCAAGCTTGACTGCTGTTGGAGTTGTTAACAGGACTTGGAAAGGTCCGTCAAATCTCGGTTCCAGAGTCTTTCTGGTGTGTCTTTTCACGTAGATTTGATCACCAGGTTCCAACTTGTGGCCTCCTTCGAGATTTTCTGGATCTGGAAGGGAAGCAAAAACTTGCGAATGCACTTTAGTTAAACGTTTTTGTAATTCTTGTACATAAGCAGTTAAAGTCTCAGTATTCAACATCAGTTGTTGTGGAAAATAACAACCCAAATTTGCTGCTCTACCAAAAAGAATCTCATGTGGTGACAGCTTAGCCTTCCCCCTTGGGGCGTTTCGGATGGAATACAGGGCAAGTGGTAGACACTCGGTCCAAGGCTTTCCTGTTTCTGCCATGGCCTTCTGGATTTTTAATTTTATTGTTCCATTTAATCTTTCCACTTTACCTGAACTCTGTGGGTGATACGGAGTGTGAAACTGGTTTTCTACTCCCAACATTTTCATAACATTCTGGAATATTTCCCCAGTAAAATGGGTACCCCTATCTGACTCGATCACCTCAGGCATGCCGTAACGGGGTATCAGTTCATGTGCTATTTTAATGGCAGTAGTTTTTGCTGAGGCTTTACGAACTGGATAAGCCTCTGGCCACCCTGAGAACATGTCCACACACACAAGCACATATTCGTATCCATTGTACCTAGGAAGTTGGATGTAGTCGATCTGGAGTCTTTGAAAGGGATACAGTGGTCTTACATGATGCTTGGTTGGGGTTTTAATGGTCTGACCTGGATTGTGTGCCAGGCATATAGCGCATGCAGCACACATGTTCCGAGCAAAATTACCAAAGCCTGGAGCCAACCACCTTTCTTTTACCTTGAGCGTCATACCATTTGCCGACACATGCGTGGGTAGGTGGAGGTCACTTGCCACTGCGGGGTACCAGGCTCTGGGTAAACACAACAAAGTTCCTTTTTTTCCATAATCCTTGCTGATCTTCTGCCCCTTTTTTCTGCCACTGCCCTCGTTCTTCGTCGTCTACCTGTTTCTGAGCTTCCTTCAATCTCTCCTCATCATCTTCAGAGCTATCTAGTGTGTGGGCATGATGTAAGGGTTTACGTGCTGCCTGTTTTGCTGCCTTGTCGGCTTTATCGTTACCCCTGGCTTCCTCGGTGTCGAGTCTCACATGTGCAGCTACCTTTATCACCGCTATTTCTTTAGTTTCTTGTGCTGCCTCCAGAATCTGTCTAATGAGGGAGGCATGTTTAACAGGTTCGCCTGAAGCAGTCATATAACCTCTGGCTCTCCATATTACGCCAAAATCGAAAATAATGCCATGTGCATATCTAGAATCAGTGTATATGTTTGCTGTCTGATCTTTGGCTATTTTTAGAGCTTCAACCAATGCCGTAAGTTCTGCTTCTTGTGCAGACTGATTAGCAGGGAGAGGTTCTGCTTTCAGCACTTCATGCTGAGTTACTACCGCATAACCTGTATGAAATTGTCCATTCATATCTGCATATCTACTGCCATCTATGAAAAGTTCAAATGTAGCATTACAGAGTGGCTTGTCACGTACATTACATAAGCCCTGAGTCTCTTGTTCCATTAATTGTACACAATCATGCATTGACTTTGATGGGTCAAAGGAGTTGGAGAGTGCAGTTTCCTCAGGTATGGTACCCACCTCAGACTCTAAAGGGAGCAAAGACGCGAGATTAAGAGTCTGAATCCTGGCAAAGGAAATGTTGGGCGGCAGTAGTAGGGAACATTGGAGACGGAGGTGTCTGGCCATTGAAATATGTTTAGGTTGGACCTGGTTAAGAATGCCATGTACATCATGAGTGGTCTGAACTAGAAGTGGGTGATCAAGAACAATCTCAGAAGCTTTATCTAATAACAGTGAAATTGCGGCTACTACTCTTACACAAGAAGGTGCGGCTCTAGCTACAGGGTCCAGATGAGCTGATATGTATGCCACAGGTCTCTGTTTGTTTCCATGTTTTTGTGTGAGCACCCCTGTAGCATGTGAGGATATCTCAGCTGCCATCAATTGAAAAGGTTTAGTGTAGTCTGGGAGTCCCAGAGCCGGAGCTGATACCAGTGCTGTTTTCAAAGAGGAAAATGACTGTTTAGCCTCTTCACTGAGTGAATATGGTGTGTTGGCAATACAGTCATATAAAGGCTGCATGAGTTGACTTGCATGTATGATCCACTGTCTACAGTGTGAAACAATACCTAGGAAAGCACGCAGCTGTTTGTGATTCCTGGGTTCAAGCATGTTACGTATGGCTTCCGTACGTTGAGGTGTGAGGTGTCTGATGCCCTGTGATATGCAGTGACCTAAGGGTATGTGCACACGTTCAGGATTTCTTGCAGAAATTTCCTGAAGAAAACCGGAAATTTTCTGCAAGAAATCCGCATTTTTTTTTTTTGCGTTTTTTTTCCGTTTTTTTCGCGTTTTTTTAGCATTCTGCAAGCGTAATTAGCTTGCAGAATGCTAAAGTTTTCCAAGCGATCTGTAGCATCGCTTGGAAAACTGACTGACAAGTTGGTCACACTTGTCAAACATACTGTTTGACAAGTGTGACCAACTTTTTACTATAGATGCAGCTTATGCAGCATCTATAGTAAAAGATAGAATGTTTAAAAATAATAAAAAAAATAAAAAAATGCTTATACTCACCCAGACATCTCCTCAGCGGCCGTCCGGCTCCTCTTCTAGCTGGTCTGTGCGCACAGGACCTCCCGTGACGTCACGGTCACGTGAGCGGTCACATGACCGCTCACGACCAATCACAGGACAGTGACGTCAATCGGCGAGGTCCTTCAGCGCACACCAGCTACAGGAACCGAACGGCAGCGTGCGAGGAGGCGGGAATACATCGAGGGTGAGTATAGGACTGTTTATTATTTTATTTCTTATTTTTTGACCACTTATATGGTGCCCAGTGCGTGGAGGAGAGTCTCCTCTCCTCCACCCTGGGTACCAACCGCATATAATCTGCTTACTTCCCGCATGGTGTGCACAGCCCCGTGCGGGAAGTAAGCAGATCAATGGACCCCTAGGTGTGCGGAATCCCTGCAATTCCGCATTTTTAATGAACATGTTGCTTTTTTTTCCGCTATGCGATTTTTTCGCGGAAAAAATCGCAACATTTGCACAAAAAATGCGGAATACCCTGTAAATAATAGGAGGCTTATGTAAGCGTTTTTTTTCGCGTTTTTATCACGTTTTTATAGCGAAAAAACGCGAAAAAAACGCTAACAATCCTGAACGTGTGCACATGGCCTAAGAACACGACTGTTTGTTGACAAGCCTGGAGTTTCTGTCTATTTACTTTACAGCCTTCTTGCGCTAGGAAAATTAAGAAATTAACAGTTGAGGTAACTGCCGTCTGCTCATCAGGGCAACAAATAAGTAAATCATCTACATACTGTAGAATGACTACTCCTGGTTCTGGGATGAAATTTTTCAGCACGGTCTGCATTGCTTCAGAGTACAAAGTTGGTGAGTGTACCATACCTTGTGGCAATCTTGTCCATGCTAATTGTTTACCCTTGAATGTAAAGGCAAACAAATGCCAACAGTTCTTATGTAGTGGCACAGAAAAAAATGCGTTTGATAAGTCAATTACCGTAAAATATGCAGCAGTGCTGGGAATTTGAGACAGTAAGGTATGAGGATTCGGTACCACAGGGGTGACCGGTGCCAAAACCTTATTGATTTCCCGTAAGTCGTGCACCATGCGATATTTCACCATAGTTTCTTTGGAGGACACTTTCTTTTTAACAGGATATAAGGGTGTATTGGCGGGTGACCTGATTTCTACCAAAACACCTTGTAACACATAATCCTGAATTTGTTGAGAAATCGCCTGTTCTTGCTGGGCGCTGATGGGGTATTGCCTAAGCTGAGGTAAAATGGTTCCCGGGGCAGTTTCTTAACAGTATAGGAGCTACTGATAAAAATCCTACATCAGTGTCTCCTTTTGCCCATAGGCTGTCAGGAACCCGAGACAAGTCAATTTTTGCTTGTTGAGTGTAAATTTCGGGAAAATCCTCCATTGCCTGTATTCTAACATATGGTTCCAGAGTTTCTGCATCTTCAGGGATGGTCAGCATAACTGTGCCATCTTCTCTAAAATGGATGTTTGCATGCATTTTACTTAAGACATCAGTACCCAACAAGCAGGTAGGTGCACCTTTAGCAAATAAAAATTTGGATACAAAAGTTTTAGGGCCAAAGCTCACATTTAAAGGTTTTGTAAAGGGCAACGCCTGAATTTTACCATCATACCCTTCTGCATATGTTACCTTTGAGGATATATTGTCAGGATATGGTAAAAAGTCCTGATTTAAAATGGAGGATGTTGCTCCCGTATCTATCAGAAAAGGTACATTTTTACCCTCAACCTCAACTTGTATTATTGGTCTTCTAGAAGGAAGAGAGACCTGCATAACTTTCAGTCATTCTGAGCTGTCTGTGTGATCAGGCACTGGGTTATTTATCCTATTTTTGGGTACAAAGGTTCCTGAATCTATATCTGCTTTTCTCTTCCTACATTTCCTTTGGAAATGTCCTGGCTTCTTACAGTAATGACAAGTAAACTTTTGATTAGCAGAGCCAGTATTAGCCTGTGCAATTCTTACTGGCTTAGAATTTTCTCTTAAGTCCATTTCTATCCCTACAGCTTTCTGTCTAGCCAGGTGTGGGTCTTCCAAGGTTCTCCAATCAGGGGTTGCGGCCTTAAGCTTTTCCTTCACTTTTGGAGACAATCCATCTATAAAGGTTTTTGTAACTAACCTCATCATTCCTGGAGCGGTTAGATCCATGCCTTCATCTCTGAAATTATTTTCTACACTTAGATAATATTCGTCTACTGATTGTCCAGATTTCTGAGCCACCACTCCCGTTGTTCCTCTCTGCCTCTGTCTCTCCCTCATGAAAACCATTAAGTGATCTACAAATTGCGTACCTGATTCTATCGTTTGTAAGGCACCATCTCCTGCTTGGGGCCTATGTACCTGTAGATTTGCTAATAGCTCCTGGAAGAGTCCAGGAGTCATTTTCATTCTACATAATTCTTCTCCATCTGCCCAAACTCCTGCGTGAGTCTGCATAATTTGCTATATATATTGTGCAAATCTAACTGGACACTGGGTGGGATCTGGTGCGTTATGCAAGAGAGACATGCCTTCAGCGGGGGACCAAGGGAAATATTGTCGACTTTGGTGGTATCTAGTTCCCATTACTCCGTCAGCACCAGGTTCCCTAAAGGGTCTTGGTACTACCCTGACAGGGGCAAGTACAGCGCCATGTCTAGATGTACCACAGGCTAGGCAATCATTTCTCCAGTCTGGATTTTGTTGTCCACAGTGCGGACATACCCATCCTCCTGGTCCGGCTAAACTTTGAGGTGGTGTTTGGAGAAAAGATGGGGCATGTGGGTTAAGGTATGGGGGTGGGGTATTTTTAGATTCCACATTTTGTTTTTCTCCACAGCCTTCGGGTCTAATACACCACTTTTTACTCTGTTGACTATATGTCCATCCCTCATTTTCTTCTACCCTAGAGACATCAATCAATGCTTGGATCTGATCTATCCATTTCTTGTCTCTGATTATGCCTTTTTTCTTTCCTGAATTCCTTCCCATAGTTTTCTACTAAAAGCTTCTGCCCTAGTAACTCCAAACTTACTAAAAATCTTTCTCAGCCCCTTAGTGGCATCTTCACCACTTCTCTCCTTTATGATAGTATAGATATCTAATTCTTCTGGTTCCGACTTTGTTTGCTTATTCCCCATTTTCTTATCCTGAGCTTTCTTGCCCTAGGTGGCGTTTGGGTATGAGAATACCTCGTTACCTTCTTCCTAAGGAGCTAGGATGTCTTTTCTTGCCCTAGGTGGCGTTTGGGTATGAGAATACCTCGTTACCTTCTTCCTAAGGAGCTAGGATGTTTAAACTGTGTTGATGTAAGAAAATCCTGATTCCTACACCTATAGCAAACAACACAAATGCAACCAGACAGAAAAAGAAAAAGAACATACAACGTATCTTGTCCCAGGCTAATTTATCTGTCCTGGGCTCATACTATCATACACAACGTATTCTTGTCCCAGGCTAATTTATCTGTCCTGGGCTCATACTATCATATACTTATCCGTCACCAGGTTTTTGTCAAAGACAGGATCAGAGATTGAACATAGGCGCGGAGGTCTCCCCGAAAGGACGCAACCACGTTGCCCAGTGGGACAGTCACTTCTTCTGTTTCAACACCCTGGGCGGCTTATAGGGCTATTCCCAACTTCCACACACCTTTTATTCACATTCACTCTCATTCAATGCCGTACTCCGTGAGGTGATCAATTCCTAAATAGTTCAAGAACCCGAGCTATAGGTATCCTCCTCTACTAGAACTACCCGCTAAAGAACACGACACAGAAAATCTTACGGACAGTGCAGGGCAGATATAAGAGATCTAACAGTGTCTCTTACCTGGCCAGGTTTTTGTTCATCTGCCGTCCATTATCCCAGATTTTCTTTTCGTTCGTATTCTGCCGGTGTTCTTGAAGGAATACACAGACCTCGGGTCCCTGTTCAGGCGCCAGGAAATGTCAGGATCACACTCAGTCGGAGCAGCCTTTGGAAGTGGGGAATCACCAGAAATAATACACAAGACACATCTTGTATAGTGTATCACTGGGAAGTCTCTGAAGCACGCCTGCCTTCAAGGTGCTATCCCTTCTTTATATAGTTGTATCGGTAGGTTCAGTGGTTATACAAGTTTTGCATGTTTAAACAAAGAGACAAAACAGGAAAGAAAGAAAAAACAGTTTCGTGGGAGGCAGTTTCACAACAAACAGTACAAAGGCAATTCCACAGACAAGAAAAACAGGATTTCATACTATAGCTAAAATGTCCTTGAATGGACAGGTCAATATTTATCACAAATTCTTTTTTGTGGTTCATTGAGGTAACCATTTTTGTTCTGCTCTTCACACTGCCGATATATGTAAGAAGCTTGATATACCCACCGAGTACCCAGCACACAGAATTAGAAAAAAAAACTCGTCAATGTAATGATAAAGATTGCCAAGAGCCAGCGTGCCAGCAAGCAAGTGGAACATTATATTTAAATCCAAGAGAAGAATTTGAAGAAACATTCTTCAAGCCTTTACTTAAAACTGTGCTTGATGAAATCGAAACAAGATTCGTTTTCTTGAAAAAATTCATGGCCAAGTTTGGATTTCTCAGTGACATAAAAAAGCAGCCACTGACTTGCTGACATTACAACAGCAATGTTTAAACTTTGCTGATCCAGCAGTTGATGGAGAGATTCTGCTGGAGGAATTGAAGACACTGGCTAGGATGCGCCTGATCATCTAACTCCACAGGAAACCCTGCAATATCTGTTTTCTAACTCGCTGAACCTGGCCTTCCCAAATCTGGTATTGGCATTGAAGCTCCTGCTAACAGTGCCCGTTTCAGTTGCGTCAGCTGAAAGAAGCTTCAGTAAACTGAAGCTTATTAAAAACTTCCTCAGGTCCCAGATGTCTCAAGAAAGGTTAAATGCATTGGCAATTCTTTCAATTGAGTCACAAGAAGCAGAATGTGTAGATTTTAATCAAGTTATACGTTGTTTTGCAGCTGAAAAAAAACAGGAGAAAAGCTGTTTAGCAATTTTCAAATCAAACCTTTGGTTTGCCACCGAATTGCACTACAGGTTTACTTTTTTTGTTTTCTTGTTTTTATAGCTGTTAAGCTGCATTTTTGCACGTCACTTATTGGGGTCAGTCATCAGCACTACAAATCGACAGTGAATTCAAAACAATGGGACAACGAATACTGATGTGTTGCGATGCTGCTACCCATTTTGCACTTTTACAAATGTTCTACGTTAATAGTTTCCAATGTTTACTTTAAAAAGTTTTCCATTAAAAGTTGGTCATATTCAATGTATCCAGTTTTTTCTTTGCAGCAAGTTCAGCTAACAATAAAATGCCTACTGGTAACTGAGGAAGTAGGTCACAACAACAATTGGCATATAAGGGGTTGACTTATATAAAGCCCCTCTGCTGTATGGTATTGTAGAATTTACAATAGCTATCGCTCATGTAAGAAGTTAAATCTGGCATTGTACTATACTTTTTTATTTCTTATCTGTGCATCATGAATCGTGGTATGTGTTAAAGTGGGGGGGGCCCACTGGGACTCGTTCGCCCGGGGCCCTCAAAAACCTGGAGCCGGCCCTGCATGGGGGGGTGGAATCGGAGCACGGGGGAGTGGACAGGAGGACGGGGGAGCAGACAGGCGGACAGAGGGGAGCGGAGCACAGGATGGAGGACTGGGGAGGAGATCGGTGGCGGTGGGGGGGCAGATCAGGGTTTCCAGCCATGGCCGATGATATTGCAGCATCGGCCATGGCTGGATTGTAATATTTCACCAGTTTTCATAAGTGAAATATTACAAATCGCTCTGATTGGCTGTTTCACTTTCAACAGCCAATTAGAGCGATCGTAGCAGCGGGGGGGTGAAGCCACCCCCCTGGGCTGAAGTACCACTCCCCCTGTCCCTGCAGATCGGGTGAAATTGGAGTTAACCCTTTCACCCGATCTGCAGGGACACGATCCCTCCATGACGCCACATAGGCATCACAGGTCGGATTGGCACCAACTTTCACGACGCCTACGTGGCGTCACAGGTTGGGAAGGGGTTAAAAGGTCACGTGATGCATCAGCTGACTGTTGGTTATGCAGGTCCTTTTGGAGACCAACCTGGGTGGAGAAAGAGCTTGCTGACTGCTGTGGTTCTTCAGCTGAATACTGATATCTGGTGCCAAACTCTGCTGTACGGTGCATTGCAGCAGAGAAAGCTAAGTTTAGAGTTTATTGTTGCTTTGTCCCTTTTTTGTCTGTAACTTCCCCTGTGTTGTATTAGTGCAGCAATGGGGACCAGTGCTCTCACCTGCCAGTTCCCTACTTAGGGACAAGAGAAGGGCAAGTGAGGGACTAGGTATCCTGGTTGGCGACGGGTTGAAAGAACCCATATAGGGACACTAGTAAGAGCAGGGCACATCCTCAGGTGAGTGCAAGAGGTGTCCAATTCCCCATTCCCTACCGATAGGGCCCACCAATGTTAAAGTGTCCCCAGTGTACCCTTGTGTGTTTTGCCGTTTGGTGAACGTCCATTCGTCGGGTCGGGTCACGCCAGGACAGTCACTTCGTGACACAGTATATTAAAACCGAAATACATTCTAACTTTATCCATAAGACTTCATTCACTACACAGAGATCAAAAATTTCCTTTTGGACTTTGTTAGGCAAGTTTACTTCAATATACAGTTAAAGATGTGGTCCTAGAGTGGACCCCATATCAACCTCTAGAAGGTGCTACCATGGCCTCCAACATCTCTGGACTTGTCTCCCATCGAGCGCACCTGGGAAGCCTTTGTTTGACAATTGTAAAAAGAACTGGAGCTGCCAGCAGTGAATCTTCATGATTTGCTGAAGAACATTTGTCAGACATCCATTAATAAACTCATTGATAGCAGCCAAGGTGTGCAAGTGCGGGGATTTCAACTGATTGATGCTCTTACTCGATACCGAATAAATGGAGATGTTTTGAAAATATTGTTTCCATTTTTTCATCATTTGCAGATCATTAACGTTTAACAATCCTGAGATTTCCATAAGTCCACAACTTTTTCTTCTGGGTGATGCAATCTCCAAGAGTGTATTTTGTATGCCTTCCTCTTCCACCAAACAAGAACAGACATGGACATTAGGATACAAATCGCTAAAACGTGGAGTAGGTGTGATCACCAACTCCAAGATGCATGAAGTTGTAACTATATAGAAAGGTGTCTGCCTGTCAGTCACAGAGCATCAGATACTTCCAGTCTTTGACGTGTTGCTCGCTTTATTGTGCTGCGCTTGATAACAATACAAGACAATCGATAAACTTAAAAAGACTTGTCCTTGGAAATTGCATTCAGATGTCGCAAACTGTGATTTATGAAGATGTCAATGCTCCTTAGCTCAAAATTGTAATGTCTAAGCCATTCATAGAAGCAAAAGTAATTGGATTCTCTGGTTGGAACACTGCTTTTTTACTCTGCAATCTTTGAAAAGGTTGATAACCATATGCATCCAGGGGACACACAGCTAGCAATCAACTCAGGTGCAATCCGAAATTGACATTCTGTTTTTTCGGATGACCTGTCATTTGGTGACTCCTTGGTTATTATTAAGAGTAGGTGCTGAAAACCACAAACAACCAGAACATGCAGAGCCGGCAGTCCTGACCGAGGAGACCTGGACCTGGAGTCAACACACTAAGGTGACCCTAAGACCAGCAGAAGATGACACTGGGATTCTAATTAATTAAATTCCAGCCGCCGCACATGTCCAGTATCTATGGAAACAGGAAGGAAAGATAACAAGCGATGAGACACAGTGACACCGAAAGAATTGTTCTTTTTTTAACACTAGATCACAGAGAGCTGAAATTCAGTATTACATTTGTGGCTTTTCTTATCTAGTTTTTGGTGGGGGTTTTTTTTTTGCATAATTTTGATCATCACCAAATTCTTCTTTTAATATGTACCATTTTTAAGTCTGTTTTATCTCTCTTTGTTTGTTTGTATTTTATGTTTTCCATGGTAGTCATGGGTTGGGGTTTCCAAAAGTTTGCGGCTGATACATCAGTTTCGACTTTTTTTAAAAAGTTGCAAAATTTTACGCAATTTTCACTTGGAGCGATTTTATGTATGCCAGTGCAAACTTCACACCATTTAGAGAAAGTGGGTATTTTTGCTTTAAAAAGTTGCAAAACAGGGTTAAAGACAGAATTAAAGAGCATTTTTTTTTTATTTTGCGCTAAATTTATGAATTGTGTGTGAAGAATTTAATGAGTGCTGCTGGAGAAAATAGCGCAAATAGGGTCTTATCCGGGATACAAATGGTTTAAAATGATTGAATTGTACTCACCAGATAGAGCTAAAATTAAGCTTTTAGAAGTATTCGCTGCAGCAGATCCACAGGTCCAATAGTGACCAACCGAAGGAGAAAAAAATTGGGAAAACGTGGATTTACTCTGCGCTGCTGAATAACTGGAAGTCTAGGTGTATTATCAGTATAAAATGTGGTTTTATTCAACGAATTTCAAAGTACTAAGACTTCTTCATCAGGAAACACCACAACATGACACCCACAGTGTCAGAGGAAGAGTGGAATAATGGGAGAGGGAGTGTCATCTGACGCTCTTCACTCCATCATTGTTTTGAACTGTACTGACATCATAGATGCCGGCACAGTTGAAGGTGGTGGTGGCGGCTGGGGGAGGAGTTGTCGCTGGCGGCAGGCAGGCCCCCCTGACTCACGGGCCCCATAGTGACTGCGTGATGTGCCACTATTAGCAGCATGCTACTGGCTGGGGCCCCTGGAGGAGCAGGGGCCCTAGGCAGCTGCCTGGTCTGCCTGCCACTAACGCCGACCCTGGCTGGACATCCAAGTGAGGCTATCGCCAGCAGGAAATAGCAGCAGACAAATGAGTAAAGGAAAACACCTGTTACACTAAAAAGACTGAAGCAAGGATAACAGAAACTAAACACCTGGACAAAAGGTGTTTCTGCTGTGGCTTGGCGGACATAGAAACCGACCACAAAGGCTCAAGATTTTGAACCCAGATGTGTGATAAACAGACATTTCTGTCCCCAATTCCACACCAACTGCCTCCTTTGAGGGGAGGGTCACTAACAGTGGGGTAGGAGGGGAGTATAGATGTTTTGTTGGCCATCCAGTCAATGTGGCAGGGCAATGGACCACTAACAGGATGGTTCTGTGCTATGCTATTTAAATCCCTATGTTATACCTGACTACGCTCACTTATTGCATTACTGCTGGGGCAAGATTATATTTGATTGACCCGTTTTATTTTTACCCTGCTTTTGTTCCTCATTTACTCTCGGCTTTACCCTCTAGCATTTGACGCCTGGACTGTTTGCTTATTATTGTGTCTGACATCTGTGCTTAAAAGGGTTTTCCTGTCTTAAATTACATGTCTGCAGTCAATCTATGTGACTACATACTTGTGAATCCTTACATTGTGTTCTGCACGCTGTTAGGATTCTCCGTCCTCCAATGCCGGCACCGGGAGCGGCGGTCATGTGATACATACGCCTGGCCACATCCCAACAACAGTTTTAGAACTCATTTTTGCCATTGTCTCTGCCTCTCTGGTTCTGATTTGGCTGGGTAAACCTCTTCCCTCTGATCGCTGTAGCCAGCAGCTACTCTGTGGATGCAACCCAAGGGTCTCTGCAGCAAAGGCTATATCTCTAAAGGGTCAAGTGTAAAAGGGTGAAGCATCCACCTGTGGTAGCCTACTTCCATGCAGATCAATTGGACTTATTCAGTATTTTAGTCAATCCAATTCAGAAATTACATACGGTATACGGTAGTTGAGGTTGTGGGGTGGGAATAAGTTTTGCGACATGTATTTAAAGGGAATCTGTCAGCAGGTTTTTGCTTCCTCATGTAAGAGCAGCATATTATAGAGGCAGAGATACTAATTACAGCAATGTATCATTTAGTTTACTGAGTGCAGCCATTCTGATTAGATTAGTTTTTAGATATAGCAGAGCTCAGAAGGCTAACCCCACCCATACCCCTGATTAGCAGCTTTCTGTGTACTTTGTATATTGCCAATAAGCTGCTGATCAGTGTAGGACCAGGATGCACCTGACTTGTAGTCCTGTAGTGTTAATCCCCTGTTGATAAAACACTCATTATATTGAAACAACAGAACACAGCCTAACAAGTGACACATCGCTGAAATCAGCATCTCAGCCCCTTCCTCTTGCTACCCTCAGATTAAATAGCAAAAACCTGCTGACAAATTCCCTTTCAAAATGTAACAAAACTTTAATAAATATTACATAATGAAAACATTCTGATTTTAAGATGAACGCTTCCACATATGAACATAAAAACATACCGATCTAAACAAGCAGTTGAAACCACAACAGTTTTAGTAAAACCACATACAAGGGCTGTTTATGACCACGTTGCGGAGATAATTCGGTCGTGCATTGGACGCTATGTGTGACTTTACAGATAAACAGACTTCCTATCCCAATTGTTTATAAATTGGACCCAAAAGTAATAAATTGATCCATAGCCATGTCTGCTGACAAACATGACATGTCTTATACCAAAATGAGAATACTCTAATGTCATCTACCCAATAACAAATGTTTTCTCATCCTTATTAAAACATAATGCCTTTACCAAGAACAGGAGGAACATTAAAAAGTTTTATTTTTAAAGTTAAATCTGAAAAAAATAATTTATGCAAAGACGTCAAAAGTCTTATCACATTAGCTGAACCCTAAACTCGCACGTGTCTGTGTTCTTCCCAAGGGAAGAAAGCATCTTGTATTGAATAAACTTCTCAGACTATTCATTTGTAGTGACATTGACACATCCTCAGATCCCTGTAACCAGCTAGATCCATATTTCTGATGGCTGCTTTGGGACATATTTGAAAAAGTAAAAAAAGTAAAATCTTTAAGCATATCTCAAGACATATTATTCACCGCCATTGTATATCATCCTCCCGGCTGTTCTATTTCTGGAGCCTCAATAACCTTATCCGTGAAAAAAAAAATGAAAGCTTCTACCTGAATTTAAATGTTAAAGCTCCTTTTGTGAATACTTTTATGAGACTGGATTTTGAGCCATTCTGCAAAATAACCAATTTCCTGGGACTGATAGAATATAAAAGGAAAAATGATTCTTTGAACCAGCTTGTACTGCTCTCCCAAACAATACTCTGTTTGGTTTTATTATACAATGCTATATTACCCGACGACGGGGAGAAATTATGTTTCTAATGGATGGAAAGTATAATAATCTTCTGTAAAATTACTCATTATATTCACATTTTAGCAAGTGGAATGGTGGTAGAGTCATTGTATTACAAGATTCGGAATAAATTAACGAAATGCGGTTTTTAGAAATGACATCGCAGTAGTCTCTAACTAGTAGGTGCTGGGTTTAATTACATGTGTTATTTTTGTCACTTTCTGTTGAAAGTGCCTGTTGATATGGTGGTGGAAGAGGACGACGACACAGAAAAGATGAAATCCTGAAGCGTATATCCATATTTGGGTGGGAAGGGGTGCATATGAACAGACCAGAAAAAAAATACTATATTTTAGCTTATGTTCCTCTGCTGTCATACAGTCATGTACAGCAGTCCGGCCCAATTCTGCCCTTGTTCCTTTTGATAAGAGTCAGCCTGTCAGCATTTTCAGTTGACAGGTGGATGCGCCTATTGGTTATAATACCTCCAGCTGCGCTTAAATTATGCTCTGACAAAATGCTAGCGGTAGGGCAGGCCAGGACCTCCAAGGCATAGAGAGACATGCCACGTGTCTAGCTTGGATACTCAATAGCTGTAAGGCACAGAAGAATCAGGAAGGATGCTGGTATGGTCAGCAGGGTAATCCTTCAGCATTTTACAAAAATTTTCCCTCCTTGTCAGAGTACCCCAGATATCAAGGCCTGGGCACTGGGAAGGTCTGAGAAAACTGTCCCAGAACTTTGAGAATGTTCCCCTGCCTCTGCTGCATCTATTGCGTGTCTCTCTAGTCTCCACTCCTTGATTGTCCAAGGAGCTGTTTTTTTAAAATATTTCTTCAACTAGGGCCTTCTGGTTCTGCAACATTTTAATAAACCTCTCGATTATGGGAATGAAAGATGTAAAGTTCTCCTTGTAGCGTGGGTCTAGAAGGGTGACCAACCAGTAATAAGTGTTGGCCAAAATGCATATAACGCGAGGTTCGTGGGAAAGGCAGTGGAACATAAACTCAGCCACGTGTGCCAGACTGCCAACAGCCAAGACATCCCTGTCCCCACCGAGAGGGTGACTGTCCATGTTGTCCTCCTCATCCTCCTCTTCATCCTCCCTCTCATCCTCATCTACAGGCCATCCACGCTGAACAGACAGGATGGTGGTGGTGTGGGTTCTACCATCTGTAGTGCAGGCAACTAGCTCCTGTTCCTTCTCCTCCTGAGAAGATGAGATCAGGCAGTGGGGTCACCCACAGACACTTGGTGTTCATCTGCATGTGGCTGAGCAAGCTGGTGGTGGTCAAGCTGGTAGTTGTGCTGCCCGAGCTGAATTGCAACAATTTTGCAAAGATGAGTGGGGTAAAATTCCTCCAGAGCATTGTAAAAGACTCATTGCCAGTTACCACAAATGCTTGATTGCAGTTGTTGCTGCTAACCAGTTATTAGATTTAGGGGGCGATCACTTCTTCACACAGGGCCCTGTAGGTTTGGATTTCTTTTTGCATTAATAAAAAAGACCTTCAATGAAAAACGGCATTTATGTTACTTTTGTTATCTTTGTTTAATATTTACATTTGCTTGGTGATCTGAAACATTTAATTGTGACAAACATGCAAAAGAATAGGAGATCAGGAAGGGGGTGAACACTTTTTCACACAACTGTAAATCTGCCAATATGTCCCATTGCTTACATAGCACCCCACAGTGCAGTCCAAAACTTTTCATCAATCTTTGTCACAACCTGAGGCGACCAAGAGTCAGTCTGGACATTGTGGTTCATAATCGCACCATAAATTCCATATTTGGAAACTGGCCAAAAAGTAGATGGTCGCTTAATCCACCTCAGTAGGTGAGGTGGACAAGTTTAAAATAAAAATAAAAAAAATAAATACCACCCGTAAATTATTATTTTCTCTGTTTCTATATTGACCATGGCATAACAATCATAATCTACCTTGGTTACATCTCTTACCCATGTGGTACTAGGTAGTGAACCCAATTGGTTTTGTAATAGGTGCTGCCTGTACCTCATGTAAAGGTATAAATATAGAAAAAAAACTGAAAATATAAAAACAAACAAAACCAACCCTAAACCATGGTTTCTCTGTTTCCATTTTGAATACGGAATAATAATTATAATCTCTCTTGGTTACATTCCTTATCCATGTCACACTGGATAGTGAACCATTTGTACTGTAATATTTGCTGCACGTTCGGTATGTACACGCATAAGTATATTTTAAAATGAGGAAAGAAAACACGTTGCTTTTTTCCATTTATTTTTTTAAACAAGTAAAGACACAAGTTATTTTTTGTCATCAAGAAATATTTTGATGATCTTTTCCATAGATTTTCTCTCGTGTTCTTGATGAAGACAATCTCTGGTGCTAATGATGATGAAGGTAGTGATGATCTCAGTGGTGGTAATGATGATTGACAATGGTAGTGATGAGCTCTCTGGTGGTAATGATGATGATGGTAGTCATGATCTCGCTGGTGGTGAATGGTGGTGATGATAATGGTGGTGATGATCTCACTGGTGGTAATGATGATCATGGTAGTGATGATCTCACTGGTGGTGTTGATGGTAGTGATGATCTCACTGCTGGTAATGATGATGGTAGTGATGATCTCAATGGTGGTAATGATGATGGTAGTGATGATCTCAATGGTGGTAATGATGATGGTAGTGATGATCTCAATGGTGGTAATGATGATGGTAGTGATGATCTCATTTGTGGTGATGATGATGGTAGTGATGATCTCAATGGTGGTAATGATGATGGTAGTGATGATCTCATTTGTGGTGATGATGATGGTAGTGATGATCTCACTGGTGGTAATGATGATGATGGTAGTGATGATCTCACTGGTGGTAATGATGATAATGGTGGTGATGATCTCACTACTGGTGATTGGTGATGATGATGGTGGTGATGATCTCACTACTGGTGATTGGTGATGATGATGGTGGTGATGATCTTACTGGTGGTAATGATGATGGTAGTGATGATCTCACTGGTGGTAATGATGATGATGCTAGTGATGATCTAATTTTTGGTAATGATGATAATGGTGGTGATGATCTCACTGCTGATGAATGGTAATGATGATGATGGTGGTGTTGATCTTACTGGTGGTAAAGATGACGATCGTATGATAGTACTAATTATTATGATATTAATATTATTTTTTCTATGATGTTTCCGTAAGTCAAGATGTTATTATGGCAGATTTCTTCTTTATGCCACTGACATTCTCTCTTCCTCAATGATGCAAAAAGGATTCTCTGTTGGACAAAAGAAGAGAAGATGCTGTAAATATATTGATGGTTCAATTGGTTGAAGAAAATGACACAATCATTGCAATATATAATTAACTACAGAAATATCCAATGAGGGTAACACAGCTGTATTATGGCTCCAAACACACTGTAAAAGTAGTAATACAGCACATATACAAGTCTGTGGAGCCATGCAGTTTCTCCATATATCTCTAATTTCATACAGAGATTGTTTTTTACCACATTTACATTAAATCAAACAGCAGTGAATGATGGCTTCTTACATTGGGTGACAAATTACATAGATATTATTCTCTAATCATATTATCATTACCTGGGTCATCGATAAGTAAAGCCCTAATAACTGCTATGCGTCATGCCTTTATTTTACTCTTGAAAGAAAGCAGAGAAAATCCTTAAACTCACAGTGTTCTACAGGACTTATAGAAGGATTAAAAAATAGAAGCAATGTACAGAATAATGCAGACATGTTTGCCTTTGTATTTAAGAAGGTTGTCCACCCCCAGCTAGTACACCCATTATAGAGGTGGTCCACTACTGGTGATCCTTCTCTGTTTGCCAATGTATATGGAAATACCAAGAATTTCCACATGTTACAACAGCTAGTCGATGGGCGGCATGGAGGCCTGATCCCAATTATCAATCTGTAATTAAGGAGTTTGGTGAATTCAGTGAAAACTGAGGAGGCAACAGAGAGCAAAGTTATGGCCAACCTTCTCCTCTTGGCATGATCTCTTACACGGCTATCACACAGCCTCATCATAGAGCTGGGCTGAGTGATAATAACTCAGTAGGACCCATGGTGTCACCCAAGGAAGTTCACCATTATTCTACATGACCCCTTCTTAGGGTACCGTCACACAGTACCATTTTGATCGCTACGACGGTACGATTCGTGACGTTCTAGCGATATCGTTACGATATCGCAGTGTCTGACACGCAGCAGCGATCAGGGATCCTGCTGAGAATCGTACGTCGTAGCAGATCATATGGAACTTTCTTTCGTCGCTTAATCATCCGCTGACATCGCTGGATCGTTGTGTGTGACAGCGATCCAGCGATGCGTTCGCTGGTAACCAGGGTAAACATCGGGTAACTAAGCTCAGGGCCGCGCTTAGTAACCCGATGTTTACCGTGGTTACCGGGGACTTCGGCATCGCTCCAGCGCCGTGATTGCACCTTGTGACCGCAGTCTACGATGCTGGAGCGATAATCATACGATCGCTGCGACGTCACGGATCGTGCCGTCGTAGCGATTAAAATGGTACTGTGTGACGGTACCCTTACATGTATCTTCCCCTCCCTGTACAGACACCACACATCAGACCCCATAGTGATAACTATATGCCCACCTTTCTAGCTATAAATAATGAATATGATGCAAGTGATGTCAGTAACTTACCAGAAACAGCACAGCACACAGGCAATGATGGAAAATAATATTACTGCAGAAAGTACAAACAATAACATCTCACTAACCCCTGAGGAAGAAACAGATAAAATTTAGGATTGATGTTGCAATAAACTTCCTACATGAACCACAGACATATAATAATCCTGCTCTAAACAGGGGTGAGAAGTACGGACCTCTGGGTAAGAAGGAAGAGATTGGGTGGAAAATCTCAGATCATGAAGACAATTATCAGTGACTAGATGGCAGCCCGATTCTAAAGAATCGGGAGTCTAGAATCCATATATACTTTATTTATTCAAATGTAAGAATAATACAATTAATAAATAATAGTAAGAAAGAACAAAAAATGGCTGCACTCACCAGCTCTTGACAATTCTTGTTATTTAAGGTACAGTTACACAGGATCCATGAACATGCTTATGAGGAGAGGGATGAAAGACATCAGACGACAACTTTGCGTGTTGTGGCAAATGCCACAACAACGGTTCTTTGCTTAAGAACAATAATGTAAATAATAAATAATATGTATCAATAACTATGTATATTGGTATGTTCTATGACATTTTAAAATATTTCATTATTATGTGGAAGGGCTCTTAGTACCCATACTGGCGCATACTTGTGTGCCCATGAGGTATTTTCACAGTAATTTTACATCTGATGGGTTGGTATGAAACGTTTTTAATCATCTCTTGGGCTTAGCTAAGCCTTCATTTTAAATAATTCTAATAGGTACAACAGAAATAAAAGCCTTTTTGTGTACCCAAATTTTTTGTGTTTATTTTTACAGAAGTGTAAAATTTAAGAAATCAACGTTCATAGTACACCGATGGGCTAATATAAACATGCCCATCAACCACGTCACGGTAGCCTTTGAACTGATGGGTCCTAACTAACTGATTCCTATTTCTTAATACTCAGACCTCTTTCACATCTGCATGTTTCTGATATTTGCAGAAGTAATGTTAAAAACAATACAACTTCCACACTTGGCACCAAAGAACTGACATACAACACACTTTCAGCAAGTGCCATGCAATGTAGATGAAGCTTGGAGTTAACTTGCAGTAAATGCGGCAAACGCGGCTTCGGCAATTGCATTAAATGCAGCCACAACAAAAACACTGGTAAGTGGAGATTTTGTGGCGAAAACTGCAGAAACCACATGTGCCGCACCTGCCGCAAGTGAAGTACAAATTCCGTATACATTGCATGCAACTTACAGCAAGAGTGGCGTGGGTCAGCCCTTAGGCAGGAAGTGCAGAAATAGCCTTTTTTCCACCATAAATTCTCCAAATAGCAGAAAAATGTTGATGTGAAAACAAAATCTCTATTCTTTCCCTATCTATCTAAATATGTACCTATCTATATATCTATTTCTATGTACAGAACACACCTGGAGATAGAGATGTGTGTGAACAGCCATCGCACCCGTCTCTTACCTGTTCACAAAAACCTCACCCTTTTTAAAAACAAAATGAAATCTCTCAGCAGCTATACTGCTGGAGCTTCAAATACAGGTTCCTATCACCAAATACAGGCATTTGGATGATACACATCTTACATCTTGTACTTAATATGTGTTCTACTTACCTATAAAAATATGTATTGATATATCATATTTCTAAATTTATGTAGATATGATATAGAGTTATTAACCCTATATGCTAATGAGTACGTATGTTATATACGTATTTCCTACATAAGTACTTAAAATCTATATGTCTATGGCTACACTAATTTTTTTTTGTTTTTGTTGTTTTTCCTTATCTCTATACATAGAATTTACCTATTGCTGTCTATGTTATTAGAAAAACTGAATAATGAAAAAAAAGAAAAGTAACTTTAAACTAAAATATTTTTGTACACAATATTACGTGTGAAGACTTTAGTACTATCAGCCAATAATTGTCCTTGAAGTGGTGTATTAACCACTTTAACCCTCACATTGCAACATTGCTTCACCCTGGAAAAAGCAACATACAATTGACCATGGGCAAAAGCAGGTTCTGGTAGATAAATGCCAACTCGATGGAGGGTCTGGCCTTGAGATTTATTTATGGTCATTGCAAATGCGGGCTTGATGGGAAATTGTCTCCGTCTTAATTTAAAAGGTAATCCAGTCTCTGATGGACACAAATCAATTCGTGGAATGAATACCACATTTCCTGCTGCTGACCCACTAATTACTTTAGCCAGTATGATATTGGCATGTAAGGCAGTGACAATGAGCCGCGTACCATTGCAGAGACCTTTGTTCGTGTTCAGATTACGTAATAACATGACAATGGTGCCAATTTTAAGTTTCAGCCGATGTGAAGGCATTCCAGTTGGTGTTAGTGAATTCAAAAACTCAAGTGGGTATTAATCGAGGTCATCAGCTTCATCAGGATCGATGGAATCATCACTGATATATTCAGTATAGTCACCTATCAATAAATCCATGACTTGGGAATTGACTATCTCAACGTCCTCATTTTTTGGACATAAAATTGCATGAGATGCAGCTGTATTTATGCTTTCGGTGTCATTCACATCAATACAAAGATTATCTCCAAAAATTTCAAATATTAAACAGCCAGTGCATACCATGTCTGGAGGAATTTCAATTACATCATCTCCAAGATTATGTTCATTAGATAGTTCACCATTTCCCAGTTGAAGCAACCAACTGCTGTAGTGAGGATCAATGGAGCGCATGTTGTTAATAAGTGGCAGGCGAGTAAAATGTTGCCAGTGTTGTGAATATTTTATACAGCTCTCTACAACATCAGTTCTTGTCCCATGAGGGATGACAGGAAGACATTGTCTAAAGTCGCCTCCAAAAACAATCACTTTACCTCCAAACGGTGTTTTTTCTTTGTGAGCTACATTTGTTGTCATGACATCACGTAAAACTCTATCAATGACATGCAATGCATATTTGGATAGCATTGTGCACTCATCAATAATAAAAAGTTTAGTGCTGTGCAAATCTTTTGCTGCATTGGTATCATTCTTAATCCTGGAAACAGATGTTTCATTCACAGGAATTGGAATCCCATAAAGAGAATGAATGGTTCGTCCACCTTGTAGCAAGTTGGCGGCAATTCCAGTAGTGGCAGCAGGTGACACAATGTCTCCTTGTCCTCTTAGCTGATGTAGGAGTAGATGATATAGGTACGTTTTTCCGCTGCCACCAGGACCATCAAGGAAAAAACACTTTGCTGTAGAATTAGTGTCTTCTAAAGCTTGAGTGATAGCATCAAAAGCAAAAAGTTGGTCCTCATTTAGAGTAGCTTTCATTTCAGCAGCTGCTGATAACTCATATTCTTTATCATACTGTGGGAGGAGGTGTTGTTTCTTGACTGGACGTGGCAAATTAAAATCAGTATAAGTTTTGCCATGAGCTTTAAGAACATGTTGGACATCTGTCATAGCATAGCCTTCACAATTGACACACTCCAGAGTGTCGGAGTGGTATGCATGGCAGTAGTCTTCTACAAAGTGTTCCTTAAATTCATCCCATAAGTCCCGAGGTTTAGCTGGAGGACCAAAAATACAAATGTAGGCAAACATGTCACGTAGCTGTGCTGGCATGTTGAGAATACTGGCATCAAGTAATGTATTTCTCCACAGCCTATCATCAAATAGTAAGCCAAGAGCTAATGCCGCATCTTTAAAGGTTTCATGTGTGACTCCGTGTACAGTTTTTATGCTGTCAAAACTGGTTGCACCTTTCACATGTAACAATAACAATCTTAAATAGTAGCGTTCTTGGTCTTTCACACTGACAGTATACATTCGTCCAATCACAGAACCACCTGCTCGCTTTCTAACTTCCCAAGAACCTTCTTTCCAAACATAGTTTTCGGGAATTTCACGGTATAAATTAATATGAGCATGATGGTCGTTCTGATTAAGCTTGAAGTAGGCCATAAGTGTAGAATTTTGATGGAGCTTTTGTTTGATGTTTCCAATAGAGTCATCCTCATGAAAATAGAGTGGCTGAGAATGCGGTAGATGTACAGCAAGGCGAATGATGCTATGAGATTGTTTATGCATTGGATATGAGAATATTCGCCAAGCTGCCTCTGGTGCACTGACATATCTTGAATCCATGAATTGGTGTGTTTCATCATGTTGGATGTTAGTCTGGCAGATTTCAAGATTGGCTTTATCATGTCCTTTGTGTAGACGTATTTAAATAAATATTTCACAGCCTGAATGGAACCACAAACTTCGACATTTATATGACACTTGTATTTTAATAGCAGGAACGGATTATATGGAACCACCCACGAATTGTCAATCATGTTAGAATGGTGTTGAAAAGATGGGCCAAAGTGTCTGCGATAAGTAGGATAGGCGTCCTTAGCTATGATGGTTCTTGGTTGCAAATCTTTAGGGAAACCTTTTGTACACTTCCCCAGATCCATACAGGGAGAATTTGGGTTGTGTTCTCCACACGGACCATGAATCATATGTTGGAGAACAATTTTATGGAGGTGAGGGTAGTGGGTAGGATTGGGAATTTCAGCCCACACTGTATTGTCTATGTCCTCCTCAGTCCTTAATTTGGAGTTGCTGTCCATAATAATCAAAATGTGAGCGTGTGGAAGGCCACGTTTTTGAAATTCAATTACATGAACCATAGCGCAAACTTTCCCAAATAATCCGTTGTTAATGTCTTTTAAGAGTGCTTCCAGTTTTATTTTGAAAACACGTGCCACCAAATCAGGTCTATGTTCCACACGCTGCCAAGGTTCCAAATTCTCAGTAATCTCATTCCATTTCAGATTACAGGTCATGGTGATGAATAGATCAGGACGACCATATTTAGTCACAATAGCCATGGCATCCTGGTACCGCTGCTGCATATTCCTGGGACTGCCTTCAAACGAAGATGGTAAAATGACCGTTTTTCCAATGGGGATGCCCTTCTCAATGGATTTTTTCTGGAGATGTTCCTGGAGTACACAATAATCCTCTACTTTCAAATCCTTTTGGTGTTGACGGATATAATTTAGGCGATTTGCCTCGATTTTCACATAAGCATCCACTAAGTACTGCTGAGTGAGTTTGCCACCATTCAGGAGTGGATTAAACTGATTACGGACAGACAGCACATAGCAGTAATATTGCAGTTGTGTAACTCTGCGTGGACTTTGCCCTTGTTGCTTGAGGCCATCATGCCAGCCCTGGTCTCCGTAAGGGAAAAATAAAGGATAGAGTAAAGCATCTAAATTACTGTGTAGAATGCTGACCTGTTGTGTTCTTGGCGCCAAAGGATTTTTGGGGTCCGGTTGTAAATGTATTAAAATATCACGATTAAATGGTGGCTCTCCATTGTCATTTTCAAATACGACAGCAACTTCATTGACAGTTGGATTATTATATCGGCGAGGGTCTTGATTCCGATCTTGTTTAAGGGCCATGATGATATTTGGCATAAGAGTGCCATTAGCTTCAGCTTTAAGATGTTCTTCATGTTCCACATCTCGTAACATTTTGTAGGCAGCAACAAAGGGATTCACATTGTCTAACTGAAGAGCAATTATACTCATCAAAGTGGGATGACATTTTTGATTTTGTTCACAGTTTAAACGTTGTTCATTCGCGGTAGCGGTATCCAAAATATACAGTTGGGCATAAGCTGGAACTTGATCATCACTGGGATGTAGGGTTCCAGTACGATGATATATTTGTCCATGTATACGGAAACAGTAAGGGCCATGTCCAGGTGGAGGGGATATATTGGCACCCATGGAGGCGAAAGCAAATGAGCTGTTAATACTACGAATATTTTCCATGAGATTCTTACTGAACTCACTCTCCCCTGTCAGCAATCGTTTAAAGACCTCGGGATATTGGGGTATAGGTATATGCACTTTACTCTTGTGACAACACAGAGTAAAATTTTTATCTGCTGGTATCTCAGCATTAAAATGTAATGCTTGACAATGTTCACATAAATAGTTCATAGGACCACAGGAGTGTTCTACTATGGTACTGTCATCATTAGTAAAACCTGTAGGATGTTGAGGTACAGGTTGTGGTAACGGAGCATTGGAATGTTTCTGTAAGCCAACATATATAAAACGTGGACCTGGTAGAGGATCTTCACTGTCCACAGATTCAATCACTGAGGAGTTGGAAGGTGTATCGTGGTCAGGGTTTATTAATATGGAGGTGCAAGCGGTTTTTTTGCGCCGTTCACGGCGTGCACCAGCTGCATTTGGTAATGGTTTGTTTGTTGCCTTAGAAGAGTCAGGTGTGAAGCATGTCTTATAAGCAGACTTAACGGTGTGCAGGCGACGGCGTTTATCATTTGGAGTGTAAGTAGGACAGTGTTTACGCTTACGTGCAGATTTACCAACGGTTAAAGGAGCTTCAGGCTGCACACATTCTATGAATGGAGACAAAGAAGCTGTATTGTGGGCAGAATCTATAACTGAGGACGTGGAAATATTATGTTTGCAACGTTGAGAGCGTGCAGCAGCAGCTTTATTACTTAATCGATTAGTTTTGTCCTCAAAAGACTCATTAGTAATGCGTTTATTGCAAGCAGCATTAACAGTGTCCAGGCGCTTGTGTCTGTCCTCTGTAGTCTCGTTAGCACGCTGTTTGCGCTTACGTGCGGCATCGGCGGCTTTTCGCTCTGCGTCATTGGTATACTTATTATCAGACCTGATGTTACGTGCGCCATCAGTAGCTTTGGGCTCTCTGTCATTAGTATACTTAACAGTGTCCAGGCGCTTGCATCTATCCTCTGTACTCTTGTTAGCACGCTGTTTGCGCTTACGTGCGGCATCGGTGTCTTTTCGCTGTGCGTCATTGGTATACTTATTATCAGACCTGATGTTACGTGCGCCATCAGCAGCTTTGGGCTCTGTGTCATTAGTATACTTAACAGTGTCCAGGCGCTTGCATCTATCCTCTGTACTCTTTTTAGCACGCTGTTTACGCTTACGTGCAGCATCAGCGGCTTTTCGCTCTGCGTCATTGGTATACTTATTATCAGACCTGATGTTACGTGCGCCATCAGCAGCTTTGGGCTCTGTGTCATTAGTATACTTAACAGTGTCCAGGCGCTTGCATCTATCCTCTGTACTCTTGTTAACACGCTGTTTGCGCTTACGTGCGGCATCGGCGGCTTTGGGCTCTGTGTCATTAGTATACTTAGTATCAGACCTGATCTTACGTGTGCCATCAGCAGCTTTGGGCTCTGTGTCATTAGTATACTTAACAGTATCCAGGCGCTTGCATCTATCCTCTGTACTCTTGTTAACACGCTGTTTGCGCTTACGTGCGGCATCGGCGGCTTTTCGCTCTGCATCATTACCATACTTTATATCAGACCTGATCTTACGTGCGCCATCAGCAGCTTTGGACTCTGTGTCATTAGTATACTTAACAGTATCCAGGCGCTTGCATCTATCCTCTTTACTCTTGTTAACACGCTGTTTGCGCTTACGTGCGGCATCGGCGGCTTTTCGCTCTGCATCATTACCATACTTTATATCAGACCTGATCTTACGTGCGCCATCAGCAGCTTTGGGCTCTGTGTCATTAGTATACTTAACAGTATCCAGGCACTTGCATCTATCCTCTTGTTAACACGCTGTTTGCGCTTACGTGCGGCATCGGCGGCTTTTCGCTCTGCATCATTACCATACTTTATATCAGACCTGATCTTACGTGCGCCATCAGCAGCTTTGGACTCTGTGTCATTAGTATACTTAACAGTGTCCAGGCGCTTGCATCTATCCTCTGTACTCTTGTTAGCACGCTGTTTGCGCTTACGTGCGGCATCGGCGTCTTTTTGCTCTGCATTATTAGTATACTTTATATCAGACCTAATCTTACGTGCGCCATCAGCAGCTTTGGGCTGTGTGTCATTAGTATCCTTACTATTAGAGCTCATGTTGGCTAAGCTAAACAGCTTTAAACGTGGTGGTGGCAAACAACAGGTTAATAAGAGGCAGTGTCAGGTAGTAGGAAAATAGCCAGTTAATGATAGGCAATAGTTCTTTGCAGGAATGCAGATATTAATAAATAGGCAGTTTATATTGCAGAGAAATTGCTGGGCAATAATGGACAATGTCCTTATGTGGCAAATAATAGAACAATATACCCAGTGTGGAAAAGAAGAGGTTAATAAACGGCAGTCTCTCAGTATAACAGTCAGTGAATAATAGGCAGTATATGGAGAAAACACCAAACAAAAGTTCAAAATTGGTGTGAAAATGTCACTGAACCACTTCACAACTAAATATATATAGTTTTGGTAAATGGTATTATCATTTTTTTGACGAAATTCGGCAGGAGCTTGAAGAGCGACGTCACTGGGACCGCCTCCACGCAGTACAAACTTGCTGTGAGGTAAAAATTCAAAAATCACACCAAAATGGCGGGCGGAGTGTGTCACAGTACGGCACGTTTCTGATTGGTCGCTCGCGGCAGGCGGCAACCAATCAGAAAAGTGCCGCGCACCACGAAGGCATATATCTTTGTCCACCCTGAGCAGGTGTAGGACGCTGGTGACGTCACTTATCTCCGGACATTATCTCTGGACAAAGCCACGGAAGTTGGCACAAATTGCCGGAAGTAGTATTCTAGGCAATTATATATTAGATTTTAATGTTATCAGTGTTTACCTTTGAACGTTTATATTGTATTGTCCTGTCACCAGCCATGTGTACAATTATCGGCCGAAAGCCTCTCTGGAACCAATAATCACCCCATGTAAAGGTATCTTTATAAGTTAAAGATTCAGAATACTAAGACTTTTATCATATCCTGAACAGTCAAGTTTTTTATGAACCGTTAAGGTTTTCTGGTGGAAGTAAAAAAAACTCACCAATTCATGGATTCAAGATATGTCAGTGCACCAGAGGCAGCTTGGCGAATATTCTCATATCCAATGCATAAACAATCTCATAGCATCATTCGCCTTGCTGTACATCTACCGCATTCTCAGCCACTCTATTTTCATGAGGATGACTCTATTGGAAACATCAAACAAAAGCTCCATCAAAATTCTACACTTATGGCCTACTTCAAGCTTAATCAGAACGACCATCATGCTCATATTTATTTATACCGTGAAATTCCCGAAAACTATGTTTGGAAAGAAGGTTCTTGGGAAGTTAGAAAGCGAGCAGGTGGTTCTGTGATTGGACGAATGTATACTGTCAGTGTGAAAGACCAAGAACGCTACTATTTAAGATTGTTATTGTTACATGTGCTCTGCCTGGAGCCCCTGTGCTCTGCCTGGGGCCCCATGTTCTGCCTGGGGCCACTGTGCTCTGCCTGGGGCCCCATATGCTGCCTGGGGCCCCTGTGCTCTGCCTGGGGCCCCTGTGCTCTGCCTGGGGCCCCATGTTCTGCCTGGGCCACTGTGCTCTAACTGAGGCCCCATATGCTGCCTGGGGCCCCTGTGCTCTGCCTGGGGCCACTGTGCTCTGCCTGGGGCCCCATATGCTGCCTGGGGCCCCTGTGCTCTGCCTGGGGCCCCATGTTCTGCCTGGGGCACACGGAGCCCCTGTGCTCTGCCTGGGGCCCCATGTTCTGCCTGGGGCCACTGTGCTCTGCCTGGGGCCCCATATGCTGCCTGGGGCCCCTGTGCTCTGCCTGGGACCACTGTGCTCTGCCTGGGGCCCCATATGCTGCCTGGGGCCCATGTGCTCTGCCTGGGGCCACTGTGCTCTGCCTGGGGCCCCATATGCTGCCTGGGGCCCCTGTGCTCTGCCTGGGGCCCCATATGCTGCCTGGGGCCCCTGTGCTCTGCCTGGGACCACTGTGCTCTGCCTGGGGCCCCATATGCTGCCTGGGGCCCCTGTGCTTTGCCTGGGGCCCCATATGCTGCCTGGGGCCCCTGTGCTCTGCCTGGGGCCCCGTGTGCTGCCTGGGGCCCCTGTTCTCTGCCTGAGGCCCCATGTTCTGCCTGGGCCACTGTGCTCTAACTGGGGCCCCATATGCTGCCTGGGGCCCCTGTGCTATGCCTGGGGCCACTGTGCTCTAACTGGGGCCCCATATGCTGCCTGGGGCCCCTGTGCTCTGCCTGGGGCCCCTGTGCTCTGCCTGGGGCCCCATGTTCTGCCTGTGGCACACGGAGCCCCTGTGCTCTGCCTGGGGCCCCATGATCTGCCTGGGGCCACTGTGCTCTGCCTGGGGCCCCATATGCTGCCTGGGGCCCCTGTGCTCTGCCTGGGACCACTGTGCTCTGCCTGGGGCCCCATATGCTGCCTGGGGCCCCTGTGCTCTGCCTGGGGCCACTGTGCTCTAACTGGGGCCCCATATGCTGCCTGGGGCCCCTGTGCTCTGCCTGGGGCCCCATATGCTGCTTGGGGCCCCTGTGCTATGCCTGGGGCCCCTGTGCTCTGCCTGGGGCCACTGTGCTCTGCCTGGGGCCCCATATGCTGCCTGGGGCCCCTGTGCTCTGCCTGGGGCCCCATATGCTGCCTGGGGCCCCTGTGCTCTGCCTGGGGCCCCGTGTGCTGCCTGGGGCCCCTGTGCTCTGCCTGGGGCCCCATGTTCTGCCTGGGGCCCCTGTGCTCTGCCTGGGGCCACTGTGCTCTAACTGGGGCCCCATATGCTGCCTGGGGCCCCTGTGCTCTGCCTGGAGCCCCTGTGCTCTGCCTGGGGCCCCATGTTCTGCCTGGGGCCACTGTGCTCTGCCTGGGGCCCCATATGCTGCTTGGGGCCCCTGTGCTCTGCCTGGGACCACTGTGCTCTGCCTGGGGCCCCATATGCTGCCTGGGGCCCCTGTGCTCTGCCTGGGGCCCCATATGCTGCCTGGGGCCCCTGTGCTCTGCCTGGGGCCCCATATGCTGCCTGGGGCCCCTGTGCTCTGCCTGGGGCCCCATATGCTGCCTGGGGCCCCTGTGCTCTGCCTGGGGCCCCTGTGCTCTGCCTGGGGCCCCATGTTCTGCCTGGGGCACACGGAGCCCCTGTGCTCTGCCTGGGGCCCCATGATCTGCCTGGGGCCACTGTGCTCTGCCTGGGGCCCCATATGCTGCCTGGGGCCCCTGTGCTCTGCCTGGGACCACTGTGCTCTGCCTGGGGCCCCATATGCTGCCTGGGGCCCCTGTGCTCTGCCTGGGGCCACTGTGCTCTAACTGGGGCCCCATATGCTGCCTGGGGCCCCTGTGCTCTGCCTGGGGCCCCATATGCTGCCTGGGGCCCCTGTGCTATGCCTGGGGCCCCTGTGCTCTGCCTGGGGCCACTGTGCTCTGCCTGGGGCCCCATATGCTGCCTGGGGCCCCTGTGCTCTGCCTGGGGCCCCATATGCTGCCTGGGGCCCCTGTGCTCTGCCTGGGGCCCCGTGTGCTGCCTGGGGCCCCTGTGCTCTGCCTGGGGCCCCATGTTCTGCCTGGGGCCCCTGTGCTCTGCCTGGGGCCACTGTGCTCTAACTGGGGCCCCATATGCTGCCTGGGGCCCCTGTGCTCTGCCTGGAGCCCCTGTGCTCTGCCTGGGGCCCCATGTTCTGCCTGGGGCCACTGTGCTCTGCCTGGGGCCCCATATGCTGCTTGGGGCCCCTGTGCTCTGCCTGGGACCACTGTGCTCTGCCTGGGGCCCCATATGCTGCCTGGGGCCCCTGTGCTCTGCCTGGGGCCCCATATGCTGCCTGGGGCCCCTGTGCTCTGCCTGGGGCCCCATATGCTGCCTGGGGCCCCTGTGCTCTGCCTGGGGCCCCATATGCTGCCTGGGGCCCCTGTGCTCTGCCTGGGGCCCCTGTGCTCTGCCTGGGGCCCCATGTTCTGCCTGGGGCACACGGAGCCCCTGTGCTCTGCCTGGGGCCCCATGTTCTGCCTGGGGCCACTGTGCTCTGCCTGGGGCCCCATATGCTGCTTGGGGCCCCTGTGCTCTGCCTGGGACCACTGTGCTCTGCCTGGGGCCCCATATGCTGCCTGGGGCCCCTGTGCTCTGCCTGGGGCCCCATATGCTGCCTGGGGCCCCTGTGCTCTGCCTGGGGCCCCATATGCTGCCTGGGGCCCCTGTGCTCTGCCTGGGGCCCCATATGCTGCCTGGGGCCCCTGTGCTATGCCTGGGGCCCCTGTGCTCTGCCTGGGGCCACTGGGCTCTGCCTGGGGCCCCTGTGCTCTGCCTGGGGCCCCATATGCTGCCTGGGGCCCCTGTGCTCTGCCTGGGGCCCCGTGTGCTGCCTGGGGCCCCTGTGCTCTGCCTGGGGCCCCATGTTCTGCCTGGGCCACTGTGCTCTAACTGGGGCCCCATATGCTGCCTGGGGCCCCTGTGCTCTGCCTGGGGCCACTGTGCTCTGACTGGGGCCCCATATGCTGCCTGGGGCCCCATATGCTGCCTGGGGCCCCTGTGCTCTGCCTGGGGCCCCTGTGCTCTGCCTGGGGCCCCATATGCTGCCTGGGGCCCCTGTGCTCTGCCTGGGGCCCCGTGTGCTGCCTGGGGCCCCTGTGCTCTGCCTGGGGCCCCATGTTCTGCCTGAGCCACTGTGCTCTAACTGGGGCCCCATATGCTGCCTGGGGCCCCTGTGCTCTGCCTGGGGCCACTGTGCTCTGCCTGGGGCCCCATATGCTGCCTGGGGCCCCTGTGCTCTGCCTGGGGCCACTGTGCTCTGCCTGGGGCCCCATATGCTGCCTGGGGCCCCTGTGCTCTGCCTGGGGCCCCATATGCTGCCTGGGGCCCCTGTGCTCTGCCTGGGGCCCCATATGCTGCCTGGGGCCCCTGTGCTCTGCCTGGAGCCCCTGTGCTCTGCCTGGGGCCCCATGTTCTGCCTGGGGCCACTGTGCTGTGCCTGGGGCCCCATATGCTGCCTGGGGCCCCTGTGCTCTGCCTGCGGCCACTGTGCTCTGCCTGGGGCCCCATATGCTGCCTGGGGCCCCTGTGCTCTGCCTGGGGCCACTGTGCTCTGCCTGGGGCCCCATATGCTGCCTGGGGCCCCTGTGCTCTGCCTTGGGCCCCATATGCTGCCTGGGGCCACTGTGCTCTGCCTGGGTGTAGGACACTGGTGACGTCACTTATCTCCGGACATTAGCTCCGGACATTAGCTCCGGACATTAGCTCCGGACATTAGCTCCGGACATTAGCTCCGGACAAAGCCACGGAAGTTGGCACAAATTGCAGGAAGTAGTATTCTAGGCAATTATATATTAGATAGGTAAGTGTTCACACTAGGCAGACAGGTTAGTTACCCATTCGATCTGAGATTACCTTGACGTTTGGTGAATGGGCTCACAACTTTTGGCCAAAATTTGTGCTAAAAATCTCATGTGTTTTTTCATAAATTTCACAAGCCATTATGCTGTTCACATTTCATGTAATGCACATTTCCTTGCTTTAGCACAATAAACTTGAGTGCAGCCATTATCTATTTGCTATGTAAGACTTTTTGGTTATGCACCAGTTCAGACTAGATGGCTGTTCAGTCAGTTTTTCTATATTCACAAAAAATGTTGTGAATTTTGTTGTTTTCACACCAGTTACACCCAGCTCTGCCAAAATGTGCAGAATTGGGGCAGGACGGTGCACGGCGGGATGTTTAGCCACAGCTTGTCTATTTCATGATGAGCTATGTTGTTCCTTAAGCCAGAATTCTTACTTCAGTCAGGGCCTGGAATAAGATATGTGGAAACTCACGCGAAGGCATCTCTTAATGAACTCCAACACATCAACACATCCACCCTCATCATGACCGGCAAGAAAATCTCCAGCACTGCTGAATTGTGAATAATGTTTTTTCACATTTTGGCTTGACAATATTATCAGTTTTTTTGACAAGTGACCAAAAAAATCACTTTATATGCCCTTTTAATGTTTTTGATTGAATAAAGGAATTACTTTTGGGGAGTAATGCTATTGCCTTGGAGCTTCCTTACTCTGGATTATGTTTGCAATTGTGTGTTGAGTCACCCCATGATAAGCGCAGAGCTTCAGGAGCGATGTAGAAGAACCTCTTGCCGTGAGGACTAAATATCCAGTTAGTATATACCTTACAGACATACAGACATTTACCTTTTATTATGTGGTAAGAGTTCTTTCTGGAATATATGTGTTGCAGAGATGAATTATTTGAGCTATGGTGCAGCATCGCTACAACAAGAATGCTCAGGTCCAAATACGGCATGTACGAACAGGTTATATCTGACTATCAAAAGGTGAGCGTTTTATATTCTTGCAAATGTATTTTTTTCTAATTTTTATATTATATATTTATGTTTTAATGTTATGATTTTGGTCTTGTACGTGACTGACATGAACTTCACATTCAATATTTGTATTTTCTTGTATCTTTTTTCAACTAAATAATTTCCTTTCCTAATAACGTATTTTTTTTTAGATCTTTTACATCACCACATGAGCAATATGTTTGTAACTTTTTTCCACAGGAACAGCAAAAGAAATCCAGGATCATCACCACCCATTGCATAAAGATTAATGAGAGGATTATTACTGTGGAGAAGAGGTGAGACGGGTGGAAAAAGCTCCAAGCAACAAAACTGCAGTCCTGACCTTTAGTGATGTATATTAGCTGTATAATCACCTTTTATATCACATTTTAAACTATTATATTGTAATAGGCACTTACAACTTTTCATACTTTTATCTCTTCGTGCTGGGATTTCCTGAGCGTTCAAGAAAAAAGTGTGTGCAATTGGACATGTATCCATCATTTTCTCCATTGTGTTTGAGTGGTCGTGAAGGGACTATGTAACACATCTGGTCAGAATTCCCAAATATTCAAAGATATTTGATTTGTTTATATGATCTATTATGGCCAATCACTGGAGTAAATCTAAATTAAAATCGTGAACATTGTCTCCGATTCCAGAGATTCCTAAGGGTATGTGCTTATAGTGTCTTTTAGATGCTGGCAGTGTTTCCTCTGAAGAGCCATTTCTGACGTATTTTTTTATGTTTTTTCAGATTTTTTTTTCATATATAAGATGGAGCGGAAGCCAACTAAAGAATGGTTAGGTCACTTCTTCTAGCAGTTTCCCAACTTTGAAAGCCTGAAGCCGTTAAAAGAAGCTCAAAAAGACGGAACATCTGCATGACAAGTCGTTTTGACGTGGTGGGTTCCTGACGGAATCCGTCTGAAGAAGACGTCATCTGCACATACCCTAGAGCAGTGTTCCACAACTCCGGTCCTCAAGAGCCACCAAGAGGTCATGTTTTCAGGATTTCCTTAGTATTGCACAGGTGATAATTGCATCACTTGGACAGGCAAGCATTTAATCACCTATGCAATACTAAGGAAATCCTAAAAACATGACGTGTTGGTGGCTCTTGAGGACCGGAGTTGAGGAACACTGCCCTAGAGGAACCAACATGAGCCTAATATTTTCTTGGCAGACAAAAGAACTAGACCTTGTAGCTACAAGCTGGGAAACACACTTAAGGCCCTCACTTTTAGGCAAATGTCGGCTGAACTTGCCAATATTAAAGGGTTTGGCTGACAGTCTAATGTGTATGGAGGTGAAAAAGATGCTCAGGTGAGATATCGATTATGCATGTCCAATTTCAGACTGATGATCACATTGCTCTCCCAGAGATTAGCTGCCAGCCGACATACAATCAGCAGATTTTTATAGAGCGCTCGCTTGGCTGACCACTCCTGTGTATGGGAGAGAGCGTCCAAGATATGATACACTTTATTGATCCTGGGGGAAATTACAGTATCACAGCAGCAGAACATAGACATGAATGACAACATAAAAGTAGAATTTTTCAGGTATAATCTTATAGATTCCTATTCATGACCAGTCAGTGAGATATACCTTTAGGATGCCAATATTACACCAGTCACTTGGAGAATTTCACACTTAGGTAGTTGTTGTACATTCCCATACCAGTCGGCACAAACGATTTCCTGTATCTTTCCTTCTTACACCTTTGTATGGTTAGACGGTCACTGATTGTGCTCCTCTTTCTCATGAACAGCTCATGTAATGGGTGTGCGTTATTGCTCATTATCGCTAAACACTTCTTCTGAATTCTCTCTTCCACTACCGCCTCAAAAGTGGCAAGATGGTGGCCAACAGTCGAGCTTGCATTCTTGATAAACTTATTTAGCTTACTAGTATCAGACACCCGCACACTACATACCCAGCATATGATTGTTGAAAAGGTGGCACTTGCCACTAAGGACTGGTAGAACATGAACAAGTACAATTTGCTCACCGCCTTCTTGCAAATCCTTTCCATGTGGTACCTCCAGTCCAGTTTGCTGTCCAAATGGACCCCCAAATATTTGTAACTCTTAACCTTCTCCACTTATTGACCAACAATAGTGACAGGTCAACATTTCATCTTTTTCCTACTATAGATGCCTGACAATCAACTGAGGTATTGTTCAGTTGACAGCCATCTAATGTGAATGTCAAGCCTTAAATTTGGTGAAGAACAAATAGGGATGGTTTATGGCTAATTATAAATTAACTAGTACCTTAAGTGGATTGTCTTAATTATAAATCCATTCCATATCCATTTTTACAGCATTAAAAAACACTTTCCATCTGTCATGTGTTTTCTGTTTACTGAAGAAAGGATGAACCCAGTTCCACGAGCAAGCAATCGTCTTTACTCTGTGTGTAAGTACAAAAATGGATGACATACATAAAACCTTCGTGCTGATAACATCTGTGCATTTCAGTGGCTCATAGTACACTTAATCATGGATTCATCTATTACTAAACTGGATTCATCCTTTCTTCATTAGTACTACTGCATCTAGACATAAACGCTATCCGTGCTCCGAACCGCACTGGAACTTCACAACTAGAGTTGAGCAAATTTTTCAAAATTTGGTTCCGATTACTATCGACAGCAATTATTGCTTTAACAATATTCGCCAAACACAGCCGAACATCATTGGAGTCAATGGGAGTCTAAATGACCGAATATGTTCGGAACAAATCGCCAAACATAAATTCGGCATGAATAGGGTGCCAATATGGCACGAATATGACAAATTCAGATTTGGCGACCGATTCCGAACATATTCGCTCAACTCTTTTCACATCGTTGACCTGGATTTCTTTTCTTAGGTTTTATGTTTAAACCTGGATAATTGACAGGGACCTGGGTGTCTGTGCTTAGCCATGCTCTTAACCTTTATTGTTGTTAATCAATTAGGTTAAGCTAAGATAGAACCTTGAATATTTTATTTTAGTACGAACATGAACCTGAAGCATACTTGTGATGAATCATTTCTTTTTTGTTGTGTCTACAAATATACAAACATGACTATTATTCCGTTATACAGCTGTTATGTAATTAAAAATGTTTTTCAATAAAAATATTTAAAAGTGTTTGAATCGGAATCAATCATTGCATTGCTTTTTATCACTTTTTATTGTACACAAAGCCACCCAGTAATGAATAAGGTCATGCTCTCATTTGGCACCGATCTTCTGTTCTTCTTCTGTGAGCTAGAGACGAATCAGAATGAGTTGGTAGTACTAATAGGGACAGTAACGCTCACTTCTACATCTCCTAGACGCCTCTCTTAATCAAAGAGGGAGAAGAATAACTTCCCAACCTTTGTGGAATGGAAAGAAGATAACTAATACCGTGCGGCATTGTTGAAAAGTATGCCTAATGCAAATTACATGCCCGCTTGGCCATAAGGCATCATTTGGTCACAGCTGCCAGTTCTTTTAACAGGGTTGTGTCTGCAAATGCCAATCTGGCCAAGGGCATTATAATTAATATATGGAATGCAGTTGTAGCGCCCCCACTGCCGCAGGGCCGAGGGGTACCCGGTACCGGGCCTCTGAGTCTCTGCTCTGGGGTTGTCACGGTGGCTAGACCCGGTCCGTGACCCTGCTGAGGGGCGTACAGTGATAGATGTGGATGGTGGTGGTGGTGCGGTGCAGTAAATAACGAGGACACCAGGTTGCAGTCTCTTTACGTCTTTACTGAAGGCTTCTGGGTCCTCAGTCCGGAATACGGTTAGCCGGGCTGCGCAAGTCCGGCCGGTCCGATGGCACCTCCAGAGTTCCCTTCGCAGGTGGAAATCTGTGCCTTCCTTCTAGCGCTTATGTGTTGTGGTCCTCCCCTGCTGTGCTTACGGGATAGTCCCCACAACTGTTGTGTCTGTTTCTCGTGTTCCCTCACAACTCGATTCTGATGTTCTTCTTCTTCTTCTCGTCCCCCAGATCTTATGGTAGGACGCACCCGTATGACGGGAAGGCTCGGAGCTCTTCCGGGACCCGAGAGTCGCCCCTCTCCACAAGTTGCCCCCTATGTCTGCGTAGGTGATGTAGGTGAGACAGCCAGCCTATAGCTCTCTGCCCTGCCGTTGGTTTGAAGTAATGCTTAGAGCCCTGTACTTCCTCGGATGTTGCCTCGGTCTAACAGCACGACTCCTACTGGTATTCTCCCTGTTGCGTTGATCTCGTTTCTCACTCAGCACAATAAATCTCGCTTCTTGTCCTTTCTTAGGGCACCGCCGCTATGAAGTGCAGGCGCGGTCCCGTAGCTTTCTCTCTGTTTGCCAGGCCTCTGTCAGGATCCCACCCCTGACAGGGACCCTACCGAATCTTCCCCTACAACACCCTCTGCCACAAGGTGTGGCCTGGTTCCAACCCAGTCAGCATTCTCTCTCACTTCCTGCCTAACCCCCAGTTTTACCAGACTGTGAGGAGTGGCCTAATGAATAGTACCCTTAGCTCCCCCTGGAGGCCAGACTGTGAAATGTATTGCTGTCTGTGATACCTGGTCAGATGAACTCCTTCAGTGCCATCAGACGTACCATAGCCCCCCTTAGCGGCGGAGCCACAGTACTGCAACGACCAGGACTCTGGGGCGCTGCACTCCCCCCGGTTAAATCCAGTACTCCTGGACTGGGAAGAAAACAACAATACATGTCAGCGAAAAGACATACAATTTTGAAAATGCAAGTACAAGTCAACTTTTTAACAGAGCTTCCCTTTATGGGAGGTGAGGACACTTGAACGTTACAAACATGGTTAAACACTTTTAAATAACTTTACTATAAATAACTTTTCTTACCCAACCGGGTATTCTACTGAGTGCGAATTCTGAACAATAATCCAACTTTGCCTTTAAGGACGTACTTGCTAAATCCACTAAAGACCTTCTTATATCACATATAAGGCTAATTAACTTTTATGCATTCTCCTACTTTACGTCTGCAGGACCGCCTGTCCTAACTGCTCCAGACCTACTGCCTCTCCTTTCTGTTACAGGACCGCTCCTTTCCACCCGAGCCTACTGTCCTTCCACTACTATACACAGTATAGAACATATTTTTCTTTCAGTTCAAGATCACTGAGCCATCCCTATATGGCTCCTAAGAGGACTCACCACTAACCCCTACGGGTTCACTTCCTGTCCTCATTCTTCTATTAACATTATTGAACATTTCTTACAATCAACTAGTTAGTTACATTTAACTTTCACATATCAACATCATCAATACTTTCTTTTCAAGACATTATTGCCATTCAACCATCCCAAGGCAACACCGTTCATAAGTGCAGGATGTGAACATCCCCTTTAAGAGGGGACCAAGTCTCTATGAGGTAGTGCAACTTCTCAAGCCGCAAGTCCGTATGCAGCAAGGACTCCAGTGCAGGTTCCAAGAACCGTATCTTCGCAAAGAGTCCGTCTTTTATGTAAAACCAGTAGAGAGCACCTTTAAGAAGGTGCAAACTATATACAAGGAGTTTGTATCATGCATTGTTCATGATTCAGCAGTTCTTGATAACTGGTGCAAAAACGTAGAAAACAAACAAAAACAATAGGGATCCCGGGTCAACAAAGGAACCCCTTTAAGAGTTAACCCTAGACGGGTTTTAAAGCAGCAAAGAGCGGGGAAACAAACAGTTAACTATTTACATATCCATGGCATCGAGGTTTACTCTCGCTCTGGCGGCCGTAGCTCCGCATAGACCTCGCTCGGCAAGGTGATCGGCGAGATCGGGGCCTTTAAGAAGTGCTCCATACCCGTGGCCCAATCCCAGGGTGTAAAGCGCCGGAGTCTATAGGTCCCAGGGAGAGGGGGTAACGCGGCGGGGTCTATCAGCAGGTCCTCTACTGGTGAGGCAGGGTCGTTCTTCATACCTGCTTCAGATGCGGTCCCTCCGGTGCCGATCTGCTCCGTCTCCGCTGGGGTCTGGAACGCTAGTTGCAGGGCCTTGCGCTGCGGCGTTGTCATCTCCGTTTGCAGCATCTCGCTTTCCGGTAGGGCCTTGCTTTCTGGCTTCGGAGCGCTGGAACTTCTTTCTTGCTCCGGACCAGACGAGGCTGCCGACAGATGTCTGGTGAGGCTCCCGATGATGGTCTTCTTCCACCCGGCCTCAGTGCTCAGCTGCGTCTGCAGGAGTTGGTGGATCAGCTCGTCCGCTCCCGTCTGCAGGAGGTCAGCGTCCACTGTGGAGGTCTGGCTGCGGTGCCTCTCCGGGTAGCTGGGGGAGTCCTCGGCTCCGATCCCACGCTCCGGCTCCGGTCGGCTGGCCATGGCGTCCTCCATGTCGCTGACTTCTTCTTCCTGGTCCTTTTCCCGCTCTCTCCTTCGTGGGCGGTTTCGTTTTCGTTGTCTCCGCCCTCCATTGAGAATCAGGAGGCGGATCTCGGCTGCTGACGGACACGTCCTCACGGTGCAGAAATATTTAGACTGGGCGGCCATAGTCGTTCGCGCTCTCCAGCTTGTCTACGCCCACTCCACGCCCCTCTTCTTCTCCTGCGCTCTCCTCAGCGCTGTAATGGCGGATTTTGGCGGCAAGTGGCGCGGCACAGTCTTTGCAATAAATCACAGTCCAAGTATAATAAATCACAGTTCCAAGGCACACATGACCCGATTCTTCAGGCTTAAGTAGATCCTGTTCATGACGCCAAAGTGCAGCGCCCCCACTGCCGCAGGGCCGAGGGGTACCCGGTACCGGGCCTCTGAGTCTCTGCTCTGGGGTTGTCACGGTGGCTAGACCCGGTCCGTGGCCCTGCTGAGGGGCGTACAGTGATATACAGTGGGGCAAAAAAGTATTTAGTCAGTCAGCAATAGTGCAAGTTCCACCACTTAAAAAGATGAGAGGCGTCTGTAATTTACATCATAGGTAGACCTCAACTATGGGAGACAAACTGAGAAAAAAAAAATCCAGAAAATCACATTGTCTGTTTTTTTATCATTTTATTTGCATATTATGGTGGAAAATAAGTATTTGGTCAGAAACAAAATTTCATCTCAATACTTTGTAATATATCCTTTGTTGGCAATGACAGAGGTCAAACGTTTTCTGTAAGTCTTCACAAGGTTGCCACACACTGTTGTTGGTTTGTTGGCCCATTCCTCCATTCAGATCTCCTCTAGAGCAGTGATGTTTTTGGCTTTTCGCTTGGCAACACGGACTTTCAACTCCCTCCAAAGGTTTTCTATAGGGTTGAGATCTTGAGACTGGCTAGGCCACTCCAGGACCTTGAAATGCTTCTTACGAAGCCACTCCTTCGTTGCCCTGGCGGTGTGCTTTGGATCATTGTCATGTTGAAAGACCCAGCCACGTTTCATCTTCAATGCCCTTGCTGATGGAAGGAGGTTTGCACTCAAAATCTCACGATACATGGCCCCATTCATTCTTTCATGTACCCGATCAGTCGTCCTGGCCCCTTTACAGAGAAACAGCCCCAAAGCATGATGTTTCCACCACCATGCTTTACAGTAGGTATGGTGTTTGATGGATGCAACTCAGTATTCTTTTTCCTCCAAACACGACAAGTTGTGTTTCTACCAAACAGTTCCAGTTTGGTTTCATCAGACCATAGGACATTCTCCCAAAACTCCTCTGGATCATCCAAATGCTCTCTAGCAAACTTCAGACGGGCCCGGACATGTACTGGCTTAAGCAGTGGGACATGTCTGGCACTGCAGGATCTGAGTCCATGGTGGCGTAGTGTGTTACTTATGGTAGGCCTTGTTGCATTGGTCCCAGCTCTCTGCAGTTCATTCTCTAGGTCCCCCCGCGTGGTTCTGGGATTTTTGCTCACCGTTCTTGTGATCATTCTGACCCCACGGGGTGGGATTTTATGTGGAGCCCCAGATCGAGGGAGATTATCAGTGGTCTTGAATGTCTTCCATTTTCTAATTATTGCTCCCACTGTTGATTTCTTCACTCCAAGCTGGTTGGCTATTGCAGATTCAGTCTTCCCAGCCTGGTGCAGGGCTACAATTTTGTTTCTGGTGTCCTTTGACAGCTCTTTGGTCTTCACCATAGTGGAGTTTGGAGGCAGACTGTTTGAGGGTGTGCACAGGTGTCTTTTTATACTGATAACAAGTTTAAACAGGTGCCATTACTACAGGTAATGAGTGGAGGAAAGAGGAGACTCTTAAAGAAGAAGTTACAGGTCTGTCAGAGCCAGAAATCTTGATTGTTTGTTTCTGACCAAATACTTATTTTCCACCATAATATGCAAATAAAATGATAAAAAAAAGACAATGTGATTTTCTGGATTTTTTTTTCTCAGTTTGTCTCCCATAGTTGAGGTCTACCTATGATGTAAATTACAGACACCTCTCATCTTTTTAAGTGGTGGAACTTGCACTATTGCTGACTGACTAAATACTTTTTTGCCCCACTGTATGTGGATCGTGGTGGGTGGTAGTGGTGCGGTGTAGTGCCAGTCGCAGTTAATAACGAGGACACCAGGTTGCAGTCTCATTACCTCTTTACTGAAGGCTTCTGGGTCCTCAGTCCGGAATACGGTTAGCTGGGCTGCGCAAGTCCGGCCGGTCCGATGGCACCTCCAGAGTTCCCTTCGCAGGTGGAAATCTGTGCCTTCCTTCTAGCGCTTATGTGTTGTGGTCCTCCCCTGCTGTGCTTACGGGATAGTCCCCACAACTGTTGTGTCTGTTTCTCGTGTTCCCTCACAACTCGATTCTGATGTTCTTCTTCTTCTTCTCGTCCCAGATCTTATGATAGGACGCACCCGTATGACGGGAAGGCTCGGAGCTCTTCCGGGACCCGAGAGTCGCCCCTCTCCACAAGTTGCCCCCTATATCTGCGTAGGTGATGTAGGTGAGACAGCCAGCCTATAGCTCTCTGCCCTGCCATTGGTTTGAAGTAATGCTTAGAGCCCTGTACTTCCTCGGCGTTCCGGCCACCGGTTATTTACGCCTCAGTAGGATGTTGCCTCGGTCTAACAGCACGACTCCTACTGGTATTCTCCCTGTTGCGTTGATCTCGTTTCTCACTCAGCACAATAAATCTCGCTTCTTGTCCTTTCTTAGGGCACCGCCGCTATGAAGTGCAGGCGCGGTCCCGTAGCTTTCTCTCTGTTTGCCAGGCCTCTGTCAGGATCCCACCCCTGACAGGGACCCTACCGAATCTTCCCCTACAACACCCTCTGCCACAAGGTGTTGCCTGCTTTAAACCCAGTCAGCGTTCTCTCTCACTTCCTGCCTAACCCCCAGTTTTACCAGACTGTGAGGAGTGGCCTAATGAATAGTACCCTTAGCTCCCCCTGGAGGCCAGACTGTGAAATGTATTGGTGTCTGTGATACCTGGTCAGATGAACTCCTTCAGTGCCATCAGACGTACCATAGCCCCCCTTAGCGGCGGAGCCACAGTACTGCAACGACCAGGACTCTGGGGCGCTGCACAGATTTAATCAAAGTCCTGAAAAAGAATTCAGTGTGCTGTTCAGCATGTGCTGCAAATAAGTCTGCTCGGAAAAATGTCTAAAAGTGACCCGCCTCCCTCTTGTTACCTAAGTTATGTAATTACAATATTTATCACCTTGCTGCTATGTCATGTAATTTTATCCATGCTGTATTGTGCTGTGTATCACCAGCAAAGTACTGTTGACAGGTGGAAGAAAATCTTTACGCAAAATTTTGCAGGTCAACAGTATGAGGTACTGACAATATTTGTATAAGGTTCTCAACTACGTCCTCGAGCTTAAAGGTGCAACAGGCTGCAAATGAGATCGCTGGGTAATGGGTCAACTTGGATCAGCTCAGCCTGCCATCTCCGTCTGTAGCATCTTAAGAAGCATGAAAGAAGATGGTCACATCACAGGCTGCGGAAGCTGGTTGTGAGGAGGCGCTGAAAAGGTAGATTAAGAGAGTGTAACATGAAAGGGTCTGATGAAAGATAGCGCTTCCATGAAGAGATGGTTATGAGAGAGGTGGTGAGCAACACAGTCAGTGGGTGGTGGGCTGATGGTGTCAGCAGGTGGTCACAGATGTCATTGCATTGTCGCCTCTGGTCAATTTAATCTACAGACTCGTGTAAGACTGTTGAAACCATCAGGCGTATTGCCTCATGTAAATTTGCATAACTATAAAGCTTGTTGCCTCTCTATAAGTAAAAGGTCTTCAAGGTAAAAAAAAAAAGATAGCAAGAACCCAGAAACCAGGACTCTTCTACTACAGAATAGTGATTGCTGCAGAGAGTTTTCTCTATGGTGATCTTTCAACCTTCAAAAGTCATTGGATGATGCACGTAATTGACATTACTGTCATGATGGAGGCGATATCCCTGTGGCCCATACATAACCATGGATGAGGAATAGATACTCTTAGTGTCTAGCTACACATATAGATATAGAAAAAATGGAAGCAGCACACCATCATGGTGCAAAAAAGTAGTTTAATGACCCATCATGATGGGCCATTAACCCCTTAGCGAACAATCCAATTTTGACCTTAATGACCGAGCCAATTTTTACAATTCTGATCACTTCATGAGGTTATAGCTCCGGTACGCTTCAACGGATCCCACTGATTCTGAGATTGTTTTTTCATGACATATTGTACTTCATGTTAGTGATAAAATGTCTTCAATATGACTTGCGTTTATTTATGGAATACCGGAAATTTGGCAACAATTTTGAAAATTTAGCAATTTTCGAATTTTTTTATTTTTGTGCCCTTAAATTAGAGAGTCACGTCACACAAAATAGTTAATAAATAACATTTCCCACACGTCAACTTTACATCAGCACAATTTTGGAAACATTATTTTTTTGTTAGGATGTTTTAAGGGTTAAAAGTTGACCAGCGATTTCTCCTTTTTCCAACAAAATTTACAAAACCATTTTTTTAGGGGCCACTTCACATTTGAAGTGACTTTTGGAGGTCATTATGACTTAAAATACCCAAAAGTGACACCATTTTAGAAACTGCACCCCTTTAGGTGCTCAAAACCACATTCCTCCATTTAACCGAGACCCTGGAGATTTTCCGAAGCTATACACTTATTTCTCAGCGCCGTTAAAAAGCGGCACTGAGGAATAAGTACCCTTAACTACCGCCATAAAAGGCGTATTGTGCTTGTTAATGGGTTAAAACTTTGCACTATGATGGTGTGCTGCTTCCATTTTTTCTACAAGGCCTTATTACAAGGACAGGTATGTACCTAGGAGGCTTTGCACCTAGCTATTTTTGCAAGGTGCTGTTCTTTGTTTGTCTTTCTCTACACATACAGATAGACAGATACTCTATATGTACAAGTATTGCGGCACCCACACATTACACCTAGAGGAGATTTTTTAACATCCCATTCTAAGTCCATATGCATTAATATCATGTCAGTTTGACCTTTGCAGCTACAACAGCTTCCACTCTTTTGGGAAAGCTTTTTACCAGATATTTGAGGGTGCAGTAGAGCATTTAGGAGCTAAAATACTGATGTTGGATGAGAAGGTCGGACTTACAATCTCCATTCCATTTTATCTCAGATGTATTGGATAGAGTGAGGTCCGGGCTCTGTGCGACCGGTCATGTTCTTCCACACCAAACTCACTCACCCATGCCTTTATGGACCTTGCTTGACACACAGTCATTGGGGACAGAAAAGGGCCTTCCTAAAACTGTTCCCACAAAGTTGGAGGCTACAGTTGTCCAACATATCTTTGTATGCTGAAGCATGAAGATTTCTATTCACTAGAAATAAGGAAAGTAGTCCAAAATCTGAGAAACAACCTGATAAACTGATGATTATACCAGAGGAGAGGTTATTGAATCAGCAGAGCATTGGTGACTTTTGTGCGCTATGCTCTTGAGCACTCGTTGTCCAAGCGCTGTAACTTCATGTGGTTTTTAGGAGGTGTTGCTGTGGTTCCTACAATATTTAGGAGGAAAGAAATTTCATAACCCGACTTATTACATTTGTGACATCCTATTCCAGGACCACAATGCTATTAGTAAACTCTTTAGAATGACCTATTCTTTCACAAAAGGCTGTGCAGCAACTTATCAATGGCAGCTAAAAGTGGTGTTCATGTAGTAGTGGAGGAGCTGATGGTCTGCTCCCTGACACTTTGAGGGGTTAAATGTGTTTTATATTCAAGTCAAGGGTAACAATCATTGGGGCTGCAGTCTAGCCTAGGCAGGGTTAACTGTAATGGCTGGCTCAATTTGGGGAGAGTTAGTGCCAAGTTCAGGAGTGACAGTTCAGTGCAGGACAGTAGTGGGAAATGACAGTAGCAGTCTCACTCATTGGTCTTCTAGGGACAACGTGGACCTAATACTTGGGGCAGTGTATAGCCAAAAATACCCTTCCGTGCCATTCTGTTTGCTGGTCTGGGGAACCTCAAATTGGACATCGGGGGCCTTGGACGCACTCAGCCTGTTAAGTTACAGGATAAGCTGGACTCAAACTCTATGAGGCGGAAGGTGTTGCAATCCAGGGGCAATGCTAGTGGTGGAGAAGATTTCCTAGTGCTAGTGAAGATAGCAAGAGGGACACTCTACTTATTTCGAGAATCAGGGCTGAAGTTGTGTCCAGTACCTGTGGACAAGATGACAACCCATTGGGCCTTATCCAATATGCCTGTTTGAAAAGACGACCAATTGTCCAAAAAAGTTTGATTGTTTTTACAAAACCTGAAGAAGGAGCTAGATCAGCTCTGATACTGTATATGCAGCATTAATAAAGTTTACCCATATGGTAATCCCCCAGTGATACCTATTTGTTCCATACCTTTGGCAGTACTATCCAAAGCCCCCGGTTCTCTCACTTCTTGTATTAATTTCTGGATAGATGCAGAAAGGTGGGGGAGCAGCCATCGGAAAGACGTTATTGCCAATACCAGTGTTATGGGGGTCATGATGTCAGACTCTCAGCCAGCATACCTTAGTTATATATGCTGTGAAGAATTGACAAGTGTTGTTCATGGGTTAACCCTTTTAATAATTTGCTTTTTTGACAACATGATTAAAGGTTTTCAGCTCTATTAACTAACAAAGGTCACAAATCAACTACTAAAGTGTAGTGGAGCAACTGCAGCAGACTGATAGGTTTGTGGCGTTCTGTGCTTCTAAAAATACAATACACTGAAACCAGAAGGTCATCCTTCAACTCATTTCTGTCATTTTATTACATGCCATAGTGCATTATCAGCCTGTGATGACTGAGAAGAAGACATTTACAGGAGTTAGCATTTCCTTCCTGGCTCTTTTGAACATTAGATAAGTCCCAAGTATTGGAGTAATTGAGTTGTACAACTTGCATCATTACTGACCTTGAACGGCAACATTCAGCAAAGGTAAGGCAAATTCGAGGTCCGATGAATTATAACATCATTTAATCATAGTCATTAAACTGTTTTCTTCATTACTATTTATTTTTATTTAACAGACAACTTTTACAGAATCTGTTATATAATTATGCCAGTTTAATGCAAACTGCCCCTGTGAACCTGTGTGGATGGCTCGTTGCAAGCAGCAAAAAAAAAAAGTTTCCTATTAAATGACAGCAAGCCAAGATGCTGAAAAAGTTGAGAATTTTATGCAGAAAATTTATTGTAAAATGGTTTCGCTTATCATTATATAAATAACGTTTAGTCGCTGAAACTGGAATACCCCCTCTATGCAATAAAATACTGGGCTTTAAATATATATACGGTATATGAATCTGAATGATAAATATTGGTATAGTGATGTGGTTCTGAAAACCTGATTATGTCACATAATTGAATGTATTCTGCAACAATATCTGTATTATACAAAGGACAAATCAAAATTAAAACTACCAATATTTATTTTTTCTAGATAGTTATTGCTCAATTCTTTAGTAGTCCATGTGCTCTTTCAAAATGTGGATCTAACAAACAATAAATAATTTACCTAGAAATGTACTTTCAAATTTGGAAAGAATTAGTTTTAGTAAATCAGGGCCCATGCCACACGTCACTGGTGGATACATAAGGAAGTACATTTTCTCATTCTATCTTATGCTTTATTCATCTTTTTTTTTTCTTCTTTTGTTAGTTTTTTCATCAATCTTTTATATGAAAGTAAACCTAAAAAATGAAAAAAATTATCTGGAGCATAAATTTGTATGCATGCAAAATAGAAGCATGTTCACACTGGCCATTAAATAGACAAAACTACAGACATAAACAAAATGACCATTTACCCTGCTGTAAGTAAATAAGTAAAAGCAATACTGCATATAAATAAATAGGGCACTTAGTAAACACCGATTTTAAAAAAAGCGTAAAAGCCATTCCACCAGCGTCAAGGTGTACCCAAAATTGGGATGGTCCTAACCTCTAGTATTAAAATCTTACCATGCATCATAGTGACCTCAGTGTGAATATGGGCTGAGCAGGACCTGGTCCCATTTGCTGTGTGTCCATGTTCGGGACCTGGTCCTTATTTACACTGACATCACTATGATAATACTAGAGTTTAGGATCATCCCGAATTTGTGTACACCTTGACGCTGTTGGAATGGCTTTTATGCTTTTTAAAATTAAAAACGGTGTTTACAAAGTACCCTATTTATATACAGGTCCTTCTCAAAAAATTAGCATATAGTGTTAAATTTCATTATTTACCATAATGTAATGATTACAACTAAACTTTCATATATTATAGATTCATTATCCACCAACTGAAATTTGTCAGGTCTTTTATTGTTTTAATACTGATGATTTTGGCATACAACTCCTGAAAACCCAAAAAACCTGTCTCAATAAATTAGCATATTTCACCCGTCCAATCAAATAAAAGTGTTTTTTAATAACAAACAAAAAAACCATCAAATAATAATGTTCAGTTATGCACTCAATACTTGGTCGGGAATCCTTTGGCAGAAATGACTGCTTCAATGCGGCGTGGCATGGAGACAATCAGCCTGTGACACTGCTGAGATGTTATGGAGGCCCAGGATGCTTCAATAGCGGCCTTAAGCTCATCCAGAGTGTTGGGTCTTGCGTCTCTCAACTTTCTCTTCACAATATCCCACAGATTCTCTATGGGGTTCAGGTCAGGAGAGTTGGCAGGCCAATTGAGCACAGTAATACCATGGTCAGTAAACCATTTACCAGTGGTTTTGGCACTGTGAGCAGGTGCCAGGTCGTGCTGAAAATGAAATCTTCATCTCCATAAAGCATTTCAGCCGATGGAAGCATGAAGTGCTCCAAAATCTCCTGATAGCTAGCTGCATTGACCCTGCCCTTGATGAAACACAGTGGACCAACACCAGCAGCTGACATGGCACCCCACACCATCACTGACTGTGGGTACTTGACACTGGACTTCAGGCATTTTGGCATTTCCTTCTCCCCAGTCTTCCTCCAGACTCTGGCACCTTGATTTCCGAATGACATGCAAAATTTGCTTTCATCAGAAAAAAGTACTTGGGACCACTTAGCAACAGTCCAGTGCTGCTTCTCTGTAGCCCAGGTCAGGCGCTTCTGCCGCTGTTTATGGTTCAAAAGTGGCTTTACCTGGGGAATGCGGCACCTGTAGCCCATTTCCTGCACACGCCTGTGCACGGTGGCTCTGGATGTTTCCACACCAGACTCAGTCCACTGCTTCCTCAGGTTCCCCAAGGTCTGGAATCGGTCCTTCTCCACAATCTTCCTCAGGGTCCGGTCACCTCTTCTCGTTGTACAGCGTTTTCTGCCACATTGTTTCCTTCCAACAGACTTACCATTGAGGTGCCTTGATACAGCACTCTGGGAACAGCCTATTTGTTGAGAAATTTCTTTCTGGGTCTTACCCTCTTGCTTGAGGGTGTCAATGATGGCCTTCTTGACATCTGTCAGGTCGCTAGTCTTACCCATGATGGGGGGTTTGAGTAATGAACCAGGCAGGGAGTTTTTAAAAGCCTCAGGTATCTTTTGCATGTGTTTAGAGTTAATTAGTTGATTCAGAAGATTAGGGTAATAGGTCGTTTAGAGAACCTTTTCTTGATATGCTAATTTATTGAGACAGGTTTTTTGGGTTTTCAGGAGTTGTATGCCAAAATCATCAGTATTAAAACAATAAAAGACCTGACAAATTTCAGTTGGTGGATAATGAATCTATAATATATGAAAGTTTAATTGTAATCATTACATTATGGTAAATAATGAAATTTAACACTATATGCTAATTTTTTGAGAAGGACCTGTATATGCACTATTGCTTTCACATATTTATTTACAGCAGGGTATATGTTCATTTTATTTTGCCTTAGGTTTTAACTGTTATAAGGAAGTTAATAACTTTATTACTTATTAAGATGCTAAAGGTTTTTAGATAAGAACAGAACCATTTGCAAACTGCGGGGTTAGCTTGATGTCATGTTGTTTCAAAAGACTGACTTTATATGGGTTGATGATATGGATTTTCCTGCAAACACATACATTTTACATAATGCATTTATTTTGCAAAAGTGTTTTTAAAAAAAATATAGCTATATGGTGTTACAACACATATAGTAAAGTTAATACATTATTTAAAACACAGTGAAGTACATAAAAAATACACAGTAAACAGCAGAATTTGTTTTTCTATCCCCCAATAATAAAAATGAATAATTTATATGTACCCTAAAATGGCACTGTTAACCCCTTAGTGACAGAGCCAATTTTGACCTTAATGACCAGGCCAATTTTTACAATTCTGACCACTGTCACTTTATGAGGTTATAACTCTAGAAAGCTTTAACATATTCCACTGATTCTGAGATTGTTTTTTCATGACATATTGTACTTCATGTTATTGGTAACATTTCTTCGATATGTCTTGCGTTTATTAATAAAAAAAAATGAAATTTGGCAAAAATTTTGAAAATTTAGCAATTTTCAAACTTTTAATTTTTGTGCCCTTAAATCAGAGAGTCGTGTCACACAAAATAGTTAATAAATAACATTTCCTACACTTCAAATTTACATCAGCACAATTTTGGAAACATAATTTTTTTTCTTTTTCTTAGGACGTCATAAGTGTTAAAAGTTGACCAGAGATTTCTCATTTTTTCAACAAAATTTACAAAACCAGTTTTTTTAGGGACCACCTCACTTTTGAAGTTAGTTTGGGGTTCAATATGACAGAAAATACCGAAAAGTGACACCATTCTAAAAACTGCATTGCTCTAAGGTGATCAAAACCACATTCAAGAAGTTTATTAACCCTTCAGGTATTTCACGAGAACTAAAGCAATGTGGAAGGAAAAAATTAACATTTAACTTTTTTCACCCCAAAATTATTTTAGACCCAAACTATTTTATTTTCACAAGGGTATCAGGAGAAAATGGACCACAAAATTTGTTGTGCAATTTCTCCTGAGTACGCCAATACCCAGTATGTGGGGGAAATCCACTGTTTGGGCGCATGGCAAAGCTCAGAAGGGCACATGTCGCATTTGGAGACCCCCTTATGTGCCTAAACCAGTGTTTCCCAAACTCCAGTCCTCCCGGACCCCAACAGGTCATGTTTTCAGGATTTCCATAGTGCTGCACAAGTGGGAAAACTTCTGATACTTCCATCACCTATGCAATACTAAGGAAATCCTGAAAACATGACCTGTTGGGGTCCGGGAGGACTGGAGTTTGGGAAACACTGGCCTAAACAGTGGAAACCCCCAATTCTAACTTCATCCTTAACACAGCCTAACCCTAACGACAACCCTAACCCCAAGCCTAACCCTTAACCCTAACACAACCCTAACCCCAACACAACTCTAATCCCAACACCAAAACCCTAACCCCAACGCAACCATAACCCCAACCCTAACTCCTAAATCCAACACAACCCTAACCCCAACACAATCCTAACCAACCCTAATCTTAAAACAACCCTAACTACAGCTCTAACCCCAACCCCAACCTCAACAAAACCTAAGCCTAGCACAAAATCTAAGCCTTGATCACTGTGATAGGATCTATCACAGTGATCAAAATGAACCAATAGGAAAAATCTCCTATTGTTGCAAGGCACTGTGCATGCGCCCGCCATTTTCTTCCAGGAAGATGATGCGGAGGGCTGGGGGATGGAGCAGGAGGGTCCAGGGATAGCAGAGGTACCAGGTGGGCTCGGTCGACTCCATTTCTCTCTACTCTGATATGCTAGATCATATCAGAGGAGAGAGAATGAATTGAAAATTGGACTTTTTTTGTGATCGCCGTTATTCAATGAATAACGGCGATCACGTGACTGAGGATGGTAAAAACCAACCCAAATCATGTTTTATGGGGTTTCAGTGGAAAGCTGAGACCCCAGAGATTTTCTGACACTTGGGGGCACTATACAGTTATTTCTCAGTGCCATTAAAAAGCGGCGCTGATGAATAAGGAGCCTTAACTGCCACCATTAAAAGGCATATCGGTGGTCATTAAGGGGTTAAATAAAATTTTGACTAATTCCATAAAAAAAGACCATACATAGAAACATTGCTGGAAAAATGAAGTAGAGATGACTCTTGGAATATGCCAACCTGAAAAGTAACTACAGTGTGGAAAAATGCTTATAATATTTTTACTCTCTTAATTCTCAGTGTGGGTCCAGGTCCTTAGGCCCCCAAGACTTTCTATTGAATCAGTACATCACTCTATGGCTGGCCTGTTCAGTATTTGGTCAGTATTTTACATCAGTATTAGTAAATGAAGACTAGAAGTGGGGAAAAATATAGAAGTGGGGCACATGTTTCAATTATACTTTACCTTACAAATACTGATATAAAATACTGACCTAATACTGAACAGATGAACGTGGCCTAAGAGAGAGCCGTGCACTCTTTTTTCCTGAACTTGATGCTTTGGAGCAGTCTTTGGAGTGATCAGTGGGATTCTCATGATTCAACCATTCTCCTTTCTCAAAAAAAGTAATAAATAAATGATCAATAATTTATATGTAACCCAAAATGTTATTATTCAAAAATTAATCTTAATTAGCAAAAAAAGAAGCTACTTAACTGGGGAAAAAATGGCTCTCTGAAATCAGCAATGCAGAAAAAAATAAATATAAATTTATAAGTATTGTATTGTATTGTATTGTATAGTACAACAACCTTACCATGATGCTTACCTAGCAATGGCAATAGGAATGCAGTCCCGTCTCTGATAGAGGTCATTTGAACGTTCACTCGCCCTAAATGAACTTGTATTATGAGATTTAGTGGCCTTTTAAGACAGCTTTTATTTGATCACGGAATGATCTAATTTGAAAAGGACATTTCGTTTCAATTATGACTCCATAACAGTCCCTAATGAAGTTGACAAAATCAATTTTATGGGAGATATTTCTCAGATAGACAATTAATTCAAACTTGGGTTTATAAGTTCTTCAAAAGTTGCATTGTTTAATTAGAAAGGAGTCGGAGAGATATGAAGCAGATAATATAATCTAAGGCTTTCTCCCTAACCACCTGGTTTTTATAACTCAAAAATCCATTATGTGAGATTCGCAACATTTATAAAATCTGACACAGAATGAATATTTGAGAATTCACTTCTGCAATAATGAAACAAAATTATAATGATCTTTACGCAATATGGAGAAAGTACTCTGTTTCATAAAGTAGCAATAGCAATGATAATATAGAATGATGCTATCGACCCTGCTTCCTCAATACACAGGGAAAGTACTACACCATATCTCGCACTTATCCTACAACTATTATGGAGCGCCCCCACGCATAAGGGCAGTGGGGTACTCGGTATTGGGTCTATCTCTCTCAGTTCTGGGGATGTGACGGTGGCCCGACCCGGTCCGTGGCCCTTCTGAGGGGCGCCCAATTAAAGGTGTGGTTGTTTGTACGGTGTTCGTGACGCCACCTGTGGTATTCGGTCAGGGCGACCGACGCTGCTAGGGGTCCGCTGGGGTGATGGAATGGCAGCTAGATGGTGTACCTTCCCAAAGGTGAAGTATATCCCCAGGGCTTCCCAGATGTGTAGGTGGTGATGGTGGACGATGTAAGACGCAATGAATAACGAGGACACAAAGGTTGCAGTCTCTTTATCTTTTACTGAAGACTTCAGCGTCCACAGTCCGGAGTACCGTTCACAGGGCTGGCTGAATCCGGACGGTCCGAAGGCATATCCAGAGTTCTCTTAACCAGGTGGAAATCTGTAGCCTTCCTACTAGCGCCTGTGTGCTGTAGTACCTCCCTGCTGAGCACCACGGGATAGTCCTCACAACTTTCGTGGATGTTTCTGATGTTCTCTCTCTCTGTCCCCCAGATGATATGGATAGGACAACCCGTATGACGGGGTAGGCCTGGAGCTATTTTATAGGGACCCTAGAGACGCCCCTCTCCCACAATTTGCCTCCGTTGTCTTTATAGGTATTAAGGTCGGGCAGCCAACTTGGAATTAACTGTCCTGCCGGTCTCTGAAGTAATGCGCAGAGCCTATTACTCCCTCGGTGTTCCAGCCACCGGCTACGCGCCTCAGAAGGATGTTGCCGGTCTTAAGGCAAGACTCCTCCCGGTATTATCTCCTTGTGCTGTGATCTGGTTTTTCACTCTCCACAATATACTTCTCTTCGTGTCGCTTTCTTAGGATGCTGCCGCAATGAAGTGCAGGCGCAGCTCCGTAACGTTCTATCTCGTGCTTGGCCTCTGTCAGGATCCCACCCCTGACAGGGATCCTCTGTCTGCAGCTCAGATGTTCCTCCTTCTCCCCCTGTCTGCCTGACAGGTCCTCTCTGGGTCAAACCCAGGTAGATTTCTGTCTAACTTCCTATCCAACCCACCAGTTTTACCCATCTGTGAGGAGTGGCCTAGTACATAGAACCTTTGCTCCCCCTGGTGGACTAGAGTGTGAAGTGTAGTGTGTGACTGTGATACCTGGTCAGGTGAACTCCTTTAGTACAATCAGACGTAACATCACTCCCCCTGGTGGAAGAGCGACATTACTGCAACGACCAGGACTCTGGGGCGTTGCACTTACACCTGACTATACACTCATCTACAAGTACTGACGCCATCGCGTATGTGCCAGCATGTACCCCTTGTCATGGGGGAGGCTTAAAAAAATCCTTTGACCAAAACAAAAGCTGATGACTGTGTATGTGATATGGTGTTCGATGGGAACTGTTAATGTGTGATTGGTGAGGACATGGGGCAGAAATGGAGCTTTTTCAAGAGTGGTGGGTGGGACTATGGAAGGTTCAAAGGGTGAAGTCGGAGCTGGGATGAAGTCTGGTCGGAGTCTCAAGGGTGCCCGGAAATTTTGCCCGTATGGGGCGATTAAATTTTTGGTGGCAACCCTGCAAGTACAACACCAGACCTCGCACATATCTATAAGTACTACACCAGACCTCACAATTATCTACAAGTACTACACCAGATCTCACAAGTACTGAATCAGATCACACACTTAGCTTACAGTACCTTCAGTAGTTTAGAAATTCTTCTGTAACCAATGCCGTCAGTACATTTTGCAACAAAAAGGTTGCAAAGGTCTTGAGACAGCTCACAGGTTCTACCCATCATCAGATGTTTCTTGTGTGGCACATTGGTAATGAGACACCTTTTTATAGGCCATCAGTTGAAACAGGTGACATTATTTTTCACTTAGCGGCAGAATTGCATTCTAATTACTGATAGATTTCAGATGGTGTCATGACTTTCAATGGCTTTGTGCATACATGTTTTCAATACTTTTTTCCTGTGTCAGTTCTCATTATTTCACACAACTTAATTTATGGATGGCTTTGGTTTGATTTCTTTGCCTGTGTGGATTGGATGAGTTTTTACCGACATCTGGTAAGAAGTTCATGTCAGTAGCATCTCTAGAAATATATTTACCTAGAATATTGCTTATATGTTCAATAATTATTTCACCCACTATATCTATAAGTACTACACCAGACCTCCACTCATCTATGTGTACTAAACCAGACCTCACACTCATAATCTATAGGTACTACAACAGACCTCACACTTATCTATAAGTACTACAACAGACCTCACACTTATCTATAAGTACTACAACAGACCTCACACTCATCTATAGGTACTAAGCCAGACTTCACACTCATAATCTGTAAATGCTACATCAGTCCTCACACTTATCTATAGGTACTACATCAGACCTCATACTCATCTATAAGTATTACGCCAGACCTCACACTTATGCTACAAGTGCTACATCAGGCATCACACTTTACCTACAAGTACTATACCAAAACACACAATTTACAAACTTGTACTACACCACAAGACAAACTTTACATACCGGTACTACACTGGACCTCACAATTTATCTTCAAGTACTATACCAGACCTCAAGCTTTACCTACAGGTTTTCCACCAGCCCACACACTCATTTACAAATACGACAGCAGACACTACACTTTAACTACAGGTACTACAGCTGAGCACACAATTTACCTACAGGTTCTACATCAGACCACGCAATTTATCTACAGGTTCTATACCAGACCATACCATTTATCTACAGGTTCTACCCCAGACGACACCATTTACCTACAGGTTCTACACCAGATAACACACTTTACCTACAAGTAGTACACCAAACTACACACTTTGCCTACAGGTTCTACCCCAGACCACACAATTTACGTATCTACAAGTACTACACACCAGAACACACACTTTTCTTACAGGTTCTGCACCATATCAGACAATTAACCTACAAGTACTACCCCAGACCTCATCTACAAGTACTACACTACACCTCACACTTATCCTAAAAGTATACCAGACACCACACTCTTCTACTATTGCTACCTCAGTATCTCACTTATCCTACATGTACTACAGCAGACCTCACACTTTACCTTCAAGTACTAATCAGAACACAGTTTACCTATAAGTATTAGAATAGACTTCACACTTTACCTACAGGTACGACACTACAACAGCCCTCACACTTTACCTACTGGTAATACATCAGACTTCACATTTTATCTACAATTCCAAATTTGCATGTTTTTACAAGTACTCTGGCATTTTATTAAATAACCTGAGAATACTCCAGCAAATATGGAATGTCACAGGCAATATATAGTACTGTGCAAAAAATGTAGGCAGGTGTAGAAAACTTGATGCAAAATAAGAATGCTTTAAAAAAAATAGAGGTCTTAATAGTTTTTTTTTTTTGTCAATTAACACAATGCAAAGTGAGTGACCAAAAGAGAAATCTAAATTAAATCAATATGGTGTGACCTCCCTTTGCTTTCAAAACAGCGTAAAAAAAATAAATTCTTCTAGGTACTTTCACAGTTTTTGAAGGAACTCTGCAGGGAAGTAGTACCAAAAATGTTGGAGAATTAACCACAAATCGTTCTGACTCTTCATGTAATCCCAGACAGACTGGATGATGTTGTTCTTTTCACTGAGGATAGTCCTTAATGACATTGGCTATATGTTTGGCATCATTGTCCCGCTGCAGAATAAATATGGAGCCAATCAGACGTCTCACTGATGGTTTTGTATGACGGATAAGTATCTGCCTGTATTTTTCAGAATTCAAGACATCAATATTCTTAGCCAAATTTCCAATTTCACCTGATGAAATGCGGCCCCAAACTTGCAGTGAACATCGACCACAAGGCCGACTACTGTGTCACAGTTTTCAACGTTGCCCATTTTTTGGTGTCTTTAATGCTGAGACATACAAGCTAATACCTATCCATCATGTAGTACTATTAGGGTTGAACAATTAATATAATGTTCAATTCTCTAGTTGCCTACTCCTGGCCTAATGGATATTGATCATGTGCACTAAAGAAATACACCAGACACAGTCAGCTGTAACTGTTGTGAATTTATCTTTTTGGCTCCCTCTAGTGGTTACTAGTGATTTGACTCTGGGAATGTCTGCCATCCCTTGTATGCTCACCTGGGTCGTTAGGTCAGGGGTGTTGCTATATAAGCTCCCTGGACCTTCAGTTCAATGCCTGGCAACGTTGTAATCAGAGCTAATCTGTTGTGCTCTTGTCTACTGATCCTGGTTCCTGCTAAATTAAGCTAAGTCTGCTTTCTTGCTTTTTGCTATTTGTTTTTGTTTTGCATTTTTGTCCAGCTTGTACATAATCTGTATCCTAACCTTGCTGGAAGCTCTAGGGAGGCTGGAGTTCTCCCCCCGGGCCGTTAGACGGTTCGGGGGTTCTTGAATCTCCAGTGTGGATTTTTGTTAGGGTCTTCGTTGACCATATAATTTATCTTACTACATTCTGCTATTAGTAAGTGGGCCTCTCTTTGCTAAACCTAGTTCATCTCTGTGTTTGTCATTTCCTCTTACCTCACCGTTATTATTTGTGGGGGGCTTATATCCTACTTTTGGGGTCTATTCTCTGGAGGCAAGAGAGGTCTTTGTTTTCCTCTTCTAGGGGTAGTTAGTCCTCCGGCTGGCGCGAGACATCTAGCGACCAACGTAGGCATGTTCCCCGGCTACTTCTAGTGTTGGCGTTAGGAGTAGATACAGTGGGGCAAAAAAGTATTTAGTCATTCAGCAATAGTGCAAGTTCCACCACTTAAAAAGATCAGAGGCGTCTGTAATTTACATCATAGGTAGACCTCAACTATGGGAGACAAACTGAGAAAAAAAAATCCAGAAAATCACATTGTCTGTTTTTTTATCATTTTATTTGCATATTATGGTGGAAAATAAGTATTTGGTCAGAAACAAACAATCAAGATTTCTGGCTCTCACAGACCTGTAACTTCTTCTTTAAGAGTCTCCTCTTTCCTCCACTCATTACCTGTAGTAATGGTACCTGTTTAAACTTGTTATCAGTATAAAAAGACACCTGTGCACACCCTCAAACAGTCTGACTCCAAACTCCACTATGGTGAAGACCAAAGAGCTGTCAAAGGACACCAGAAACAAAATTGTAGCCCTGCACCAGGCTGGGAAGACTGAATCTGCAATAGCCAACCAGCTTGGAGTGAAGAAATCAACAGTGGGAGCAATAATTAGAAAATGGAAGACATTCAAGACCACTGATAATCTCCCTCGATCTGGGGCTCCAAGCAAAATCCTACCCCGTGGGGTCAGAATGATCACAAGAACGGTGAGCAAAAATCCCAGAACCACGCGGGGGGACCTAGTGAATGAACTGCAGAGAGCTGGGACCAATGTAACAAGGCCTACCATAAGTAACACACTACGCCACCATGGACTCAGATCCTGCAGTGCCAGACGTGTCCCACTGCTTAAGCCAGTACATGTCCGGGCCCGTCTGAAGTTTGCTAGAGAGCATTTGGATGATCCAGAGGAGTTTTGGGAGAATGTCCTATGGTCTGATGAAACCAAACTGGAACTGTTTGGTAGAAACACAACTTGTCGTGTTTGGAGGAAAAAGAATACTGAGTTGCATCCATCAAACACCATACCTACTGTAAAGCATGGTGGTGGAAACATCATGCTTTGGGGCTGTTTCTCTGCAAAGGGGCCAGGACGACTGATCCGGGTACATGAAAGAATGAATGGGGCCATGTATCATGAGATTTTGAGTGCAAACCTCCTTCCATCAGCAAGGGCATTGAAGATGAAACGTGGCTGGGTCTTTCAACATGACAATGATCCAAAGCACACCGCCAGGGCAACGAAGGAGTGGCTTCGTAAGAAGCATTTCAAGGTCCTGGAGTGGCCTAGCCAGTCTCCAGATCTCAACCCTATAGAAAACCTTTGGAGGGAGTTGAAAGTCCGTGTTGCCAAGCGAAAAGCCAAAAACATCACTGCTCTAGAGGAGATCTGCATGGAGGAATGGGCCAACATACCAACAACAGTGTGTGGCAACCTTGTGAAGACTTACAGAAAACGTTTGACCTCTGTCATTGCCAACAAAGGAAATATTACAAAGTATTGAGATGAAATTTTGTTTCTAACCAAATACTTATTTTCCACCATAATATGCAAATAAAATGATAAAAAAACAGACAATGTGATTTTCTGGATTTTTTTTTCTCAGTTTGTCTCCCATAGTTGAGGTCTACCTATGATGTAAATTACAGACGCCTCTCATCTTTTTAAGTGGTGGAACTTACACTATTGCTGAATGACTAAATACTTTTTTGCCCCACTGTATATGGTCAACCCAGTTACCACTGCCCTATGAGCTGGATTTTTTGTACGTCGCAGACTTACCTGTTCCTCTGAGACCCTCGCCATTGGGGTCATAACATGTAACTCTCCTTGATCAATGTGTGGCTCAGCTCCAAGAAGAAATTTATTAGTGAAACACAATGTTATATATCTCCTGTAAGGAGGCTCGGTTAGCTCTGAAATGGGAGTGATCGGATGTATTCCATTGGTTAGTGGGTTGGGCATGAGCAAGTCCATGGGTGGATCCATGAGGTCATCAGGGTGGGTTGGTCCGTGAGGTCATCAGGGTGGGCGTCACTGTGGGTGGATCCATGAGGTCATCAGGGTGGGTGTCATCTTGGATACCAGAGCACACGGTCTGCTGGTACAGGAAATGGCGGCCATCTTTAGTGTCTTCATTGTTCATCTTGGATACCAGAGCACATGGATCTGATACAGGAGATGGCGGCCATCTTCAGTGTCTCACTTTGTCTGAGGAAAACTTATGTAAGGTTAAACAATATATGTTATGGGTTGCTTCTCTCAATTACCTTATGTGTTGAGGTTAATTCAGTATTTGATCTTATGGCTCTCCTCAACAGTCCCCCCTAAATACTTTATTAACCTTTCCTTTTATCTTGATCCCACCGTGGTTCCCTAACCCATCGATGTTAAGTGTTATTATGACATCAGAAGCTTCATGACAATATGGATGCTACTGACACCAGATAATGTGTGACTAATTATGGGTATAGTGCGGAGGTATATCGGAGCGCGTTACCCATGTCCTCGGGACTTCCCTACCTGCTGGATGTATTACTCTCCAATCTCCCATCTTCATGGTTACATAAAATACACATGTGCGACTAACCCTGTTGTACACATCCTAGATCTGACCGTCTTGCCCGGGAGGGGGAATTGGAGTTTTCACCAGTTTGAGACAAGTTTTCCCTTGTGGAAAACCTCCCTTTGTAGCTGGACTTTGACAAGCAGGTCAGATCCTACTCTGTCCCTACCTGTCTAAGAAGTTTACAATGTGAGAGATGGATCCAGGAGGCGCTCAGCAACCCTGACCGAAGTAGGTACAAACTTGCATACAGCCGCTCTGACTGCCTAGTTGTGGACTGTAAAAGACTGAAGAGGGCCTAGCTGTTCTATGTCTGCAGAATAACTCACCTCCTGAGCTATGAAAATGGGCACTGATGTTTTTACTCCTCTCTCGATCATTTTCCTTACACAGGGAAGAACACAACAAACAATAATAGCTGCAATGATTAGGACGACGAGGATAACTACGCCTATCTGAGCTAGCCATCTCTGCCACCCCTTCATCCATGAAAAGTATTGGTCCCAGGGATCTTCTACACCTGAATTTTTCTTTAATTCTTTTTGTAGGGAGTTCAGCTTTTTTATGGCTATTGTAACCTTTCCTGTGGGACCTGTATTATCTGGAATATAGGTACAGCATGCAGATTTCACCATTTTGCAAACACCCCCTTTTTCTGCCAATATCATGTCAAGGGCCATTCTGTTTTGAAAAGCCATTATTGATGTAGGGCCTAGTTGGTCTGCCAAACCTTGAAGAGCTTCTCTAGTGTAATTGACAAATCTCTGTTGATTATAATAGATGTAATTGATCCACTCTACATTTTTATTTATAGTCACTAGGGGTAAGATAAATGATTCAAAACCTGCTTTGACTTGATCCCTGGCCTTAAACTCATCTGGTACCCCCCTTGGGACTCCTATAGCATCGATATAAATGTGGGGGTCAAAACTGCCTCTTGGTTCTAAATTTGTTTCCCGTTTTGTTCTGTGGAGATTTTCTAAAGTTAGGGCTTCCTCAGCTTCTGCTGCTATGTAGAAAGGCATTATAGCTTTGGCTAGTGTACATTCTCCTATCCACTCTCCTTCTAAATGAGTTCTGATCTTCATGTCTCCACATATCCAGAAAACATCAGAAATAGACTGGGTTTGGTTAATCAGGTCCCCCCTGCTTGCATTACTGTATCTGCTGCAATATCCCTTTGTGAAATTACCCCAAAATATGCTCCCTTCAGTATTAGTGTAACAGGTGTACTTTCCTGGGTATATGGTGATGCCTTCACCTGGATTAGGTGTTTTTGTGACTATGGGAATCAAATTTAAAAGAAGCTACGTGTGCAGTAGTATTGTACCAGAATGTGATCACCCCCCCAGTTTGGGTGATTGCGACCTGTTGTGCTCCTACAAAGGAGTATAGAATGGCACAACACACAAAGTAAAGGATATGCAACATTATGTAGAGGGTTCTGATGGAGGCACAAACTTCTTGCAGTGAGAGGCGTGTATCCACGTCGGTCTTCCTTCAAGTTTGACCGAAGTAGGAGTAGTCAGGAGCACTTGGTAGGGACCCTCAAATCTCAACTCCAGGGAAGTCTTTCTGACGAACTTCTTAACCAGCACGTAGTCACCAGGTTGGAAAGTATGGGTACCTTCAATGGAATCTGGATCTGGAATGGATGATAAAACTCGTGCATGTGTTACTGACAGTTCTTTAGTAAGGGCAATGACATATTTTACCAAAGTATCACTTCCTAAGGCTAGCTGTTGTGGAAAATATTGACCCAACCTTGGAGGCCCCCCAAAAAGAATCTCGTATGGTGTGAGTTTAGTGGGACCCCTTGGAGTGTTTCTGACTGAGTATAAGGCAATGGGCAAAATGTCTGTCCATGGAAGTCTGACCTCCTGACTGGCTTTCAGTATTTTATTTTTCAAGGTGCCATTCAATCTTTCTACTTTCCCACTGCTCTGAGGGTGATATGGAGTATGTAAACCCAAATCCGCTCCCACCAGTGTCCATAGTTCCTTAGTCAGTGCTGCAGTGAACGCAGGTCCTTGGTCACTCTCAATTACCTCTGGGACCCCATATCTGCAGACTACTTCAGTCATCAGTCTCTTAACAGTCACTCCGGCAGTCATGTTTGTTACTGGATAGGCTTCGGGCCATCCTGAGAACATGTCAGTCACTTCCAGTACATACTCGTACTTCCCTACTTTTGGCATTTGAATGTGATCAATCTGAATCCTCTGAAAGGGATAGAGTGGTTTAGCCAAATGTTTCTGAGTAACTTTCTGAGGCGGTGCTGGATTGCATGTTGCACACACAAGGCAGGACTTGCAATATTTTTGGGTAACAGTAGAGATTCCAGGTGCCATATAAGTCTTCCAAATTAGGTCATTCATCTGATTCTTGCCTCTGTGGGTGATACCGTGTGCCCATTCTGTCACTGAAGGGTACAGATTACGGGGTAGACAGACCTTTTTGTTCATCCTCCAGACTCCATCTTCATCCTTTTTAGCTCCTCCTTCTTGCCATGACTTCTTTTCATCATCCGATGTCTTGTCTTGATGTAGATGGATGATCCTCATAAGAGAGCCTTTAGTCCCTTCTTCAGTGTTTTGTGACACGTACACCGCTGCTTTTTCTTTCCCAAATGGATCCACAGCATAGGTTTTTGCTGTTTTGTCAGCAAAGAAGTTCCCCCTTGCTTCTGGAGAATTCAATCTCCCGTGAGCTTTGATCTTGATCACTGCAACCTCCAAAGGTAGATCTAGAGCGGCCACAAGTTCTTGTATGATAGCAGCATGTTTTACAGGAGTTCCACTGGACGTTAGGTATCCTCTGGCTGCCCAGATACTGCCGAAGTCATGAGCCACTCCAAAAGCGTATCTTGAATCCGTGTAGATGTTGACCACCTTCTCCGTCGCTTCCTGACAAGCCAACGTCAAAGCTTTAAGTTCCGCTTCTTGTGCAGACATGTGCGGTGGTAGCGATCCAGCTGAGATGACCTGGTCATGTGTAACCACGGCATATCCCGTATGGAATCTTCCTGTTTCATCTGCAAATCTGGAACCATCAGTGAAGAACGTCAGGTCAGCATGTGGGAGTGGGTCTTCAGACACGTTTTTCTTGGAGGCTGCTTCTTCCTGCATTTGTTCGAGACAGTCATGATCCTCTGAGTGTGTAGAGGCATCTTCTCCGAGAGCATCAGTATCATCATCCACATCCCCCCTGGAAAGAGGAAGCAGCGTGGACGGGTTGAGGATGGTGCAGCGGACAAGAGTGACATTATCCGGAATCAAGAGGGAACATTGGAGTCTCATATGACGCTGTAGCGACAGGTGTTTAGGTTGAGTCTGGCCTAGAATAGCTTTTATGTCGTGTGGAGCCATTAAGAGAACCGGATGTCCTAAGATGATATCAGAAGTTTTGTCCAGAAGCATATGTGCAGCATGAACAGCTCTGAGGCAAGTCAGGGAAGCTTGAGACACAGAGTCCAGGCGGGCAGAGTAGTAGCCGATTGGTCTTGTTCTTCCCCCATGTTTTTGTGCTAGGACTCCGGAAGCATGTCCTGCTACTTCACTGACAAACAAGTAAAAAGGTAGTTGATAATTTGGGATTCCAAGAGCTGGTGCAGACTGTATGGCCTGTTTAAGAGCATAGAAGGCTTCAACAGATTTGGGACATAGTGGAAATGCTGACGTCTTAAGGTCATCGTACAACGGTTGCATCAGCTTGGAGGCGTCTGGAATCCATTGGCGACAATATGTGATAAGTCCTAAAAAAGCTTGTAACTGCTTAGGTCCTTTTGGTAGAGGAACGGTTTTAATAGCAAGCTTCCTTTCATCCGTTAGGTGTTTCAATTTCGGAGAGAGACAGTGGCCTAAAAACACGACTTTAGGCTGACACCACTGGACTTTGTTGAGGGACACCTTACAGTTTTGTTGTGCAAGATGAAGAAGAAGACTGAGACTTGACTCTTCAGCGGTCGCCTGATTAGGACAGCATAGTAGGAGATCATCCACATATTGAAGGAGGACAACTTGATGGTTAATCTCTCTCCATGGCTGTAGACAAGTGGCAAGGGCCTGAGAGAAATGACTTGGTGAGTTCTGTGCTCCTTGTGGTAAGACCGTCCAGGTATATTGTGATCCTCTGTAAGTGAAAGCAAACAGGTACCAATCTTCTGAATGCAGTGGTATGCTGAAGAAAGCATTGGCCAGGTCTATGACAGTGAAACGTTCTGCATCTGATGGTATTTCCGACAGCAATGTATGTGGATTGGGCACAATTGGACTTTCTAGTACAGTTGCTGCGTTAACAGCCCGGAGATCTTGAACCATACGATACTTTGGAGCTTCTCCTTTTAATGTCCTCTTCTTTACTGGAAACAAAGGTGTGTTACAGGGAGAGTTACATTTGACCAGTGCCCCGTTCTCCAAGAGAGTCTTGATTTGAGTGGCTAAAGACTCTTCTTGGACAGATTTGAGTGGATATTGGGGCACCCTTGGAAGCTGAGCTCCAGGTTTAAGAATGACCCGCACCGAGGGCACAGCAAGACGTCCAATATCTTCAGGGCCAGTAGACCATAGAGTAGATGGAACTTGTGACATCACTTCTGGCGGAACACTCGAGACTGTTTTAGCAGCTTCATCCATCATCATAAGCAGAGGTGCAGCTTGAAGTTGACACTCTTCGCTCGGATCGAGCGGGTCAGTGATGGTGATGGTGAGACCATCTGATGAATAAGCTATAGTTGCTCTCAGCTTTTGGAGAAGGTCTGCTCCCAGAAGGTTGGTAGGACAAGTGGGGGACACTACTAGACGCATAAACACATCTTCGTATGGTCCAACCTGTATCTTACGGGTGAGCTTGTTAGAAGTAGGCTTGCCATCCACTCCCACGCATGTCACGGCTTCAGAGGATATCAGATCGGGAAAAGGCAGGTCCTGTAATCTGATAACACTTCTGGCTGCACCTGTATCCACAAGAAACGGTAAGGGTTTGCCTTGAACGTTGATAGTTACTTTGGCTATAGGACCAGACATGGAAGCCAAAGTAGTGGACACGGGCTTGCCCTTGTCCTATCGGGTACTTAGATCCATCAGAGCTGCGTTGTGATTGACATCGGGATGCATCTGAGCTTGTAGTGGTCGTTCGTAGTATTGGTCATTGTAACGAGGATAGTTGAATCTGCGATTATCATCGTTGTGATTCCTGAATCTGCGTCTTGGGAAAGGGACCCTACAATCTCGTTTTCGGTGACCTGGGTTGCCACAATTGAAGCAGACGTCTTTGCTACGAGGTGATAGAAATTGTTGGTTTTGATATTGTACATCAGTCCATAGAATATGGGTCTTTTTGCTTGAGGGTATCAATTTCTCAGGGAGTGTTTTTTCGAATCCCTTAGCTATTGTTAAAACATCCTTAGGATCCAATGTAGCATATTCAGGTCTGATTGCTTGAAATTGCTTCCTCAGGGCTTCTCGTAGGCCTTCAACAAAAGAGGAGACGAGCAGTGTCCGTTGAACTTTTATTTGGTTACTGAAGCCGAGGTCATTAAACATTTGGGCTAAACGAGCATGATATCTCTCCACTGATTCCCCTGGTTCCTGCGTGACATCCTTGAAAGATGTTGACTGATCCGCCAACTTATCCGAGGCCCATGTCTTAAGTTGTTGGCAAAACAAAATACCAGAGTCCCATGTGGTGTCACTGGCAAGTGAGGCATCATTGAATGTGGCCTCCATAACAGGCCAATATGCATCGCCCGCTTTAAGATTTGCCAGGGAAATGAGATCTTGCCACGTGGCTGAGTAATTCCTTTGTATTTGAAGCATGCTCCTGTAGAAAGGCATCGGCTGTTTTTCTGGATCTGGAAGCTGGTTCAACAGAGTAGCAGCTTGCTGGGGTGTAAACTTGACATAGAGGGTGGGCTCTTCAGACATGAGCATCGGCACTGTTGGTGGTGGCACCTGAGGCGGGAGTAGAGATGGCACCGCGAGTACAGATGTAATCCCTTGTTTATGAGGAGCAGGAGGAGGTAACAGTCCTGGAATGAGGGGCTCTATTTGGGCAGCTCCAGTATCATGGTGTGGGGTCCAGGTGATGCAGGCAGTCTTAAAAGCTTTAACAGTCCTGTCCTCATTACTAATTAACCTGATTTCAGAAAGGCAGCAAATGCTTGGGGGGCTGCACTTGTTTATTATAATTTCAACGATTTCCCTTGTACATGCATGAACAGGGAAACCGAAGATGCCAACACCAATGGCGGGAATTGTCAAGGTCTCAATGTGCTCACTAATATTTGCATACTCTAAAATGCGAGTTATTGCTGCACGAAGTTGTTGAGCACTAACGTCTGGATGAATAGGGTCATAAGTAGGGGTCACAGTATGTATGATCATTCTACATGGAAGATTGCCAGCTTTAGTCACCGCTATATCCCCAACAGCTATCTGACCACGTGACTCGACAATGATTCGACTGTCAGCTTGAATAGTCGCCCCTCCTGCTTCCACTATAGCTCTAGCTACATCTCCGTTGTGCTCTAACCGAGAATTGGCAGCATTAACAATAGCGTCTGTCTCCATTGTTGTTATGTCACCCTTTCCCACCACTAACAAGGGTCCCTCAGGAAGTTCTTTTTCAAAAATAGGTTGCCAACATTCCCTCCCCTTTGTGCTTCCTGTGCTATTGGTATCCCCCTCCCACATTGAGCCCCCCCTTGATACTGTCGCCACCGTCCCATACAGGTGTGCGCTTGGCTGCGAGACAGCCTGTGAGGTACTGGGCATAGGGTTATGTAGGCTGCGTGAGAGTGCTGTTGTGGAAGCATTGGGAGGAGAGGCCGCTGCTTGGAGCATCTCATGTGGGTGTGCGGCTAAATTGGCAGTGGAAGTGACAGTAGAAAGGGTAGGTGCCGGGGACGATCCAGGTGGGAGGATTGCTGGATTCACAACAGGAGTGATAGAGGAAAGGGTTGGTGCCCCATTGGAAACAACTGAGATAGGAAACATGGGTAAAGCCTGTTCACTTCCCGAAGGAATATAGTATTGGCCGTTAGTGGTCATAACTGGGTAACAAGGATTTGGTGATGTGGTGTGTAGCCTTAATCTGAGATGTTCACCACCAGGAGCAGCACATTCGCCATCCACAACATGGCTGCCGTCAGAATTACATTTGCCACCAACAAAATGGCCGCCGTCAGAATTAGCACCTTTGCCACCAACAAAATGGCCGCCGTCAGAATTATATTTACCACCAACAAAATGGCCGCCGTCAGAATTATATTTACCACCAACAAAATGGCCGCCGTCAGAATTAGCACCTTTGCCACCAACAAAATGGCCGCCGTCAGAATTATATTTAGCTCCTGGCTCTGGGCCACCATTTTGGCTGCTCTTACATTTAACACATTCGCCATCAACAAAATGGCCGCCATTACATTTAGCACATGGCTCTGGGCCACCATTATACGGTGGTGGCCGCTCACAGGATATTTTTTTGTAATACACATAAGTCAAAACTCTACCTCTTTTTTTTCCTTTCCTCCTCTACCCAATTTTCTCTATACAGACTTTCAGAGACTCTTTCCCATGCCCTAGCAGTAGACAACAATCCATTATCTTCTAGGATACCTTTTCTTTCTTTCAAGACAAGCTTCCAGTCCAGGGGCTGCAACCTTCCCCCTTCTGGCATTCCACACAACTTCATAAGCTTTTTACATTGCTTAATATGACTCCTCCCTTCACGAGTCGCTACTAATGTGCACGGGTCTAACTTGCCATCTGAATTTGGCTTAGTGCCAATACGGCAGACCTGCATTAATTTCTCCATCTTTCTATAGATATACAGTATATATATATCTATCTATCAAGATAACAAACACCAAACAAACAATAAGACGGGGGAGATGACTCAAACCTGAAATTCTAAAGGGAACTGAGTCTGCAGTACTCAGTTCCTATTGCTTCTTGTCTCGTGGTCCCTGTCTGACTTCCGTGCTCCGTACTTTACAAACCAATTATTCCCTACTTTGTCAAATTGCTCCCTAACTTACCGGTCCCCGTGCAGAGTCAACTCACTCGATGTCACGGGGCAAAAAAAAAAAAGAAAAACTATCAATTTAATTGGCTCGAACTGAGCCAATTCGCTCCAAGTTTCAATGAGCCGCTACACAATTTATTATGCCCGAACTGAGCCAATTCGCTCCAAGCTTTACCGGGCCCCTCTAGGCCGAGTCAATTCACTCCAGGTCCTAGTCTCTCTTGTACAGAACTGAAAATCTTATCACAGGCGACAACCGTATACCACAGACAAAAATTATTATTTTTATTTTATTTTATTTTTCTACTTGCTTGCTTTCCTTCTCTAAAAACAAACTTGTTTTTCCCGTCCTACCACATGCTTTTCCTTCTGTAAACACTTGCTTATTCTTTCCTAGAAACCTGCTAATCCTGTTCCAAACACAATGCTTTTCCTAACTACCAGTCATCTCCTTCTGTAAAAACCTGTTTTTCATGTTTTATCACTTGCCCATCCCTCTGTAAGTGAAAAAAAAAAAAAAAAAAAACATTGCTTCTTTTTAACTACTAGTCATCTCCCCTCTTCACAACATGTAACAGGCAGTAGGCAACTAAAACGTGACGGTTCTTGCAATTAAATGACCAGCAGCGGAGATACCCTTTCTGCCGTCTTACAGATACCAAGAAAACCGGACACGGTCAGGCAATCTGCACAGGATACCCCGAAGGACACAAGGTAAAGACTACAGATTATAAAAATCAGCAGACTTACCGTGTTCTGTTAAGGAGGTGATCAGTCTCCAGGTTCGGGGTACTCAGTGCATCCAGCCGTTCCAGTTGCCGGTCTTCAGGGTTCAGGGCTCTCCTCTGCTGGCCCCAGGTTGGGCGGCCAAATATTAGGGTTGAACAATTAATATAATGTTCAATTCTCTAGTTGCCTACTCCTGGCCTAATGGATATTGATCATGTGCACTAAAGAAATACACCAGACACAGTCAGCTGTAACTCTCCTTGATCAATGTGTGGCTCAGCTCCAAGAAGAAATTTATTAGTGAAACACAATGTTATATATCTCCTGTAAGGAGGCTCGGTTAGCTCTAAAATGGGAGTGATCGGATGTATTTCATTGGTTAGTGGGTTGGGCATGAGCAAGTCCATGGGTGGATCCATGAGGTCATCAGGGTGGGTTGGTCCGTGAGGTCATCAGGGTGGGCGTCACTGTGGGTGGATCCATGAGGTCATCAGGGTGGGTGTCATCTTGGATACCAGAGCACACGGTCTGCTGGTACAGGAAATGGCGGCCATCTTTAGTGTCTTCATTGTTCATCTTGGATACCAGAGCACATGGATCTGATACAGGAGATGGCGGCCATCTTCAGTGTCTCACTTTGTCTGAGGAAAACTTATGTAAGGTTAAACAATACATGTTATGGGTTGCTTCTCTCAATTACCTTATGTGTTGAGGTTAATTAAGTATTTGATCTTATGGCTCTCCTCAACAGTACCATGTAAACAGAACACACCGGGCCCTGCTGTTTTGTGGTGTCTCAGCAGTAGGACCCCCAGGGAACTTACAATTATAACCATTCTGTCAATAGGTGATAAATGTTGTTAGTGAGCAAACCCTTTTTAATCATTTTGGGCAGCGCAGTGCCCAGTGTGAAAACATGGAAACATGTAAAATGAAAACATGGTAACATGGAAAATGAAAAAAAAAACAAAAAACAAATAAACATAAAAAATGAAAAACAGACCAGAAACAAACAGCTTAATTTAATCAATAAGTAAAGAATCTCCATTATAATAGACATATTGGCAATAGTTTTACTTTATTAGGCCTATGGCTGTACAAATATTAAAGCAACATCATAACTAGATGGAATCGGTAAAATACTCAAACAAATATAAGACATATACTTTTTTCATAAAATTATGCAAATACAGATAGGTTGCAGCCCTCCCAGATAACCTTGTTACAATTAAAGCCTTCCATTAAGATATGGTCTCTCGGCTCCCTTTTCTCAAGGTAAAACTCTAATTTAGCTGCAGCCTGTGTAAGGTGCACAGACCTAATTTGCAATTCTTAGAGACATTTCCAAAATTAAGTTTCAGTTTTAATATTTAATTTTTCATCTTAGCTTCCCAATGGAAATTATCTTAAGTGAATTTGGCATTAAAGTTACTGAGTTACTGACTTTAATTTACCAGACTAGTGACACCTTCTGACTACGAAAACATCCCAAGTTTCTCTACGTTTATATGAAATTCATGAAGACATCATTTCCATTTGCCCTACTAGGTTTGTTTTACACATTGCAAAAAATGTTGGTGGTTTTTTTTTTACGCCAAAAAAATCCACTTTTACTAGATGTTCCGAGTCGGTTGGAGACTATGACATACACTAAAATAATAAGTTTTTTATGTGCCATTTTTCACACTTTGGTGCATTTTTCAGGTCTTTGGCCTAGGGGTTTTTTCTTTCACCAAACATGTTTTTATAATTCCCCTTAGGATTCATTATAAAAAAAATACTTGTGTTTGTGTCTTCTCTAGAAGTTATCTGCGTGGTTTTGGTAGTGTGTATTTCCTTATCCTATACCGTTTGGTTGGTCACTCCTACTGTTCAATTGTTTTCACTTTGTTGTTTCTTGGTTGTTTTTGTATGATTGCTGTTTCCTTTCATCCCAGTCTGTTACCCCTGTCTGTCCGGTTTGTGCTATTCGTTTCACATCAGTCCCATACCATCCTGTGTGGGTGAGGGAATAGCTTCAGTGTGCATTCAGAAGCATAGTAAGTTTGGAGACCCAGGCCTCTCTACCTTCAAGAGTACCCTTAGGGCAGGGGTAGTGAGGGTCCCAGCTCCAGGGGCAGTTGCAGGCTCCCTCTCCCTTACTTCAGACCAGCACATCGTGACATAAGGCTCCTGTAAACATCAGATAAAATATTACAAAAACCACTGATTGTGGCAAGATCAGAGAACCATCTAATGTGTATTGACTCTCCTTTGAAAACTTAAGTTGGAGGAGAGTGGTGTTCATCCTGTTGAATTTCAACAGCCGATCCTTGTTTTCAGTGCAGAGATAAGGAGAGTTGAGCACTCCTGTGTATGGGAGAGAAGGGAGAAATAGCTATCTGCCAAACAATTGTTTGATTGACAGCTGTCTAATATATATGGAGGCAAAGTGGATATTTGCTATGAAAGGATCATGTTTTTGTATTTTTTTATTGAGCTGTTCATTTAAACTCTACCAGTGTTTTATTGTTCCAAAATCTACAATGGACCGCAGTGACATAAGTCATCATTGGAGATGAGCTAATCTTTTGAAATCCAAATTTCGCAGCTCTGAGTTCTAATTGGACTGTACTGAAGCCTTTTTAAGTTCTTTAACACAGCCTTAGGCCTCATTCAGGAGTCCATTTTTCCGACATAAAAAAGACTGATTATTTTGATTATACTTTTATCAGAGTTTGATCATAGCGTGGTCCGAGTGTCATCAGTTTTTCTTGGGCGTAGAGAAAAATTCTCCACCTTCCTTCTGACAGTCTGTGAAAATTGGGCCACATTCGGTGGGATTTTTTCATAAACCACAGGCTCTTGGATCAAAATTGGATACGTTTCTGCGTTATTCTTCAGATAAAAAAAGCACAGACATGTAAATGGCTCCGTAGACTATCACAGGTACGAGAGCTACCAGTGAAAACAATGACAGCACTCGTATACGAAAAATGGACATCTGAATGAGGCCTTAGGCTACTTTCATACATCCGTTTTTTTTTCACCGTCAGGCTTAATCCAGTGGTGTGACGGATCACCGGATCGGTCGACAATAGTGGAAAACCTGATGTGACGGATCAGGTTTTCTGCCGGATCTGAGTAGCTGTTCTGACCGATTAGAACAGGTATGTTTCTGAAGAGAGAGAGACCCCAGAATGGAAAATTCGGGCAATTCTAAAAATCGGCCATGCTCAGTTTCAAAACCAGAATACGTAGCCGGATTCCTGCATTTGACATATCCGGTGCCATAGGCTTTCACCATAGGAAAAGCCGGATGCAAAAAACGTTCCTCTGTCCATTTTGTCCAGTCGCCGGAACCGCAATTTTTGCCGGATCCCGCGAAAAACGGACAAAACGTAAGGTTATCCGGCGCAATCCGGCGCTAATACAACTCTATGGGAAAAAAACGGATCCAGCGGCATCAATCGCCGGATCCTTTTTTTTTTCAAATTTCACCAGATTGCGTCTGACGACGAAAAACGGATGTGTGAAAGTACCCTTAGGAATATCAAAGTGAGGTCTTGTGTGGCTTCTCTTGCTAATGCAATTTTCTGATTTGTGTAAAATGTCAGTGGCCATTTTTTGATGATTCGCTAGGTCCAGAGAATTTAATAAAATTCAACCCAAATTCAATTCGCATGGAATCGATTTGCTCGTCTCTAGTTAGTATGCCAATTCCTCCCTTTCATTAAAGGTGATTATGTGGGGTACTCTCCAGTCTCACCACTAGTATTGTACATGCTCTCACATGCAGATAAAAGGTCAGTCTCCGATATCATAACTGACAATATCTCTTATCTAGTCCCTGCTGCCATTTCCCAATCTCCTTCCCTCCCTGAGCCCCTGCTCTTCCTCCCATGCAGCTAAAGATCTCAGGGGCAATTGACAAAACTGTCTGACAGAAAATCTGTATTGCTGCCCATAGCAACCAATCATAGCACAGCTTTCATTTAGCATTCTACTCTTGGAAAATGAAAGCTGCGAGGTGATTGGTTGCTATGGGCTTAAACCTTAGCTAGATGAGCAGAACGGTTGTCATGTGTGGCCTTTGTTTGAGGCCTTTGTGTACTGCATTGTTTTGCACATTTGTAGCACTCTAGGCCTAATTAAATTGTAGTGGTGTCCGCTATTCCTTTTTTCCCATTATAATGATTATGTCACTGATTTATAATTTGCTGCTGTTAGACAGGAACTAGAGAAAGAGAATCTGCGCCTTGTGCAAAGCCAAAGGCATCATGGGAAATGTAGTCTGCGTGAGGGGAAAAAAGGAATCAAAATGGCAAACAATCCAGAAATGGCACATAAAGTAAAACAAGTATACCCAAGGCATATACAAAAACCTCAACATAAGGCCGGGTCACCCTGTCATACTAAAACATGGGCCAGTTATGTCCACAAATTGCAGATATTACAGGCTCCATAATGGGCGAGCGCTATTGACGTGAAATAGCCAGGTCCATACAAAAGTCCAGACTTCCGCGTGCTGCGATTTCTTTCCCTGTGATGTCCGGTGTGCACGCTGTAAGGATTCAGAAATCTGTATTCACATAGAGTGACTTTAATGTGGAGCTGTAGGTATATAGAGTGAAATTTAAGCAGTTAGTACGGTAAGTATAATTCAATAAATAAAAACCTAAAGAGATGAACTGGAATATAAGTTGGTGTAAATGCAACGTGTAGGCGCATGTTCACACTGGCCACTAAACAGACAAAACCTAAATAAGCAAATACCCTGCAGTAAATAAATATATAGTAATAGTGCATGAAAATAATTTAGGGTACTTAGTTAATATAATTTTGATGAAAAAAATGTAAAAGCCATCCCACCACGTCAAGGTGACCCTGTTCAGGACAGTCCTAGCCTCTAGCATTACAACCTTATGTCAAATTATATGAATTAAGGCCGAGCAGGACCAAGACTAAAGAGGGTCACCTTGACGCGGTGGGATGGCTTTTACTTTTTTTAATCAAAATTATGTTAACAAAGCACCCTATGTTATTTTCATGAACTATTGCGATTTATTTATTTATTTAATTATTTATTTATTTAGGGCAGGGTTTGCTCATGTTGTTTTATCTTAGGTTTTGATAATTTAATAAATGCCTAAAAATAGTAATAGAAAATAAATGACCTTTCTGTAATAATTTAAAGGTCGCAGTGTAGCATCCCGGTGACGGCAAAACAAGTAGCACAAATATGATAGCTACTAAATCCTACATTGTTTAATCCAAGGTGACCCCGTCTATTGAGCGTCAATATCGGCTAAGATTTCTTCACCTCCTATATGTATTCAGTAATGCAAACACCTAGCTAATGGCAACACGCTGGCAAAACGAATAAATAAATTATTTTTTTTTTTTCCAATTTCCAGGCAGTTTCATTGCAGCTGCAGAACTGTTAGCCTGGCACAAAGTGGAGATAAACTGTACGGGCAGGTAGATAAATTAGGATCCTCAGATGAAAAATTGATACTGAAGTTGAAAATGAATTAATGCAAGATACGACTCAGCAACTAAAATATAATCTATAGCAATAATGTTTTGCTGCAAGGTGTTCGGAAAATAATGTATTGGGGATAATTCACTGCCCAGGAGAATGGCAATCCGAATTATGTGACAAGTGAGTACAAGGAAATATGGAGCCATTGAAAGGAGCTGATCCCGGGTTCCGGCTGGGCTGATAAATGGACTGTGTTAGTGTATCAGAGCCATTACATCCTTGCTGAATATCGGCACCACAGGCACTAGAATTATGTGCCGCCTTCACAAGCATCATTCAACAGCACAGCGTCATCTGTCCATATCTGACGAATGATTCCATTACAAGCAATGCTTTATTCTTCACTTGACTAAACAAACAGAGCTCAAACTTCTGGCTGCGCTGTGAAATACAAAGCCCAATGCAGAAACGTGAAGCATAAATTCTGCAAATTTTCCATCCAGATCTGCAGGTGGAAAAACCACAGGGTATTACAGCACCAGCAACTTGGAAGAGATTTTAACAAATTTCATCCATGGGCTGTAGAGAACTAAATTGATATGTGTCGTGAATCATAAATCCGCCACATGTCATTTCTTATTGCACATTTGTTTTTACGCTGGGCTTTATAGTCATTTGATTTCACAATTTCAGGTTTGGAGCAGAATCCAATAGAAATTCGCCACAAAAAATAACACTTTTTTACCTCGTTGCTAAAATGAAGCTCAGAAACAGCAAAGTGAATTTTTCATTGAATGGAAAAGGCAAAATGTAATACTCCAAAATTTGTATAATCTGCCATTTATATTACTGGTGTTTGCTTAAGCAGCTAAAGGAAACCAAGGCACAAGTTTAAAGGGTTGTCCAAGCTTAGGACAAGTCTACAGACTTGTGAATCCTTACAGTGTGCACAGAGCACACTGTCAGGATTCTTCGGAGCGGGGGGTCGAGTGCCTGCAAGTATGTGATTTGCTTTCTTCTGGCCTCATTCCCACTAGACGTGTCATCCTCGCTCAATTCACTTGTATTTAAGAGGGGACTGGATGCCTTTCTTGAAAAGTATAATGTTACAGGGTATATACACTAGATTCCTTGATAGGGCGTTGATCCAGGGAACTAGTCTGATTGCCGTATGTGGAGTCAGGAAGGAATTTTTTTCCCCAATGTGGAGCTTACTCTTTGCCACATGGTTTTTTTTGCCTTCCCCTGGATCAACATGTTAGGGCATGTTAGGTTAGGCTATGGGTTGAACTAGATGGACTTAAAGTCTTCCTTCAACCTTAATAACTATGTAACTATGTATTGAGTGAAGCCACGCATGTCTAGTTGGGATGTGGCTGGGAGTCTACATATAACATACTTCCGCTTCCAGAGTTGGCACCAAAGAATCCTGACAACGTGCATACCGCGTGCTTTGAGGATTCACAAGTCTGCAGTCACAGAGAGAGGCTGCAGACTTGGGCCCCAAGCCGAAATAACCGCTTTAACTACAGCCCCTACACCTCCTACACCTAAGTCCTTGCATTAGTTTATATTTCTATATTGAGCGTTTTTCCAGCTGTCTTTTCGAATTAGGCACAGTTCACATTACATTTGCAAACTACATTTGGTGGAGGTGCCGAGTGAGCTCCTGGCTTATATGCCAGATATTCCAAAAAGGCCTATTCATTTGACATATACCAAGATAGTGTTGGTATATATTTCAATATTCTAGAAAAAAAATGTATACCATACTGTACAAATATGTTACAATTAGAGCCGACACATGCCCCTGAATGTCCACAGAGTGGTGTACTCTGCAGCCTATATAATCAGTGGTAGAAGAAAATATGAAAAGATGTTTACCTTTAATGAAAATCTCAAACATAATGTGAACAGAGTCTTAAATGTGTATGGAAATGTCAGCCCAAATGGCAAAAATGTCAGGAGGTGAACAGTACAGAGATGCACCACATTACTTGTGCATTAGTCTCATTATAGGGAATTGGTCACTAGATTTTGCTACTCCATCTGACAGAAAAAAAAGGCCATCACGCCGAAACGCGCGTCGGGGCGGGTGCACTCCGTGGTGTGACTGTGTTCTACCCATTCAGGTAACGACTTTACTAAAGAATATGACTTCGATTTGGAAGTAATTGTATGATATGCATGTTCATGAATGGGTATACTAGTGGTGGTCTTACAACATGAGCCTTTATGTGGCTTTATGTGTTCCACCATGCAAACATGGATTGTGATATCTATTATTGATTAATACATTTATTACCACCTAAGGCTGTGCACCCTTGCGTTTTCTGACATGTGTAATTGGCATGAACTGTGTCGCCCCATGCTCCTTATCTTGTGTATTATGCAATAAAGTTTTTTCACTTTTGATTAAATCGGGTACTGTTTCATCGCGTTTTTGCTGCGGTTTTGTCCATCTGACAGAAGCATGATGTAGGGGCAGAGATCCTGATTCCAGCAATGTATCACTTACTGGGCTGCTTGCTGTCATTTTTATACAATCACTGTTTTATCTGCTGCAGATCTAGCAGTTCCCTAAATGCTGAGCCCTGTATAACCCCACCCACACCACTGATAGGTGGCTTTTTGTATACACTGTACATAGGCAGAAAACTGCCAATCAGTGGTGGAGGCGGGGTTATACAGAGCTCATGAATATGGAGGACTATATGGCACTAGGTTTACTAGTCCTCTAGTGATAATCTCCTGCTGATAAATCAGTGATTTTATGAAAAGTACAGGAATCAGCCCAGTGTGTGACATATCGCTGGAATCAGGGTCTCTGTCTCTTCATTATGCTACTCTCAGATTAGGTGGCAAAAACCTGCCAACGGATTCCAGTTTAATCTTTCTTATAATATTTTATAGAGATAATCAAAGGTGACTTGTATAATGTAAACTATTTCTTATAATAGAATTATTCTAAATTTGATTTGAGGCTATGTTTTATAGGAATATTTCATGATATATATATATATATATATATATATATATATATATATATATATATATATATACTGTATATATTACCATCAGCTTTATAAATGGTAATGTGTTTTGTTTTCCAGACTTAAATGGCGTGGTGGAAAATCTCTATATCATTCCAGCTGATTATTTTGGTTCAATTTAGTAACTGCAACATTGATCCATGCCCATCGCCTTGCATCTGTTTTCCGTTGCAAACAAGAGGATTAATAGTTAATTGCAGCTCAAGGCATCTCAAAGATGTACCAGATCTCCCAGTGGACACTGTACGGCTTTACTTGCAAAATAACTTAATAACATCTGTGTCATCTGGAGCTCTTGATCACTTGGTCAGCCTCCAGGAAGTCGATGTGTCTGGAAATCCTTGGAATTGTGATTGTCAAATAATGTATTTCAAAATCTGGCTTGACTCCATACCCGTTCAGAGAAACCCAGCAAATATAAGATGTGCAACCCCAAATACAGTATCAACGAAACCATTCCAGAACCTCACTGGGAATGACATGACTCCATGTGGAAGAACATGGCCAATTAAGTGCAAAAAGTTCTTTATACGAGACCTGTATATGATTGGCCTTGCTGTGTTGGTTCTAATTTTGATGTCCTATGTGGTCAGGATGGCAAGAAAACTGGCGTGTTGTGTTGCAGTCACTACCAGCTCTCGTCACAAAAAGGCCTCAAATGAAAGCTACAAGTCAAAGTAATACAAGACCTGTCTCCAATGGTGGATTATCATGAGTACATGTACGATCAAAGTCATACCAAGGGGATTCTGAATACTACCCCTTTTATCAATCACATATACACTATGTTCCAAATTATTATGCAAATGACATTTTTCTCGGATTTTCCTAAATGGTCAGTGCAAATGACAGTCAGTCTAATAAAAGTCATCACCCGTTAGATTATACATCGAATTTTATTGAAGAAACCTCCCAATGATAACAGTATAATCTCCAAAATGAATAAAAACTCAAAATGGACTGTTCCAAATTATTAGGCACAGTAGTATTTCTAAACATTTGATATGTTTTAAAGAACTGAAAATGATCATTTGAGGAATTTGCAGCATTAGGAGGTCACATTCACTGAACAAAAAAGCTATTTAACTCCAAAACATCCTAACAGGCCAAGTTACATGTTAACATAGGAGCCCTTCTTTGATATCACCTTCACAATTCTTGCATCCATTGAACTTGTGAGTTTTTGGAGAGTTTCTGCTTGTATTTCTTTGCATGAAGTCAGAATAGCCTCCCAGAGCTGCTGTTTTGATGTGAACTGCCTCCCACCCTCATAGATCTTTTGTTTGATGATACTCCAAAGGTTCTCTATAGGGTTGAGGTCAGGGGAAGATGGTGGCCACACCATGAGTTTATCTCCTTTTATGCCCATAGCAGCCAATTACTCAGAGGTATTCATTATCATGCATGAAGATGATTTTGTTCCTGAAGGCACATTTCTGCTTTTTAGACCATGGAAGAAAGTTGTCAGTCACCAACCATCCACTACTCCATCCATCTGGACCGTCCAGAGTTGCTCGACACTCATCAGTAAACAAGACTGTTTGAAAATTAGTCTTCATGGATGTCTGGGCCCACTGCAACAGTTTCTGCTTGTGAACACTGTTTAGGAGTGGCCGAATAGTAGGTTTATGCACCACAACAAGCCTTTGAAGGATCCTACACCTTGAGGTTCGAGGGACTCCAGATGCACCAGCAGCTTCAAATAACTGTTTTCTGCTTTGTAATGGTATTTTGGCAGCTGCTCTCTTAATCCAATGAATTTGTCTGCCAGAAAACTTCCTCATTATGCCTTTATTTGCATGAACTCTGTCTGTGCTCTGTTTCAGTCACAAATCTCATCAGAGTATGATGATCACTCTTAAGTTTTCGTGAAATATCTAATTTTTTCATACCTTGTCCAAGGCATTGCACTATTTAACGCTTTTCAGCAACAGATAGATCCTTTTTATTTCCCATATTGCTTGAAACCTGTGACCTGCATAATAATGTGGAACATCATTTTTGAGTAGTTTTCCTTTAATTAGAATCACCTGGAAAACTAATTATCACATGTGTTTAAGATTGATTTCAGTGATTCATTGAGCCCTGAGACACAATACCATCCACGAGTTTATTTGAAAAACAAAACAATTAAATCTATAAGACACTTAAATCCAATTTGCATAATAATTTGGAACACAGTGTAGTAAAATAAGCATGCATGTCGCTAAACATATATTTCAATGCACTTATGGGGCGCACCAATAAAAAACGTTATTTTTGGACAGCAAAATAATTTAACTATGCAGTTCTCGGACAGATTATTTCCATCTTTTGTTAAGCCTATTAAATGGCACAAATTAGGTTGGTTATGCAATAGCTTTTCATTTTGTATTCTACGCTTAAAAATTGAAAGTTTGAAAAAAAGAAAAGCAGTTCAATTAATCTGCCCCATCATTTGTGATTTTACATTTTTATAAGTAGTGATGTATTAGGTGAGATATAAGAAACACTGAGTCTCCGCTGTATATATGCCAAAGGATACACTGAGACTTTATTGAATACATCCCTTAGGATAAACTGATATTCTGCTTTATACATCACATAGGATACACTTAGACTCTGCTGTATACATCCCATAGGAAACACTGAGACTCTGCTGTATACATCACATAGGATATACACTGAGACTCTGCTGCATATATCATATAGCATACATTGAGATTTTTGTATGTACATCACATAGGTTATTATTGATGCTTTACTTCATACACCACATAGGACACCTTGCAGTCCACCGAGACTGCTGTATATATCACATACGATACGCTGAGATTGCTGTATATACAGCACATATGATGCACTGAGACCACTATACATCATATAAGATACACTGAAGCTGCTCTATACAACACAAGTGATAAATTAATATGACTCTGCTGCATTTACATCTCATAGATTATACTGATGCTTTGCTATATACATCCCATAGAATACATATGTACATAACATAGGTTACACTGAGACCCTTTGTAAGAACAGTATATGGGCCCTTTGCAGTCCACTGAGACTGCTGTAAAAATATCACATAGGATATGCTGAAATTCCTGTGTATACATCACATAGGATGCACTGAGACTCTGCTGCATACATCACATAGGACACACTGAGTTTGCAAGATACATCATATAGGATACGCTGAGACTGCTCTATACAACATAAATGATAAACTAATATAACTGCTGCATATACATCAAATAGATTTCACTAATGCTTTGCTATATACATTGCATAGAATACATTGAGACTGCTATATAAACATCACATAGGATACACTGAGACTGCTGTATACATGACATAGGAGATACTGATTTTGCTGTCTATATCACATAGGATACATTGAGACTGCTGTATGCATCACATCAGGAGCCGACACACACACACACAGATGAGGACCCCAGTGCAAGAACAGTATATGGGACCTTTTGCAGTGCAAATAGCTCATTACAATGAAAGAGCAATTTAATGAGACTCCATCCCTCTGTGGAATCATGTTCAATGTAGTCAGCATTAGGGGAACCAGATCAGAGAGGAAGAAGGAATTAATTTGTCAAACAACCGACAATAATGGCAAATAAATTAAAACAAGCATACATAAGTCATAAAAAACCCCTTACATTATTTTTTCATTGTAGTGTATGCTGTACTATGTGTTAAAACAAAAATGTTAAAGTGCTGTTTTATCCACACTGATTACCTAAATTTATATACTAAACTGCTGGATGTCTTGCAAAACCATTTTATTTTTGTCAAGAACAAATAGTACACATAAGGCAAAATTTAATAAAAAAAAATAGGAGCATATTGTGTAAAAAATGTGTAAACTTAACTAACATAATCTATGTTACTGTTTCTATTACAATACTTAGAGGCGGAGGATGAAATTTATTATTAAACATTTAGCTGAAAATTGGCACTAAATAGATATAAATTGAGTCTAATTGTTTTCATTGTATAATTGGTAATTATAATTGAGATTGCATGCATCACACAGTATTCTGGCCCATAGAAGCATAATCAATTGTGAAACTGCCGTATCTGGTTTCTTACGCTGCATGCATCAGTTTTCTACCCCTGTACACTTTTTTATGCCTACTATAATAAATAAGATGGACTTTGTTGCCTGGTGATTGCCTTCTATTATTCCTTTACAAATACTTTTTTAACCGGCGTTATAGTTATGTCTTAAGAGCTGGACCCTTATATCTGTGGGGACTCAAGGGTACTATTAACGGTACATCGTAGGGGTTTTTTTCAGTGCAAGAGTGGCGTTTTAAATGTAAGTCCCCAGTCATATACTCACCCTCCGGCTTTTTCACCGTTTTACTGCGCCGCTCCGATTCCGTGGTGCCATTGTGAGCGCAGCTTCTGAGTGCCCGGAAATCAAAAGTTGCGTCACAAACTCTCAATACAAGTATATGAGAGCTAGAACAAGGCCAGAATGAGGCTCTCATAGACTTGTATTGAAAAGTGACCTCTGCAACATTCCATGAAACTCTGGGGCTGACGGCAGGTAACTTTTCGTCCGAGACTGACGGGAGTGATGCTGGAAAATGATAAAGGCAGCAGGTGAGTATGACACAGGAGCAGGGGAAATTTAAAGCACCACTCCAGCAGAGCAATAGAAAACAAACGCTGGAGTGGTGCTTTAAAGAATTTGTACTATGTGTCCTTGGGATCTTCACCAGCAGCCCAATGAATATGTTTTCCGTCTATCTCCACATTCTTCTTTCTTGATTGACAGTTCTCGCTTTACAGGAAGGGCAGAGATAGATGGGAAGGTGCACTGAAATGTTTGGCCTCTCAAGGGAAAGTAAAGGAGTGAATAGATATATATTGTATATATATATATATATATATATATATATATATATATATATATTGCCGTTGCAATTTTTTTTATATGTTGTTCTAATCTGCTCTTGTATGTAGATGTTTGATGCAACTGGTTAATGTATGATTAATGCCTGTTGATGAAATGTATAGGTAATGTGAAAGTAACATTCTAATAAATACTACTACTCACTACTACCCATTTGGATGCTACTTCTATGTGACTGCTTACTTTAAGAAATCTGGGTGTCGGGTATGCATGGTTATGGCCATAGGGAGAGGCATGAGCAGTTTTCCTATATTATTGACAGTTCTTGCTTCCTGGTTGAAGAAAAAAATGGCTATATGAATATTTAACGTTGCAAACCTTTATCCTTGACAGTAGATCCGAGGGGAGAGTTGGTGAACTCATACACCCTAGACTGTCATCTGTAATGTATATGTCAAGCTCAAGTTAGTCAAGCATGTAAGTCACTGCTACTGGATCAACCTTCATCTGGCCCTGCATATAAAGATGTTGAAATGTTTGGAAACAGAAAAATCCATCATAATAAAGCTGTTTCTGGATCTTGTGTGCTCTACCGGAACAGATCTATAGTTAAAGATATTGAGGGGGCTTTATTAAGACTGACGTTTCATATTCCATCTTTAAAGAGGATCTGTTAGGTGTCCCAAAAAAAATGATTATATTTTCTGGCCAAAATCCCTTCCCTGCATTGAATCTGCTGTTGCTTTCAATTTATAATTGTATTACTCCATTGCGGAGATATGCCCTTTTTTAATTCTAATAGGGGAGGATGATATCACGTTAAACGGCTGTGCTGCCGTAAATGAAAACCCTTTTGTTTTAAAAAATGAGTATTTACTTTTCCATCACGTTTTGGGACCGGACAGGCGCCGTTCTCAAGGTGAAAAAACAAGTATATCAGTTATAGTTAGGCTTGTTTTTTTACCTTGAGAACGTCACCGGTCAGGTGGCGAAACGTGTCAGGACAGTAAAGAGCCATTTTGGAAACCAAAGGCTTCTCATTTACTGAAGCACAGCCGTTCAATGTGGTATCATCCTCCTTTACTATTAATCACCTGGAAGAAGTTTATTCTCCTCCAGCCACGGGGCCGCAGCAGTTTATACAGGTGGTGTGCGTTCACACACCACCAGGTGAGCGCATACTCCCACCTTTTACTTTCCTTACCAGGCGATACTGCTCTTTTTGTGTGTTTTTTTGTCCACCAAACAGTTTTTCTATTTTTTTTATTTCAGCTCCAAGAATGCTTGCAATCCAAAAGGTGTTTTAGAAAGTTTTCTCTTGGGACGTGAAGTCCTCTCCCTCTAAGACATAGCCCAATTGCCGCTCAGAAGAGTCAAAATTTGGTTGAACAGCATGATCTTGCGAGATCTCCATGTTCTTGAGAGACCACCCTGTAAGAAGATGCAGCGCCCCAGAGTCCTGGTCGTTGCAGTACTGTGGCTCCGCCGCTAAGGGGGGCTATGGTACGTCTGATGGCACTGAAGGAGTTCATCTGACCAGGTATCACATACACCAATACATTTCACAGTCGGGCCTCTAGGGGGAGCTAAGGGTGATATTTATTAGGCCACTCCTCACCACTGTGGGAAAACTGGGGGTCAGGCAGGAAGTGAGATCAGAAAGCTGACTGGGTTGGAACCAGGCAACACCTTGTGGCAGGGGGTGTTGTGGGGGAAGATTCGGTAGGGTCCCTGTCAGGTTTGGGACCCTGACAGAGGCCTGGCAACAAGGAAGAACGTCACGGGATCGTGCCTGCTCAGCATAGCGGCGGTGCCCTAAGAAAGGATTAGAAGCGAGATATATTGTGCTGGGTGAGAAACGAGATCAAAGCAAGAGGAGAAATACCAGTAGGAGTCATGCTGTAAGACCGAGGCAACATCCTACTGAGGCGCACAACCGGCGGCCGGAACGCCGAGGAAGTATTTATATATCTAGCTCCAAGCAATACTTCAAACCAACGGCAGGACAGTCAGTCTCAGGCGGGCTGTCTCACATACATCACCTATGAAGACATGGGGGGCGCACTAGGAGAGGGGCGACTCTAGGGTCCCGGAAGAGCTCCGAGCCTACTCGTCATACGGGTGCCGTCCTAACCAGAACATCAGGGAGGGACGGAGGAGAAGAACATCATCCGAACGAGTTGTGAGGGAACATCAGAAACAGACACAACAGTTGTGGGGACTATCCCGTAAGCACAGCAGGGGAGGACCACAACACATAGCGCTAGCAGGAAGGCACAGATTTCCACCTGCGAGGAGAACTCTGGAGGTGCCATTGGACCGGCCGGACTTGCGCAGCCTGGTGAACCGTATTCCGGACTGAGGACCCAGAGACCTTCAATAAAGAGGTAAAGAGACTGCAACCTGGTGTCCTCGTTATTTACTGCGACCGGCACTACACCGCACCACTACCACCATCCACATCTATTATTTACTGTACGCCCCACAGCAGGGTCACGGACCGGGCCTAGCCACCGTGACAACCCCAGAGCAGAGACTTAGAGGCCCGGTATCGGGTACCCCTCGGCCCTGCGGCAGTGGGGGCGCTGCAAAGACTTAACTGGTAAGTCACATTGACAACAGGTTGATCTCACGCAATCACTTTGTTCAACCAGTTTCAGATGCTGCCAAGCTTCGATTAGGCAGTGTCCTAAATGGGAAGGACTACACGTTTCTAAAATGCCGTCTTGGACCACAAGAATACTTGGAGCTAAAATAGAAAGAAAAGGGGAAAATCTCCTTATCCAATACTTTTTGCATGATCCAGAATGCAGGCCCAACATCAGGGTCTGATCTCACAACTTGTCTCTTGGATGATTGAGCAACAATTCTGTCACGACACAGCTATCAGGTGACCAGGGGCTCCTTCCCTGTCCCTAACACTAGGGGGCGTCCTAGCTAGCCCTGCTCCCCGGGACCAGGGGCTCCTTCCCTGTCCCTAAAACGAAGGGGCGCCCTAGCTTGGCCTGCTCCCCGGTATACTTCAGATGGTGAAGATGCTGGGGCCTCCACCCTTGCCTTATCTCCTGAGTTAGCCCTCTGTCTGTTCTCCTCCTCCACCCAGGGAAGAGGGGGCGCTACTGTGCACTGTAGTACACCAACCCGACAAACAAGGCAACACAGACCAGGGTTAACAGAAAACTCCAGGCATACAAAATATTCACTCACATATAACAGAGGAATGCACAGGGGCATGGAGGTAGGGGAATAACCTAAAACAGAGAAGGGTAAGGAATTACCACGCATACAAACCAAGCAACACTCACTAATAACTCCTTCAACTTTCTTTCTCATACGAAATCCTCTCCCTCCGTTAGCTACGCAGCAAATGCTAGCTCTGACAAGGATTTGAATCCAAGCCCAGATTATGAAGGGGAAAAAAGTGGCTAACCGAGCACAGCTGTGAGCACAGGGATTTCCAACATGGCCGATTAACCCCTGTTCTGGCAGAAGGAATAAACACATATAAAATGAAGGAGAAGTGATTCTTCTCAGCGCCGGAGTTGAAGTAATCAGACGATGCGGTCTTCTGGCTCCACACTGTCGCAGTAACCCCGTGACAAATTCCCACAGATACCCTCCAAAATTGGGTAGAAATCCTCCTTCCCAGAAGAGTGGAAGATGGTGGAGATGGGAGACTTATTCCATATCAATGCCTCTGGCTTTAGAATGGGATGTATAAAATCTCCCGTAGGTATACTGTGTATATGTCCCAATTATTTTGTCTATATAGTTTATATACAAAACACATACTTATACCTACAAATAATGACCGTAGTAGAACCCTGGATTCTCAGAGTTTTATTAACCCAATTAAGACCCCATTGAGCAATAAATCCTTCTTCTGTGTTGGATCCTTGAGAGTCTGAATATAATAACTGTCTGAAACTTTATAATAAAACTAGTTAAATGACTGTCTACATAGGCCTGTGGCGCCGGGAAACCATAGGTATTGTCTAAGGACTGTACGCTGCTGAGTTAATTATGTGAAGCCCCAAGGAAAATCTTATGGGACTTCAATTTGGTCCTTGCTTCCATACATTCAATTACTAGCCTCGGCCCTTAAGTATGATCAGCAATGCAAGACGCGTGAAAACCCAACGGAGACACTTCCCCATCCTGAAGTGCGTAGAGGGCCAGTTTCTTCTGCTTCCATCGGTTAATTACCGTAATGCACCGTTGTATCGGTTTATTTGTGCCCATATTCACATACTAATTATACAATATTTTTGTCTCCTCGCTTCAGTATACAAGTATTTGTTATAATTTACAAGTTAATGGAAAGAAACAAGAGCCCCGAATCTCCGCACGATACCTGAGCACAGACAGAGATCAGAATAAATTGACAAACCCATCACGTCTGGAGCTTAATAAATGACCGACCGCGCAGCGTGATAGTACACGGCGGTCACACATAGGATATGGCACAAAAGCCATTTATACAAATACACCCACACAGCCGGGAAGAATCTCCCACTACTCACAGCCCATTCTTACTATTGTAGCCGGGGAGAATGGGAAGCGGAGCTACCGACGTCAGTACCACTAATGTCATTTACATTCTGCCTCTGCTCCTCACGACTCAGGCTGGAAAGAAACATTTATTATTCAGATAGAAATTCATTTCCCATCGACAAAACTAAAATAACTTTGTGAATTGCTGTGTAACGACTGACGGTAAAATAGTGCACAATTTCAGGCCATTATTGGAAACAAAATCAACAATTCTGTTCTACAGGGAAACATTCAACTGCATGCTTGTTGCCAAAAAATTCTTCAAGTGAAAAATAATATTTTTTTATATGCTGGATTTATGCCGACTCTGAGCAACAAGCTATCAGCACGACTTCTGTGTCAATTTGGAAGCACAATAAGGTCCCATTCACTTCTCTGGGCGCCGATGCTGCTCTGCCCAATGAAAGGCATAGTAATACTATCACACTATCAATCATTAACGTTTTAAAGGGATTGTTAATACTCGATCTGAAATCAGCATGATTTGTAGGGGCAGAGATCCTGAATCCAGTGATGTATCACTTACTGGGCTGCTTGCATTAGTGTTGATAAAATCAATGCTTTATCTGCCGCAGATCTAGCAGTTCTCTGAATGCTGAGCCCTGTATAATCCCACCCCCACACCACTGATTGGTAGCTTTCTGTGTACACTGCGCATAGGCAGAAAACTGCTAATCATTGGTGTGGGCGAGGTTATACAAAGCTCATGAATATGGAGGACTAAATGGCAGTAGATTTGCTAGTCTTCCAGTGATAATCTCCTGCTGATAAAACAGTGATTTTATCAAAACTACAACAAAGAGCCCAGTATGTGACCCATCACTGGAATCAGGGTATCTGTCTCTACATTATGCTGTTCTCAGATTAAGTGAATAACATTTTGTGAGAGATTCTGTTTACGGATACAGCCAATTTTCGCTGTTCAGATTTTTTTTATCTTTCCCTCTGTCACCATATTAATCTCATCAGTATGATTGTGGTGATGCCAAACTAATACGATTTTTTAAATTATTTTAGTGGCCTAAAAATTTCAGAAACGTGTAAAAAAAAAAATGGTTTGTGTCGCCATTTTCCCGAGACCCCTTTTTTTTTCTCTCCTCAATGGAGCTGTCTAAGGCCTTTAAAAATGGACCACATACGGACACATAAAAGGATCCATGAAGGAGGCCTCAATGGTGGTGTGCACATGTCACATTTTTCACACGGTCCTCGTGTCCCTGTGAAAAACCCGCTGACGCGTCAGGTTTTTTTGCGCAGCACAGACAAAATGCTGAGATCAACGTGACCAGGAGACAATGACGAGAGCTGCCTTTAGCAGCCGTCCGGCACCTGGGACCAGCAAGAACTGTACCCCTTCTTCCCAGGTGCCGGTATGTGTCAGGCTGATGACAACTCCCATCATTTTAGTCCTCATAAGAACTGGGCCGGACTGTGTATTACACCTGCCAGTAGAGAGTGAAATAGATAAGGTGCATGGCCCAAAGAGAGAGTGGACGTACAAGTGTACAAGGTATAAAGAACTAAAGCAAAACCAAAAACATGGGCCGGCACACGTGATGGTATAAATGCAATGTGTACAGGTGTTATCATCAAAAAGTTCATTCATTTCAGTTCTTTAATACAAAAAGTGAAACTCATATATTTTATAGAGTCATTACAAACAGAATTATCTATTTCAAGTGTTTATTTCTGTTAATGTTGATGATTATGGCTTACAGCCAATGAAAACACAAAAGTAATTTTATCAGTAAATTAGAATACTTTATAACAGCAGCTTGAAAAAATGATTTTAAAATCCGAAATGTTGGCCTACAGAAATGTATGTTCATTAAATGCACTCAATACATGGTCAGGGCTCCTTTGGCATCAATTACTAGATCAATGCGGCGTGGCATGTTGGTGATCAGTCTGTGGCACTGCTGAGGTGTTACGGAAGCCCAGGTTGCTTTGATATCAGCATTGAAACCATGAATGTCCAATGACGGATGTATCTGACATTGGATGCCTCCCCTTGTTTGCTGTGGGCTCAAGCAATGAGACCACCATGACAGTTGATCTGAACATCTGACATGTGCCTCTAACAGCCGCGGGTGGAATCGCGATCCACCCCAAGCTGTTAAGATTTTAAATGCCGCTGTCAAACTCTGACAGCAGCATTTAGCATGCATGCTCAGGAAGCACGTCATTATTCCCACCCATCGACGCCCATGTCACATGACCGCTGGTCGCCAATGGGTTGGCATAACAACCTGGGGTCTGTAGGAGTCCCCTGTGGTTTTCATTGTTGGATTGCTATTCACTTACTTACTACAGGGTATATGCTAATTTTGTTTTTATCTTAGTTCTTAGTTTTTACTGCTATATGACCACAGTGTGAATGTGCGCTTACATATTGCACGTATACCAAATTATGCTCCGGCTCATTTTTTTGGTTTTGCTTCACTATATTTATGACAAGTGATGGGTCCTGTTTGAGGAACAATGTCGGCTGTATCTTTCCAGGCAATATATGGGATTCTCATTCCACAGCTGTTTGATATTCACTGATAATTTATCTGATGTGCCAACTTTACATTATATGATTTTCCACATATGAATATCTGTTGTCTGCTTCTAGATTAATCATCTTCCACGAGGCTGCGATTCATTATTGAAATTCTATATTGCGCCTTTTTGCATATATCAGTATAGCTACAAGATATTTACTGCAGATGTCAGGCTTGCTGAATGCTAACGTATGATGTAATAAATCACTGGATCAATAAACCATTAGACCTGAACCTGCGGCACATATATTACCGCACGCATCCTATCACAGAACTATTCAGGTACTCAGACGTTGGTAGAGAAAATGTGCTTAAATTTATATGCAGACATTCTACCTCTCCAGATTTATAAGTGGAGATGGAGACACAGGGCAGAGGCGCAGGGTTTAGTGCAGGCCTGGTTTATCATGAAATTGAGGATTTGCTATATGATTCAGACGTAACCCTAGTGCAAGGAAAAAGGAACTTTCTCGGTGGGTTAGTTACCAGATTACATCTCATTTTGGATAAAAATGTAGTATTTTTTGAAAATATTCTTCGTCATGAGCCACGCTCTCACTATCAGATTTTAGGGTTTTTTTGCTCAGTGATGCCAGGATTTTAGAAATGTTTCAAGTTTGCCATCTAGTGGTAAAAACGACTAGATTGTTAGATTTCCCATTCTCCATAGACAGATTGGACCTTTTTTTGGGGAAATTCACGTTGCAGCCTCTGTGCATTTATGATATTGATGTACAGTAGATATATGCTGTATGCCTAAGTATATGTTTACACGGAGTAAATACAAATTTGTAAAAACCCGAAGGGTATTTGTGCTAGTATCCATGACACCTTGCGGAGAGTGACATGTTAGGCATGCCGAGATGAGGAGACTTAAAGCCGCAATGCTCCTCTGGGAAATATGCAAATTGTCTCTTCAGAGAGGAAGAGGACTAGAACTCTAGTGCCACCCACTGGAAGTAGCAATCCTAACAGTCAATGTCGCCCCTTTAACGAGCCTTGTCACATGACTTAGGATAAAAGCCAAACCAGAATCTCAATTTGCAGACACTGTGTTTCAGGGTACTGCCTCTCGTCAGTGCAAAGTGGAGATCTGGCTTGGCTGAGTGAGAGGTGTCTGACCGGAATCCAAGAAGTATTGTTTCTCCTTACGGAGATTGCCATGCTAAGCATGCTGAGATGAGGAGACTTAAAGCCGCAATGCTCCTCTGGGAAATATGTAAATTGTCTCTTCAGAGAGGAAGAGGACTAGAACTCTAGTGCCACCTATTGGAAGTAGCAATCCTGAAAATCAATGTTGATCCTTTAATGAGTGTGACGCCCGGGAGACCGAGGTACCCAGCACCAGATCAATGAGGTCCGTCACTTGAGGGGGATGTCACTAGTGGCTTGACCCGGTGCTGTGGCCTCAGGTGATGCACAGTGTAAGGGATATCATGAAGGAACAGACACTTACTTGATCAGCAGCAGGTCCTCTCAGCTGTGATTACCCCGATCCTGGATTGATGGCTATTGTCCAAATGAAAGACTGAGGCGCTGAAACGTTTAACCAATTTACTTCAACAAAAAGGGATTTGCAACCAATACTGTCACTGGAGTCTGTTTAAGAACTCTGAATTACTCTGACCCTGTCAGGATTTCCACCTCTTATTATGCGCAGTTTCTGTATGGCCCTGCTGCTGTTTGTGAACTGGCTGCCGACCCAATCTGTCTCTTCTGTGCTCTGGTTCGACGGACAACCCGAGTCCTTTTTTTGTCGGCTTACCCCCTCTGGGAGTACCGCTGAACTCTGTGTCTGTTGCTGCGTCTTACCCTGGTGAAGCTGATATCACCTCACTTCCTTCCGGTTGCTGTATTATATATAATGAATATAGCCACGGATCCGGTATCCGTCCCTGCGCCTATTCTGGGTAGAAGTTATTGCTACCCGGTTCTCACAATGTCATTTTTCTCTATTCCTTTTTTCCTACTATCGGTATTACGGGCCTATAATCCGTCATAGGGCTGTTAGGAGTTCAGTTATACGACCTCTCACTTTCAGCTCCTCAGCCCAACTGCCAGTCCCCCTCTCAGACCAGAATAGATCAAGGGGAGTCTCTGGAGCTCCCCCTTCTGGCCGGAGATGGTAGTGCAGTCTTACTATTTTACTATTTGTATTTGGTGTCAATAACTATTTTTGTGGCAATTACCCCTAGGGGCGCCACATTCCCCCTTAGTTAAGAACAGTACTCCGGGACTGTGGGACGATAACATTTTGAAATAACAATTGATATGTACAGAGTCTTAAAAATGAAAAGTTACAAAAACCACTCAAAGAAACAAAAAAATGGAATTCTGTAAAAAGTCACTTCAAATAGCGTCCATTAATACAGTTTTATCCTTGAAGGTACTAGGAAGCAAAGTTCACAAAGCAGTCTTTCCGGAGCTTTGATTTAGTGTTTCCGGGCTGATAAAAGTTCAAGAATATGCAAGAAGTTCATACAGGTAAGTCTCTGTAGGTACTGGGCTTAAACGTTACAGAATGATAACAATGACTATAGTCTTATAGTTGGTAATCCGCATACCTGGATACTACGCTGGGATCTACGTAATAGCGGTGTCTCTTTATGTGGTGTACTACTGTCTACTGTGGATATAGTATCTGCCCTCTCTGCTAAAGATAATTCCACCACTATGGGGTTGGCAAGTCCACCATGAATAGGATTATCCATTCTTGTTGGTAAAACTGTGTAGGGTACGGCTTCCCATTGATTATCCAGTTTATTGGTTCGACGATTCCTCTTGAGTACTTGGTCACCCGGTCTTAATGGAGTTGCTAGAGCATTCTGGTTGAAAGTTCGCTCTTGTCTTTCTCTGGTTTGCTGGAGGCTTCTTTCCACACTCTCTTGCACTTGGCGATACTGCTTTTGCCGTACGACATCCCAATTGGAGTCTTGGACTTCTGCGTCTGGTTTCAGAATTCCCATTTCTAGATCGATTGGCAATTGGCCGGGTCTTGCACGCATAAGATAAGCTGGGGTGCAGTTGGTAGAGCTCACCGGGACATGATTATACAGATCCACCAAGTCAGGCAATTTCTCTGGCCATTGATTCCTTTCCGTTTCAGGTAAAGTCTTTAGTAGGTCTATCACAATATGGTTCATCTTCTCACATAAGCCGTTTGTTTGCGGATGATAGGCCGTCGTCCGGATCTTTTTGCAACCATACATATTACAGAATTCTCTGAAGATCTCTGATTCAAAGGCTGTACCCTGGTCAGTGAGAACCTGTTCCGGATATCCATGAGGTCTACAAAAGTACGTTTGGAACACTTTGGCTGCTGTTTTTGCAGTCAGATCTTTTACAGGTACTACTACCAAGAAGCGCGAATAATGGTCCACGGTGGTCAAGGCATAGACGTAACCGGACCGGCTCGGTGTCAACTTCACGTGGTCCATGGCAACCAGTTCAAGTGGTTGTTTGGTGATTATGGGCTGCAGTGGTGCTCTTTGGCTCTTTTGATCGTTCCTTCTGAGGTTGCACGGGCCACAGTTTCTACACCACTGTTCGATTGATTTTCTCAATCCGACCCAATAAAATCTTTCTCTCAGAAGTACTTCTAGCTTTTTCCAGCCAAAGTGACCAGCACCATTGTGGTAAGCCTCGAGGACCATCCTCACATCTTGTTTAGGCACGATAATCTGCCAAACCAATTCATGTGTTTTCGGATTGGTATATCTTCTACAGAGTTTCCCTTGATACAGGAACATTTTGCCTCTCTCTTTCCAGAGTTGATGCGTCTCTTCTGGGGCATCCTCATCGGGATATGCACTTTGCTCAGTCAATAGTTCCTTCACTATCTTCACAGCCGGATTGCTATCTTGGGTGTCAGCCCATCTATGGTGTGCTAACGGATTAAAATTCACTTCTTGTTGTTTCTGATAGGTATTTGACTGACGATGTTTTACCTTGGGCTGATGAAAGGCTGGTAGTTCAATTTCTTCAAGCTCCCCCGTTTCTTCTTCTACATCTCTCAAGTGTGGCATCCGGGATAGGGCATCGGCATTTCCATTCTTGCGACCTGCTCGATACTTGATCACGAAGTTGTAATTAGATATCCATCGCTGTTCTAACGCACCTAATTTAGCCGTGTCTAGGTGGGTCAATGGATTGTTGTCAGTATAGACAATAAATTCTGCACCGGTCAAATAGTGTTTGAAACGTTCAGTCACAGCCCAAACTACTGCCAGTAGCTCCAATTTGAAGGAACTATAATTTTCAAAATTTCTTTCAGTAGGCCGGAGTTTTCTACTTGCAAAGGCGATGACTTTCTCCCGACCTTCTTGCTTTTGTGACAGCACCGCTCCCAATCCCACATTACTGGCATCGGTGTAGAGGATGAAAGGTTGATGGTAATCCGGGTACGCCAGAACTTCTTCTCCGGTTAGTGCCTTCTTTAGTTGTTCAAAGGAGTCTTCTCTTTCGTCGTTCCACTGAAAAGGAGGGTTTCTGTTGTGAAATTGGATTTTGGGCTCCCCCGGTGGCCACTGGTGGAATTGAACTGGTGTGCATCATCCTCTCTGTTCACCTGTTTCCATCAGGATGTGGGAGTCGCTACTTAGCCTTGCTCCTCTGTCACTTCCATGCCGGTCAACATTGTAATCAGAAGCCTTTCTGTGCATGTTCCTGCTGCTAGACAACTCCCAGCTAAGTTGGACTTAGTCCTTGTTTGTTTTTGCATTTTGTTCCAGTTCACAGCTGTAGTTTCGTTTCTGTGTCTGGAAAGCTCTTGTGATCTGAAATTGCCACTCTGATGTTATGAGTTAATACTAGAGTCTTAAAGTAATTTCAGGATGGTATTTTGATAGGGTTTTCAGCTGACCATGAAAGTGCCCTTTCTGTCTTCCTGCTATCTAGTAAGCGGACCTCAATTTTGCTAAACCTATTTTCATACTACGTTTGTCATTTCATCTAAAATCACCGCCAATATTTGTGGGGGCCTCTGTCTGCCTTTCGGGGAAATTTCTCTAGAGGTGAGCCAGGACTATATTTTCCTCTGCCAGGATTAGTTAGTCCTCCGGCCGGCGCTGGGCGTCTAGGGATAAAACGCAGGCTACGCTACCCGGCTACTGTTAGTTGTGCGGCAGGTTTAGTTCATGGTCAGTTTAGTTTCCATCCTTCCAAAAGCTAGTTCTTATGTTTGCTGGGCTATGTTCTCTTGCCATTGAGAACCATAACAGTTTGACCGGCCCAAAAGGGTTAAATTATTGACAGAGAAAGGAGAGAAAAGAGAAGTCTGCTGAAGATTTTTTTTTTTTTTTTTTTTTCTCAGTTCTGAGTGTGCTTGTAATTGAATCTCTTGCAAGTCTGCCTATATTGCAGCCTTTCTCTCTCTCTCTCCTTCTAATCCTGGAATGGCTCTGTGTTCACCTGTTTAAAATGGATATTCAGAGTTTAGCTGCAGGTTTGAATAATCTCACCACGAAAGTTCAAAACTTACAAGATTTTGTTGTTCATGTTCCTATATCTGAACCTAGAATTCCTTTGCCTGAATTTTTCTCGGGGAATAGATCTTGCTTTCAAAATTTCAAAAATAATTGCAAGTTGTTTTTGTCCCTGAAATCTCGCTCTGCTGGAGATCCTGCTCAGCAGGTCAGGATTGTGATTTCTTTGCTCCGGGGCGACCCTCAGGATTGGGCTTTTGCATTGGCTCCAGGGGATCCTGCGTTGCTCAATGTGGATGCGTTTTTTCTGGCCTTGGGGTTGCTTTATGAGGAACCTCAGTTAGAACTTCAGGCGGAAAAGGCCTTGATGTCCCTATCTCAGGGGCAAGACGAAGCTGAAATATACTGCCAGAAATTCCGTAAATGGGCTGTGCTTACTCAGTGGAATGAGTGCGCCCTGGCGGCGAATTTCAGAGAGGGTCTCTCTGATGCCATTAAGGATGTTATAGTGGGGTTCCCTGTGCCTGCGGGTCTGAATGAGTCCATGACAATGGCTATCCAGATCGATAGGCGTCTGCGGGAGCGCAAACCTGTGCACCATTTGGCGGTGTCTACTGAGAAGACGCCAGAGAATATGCAATGTGATAGAATTCTGTCCAGAAGTGAACGGCAGAATTTTAGACGAAAAAATGGGTTGTGCTTCTATTGTGGTGATTCAACTCATGTTATATCAGCATGCTCTAAGCGTACTAAGAAGCTTGATAAGTCAGTTTCAATTGGCACTTTACAGTCTAAGTTTATTCTATCTGTGACCCTGATTTGTTCTTTATCATCTATTACCGCGGATGCCTATGTCGACTCTGGCGCCGCTTTGAGTCTTATGGATTGGTCCTTTGCCAAACGCTGTGGGTATGATTTAGAGCCTCTTGAAACTCCTATACCTCTGAAGGGGATTGACTCCACCCCATTGGCTAGTAATAAACCACAATACTGGACACAAGTAACTATGCGGATTAATCCAGATCACCAGGAGATTATTCGCTTTCTTGTGCTGTATAACCTACATGATGTGTTGGTGCTTGGATTGCCATGGCTGCAATCTCATAACCCAGTCCTTGACTGGAAAGCTATGTCTGTGTTAAGCTGGGGATGTAAGGGGACGCATGGGGACGTACCTTTGGTTTCCATTTCGTCATCTATTCCCTCTGAGATTCCTGAATTCTTGTCTGACTATCGTGACGTTTTTGAAGAACCTAAGCTTGGTTCATTACCTCCGCACCGGGAGTGCGATTGTGCCATAGATTTGATTCCGGGTAGTAAATACCCTAAGGGTCGTTTATTTAATCTGTCTGTGCCTGAACATGCTGCTATGCGAGAATATATAAAGGAGTCCTTGGAAAAGGGACATATTCGTCCTTCGTCATCTCCCTTAGGAGCCGGTTTTTTCTTTGTGGCTAAGAAAGATGGCTCTTTGAGGCCGTGTATTGATTATCGGCTTTTGAATAAAATCACGGTTAAATATCAATATCCGTTGCCACTGCTGACTGATTTGTTTGCTCGCATAAAGGGGGCCAAGTGGTTCTCTAAGATAGATCTCCGTGGGGCGTATAATTTGGTGCGAATTAAGCAGGGGGATGAGTGGAAAACCGCATTTAATACGCCCGAGGGCCACTTTGAGTATTTGGTGATGCCTTTTGGCCTTTCAAATGCCCCTTCAGTCTTTCAGTCCTTTATGCATGACATTTTCCGTGATTATTTGGATAAATTTATGATCGTGTATCTGGATGATATTCTGATTTTTTCGAATGACTGGGACTCTCATGTCCAGCAGGTCAGGAGGGTTTTTCAGGTTTTGCGGTCTAATTCCTTGTGTGTGAAGGGTTCTAAGTGCGTTTTTGGGGTTCAAAAGATTTCCTTTTTGGGATATATTTTCTCCCCCTCTTCCATCGAGATGGATCCTGTCAAGGTTCAGGCTATTTGTGATTGGACGCAACCCTCTTCTCTTAAGAGTCTTCAGAAATTTTTGGGCTTTGCTAACTTTTATCGTCGATTTATTGCTGGTTTTTCTGATGTTGTTAAACCATTGACTGATTTGACTAAGAAGGGTGCTGATGTTGCTGATTGGTCCCCTGCTGCTGTGGAGGCCTTTCGGGAGCTTAAGCGCCGCTTTTCTTCCGCCCCTGTGTTGCGTCAGCCTGATGTTGCTCTTCCTTTTCAGGTTGAGGTCGACGCTTCTGAAATCGGAGCTGGGGCGGTTTTGTCGCAAAGAAGTTCCGACTGCTCCGTGATGAAACCTTGTGCTTTTTTTTCTCGTAAATTTTCGCCCGCCGAGCGGAATTATGATATTGGGAATCGGGAGCTTTTGGCCATGAAGTGGGCTTTTGAGGAGTGGCGTCATTGGCTTGAGGGGGCTACACATCAGGTGGTGGTATTGACCGACCACAAAAATTTAATTTATCTTGAGTCCGCCAGACGCCTGAATCCTAGACAGGCGCGCTGGTCGTTGTTTTTCTCTCGGTTTAATTTTGTGGTGTCATACCTACCGGGTTCTAAGAATGTTAAGGCGGATGCCCTTTCTAGGAGTTTTGAGCCTGACTCCCCTGGTAATTCTGAACCTACAGGTATCCTTAAGGATGGAGTGATATTGTCTGCCGTTTCTCCAGACCTGCGGCGGGCCTTGCAGGATTTTCAGGCGGATAGACCTGATCGTTGCCCACCTGGTAGACTGTTTGTTCCTGATGATTGGACCAGTAAAGTCATTTCTGAGGTTCATTCTTCTGCGTTGGCAGGTCATCCTGGAATCTTTGGTACCAGGGATTTGGTGGCAAGGTCCTTCTGGTGGCCTTCCCTGTCACGAGATGTACGAGGCTTTGTGCAGTCTTGTGACGTTTGTGCTCGGGCCAAGCCTTGTTGTTCTCGGGCTAGTGGATTGTTGTTGCCCTTGCCTATCCCGAAGAGGCCTTGGACGCACATCTCGATGGATTTTATTTCGGATCTTCCTGTTTCTCAGAAGATGTCTGTCATCTGGGTGGTGTGTGACCGTTTCTCTAAGATGGTCCATTTGGTTCCCCTGCCTAAGTTGCCTTCTTCTTCCGAGTTGGTTCCTCTGTTTTTTCAAAATGTGGTTCGTTTGCATGGTATTCCGGAGAATATCGTTTCTGACAGAGGAACCCAATTCGTGTCTAGATTTTGGCGGGCATTCTGTGCTAGGATGGGCATAGATTTGTCTTTCTCGTCTGCTTTCCATCCTCAGACTAATGGCCAGACCGAGCGGACGAATCAGACTTTGGAGACATATTTGAGGTGTTTTGTGTCTGCAGATCAGGATGATTGGGTTGCTTTTTTGCCTTTAGCGGAGTTTGCCCTCAATAATCGGGCCAGCTCTGCCACCTTGGTGTCTCCTTTTTTCTGTAATTCGGGGTTTCATCCTCGATTTTCCTCCGGTCAGGTGGAATCTTCGGATTGTCCTGGAGTGGATGCTGTGGTGGAGAGGTTGCATCAGATTTGGGGGCAGGTGGTGGACAATTTGAAGTTGTCCCAGGAGAAGACTCAGCTTTTTGCCAACCGCCGGCGTCGGGTTGGTCCTCGGCTTTGTGTCGGGGACTTGGTGTGGTTGTCTTCTCGTTTTGTCCCTATGAGGGTTTCTTCTCCTAAGTTTAAGCCTCGGTTCATCGGCCCGTACAAGATATTGGAGATTCTTAACCCTGTGTCCTTCCGTTTGGACCTCCCTGCATCTTTTTCTATTCATAATGTTTTTCATCGGTCATTGTTGCGCAGGTATGAGGTACCGGTTGTGCCTTCCGTTGAGCCTCCTGCTCCGGTGTTGGTTGAGGGCGAGTTGGAGTACGTTGTGGAAAAAATCTTGGACTCCCGTGTTTCCAGACGGAAACTCCAGTATCTGGTCAAATGGAAGGGATACAGTCAGGAGGATAATTCTTGGGTGACTGCCTCTGATGTTCATGCCTCCGATCTGGTCCGTGCCTTTCATAGGGCTCATCCTGATCGCCCTGGTGGTTCTGGTGAGGGTTCGGTGCCCCCTCCTTGAGGGGGGGGTACTGTTGTGAAATTGGATTTTGGGCTCCCCCGGTGGCCACTGGTGGAATTGAACTTGTGTGCATCATCCCCTCTGTTCACCTGTTCCCATCAGGATGTGGGAGTCGCTATTTAACCTTGCTCCTCTGTCACTTCCATGCCGGTCAACATTGTAATCAGAAGCCTTTCTGTGCATGTTCCTGCTACCAGACAACTTCCAGCTAAGTCGGACTTTTGTCCTTGTTTGTTTTTTGCATTTTGTTCCAGTTCACAGCTGCAGTTTCGTTTCTGTGTCTGGAAAGCTCTTGTGATCTGAAATTGCCACTCTGATGTTATGAGTTAATACTAGAGTCTTAAAGTAATTTCAGGATGGTGTATTGATAGGGTTTTCAGCTGACCATGAAAGTACCCTTTCTGTCTTCCTGCTATCTAGTAAGCGGACCTCGATTTTGCTAAACCTATTTTCATACTACGTTTGTCATTTTCATCTTAAATCACCGCCAATATATGTGGGGGCCTCTGTCTGCCTTTCGGGGAAATTTCTCTAGAGGTGAGCCAGGACTATATTTTCCTCTGCCAGGATTAGTTAGTCCTCCGGCCGGCGCTGGGCGTCTAGGGATAAAACGCAGGCTACGCTACCCGGCTACTGTTAGTTGTGCGGCAGGTTTAGTTCATGGTCAGTTTAAGTTTCCATCCTTCCAAGAGCTAGTTCCTATGTTTGCTGGGCTATGTTCTCTTGCCATTGAGAACCATAACAATCTGGGTCTTTAGTCTCCCTCTTGCCACCAGGGCCAGCATTAGGGGCAGGCAGACCAGGCACTCGCCTAGGGTCCCCACTAATCCAAGGGCCCCAGCCAGTGGTATGCCGTTAAAAGCGGCACATCATGTGACTGCTTTGGCGCCCCTGATTAAGAGGGTCCCGGCGCTGCCCCCAGATACAGTTGAAAGCAGTGATGGAGGAGAGAGCATCATGTGAAGCTCCCTCTCCCATCACTCCTTCTCTGTCTCTGACTCAGCGTGTGCCAGCAGTGGAGCTGAGGAGAAGCTGAGATGCTCTGCAGAAGCTAGAGCAGCAAGGGAACCAGGTGAGGTAAGTATTGTGAAGTATTGTGAAGTATTGTGTGTGTGTGTTTGCTGCACAATACTGTGTTGTGTATGTGTCTGCTGCACGATACTGTGTGTGTGTTTGTGGGTGGGCTGCATTATACTGTCTGTGTGTGGCTGCATTATACTCTTAGGGGGCTGTATTATACTCTGAGGTTGCTACCTTATGATCTTAAGGGGGCTACATTATACTGTTAGGTGGCTGCATTATACTCTGAAGGGGCTGCATTACACTGTGTGTGTGTGGGGAGGCTGCTTTATACTGTGTGTCGGGGCTGCATTATACTCTGAGGGGGCTATTTTATACTTTGCATTATACTCTGAGGGGGCTTGAATTATACTCTGGGGGCTGCACTATACTCTGAGGGGGCTACATTATACTCTGAAGGGGCTGCATTATACTGTGTGGGGGGCTGCATTATATTCTCATGTGTATGTCTGCACATTGGCGGACACAGACATAAGAGGTCCCCTGTGCAAGAACATTATATGGGCCCCTTGCAGTCCAAAAGCTCATAAAAATGCATAATTCTACCTGCTCTGAAGGTAGTAGTGGCCTCTTTACCTCCAGGGCCCCTGTGAGGCTGCACAAGTTGCACCAATGACATGTCCACCCCCGCATGATCTGCATGAAAACTGCTCAGTCTGACTCCCATTGTGCTCAATAGATTAAAATATATTGCAGATCAACCTATAAAAGTCTTTTCTATTACTGACATTTCATGTCACTTATTGATCACAGCTAGTAGCCAAAATTGCAGACATGAAGCAGTTTAGATTTTTGCCATGAATTTTGGTTGGATTTTCCCAACTTTCAAAACATTTGTTTGGTTTGTACCTTTTATTTTTGAAAGTCAATACCATCAGTGGATCTACAACACAGAAGGGGTGAAAAATTTAAGTTATAGTTTTGATTCTGCTTATTTTCCACTGCTGGATCACAAATTGTCCTGCGTAATGCTGATTACAGTATTGCAGTGTGAAAGTGGCTTTACAGAAGTCCGGTGGAGAAAGAGTTAAGGTGATTGTGCAAAAACTTGTTTGTTTTTTTTCTTCCTTTCTTCAAACTTATTGGATATAAGATCATCGGGGCGGGGATATGCATTCGTGTATGCGTGTTTGCATCTGTGTTTCAGTATTGATATAACTCTCACTAACATGCCAACTTGAGAATGGCTTGCACTAAAAAAGAACATTTCCCCAGTGGACTGCCTACGCTAACTTCATTGCTGTTTGGACTCATCGACTGAGGTGGGAACATTTCATTTCTAGACTAGACCTTAGCTTGAGGAAAGGCTTTGTCTTAAAGCTTTGGTGCCAGGGCTTTCATGCCGCCACATAAGGGAGAAACATGTATATATAATACAAAATAATGAATATTATGAAAAAATATCTAAAAGAGCTGTTGATACAATCCAGACAACATAATATACTGTAAAAATTAAATGTACTTAATAAAGGTAGGCTGTGTGTTCCTGCCTTTCTCCCGCCAGCACAGCATAAGCTGGCACGATGCAGAACTCCGTAGTCTACTTTTATGGAATACGGTTATTTCTGACATGATCCTATGTTGTCTGGAATGTTTCAGTACTACTTTTAGATTCCCCATATTATTTTTTTTTTTTATAATATGTACATATTGGCTAACTGGATATTTGGCAACCAATCCGGATTACGGGGACAGCAGAAGCTAAGACTTTAATAACTCGTCGCTTTGTATAGTGTTGTGCCTATCACTTTCGTAACAAATAGAAGATTTCCCTGACGATTCTTAATTAAAATATTTCAAAAACTATTATTCCATATCAAGCAAATTGACCCTCACAATAAATCCAAGTATGATGTTGTTTTCTACGTGTTTCAGACAGAAAAAGTCCTTCATCATGGACCTTTTTTTAGTCTCAATCATGGTTAAAGATTTTTTTCTCTGAAACGCGTAGGAACTACATCATGCTTAGATTTATTATGAGTGCCAATTTTACAATATGGAATAAAAGTTTTTGAAATATTTTAATAAAGAATTAGCTGGAAAGTCTTCTATTTCTTATTCAGTCTTTGGCCACAAGTGACATTTCTGTGCTGAGAATTGTCGAAATCCTCAACCAAGGTGAGCTTGGCTACACCTGTTTGTACCTATCAGTTGCACATCCATACAAGGTGAGCATACTACCTTACAACTACCACTCTCATCATCACACTCTAGTTCTCCAATCTCTGTGCTAACGAACATCCTGTTGTTTTAATATTTTTATAGAAACTTCCGTATGGTGCAGTCACCGGTCTGTGATTCGAATCTGTGTTTGGTCAAGGCCGACTGCCAATCTCCTGACCCCAACTTACATAGTCGTATATTCCTATCAGGCTGCTCGCTAGGGTTAGGATTCCGGTTCTTGAAAAATGGACATGTGGATGCAGCCTTGTACCCATGCAAAGGAGCATTCTGCAATTTCATTATTTCTGATATTACAGAACCATTGGAGAACCCTAAGTAATTGCAGTCTGTCGGGCACTATTGTATGATGAATGAGGGATATGGCTTCCATTATGAGCAAAAGCCATGATGCAGATGAAAATGAAGCATTAGCTGTGTCATCATAGCACATAGTCCCATGTGCGACATTTTACTCACTAGTGATGACCAATTTGATTCTTGCTGGCCTCATGGAACATTATGATATGTATCACGACGTTGTGGGGTCTACTAACCACCAAGGAGACCAGGATGCCAAACCAAGTATGTTGGGAGCAAAAATAAAGATCAGTTGCCACGGAAGACCAGCTGGAACGCTGGGGAAGGGCAACACGAATCAAATTGCTCATCTCTTTTACTCGTTGGGCAGTCTGGTCCGATGGGCAAATCCAGATTGTGCTCCATGCCGCCCTAGACCTGTCAAACCCGTCTCTCCTGACTTGATGGAAGTGGGTGACATCTACATCATCTACACAGTGCTCAGAGACTCATGCCTGCACAGATGAATCAGAGACCTGCACAGGCACCTTTACTTTGGCAGAGGGAAATCATGTAATGCTCAGGCGCCAGCTTTACTTCTACGTCAGCAGCTCTCTGGCTGGTCAATAGGGCAGAGTGAGGTGCGCCTTCACAGGTCTCTGATTCCACTGTGCAGGAACAAGACTTTGAGCACTAGGTGGATGATGCAGGAGACCTCATCCTCTTCCATCATGGTAGAAGAGGCAGTGTATGAAGGGACTAGGGCGACGTTGATCGCAATCTAGAGACATCCAATTTGGACCGGATCGTGCAATTTACATGCAACGTAATCTAAGACTTTCTCGAAGGTGTGAGGGTAAAAAGGGATTGTAGGAACTCTATTTGCATGCTTTAAAAGGTGATAGGTAGAGTTAACAAGGTATGAAATTGGTGACAGGTTCTTAGTTAAATATAGTGCATCTCTTTTGTAGAAAAATGTCAACTGTTAGAGAGTAAAGATGGTGCTGAAGATGGACTTTCCACAACGCATTATGGCTTTACTATTGGTAATGGCATTGAACTGTATTGTTGAGAAATAATTTCATTTTAAACCCTCAGTCCTGGTTGTGTGCACATTTCCAGAATACTTTCTGGCTCACTCCTTATCAATCCTGAACACTAGTTTGTTGATGAGTTTTCTCTCGCCCTGACCACTGCCTCTTATCTATCCCTGACAACAGGACATGTCACGTCAGCGATGTCTCACACATCATGAATGCAAAGCTGCCTCTCTCCACTAATGCCGGATCTCCTCTGGAATATTATCTCTCAGTCATCGTGTACAGCTCTGACATTGGGAGGAGAATTGGATAACCACACTCATCCGCCTGCGTTGTTGGGGAATATGAAGACATATAGACATGGACCTATGTGGGATCAAACAGTGACTAAAGGTGATCTTATGGATTTTCTATAACTATAACATTTAGGTATTTGCAGAAAGAAATAATTTTCGGTTTTGAAAAAAATAATTTGTCAAATTGTAAATGGGAAAATGTCAAGTGTCTCACTGATGTAATTCTACACCTAAAAAGCTTTGAGCATTAATTCTTCTTTTGTAATGGAGGACGGAAATATTGCTAGAAAAACAAAATATTACGCAAAATATGATTTTCTAATTAGGTCCTAAACATACGTCAACCTTTAACCTCTAGTACACATCAAAACCACATCACTTTACAGATATCACCACTGTCCTAGATTCCCTACCAGTATGTCTTTTGAGTGTGAGAGAAAAGCGGAGGACACCCAAGCCAAAATGAGGAGAACATACAAACTTCTTGCAGATGTTGTCCTTGGTGGGATTTGACCGAGGTCTTGCAGCCTCAAGGGGATCAAACTGTTTTTCAGCCCCAAGAATACATTTGTATGATAAATGATGCCATAATGTGAGGCCACGTTACAAATTTTGATTTGGACCCGTACAAGTGAGACTTGACAACACAGCCAAAGGTCTAGGGAGTTCCACACCTGGACCATTACAGATCAAAACTTCTGATAAGGTACGAAGACATGTCAAAAGTTTTCTCAAACTTGAGGTTCACTTTACAGTTTATTAGATATCATGGAAGTAGTTTTCCGGTTTCAGAAAAACTGTGTCCCCGACTGCAGTTTGTTTAAAAAAACACTTCCAGAGCAGAGTCTCCACTGCTGCTATTGTCTGCAGCGCTGACATCACGTCAACAGTGCAGCAGCTAATCACTGAGCTCAGTCGAGTACAATCTGACTAATGTTAGTCAATAATTCTGTGTTCATCTGCAAATGTTTTTCTCAGCTCTGATCAAACGGAGATAAAAATTTCAGCATGCTGAGAGTGGCTGCATATATCGGAAGAGACTCACCAATGTAAGTCAATGGGTGCGAGAAAAAAATAGCACAGCACATGGATCATACATGTATCGTGCGATTTTTACACACCCATCTCAAAGGAAACCCGACATTTCATTAGCTGAGTACAATAAAATCACAGTGTGAACTGTCAGAGTAGATATATAGATAGAATAGATATACAGATAGATGGATAGATGTCATTGAGATATATAATTAGTGTAGAGCGTGTGTAGCTAGCTAATAATTAAATAAATTAAAGAAAAAATTGTGTGGGGTCCCCCTTAATTATCTTAACCAGCTATTGGAAAGTGGACAGCTGGGGGCTGATGTTTATAGCCTGGGAGGGGGGTAATAAAAATGGAGCTTCCTAGGCTATTATCAGTTTACAGCGGTCTGCATAGCCTTTACTGATCATTAACAAGGGGTGACAGCCCTAAAAAATGAAGCTGAGTCCCCCTATGTTTAATAACAGCAAAGGCTAGGTAGGCATACATTTGACAATGGAGTTACTAATGGGAGTGTCTTATAGACGCCTCTGCATTACTAACCCCTGGACGTCAAGTCATATAACATTACAAAGCCAACATCAACTCCAATACTATTACCCCACTTGCCACCGCACCACTGCAAGTGGGAAGAGCTGAAACTAAGTGCCAGAATTATCGCATCTAATGGATGCACCATTTCGGGTGTGGCTGAGGGCTGAGGTTCTTAGTCTGGGAGGGGGCCAATATCCATGACACCTTCCTAGGCTATTAATATTAGCCCGCAGCTGTCTGCCTAGCCTTTGCTGGTTATTAAAAATAGGGGGACCCCACATCATTTGGGGGAGGATTCACCCCATGCCAATAACCATTAAAGGCTACACAGACAGCTAATAATAGCCTAGGAAGCTTCAAGTTCATTACCGCCTATAAACATCAACTCCCAGCTGTCCACTTTCTCTCAGCTGGTTAAGATAATTAAGAGGGACCCCAATTATTAGCTAAGTACATGTACAGTTAGCTACACATGCACTGCAATGCTGATATTTCTATCAATCTATCATCTATCTATTTACATAAAAGATTGTTTTCTTAATTAGAAAACTACAGTAGCTTCAAATGATAGAGAATTACAGTATGTAAAAGCTGATATTAAAAACACATATGCATGTCATATGGATTATAAGTATATTTACGCTGATGAGTATAAGCCCTAAAGCTGTAGGCTCATATACATTTGTAAAGGCATTTCCTTTCTTCCTTTGCTCCTATTTTGGAGCTAGAGATCCGCCACCAATGCCGAATTGTAACAGTCTTTATTAGAAAATGGAAGTACCGTGACTCTTTGTACAAAGCAATGGAGATTCTAGAGTTGCAGATATGAAACATATTCTGATCTCCAATGACGGGCTAAGTCGTATTTTAGGTCCTAGTCTAGTTTACCTAGACTTGAACCTAAAGTGAAGCCCACGATTCATCAAAGAATTGCGCCAGATGTAATTGTTTAGAAAAGTCGCCAAATTTTTGCACATTAGGCAAAATTATGCAACGTTTGTAATTTTCATACCAGTTTCGCACAAGCTATGCCAAATTGTGTGAAGCTGGGGTGGAACAGGGCATTAATTCACAACTTGTCTAATTCATATCGAGCTGTTTCTATCCTTACACCATTCATGGAGTGGAGTAAGATTTTTGGTGAGGCACACATCTCTCGTCAGATGCTCCTGAGTTATTAGGAGGTTTGTGTATCTTGTAGAATCAGGTGCGTCTGACTCCAGCACATCCTCTCATCAACACCATCAACACCAGCGTGGACATCACTAGTCTTGATGAATCAGGGCCAAAGTGTGTATTTCAGAAGTACACAAAACATGTTATGCCTAGTAAATTTTCAATTTATGTGTCTTCATACTCAGGTGGAGCACAATCAATATGATCCCATGCAGTTAGGTATTATAATTAAAGCTGTTTTCGAACCACGGCCCAGGGCTGCGTTGGGATTTCTTGAGCTCTGATCTGGGGTTTCATAACACTTTACACTTGTATGAAAAGCAAATTGATTTCACATGCTTTGCAAAGCAGTAACCTATGTTTTATATCCAAGCAATTTTGGGGCAAGAATGTCATTCGGGGGTCTTCTGCAGTAATAAAAGTGGGCATCACTGTCTTACAGATTAGTTTTTTGGGCTTTTTTGTATTCTATGTAATAATTGATGAGAAGAATCAGCTCTCGATTCTAGGAATAACAATAGATGTCAAAAGGAATCAATGACTGTGTAACTCAGTGATGTCAGGGGGCGGACATACCATATGTGCAACTTGTTAGCAGTTCTCTACTATTAAGGCCCTCATACATGACATTAGATTAAAGCCGGACGAATCTGCCATTATTGGCAGGATCGGCCATCGATTTAATCTGTATGTGGGCCTCCCAATTCTTGCCCAACAGAAGAATTTAGGGAGATAAGGGTCAGGCACTTTAATTCAGACAAGGAGATAAGCCCCTGCCAGAGGCTCATTGGTTTTCTCCTCTCTCCCCATTGAAAACAGCTGACCATTCATGTATATAGAGAAGTTGGGACAGGCAGTTGTTGGCTGACGCCAAAGTTGTATGGCCAACTTTAGAATCTATGAAAGGAATGAGTTAATAAGTTTGATGGGTCATAATCATTGGGGGGAGTGTTAAAGTGAGATAAGGAGATGTTCTATGTTGAGTAAATAGCTAAGAGTATGGGGCCCTTATACTGTTTATCAGGGGCCAAAAATATCATTTATTAATCAAATATTTTTATTTTCATATTTAGAATATTATGTCTTTTCCTGAGGACTAGTCTTTTTTTTTCAAAAGCAGATTGTGATCTTTGTGCGTGGTAGGTCCTTTTTAATGTTTTTGTAGCTTCACTTTAGGAGAGTTAAAGAGATTGTTTCATCTTGCTTGTGAGGAACACACACCTGCTCCCCAATGTCTCAGCTTTATGCTTGCCGGGAAGGGGGATGGTTGTGCTTTCCTTAATGATTGACAGCTTGGACCAGGGGCAATGTGACGCAACTGGCTTGAATTGTGCCTTTTCTGATGCTGACAACATAAGCAGCATCCAAGGCGCGAACTGACACTGAAGCTGACCGAATCGGGAGCTACCGGCATCATCCGGTTATCCCAGCCAGCTTCAGAGCAGTGCTTGCAAGTTCTGGAACTTGTAAACATTGCACTCCTTGCCTAGGAGACTAGCCACCGCTGATAGACTGCAGAGGTGGCCAGTCACCTAGGCAATGAGATCAGAGAGGATTTTGAATGAGAAGTAAAATGCTAAATTGCTAGGTTTTACAAGCACTTTGTAATTTTAACCATTATAGAACCTGAGAATAACCCTTTAAACAAATGTTAACATGCTCCCCCACAGATTGCAGCTGATCATTGGGGTCCCAGAGTCAGGATTCCCCATAATGAGGGTACCTCTCGCAAAAAGGGTCCAAAGCAGACAACCTCTACAAGAATTTTTTGCACCGTCTATGTGGTCCTGCTTATTCAATGCTTAATTTATTTGGGTATACCGTTTACTGCAACGATATTCATATCAATAAGAAAAAAAATGCAATAAGAAAACTGACCTCTAATCTAAATATATTATGTTATATTTGCCTTATCAAATTTGTAGCTTTTAATTTCACGCCTCATAAATTTTACTTCCATCTTTACTTTCTATAATTTAACAGGCTTTTGGAAAAAAGCCACGTACAAGCAAAAATGTGACAATTAAAATGCATTGTCATTGGATTTCTCTGATAGATTCAGTAAGAGGACTACAATGAGAGCGGCAGGCAATTAATATACAGCTAAACATGTGTAAGTCAGAGAAGGTTAAATGCGCCGGAGTTTTCAAGGAGGCAGTAACTCCTCAACTTTATGTGACTTTTTAATTACAGGATCAGTCACAACCCTCACAACCTGCAGCTGATAATTATGTTCTTATCAATTTACTCTCCATTGGGAAGGATATATCAAAAGTAAATAGCAGGGCAACCTATTATCTTCAAGCAAAATGTAACACATGAACATTATTTACAGGGCTGGTGAACTTACAGTACTTTTAAATAATGCTCCAGATCGTTAAGCGATGTTGACAAAAGGGTAATAATATAGCAATCTTTATAGTGGTTGTATAAATTATATATAATAAAATGTCCACCGTTACATAATTCAAACGGCAGCCCTTCCTAGTCATGTGTCAGGACAGGCTGCAGCCTGAAAAAAAACACAGCTCCAGTGACCTATGTCTCAACTGACAGAGGAGCTGTATTGAAAGCACATGTGTGAGCCAAAGAGAAGGGCTGTGAAAGGAGAAGAAATAAATGTTATCAGCTGACTAACTGCACAAGGAGGACTGAGGGTAGAGAAAGTTTTTGTGCTCAGTCAGCTGAGGAGAAGATTTATTTCTTCTGGTGTCACAGCCTTTCTCCTCAAATCATGGAGGCATGTGGACAGGCTGCAGTCTGAAGAAAACAGCTCCTGAGACTTCTCTCTCAACTGATAGAGGAATTGTATCATAAGTGCACATACTTCCGGGAGCCGAGGGGAAGGGCTGTGACATCAGGAGAAATAAGTCCTTTTGTCAGCTAACTGAACATAAAGGAGTTTTTTCTCCACCCTCAGTCCTCCTTGCGCAGGCAGTCAGCCGAGGAGAAGATGTTTTTATTTTCCTGCCACAGACCTTCTCGTCATCTCATGGGGGTGTAAGTGCTTACGATACAGCTCCTCTGTCCGTTGAGACACAGAACTAGGACATGAAAAAGATCTTTGATGGTTGAAATGTCGCATTTGGCACAATAAAGGAGTTTTTTTCACATGGATTGGATGCTGTCCTTCACTTTGTTTGGGAATGTACACTTCCACTTTGGTCCGTGGAACTAGGACGAGCATCCCTCTGAAACAGTTGTGCTGTCAGCTACCTTCTGGTTTATGAACAGAACTAGGACAGACTGCTACTACCAAACTTGTATAGCCTTTTTTTTGTTATTTAATATAGTATATTAACAATACGTATGCATTTGCTGTGCTTCGTGAAAAATAATGTGATTGTGGGAATAACCTTTTAATCATCATTTCCAGGATGCTGATTGGTCCAAACCTAATACTTCTTGGAATCTGGTTCCTGACAGTTGCTGATGGAAGTGATTGCCCTGTACAATGTAAATGTATAAATTTGACTGGTAATACATTACGAGTGAACTGCAACTCCCAGAACTTGAAGAAATTTCCATCACTACCTAAGGAAACAGAAGAGTTATACCTACAGGAGAACCTATTAACAGTAGTTCCGGCCGGGGCATTTGATAATTTAATAAACTTAAAAAAGTTGAATTTATCTTCCAACCCACTGCATTGTGACTGCAAGATCTGGTACTTAATTATGTGGCTCTCTGATGGAAACATGGTCGAAGTCAGCGAGATAAAATGTGTCCATCCTTCTCCGCTGTATGGGAAACCAGTCAGCCAGTTAACAGAAAACGAAATCACTTCTTGCTCGAGGCACACAAGGCTCTGTTCAGACTTTCTATTTAATGATGCATTTCTTTACGCTCTCCTCTCCCTCTTGTTCTTTCTAATGATCTTATGCTTGAAAACTTTCAAAATGATAAAGTTTAAAATCAAAGTAACTGATAATGACATTGAGTTAAGGACATCTAAGACTTCTAAAGATAGTTTTCGTAAGAGAAGGTCTGTTCCAAATGTAAAAACGTATTAACTCCTTGAATATCTGTGATGTGGATAGAATCCGATGATTTACTTATATTGTAATTACAGATAAATTGACAAATACACTGAAGGCCCCCATACACATTAGATAACTGTCGGAGGAATGACCGTTTCACCGACAGCGTTCTCTCCCGATTTTCCCATACTCAGTAGTGCTGGCTCAGCCAAGTACTCCTGTTATCTCTATGAGAGAGCCGTTGATGGACTCCTTTGACATCAACTTAATTCTTGGAGAAAATAAGGATCAATTGTGGGAATTTGCGGGAGGCCCCATACACATTCTACTGTTGGCCGATCCACCGATCTCATTGTGTTTGGTTGACTTTAGTGTAATGTGCATGGGGACCCTTAGTACATGTGACAGTGTTTGTGGATAGAAACATCCAGGCTAAAGCCGACCAAGTATAACTCCTACAGGAATATTCCCATCTCATATTTACAGGAAACGGCATAAATTTATGATAAATGTAGGTCCCAATTCGCAGGTGAGACTTATATCTATCAGACATTTCTATCGACATATCTATATATAACCAACTACTCAATTGTGATTGTTTTACAACTTTGCTACAAGATATCTTAAGAACCTTAAAGGCTATGTAAGTCTTTCAGTCCACTTTTATTGGCCCAATAGATTTGTAATAAATAGTCATACCTCCCTGCAAATAGTCTTCATTAGCAATTTACCATTGTTTTGTGTTTACAGCTTCTATTCAAAATGACTAATATCCATGGTAACAGACTACAAAGCAGTTGTAGTCTGATTCTGTAGTCATACCGCCTTTCTTTTGTCCCCTAATTCTCGATAATATACATTTGCATTCACGTAGGGTTTATTTATCGTACTCGTGTCGCCTAGGTCTGTACAAGAGCAGTAAAGTTAAAATGATTTTAATTAAGACTATTTCTAAAGTTACTAAAAGAAAATGTCATTCAAGTTGTATTACAATAATAAATAGGTAGACTTGGCCTTGAAAAAAAACTTGCAAATCCAATCTTTATAAGATTATTATATTGTTATTTTATAGTGTTCGTGTATATTTTATATATATGTACAAATATACAGTGTATACTTTGATAATTTGTAACGTTTAACTAATATATTATCTATGTACTATATTTCCTTCCTTCCTCAAGAACCTAATTAGTGTTGCCTATTTTGCATTATATTTTGTAAGACTGTGCAGATTTAAGAGTTTGAGCCATTATATTAGTAAGTAAGGTGACCACTTTGTGTTTAGGATTAGAGGGATTCTCCACTATTTGGACAACCCCTTTTTAAATGAAATAGCCTCCTTCATTAACTGAATTCCACTCATTTCGCTGACGACTCTGCATGGGTTTGTGTGGCATTTTTGTGTCAAGGGAGTGCTGCAGACAATCAAAGGCCACTATTGGGCTGCTGCATTCTTACTTCTGTAAGACCAATGTTGGATAAGTGGCAGAAGTGAAAGCCCAGGAGACCAATAGAGGACAATGATTAGCTACAGGGCTCACGTGGCATAAGAATTCCACGAAAATTCCAGCCCACCCGGCACTGACAACAATGGAACAGTGCCCTTTCAGGAGGTGGATTACTTCATTTGAAAAGTGTTTGCCAGGTAGTGTAGTTTGAAACCACAATACTAGGGGGAACAGTACACATGTGGTCAAAATTGTTGGTACCCCTCGTTTAATGACAGAAAAACCCACAGTGGTCACAGAAATAACTTGAATCTGACAAAAGTAATAATAAATAAAAGATCTATGAAAATGAACAAATGAAAGTCAGACATTGCTTTTCAGCCATGCTTCCACAGAATTAAAAAAAAGAAATAAAACTCATGAAATAGGCCTGGACAGAAATGACAGTACCCCTGAAAATAATGTGACAAAAGGGACATGTTAAATCGCGGTGTGTCCACTAACTAGCATCACAGGTGTCTACAGTCTTGGAATCAGCAAGTGGCCTGTATATAGGGCTACAGATACTCACTGTGCTGTTTGGTGACATGGTGTGTATCACACTCAACATGGACCAGAGGAAGCGAAGGAAAGAGTTGTCTCAGGAGATTAGAAAGAAAATTATAGACAAACATGTTAAAGGTAAAAGTTATAAGACCATCTCCAAGCAGCTTGATGTTCCTGTGACTACAGATGCACATATTATTCAGAAATTTAAGATCCAAGGGACTGTAGCCAACCTCCCTGGACGTGGCCGCAGGAGGAAAATTGATTTCAAATCAAAGAGACGGATAATTCAAATCAAAGAGACGGATCATCGACGATCAGACAACAGCAGCATCTAGTCCCCCATGGAGACTATTGAAGCATGCAAAAAGTAAAAAAAGAAGTTTTTAAAAATATAAAAAAAATAAAAAAATATAAAAGTTCAAATCACCCCCCATTAGCCCCATTCGAAATAAAACAATAAATCAAACATACACATATTTGTTATCGCCATGATCAGAATCGCCCAATCAATATAAAAAAAGAAAAAAGAATTAACCCGATTGAGAAAAAAAACATCAGAATTACACTTTTTTGTTCGCCGCTGCATTCCAATAAAATGCAATAACGGGCAATTTAAAGATCGTATGTACACCAAAATGGTATCAATAAAAACATCAGCTGGGTACACAAAAGAATAAGCGCTCACCCAGCCCCAGATCACGAAAAATGGAGAAGCTACAGGTCTCGGAAAATGGCACCATTTTTTTTTTTAACCAAACTTTGGATATTTTTTTAACCACTTAAAAAAAAAAGAATCTAGACATGTTTGGTGTCTATGAACTCGTAATGACCTGGAGAATCATAATGGCAGGTCAGTTTTAGCATTTAGTGAACATGGTATAAAAAAACAACTGTGGAATTGCACTTTTTTTTGCAATTTCACAGCACATGGATTTTTTTTTTCCATTACACCATATGTTAAAACCAATGGTGTCGTTCAAAAGTACAACTCGTTCTGCAAAAAACAAGACCTCACATGGCCATACTGACCAAAAAATTAAAAAAAGTTATGGCTCTGGGAAGAAGGGGAGCAAAAAAAAAGAAAACGCAAAAAAAGGAAATTCCTCTGGTCGTGAAGGGGTTAAGAATGCATTTACACAATAAAGAAGATGCTAGAGTTATAAATGGCACATATTTCTGGAATATATTAGATGGGGAGCCATGTTTTAGATTTTCCATTGGGGACAAGGTTACGTCGTTGATCACACATTTGTGTAAGGTTAATAGATTTTACAATGAGCTTGAATATTAGCGAATGGCGCTTGTTCATTGACGATCGTGGATTCTGTCTCTGCTGTTCGAATGATCTGCATTTCCAGTTAATAGCAGCAGATTTCCCTTGATATAAATTACAGTGTGGCTCCTCCATATTTTCTGTGTTATTCAGAATTCTGTAAACATTCCCTGTTGGATCAAGGCTAATTTATTGTATCTGGATCCCATCTGCCTTGCAAATATTTCCCCATCTCTCTGCACTGTTCCTGTCCAAGTAGTATTCACCATCTGCTAGACATGGCACTTTCTGGCATCTCAGATACAGATCTGTCTTCCTATCTGTCAAGTTCTCCACCTTCCAAATAAACATTTGCTGGCATTAATATAGTGTTTGTAAATCTCTATATTTCAATTATTAGAATGTTTATGAAAAGAAGGTAAATAAATGTCATCAAATCAAGGAGAACGAAGGTTAGAAAAGAAAATGAAGAACTGCCCCCGCTACTGGGCATCCATCCTTCCTATCTGGAGAAACTACACTCCAATTGTTTATGTCAATCTTTTATTTCTTGCTATTTCGCGGCTTCAAATATTAACATTTGAATTGTCTGCGTAAATCTCTATAATATTACTTCTAATCAACCCCTTTCCTACACATTGGCAAGTAGTGGTCATAGTTCCGGGAAATCTTTTGAAGGTTCGAAATGCATAGGTAAATGTATACCGAGTTCCTAAGTGATTATATGTCTGCCCTGATATGTTTTTAATGGTGACGGAATACAATAAGTTTCATCAAAATGCTGGATGGTTTTTATTAAAGGGGTTCACCACTACTTGGAAAACCACTTTTGAATGCCTATGTTTTCCCCCCAGTAAAATAATAAAACTTATACTCGGCCGGCGCTTTTCCAGCGGAATCGGCACTGGCTCTCCCAGGGCTCTCGTGACATAGTTATGTCACACAATCCCTGTGGCCAATCAATGCTGGCTTCACTCTCCTCTCATAAAGATGTAATTATGCAAATTGCCTCTTCTGAGAAAAAGAGGACTTAAACTCTACAGCGCCACCTATTGGAAGTAGCGATCCTACAAGTCACAATCAACCCTTTAACGAGTCGTGCAATATGACTTAGGATAAAAGCCAAATCAGTATCTCAATTTGCAGACACGGTGTTTTGGGCTGTTGGCCCTCGTCAGTGCGAAGATGTAATTGACATCCGAAGGAAGTGAGGACAGAAGCAGCGTTTACTTCCTCCGGATATCTTGATTTGTATGAAGAAGGGGAGAGTGAATTCAGCATTGATTGGCCGCAGCCGATGCCGACACCCCTGTAATGGCACCAGCAATGGAGGTGAGTATAAGTGATATTATTTTATTGGGGGGAGACATAGGGATTCAGAAGGGGTTTTCCGAGTAGCGGACAACCTCTTTAATTGTTATGAACACTGTTTGTCTTCTGCAAACCGGCAGGTGCCTTTGTATTTGCATACATGAGGAGCGGTCATCATGAGCAGTAATAAGGTATCTGGTAAGTCTCTCTGACTTTTTCTGGCTAGTCAAGTAGATGACAAGGACTGGCATTGTATTTTAAATTCTGCTACCCTCAAAGGAAACCTGTCACCCCTAAAACACAATTATAAATAAGCACATAGTCACATGGGGTACTTAGCCCCTATAAATATCATACCTTTACTCTATAGATATGTCTCTCTGTTGTGCATAAAAATACTCTTTATTCCCATATGCTATTTAGAGTGCTTGGTGCACCCTTGGCATGGCTGAGCAGTTGCACCATTCTGCCCCCCTAAGTTTGTATGCCCCGGGTCCTTCTCCAGTGATTGACAGCACTGCCTTGCCGAGAGCTCTGGCTCTATCTCAGGAGAAGGCTGGAGCCGGCGCTCACTCACTATAATGGAGCCGCTAAAGCACAGAGGAGAGAGCTGTGAGCACACAGACTCCAATCTAGGAACAGTGAGTGGAGACAACAACCTTCTCCTGAAACTGCACTGGCTCTGTGCAAGCCAACACGGTCCATCATGTGAGAGTGAAGAGGGGATATCCAAAAGCTAAACGGGGTTAATCTACAGGTTAGTAACGTTCTGAACCTGCCTGGTGCCGGCACTTGGAGCCCGCTACCGGGAGGAATTAAACTTGATTCCTCCCGACGGCATTCAGCTTTCAGTCACGGGAGCGGCGCCGGTGTGTGTTCAGTCACCATTCAGTGTATATAGAACGGCGGCTGTAACCACGCCCCCGGCACTGACTGACAGCCGGCATTGGGGTCAGCTGTCAGTCAGTGCTGGGGATGCAGTGACAGAATGCGCACCGCTGCCGCCCCGGTGACTGACACCCAAACACTACCTGGACAAATAAAGTTAATTTTCTCCAGGCAGCAAGGGTCTATGTGCGGGTACTGAGCAGGTTCACAATAACCTGCAGATTAACCTCATATCTGAAGGTTTACAGCGTTTTTTCACATGACAGGTTCTCTTTAAGTTCCCTCAATAGTCTTACCTTAGGAAGATCATGGTATCTGATCCCTGCCCACATGCCTAGGGTACAAGGTTACCCACCTACATGCTTTTATATTTTTTAGATTCAAACCCATATACCCACATCTAGTAGACCTGTCCTAGAGTACAGAAATTTGGGACCTGGATATAAGCAATGGTCTATACATTATCTATAAATAAAAACCCTCCTGATCAGAAAGATATGCAGGTTTTTAACTTGTTTCCCAACATAGGACGGACATAGCTGTAATTAATATGTTGGGTGGGGTTGTATGGAGAGGACTTGGGAACCGGTTACATCCACAACCAGCCTGCCTGTAATAGCAGCGATCAAAGCCAGCTCCAAATGTTATAATTTAACCCTTTAATTGTTATTGTCAATCGCTGACAACAACATGTAAGGGGCACGGTCCCAGTGGAACATCCAACCACCTCTGCAACACAATCAAGTGGTTGACGTTGCAGTTACTGCCGTCTTGGCACTCCTTGGAAGCCCGGCACTAGGCTGGACTCTATTGGAGACCATGAATTTGTCTATTTATAGTACAAGTGATCAAACAATTCCAAAAATACAGGTTCTAAGATATACGGTTCAAAATAAGCAAAAGTTTTGAAAAATAACGAAAAATTTGAATCATCCACCTTTTTCCTATTAAATCAAAAATGTAATAAAAACATCATATCGACATTGTTGAATCTTTAACAGTTTGAGCTATTAAAATATTAACTTATTTAACCCATATGGTATACACTTTAAAGAGAAATGAAACGACAAAATTGCTCTTTACAGTCCTTCTTCCAAAAATACAATAAAAAGCTAAACATCATATGAACCTCAAATGTACAACTCACCACACACAAAAAACAAGCCCTCGTACAGCTCCATCGATAAAAAGAATAAAAAAAAGTTATAGGTGTCAGAAAATTATATAAACCAAGTATATGTTTACAAATTTCTAAAAAAAGGTTGGTTAAAGCTACATGGCTACTAGATACAATGCATCAGAAATCACATAAAAAGATAATCACATATACCTTTAGTTTACATAATGAATTCAATGGGTAGAAGTCATTTTTCAGGGAACGTAAATTATTTTTTCAAATGGCAAAAACTACTTAAAAAAAATAAAAGACGTGATATTTACCCTGCGTGAGCCTATGCAGAAATGTTGGTCATTTCCAGCTATCACTAGTGTGTCACGGAAAGGAACAAAAAGAACAGACAAGGTAGGACAGGGTAATCGTCAAAATGGGAGCAACGGGGGTGAGAATCACATTTTTCTTTTTTTGTAAACAGTGTGTAGCATTTTAAAAATGATTTATATTCCGTATATGAGAAAGTCATTCTATGAATCCATCTGACATTTAAACATACACATCAATTTTAGAGGAGTCGACGAAACATTGTACCTTCTATTGTGAAATTCAGACCTCATCTATCCTTCTCAGCTCATTTACTTTGCATTTGATGCTGATCAGGACCATTAACCTGATGACGGACAATGAGCATTTAACATAAGGTTGATGGGTAGGTTCGAAAGAACGTGACATTGTAAAATGTTATACATGTAATATCCATTATGGATCATATCACTATGTGAAGCGCATTTTTAATAAATTGACTTTTAAAGCCACTTGTGTCTTGGTATGTAAACAATATCTGCCAGATGCTATATGTCATTTGCATGTATTGTTGAAAACCGCTTCTGTCTTCTCCTCAGGGTTCATGGACTTGATATGCTACTGCTAGACTACAGGAATAGGATCTATAGTCCTGCCCTACAGGGATAAAGGAGACCACCAAGCGTAAAACAAATTATGGTGCTTGGTAGTTGTTAGTGATGAGCGAACATGCTGGGATAAGGTGTTATCTGAGCATGCTCGTGTGCTAACCGGGTGACTTTAGCATGCTTGAAAAATAGGTTTGAGTCCTCGCTGCTGCATGTTTCTCAACTGTTTGACAGACGCAACACAAGCATGGATAGCCTAACAAACAGGCAATCCCTGCATATGTGGCTGTCAAACAGCTGAGAGACATGAAGCCGTGGGGACTCACATATTTTTTGAGCATGCCGAAGTCTCCGGGTTGGGGCACGAGCATCTTATAATGGAATGGGATCCCCATAATTTCATAAACAGCTAAGGGAAAGCCAACAGCTGGGGTTTGATATTAATATTTTGGGAAAGAGACAATATTCATAAAGGTTCCCAGGCTATTAATATCATCTTACAGCTGTATACTTAACCTTTCTTGGTTATTAAAATTGGGCACCCCAAAAAAAAATTAGTTGGGGTTCCCCTGTATTTTTGATAACCAGCCAGGCAAAACTGACAGCTGTAGGCTGCAACCCTCACCTGTCAGCTTCAACAAGGTTGGTTATCAAGAATAGAGGGGTCCCAACTGCATATTTTTTAATTATTTAAATAAATAATATTTTAAAAAATGTCGTGGAGTGCCTCCTTTTTGACAACCAGTCAAGCTAGAGCAGACAGCTGGGGCTGCTATTCTCAAACTGGTAAGGGGCCATGGATATTGCCCCCATCCTAAAAATAGCAGCCCACAGTTGCCCCAAAAAAGGCACATCTATTAGAATGAATAGGTGTCTGATGAATGCCTCTCCATTACTAAGCCATGGGCTTGATGTCACCTGACAATACAAAGGTGAAATCAACCACACAAATATGAACCCCAATTGCCACCGCTACAGGACAACTGGGAAAAGCCGGGCAAAGTGCCAGATTTGGCGCACCTAATAGATGCACCTTTTCTGGGGTGATTGAGGGCTGCTATTTTTAGGCTGGGGGGATCAATATCCATGGTCTCATACCAGCCTGGGAATACCAGTCCCAACTGTCAGCTTTAAATTGGCTGGTTGACAAAAATGTGAGGGCTGGTGGGGCGGTGCTGTCTGAAGTCATGGGGACTCAGTCTTGCAGCATGGGCATTGTGAGGCACCAGGCCTTCGGCCCTGGTGGTGCATTGTCGCTGCGACAGTGGTTATCGCATGACACCGCTCCTTTAAGGTGATAGGAACCCACTGAGAGGTTCACCGTGATGTTGCAGCAGCTTCATACAGTCTGATCAGAATGTTAAACTGAGAACCTCATGTTCAGTAATATATATTTTTGTCTAGCAGCAATAGATCAACGTATGACTTCCATGCTTTTTGTGTATTGCATGTTATTTACCCTTTCTTGGACCAGCACTACTCCCATTTAACAAAGGTGATTTTAAATTACCAGAAGACTGCAAACAAAGGGGTCCAACCTATTTTTGCTTTTTTGCTTTCTATGATTTTTTGGAGGTGCGGTCCATGCTCTTTGTTTTGGTGTATTGCTTGATTCTTGATTGATTCATTCACAGCTACTATTAGAATATCATTCTACCTATTCGTTATCCATCCATCTTGATAATAATCCTTCTTTTCATCTTCCATTTTACTGATTCAGTGATTTCTTTGCCAATGAATTAGGACACAGTACTCTGGGTCGTGTGATATAAAAGTGAGCTTAAAAGGAATCTGTGAACAGATTTTTTGCTGTGTAATAAAAAGTCAGCATGAGGTTGGGGTTAAAACAGATTTCAGAGATGCCTCTCTTATCTTGCTGTTGTTTACTTATAATGATTGTTTTAGCACCAGGAGATTATCATTGCTGGACTGCCTGGTAGTCTGACTCCGCCCCCTCCTGTGATAAGCAGCTTAATGTCAATAGTAAATACAGAGCCTGGTGTGGGTGGAGTTAGCTGTGTTGTGGGCGGGGTTAGCTTTCTTAGCTCTGCTCTATGCTACATCTAAGAACTCTGATTTGTCAGAACGGCTGTACCCAGTAATATAAGTGATACATTGTTCGATTCAGGCTCTCATTGCCTACATCAGGCTGCTCCAAGATGAGGTAGCAAAGACTTGCTGACAGATTCCCCTTGATTGTATCAAGATTAATTATATTTTAATGTGTATATAACGAAAAAAAAATCTTAAAAGATTGACCTCCAAAAAGTATATGTGTGACTTTAGTCCTCAGTCTTTCGGAAAACCTTCCTTCAGGGGGGTCGTCATCTCTTGCAAATTTTTTATAACACTAGAGTGAAGAAATGCAAACGTGATTTGGGTATGATGAATAAGTATAATCAGCAGAATATTCAAGCCTGAACTTGTTGCTCCCAGCAATGAGATTCTGGCAGGTAACATTATAATGTACCGTATTTGCAGTCTTCACAACAGCAGAAGAATTGTAATCTGAATAAAAAGAATGAAATGTGAGTTAATTAACATATACAGCTAAAAGCTGTCTGTATACATCCATCCCCGTAACCTTTCCAATGGACTTGAGTGCACATTTAAAGTGAACCTGTCACCAGGATTTTCCGATACAAAGTACAGCCACCACCATTAGGGTCTTTTTTTTACAGCATACTAGAATGCTGTATGTATGTACCAATCCTGTCTGCAGATCCCAAAAAATAGCTTTTGTTATTCTTACAAATGGGGCGGTCCAGTCCGATGGGCATCTCTGGTCTTGATCCGGGGTCTCCTCTCTTCTTGTAGTAGCCATCTACCTTCCCTGCTTCATGTGGATGACATGTCCTATGTCATCCACACAGTATCCCCATCGTGCTCCATAGCAGGCGCACTTCTTTCTGTCCTGCAGAAGGCAGAGTAAAGTACTCTAGTGCGCATGCGCCCGCTTTACTTCCGGGTCATCAGCGCCCTTTGGCCTTTCCGGCACATGCGCACTAGAATACTTTGCTCTGCCTTCAGCAGAACAAAGAGAAGTGTGAAAATCAGACATGTGTCCATGTTTTGGTGCCAACCACTTGGTCCGCAAAAATACAAGAACATGTGAACATAGTACTAGCTTTCCAAGGCCGAATCTGTCTTTGTTTTGGCTATAGCGGCTTAAAAGTCTCCTCATCCCAGCATGTCAGGCTTGACATGTCACTCTCCGCAAGGAAGAATGTTACTCCTTGGATCCCGGTCAGATGCCTCCCACCCAGCCAAACCCGATCTCAAACTTTGCACTGACAAGGGGCAGTACCCTGAAACCCAGTGCCTACAAATTGAGATTTTGGTTTTGGCTTTTCTCCTAAGTCATGTGACAAGGCTCGTTAGAGAGTCGATATTGATTTTTGCCACTTATTATAGGTGGTGCTAGAGTTCTAGTCTTCTTCCTCTCTGAAGAGACAATTTGGCTATAGCTGTAACGTTACGTTGACAGCTCAATCGCTGAGCACAGTGGCTCTGTTGATGTAGACAGCACAAGCTGCTGAGCTCCTTGATCGGCTGCAGCGGTGATGTGAGCTGTCTATATTTAGCAGAAAAAAAAACAGGAGCAGTAGCAAAGAGCGAGAGCGCAACCTGGAAAGGGTTAGTACTTTCTCATTTTGCTACTTTGCCTTACTTTACCGTTTGGGGGTCACTTTTTCAAAGACCCTTTAACTTCATAAGCATTACTTGTGTAATGAAAATGTAATATCAGAGAGTATAACCGAGTCCCACAGATCCTCATCTCAGAAATAAACCATGTGACACTGCCAACAAGCAGCACTTGATATATAATGCATTTTCATGTTTTATTCGTAGGCTTTTTCCCTGCACATTGCTTGCACTGTGCACCATTCCCCATAGTATTAGTGTACTTCTATCTCAGCCCTTGACATGTAATAACAGTGTGCTATCCAGTGGCCTATTATTGCTTTTTTCGGCTGTCACAGATACTCAAGAGCGCAAAGATTATAAAATAATCACTGATACAGTATTTGGCACTGCTCTGTTAACCCCGGCAGTGTCACTCATTACATACTCAAGCCTTTCTGGGAGACATTGGTGAATAAAGTAATATCTTAGAAATGAAAATAAATCTTACTGAAAGCATAACATGAAATTTTAACTCTTATTCCAAAGTCAAGATGAATTACCTCTCCATAGAAAATATAGAAAAAATTATTTGCCTCTTATATGTAGTGAAAACAAAACCTCTAAGGCTACGTTCACATTTGCGTTGTGCGCCGCAGCGTCGGCGCCGCAACGCACAACGCAAACAAAAACGCAGCAAAACGCATGCACAACGCTGCGTTTTGCGCCGCATGCGTCCTTTTTTTCATTGATTTTGGACGCAGCAAAAATGCAACTCGCTGCGTCCTCTGCGCCCGGACGCGGGCGCCGCATTGACGCATGCGGCGCAAAACGCAAGTGCGACGCATGTCCATGCGCCCCCATGTTAAATATAGGGGCGCATGACGCATGCGGCGACGCTGCGGCGCCCGACGCTGCGGCGCTGACCGCAAATGTGAACGTAGCCTAACCGGGCAGATTGATTTATCCGATGCCAGAGAATGGCAAGATGAACTCGCTTAGCAACGGGACTCAGTCACACAGGCACGTTTGTCTCACAAAAACAGTCCATGCGGTTTATTATGGCATCATAAACCGGGTCATGCACAGTTCATTACATTTCATGGAACACAATAGGCACCAACAGATGACATTAAGTTGCGGCTTTTACTTCTATACTTCATATACGGCTTTTAACTCACAGTTCAGACACTACGCCCGCCAGCGCTCCTTGACTAGTTCCCGGGGGTGTCCGTATGCCGTATCAATGTCTCTAGTCATATAGTGCACACGACATTGATCTAAACAAGATATATCATTCATTGATTCCCCAATGTTTTCGGATGGTTGTGGCAAAATACTCTTACTGTGTTAAAACCTGGGTCAGCTGTAGGATTTTCTTGTCTGCCAGACTGTTGAAGCCATACAGGCAGCTTCAATGATGGCCATTATGGGTCTGGGGCTCAGACCAGGTTATCTCCATCTTATCTTCTTCATGGGAGAAGGGAATATGAACATAATTTTCTATTTTTTTGCCCAAAGCAACGGATAAGAGGCCCTGGGTCAAGCCAAAATGTGGCTGTTGTAAAAGAGGAAAAGGAGTGTTGTGTGAATCAGCACCAAAAAAGTGTCTAAATGTCATGGGTGTCTCAGATGCTACAGTCGCTCTCCATCTAGCTGCAGAAGGTCTCTGCGTTTGGCATTGAAGACGCCTTCTTAATCCATCTGACATTTGGACCCAGTGACATCCTCCCTCCAGCTCCAATTAACACACCTGGACCTGGGTGTTTATAGACTCCCAGTCTGCTTCAGGGAGTTGCCGGCAATATTCACATTTTCCCTTGTGAAGGCTTGGAGCTATAGCAGTTGGCTTACTTCCTCTCTGGGGCTGTTGGAGGACACTTGGTGTTATCTCTCTGAGTCTGCTCCAGCTAACGGTACCGTCACACTAGGCGATATCGCCAGCGATCCGTGACGTTGCAGCGACCTGGATAGCGATATCGCTGTATTTGACACGCAGCAGCGATCTGGATCCCGCTGTGAAATTGCTGGTCGCTGCTAGAAGGTCTGCACTTTATTTGGTCGCTAGGTCGCCGTGTATCGCCGTGTTTGACAGCAAAAGCAAGGATACCAGCGATATTTTACACTGGTAACCAGGGTAAACATCGGGTTACTAAGCGCAGGGCCGCGCTTAGTAACCCGATGTTTACCCTGGTTACCAGCGTAAAAGTTAAAAAAAACAAACAGCACATACTCACCAGCGCGTCCCCCAGCCTCTGCTTCCTGACACTGACTGAGCGCCGGCCCTAAACTGAAAGTGAAAGCACAGCGGTGACGTCACCGCTGTGCTGTTAGGGCCGGAGCTCAGTCAGTGTCAGGAAGCAGAGGCTGGGGGACGCGCTGGTGAGTATGTGCTGTTTGTTTTTTTAACTTTTACGCTGGTAACCAGGGTAAACATCGGGTTACTAAGCGCGGCCCTGCTTGTTTACCCGATGTTTACCCTGGTTACCCGGGGACCTCGGCATCGTTGGTCGCTGGAGAGTGGTCTGTGTGACAGCTCTCCAGCGACCAAACAGCGACGCTGCAGCGATCGGCATCGCTGTCGCTATCGCTGCAGCGTCGCTTAATGTGACGGTACCTTAAGTTGCTACTCCCTTGTTTGTCTCCCTTCTTCTCTTTAGTGTACAGTGGGGACTGACCAGTGCTTATTCCCCCCTTCCTTATCCAGGGCCTGTATATCTAGGGATATACAGGGCTTAGGTTCCTGCTCGGCGATTAGTGTGGAAGCAATATAGGAACGATAGGAGAGGCAGGGTGTTATTAGATCTGCCTAGGGGTTTCCACTCCCCCTTCTCTAGCATTTCGGCTTCCTTCCCCTCGTGTTGCATTTAGTCTTCCCACATTGTGCGTAACACCAAGGAACGAAATTCTGTGCTTTTTATTGACTTCATACATATGCTGAAACAACGCCATAAGGTTGTGTTCAAAGCCTCCTGCAGCAGGCACTGCAGAAATGACTAAAATCACTACAGACCCATAAAAAGTAATTGGGGTCCACCTGGCGCTTAATTACATCGGAATAAGAAAAAAACGATTCTAGCATTACTGGTTTAATTCTTATACTTGGATTCTAGAGTCAAGACAGCTGGCTAGAGCTTTGTCAATATTACCACCTGGTTATTAGAGCGCTAATTAAACAATGAATAATTATGCTTTCAGTTTGAAATATTAAATAGATAATTACATTGACAGAAAGATTTTTGTTATGTTTGTGTTGTAAGATAGCGTCTATTAATCATATTCCAGGTTTTCGTAGCAAATATTTTATCCATTGGAACCAAAGCCATACAACTGTGGAATAAATATAAAGTAAGGCAGTACACCTTTTTTTCCTAAAGAACCTGATTTATCTATTGTCTCTTCATATTGTATAAATCCTAATATCCAAATGATTTAGTTAACCTGTAACTGAGCGCTTAGAAAACTTTTGACATGTTATGTAGACATTTCAGAGGCATTAATTGATGAGGGCTTGGGTGCTGAAAATAAAAGATTCAAATTTTTGCTTTTTTCCCTGTGAGACTGAAGATTCGCTCACACACTTTTCTCTAAGGGTACTGTCACACAGTGCAATTACGATCGCTACGACGGTACGATTCGTGACGTTCTAGCGATATCGTTACGATATCGCAGTGTCTGACACGCAGCAGCGATCAGGGATCCTGCTGAGAATCGTACGTCGTAGCAGATCGTTTGAAACTTTCTTTCGTCGCTGGATCTCCCGCTGTCATCGCTGGATCGTTGTGTGTGACAGCGATCCAGCGATGCGTTCGCTTGTAACCAGGGTAAACATCGGGTTACTAAGCGCAGGGCCGCACTTAGTAACCCGATGTTTACCGTGGTTACCAGCGTAAAAGTAAAAAAAACAAACCGTACATACTCACCATGTGATGTCCGTCAGGTCCCTTGCAGTCTGCTTCCCGCTCTGACTGTGAGCGCCGGCCGGAAAGTGAGAGCAGATCACAGCGGTGATCACCGCTGCGCTCTGCTCTCAGTGTACGGCCGGCACTGTCAGAGCAGGAAGCAGACTGCAAGGGACCTGACGGACATCACATGGTGAGTATGTACGGTTTGTTTTTTTTACTTTTACGCTGGTAACCACGGTAAACATCGGGTTACTAAGCGCGGCCCTGCGCTTAGTAACCCGATGTTTACCCTGGTTACCAGCGAACCTCGGCATCGCTCCAGCGCCGTGATTGCAAAGTGTGACCGCAGTCTACGACGCTGGAGCGATACTCATACGACGCTGCGACGTCACGGATCGTGCCGTCGTAGCGACGAAAATTGCACAGTGTGACAGTACCCTTAGTCTGTCTTCTGTCTTGGAGGAGATCAGCTCTTAGCTAAATGCTTCTTTCACCTCCTTTTTAGAAATCAGTAGGTTTCTTAACTTGGACCCTCGCGAATCAATTGTCCAACAATGTTTCTAAGACAAGTCAAAACTTTTCTCAATCTGCAGTTACTCTTTAAAAATAGTTCAGATTCAATAATGAATACATTTTGATGTAACTCATCAAGACTCTTTACTAGAAATCTCCATATTTCTGGGGATATCTTGCGGGTCGCCCATATTTTTAATGACTTGGCAAAGGAGGTAGAGTCTAAGAACACAAGCATCTGGAATACCCAGGAGTTGGGGATTACATTAAAGGGGTAGTCTGAAACTAACATTTATTTTAATCCTAAATGTCTATTTAATGTAATAATCTAATCTCTTTTCGAATATACTTTAACTAGAAAAATTTCTATTGTTTCCTCACTACGGTATCTGATTTTTTTTTTACCTACTTTCTGTTTGAAGACGTTTCCTTTGAGAACCTCCAACATGTGCTGAGATACTCAAAAGAGATGTCATCAGGAGGCAGAAATGGCAGTCACATAGCTTCTAGCTGGACCATGAAATGAAGCATCATCAGTGATCTCCTTTTCAGGGGTTGGGATAGTCCCTGCTCTACTGAGCCTGCATTGGATGTCAATTCTGACATATAATTAGTAGGATCTTGTTTCTGTGCAATATTCTTTTCAATGCACAGTGACAGTGCGCTCCCTGGTGAGAAGTGGCAAGCCAGCAAAAGAGAGCACTGTCAGTATGCATTGTAAGGAGAGAACCCGGCAAGCAAAGACCAGCGCCGCCCCCTCATGTGAAGCCGGTTTCGGGGACAGGGTTGGTCTCTGCATTACCTGAGTGCCAGTGAGGAAATCTTCGAACAAGACTGTTTCAAAAATTGCCATATTTTGCATTTGTAAAGCATATAAACAATAAAAAAAAAAGTTGCTTCAAAGACAGACATAGCCTTTAATTCCATCAAGTGCATGTTGGCCACAGCTATTGGATAAGCATTGTAGGACATTTGATTTTGTTTTGGAGGGGGAATATTTTATATTTAGCCTTTTTTTTAATAGACTGCAACCAACCAGTGATTGGCAGTTTGCTTCTGTGACCAGCAAGCATATTTGAGGCAGTGATTCATCCTTTTTTCTTAGCTCTGGCTATTTTTAGTCTTCTTTTTGCATACATTTCTGCAAATTTGCAAGAATTTTGCTGCTTTGTTGGAATAGCTTGCCAAGCTAACAGGCTAATTGCTATAAGACTTTATTTAACCGGGCAATGAAAACGCAAACACCACAAACCTATTCAGTAATATTAAAGTTTATTGCTGAAGACCTAAAAGGAAACTAAAAAGAATAAGATAAAAGGGAAGAAAACAATATATGACCTTCACATTTAGTTTTTTGTGTGTGTGTTAAAAGGCAAGCATACAAATACCCGTTAACCCCTTCACCCCCAAGGGTGGTTTGCACGTTATGGACCGGGCCAATTTTTACAATTCTGACCACTGTCCCTTTATGAGGTTATAACTCTGGAACGCTTCAACGGATCCTGGTGATTCTGACATTGTTTTCTCGTGACATATTGTACTTCATGATAGTGGTAAAATTTCTTTGATATTACCTGCGTTTATTTGTGAAAAAAATGGAAATTTGGCGAAAATTTTGAAAATTTCGCAATTTTCCAAATTTGAATTTTTATGCAATTAAATCACAGTGATATGTCACACAAAATACTTAATAAGTAACATTTCCCACATGTCTACTTTACATCAGCACCATTTTGGAACCAAAATTTTTTTTTTGTTAGGGAGTTATAAGGGTTAAATGTTGACCAGCAATTTCTCATTTTTACAACACCATTTTTTTTAAGGGACCACATCTCATTTGAAGTCATTTTGAGGGGTCTATATGATAGAAAATACCCAAGTGTGACACCATTCTAAAAACTGCACCCCTCAAGGTGCTCAAAACCACATTCAAAAAGTTTATTAACCCTTCAGGTGTTTCACAGGAATTTTTGGAATGTTTAAATAAAAATGAACATTTAACTTTTTTTCACACAAAATTTACTTCAGCTCCAATTTGTTTTATTTTACCAAGGGTAACAGGAAAAAATGGACCCCAAAAGATGTTATACAATTTGTCCTGAGTACGCCGATACTCCATATGTAGGGGTAAACCACTGTTTGGGCGCATGACAGAGCTCGGAAGCGAAGGAGCGCCATTTGACTTTTCAATGCAAAATTGACTGCAATTGAGATGGGACGCCATGTTGCGTTTGGAGAGCCACTGATGTGCCTAAACATTGAAACCCCCCACAAGTGACACCATTTTGGAAAGTAGACCCCCTAAGGAACTTATCTAGATGTGTGGTGAGCACTTTGACCCACCAAGTGCTTCACAGAAGTTTATAATGCAGAGCCGTAAAAATAAAAAATCATATTTTTTCACAAAAATGATCTTTTCGCCCCCAATTTTTTATTTTCCCAAGGGTAAGAGAAGAAATTGGACCCCAAAAGTTGTTGTACAATTTGTCCTGAGTACGCTGATACCCCATATGTGGGGGTAAACCACTGTTTGGGCGCATGGGAGAGCTCGGAAGGGAAGGAGCGCCGTTTGACTTTTCACTGCAAAATTGACAGGAATTGAGATGGGACGCCATGTTGCGTTTGGAGAGCCACTGATGTGCCTAAACATTGAAACCCCCCACAAGTGACACCATTTTGGAAAGTAGACCCCCTAAGGAACTTATCTAGATGTGTGGTGAGCACTTTGACCCACCAAGTGCTTCACAGAAGTTTATAATGCAGAACCGTAAAAATAAAAAATCATATTTTTTCACAAAAATGATCTTTTCGCCCCCAATTTTTTATTTTCCCAAGGGTAAGAGAAGAAATTGGACCCCAAAAGTTGTTGTACAATTTGTCCTGAGTACGCTGATACCCCATATGTGGGGGTAAACCACTGTTTGGGCGCATGGGAGAGCTCGGAAGGGAAGAAGCGCCGTTTGACTTTTCACTGCAAAATTGACAGGAATTGAGATGGGACGCCATGTTGCGTTTGGAGAGCCACTGATGTGCCTAAACATTGAAGCCCCCCCACAAGTGACACCATTTTTTCAAAGTAGACCCCCTAAGGAACTTATCTAGAGCTGTGGTGAGCACTTTGACCCACCAAGTGCTTCACAGAAGTTTATAATGCAGAGCCGTAAAAATAAAACAAAATTTTTTTCCCACAAAAATTATTTTTTAGCCCCCAGTTTTGTATTTTCCCAAGGGTAACAGGAGAAATTGGACCCCAATAGTTGTTGTCCAATTTGTCCTGAGTACGCTGATACCCCATATGTTGGGGGGAACCACCGTTTGGACGCATGGGAGGGCTCGGAAGGGATGGAGCGCCATTTGGAATGCAGACTTAGATGGAATGGTCTGCAGGCATCACATTGCGTTTGCAGAGCCCCTAATGTACCTAAACAGTAAAACCCCCCCAGAAGTGACACCATTTTGGAAAGTAGACCCCCTAAGGAACTCATCTAGATGTGTTGTGAGAGCTTTGAACCCCCAAGTGTTTCACTACAGTTTATAACGCAGAGCCGTGCAAATAAAAAATATTTTTTTTCCACAAAAATTATATTTTAGCCCCCAGTTTTGTATTTTTCCAAGGGTAACAGGAGAAATTGGACCCTATATATTGTTGTCCAATTTGTCCTGAGTACGCTGATACCTGATATCTGGGGGTGAACCACCGTTTGAGCGCATGGCAGAGCTCGGAAGGGAAGGATCATCATTTGCAATGCAGACTTAGATGGATTGGTCTACAGGCGTCACATTGCGTTTGCAGAGCCCCTAATGTACCTAAACAGTATAAACCCCCCACAAGTGACCCAATATTGGAAACTAGACCCCCCAAGGAACTTATCTAGTTGTGTTGTGAGAACTTTGAACCCCCAAGCGTTTCACTACAGTTTAGAACGCAGAGCCGTGAAGATAAAAAAAATAAAAAATTTCCCCAAAAAATTATTTTTTAGCCCCCAGTTTTGTATTTTCCCAATGGTAACAGGAGAAATTGGACCCCAAAAGTTGTTGTCCAATTTGTCTTGAGTACGCTGATACCCCATATGTGGGGGGGAACCACCGTTTGGGCGCATGGGAGGGCTCGGAAAGGAAGGAGCGCCATTTGGAACGCAGACTTAGATGGAATGGTCTGCAGGCGTCACATTGCGTTTGTAGAGCCCCTAATGTACCTAAACAGTAGAAACCCCCACAAGTGACACCATTTTGGAAAGTAGAACCCCTAAGGAACTCATCTAGATGTGTTGTGAGAGCTTTGAACCCCCAAGTGTTTCACTACAGTTTATAACGCAGATCCATGCAAATAAAAAAAAATTTTTTTTTCCACAAAAATTATTTTTTAGCCCCTAGTTTTGTATTTTCCCAAGGGTAACAGGAAAAATTGGACCCCAAAAGTTGTTCTCCAATGTGTTCCGAGTACGCTGATACCCCATATGTTGGGGTAAACCCCTGTTTGGGCGCACGGGAGAGCTTGGAAGGGAAGAAGCACTGTTTTACTTTTTCAATGCAGAATTGGCTGGAATTGAAATCGGACGCCATGTCACGTTTGGAGAGCCCCTGATGTGCCTAAACAGTGGAAACCCCCCAATTATAACTGAAACCCTAATCCAAACACACCCCTAACCCTAATCCCAACGGTAACCCTAACCACACCTCTAACCCAGACACACCCCTAACCCTAATCCCAACCCTAATCCCAACCGTAAATGTAATCCAAACCCTAACCCTAACTTTAGCCCCAACTCTAGCCCTAACCCTAATGGGAAAATGGAAATAAATACATTTTTTACATTTTTTTAATTTTTCCCTAACTAAGCGGGTGATGAAGGGGGGTTTGATTTACTTTTATAGCAGGTTATTTAGCGGATTTTTATGATTGGCAGCCATCACACATGAAAGACGCTTTTTATTGCAAAAAATATTTTTTGCGTTACCACATTTTGAGAGCTATAATTTTTCCATATTTGAGACCACAGAGTCATGTGAGGTCTTGTTTTTTGTGGGACGAGTTGACGTTTTTATTGGTAACATGTTCGGGCACGGGATATTTTTTTGATCGCTTTTTATTCCGATTTTTGTGAGGCAGAATGACCAAAAACCAGCTATTCATGAATTTCTTTTGGGGGATGCGTTTATACCGTTCCGCGTTTGGTAAAATTGATAAAGCAGTTTTATTCTTCGGGTCAGTACGATTACAGCGATACCTCATTTATATAATTTTTTTTTGTTTTGGCGCTTTTATACGATAAAAGCTATTTTATAGAAAAAATAATTATTTTGGCATCGCTTTATTCTGAGGACTATAACTTTTTTATTTTTTCACACATGATGGTGTATGGCGGCTCGTTTTTTGCGGGACAAGATGACGTTTTCAGCGGTACCATGGTTATTTATATCCGTCTTTTTGATCGCGTGTTATTCCACTTTTTGTTTGGCGGTATGAGAATAAAGCGTTGTTTTTTGCCTCGTTTTTTTTTTTTTTTTTTACGGTGTTCACTGAAGGGGTTAACTAGTGATATAGTTTTATAGGTGGGGTCGTTACGGACGTGGCGATACTAAATATGTGTACTTTTATTGTTTGATTTTTTTTTATTTAGATAAAGAAATGTATTTATGGGAATAATATTTTTTTTTTTTTTATTTATTTAGGAATTTTTATTTTTATTTTTTTTTTTACACATGTGGACATTTTTTTTTAACTTTTTTACTTTGTCCCAGGGGGGGACATTACAGATCATTGATCTGGCAGTGTGCACAGCACTCTGTCAGATCGACAATCTGCTGTGCAGGGCTGCAGGCTTACCAAGTGTCTGCTCTGAGCAGACACTCGGTAAGCCACCTCCCTCCCTGCAGGACCCGGATGCCGCGGCCATCTTGGATCCGGGACCTGTGGCGAGGAGGGAGGTAGGAGACCCTCGCAGCAACGCGATCACATCGCGTTGCTCCGGGGGTCTCAGGGAAGCCCGCAGGGAGCCCCCTCCCTGCGCGATGCTTCCCTATACCGCCGGCACACCGCGATCATGTTTGATCGCGGTGTGCCGGGGGTTAATGTGCCGGGGGCGGTCCGTGACTGCTCCTGGCACATAGTGCCGGATGTCAGCTGCGATAGTGAGCTGACACCCGGCCGCGATCGGCCGCGCTCCCCCCGTGAGCGCGGCCGATCGCGTATGACGTACTATTCCGTCCTTGGGAAGTAGGGCCCACCCCACATGGACGGAATAGTACGTCTAATGACAGAAAGGGGTTAAAAACAAAAGTGGCATTAAAACATTCCAGATTATGATGTGTTCTAGGGTAAAAAAACAAAAACACATAGCCGAATCTATAGCATGTTACAGTTTAGGGGAAAATATGGCACTGGTTCAAAATCAAATAAAAAAAGCATCATAAATAAAACTGCCTTTATACAAAAAGGAAATGTGTTCTTTTTCATTAATTAGTTCTCCATGGTCTTCTTGGCTTAATGGTGGAGAATGCCGTGAATAGTCCATATACTTAAGAGCACAATGAGGTCAAAAATACTCTGTTGTAAAAAAAATCACAGTAATAAGCAAGTGCTAATGAACAGGTTCCTACAGACTTGTTCAATGTGCAAGTAGCCCATGTGTTTCTGGTTCTATTATTGTTCTCTTGTTTCTACAAGACTGGGGAGTCCACCACTCCTCTGTGGGTCATTTGCATTTAAGCTGTTCCATCCTGCATGTCCTCATGGATAGTCCTTCTCTGAACCCTGCTTATACAGGTACTATACAGATGATCAGGTTTTAAATACATCAGATAGGGATTGCATACATTAGTTAGGACTGCTCTATAAGGGTATACCTTGACGATTTGGTGGAGCAGCTTAGTATACATTTTTTTGCAAAAAAACGTATCAACTAAATACCCTGTTTTCTTTACATCTTTTGATTAGCACTTGCTTATTACTGTGATTTTTTTACAACAGAGTATTTTTGACCTCATTGTGCTCTTTTGTGTCTTCAAGTTTTCTGGTGGTGTGAACAGGTTCCTACAGACTTGTTCAATGTGCAAGTAGCCCATGTGTTTCTGGTTCTATTATTGTTCTCTTTTTCTACAAGACTGGGGAGTCCACCACTCCTCTGTGGGTCATTTGCATTTAAGCTGTTCCATCCTGCATGTCCATGTAGGGGACGGGGACCTGGCGAGCCGTACAGACGGGTGGAACCATTGTTGCCGGGAGTCGGGGTTCCGGGGGATGGATTTGAAGGGCGGAGGAGAAGCCAGGCGGAGGTGACAGGAGATAGAGTGACGCAGGGAGAGGGGAGGAAAAAAGGGGAAGCGCGCGAAAGCAGGGGCGGGGAAGCGCGGGAGAACTCTGAGGAGAGGGAACTGCAGCGCAGTTGTCGTGTGTGTGCAGGCCGCAGTGAGACTTGCTGGAAACAGGGGGAGAACGTGCAGCAGACGCTGCGGTCAATTACCAGAGCCCCCAGAAAGCGGCGCATTTGTCGTCAGCGACCCCGAAAGCAGAGGGGTAGCGCTGATCATCTCAGGGACAGTATTACCGCGCTCCCCGGGAGTATCTTGCCAGAAAGTGCTCCAGTCCCTCCTGGGTTTGTCTCAGCTGTCACTGATACGGATTACTCCGCTAATTCTCCTCAAAAAGACTCCTCTTTGGACTTGGAAACTGTTACCCTGGATCAACGTCCGCCTGCAGGGGGTGACGCAGCACCGCAACAGACATTCTGGTCTCGAATTTACACCTGGGCCCGTCGACGGAAGACACCTCCTTCCCCCGCCATCAGGACTACGTCCCTGACGGAGCTTCACCATCAGGACTGCATCGCTGAAACAGCGCTGATAAGTGAACTTTGTTGACTTTTCTCGTTTGGGGGTCACTAGTGAGGTGCTGCCGCGTTCCGCGGGTATAGTTCAGGGCGTCTATATAGTAGATAGGATTTACTGTGAAATTGTGACCTTGTACTTAAGTTCCCTGCGTGGAAAACTGTTGTTATCTTTGTTGGGTTGGAAGTTAAAGGAAAGTTAAAAATGTTACTTGCTTTCTGGCTCCTTTTTGTCCCTGCATCCTTCTTTACCTGCGGTTTCTTCATCCACATGGAAAGTCCTTCTCTGAACCCTGCTTATACAGGTACTATACAGATGATCAGGTTTTAAATACATCAGATAGGGATTGCATACATTAGTTAGGACTGCTCTATAAGGGTATACCTTGACGATTTGGTGGAGCAGCTTAGTATACATTTTTTTGCAAAAAAACGTATCAACTAAATACCCTGTTTTCTTTACATCTTTTGATTAGCACTTGCTTATTACTGTGATTTTTTTTACAACAGAGTATTTTTGACCTCATTGTGCTCTTTTGTGTCTTCAAGTTTTCTGGTGGTGTGAACAGGTTCCTACAGACTTGTTCAATGTGCAAGTAGCCCATGTGTTTCTGGTTCCATATACTTAGCAGCAAATAAGACTGTTCTACGCTTTCGAGCAATATGGTTGATGGACCCATTAAAGGGAATCTGTCAACAGAGTTTTGCCATCTACCGTAATTTAATGTAGAGGCGGAGACCCTGATTCCAGTTATGTGTCACTTATGGGGCTGCTTACTTTAATTTTGCTAAAATTACTGTTTTATCAGCAGGAAATTATCTCTAGAGGCCTGGTAAACCAACTGACTTGTAGTCCTCCACATTCATAAGCTCTGTATCACCCCGTCCCCACCACTGATTGGCAGCTTTCGGCCTATGCATAGAGTATACAGAAAGTTGTCAATCAAAGGTGTGGGCAGAGTTACACAGGGCTCAGCATTCAGAGAACTGGTAAATCTGCAGCAGAAAGAACTGTGATTTTTTAAAAACTACAGCAAGCAGCCCACAACAATTGGAATCGGGGTCTCAGCACCTATAACATTCTTTTCTCAGATGGTGTAGCAAAACTCTGGTGACTTTAAAGCCCACTAGAGACATGAAACAGTATGGTACAACATTACAAAACTAGAAATTTAAAAATAAAAATATACAGCACCTGATTTTCTAAATTGTCATCAAGAATCTCAATACCGGACTAGTGGTCTCCTGCAGTAAATTAAAGAGGTTGTCCGAAAGCAAAGTAATTTTGCTCCTAACTCTCTGTCTATTTGGTGCTATAATCTGAGTTATTTTCTAATATACTTTATTTTCAAATCTCCTACCACTCCATAACTACACTGTCTAACAGTTGTTTTGTATTTTTTCCCTACTTTCTCTGTGATCACAATTCGTTTGAGTATCCAGTGCATGCTGGGCTACTCAAACGAAGCGCCATCATGGGGCAAAGGCTGCGGTCACTGTCACAGCCCCTGTCCCCTCCTTGAAACAAAGCATCAACAGTCAGGCTCGTTTCAGGGACGGCGGTGTCCCTGCTGTATCCCCAGTGCGCTGTCTCTCCTGTGTGATGTGCGCAGTGCGCTGTCTCCCCTGCGTGCTCTCTGATGTCTGCTTAGAAGAGTGGTAATAAGCTGGGAACAGAGCGGTGACAGAATACCCAGAGAAGACCAGTGATGTTACTTGCGGGGGTGGCCCTGATCTCTTGCCCCGCCAGGTATAGTGACACCCTCTATTCCCAGCTTATTACCATTTATCTAATCAGACATCAGAGCGCACACAGGGGAGACAGTGAGCTTTGTACAGATAGGGGGACAGTACCTGGGGTGGAGGACAGAAAGAACACCGTCCATGAAACCAACTTCACTGATGATGCTTCGTTTCAGGAAGGGGCAGGGGCTCTGACAGTGACCACAGCCTCTACCCCCTGATGATGCTTTGTTTCAGGGAGGGGGCAGGGGCTGAGACAGTGACCACAGCCTATACCCCCTGATGACTCTTTTTTCAGGGAGGAGGCAGGGGCTCTGACAGTGACCACAGCCTCTACCCCCTGATGAATCTTTGCTTTAGGAAGGAGGCATGTGGCGCCCCTGAGGTCCAGTCGCCACAGAGGTACTGCACCTCATCCAGAGGTGTGGGACTCAGCTCTCAGGTAAGGAGGGGGCACTACCCAGGACCCACACACTTGCATCCAATATCACATCACTTTAGCCTGGTAGATGGGCAGTCCCCAGAGAAAGGGGAGGGATGTCACTCAGGCAAGAAGAGTAGTGACAGTTGGAAGGAAAGTGAGAGTCTGTGAGAGGAAGTAGATGGAGTGAGACATGCAGAAAGGAGCTCCCAGAGAGAGGGAGCTAGAGAAAGGTGAAGCTACAGAGAGAAGACAAAGAAGGGGTCCTAGGGACACAGCGACCATAGTTGGGTGGAGGGACCAGGGGGAACCGGCCCCCAAGACTAGTGGAGAATTACAAGGCTTAGCTAGCCAGACGGAGGCTGTGGTATCTATATGTGCCACAGCCACATCCACACACATTCGCTAAAAAGGTGGCCACATAGGACCAAGGGGACTAGAAATACGTCGCCTGACAAGATCCGGGGCTGCTGGCCTGGGACACTGTGTGTGAAGGCGCAGGGCAGGAGAGGTGGGAGCCAGAGCAGCGAGACGGCCAGGAAAGGAACCTAAGAAGGAGGTCCTGGAAAAGTGCACCCAAACTACCTGAGAGCTGGCTGGACCAAAGACCCGGAGGACACTGCACCCCAGATGGCGAATGCATCAAGAACTGTGAGTAAAGCTGTGGAAACTGTACCTTGCTGTATCCTCTGAATTATTTCTGCGTCACCTGCCCTGCACCATAACAACACTCACCATCACATTTTACACCATAACTGCCCTGGGGCCTAGCTCTACCTGTGGAGAACTGTATCAACTCTGATACATCACCATCTGCCCCAGAGGACTTGAACTGCAGTGTCAGCCACCATCTCATTGCCGAATACCACGGGTGGCGTAACTAACAATTCCCCTTTTTCCATAAAATTTATTTCCCTTTTAATTTCATTGAATTTTACTGGACACCCAGGGCCATGGACCGTGTCACTGCTGCCATGACACATCCCCCTTAAGAACTGATGGACCCAGCCCGAATACCAAACGGTCCTAGCGGGTGCTCCAGGAAGGTGCTATGACAGTGACCACAGCCTCTACCCCCTGATCATGCTTTGTTTCAGGGTGGAGGCAGGGGCTCTGACAGTGACCACAGCGTCAAACCCTGATGACGCTTTGTTTCAAGGAGGGAGCAGGGGCTCTGACAGTGACCACAGCCTCTACCCCCTGATGAGGCTTTGTTTCAGGGAGGGGCAGGGACTGTGACAGTGACCACATCCTCTGCCCCAATGATGCTTCATTTCAGGGAGGGGGCAGGAGCTGTGACGGTGACCACAGCCTCTGCCCCAATGATGCTTCATTTCAGGGAGAGGGAAGGGACTGTGACAGTGACCGCTGCCTCTGCCTCCTGGTCTGATTCTTCATTTGAGTATCCCAGCATGCACTTCGATACTCAAACGAAGCATTATCACACAGGAAGTAGGGGAAAAATGCAATAGCTGTCAAACAGTGTAGTTATGAAATCATAGAGAATTTGTAAAGCAAGTATATTAGAAAATAGCTTAGAGTAAAGCATCAAATAGATAATGAGTTAGGAGCAAATTGACTGCCATCGGACACCCCTTTAATGTTGACTTGAGCAGTGTAGTCACTGCGTTTTTTCTATACAGACATATGCAAATTGTCTCTTCAGAGAGGAAGAAGACTAGAATTCTAGGGCCACCGATTGGAAGTAGCAATCCTAACAGTCAATATCAACCCTTTAACAAGCCTTGCAATAACATCACTTTAACATGACTTACAATAAAAACCAAATCAGAATCTCAATTTGCAGACAAAAGCTTGTTAAAGGGTCAATATTGACTTTTAGGATTCCTACTTCCTATAGGTAGCACTAGAGTTCAAGTCACCTTCCTCTCTGAAGAGACAACTTGCATATCAACTAATTTCCCAGAGGAGAATTGCATGGCCTATAAGTCTCCTTACGCCAGCTTGGTGCTTTCCATAAGAAGAAACGTTGTTCCTTAGACCAATACGCAGATGAAAACAGTAAAAATCAAATACCAAGGCTAAAGCTCTACCACCTAAGAGGTTTAATAAAACATGGCATTTAAACTTTACATACTTACATAATTAGTACAGTTGAAAAAGACATATGTCCATCAAGTTCAACCTAGGAATGGGAAGGGTAAAGGGAAGGGGTATGGTAAACATTTTAGAAATTTGTTCCCCTCTATTGACCTAGAGAAAAGCAAATGCACTCAAGACAAGGAAAAAAGTGGCAGATGACTGGTAATGATTGAAAAAATTCTGAATTTGCAGTGGATGTTATAGGGAGACTTATCTGCCTATAGAGAAACATAAGTCATGGTAAAGGTTCTGACAAGTGCTCATCTTCATACATAAGGTTCTCCTCATAGTGCCTTAACCCCTTGAGGCAAAATAATGTTCATGTATATCAGTGCTGGGGTCACCGTGTGTGGAGGAGCTGGGCTTTCTCCGCATACAGTAGATGATGGATATGTTGCATAGACAGCATCTATCTCTATCAGCAGCGAGCAGAGTAGCTAGTCTCTGTTTGCTGCTGTTAACCATTTTTATGCAGCTGTTAATCTCTGACAGCGACATATAATAATAATAATCTTTATATAGCGCTAACATATTCAGCAGCGCTTTACAGTTTGTACACATTATCCTCGCTGTCCCCGATGGGGCTCACAATCTAAATTCCCTATCAGTATGTCTTTGGAATGTGGGAGGAAACCGGAGTGCCCGGAGGAAACCCACGCAAACACGGAGAGAACATACAAACTCTTTCCAGATGTTGTCCAAGGTGGGATTAGAACCCAGGACTCCAGCGCTGCAAGGCTGCTGTGCTAACCACTGCGCCACCGTGCTGCCCAGCGTATAAATTTAGCTTCCATTTTCCCCGGCGGGATCAGAGGCAGACATATGATTGATGCAACCTGTGAAGCTCCACAGTGGCCCAAGATGTAACGGGGCCCATATATACCACCAAAGCAGGTGGAATTGTACATTATGATGAGTTATTGGACTGCCAAGGGTCCGTATATTGTTCTTGCACAGGGGCCTTCTTCTGTCTGTGTCTGCTTGTACATGGGGTAATATGGGAACATAGTGTAGTATGTTCTATTTGAATATAATAAGGTAGGACACATAGAAAGTATCAGTAGTGGAGAAGAGGTGAGATGACAGCTGGCTGGGCAAGGGAAGACATTAGGAAAGGATTAGAAAGTAATTAAATTGCAAGGAGGAGGAAAAAAATCGGCACATCCATCTGTGGCGCCCCAGGGTCCTGGTCGTCACAGTTACATTGCTTTCCCCATGGGGAGAGTGATGTTACGCTTGGAGGCAAGGAACGATAACTGTCACCAGGTAAACACAAGCATGCAACATGTTCACACTCCAGGCCACCAGGGGGAGCTTTAGATCCTATTCCTAGGTGACTCCCCATATATATGGTAGTTTTGGAGGGAAAGTTAGCTAGTTAGTGCCAGACAGCAGACTGGAGCAGTCTCAGGCAGGAAGAACGCAGGAGGAGCCGTGCAGCTACTACAGAGTGCTGCAGCTCCTGGACAGAGACACATCGAAAGCCGAATATATTGCAGTGAGCATGAAGAAGAGCAAAGCACAGGAGAGTAACATCAGGGGAGACCAGCTAAGAGCAGACTGCCTCCCTCTGAGGCGCAGATAACCGGTAGCCAGACCACCGAGGTTGTAAGGGACTCTACAACTTACAGCAGAGACCGGCAGGACAGCTGAACTGCAAGTTATCTGTCCGCCACACACACCTGAGACACAGTAACACATAGAGCCTGGGGCGTGATAGAGTCCCTGTAAAAAGGCTCGAGTTACCTGTCATGCAGGCATTGTCCTATCCTATATGGGGACAGAGAGAAGAACTGTGAGGACATTATCTGAAGCCATAGGCAGTAAGGGACTACAACACCACCGCGCTAGAGGAAGGCTTTTAACTCCACCTGCGTAAAGGGGAACTCTGGATTCGCTTCCAAGCCGGCCGGACCCTGCCTGCCCTGTGATCTGGTACCTGTTGTGAAATTGGATTCTGGGCTCCCCCGGTGGCCACTTGTGGAATTGTACTTGTGTGCATCATCCCCTCTGTTCACCTGCTCCTATCAGGATGTGGGAGTCGCTATATAACCTTGCTCCTCTGTCAGTTTCATGCCGGTCAACAATGTAATCAGAAGCCTTCTGTGCATGTTCCTGCTACTAGACAACTCCTAGCTAAGTTGGACTTTTGTCCTTGTGTGTTTTTGCATTTTGTTCCTGTTCACAGCTGCTGTTTCGTTACTGTGTCTGGAAAGCTCTTGTGAGCGGAAATTGCCACTCTGGTGTTATGAGTTAATGCTAGAGTCTTAAAGTAATTTCTGGATGGTGTTTTGATAGGGTTTTCTGCTGACCATGAAAGTGCCCTTTCTGTCTTCATGCTATCTAGTAAGCGGACCTCGATTTTGCTAAACCTATTTTCATACTACGTTTGTCATTTCATCTAAAATCACCGCCAATATATGTGGGGGCCTCTGTCTGCCTTTTGGGAAAATTTCTCTAGAGGTGAGCCAGGACTGTCTTTTCCTCTGCTAGGATTAGGTAGTTCTCCGGCTGGCGCTGGGCATCTAGGGATAAAAAACGTAGGCATGCTACCCGGCCACTTCTAGTTGTGCGGCAGGTTTAGTTCATGGTCAGTATAGTTTCCATCTTCCAAGAGCTAGTTCTCATATATGCTGGGCTATGTTCTCTCGCCATTGAGAATCATGACAGGTACCCTGGACTGTGGCTGCCTGAAGTCTTCAGTAAACCAGGTAAAGAGACTGCAAACCTGTGTCCTCGTTCTTTACTGTGCCATTCACCATCTTTCATAAACACTGGGAGCCCTGGGGATACACTTCACCTGTGGGAAGTTATACCACCTAGCTGCTATAACATCACCCCAGAGGACCCCTTAAAGCAGCGTCGGTCCCCACTGACCGAATACCACAGGTGGCGTCACGAACATTCACTAAACCCCTTTAAAGACTTTCCCCTTTTACATGGGCGCCCAGGGCCATGGACAGGGTCGCCACCGTGACATCCCCCTGTGAACTCCGGACCTGGTACCGGGTACCCCACGGCCCTGGGGTATCTCGAAAATTTATTGGAAATGTTTAAAACCATGGATTACAAAGATATAAAAACCTGACACATTTCTGGCATCCAAGTCACATGTAGAAAGTAATGTGGAGGCAGGTGGAGCAGGGGGTTAAACAGCCTGGCAGGGGCTCAGCGGAGGGGTAAGGGGAGAAGGAGGTGTACAGAGGTTTTGTCGTGGAGAAAGGACAAGACATTAGGCAGGGGGAAGGGATTCAGCAAGCGGTGACAACCAGGTCCCTTTTTCATCAAGTGGCTAATACTCTGACATCAGTATCAGGTGTACTGCCATGAAGGTGGCACTGACAATCAGATAACTGATCAATATTAATAGCCTAGATATGTAATTTCTTCGGTATCACATCGATATTGCAGCTCCATATTATGGACACTTAATGAAACAAGCCTCAGTTGTATAATTATATTTTACTAGATGGTGGCCCGATTCTAACGCATCGGGTATTCTAGAATATGCATGCCCACCTAGTATATTGCCCAGCCACGTAGTATATTGCCCAACCACGTAGTATATTGCCCAGCCACGTAGTATATTGCCCAGCCACGTAGTATATTGCCCAGCCACGTAGTATATTGCCCAGCGACGTAGTATACAGCATTGTATAATTATATTTTATAGGTCAATCCACTTTGTGTACATCACTGCTTAACACGGTGACTTGTTATAAAATAAGAAAAAAATTGCCATAAGCTCATTGTTAGCACAACAGCCTCTAAAGTATTTGTTATCCCTTAAGCCGTTCTGCTCTATGATACCGATCACAGAAACCTTTATTAACATAACTGTCTTGCTGAAATAAATTCAATTTTCCAATTTAAGAGCTAAACTAATTAAATAGGTTGATCAATAAATCTATCTATAACATGCTGGCTCAGAATACACAACTTCCGATTATTACTAGACGAGGAAGGCTGTGTATATGGCCTGGGGATATGAGTGAGGATACATCAAAGGAAAAAGCAATTATGAACAAAATAGTCTTGTGTCTGATTAATGAAGAGAGCTACGTTGCTTCCATGCTTCTTCAAGTACTAGACAAAAGTGCTGCAATGCAGCCCGGAAAGTTCTTGATAACAGTTCAAATTTTGAACAAAAGTAAAGTTCAGACAGGGACAAGCTAGGATGGGGGCCAAGGAACAGGAGCCAAAGGAAGGGGTACAAATACCCAAGAGAGCTAGCAAAAAAAAAGTGCTGTAATACCAGTTTTTGATGTAAAGAGTTCTAAAAAATAGAAATAGAATGGCAAATTTGTGCTAAAATTTGCATGCTTCCCATTGTTCATTAACTTTGAAAAGTATCCAAGATGATATAGCTTTAGTTAAATTTATTAAGAAGTCCTAAAAGTAGTATGGTGCTCCTGAGGGTCCAGTCGCCACAGAGGTACTGCACCTCAGCCAGAGGTGTGGTATCCCACTCTTGGGTAAGGAAGGGGCACTACTCGGTACCCGCACACTATCATCCAACACCTCACCACTCCAGGCCAGGGGATCTCGGCGGACCCTATTTAGAGAGGGCCCCATCTCAGGCTGGAGGGAGAACTAGGTAGAGGGTGTGGGTGGAGGAAGAGTTGTCATGGAAACAGGAGTGAGGCGGAGTTAGTGAGAGGAGAGCACGGACGAGCATGGAGCGGAGAGGAGCTCCTGAGAGAGAAGGGGTCCTAGGGGCCAGGGAAGTGAAGAATCCACCCATGGCATCCAAATCCATGCCGACCGTAGTCGGGTGGAGGGACCAGGTCGCAGTGGGGGACCGGCCCCAGACTAGTGGAGAGACTGAAGGACTCAGCTAGCAACCCGGAGGCTGTGGTATCTGTATGTGAGAGCCAGCGCAGAGAGATGACCTGGGAATGGTACGCAAGAAAGGGGTCCCAGAAAAGTGCACCCCAAATTACCCGAGAGCTGGCTGGACCACTGACCTGGGGGACACAGCACCTGGCTGGTGATTGTAACCAACAGACTGTGAGTAAAAGTGTGAAGACTGCACCCTGCTGTGTCCTCAAAGTTAAGGCCCCGTCACACACAGCGACGCTGCAGCGATACAGACAACGATGCTGATCGCTGCAGCGTCGCTGTTTAGTCGCTGTGTGGTCGCTGGAGAGCTGTCACACAGACCGCTCTCCAGCGACCAACGATGCCGAGGTCCCCAGGTAACCAGGGTAAACATCGGGTTGCTAAGCGCAGGGCCGCGCTTAGTAACCCGATGTTTACCCTGGTTACCAGCGTAAAAGTTAAAAAACCAAACAGTACATACTCACCTTCGCGTCCCCCGGCGTCCGCTTCCTGCACTGACTGAGCGCCGGCCCTAACAGCAGAGCGGTGACGTCACCGCTGTGCTGTACTTTCACTTTACGGCCGGATCTCAGTCAGTGCGGGAAGCAGACGGCAAGGGACCTGATGGACACCGGAATGTGAGTATGTACTGTTTTTTTTTTTTTACATTTACGATGGTAACCAGGGTAAACATCGGGTTACTAAGCACGGCCCTGTGCTTAGTAACCCGATGTTTACCCTGGTTACCAGTGAAGACATCGCTGAATCCGTGTCACACACACCGATTCAGCGATGTCAGCGGGACCTCAACGACCAAAAAAAGGTCCAGGCCATTCCGACACGACCAGCGATCTCGCAGCAGGGGCCTGGTCGCTGGTACGTGTCAAACATAGCGAGATCGCTACTGAGGTCGCTGTTGCGTCACAAAACTTGTGACTCAGCAGCGATCTCGCTAGCGATCTCGCTATGTGAGATGGGGCCTTTATTTACTGTGTAACCTGCCCAGTACTACAACAGATTCCATAATCTAATTTACCCTATAACTACCCTGGGGCCCCGCTCTACCCGTGGGGAGCTGTACCATCTTTGCTGCATCACTATCGGCCCCAGTGGACCTGAACCGCAGCGTCGGCCATCCCTTGCCACAGGTGGCGTCACGAAACAATCCCTTATAAACTTTCTCCTTTGCATCATTTTTTTTTATTGCATGCCCAGGGCCACGGAGTTGAGTCACGGCCCTGTGACTTCCCCAAAGAACTGTCCGACCCGGTTCCGAGTACCCCACAGCCCTGGTGGGCGTCACAGTAGCCTAAATATATTCCTCCTTATAGAAGCCATATATATGGACACCTTCTGAAACTTACGCACTAGTCTCCATGCTGTCTCTGGGGTGGTATACCTCTTCATTCACAGACATGAGCATACAGACTCCCTCTTGTATGGCTAAACCTGATTTTTTTTTACAACTATTTTTTAACCTCTCTCAGTTTGTCAGTAGACTAATTTCTGCTTACCCATAGTAGGACAAACCTTCGATAAAGCAGATACGCGAAACGCGCGTCAGGGGCCGCAAGGAGGGCTATAGCGGCCCAGACCTACTATGAGTAAGCAGAAATGATCCCAGTTACGACAGTTCACCTTGTTGGTAATTATGATGCATCCTACAACTAGCTGTATTAACTACTACTTGGGGCTGCCTTTACACATATTCTAGTGATCTTGTGGTTCTGCTTCCCTAGGTCCTACTATGACCTCCACAATTTCCTTGCCTACCTCCATGTCTCCTCCACATTTCTTTCATTTTTGTTATGTACTCATTGTCTAATATATTTTAAATGTTATAACTTAATAAAATGTATTCGGTTTATATTACTTTTTGGTGGTTTATAGTTTTACTCCATTCTGTTCTTAGTTGTGCTATACTATTGGGAGTACTCCACTATTGTGACCTAACTTTTCTCATATGTCGGGAGAGTTATACTCTAAATTCTCTCAGCCCCAATACAGAAATTGTGCTTGTTGATTACTGTTTCAGTGGATAGATACAGTATGTTGTGCTGAATTGTTATACCAATGCTATTTGTAGCCAGTCCATACATTGTGTTTGATTGATGGAATGAAGTAGCATCTTAGGTGCAAACTGGAGAGGACAGACCTGTGAGAAGAGCAGCGAATGATGCAGAATTCTCCGACTGGTCAGCATTGCTGCACGAGTGATCCGTGGAGTCCTTGGACCTGCCTGCACTCACAGAATTAGAATATATTCTGGCTGACCATTTCTGAACATCCAGTGTGGTGAGGATGCCGAACCTTTTCAGGACAGTTTTTGTGCCCTGGACATGTGGTTACAAACCACCTTGAATGATATTACTGACTGCAAGTGGAATTCTCATCATCACCCAAGACAGAGAGTCTAATCTGACCCTGGAAAAAGTGTCTCTGATGTACTCATCAGTGGTGGACACAGACAGAAAAGGGCCCCTGTGCAAGAACAGTATCTGGGCCCTTTGCAGTCCAATAGTTGTGATATGACCGAAGCTCCTTGCAGTTACAGAGGTAAATATGCCCCCTTATCTCTTGGGTCCCACAGGCTGCACCAATGTTATGTTCTCCCCGGGTAACACTTTCTGGAAAGAAGAACCGGATCCAGCATTCGATGAAATTGGCAAAGCTGAGGACCAATGAGCATTTAGCTTTGCCTCTGAAAGCTGCAAAAATGTCACGTCCTCCATGTTTTTGGAACAATTTCCTCCTGAAACCAGATGCATTTTGCTTATAAAAACTTAAGTATCTTCTTCTTCTTCTCTCATTGGAATTAATGGCATGTCCTGCAGCCGTTTTAAAATCTTAGCATTGATTTTCAAAAAAATATATATATATCAAGATGATACATGATACAATACTTAGGAAATATAAAAAAATTACGTGGGAAATGCTCCATATAAAATGTGCTACAGTGATGTATTGTGAAAGTAATGATATTATAATACGGTTTTAATTGCTTGGCATATTTTAGCTTTTGTTTGTAATTAGCTTATCAATATTTTAGAAAGAATATGTGATTATTAACACTTGCCGCCGGATGTCAGCAATACCCAACGGCAAAAGACATTTGTAGTCACAGCTGGATCTGAATTACTACTGTAGGAACCTTAGTACTCACCAATGTACCATAGAGAAATCCTCGTCATTCCCTGGCACTTACGTGGTCAACCCTTCGACCCAACAACTAATACGCAAGAAATGTACAAGACAGGTAATGGTAGAGCCTTGTTTTCATAAATACCAATTAATTTTTTATTCCCTCTATGAACTCCCCTAAGCAGCTACCTCATTCTGCTCTGTTCGGCCTCTTCCGCATAAAAGAGAGTAAGGCATGCATTCTAATGCCCACTCTGGGTCGTAGGCCCCGGCCCACCCAGGGATCTCCGCAAGGATGCTGACGTGTCCTCATGCTGTCTGGAAACTCTGTACTCGAAGTGCCCACTCCAGCTTGCACCCGAACTTCACTTGCACCTTCAGCTCCTACCGTCTAAGACTCACAGCTAGGAAGTGCTTCCCCTTTTTGTTTGTTCTAACCCCTCCCAGTATGTTGGTTATTCCCAAACATTTAACTGTGTCTTAATCAGTGTAATAATTATATCCCTACAGCCTTCCACTGGCTCCTTTATTGGACAGCCCTCCTCACTCCCTAGGGATGGCCTTGTGGTTAAACCTCCAGAAAACCAAAATACACACTGGCCATAAGGATAAAATACACTTTTGTATATACACTCTTACATATATATGTTAATTGCTTGCAGCAGTGAGCCATTTTTCTATTACTTATGCAGCGCCCCCACTGCCGCAGGGCCGAGGGGTACCCGGTACCGGGCCTCCGAGTCTCTGCTCTGGGGTTGTCATGGTGGCTAGGCCCGGTCCGTGACCCTGCTGGTGGGGAGGCGACGTACAGTGAATGATAGATAAGGATGGTGATGCGGTGTAGTGCCGGACGCGGTAAAATAACGAGGACACCAGGTTGCAGTCTCTTTACCTCTTTACTGAAGATCTCTGGGTTCTCAATCCGGAATACGGTTAACCAGGCTGCGCAAGTCCGGCCGGTCCAATGGCACCTCCAGAGTTCTCTTTGCAGGTGGAAATCTGTGCCTTCCTGCTAGCGCTATGTGTTGTGGTCCTTCCCTGCTGTGCTTACGGAAAGTCCCCACAACTGTTGTGTCTGTTTCTTAAGTTCCCTCACAACTCGATTAGATGATGTTCTGCTAATCTTCCGTCCCTCCCTGATGTTACGGTTAGGACGGCACCCGTATGACGGGTAGGCTCGGAGCTCTTCCGGGACCCTAGAGTCGCCCCTCTCCACTAGTTGCCCCCTATGTCTTCATAGGTGTTTTAGGTGAGACAGCCCGCCTATGACTGACTGTCCTGCCGTTGGTTTGAAGTATTGCTTGAAGCTAGATTTATGAATACTTCCTCGGCGTTCCGGCCGCCGGTTGTGTGCCTCAGTAGAATGTTGCCTCGGTCTTGCAGCACGACTCCTACTGGTATTCTCCTTGTTGCTTTGATCTCGTTTCTCACTCAGCACAATCTATCTCGCTTCCAATCCTTCCTTGGGCACCGCCGCTATACTGAGCAGGCACGGTCCCGTTACGTTCCCTCCAGTTGCCAGGCCTCTGTCAGGATCCCACCCCTGACAGGGACCCTACCGAATCTTCCCCCACAACACCCTCTGCCACAAGGTGTTGCCTGGTTCCAACCCAGTCAGCTTTCTCCCTAACTTCCTGCCTGACCCCCAGTTTTACCAGTATGTGAGGACTGGCCTAATGAATAGAACCCTTAGCTCCCCCTGGAGGCCCGGCTGTGAAATGTATTGGTGTCTGTGATACCTGGTCAGATGAACTCCTTCAGTGCCATCAGACGTACCATAGCTCCCCTTAGCGGCGGAGCCACAGTACTGCAACGACCAGGACTCTGGGGCGCTGCACTCCCCCCCCGGTTAAATCCAGTACTCCTGGACTGTGAAGAAGAAAACAACAATACAGGTTAGCAAAAAGACATACAATTTTGTTGAGTGCAATAACAATAAGTATACTTGAACAGAGCTTCCCTTTATGGGAGGTGAGGAGACTTGAACGTTACAAACTTGGTTAACCATTATAAATTACAGGCTATAAACAACTCCTGTTACCCAACCGGGTATTCTACTCAGTGCAAATTCTTTGAACAATAATTTAACATTGTCTTTAAGGACGTACACTCTGCCTCCACAAAAGACCTTCTTATAACACAGTATAAGGTTAATTAACTTTTTGCATTCTCCTTCTTTAAATCTGCAGGACTGCCTGTCCTAACGGCTCCAGACCTACTGCCTCTCCTTTCTTTACAGGACCGCCCCTTTCAGCCCGGGCCTACTGCCTTTTCAACTACTATACACAGTATAGAACATAACATTTACTTTCAGTTTGAAATCACTGAGCCATCCCTACATGGCTCCTAAGAGAACTCTCTGACCAACCCGTACGGGTTCACTTTCTGTCCTCATTTTTCTATCAACATTATCAAACATTTCTTACAATCAACTAGTTGGATACATATAACTTTTACATGTAAGCATCATCATCATTTTCCTTTTGGTCAAGACATTATTGCTATCTATCTGTCTTAAAGCAATACCATTCTTTAAGTACACAAGTGAACATCCCCTTTAAGAGGGGACCAAGTCTTTATGAGGTAGCACATCTTCTCAAGCTACCAGTCCATACTCAGCAAAGGCTCCGGTGCGGTATCTTCGCAAAGAGTCCTTCTTTAAGTAAAACCAGTAGGGAGCACCTTTAAGAAGGTGCAAACTATTTACAAGCAGTTTGTATCATGCACTGTTCATGATGGTGGCAGTTCTTTTCAACAGGAAACAAAAAGTAGAAAAAATAACCAAAAAGCAATAGGGATCCCGGGTCAACAAAGGGATCCCTTTAAGAGTTAACCCTAGACGGGTTTTAGCAGTAAAATCAGGAAAGTTAAACAGTTAACTATTTACATTCTCATGGTATCGAGGTTTAGTTGAACAGCTTCCAGGGCTGCACCTGGCACTTAACCCTTCCTGGCCTGGGAAAAGTGAGGTCCAGGGCTACACCCAGTGCTGGACACACGCCGTTAATCCGTCTTTCATGTACGGTTAAATCATGCGCAGCGATGGAGGTCTGCTGTTATGACCCCAATGGCGAGGGTCTCAGAGATATCAAAGAGAAAACAGCAAAGGCCATAAAGAAAATGGGGATCACCAAACAGCAGGAATGTATACAAAAACCACATTATTTTATTAATATATATAATATATATACCCCTGATGAAGCCATTCTAATGGCGACACGCGTCGGGTTTTCACTCTGTTACATGCTTGTGGATATCTGAGGGCTATTTGACCCTTTTTGTCTTTGGGGGATTGTTTGGTGTGCTACTTTTTCACCTGGTCTGCGTATGGGCGGCTTGATCACTCAGAGTGATATACTCCATGTCCATGTCAGCTTGCTATAGCTGTGTGATAATAATGATGATTGAATCTTTTTCCATATGTACCATCTTGGAAATAGGATTATTGGTTTATTGATGCATATGTATATGCTTGTGGGTTACACCTGTGGATATATTTGGGTGCTCTTAAATACTGTTGGCACACTTTCTATTATTGCTATCTTTGAGGTTTTATCATTTGCCTTTTTGTGACCTGTTGTGTTTTCATGTATTTATATATTTCTATAGCACCACGCTTCTATTTATGGTTCCCATAATGCCTATGTGTGTGTTTTTCACACCATATCCGTGTATCAATATGCTGTCCATATAGTGTCCTTGGGACCAGGTGTACACCTATACACACATTGTTCTCCATATATTTGTTTTCAGGCATGAGGCCCTATTTTGGGCATGTACTGTTTTTTTAAATGTTTTTAAATTGTTTTCCTGTGTTATACCTTAATAAAATAATGTGGTTTTTGTATACATTCCTGCTGTTTGGTGATCCCCATTTTCTTTATGGCCTTTGCTGTTTTCTCTTTTTTCTTCTTTGTATCTTCATATTCTAAGGCTTAGGGTGGATCCCAAAATTATATATCTGTGGTGCCCCCATATATGTATATATTTTGGTCTCAGAGATATCAGCAAGTCTGCAAAGTACAAAAATCCAGCTCATAGGGCAGTGGTAACTGGGTTGACCATATATCTACTCCTAACGCCAACCCTAGAAGTAGCCGGGGAACATGCCTACGTTGGTCGCTAGATGTCTCGCGCCAGCCGGAGAGCTAACTACCCCTAGAAGAGGAAAACAAAGACCTCTCTTGCCTCCAGAGAAAGGACCCCAAAAGTAGGATACAAGCCCCCCACAAATAATAACGGTGAGGTAAGAGGAAATGACAAACACAGAGATGAACTAGGTTTAGCACAGAGAGGCCCACTTACTAATAGCAGAATATAGTAAGATAACTTATATGGTCAACAAAAACCCTATCAAAAATCCACGCTGGAGATTCAAGAACCCCCGAACCGTCTAACGGCCCGGGGGGAGAACACCAGCCGCCCTAGAGCTTCCAGCAAGGTCAGGATACAGATAATATACAAGCTGGACAAAAAATGCAAACAATAACGAATAGCAAAAAGCAAAAAAGCAGACTTAGCTTAATCAAGCAGGAACCAGGATCAGTAGACAAGAGCACTACAGATTAGCTCTGATATCAACGTTGCCAGGCATTGAACTGAAGGTCCAGGGAGCTTATATAGCAACACCCCTGACCTAACGACCCAGGTGAGCATAAAAGGAATGACTGACAAACCCAGAGTCAAATCACTAGTAGCCACTAGAGGGAGCCAAAAAGTAAATTCACAACAGTACCCCCCCCCTTAGTGAGGGGTCACCGAACCCTCACCAAGACCACCAGGGGGATCAGGATGAGCGGTGTGAAAGGCACGAACTAAATCGGCCGCATGCACATCAGAGGCGACCACCCAGGAATTATCCTCCTGACCATAGCCCTTCCACTTGACCAGGTACTGAAGCCTCCGCCTGGAGAGACGAGAATCTAAGATCTTCTCCACCACGTACTCCAACTCGCCCTCAACCAACACCGGAGCAGGAGGCTCAGCAGAAGGAACCACAGGCACAACGTACCGCCGCAACAAGGACCTATGAAATACGTTGTGAATGGCAAACGACACCGGAAGATCCAGGCGAAAGGATACAGGATTAAGAATCTCCAATATCTTGTAAGGACCAATGAATCGAGGCTTAAATTTGGGAGAGGAGACCTTCATAGGAACAAATCGAGAAGACAGCCATACCAAATCCCCAACACGAAGTCGGGGACCCACACCGCGGCGGCGGTTGGCAAAACGCTGAGCCTTCTCCTGTGACAACTTCAAGTTGTCCACCACAGGATTCCAGATCCGCTGCAACCTATCCACCACAGAATCCACCCCAGGACAGTGAGAAGGCTCCACATGTCCCGAGGAAAAACGAGGGTGGAAACCAGAGTTGCAGAAAAATGGCGAAACCAAGGTGGCAGAACTAGCCCGATTATTAAGGGCAAATTCAGCCAACGGCAAGAAGGTCACCCAATCATCCTGATCAGAAGAGACAAAACACCTCAAATACGCCTCCAGAGTCTGATTAGTTCGTTCCGTTTGTCCGTTAGTCTGAGGATGAAAAGCGGACGAAAACGACAAATCTATGCCCATCCTACCACAAAAGGATCGCCAGAACCTGGAAACAAACTGGGATCCTCTGTCCGACACAATATTCTCAGGAATGCCGTGCAAACGAACCACGTTCTGGAAGAACACAGGAACCAGATCAGAAGAGGAAGGCAGTTTGGGCAAAGGAACCAGATGGACCATCTTGGAGAAACGATCACATATCACCCAGATGACAGACATGCCCTGAGACACCGGAAGATCCGAAATGAAATCCATAGAGATGTGTGTCCAAGGTCTCTTCGGGACAGGCAAGGGCAAGAGCAACCCGCTGGCACGAGAACAGCAAGGCTTAGCTCGAGCACAAGTACCACAGGACTGCACAAATGACCGCACATCTCTTGACAAGGAAGGCCACCAAAAGGACCTGGCCACCAGATCTCTGGTGCCAAAAATTCCCGGGTGCCCTGCCAACACTGAGGAATGAACCTCGGAAATGACTCTGCTGGTCCATTTAGCAGGCACAAACAATCTGTCAGGTGGACAAGAGTCAGGCCTACCAGCCTGAAATCTCTGCAACACACGTCGCAGATCTGGAGAAATAGCTGACAGGATAACTCCTTCCTTAAGAATACCCACAGGTTCAGCGACTCCAGGAGCATCAGGCACAAAGCTCCTAGACAGAGCATCGGCCTTCACATTCTTAGAACCTGGTAAATACGAAACCACAAAGTCAAAACGGGAGAAAAACAATGACCAGCGGGCCTGTCTAGGATTCAGGCGTTTAGCAGACTCGAGGTACATCAGATTTTTGTGATCAGTCAAGACCACCACACGATGCTTAGCACCCTCGAGCCAATGACGCCACTCCTCAAATGCCCACTTCATGGCCAACAACTCCCGATTGCCCACATCATAATTTCGCTCTGCCGGCGAAAACTTCCTAGAGAAAAAGGCACAAGGTCTCATAGTAGAGCAACCAGGGCCTCTCTGCGACAAAACGGCCCCTGCCCCAATCTCCGAAGCATCCACTTCAACCTGAAAGGGAAGTGAGACATCAGGCTGGCACAAAACAGGCGCTGAAGTAAACCGGCGCTTCAACTCCTGGAAAGCCTCCACGGCAGCAGGAGCCCAGTTAGCCACATCAGAGCCTTTCTTGGTCATATCCGTCAACGGTTTAACAACGCTAGAAAAATTAGCGATAAAACGACGGTAGAAGTTAGCAAAACCCAAGAACTTCTGAAGACTCTTAACTGACGAGGGTTGAGTCCAATCATGAATAGCTCGAACCTTGACTGGGTCCATCTCCACAGCAGAAGGGGAAAAAATGAACCCTAAAAAGGGAACCTTCTGTACACCAAAGAGACACTTTGAGCCTTTAACAAACAAAGAATTTTCACGCAAAATCTTGAAAACCATCCTGACCTGTTCCACATGCGAGTCCCAATCATCAGAAAAAAACAGAATATCATCCAGATAAACGATCAAAAATTTATCCAGATACTTCCGGAAAATGTCATGCATAAAGGACTGAAAAACTGAAGGTGCATTAGAGAGCCCAAATGGCATCACCAAGTACTCAAAATGACCTTCGGGCATATTGAATGCGGTTTTCCATTCATCTCCTTGCTTAATGCGCACAAGGTTGTACGCACCACGAAGGTCTATCTTGGTGAACCACTTGGCACCTTTAATCCGGGCAAACAAGTCTGACAACAACGGCAAAGGATACTGAAATTTGACAGTGATCTTATTCAAAAGCCGATAGTCAATACAAGGCCTCAAAGATCCGTCCTTTTTAGCCACAAAAAAGAATCCCGCACCAAGAGGGGAAGAAGAAGGACGGATATGCCCCTTCTCCAGAGACTCCTTGATATATGAACGCATCGCGGTATGTTCAGGTACCGACAGATTAAACAGTCTTCCCTTAGGAAACTTACTGCCTGGAATCAAATCTATTGCACAGTCACATTCCCTATGAGGAGGCAATGCACTTGACCTAGACTCGCTGAAGACATCCTGATAATCAGACAAATACGCCGGAACTTCCGAAGGCGTAGAAGTAGCAATAGACACGGGCAGGGAATCTCCATGAATTCCATGACAGCCCCAACTTGACACTGACATTGCCTTCCAGTCCAAGACTGGATTATGGGTCTGTAACCATGGCAACCCCAAAACAACCAAATCATGCATCTTATGCAGAACAAGAAAACGTATCACCTCCCGATGTTCAGGAGTCATGCACATGGTAACCTGTGTCCAAAACTGCGGCTTATTTTCTGCCAATGGCGTAGCGTCAATACCCCTAAGAGGGATAGGATTTTCTAATGGCTCAAGAACAAAACCGCAACGCTTGGCAAATGACAGATCCATAAGACTCAGGGCAGCACCTGAATCTACAAACGCCACGACAGGATACGATGACAGTGAGCAAATCAAAGTTACAGATAGAATGAACTTAGGTTGCAAATTACCAATGGCGACAGGACTAACAACCTTAGTAAGACGCTTAGAGCATGCTGAGATAACATGTGCAGAATCACCACAGTAGTAACACAAGCCATTCTGGCGTCTATGAATTTTCCGCTCATTTCTAGTCAGGATTCTATCACATTGCATTAAATCAGGTGCCTGTTCAGATAACACCATGAGGGAATTTGCGGTTTTGCGCTCCCGCAACCGCCGGTCAATTTGAATCGCCAGGGCCATGGAATCATTCAGACCTGTGGGAATGGGAAAACCCACCATCACATTCTTAATGGCTTCAGAAAGGCCATTTCTAAAATTTGCAGCCAATGCACACTCGTTCCACTGGGTCAGCACGGACCATTTCCGAAATTTTTGGCAATACACCTCAGCCTCGTCCTGGCCCTGAGACATAGCCAGCAAGGCTTTTTCTGCCTGAATCTCAAGATTGGGTTCCTCATAAAGCAAACCGAGCGCCAGAAAAAACGCATCAATATCAGCCAATGCCGGATCTCCTGGCGCCAGCGAGAAAGCCCAATCCTGAGGGTCGCCCCGTAAAAAAGAAATAACAATTTTCACTTGCTGAGCGGAGTCTCCAGAGGAACAGGGTCTCAGGGACAAAAACAATTTACAATTATTCCTGAAATTTCTAAACTTAAATCGGTCTCCGGAAAACAGTTCAGGAATCGGTATCTTAGGTTCTGACATAGGATTTCTGGTAACATAATCTTGTATGCCCTGCACACGAGCAGCAAGCAGGTCCACACTTGTAATCAAGGTCTGGACATTCATGTCTGCAGCAATCACAAGCTACTCAAAGGTAAAGGGGAAAAGAAAAAAAAAAAAATGAGAGAGAGAAAAAAAAACTCAGAACTTTCTTTCTTATAATCCCACTTCTGCAATGCATTTAACATTTAGTACTGGCCTGGCAAACTGTTATGACCCCAATGGCGAGGGTCTCAGAGATATCAGCAAGTCTGCAAAGTACAAAAATCCAGCTCATAGGGCAGTGGTAACTGGGTTGACCATATATCTACTCCTAACGCCAACCCTAGAAGTAGCCGGGGAACATGCCTACGTTGGTCGCTAGATGTCTCGCGCCAGCCGGAGAGCTAACTACCCCTAGAAGAGGAAAACAAAGACCTCTCTTGCCTCCAGAGAAAGGACCCCAAAAGTAGGATACAAGCCCCCCACAAATAATAACGGTGAGGTAAGAGGAAATGACAAACACAGAGATGAACTAGGTTTAGCACAGAGAGGCCCACTTACTAATAGCAGAATATAGTAAGATAACTTATATGATCAACAAAAACCCTATCAAAAATCCACGCTGGAGATTCAAGAACCCCCGAACCGTCTAACGGCCCGGGGGGAGAACACCAGCCGCCCTAGAGCTTCCAGCAAGGTCAGGATACAGATAATATACAAGCTGGACAAAAAATGCAAACAATAACGAATAGCAAAAAGCAAAAAAGCAGACTTAGCTTAATCAAGCAGGAACCAGGATCAGTAGACAAGAGCACTACAGATTAGCTCTGATATCAACGTTGCCAGGCATTGAACTGAAGGTCCAGGGAGCTTATATAGCAACACCCCTGACCTAACGACCCAGGTGAGCATAAAAGGAATGACTGACAAACCCAGAGTCAAATCACTAGTAGCCACTAGAGGGAGCCAAAAAGTAAATTCACAACAGTCTGCACAGCTTGAGTATGGGCATTTGCTGCAGCAGAGGTAGCGGCTGCTGCAAGATCAGTCACTGGAACGGAGTCAGCAGCTGTGGCACTAGCAGTCACTGGAGGGGTGTCGGTCGTCAGGGCAGGGTCGTCCTTCATACCTGCTTCAGATGCAGTCCCTCCGGTGCCGGTCTGCTCTTCCTCCGCTGGGGTCTGGAATGCTGGCTGCAGGGCCTCGCGCTGCGGCGTTGTCATCTCCGTTTGCAGCACCTCGCTTTCCGGCAGGGCCTGGCTTTCTGGCTTTGGAGCGCTGGAACTTCTTTCCTGCTCCGGACCAGACGAGGCTGCCGACAGATGTCTGGTGAGGCTCCCGATGATGGTCTTCTTCCACCCGGCCTCAGTGCTCAGCTGCGTCTGCGGGAGTTGGTGGATCAGCTCGTCCGCTCCGGTCTGCAGGAGGTCAGCGTCAACTGTGGAGGTCTGGCTGCGGTGCCTCTCCAGGTAGCTGGGGGAGTCCTCGGCTCCGACTCCACGCTCCGGCTCTGGGCGGCTCGCCATGGCGTCCTCCATGTCGCTGAATTCTTCTTCCTGGTCCTTTTCCCGCTCTCTCCTTCGTGGGCGGTTTCGCTTTCGTTGTCTCCGTCCCCCATTGAGGATCAGTAGGCGGATCTCGGCTGCTGACGGACACGTCCTCAAGGGGCTGAAATATTTAGACTGGGCGGCCATTGTCTTTCGCGCTCTCCAGCTTGTCTACGCCTACTCCACGCCCCTCTTCTTCTCCTACGCTCTCCTCAGAGCTGTAATGGCGGCGGATTTTGGCGGCAAATGGCACAGCACAGTCCTTGCAATAAAGTACAGTCCAAGCACAGTAAATCACAGTTCCAAGGCACACATGACCTGATTCTTCAGGCTTAAGTAGATCCTGTTCGTGACGCCAAGTTTGCAGCGCCCCCACCGCCGCAGGGCCGAGGGGTACCCGGTACCGGGCCTCCGAGTCTCTGCTCTGGGGTTGTCACGGTGGCTAGGCCCGGTCCGTGACCCTGCTGGTGGGGAGGCGACGTACAGTGAATGATAGATAAGGATGGTGATGCGGTGTAGTGCCGGACGCGGTAAAATAACGAGGACACCAGGTTGCAGTCTCTTTACCTCTTTACTGAAGATCTCTGGGTCCTCAATCCGGAATACGGTTAACCAGGCTGCGCAAGTCCGGCCGGTCCAATGGCACCTCCAGAGTTCTCTTTGCAGGTGGAAATCTGTGCCTTCCTGCTAGCGCTATGTGTTGTGGTCCTTCCCTGCTGTGCTTACGGAAAGTCCCCACAACTGTTGTGTCTGTTTCTTAAGTTCCCTCACAACTCGATTAGATGATGTTCTGCTAATCTTCCGTCCCTCCCTGATGTTACGGTTAGGACGGCACCCGTATGACGGGTAGGCTCGGAGCTCTTCCGGGACCCTAGAGTCGCCCCTCTCCACTAGTTGCCCCCTATGTCTTCGTAGGTGTTTTAGGTGAGACAGCCCGCCTATGACTGACTGTCCTGCCGTTGGTTTGAAGTATTGCTTGAAGCTAGATTTATGAATACTTCCTCGGTGTTCCGGCCGCCGGTTGTGCGCCTCAGTAGAATGTTGCCTCGGTCTTGCAGCACGACTCCTACTGGTATTCTCCTTGTTGCTTTGATCTCGTTTCTCACTAAGCACAATCTATCTCGCTTCCAATCCTTCCTTGGGCACCGCCGCTATACTGAGCAGGCACGGTCCCGTTACGTTCCCTCCAGTTGCCAGGCCTCTGTCAGGATCCCACCCCTGACAGGGACCCTACCGAATCTTCCCCCACAACACCCTCTGCCACAAGGTGTTGCCTGGTTCCAACCCAGTCAGCTTTCTCCCTAACTTCCTGCCTGACCCCCAGTTTTACCAGTATGTGAGGAGTGGCCTAATGAATAGAACCCTTAGCTCCCCCTGGAGGCCCGGCTGTGAAATGTATTGGTGTCTGTGATACCTGGTCAGATGAACTCCTTCAGTGCCATCAGACGTACCATAGCTCCCCTTAGCGGCGGAGCCACAGTACTGCAACGACCAGGACTCTGGGGCGCTGCACTTACATAGTTTCTCACTCCATTGTCTCCATGTAACAGGTTTATGGGCAAGCAGCAGTCAGGACCACGTCACAACCACATGTAACAACCCCCTAAAGCTGCTGTTTTGCAAACCAGTCTATCGCCCCCTTGGCTGTGACAAAAGCACTGCCTCCTTTCATATTTCGTTCATTGCACTTTTCTACCATTGAACCCAAGGATGCCATTGTCCTTGCTCGCCTACCATGAAATGCAGAGAACTGGCAGAAGATTGTTGATTATCCAGATAGAACAACATACTGGTTAAAGCTAAAGTTAATTTATTTCAGTTCTTCAATCCTAAAAGTGAAACTCCTGTATTATATAGAGTCATTACAGAGTGATCTATTTCTTTTCCAAAGATTTATTAAGTTTTCCAATAAACAGGGTAGTTAAAGGGGTGGGGGGGAAGGATATGATGGGGGGAAAGAAGGGGAGTGTAGGATAGCAACATACGGTACAATACACACAAAAACAAGTAAAACATCATATGGCTATAAGTATGATGGTAAGTTGTTTTTTTTTTTAAACAAATTGAATTTTCTGGTCAGTAGCTTAGTACAATGTTAAGGGCATCCCCTCTTGGGGAAGAGAATGACGGGTTAGGTTGCTTAATCTGCAAGAAAAAGTATATGCAGAACAATGGCATTAACTTAAGTAACTATATAATTACCGTATTTTACGCTTTGTAAGACGCACTTTATTTCCCCCAAATTTGGGGGGGAAATGTGGGTGCGTCTAACAAAGCGGATATACCGCTTACCATTACAGGCTGGGATGAGGGGGTGTCCGCCACTGCTACCGCCCGCCGCCACTGTCGCCCGCCGCCGCTGTCACCCGCCGCCACTGCCGGGGTTGTCCGCTGCTGCCCCGGGTGATGCTGGAGGCTCCGGTGCTGCGGGGGGCTCTGGCGACATTTTGTGAAAGACCAGAGCCCCCCGGCAGTTCGTCCATGCGTTCTAGTATGACTAACTCCTGGAAAATGGCCGCCGGAATCTCGGGAGATGAGATTTCAGCACTGAGATCTCATCTCTCGAGATTCCGGCGGCCATTTTCCCAGAGTCAGTCATACAGGAACGCATGGACGAACTGCTGGGGGCTCTGGTCTTTCACAAAATGTTGCCAGAGCCCCCCGCAGCACCGGAGACAGCCCTGGAGACAGCCCTGCAGCACTGGAGACAGCCCTGCAGCACCACAGCCCCCTGTAGTACCAGAGCCCCCTGCAGCACCAGAGCCCCCTGCAGCACCAGAGCCCCCTGCAGCACCAGAGCCCCCTGCAGCACCCCTCATCCCAGCCTGCAGCACAGCAGCCCCCATGCAGCACCGAAGCCCCCCTGCAGACCCCATCATCCCAGCCTGCAGCAATGCTCCACTCCTGCCTCCAGCAACGACCCTGGGACCCTGATCCACCGCAGCCACAACCCCTGGTAAGCAATAAGACGCATGGATTATAAGAAGCCCCCTCAATTTATTAAAAAAAGTTTTTTCCTATTTTTCTCCTCAAAATTTGGGGTGCGTCTTATAATCCGGAGCGTCTTACAAAGCGAAAAATACGGTAAGTGCTAGCCCGTCCCCTTGGGATATAGAAATATAGCGATCCTATTTTATAGACACTGTCGGACTTCAGACTTGATAGGGGAGACTTATTGGTGCACCGCATCTCCCCTTTCTGACCTACTGTTGATACACTGCCGCACTCCATTGTATACAGATATTAGGATTGCACGGGGTACTTGGGCGGGCTGTGTATGACACACATGGTTTGATCCCTCCCTCTCAATATGGAGTGGCCAATTGACTGTGTTAGTTCTGCGACTGGGCGTGTTTGTCATGACACATGTGGTTAGACCACTCCTCCTTAAAACCAGATTGGCCAGTCGACTGTATAAGATTCATGGGGCTCATCGTACTGACACACCCCCAGGAAGAAGCAAAACGCGAAACGCGCGTCGAGGCTTGTTGGCTGAGCATTTTGTGACAGACACAGAGCAGGTAATATGTATGGGGTACGGGATGCTCTTACTATTTCTTGCATGATCACAGCAGTAGCACTTTGATATCTAGTATGGGGAACTGTTTATTCATTTATGGTGTAATGTCTTTGCGCAAATCCTCACTATAGTATTTGCATGATTGCAGCTAACTACATGCGCCTCATCTTACCCCTCCTAGTATAGTCATAGGACTAAAGCAATCTATGTATCCTCATTTTGACACTAAATAGGAAGTGCATGGAATTTTGATTGTCTATGGTATAGGCTTTTTGTTAAAATCCTTTCTCAGTATTTTTAAGATTGCAGCAGAATGTATGCATTTCTTTCAATTCCTGTTAGCATATTTAGAAAACCATAGTTAAATATATATGTATCTCTACATTTTCATGCATGTTCCCTTCAAATCCTGTCTCTGAAAATTACATGTCTGGCTCTAGCTGACCATATCCAATTTTGTTGGTTTGTTTTGAGGTACCTATTCACCTGTCAGAAGTGTAGACTAGTGGCCCTTTTAGAAGAAAAGGTGCGGGGTCTGAAAGAAAGAATAGCAACTTTGAAACTCATCAAAGAGAATGAAGACTTCCTAGACAGAACAGAAGCATCTCTACTGGTCACAGAAGGTGAAAAAAGTGTCAGAGAACCTCCAAAAGCAGATGAGTGGAAGCATGTGACCAAAAGAAGAAAGACCATGGAGAAATCACCAACCACACAACTGAAGAACCGATATCAAATCTTTGTAGAGGATGAAGATGGCACACCTAAGGATGAAGCAAGCAAAAAAGAAAAGGGTACACAGCAACAAGTGACAGCAAAAAGTACAGCGAAGAAGCAACGAAGAGTGGTGGTGGTGGGAGACTCACTACTGAGAGGCACAAAAGCAGCCATCTGCAGACCGGACATAACCGCAAGAGAAGTATGCTGCCTTCCAGGTGCGATGATCAAGGATGTGACCAATAGGATACCAAAGCTCTTCAGCTCCAAGGACGTCCACCCATTTCTTCTGATACATGTTGGCACCAATGATACGGCAAGGAAGGACCTACCGACAATCTGCAAGGACTTTGAAGAGTTGGGGAAGAAAGTAAAGGAACTGGATGCACAGGTAGTTTTTTCTTCTATCCTTCCAGTAGACGGGCATGGCACCAGGAGATGGAACAGGATCCTTGATGCGAACAACTGGCTAAGACGATGGTGCAGACAACAAGGATTCGGATTCCTGGACCACGGTGTGAATTACTTGTACGATGGACTCCTCACCAGAGACGGACTACACCTCAACAAACCTGGGAAACACACATTCGCCAGAAGACTCGCTACACTCATCAGGAGGGCATTAAACTAGAAGAAGAGGGGACGGGAAGAAAAACATTAGACTCGAACAAAGAAGACCCAGGAAAACATACTCAGAAGGGAGGTAAGAACATTTCTTGTTATGGTTCTCAATGGCAAGAGAACATAGCCCAGCAAACATAAGAACTAGCTCTTGGAAGGATGGAAACTAAACTGACCATGAACTAAACCTGCCGCACAACTAACAGTAGCCGGGTAGCGTAGCCTGCGTTTTATCCCTAGACGCCCAGCGCCGGCCGGAGGACTAACTAATCCTGGCAGAGGAAAATATAGTCCTGGCTCACCTCTAGAGAAATTTCCCCGAAAGGCAGACAAAGGCCCCCACAAATATTGGCGGTGATTTTAGATGAAATGACAAACGTAGTATGAAAATAGGTTTAGCAAAATTGAGGTCCGCTTACTAGATAGCAGGAAGACAGAAAGGACACTTTCATGGTCAGCTGAAAACCCTATCAAAACACATCCTGAAATTACTTTAAGACTCTAGTATTAACTCATAACATCAGAGTGGCAATTTCAGATCACAAGAGCTTTCCAGACACAGAAACGAAACTACAGCTGTGAACTGGAACAAAATGCAAAAACAAACAAGGACTAAAGTCCCACTTAGCTGGGAGTTGTCTAGCAGCAGGAACATGCACAGAAAGGCTTCTGATTACAATGTTGACCGGCATGGAAGTGACAGAGGAGCAAGGCTAAATAGCGACTCCCACATCCTGATGGAAACAGGTGAACAGAGAGGATGATGCACACCAGTTCAATTCCACCAGTGGCCACCGGGGGAGCCCAAAATCCAATTTCACAACAGTACCCCCCCCTCAAGGAGGGGGCACCGAACCCTCACCAGAACCACCAGGGCGATCAGGATGAGCCCTATGAAAGGCACGGACCAAATCGGAGGCATGAACATCAGAGGCAGTCACCCAAGAATTATCCTCCTGACCGTATCCCTTCCATTTGACCAGATACTGGAGTTTCCGTCTGGAAACACGGGAGTCCAAGATTTTTTCCACAACGTACTCCAACTCGCCCTCAACCAACACCGGAGCAGGAGGCTCAACGGAAGGCACAACCGGTACCTCATACCTGCGCAATAATGACCGATGAAAAACATTATGAATAGAAAAAGATGCAGGGAGGTCCAAACGGAAGGACACAGGGTTAAGAATCTCCAATATCTTGTACGGGCCGATGAACCGAGGCTTAAACTTGGGAGAAGAAACCCTCATAGGGACGAAACGAGAAGACAACCACACCAAGTCCCCAACACAAAGCCGAGGACCAACCCGACGCCGGCGGTTGGCAAAAAGCTGAGTCTTCTCCTGGGACAACTTCAAATTGTCCACTACCTGCCCCCAAATCTGATGCAACCTCTCCACCACAGCATCCACTCCAGGACAATCCGAAGATTCCACCTGACCAGAAGAAAATCGAGGATGAAACCCCGAATTACAGAAAAAGGGAGACACCAAGGTGGCAGAGCTGGCCCGATTATTGAGGGCAAACTCCGCTAAAGGCAAAAAAGCAACCCAATCATCCTGATCTGCAGACACAAAACACCTCAAATATGTCTCCAAGGTCTGATTCGTCCGCTCGGTCTGGCCATTAGTCTGAGGATGGAAAGCAGACGAGAAAGACAAATCTATGCCCATCCTAGCACAGAATGCTCGCCAAAATCTAGACACGAATTGGGTACCTCTGTCAGAAACGATATTCTCCGGAATACCATGCAAACGGACCACATTTTGAAAAAACAGAGGAACCAACTCGGAAGAAGAAGGCAACTTAGGCAGGGGAACCAAATGGACCATCTTAGAGAAACGATCACACACCACCCAGATGACAGACATCTTCTGAGAAACAGGAAGATCCGAAATAAAATCCATCGAGATGTGCGTCCAGGGCCTCTTCGGGATAGGCAAGGGCAACAACAATCCACTAGCCCGAGAACAACAAGGCTTGGCCCGAGCACAAACGTCACAAGACTGCACGAAGCCTCGCACATCTCGAGACAGGGAAGGCCACCAGAAGGACCTTGCCACCAAATCCCTGGTACCAAAGATTCCAGGATGACCTGCCAACGCAGAAGAATGAACCTCAGAAATGACTTTACTGGTCCAATCATCAGGAACAAACAGTCTACCAGGTGGGCAACGATCAGGTCTATCCGCCTGAAACTCCTGCAAGGCCCGCCGCAGGTCTGGAGAAACGGCAGACAATATCACTCCATCCTTAAGGATACCTGTAGGTTCAGAATTACCAGGGGAGTCAGGCTCAAAACTCCTAGAAAGGGCATCCGCCTTAACATTCTTAGAACCCGGCAGGTAGGACACCACAAAATTAAACCGAGAGAAAAACAACGACCAGCGCGCCTGTCTAGGATTCAGGCGTCTGGCGGACTCAAGATAAATTAGATTTTTGTGGTCAGTCAATACCACCACCTGATGTCTAGCCCCCTCAAGCCAATGACGCCACTCCTCAAAAGCCCACTTCATGGCCAAAAGCTCCCGATTCCCAACATCATAATTCCGCTCGGCGGGCGAAAATTTACGCGAGAAAAAAGCACAAGGTCTCATCACGGAGCAATCGGAACTTCTCTGCGACAAAACCGCCCCAGCTCCGATTTCAGAAGCGTCGACCTCAACCTGAAAAGGAAGAGCAACATCAGGCTGACGCAACACAGGGGCGGAAGAAAAGCGGCGCTTAAGCTCCCGAAAGGCCTCCACAGCAGCAGGGGACCAATCAGCAACATCAGCACCCTTCTTAGTCAAATCAGTCAATGGTTTAACAACATCAGAAAAACCAGCAATAAATCGACGATAAAAGTTAGCAAAGCCCAAAAATTTCTGAAGACTCTTAAGAGAAGAGGGTTGCGTCCAATCACAAATAGCCTGAACCTTGACAGGATCCATCTCGATGGAAGAGGGGGAAAAAATATATCCCAAAAAGGAAATCTTTTGAACCCCAAAAACGCACTTAGAACCCTTCACACACAAGGAATTAGACCGCAAAACCTGAAAAACCCTCCTGACCTGCTGGACATGAGAGTCCCAGTCATCCGAAAAAATCAAAATATCATCCAGATACACAATCATAAATTTATCCAAATAATCACGGAAAATGTCATGCATAAAGGACTGAAAGACTGAAGGGGCATTTGAAAGACCAAAAGGCATCACCAAATACTCAAAGTGGCCCTCGGGCGTATTAAATGCGGTTTTCCACTCATCCCCCTGCTTAATTCGCACCAAATTATACGCCCCACGGAGATCTATCTTAGAGAACCACTTGGCCCCCTTTATGCGAGCAAACAAATCAGTCAGCAGTGGCAACGGATATTGATATTTAACCGTGATTTTATTCAAAAGCCGATAATCAATGCACGGCCTCAAAGAGCCATCTTTCTTAGCCACAAAGAAAAAACCGGCTCCTAAGGGAGATGACGAAGGACGAATATGTCCCTTTTCCAAGGACTCCTTTATATATTCTCGCATAGCCGCATGTTCAGGCACAGACAGATTAAATAAACGACCCTTAGGGTATTTACTACCCGGAATCAAATCTATGGCACAATCACACTCCCGGTGCGGAGGTAATGAACCAAGCTTAGGTTCTTCAAAAACGTCACGATATTCAGTCAAGAATTCAGGAATCTCAGAGGGAATAGATGATGAAATGGAAACCACAGGTACGTCCCCATGCGTCCCCTTACATCCCCAGCTTAACACAGACATAGCTTTCCAGTCAAGGACTGGGTTATGAGATTGCAGCCATGGCAATCCAAGCACCAACACATCATGTAGGTTATACAGCACAAGAAAGCGAATAATCTCCTGGTGATCCGGATTAATCCGCATAGTTACTTGTGTCCAGTATTGTGGTTTATTGCTAGCCAATGGGGTGGAGTCAATCCCCTTCAGGGGTATAGGAGTTTCAAGAGGCTCCAAATCATACCCACAGCGTTTGGCAAAGGACCAATCCATAAGACTCAAAGCGGCGCCAGAGTCGACATAGGCATCCGCGGTAATAGATGATAAAGAACAAATCAGGGTCACAGATAGAATAAACTTAGACTGTAAAGTGCCAATTGAAACAGACTTATCAAGCTTCTTAGTACGCTTAGAGCATGCTGATATAACATGAGTTGAATCACCGCAATAGAAGCACAACCCATTTTTTCGTCTAAAATTCTGCCGTTCACTTCTGGACAGAATTCTATCACATTGCATATTCTCTGGCGTCTTCTCAGTAGACACCGCCAAATGGTGCACAGGTTTGCGCTCCCGCAGACGCCTATCGATCTGGATAGCCATTGTCATGGACTCATTCAGACCCGCAGGCACAGGGAACCCCACCATAACATCCTTAATGGCATCAGAGAGACCCTCTCTGAAATTCGCCGCCAGGGCGCACTCATTCCACTGAGTAAGCACAGCCCATTTACGGAATTTCTGGCAGTATATTTCAGCTTCGTCTTGCCCCTGAGATAGGGACATCAAGGCCTTTTCCGCCTGAAGTTCTAACTGAGGTTCCTCATAAAGCAACCCCAAGGCCAGAAAAAACGCATCCACATTGAGCAACGCAGGATCCCCTGGAGCCAATGCAAAAGCCCAATCCTGAGGGTCGCCCCGGAGCAAGGAAATCACAATCCTGACCTGCTGAGCAGGATCTCCAGCAGAGCGAGATTTCAGGGACAAAAACAACTTGCAATTATTTTTGAAATTTTGAAAGCAAGATCTATTCCCCGAGAAAAATTCAGGCAAAGGAATTCTAGGTTCAGATATAGGAACATGAACAACAAAATCTTGTAAATTTTGAACTTTCGTGGTGAGATTATTCAAACCTGCAGCTAAACTCTGAATATCCATTTTAAACAGGTGAACACAGAGCCATTCCAGGATTAGAAGGAGAGAGAGAGAGAAAGGCTGCAATATAGGCAGACTTGCAAGAGATTCAATTACAAGCACACTCACAACTGAAGGAAAAAAGAAAAAAAAAAAAAAAAAAACTTCAGCAGACTTCTCTTTTCTCTCCTTTCTCTGTCAATTAATTTAACCCTTTGTGGCCGGTCAAACTGTTATGGTTCTCAATGGCAAGAGAACATAGCCCAGCAAACATAAGAACTAGCTCTTGGAAGGATGGAAACTAAACTGACCATGAACTAAACCTGCCGCACAACTAACAGTAGCCGGGTAGCGTAGCCTGCGTTTTATCCCTAGACGCCCAGCGCCGGCCGGAGGACTAACTAATCCTGGCAGAGGAAAATATAGTCCTGGCTCACCTCTAGAGAAATTTCCCCGAAAGGCAGACAAAGGCCCCCACAAATATTGGCGGTGATTTTAGATGAAATGACAAACGTAGTATGAAAATAGGTTTAGCAAAATTGAGGTCCGCTTACTAGATAGCAGGAAGACAGAAAGGACACTTTCATGGTCAGCTGAAAACCCTATCAAAACACATCCTGAAATTACTTTAAGACTCTAGTATTAACTCATAACATCAGAGTGGCAATTTCAGATCACAAGAGCTTTCCAGACACAGAAACGAAACTACAGCTGTGAACTGGAACAAAATGCAAAAACAAACAAGGACTAAAGTCCCACTTAGCTGGGAGTTGTCTAGCAGCAGGAACATGCACAGAAAGGCTTCTGATTACAATGTTGACCGGCATGGAAGTGACAGAGGAGCAAGGCTAAATAGCGACTCCCACATCCTGATGGAAACAGGTGAACAGAGAGGATGATGCACACCAGTTCAATTCCACCAGTGGCCACCGGGGGAGCCCAAAATCCAATTTCACAACAATTTCTAAAACAATCCACAGCAAGGAGATTGGAAAAAAACAAAATCCTCTAAACTGCATGCTCACAAACGCCAGAAGCCTGACAAACAAGATGGAAGAACTAGAAGCAGAAATATCTACAGGTAACTTTGACATAGTGGGAATAACCGAGACATGGTTAGATGAAAGCTATGACTGGGCAGTTAACTTACAGGGTTACAGTCTGTTTAGAAAGGATCGTAAAAATCGGAGAGGAGGAGGGGTTTGACTCTATGTAAAGTCTTGTCTAAAGTCCACTTTAAGGGAGGATATTAGCGAAGGGAATGAGGATGTCGAGTCCATATGGGTCGAAATTCATGGAGGGAAAAATGGTAACAAAATTCTCATTGGGGTCTGTTACAAACCCCCAAATATAACAGAAATCATGGAAAGTCTACTTCTAAAGCAGATAGATGAAGCTGCAACCCATAATGAGGTCCTGGTTATGGGGGACTTTAACTACCCGGATATTAACTGGGAAACAGAAACCTGTGAAACCCATAAAGGCAACAGGTTTCTGCTAATAACCAAGAAAAATGATCTTTCACAATTGGTGCAGAGTCCAACCAGAGGAGCAGCACTTTTAGACCTAATACTATCTAATAGACCTGACAGAATAACAAATCTGCAGGTGGTCGGGCATCTAGGAAATAGCGACCACAATATTGTACAGTTTCACCTGTCTTTCACAGGGGGACTTGTCAGGGAGTCACAAAAACACTGAACTTTAGGAAGGCAAAGTTTGACCAGCTTAGAGATGCCCTTAATCTGGTAGACTGGGACAATATCCTCAGAAATAAGAATACAGATAAAAAATGGAAAATGTTTAAGAACATCCTAAATAGGCACTGTAAGTGGTTTATACCTTGTGGGAATAAAAGGACTAGAAATAGGAAAAACCCAATGTGGCTAAACAAAGAAGTAAGACAGGCAATTAACAGTAAAAAGAAAGCATTTGCACTACTAAAGCAGGATGGCACCATTGAAGCTCTAAAAAACTATAGGGAGAAAAATACTTTATCTAAAAAACTAATTAAAGCTGCCAAAAAGGAAACAGAGAAGCACATTGCTAAGGAGAGTAAAACTAATCCCAAACTGTTCTTCAACTATATCAATAGTAAAAGAATAAAAACTGAAAATGTAGGCCCCTTAAAAAACAGTGAGGAAAGAATGGTTGTAGATGACGAGGAAAAGGCTAACATATTAAACACCTTCTTCTCCACGGTATTCACGGTGGAAAATGAAATGCTAGGTGAAATCCCAAGAAACAATGAAAATCCTATATTAAGGGTCACCAATCTAACCCAAGAAGAGGTGCGAAACCGGCTAAATAAGATTAAAATAGATAAATCTCCGGGTCCGGATGGCATACACCCACGAGTACTAAGAGAACTAAGTAATGTAATAGATAAACCATTATTTCTTATTTTTAGGGACTCTATAGCGACGAGGTCTGTTCTGCAGGACTGGCGCATAGCAAATGTGGTGCCAATATTCAAAAAGGGCTCTAAAAGTGAACCTGGAAATTATAGGCCAGTAAGTCTAACCTCTACTGTTGGTAAAATATTTGAAGGGTTTCTGAAGGATGTTATTCTGGATTATCTCAATGAGGATAACTGTTTAACTCCATATCAGCATGGGTTTATGAGAAATTGCTCCTGTCAAACCAATCTAATCAGTTTTTATGAAGAGGTAAGCTATAGGCTGGACCACGGTGAGTCATTGGACGTGGTATATCTCGATTTTTCCAAAGCGTTTGATACCGTGCCGCACAAGAGGTTGGTACACAAAATGAGAATGCTTGGTCTCGGGGAAAATGTGTGTAAATGGGTTAGTAACTGGCTTAGTGATAGAAAGCAGAGGGTGGTTATAAATGGTATAGTCTCTAACTGGGTCGCTGTGACCAGTGGGGTACCGCAGGGGTCGGTATTGGGACCTGTTCTCTTCAACATATTCATTAATGATCTGGTAGAAGGTTTACACAGTAAAATATTGATATTTGCAGATGATACAAAACTATGTAAAGCAGTTAATACAAGAGAAGATAGTATTCTGCTACAGATGGATCTGGATAAGTTGGAAACTTGGGCTGAAAGGTGGCAGGTGAGGTTTAACAATGATAAATGTAAGGTTATACACATGGGAAGAAGGAATCAATATCACCATTACACACTGAACGGGAAACCACTGGGTAAATCTGACAGGGAGAAGGACTTGGGGATCCTAGTTAATGATAAACTTACCTGGAGCAGCCAGTGCCAGGCAGCAGCTGCCAAGGCAAACAGGATCATGGGGTGCATTAAAAGAGGTCTGGATACACATGATGAGAGCATTATACTGCCTCTGTACAAATCCCTAGTTAGACCGCACATGGAGTACTGTGTCCAGTTTTGGGCACCGGTGCTCAGGAAGGATATAATGGAACTAGAGAGAGTACAAAGGAGGGCAGCAAAATTAATAAAGGGGATGGGAGAACTACAATACCCAGATAGATTAGCGAAATTAGGATTATTTAGTCTAGAAAAAAGACAACTGAGGGGCGATCTAATAACCATGTATAAGTATATAAGGGGACAATACAAATATCTCGCTGAGGATCTGTTTATACCAAGGAAGGTGACGGGCACAAGGGGGCATTCTTTGCGTCTGGAGGAGAGAAGGTTTTTCCACCAACATAGAAGAGGATTCTTTACTGTTAGGGCAGTGAGAATCTGGAATTGCTTGCCTGAGGAGGTGGTGATGGCGAACTCAGTCGAGGGGTTCAAGAGAGGCCTGGATGTCTTCCTGGAGCAGAACAATATTGTATCATACAATTATTAGGTTCTGTAGAAGGACGTAGATCTGGGGATTTATTATGATGGAATATAGGCTGAACTGGATGGACAAATGTCTTTTTTCGGCCTTACTAACTATGTTACTATGTTACTATGTTACTATGTTACCTATTGACGGTTCTTGTTTGTGTATATGTTTTTAATTATTTGTAATAAAAACTCAGTTTTAACAGTATAAAAGGTCTTTTGAGACACTTCTTTGAACACGGTCCATGTAGCTGTGGTTCAGTATGTTTTCAATGTTACATGAAGTGTTACCCACTCCTTAGGGGAATATGGGCTTGGGTATTGTGCTTACAAAGAAAAAGTATACGCAGAACAATGGCATTATCTTAAGTAACTATATAATTAAGTGCTAGCCCATCCCCTTGGGACACCCTAAGTGTAACAAGGGCATGTGGGCGAAAATATCCGGCTCATTATCAAAGCTAATTATTAGGAAGAAATACATTTGTAACTTGTAAGAGGCGTAATAAAGACAGATAGTAATATGTGTAGGACAGGACTACAAGTCAAGTAGGACTTCCTCAGGGGTTGCAATATGTACAATCCCGGATATGAATTTTACCAAAATAGTGGAGGAAGGAGACCATGAATAGGCAAAGTGAGACCTCCGGAGCTCCCATGTAACTGATTAAAAATCTCGTCGCTTTTTCAAAGTGTCATTAGATAAATCTCTAAAGAATGTTAGGTGGCCATATGGGGAGAGCAGGAAGTCTTTTTCGGAGGAGAGGTCAAATAGTTTACCTCTAACCCACGCCGGGAAAAAGGAGACTATAATGTCTCTTGGCACGTCCAGTGAGAGGGACAAGGGTCTTTTAATTCGGTAGACTCTTTCTATGATATTAGGTTCGTTGATATCAGGAATGAGTTGAGAGATCATTTTGTGGATATAGTTTTTCAAGTGGGGGCGTTTAACAGACTCTGGAACTCCCCTGATTTTCACGTTGCTTCTCCGCCTATGGTCTTCGAGACTTGCCAAGTTACACTTAAGTGAATCTATGTCTCTTTGCAGACTTTCCAGCAAAGCTGTGGATATAGGAGGAGTCGGTGATAGATCCGAATGGGGAAGATCGAAATCTCCAAGGGGAAAATCTTCCATACTGCTGTCTGAAGAGTTTACAGAGGGTGCGTATGAGTCGTGTGTTGACGAAGAGTAGTCGCAGAGGGAAGACCTTGAGGAAGATAAGGACGAGGAGGAATCGAGGCTTTCTGCAATGGATGTCAGTGCGTCCTTTATATAAGACTCAGATGCTGTATCCGTACAAGATGGTACAGTGCTTGATGGATTGAAAGAGAGGAAAGAACATTTTTCTAGTATTAGGGAGTAGTCATCTAGGAATGTGACACTTGACTTTTGGGTTTTCATTGGTTGTAAGCCATAATCATCAACATTAACAGAAATAATCACGTGAATTAGATCACTCTGTTTGTAATGACTCTATATAATATAGGAGTTTCACTTTTTGTATTGAAGAACTGAAATAAAATAGCTTTTTGATGATATTCTAATTTTGTGAGAAGCACTTTGTATAGACAGTAGTTTCAATTGCTACAATTATGAAATGTGTTATAAAGAATTTTTATTTTGCCAATATTAACAAAAAAAGTGAAGAAATTTGTGAACAGAGCTTAAAGGAAAAATATTGTCACCATTTTATTTGGGATCCATCATTATATGACATTATTATACTCAATATTCAAAAAACAAGTAGAGATCCAGATGGAGCCAATAATCCATTTAATCACACAAAATGTTTGCATCTGTTAAAAATAAAAAAAAATCTACCGTAATCATGATTCTACACGATTTGAGAATGTTTACAAAAAGCTAGTCCCTGTGCTTTTACCAATTTTAAACTGTTTTTGCTAGTTATATTGAGATGGGCACACTTGCCTCCGTTGCTGTTGACAGAATTGGATGCGTAGGTTCTACTTTCTCTCTTCTTGGGAATGTCCCAACCTCACGGCGGAATTCCCCCAAACTAAGCCTTAAGCAAGACTGCCTACGTTTGGGTTTGGTTTCCATAAATCCATCCCCTTTCTGCATGAAAAATACCTGCATTGGTCAGGATTGCATCCAATAAATGTGGACATTCCCTGGCAAATTCAGAACTGTTGCCAACTATGTATTGGTCAGGGAGCTGAGATCAGTAACAAAGCCTTGAACAACGAGGTGATAACTCCTATAAATGCAAAGTTCCATTTGGTCTGGTAGACTTTTGAACCAGACATTTTTAGTAGATCGAAATTCCTGAGCCCCAATACATAATCTGCAACAAGTCCTTCACATACCAGGAGCAGTTTGTAATACTGGAGTCTTCTTACATCGAAGAGCAAACTTTGGGCTCCATCAGGCACCAGCGTCCAGGTGAGGCTGTTGCACCCCTAACTATAAGCTACTAATTTAAATTTACCCATGAGTGCACTATATATCATGCTCCAGCCAATTGCTGGACCCCGCATTAATAATTTTCTGTAATTGTCTTATAGTGATTGTGTCATCAGAAAATAATATATTATTAAAATCAGGTTTTTGTATCATATGTATTTTAATTTTTTATTCATATCGCGATCTTTATAAAAAAAAAATGAATTTTTTTTTTCACTCATACATCCTGTCCTTTCAGGAACTGGTTTTCAGCAGACTCCTTATCAGCAGAGACAGGATTACAATAACACTGTAGACAGCTGATAACAGGATCCACCAATCACAAAAGGCGATGTCACAGCTCCGCCTTGACCTTTGCACAGGCTCATCAGATGCTTCAATACAAAGTATAGGGTCGGGATCTGTTCCTGGCAGCTAATTTACATGTTGATTTAATGAAACAACAGGTAGATAGAACTTAAATTTGCCCTAGTATTAAAATTGCAACTTTTCCTGTTTTTTTATATTAAATATGGATCGTGATATAGAAAAACAAATTGCTAAAAAAATAACACAAAAACTTGATTTGAACATAGATCATTTTGTGATGACGCATTTTCTTTAATAATGTGTCAGGACTCAGGAAATCATAATATAAAATAACCAATCTCAGACATTTTAATATTTTTAGAGGAAAAATACACTGCGCACAAAATAGGTCTTAAAGTACCAAAAATGTATTCCTGGAGCACGAAAGGATTACCTGATTTTGCTGACATATCTTGGAGGAAATTTTCTAACCCTATCTAATATCTCCCATTGAGACTCTCTAGCGGACGCCACTGGGGGCCGAGATATTTCTCCTTCCCTGCTAGGAGATTGACAATATCTATCTCCAAGCGCTTCTTAGTGTTTTCTCAGTGTTTGAGCCGACCAAGTGTCCTTTTCATTGAAATCAATCCACACAACATATTTTGGGATTAGTGTATTGATTTTTGTGTATGTGTTGTAGCGAGAGCTCTGCCAACCCCATGATTCAGATATATAAATAGGGTCTCCAGCTGTTACAAGTGGTCATGTTTTATGCATGGTGCTGCCCATCAGGAGGATTTCTTAGGCCATCTCACATCAGGTAGGAAAAACTAGAGCAGTTTGCTTTAAAGGAACAGTGATATTTTCCCATAAACCTTTAAAATACATGCAAAAAATTAACTTTTCTAGTAATTTACAAATTAAACTTGACAGTCCATCAACATGTCCTGCTGTGTCAGAAAGGATAATTCCCGGATCAGCATCCTCCTATTAGTCACAGTGTAGCACTGCGGCAAAAACCTGTTCCTACCCTGGTGGACTCAGTAGGACAATTCAAATATATCTGACATATACCACAGTCGAGAGGAAACATTTGAGCCTCACTGGGTATTTTCTTCTTAAAGTGACATGGAGAGGGTCAGGGCCAGCGTCAGTACACCGTGAATCTGGGAAAGTGCCAGGGACTACTGCATCTGGGGGGCACCATCAGCCAACATAACCATTGACCACATCCATCATATATATCAGTGGATCACTGAATTACGTAGGGTCAGGGGCTGAGCCCTCTCTATATTGCAGGAGCCGGCTGTGTTATACAGCTGGAACACAAGTCTAACTGCTGTGATCAAAGCTATCTCAGATCTCAGCAGTTTAACTTCTTAGAGGTATAAAAAATGGGGTGTAAGTGTCCAGATGTCTCTTTTGATGCCCATCGGTCCTGGGAAATGCAACTGCAGGGTTACTGTCACAGGTTTACCATGACAGAGAGGAGCCAGAAGACCATATTTCTCCTACACCTGCACTGTTTAGAAGAACTTCACCTTCATATTAAACAGTGCAGGTTTATTTTAGAAGAGCAGGTGTTAATCTGCTTAGTTGAGGGCTCTTGGAAGCTTTCCTGCATTAAGGCTCTCAGCTTTTCACTATTAGCCACTCCCATCTCCTATATAATCTGGGCCCTGTCAAGCACTCATTGCCAGAGATAGCTAATACTACATGATTAGGAGACAGTGTTTGTGGTTGTTGTTTGCGAAGGGGTTTGGTGGATTTATTTGAGACTGTTGCTAGTGTAAGGAGGTGGCCGGTCCCCTCAGTTGCACCCTCTCTTTCTGCTGTGTGACCTCTGTGCACTTCCTATGTATATATATGTATATATGTTTTATGCCTTATCATGTTGAGCTGTGTTTGTCTGTTCTTAATGTAATGTAATGTATTGTAATATGTATGTTGCCCCTTAATTCTGTCTAGTTAGAGACAGCATCAGTTAACAGGGGGCTGGGCCAGCAGCAGTAAGGCCACAGGAAACTGCTGTTTCCCTCCAGAACTGCCTGAGACGTTGGACAGGGCAGACGTACATGGACACAGGGCAGTGCCAGGCCTCCAGGATCGGAGGGTACTGTTGCCCTGGATTCCCAAGGAGTACGGAATAAGGAAGGTTAAGGACTGCAATACGGGCTTCAGTACTCCCGAAGGGCCCCCGCTTCTGAAGGGTTAATCCCAGCGCATGGAATTCCCCTGAACTTTGGCTGCTTCAGCTGCTGTGGGTGCGGCTGGAGAGTGTGACAGGGACAGAGCAGGAAATCCAGTATTGTACTTGTGTTTTCTTCCTATTTTACCACCATCCAATAAAAGTTATTTTTCCCCGTTGGAACGCTTCTGCCTTCCTGGATCCTTTATTTCCTGGACTGCTGCAGCTGGAGCAAGAACAAGGTACGTCATAAGGAAGATTGTGTTGGTCCCAACTGTCTATGTGCAAGGGACCAGGGGAAAGCTTGCTGACAGTTGGCTCAGTGGACTCTATTCCTGTACTTTGCCTTTAAGAACCCGACTCTGACTACCCTTCCCTGGTTGCCCTTGTTACACTAGGTTGTGGGTGTATGCTAACTCCCCTCCTTCTCTTACTTAGATTTTACCCCATCATCCATTCCCTGGTGTTTACCTCTGTTATTTGTGTGAGTATATTTGTATGATTGGTATTTTCATTTATTCCTGTTTGTATTACCTTGTTAGTCTGGTTGGTGTATTACGGTACACTACTACTCCCCTCCTCCCTGGGTGGGGGAAGGGTACAGACTGAGGGTAGATTCAGGAGCTAAGGGAAGGAACGTGGCCCCAGCATCTTCACCATCAGAAGTAATCCGGGGAACAGGGCAAGCTAGGGCGCCCTTAGCGTTAGGGACAGGGAAGGACTCCATGGTCCTGGAACACCCGACAACAGAGTCATGACAGTGACAATTACATTGGCCAAAAGGCCCCCCATGTATTGCAAGTTTATACACCAGCAATCTATTGAACCTGTTCTACGCTCGGGTAGCGAGCATTTATATTGGTACAATTTTCACTCTCTCTTTCTCCTTATCCTCTCTCTCTGTCCTCAACCACTATCTCCTCACCCTCTCGCTTCCCCTTCACTGCCAGTGAAGCTGATACAACCGACATCCTGGAGAAAATGACGCCGTTGTGCGGCATGCATTGACTCCTGTGCATGTGTAAGAGGGTGAACTGTAGTCCCACTGAGAGAGCACTAGGACCCTGTGGTTTTTGCCTGCTGCAGCAAGGGACAGATTCAGACACTGCCAGAATCCCGGAGACAATCTGTGCTGGTGGGTGGGGTCTGGTGTCTTCTGTGTAAAAGTGAAACAAGGAAGTGAGAGAGAAAAAGTGCGGGAAGAAAAGACAGAAGCTGCGGTGATATTGCAAAGAGACAGTGTGTGGACTTTACTGCGAGTGTGTGGAGAAAAGAAGCTGTTGAGAGACTTTGTCTTGCTAACGTTCCCCTGGAGAAAAGCTAACCTTTTGTTAACCTGTGAGAGACTTTCGTTGCTAGCGTATTCTGAAGAAGAGCTAATCCTTTATCTAAAAAGACTGAGACTTGACTAAAAACCCAGTACGTATTTGGAAGTCTGTGGATCCCCTGTGCATCGTGTGGAGGAACAAGCCTGGACAGACTGCGGATACAGAGACGGACGGGCTGTCGTGGAAGCATCCCTAGGAGCTACAGAAGCAGAAACAACATCGTGAGACCACTAACTAAGTCCCCGGCGTTTGGGCTCGGCACCGGCCGACAATACAGAGGAGCTTGTTGTAACTTATTGGCGCTGAAGATTTGGACTGGGCTGCAGCCTGTGCGGATTCCTGCCTGAGAGAAAATCCATCTCAGGATACGGTACCATAGCTATAGATACCCGGGTATCCCTGTTCAGAGTGTTTAATTGTTACTTAGAGGTGTATCTTATATTAGAGTTGTGTAAGTTATACTCAGTGTGCCATTCCAGGGACTCCCTTTATAACACTACAATCAATTTACACTTGTTCCTGTTTAGTTGCCCTGTTAGGTAAATTTCTTACTAGTCTGTTGTAGCATACAGTTCTCAGGAGACCTTGGAGTGGCACAGTGATTTCAGCTGCTGCTGAGCTGTTGTATCTTGGGGTGCATTTACTTTAATATTCTCCATATTACCTTTATTATTTTGCCTTTGAGTAAATACCGTTGGAGATTTCTGCCTCAGTCTTGGTTTGTGACTCACTGGATCTTATTCGGACCTCTGGTCATTACACATGCGCCGGAGGCTTCTGACAGAAGGACACATGTCCAGTTATATTATAGATGAAGCTCATGTAGGAGATTGGAAATGTTACAATATACCGTACTTTTAATTCCCATATGGAGAATAATAAAAAATGTAAAAATGTATGGAAAATATTTAAAAGAAATATATGAAAACTTTAATGAATCTCTTGTAGGGAAAAAAATCTAAAAATAACTGAATAAAATCTAATAAAATATCATTAGATTTATTCCGTATAAATAATAAGTAGTAAAACATTAAGAAAAACTATATAAATTTGGTATTTCCATAAATATAGTGACCTCTTGGACAAAGTTGTCTAGTCATTTTTACCGTATACTTTGTAAAATAAAAACCTGATGAATAATGGTGGATGTTTTTTTCTCACTCTTCAGTACAATATATAGTCAAAAATAAATTGTGTCCTTCAAGACTACAACTTGTCCTGCAAAAAACAAGCCCTCATATGGCTACATCAACAAAAAATTAATTAAAGTTATAGCTCTTGGAAAGCGAGGAGAAAAAAATGAAAGCGAAGATGGGCCCACTGGGACTCTGTCACCAGAATCTCTTAAGCGGGTGATACAATTATTCTCAGAGATGAGGACGTGATCTTTTTCAGTGATACTGTTGTTTCCATAGTTAAAGGGATTGTCCCACGCGTAAAGTGGATTTTAGTGAATAGATTTTGGAATATTAATAAGTTCTACAAATGGATGTGTTTGAAAAAATGTTCCTGTGCAAAGATAATCTTATAATTCTCCTGCTATGGAGTGATATTTATTGTCTCTGAACATCAAGAACTGCTGTAGTTCATGGTTGCATATACACAGCTCCTGGCCATGAGAGAAAAATATGTAAATATACTGTCATGACTCTGCTATCATATTACCCTGGGCAAGGGGCTCCTCCTAACCCTGCTCCCCGGATTTCTTCTGATGGTGAAGATGCCAGGGCCACGTACCTTGCTGAACTGCTGAATCAGCCCTATATCTGTCCACCTCTCCCACCCAGGGAAATGGGGGGTAATAGTGTATGAATATACGCAAACCAGACAAACGAGGAAGGGCGTACAGGGATAAAGGAAAATACCAACCATACAAATATGCACTTACAGACAATAGAAGGGAACACTTGGTAGAAAAGGAATGTAAATCAAATAGGAGAGGAAGAAGATTTGCAAACAGCCAAGAAGTCCAAGCAACAGTCACAGAACAATATTACAAGCGCCTCTACCAATAACCGACTTCTCAACTCCACATCAGGCAGTGCAAGACTATCACTGGCAATCTAGATTGCCAGATACGAGTATATATAGGCGGGGGGAGTGGCCGATGCTGAACAGCTGAGATCATTCAAGCAGGGAGGCTTCAGAAACTGTAAGCTGAACCCCTGCGCTGCTAACAGAAACTTGCACCATTTAATGTGAAAGAGAGGTGCTTCTAATCAGTGCAGGAGTATGTGAAATCAGGTGCTGCAGTCTTCTGGCCTTCTCTTTCGCGGTAAACCGATAACACAAACTGATGACATTGCAGGGACTCTCAGTTGCTCATTTGTGCGAGTGAACACATTTCTGCGACTATTTGCTTTATCACAGGTCAAGTGTCTCTACCATGTCACCAGCCACGTGACCTCATCATAAATCAAGTTAGTGACAAAAAGAGCCGCTGAGCCTGTATGACACTGACTTGATTTGTGATGAGCCCAGAGGACTGGTGATGTGACGCCCCAGGGTCCAGGTTGTCGCAGTGGCATTGCTTTCCTCACAGGGAGAGTGTTGTCACGCTTGGAAGCGATGGAGGATTCCTTTTTAACAGCACATACAACACCGTTCTGACTCCAGGCCAGAAGGGGGAGCTCTACACCCGACTTCAGGGGAGCTGCTCTCTCTGGTCGGGAGGAGGAGTTAGTTGCTAGGCAGTTGGGAAGATTTAGACAGTTAGTGCCAGACAGCAGACTGGAGCAGTCTGAGGCAGAAGGATGGGTGAGGGGCCATACAGCCTGAGGTGCTGTAGCTCCTAGATAGCAAGATACAAAAGGAAGAACAGCCTTTAGCTAACGTGCCGGGGAGCAAAGCACAGGAGTGTGACAACAGGGGAGAATAGCTGGGACTGGGCTACATCCCTGATTGAGCGCAGACACCGGTAGCCGGAAGATCAAGGCTTTTGTGAGACTCTAAGACACATAGCAGAAACTGGCAGGAGAGCTGGATTATACATCACCTGTTTGCCCTAACACCCAGAAGACACAGTGACACATAGAGCCTGGGTCGTGATAGAAACCCTGTAAAAAGGCTCGAGTCACCTGTCATACGGGTTTGTGTCCCAGATCAACAAAGGACAGAGATAACTGAGAGGACCTTGCTACAAAGCCATAGGCAGTAAGGGACTATAACAACACAGCGCTAGAAGGAAGGCTTTTAACTCCATCTGATAAAGCTGAACTCTGAACTCGTTTCCGGCCGGACCCTGCCTGTACCTGTGATCTGGTGCCCCGGACCTGTGGCTACCTGCTACCATCAGTAAACCAGGTAAAAAGACTCCACAACTGTGTCCTTCGTTCTTTACTGCACCACTCACCATCCTCCATCTATATGCAAATTGCCTCTTCTGAGAAAAAGAGGACTTAACTCCATCTATTCACCGGGAGCCCTGGGAACCTACTTCACCTGTGGGAAGTTATACCATTATACCATCTGGCTGCCATAACATAACCCCAGAGAACCCCTTTAAGCAGCGCTGGTCATCCCTGACCGAATACCACAGGTGGCGTCACAAACTTTATTTCAAAAACCCCTTTAAATACCTCCCTTTAACGTGGGCGCCCAGGGCCACGGACCGGGTCGCCGCCGCGACACATCCCCTCAAAGTAACGGACCCGGTACCGAGTACCCCAATGCCCTGTCGGGCGACTCATTGACATGGCAGAAACACTTCCTCCTGTGATAAAACAAACGGTCAAAGAAATGTTTTAGCTCACAAAAATGTGCAGCTAAAAAAGTCCCTGTTGTGTCGCCAGTATATATAGCAAATATTACAGTATATAAAAAAGAGTTTTTGGCAAAGCCATCTCACCGCTTTGAAGAAACAGTAATACATCCAACCTGTGGTTACAGTTCGCACGGAAAATGGATTGAGACAAATCCACACATGTAAAGAAAAAACTTTTTGTTTCTCCAGCGATCAGTCCAATGGTAGAGTAAAATATACCTTTTATTTATCCATTAAAAAGTTCCAGATTTCTTCAGTAACAATATTGCATACTTTCAATCCCTTATGGACGACATGTTTCGACACCACATGTGTCTTCCTCCAGGTCCAAATAAGCAAATATTACAGTTTAAGTGCAGCGCCCCAGAGTCCTGGTCGTTGCAGTACTGATGCTCCGCCGCTAACGGGGGCTATGGTACGTCTGATGGCACTGAAGGAGTTCACCTGACCAGGTATCACAGACACCAATACACTTCACAGTCTGGCCTCCAGGGGGAGCTAAGGGTGCTATGTATTAGGCCACTCCTCACAATCTGGTAAAACTGGGGGTTGGATAGGAAGTTAGTTAGAAAGCTGACTGGGTTGGAACCAGGCAACATCCTGTGGCAGAGGGTGTTGAAGGGGAAGATTCAGGGGGGTCCCTGTCAGGGGTGGGATCCTGACAGAGGCCTAGCGAACTGAGAGAACGTTACGGGACCGCGCCTGCACCTGATCGCGGCGGTACCCTAAGAAAGGACAAGAAGCGAGGTTTATTGTGCTGAGTGAGAAACGAGATCAACGCAACAAGGAGAAACACCAGTAGTAGTCGTGCTGTAAGACGAGGCAACATCCTACTGAGGCGCGCAGCCGGTGGCCGGAACGCCGAGGAAGTATAGAGCTCCAGGCCTAACTTCAAACCTACGGCAGGACAGTCAGTTATAGGCGGGCTGTCTCACCCAAATCACCTAAGAAGACATAGGGGGCAACAACAGGAGAGGGGCGACACTAGGGTCCAGGAAGAGCTCCGAGCCTACCCGTCATACGGGTTCGTCCTAGCTATATCATCTGGGGGACGAAGAAGAACATCATAATCGAGTTGTGAGGGAACTTCAGAAACAGACACAACAGTTGTGGGGACTATCCTGTAAGCACAGCAGGGGAGGACCACAACACACAAGCGCTAGAAGGTAGGCACAGATTTCCACCTGCAAAGGGAACTCTGGAGGTGCCATCGGACCGGCCGGACTCCCATAGCCCGGTTAACCGTATTCCGGACCGAGGATCCTGAAGCCTTCAGTAAAGAGGTAAAGAGACTGCAACCTGGTGTCCTCGTTATTTACTGCGACCTGCACCGCACCACTACAGCATCACCACCCACACCTTTCATTGGACGCCCCTCAGCAGGGTCACGGACCGGGTCTAGCCACCGTGACAACCCCAGAGCAGAGACTCAGAGGCCCGGTACCGGGTACTCCTCGGCCCTGTGGCAGTGGGGGCGCTACAACTTGGCGTCACGAACAGGATCTACTTAAGCCTGAAGAATCAGGTCATGTGTGCCTTGGAACTGTGATTTATTATACTTGGACTGTGACTCATTGCAAAGACTGTGATTTGCCACTTGCCGCCAAAAGTTCCCGCCAAGACCCACCGCCATTGCAGTGCCACAGGGAGAGCAGAGGAAGAAGAGGGGCGTGCCATGGGAGGAGACCTGTTATGATCCTAGTGGCAAGGATCGCAAATCAGACTAGCTAAGAAACTGAACCGACGACTAGCTCTGGGGAAGTGGTAACTGAATTGACCGCAACCTGATCCTATCCGCAAACAACTATAAGTAGCCGTGGAACGTTACCTGGAAATCCTAGACGTCTCGTCATGGCCTGAGAAACTGACTATTCCTAGAGAGAAAGTAAGTCCTCACTTGCCTCAGAGAAATGACCCCCAAAGATATAGAAAAGCCCCCCACAAATATTAACGGTAAGTTAAGGGGAAAGCACATACGCAGAGATGAAATAGATTTAGCAAATGAGGCCCACTAACACTAGATAGCAGAAAATAGGAAGAGAACTGTGCGGTCAATGAAAAACCCTATTCAAAATATCCACACAGAGATTGCTCGAGCCCCCGCACCAACTAACGGTGCGGGGGAAGCAACTCCGTACCCCAGAGCTTACCAGCAGCAAGAAATCACATATTAGCAAGCTGGACTAAACTCATCATAAACAGAAATCATATTGCAGACAGATGAGCAAAAAATAATCAAACAGAACTTAGCTTCTCATGAAGAGACAGAAAACCAAGATAGTCAGGAGTAATCAGAATAGCACTGAATACATCGACAGCCGGCAACAAGTGGAGGTGAAGCAGAGCTAAATAGGAACCTCCCTAGAGAATAACGAGGCAGCTGATCCAGCCACAGACCCGCAGGATAACAAACAAAGCTACCAGGGGGAGCCCAAAAATAAAACTCACGCAATACCACCTGTGACCACAAGAGGGAGCCCGAAAACAGAGTTCACAACAGAGACCACCAAAGTGGCGCCAAAAGTAGTGACCGCCCCCTCCGACTTCTGCTGCGAGATGACGACCTGCCCAGCAGCAGAGGAGAACCACCCCCTGATTTGCAACGGCGGGAACGAGGTGAAGAGGGAGCTCGACCTTGGAGAAATGGCGGAGCCAGGTGCATGCGTTGCTGCCGAATGCCGGACAGTGATGATGATCAGCAGGTCCCAGAGCGATGGCGAAGTGATCCCGGCTTGCCCTCACCCACCAGAGGCGGACAACAACAGGAGAGGGGCGACACTAGGGTCCAGGAAGAGCTCCGAGCCTACCCGTCATACGGGTGCGTCCTAGCCATATCATCTGGGGGACGAAGAAGAACATCATAATCGAGTTGTGAGGGAACTTCAGAAACAGACACAACAGTTGTGGGGACTATCCCGTAAGCACAGCAGGGGAGGACCACAACACACAAGCGCTAAAAGGTAGGCACAGATTTCCACCTGCAAAGGGAACTCTGGAGGTGCCATCGGACCGGCCGGACATACGCAGCCCGGTTAACCGTATTCCGGATTGAGGATCCTGAAGCCTTCAGTAAAGAGGTAAAGAGACTGCAACCTGGTGTCCTCGTTATTTACTGCGACCTGCACCGCACCACTACAGCATCACCACCCACACCTTTCATTGGGCGCCATTCAGCAGGGTCACGGGCCGGGTCTAGCCACCGTGACAACCCCAGAGCAGAGACTCAGAGGCCCGGTACCGGGTACCCCTCGGCCCTGCGGCAGTGGGGGCGCTACATATACATTTTTTTAAACATATCTAATTGTGAAACTTATTAATATTCCAAAATCTGTTGATTAAAATCTACTTTATTCATGGGGCAACCTCTTTAAAACTTGCGCCATAATGTTCTCAACAAGAGGAGGTGGTAATATCTGAGACAGATTTTGTATAAAGAGGAAACCCAGTCAATATGGACCACTGATGTTATTGATACATGTGTACATATAACAAAGGTGAATTCTTCTTGGCTACTTCCTAATGAAATCTTAGGTCTACGGATAAGACCTTTGCAGGGCCAGGTACAGAATTAAAGGTGCCCAGGGGATTAGACCACTATAAATCCTACATCAGCAGCAACACATGCACAGATTGCCTGTTTCTTAGGCCATCCCTTCATGTGTTGCACTGTCAGTTGAACAATTATAAACTTTGGCTTCCCTTTATGGGAGGTATTGATGCTTAAACGTTGCAAAGACAAGTTTATAAAAGTGCATCTGGCCTTATACCAGGGTGTCCTTGTTTATAAATGAAAGTGCCGATGGAAGGGACCCATCATAGCCCCCAACATAGTCATTGTGCGGGCTACAAGGCATATACAGACCCAGGGTTCACCACGCCAGACGGTTTTGCTTCGGGTCTGTGAAAAACGAGCAAACAAGGCCCTACCCACGCTGGCAATGTGGGCAGAACCAGGGTGCACCTTATCCCCTTCATGACCTTGGGATTTTTCGTTTTTCCGTGTTCGTTTTTCACTACCCTCCTTCCCAGAGCCATAACTTTTTTATTTTTCCGTCAATTTGGCCATGTAAGGGCTTATTTTTTGCGGGACAAGTTGTACTTTTGAACGACATCATTGATTTTAGCATGTCGTGTACTAGAAAACGGGAAAAAAATTCCAAGTGCAGTGAAATTGCAAAAAAAGTGCAGTCCCACACTTGTTTTTTGGTTGGCTTTTTTGCTAGTTTCACTAAATGCTAAAAGTGATTGGCCATTATGATTCTCCAGATCACTACGAGTTCATAGACACCTAACATGACTAGGTTATTTTTTACCTAAGTAGTGAAAAAAAATACCAAACTTTGCTAAGAAAAAAAAAAATTGCGCCATTTTCCGATACTCGCAGCGTCTCCATTTTTCATGATCTGGGGTCGGCTGAGGGCTTATTTTTTGCGTGCCGAGCTGGCGTTTTTAATGATAGCATGTTGGTGCAGATATGTTTTTTTGATCACCCGTTATTGCATTTTAATGCAATGTTGCGGCGACCAAAAAAACGTAATTCTGGCGTTTCGAATTTTTTTCTCGCTATGCTGTTTAGCGATCAGGTTAATGCTTTTTTTATTGATAGATCGGGCGATTCTGAACGCGGCGATACCAAATATGTGTAGGTTTGATTTTTTTTTTTATTGATTTATTTTGATTGGGGCGAAAGGGGGGTGATTTAAACTTTTATATTTTTTTTTGTTTTTTTCACATTTTTTAACTTTTTTTTTACTTTTGCCATGCTTCAATAGCCTCCATGTGAGGCTAGAAGCAGGCACAGCACGATCGGCTCTACTACATAGCAGCGATCTGCTGTTCGCTGATATGTAGCAGAAAATCAGGTGTGCTGTGAGCGCCGACCACAGGGTGGCGCTCACAGCTGCCGGGGATCTGTAACCATAGAGGTCTCAAGGACCTCTATGGTTACAATACTGAAGCATTGCCGACCTCCGATCATGTGACGGGGGTCGGCGATGCCGTCATTTCCGGCCGCCCGGCCGGATGCGGTAGTTAAATGCCGCTGTCTGAGTTTGACAGCGGCATTTAACTAGTTAATAGGCGCGGGCAGATCGCGATTCTGCCCGCGCCTATTGCGGGCACATGTCAGCTGTTCAAAACAGCTGACATGTCCCGGCTTTGATGCGGGCTCACCGCCGGAGCCCGCATCAAAGAGGGGCTTCTGACCTCGGACGTACTATCCCGTCCGAGGTCAGAAAGGGGTTAAGGGTGCCAACTATGTACAAAGACAGTTTTTGGGTAATTCAGTGTCCATTACCCTATTGTCCATTTTAAACCTGTAACAAATGTAAGCAAGCAATTCAAACAGGTAACAGCAATTCTTGACATTTTTAGTCCCTGTACCTGGCTGGGATTTAACCTTTGGTACTACGGGTTGACCTGCATAGTTCCTGATCTAACATGTCTGCTGTTACTGTAGTGGACCCACTAGTGTGTGTACTACTTGTAGGCCTGCATTGTATTGGCAAACTGGGCAAGCGTCTGCGACTTCTTAGATTCACCATAGGTCTGACCAGGGCCGGACTGGCCATCGGGCAGTTCTGGCAAATGCCCGAACGGCCGGTCCCTGTAGTGGGCCGCTCGATCTTTTGCCCACCTTCATGCTGTCAGCTCCTGCAGTCAGAAGCGATCGAGCTGCCCTGCTCTATTAAAATCACTGCCGCCACACTGGATGAAGTTTGAGGCTGCCCTCTGATGTCCTGATCACCAGCTACAGTGAGGTAACGCAGGCACGTCAGGCAGGGGGAGGGGGGCGCGCTCTTCTCTTCTGTGCTGCTCCGACTCTGCCACTTACACTTACTGCTGTTTGTTATCAGGACATCAGACCGCCCACTTCCTCCTGTCCAGCGCGGTGGCAGGGACAGAAAAGATTTAGGAGCTGCTGATAAACCAGTGTCCTGAGCAGAAGAACAGAAAGCCCCGGAGTTTTACCTAGGAGAAAAGAAGCTGTTGAAAGGCAAGCATTAGGGTATGTGTCCACGGTCAGTAAACGCTGCTTGTTTGACGCTGCGCAGAGCTGCAGCGTCAAACACGCAGCGTCCAGATGTTCCAGCATAGTGGAGGGGATTTTATGAAATCCCGTGTCCACTATGCGTGGAAACACGCATCCGACTTCCCTGCGACTCCGGACATGCTGCGCGTCTTTTCAGATCGCAGCATGTCCGTGCTACCTGCGGCGACGCTGCGTCGCCGCAAGTAATAACACAGGGCCCTATGCGAGGGTGCGATGATCCCGGATGTGTACAGTTAACACATCCGGCATCATCGCGTCCCAGAAAGGGGGCGGGGCCTAGCGCCGAGCGGCTTCGCCGCTCCGGCGATACCGCCGGTCATCCTGACCGTGGACACGCACCCTTAGGGTATGTGTCCACGTTGAGGAAACGCTGCGTGTTTGACCCTGCGTGGGGCCGCAGCGTCAAGCATGCAGCGTCCAGATGTTACAGCACAGTGGAGGGGCTTTTATGAAATCCCGTCTCTACTATGCATGGTAACACGCACCCGGCGCCCCTGCGATTCCAGACATGCTGCCCGTCTTTTTAGATCGCAGCATGTCCGTTTACCTTGCGGTGACGCTGTGCCGCCGCAAGCTAAAACACAGGGCCCTATGTGTGGGGTGCGATGATGCCAGATGTGTGCAATGTACACATCCGGCATCATTGCGTCCCAGAAGGGGGCGGGGCTTAGGGCGGAGCGAGTTTGCCGCTCCGACGATACCGCCGGCCATCCTGATCGTGGACACATACCCTAAGGGTACGTGTCCACCTTCAGGATGGCCGGCGGTTTGGACGGAGCTGCAAACCCGCTCTGCCCAAAGCCCCGCCCCCTTCTAGGATGCGATGATGCCGGATGTGTACATTGCACACATCCGGCATCATCGCACCCCACACATAGGGCCCTGTTTTAGCTTGCGGCGGCACAGCGTCCAATCCACAGAGTTTACTGACCGTAGAAATGTACCCAAACTCAAAACAAAATCACCACTCCTGTGGTCAACTATAACTCCCAGCATGCCATAGGAGCTTCTGTACACGCTGGGAGTTATAGTTCTCCTCAAAGGGATAAGGATAATAGTCAAACATCTAATATAATAATCGCCAGTTAGGACTTCCGGCCGCTGTCCCCAAATCTCATAAGGCAGCGCGGCAATGTCACTCTGGCCTGGACCCAACACCCTACACTGCAGTCCCCACTCACCTCACAGCCTTCTCCTCCGCCACCAGCTCGGATACGGAGCTGCGACACCTCTCGTCGGCCTCCTAGTTAAGCCAACTCGGTCCAAGGAGGGGGACAAGCATCGACTCTTCTGCCCCGACCCGGCAATCTCACCGCCACTCCTCCCCCTCCCCCATCAGCCACACTGCAAAGTCCCGGCCTCAAAATCAGTCCAGAATGTCCCGCGCTCCGCCAGCGGAACCAAGCGCCTCTGATGTCACAGGTCCCGGAACATAACAGTCCCTCCTTTAGCTGCAGTTCTGTCTATGACTACTCTGCTTCCAGGCAGGACACAAAACCAAAATACTAGCAGGGCAAAATATGATGGACGAGGGCCCAGCGAGATCCCACGAGAGGATGCTGTGCTGAAGAGACTGTCTCAGTGCTATGCTGCCGCCTGTGCAAGTGACATACACATCTCCGCTATTCCCACTGTGTCGTTACTACGCATGCTCGGGAATAGCGGTGACGTGTAGGGCACTTGCGCAGGTGCAGTTCATGGCTGCAAGGCCACGAACTGCGCCTGCACAAAAATGCAGAGAGATGATATAAAACAGATGTGTTGGAAAGCGCAAACGTGTGAGACATGTCCGCTGCTCCTGTCAGCACCACTAAGCATACACAGATGTTAATTTCACCGCACTCCCAATGCGATAGCACCTATGGAATCTTAAAGGGAATCTGATGGCTGATGCATGCTGCTGGTTCCACAGGCCGCTCGTGTCAGACATTGGCTGTATGATTCCAGAAAGGTATGTTTGACTCTGAAATGCTGATGCGTTGCAGGGAAAAACATACTGTAAAAGCCACCAAGGACCAAGGCCACACGGGTGACTAGTCAGACAGGCGGGTCCCTGGTGGCTTCTCCCCATCCGCTCCCATTGAGGGACAAGTTTCTTCCTGCATGCGAGTACAGAAACACACCAGTCATTGGCAGCCAGAGGGGAGAAGTCAAACATGTTTTTCTCTGTGATGCCGCAGCGTTTCAGAGACAAACATACCTGACTTAGATCGTACAGCCAGCGCCGGACACATGCTGCCCATGGGTCACACAGCAGATATCAACGGTCAGGTTCACTTTAAGGGTATGTGTAAACATTCAGTATTAGGCAGTGCTTTGGACGCAGTGCATGTCCGCTGTGTCCAAAACGCTGCCGGCTTCTGAGCGCAGGTGAATCCGCATGTGTTCACTGAACTGTGAAAAAAAACAAACTGCTGCTGCGCTGGCGTCTATTATTGTCTGCATCTCTGACATCACGTCAGTAGTGCTACAGAGGATTAGCTGCAGAGCTCCTGATTGGCTGCAGCACTATTGACGTGACATCAGAACTGTAGACGCTGGATCTGCGGAGTGTGAATATAGTGCAGTTTGTTTGGGGCGTTGTGCTATGTGATATTTTATCGTATAGCACTTGGCCCAGTGTTATTCTATGGGGCAGAGCAGTTCAGCGATTATTTTCTCATGCTGAATCGGCATGAGAGAACAATGGCAGCATACTGTGATTGGCAGCGCACAAATATATATTCACCATGCGACAAGTGGGCCTGTGTAACTTCAAATGCCAGGGCTGAAATTTAGTCCCAGTCCGGCCCTGGGTCTGACAGATTCACCAGTAGCAGAGGGTGGATTCTCTGGTTCCACTGCTGGGGAGACGTTTGCTGCTTGAGCCTGCTGGTTTAAAGTCTCTTCTGGTTCAGGATGGTCTGGAATCACATTTTGTTCTGGTATTTCCAGCTGGGGAAAAGTCAAGACAGGTATCACTATGGCCTGATGTATTTGAGTCCAAGACTGGGGAAAATCTCCAAGAACAGTATGGATTTTCTTTTCTTCTTCTTCCATTGGTTGAGAAGATCCTGGATTTTCTTCTTTGTTCCTCAGTTTGTCAGGGCATACTTTGAGATGATCTCTGGATACTGCAGTTGCAGTTTCTCCTCCATCTTTATTTATAAGGCATACTTTCGTGTTGTCGAAGTTTGAAGGTAGGATAGTATACGGTTCTGCTTCCCACTGGTCGTCAAGTTTGTGCATTCTCCATTTTAGCACTTGTTCACCTGGTGACAAGGGAATTGCAGGGGCACGTTGGTTATAGTCTCTCTCATGTTTTTGTCTTGCCTGTGATAGACTTCTTTTGATGCACCCTTGTACTTGGCGGTACTTTTGTTGTCTTTCAGTATTCCAATCTGTATCAGGTGAGGTATTTTCTGGGGTTAAGACTCCCATGTCTAATTCAACTGGTAGTTTACTAGATCTTCCTCTCATCAGGTATGCTGGAGTGCAGTTGGTGGAATTCACTGGGATGTGGTTGTACAAATCTACTAAGTCTGGTAACTTTTCTGGCCATTCATGTAAAGGCAAGGTCTTCAGTAAGTCAATCACTACTTAGTTCATCTTTTCACACATTCCGTTGGTTTGTGGGTGGTACGGTGTTGTTCTGATTTTCTTGCATCCGTACAGGTTGCAGAATTCTTGAAACACTTACGCTTCAAAGGCTGGGCCTTGATCAGAGAGTGCCTTCTCTGGGTATCTGTGTGGTTGGCAGAAGTGTTGCTGGAAGGCTTTGGCTGCTGTCTTTGCTGTCTGGTCCTACACAGGTACTACTACCAGGAATCTAGAGTAATGGTCCACAAAAGTCAAACCGTAGACATAGCCTGGCCGGCTTGGAGTTAGCTTCACATGATTTAGCGCGACCAATTCAAGTGGCTGGTGACTATGGGCTGTAGGGGAGCCTTCTAGCTGTCACGGTCCTTTCTGCACAGGCTACATGGGCCACACTCTCAGCACCACTTTTCGATGGCTTTTCTCAGGCCAATCCAGTAGAACCTTCCACGAAGCAGGATCTCTAACTTCTTCCATCCGAAGTGTCCTGCTCCATCGTGGTACGTTTCCAGAACCATTGGCGCATCTTGTCTTGGGACCACTATCTGCCAGACCAGCTCATGAGTGCGTGGGTCAATACTCCTCTGACACAGCTTACCATTGATCATAAACAGTTTGCCTTTCTCTTTCCACAGCTGTTGAGTCTCTTGTGGAGCATCTGGACCAGGGTGCGAATTGGTTTGCGTCAGCAGCTCCTTAACCAGATGGACCGCGGGGTCACTGTCCTGTGTCTCTGCCCACCCATGGTGGGGCAATGGGTTCAGTGTGGCTTCTTGCTTGTTCCTGCTCCTGTTCCTCATATAATGGGAATACTGAGTTGCCCTGGGGCGATGGAAAGCTGGCAACTCTATTTCTTCGAGTATTTCTAAATCTTCTCCCATCTCTGGCAAGTTGGGCATCCTGGATAATGCATCAGCATTCGCATTCTTGTGCCCTGCACGGTACTTGATGGTGAACTCATAATTGGACAACTGGGCCATCCATCGCTGCTCCAAAGCACCTAGTTTTGCTGTCTCCAGATGTGTCAGTGGATTACCATCCATGAGGACGGTGAATCTTGCCGAGGCCAGGTAGTGCTTTAATCTCTCTGTCACTGCCCAGATGATAGCAAGGAACTCCAGCTTAAATGAACTGTAGTTCTCGGGGTTCCTTTCGGTGGGGTGAAGTTTCCTGCTGGCGTAGGCAATTACCCTTTCTTTGCACTTCTGTACCTGGGACAACATGGCTCCCAGTCCCATGTTGCTGGTGTCCGTGTACAGCATAAACAGTTGGTCATATTCAGGGTAAGCCAGTACCTCATCTCCAGTGAGAGCCAACTTCAATCGAGTGAAGAATCTCTCCAGCCCGTCGTCCCAGTCAAATGGGGTATTCTTACCCTTGGTTTACTTGGATTGGCCCACTAACAGGTCTTGTAGTGGTGTGGCTATCTTAGTGAAGTCTTTGAGAAATCTTCTGTAATAGCCTACCAACCCGAGGAACTGCCGGACTTCATGGAGGTTGCTGGGCTTCGGCCAGTCTCTGACCACGGTGACCTTGTCAGGGTCTGGTGCCACTCCTTCGGTGCTCACCACATGGCCCAGGTACTGCACTTTGGGCTTTAACAGATGGCATTTGGATGGTTTTACCTTTAGGCCAAAGTTGGACAGAGCTTTGAACACCTTGACCAGGTGCTTCAGGTGGTCCTCATAAGTCTTGGAGAAGACGATGACATCATCCAGGTACAAGACGGCTTTGAAGTTCTTGTGCCCGAGACAGCACTCCATCATCCTCTGGAACGTTCCTGGGGCGTTGCACAGTCCAAACAACATGTAGTTGAATTCACAGAGACCCATCGGTGTGGTGAAGGCTGGCTTTTCCTTATTCGCCTCTGCCACGGGAACCTGCCAGTATCCACTGGTGAGATCTAAGGTAGAGAAGTAGTTAGCAGATTTTAAAGCAGCTAATGACTCTTCTATTCTGGGCAATGGGTATGCATCTTTGTGTGTAATGTGGTTTATCTGCCTATAATCAACACACATTCTCATTGTGCCATCCTTTTTCCTGACGAGGACTAATGGAGCTGCCCAAGGGCTACAACTATCTCTGATTACCCCAGCCTCCTTCATCTCTCGTAACATGTCTTTCGCACACTGATAATGAGCTGGAGGTACAGGCTGGTATCTCTCCTTAATGGGTGGATGATCTCCCGTGGGGATATGATGTTGAATCCCTTTTACCTGCCCAAAATCTAGTGGGTGTTTGTTGAATACCGGCTCATACTCATGGACCACCCGGTAAGCCCCTTGTTTTTGGTGTGATGGGGTAGAGTCAGTGCCCACGTGTAATTTCTGACACCAATCCTCCATTTGTCCTGCAGAGCCATTGTCCTTCACCTGGTTGGACGGGACCAAGGGTTATGTTGCCTGTATTACATTATTATCAACAGTAAACAGTTTGGCAAGTTTGGCATATCTGGTTAGGTGGACTTCTTTCTCTCCACAGTTAAGGACACGTACTGGTACTCTCCCCTTGCGGACTTCAACCACCCCTCTGGCTATCAGGATTGTGGGCCTACTATCTGAATACACAGGTTCTACCAGGGCCTGGTAGTCTTTACCTCTGAGGCCTATTGCTGCCCGACACCATATTAACATTTCACTCCTGGGGGGTATTGCGATGGGGATCGAATCACTCACTGTGGTACTGCCAATTTCTTCAGGAGCAGATAGTTCTACCTGCTGTCTCTGCACCACAGCTCTGATTTCCTTCTGGAGGACACGTTGTTCACTGGAACCAGCAGTTTCGGCCACCTGTTATAATAAGACAATAACCTCTGCAAGACAATTTTCTAGGACATTAGTACCAATGGTCACCATGGGGTTACGTTCACATTGGTCAATATCAACAATCACCATTCTTTGGGCCTTCAATTCTACCCGCCCCACCTTAATGGTGACTTCTTTGTACCCCACCTGTGGCAACGGCTGACCGTTACTGGCTACTATTGTCAAATAATCATCTTGGTCTCGAGTAATGTCTGTGTCAGCCCAGTACCGTTTATATAGAATGTTAGGCATAGTTGTCACCTGAGAACCAGTGTCCAATAAAGCGTTCATCGGGATGCCGTCGATCACAATTGGGAGGACAGGTCGTCCTTCGACGTACTTGGCTCGCCAGTTTTGTGAGCCTTGTCATCCTATTCCTGGGTGTTGTCACTCTGCCCCAGGGGTCACTCGTTTAAATGACAGTACCTTGCAATGTATCCTGCCTGGTCGCAGCGGTGGCAGATGGGTCATCCGTCCTGATGATAGCGAGCGTCGTCTCTCCCTCTGGTCGGCGGGATCCTCTTCTGTCATCGCCAGGGAATGTCCTCCAATCTGGAAGCCAGCTTGATCTTCTCTTTCGGCAATTCCTGCAGGGACTGCACGGTCTTAGCTAGTGCAGCTACGCTTTTAGTCAGTTCCTGAACCTGGAGGCGTAGTCCTGCTGAGGGATCATCATCCAGGATCTTTGCGTCGGCCTCAACTGGGACCTGATGGCAGGGTTCCACCTCCTGGTGGTACATGAGGGCTGGACGCCTAGGGGGCACTGTGCGGTTGGGCTGAGATTCGTGCAGCACCCGGATGGTCCTGCCCTTAAATTGCGCAAAGTCCAGGTCAGGGTTTTGCAGGGCCAGGATGCGCAGCTGTGTCCTGTGGGTGCTGGCCAGAAGACCCTCAATGAACCTTCCTTTAAGAGCTTGTCTCTGCAGCGCCCCAGAGTCCTGGTCATTGCAGTACTGTGGCTCCGCCACTATGGGGAGCTATGGTGCGTCCGATGGCACTGAAGGAGTTCATCTGATCAGGTATCACAGACAACAATACATTTCACAGCCGGGCCTCCGGGGGGTGCTAAGGGTGCTATTCATTAGGCCACTCCCCACCATAGTGGGTAAACTGGGGGTCAGGCAGGAAGTTAGATCAGAAAGCTGACTGGGTTGGAACCAGGCAACACCTTGTGGCAGAGGGTGTTGTAGGGGAAGATACAGTAGGGTCTCTGTCAGGGGTGGGATCCTGACAGAGGCTTGGCAACGAGAACGAACGTAACGGGACCGTGCCTGCTCCGGGTAGCGGCGGTGCCCAAGAAAGGATTAGAAGAGAGATAGATTGTGCTGAGTGAGAAACGGGATCACACAAAGGAGAAATACCAGTAGGAGTCGTGCTGTAAGACCGAAGCAACATCCTACTGAGGCGCACTACCGGTGGCCGGAACGCCGAGGGAGTAGAATAACATTCAGCTTCAAGCAATACTCCAAACAGCGGCAGGACAGTCAGTCTCAGGCGGGCTGTCTAACTCAAATCACCTATGAAGTCTTGGGAGGCAATTGTGGGAGAGGGGCGTCTCTAGGGTCCCGGAAGAACTCCAGGCCTACCCGTCAAACGGGTGCCGTTCCTACCCGAACCTCAGGGAGGGACGGAGGATTAGCAGAACATCATCTAGTCGAGTTGTGAGGGAACTTCAGAAACAGACACAACAGTTGTGGGGTACTTTCCGTAAGCGCAGCAGGGAAGGACTACAACACATAGCGCTAGGGGGAAGGCACAGATTTCCTCCTGTGAAGAGAACTCTGGAAGTGTCATTGGACCGGCCGGACTTGCGCAGCCTGGTGAACCGTATTCTGGACTGAGGACTCAGAGATCTTCAGTAAAGAGGTAAAGAGACTGCAACCTGGTGTCCTCGTTATTTACCGCGACCTGCACCCCACAACTGCACCGTTACAACACCACTTATTGTACTGGACGTCCCCCACTGACGGACAGGGCCACGGACCGGGTCTAGCCACCGTGACAACCCCAGAACTGGACAGAGACTCTCAGAGGCCCGGCTCCGGGTGCCCCCGGCCCTGCGGCGGTGTGGGGGCGCTCCATCTCCATCCTGCACACTGTTAGGGTCAACCTGTCTGACGGCCCGCAGTGCCTCCTGGAGATTAAGGGCATAGTCCCGTATGCTATCCTGTGCTCTCTGTTTGCACCCAAAAAACTTCATTTTGATTTCTGCAGTGGTGCGGGTGTCAAAGGTGGTTTTAAGGCTAGTTTCACACTAGCGTTTGTAGGAGCTGCGGAGGGCTGCGGACTTCCTCCATGAAGCCCCGCCCTCGGCCGCACCTCCGCCGCTAGCTCCGCCTACTTCTGCATGCGGCCTGCATACCTATCTTTAACATTATGTACGCAGGTCGTGCGTCTGTATGCGAATGTTTCCGCATGCGTCGTTTTGACAATGCGGAAAAAAAAAGAAATTGCTACAAGCTGCATTCTACGATGGTCGTCGCATCGTCAAAACAACGCATGCGGAAGCATCCACATACAGCGGCACAACCTGCGTACCTAATGTTAAAGATAAGTACGCGGGCCGCATGCAGAAGTAGGCGGAGCTAGCGGCGGAGGTGCGGCCGAGGGTGGGGCTTCACGGAGGAAGTCCACAGCCCTCCGCAGCTCCAACAAACGCAAATGTGAAACCGGCCTTAGTTTAGCAAATATCTGCTGTTCAATTCCTTTTTCCATATTGGCCAGGATTTCACTTCTCTTCGGGCTGCACTTACCAACTGTCCAATTAAGATGCTGACCTTTTGATGCTCGGTCAGGGGATATACCTCAAATAGGCTGCAGAGTCTTTCCTTAAAGTCACTTAATGTATGGGACTCCCCGGAATATTGTGGAAGACAGGCCGCTCCAGGAATATAGGGCATGGACAGCGGCATGATGGACGCTGTAGCTGCAGCGGGGTCTGGCCTGTGGGTAGAAACTGCGGGGCCTGGTGGCAATATGGGACCTGCAGGTGCGTCTGCGGCGGGGCCCGGGGGAGCCATGAGGTCAGCGGCTGCGTCCCCCACAGCGTCTTGGGGTATCACAGGGGCCGTGACATGGCTTTTCCCCCTCGCTAACCTGGTAGTAGCCGGCATCTCTCCTCCGGAGTCTGTAGCGGTTCCTCCGGTGCGCAGTCTGCAGCGGTTCCCGGTCCTCTGTCCAGCACTTTGCAGCATCCTCACTTCTGGCTCTGCTGTACGGCGCCTTCACTTCCGGCGTTCCTCTGGCAGCACGGCACCCATTTCCTTCTTCGCGCTCTTTTCGGCTGACTCCGCCCACGAAGGTATGTCCCTACTTCCCTCGCGCTCCTCATGGCGCTATAATGGCGACAGTTTTGGCGGCAATCCACAATGCACAGTCTCTCAGCACAACACAGTCTCTAAGGCGCACATGACCCGTTTTGCTGGGTCATTCGATCCTGTTCGTGATGCCAAGATGAGTCGCCCGCCAGGGCCATGGGGTACCCGGTATCGGGTCCGGTGTTCGCAGGGGGATGTCATGGTGGCGACCCGGTCCGTGGCCCTGGGCGCCCATGTAAAAAGGGGTTTTGAATAAAGTTTATGTTCGTGACGCCACTTGTGGTATTTGGTCAGTGGGGACCGACGCTGCTTTAAGGGGTCCTCTGGGGTGATGTAATGGCAGCTAGATGGTATACCTTCCCACAGGTGAAGTATATCTCCAGGGCTCCCGGTGTGTAGATGGAAGATGGTGAATAGTGCAGTAAAGAACGAGGGCACAGGTTTGCAGTCTCTTTACCTGGTTTACTGAAGACTTCAGGCAGCCACAGTCCAGGGTACCAGATCACAGGTACAGGCAGGGTCCGGCCGGCTTGGAAGCAAATCCAGAGTTCCCCTTTACCAGGTGGAGATGAAAGCCTTCCTCTAGTGCGGTGGTGTTGTAGTCCCTTACTGCCTATGGCTTCTGATAAGGTCCTCACGGTTCTTCTCTGTCCCCCATATAGGATAGGACACAAACCCGTATGACAGGTGACTCGGGCCTTTTTATAGGGTCTCTATCATGACCCGGGCTCTATGTGTCACTGTGCCTGCTGGGTATTAGGACAGACAGGTAACTTGCAGTTCAGCTGTCCTGCCGGTCTCTGCTGTAAGTCTTAGCATCCCTTACAACCTTGGTGTTCCGGATACCGGTGATTTGTGCTTCAGAGGGAGATAGTTCATTCACAGCTGTCCTCCCCTGATGTCACTCTCCTGTGCTTCGCTCTCCTGCATGCTCATTGAACGATGTTCTTTCTTTCTGTATGTCTCTTTCTCCAGGGGCTGTAGTACTTCAGACTACAGAGCCCCTTCAGACCTTCTGACACGAGATATCCTTCATCGTTTCCAAGCGTAACATCACTCTCCCCGTGAGGAAAGCAAAGTCACTGTGACGACCAGGACAATGGGGCATCACATGCATACTGTGGGCATCATACTGTGTGGTGTGCATACTGGGGCATCATACTGTGTGGCGTGCAAAATGGGGGCATTATACTGTGTGGTGTGCATACTGGGGGCATTATACTGTGTGGTGTGCATACTGGGGCATCATACTGTGTGGCATGCAAAATGGGGGCATTATACTGTGTGGTGTGCATACTGGGGGCATCATACTGTGTGGTGTGCATACTGGGGCATCATACTGTATGGTGTGCAAAATGAGGGCATCATACTGTATGGTGTGCATACTGGGGGCATCATACTGTGTGGTGTGCATACTGGGGCATCATACTGTGTGGTGTGCATACTGGGGGCATTATACTGTGTGGTGTGCATACTGGGGCATCATACTGTGTGGTGTGCAAAATGGGGGCATTATACTGTGTGATGTGCATACTGGGGGCATTATACTGTGTGGTGTGCATACTGGGGCATCATACTGTATGGTGTGCAAAATGAGGGCATCATACTGTATGGTGTGCATACTGGGGGCATCATACTGTGTGATGTGCATACTGGGGGCATCATACTGTGTGATGTGCATACTGGGGTCATCATTCTGTGTGGTGTGCATACTGTGGGCATTATACTGTGTGGTGTGCATACTGGGGGCATTATACTGTGTGGTGTGCATACTGGGGGCATTATACTGTGTGGTGTGCATACTGGGGGCATTATACTGTGTGGTGTGCATACTGGGGGCATTATACTGTGTGATGTGCATACTGGGGGCATCATTCTGTGTGGTGTGCATACTGGGGTCATCATTCTGTGTGGTGTGCATACTGGGGGCATTATACTGTGTGGTGTGCATACTGGGGGCATTATACTGTGTGGTGTGCATACTGGGGGCATTATACTGTGTGGTGTGCATACTGGGGGCATTATACTGTGTGGTGTGCAAAATGGCGGCATTATACTGTGTGGCATGCATACTAGGGATATCATACTGTGTGGTGTGCATACTGGGGGCCTTATACCGTGGTACCGTGTGGTGTGCATTCCGGAGGTATCATACTGTGTGGTGTTCATACTGGGGGCATCATACTGTGTAGTGTTCATACTGGGGCATCATACTGTGTGGCATGCAAAATGGGGGCATTATACTGTGTGGTGTGCATACTGGGGGCATCATACTGTGTGGTGTGCATACTGGGGCATCATACTGTATGGTGTGCAAAATGAGGGCATCATACTGTATGGTGTGCATACTGGGGGCATCATACTGTGTGGTGTGCATACTGGGGCATCATACTGTGTGGTGTGCATACTGGGGGCATTATACTGTGTGGTGTGCATACTGGGGCATCATACTGTGTGGTGTGCAAAATGGGGGCATTATACTGTGTGATGTGCATACTGGGGGCATTATACTGTGTGGTGTGCATACTGGGGCATCATACTGTATGGTGTGCAAAATGAGGGCATCATACTGTATGGTGTGCATACTGGGGGCATCATACTGTGTGATGTGCATACTGGGGGCATCATACTGTGTGATGTGCATACTGGGGTCATCATTCTGTGTGGTGTGCATACTGTGGGCATTATACTGTGTGGTGTGCATACTGGGGGCATTATACTGTGTGGTGTGCATACTGGGGGCATTATACTGTGTGGTGTGCATACTGGGGGCATTATACTGTGTGGTGTGCATACTGGGGGCATTATACTGTGTGATGTGCATACTGGGGGCATCATTCTGTGTGGTGTGCATACTGGGGTCATCATTCTGTGTGGTGTGCATACTGGGGGCATTATACTGTGTGGTGTGCATACTGGGGGCATTATACTGTGTGGTGTGCATACTGGGGGCATTATACTGTGTGGTGTGCATACTGGGGGCATTATACTGTGTGGTGTGCAAAATGGCGGCATTATACTGTGTGGCATGCATACTAGGGATATCATACTGTGTGGTGTGCATACTGGGGGCCTTATACCGTGGTACCGTGTGGTGTGCATTCCGGAGGTATCATACTGTGTGGTGTTCATACTGGGGGCATCATACTGTGTAGTGTTCATACTGGGGGCATCATACTGTGTAGTGTGCATACTGGGGGCATCATACTGTGTGGTGTGCATACTAGGGGCCTTATACCGTGTGGTGTGCATACTGGGGGCATCATACTGTGTGGTGTGCAAAGTGGGGGCATGATACTGTGTGGAGGGACAGTGAGGGGATGTACTGTTGGAGGCATCATACTGTGTCTTGGATAATGTACATTGAGGGTCATTAGTCTGTAGGGGGAATCAACTGTGGGATCAGAAACACAGGGGCATGATACTATGCTTGGGGCATTATGAGGGCATCGTACTATGTTTGGGAGGAACTGACAGGGTATCACAATGTGTTTGGGGGCACTCTGGGGGTTCATACTGTGTACAGTGGGCACTGTGGGGCATAACACTGTATGAGGGGCACTTTAGGGGCAAAGGAAATGGTACCATATTTCACTGGGAGCAATATTTCTGTGTGATGGCATATAAAAGACACAGCACACATATGGGTAAGTGTCCTCCTTAATTATCTTTCAATGTTGGGAGGTATGCGTGGTATAAGGACACATACATGATAGAGGAGGGGTCCCAACTTAGGACCCTCCACCCACAGCCACCACACTAGACACATTGTCCATTTTAATTACTTTTTTTTTACATTTCCAGGAGAAATGGCTGGGTGGCTGCAAAGTGAGGCTCAGCCGAAATCTTCAAGACAACCTCTTTTACGTTGATTTGAAATGGTTAAATTATTTTGCATGAAATTGTTTTATAACAACTGTAATCATTGCAGTGATAGGAATATGATATTTCGGTTGATCAGCATCAAATAAAGTTAAAAAAACCCAAACATTTGTGCTTTGCTTTGCAGTCTCTGTGAATCAGCAACAAACACATCATTTACATTTTGTCTATTAAAAACACAAAAACGTTTCACCTAAACATCTAGAGGAATTCAGTTCACGTAATTGGTAAATTTAATTTTTTACAAACTTGACAGTTTGTTAAATAAGGGAATGAAATAAGTCTCTGCTGAAAATATACTGACATAATTATACAGGGGTGGTGAAACATTCTGGGGGAAAAAAAGAGCAATTTTCTCTTATTTATGGAACTTTGCAGTGTAACGCTATTGCCATCTAGTGGTCATTTATGAGAAGTGCATTTAACTATTGTGTAATGAGGGATAAATTGGATTAGGAATGGATCAATTTGCTTTAAAGAGGATGTGTCGCTTGCCATAAGGTGGGGTACTGATGAGCTTATGGAAAATCATACGATTTTCATGCAGAAAAAAGCGGACGATTTCCATACTTTTTGTCACCTGTATTCCATCGCTATGTCCGTTTTTCCCATCTGTATGACATCCGTTTTTATGCATCAGCTGTAAATAAAAACTACAAGACCAGGTGCAGTTTCCAATGTTAATAATTACAATGTAGCCATAAAATTTGGAGGCAATATTGATTTTTGGGGGGCTCCCATAGACGTCAATAATAGATGAGTCTCACCTGAAACATGGAAGACTCCAGTGTATCTTGCAATTTTTTTGCACAAGGATACTGGGTCTGTGTGAAAAAAACAATATTCTAGCCAGCTCGATTGACTAACATCGGTCTTTTTGCTGTCCGTCCGATATCCAATTTTAGCATGTACTCCTCACATCGTGTACGCACAGCGCAATTGGTGTAAAAGCCGCTGTTCTCCTGAATCCGACGTTGTTTTTCGTTTGTTCCTGAACCTCTCCGTTTCTGAGATATGGCCTCCTGTTCCTCGTACATACATCTAACAGTTGTCAGCCAAGTGGGTGTGGTCTACAAGTGCTCTCATAAAGAGAAATTGATCACCCCACCCACTTGGCTAACTAGACTATATTGATATACAGGGAACAGAGGGCAATATCTTGGGAATGGAGAGGTGCAGCAACAAAAGAAAAACAATGCTGCATTCAGGAGAACAGCAACATTCACACCAGATAAAAAGATAACATATTTATGGCCGGTGACAGGTCCTCATAATGCCCCAGACCACACGCTGGAGTGGAGATAAGGTGGACATCCTCCCACCTGCTCTATGGATGTCTGCCTAAAATCCATCCCATTATAACAAATGAGCTTAACCCCTCGGGCACTTAGGAAAAACTCTGGATGTGATATCACTGATGCGAAACAGAGATATGTTTTGGGGCCCATAGAATTCTATAGGCGGTGTGTCAAATTGACATTAAAAATACATTTAAAATTAATTTAAAATGTAAATCCAGCTGTGCCCCGCCCCAACCTGACATCAGGTGCAGAGAGACGCCCCTGGTCTATTAGGGTCTGTACACAATACTTTCCGAATATCTTGAAATTATGACATGATCATTAGCACTGAGGGGTATTTTACTCAAATATGTATTTTTTGCACCTGGTGTAAATGCTGTTGTGCTCCTGAATCCGGGGCTGTTTCTTTTTGTTCCTGCACCTCTCCAGTCCTGTGATATGAATGCCTCTTCAATGTATATAAATCTTCCAACTGGGTGTGGTCCTCAAGGTGACTCCCACAGAGAAGAGGACCACACCCACTTGGTAAATTGTATATATACATATACAGGGAATTGGATGTCATATCTCAGGAACATAGAGACACAAGAACAAATGGAAAACAACATCAGACTCAGGAGAACAACGACATTTACATCAGATAAAAAAAGAATTACATATTTGTGGCAAGTGACAGTTCCTGTTTAAAAAGTGTCTCTGTCGTGGGAGCGGGGGGGAAAGTGAGAAGATTGTTGGGGTTTTTTTTAAATGTGCTAGAGAACAGTGAGAACAGGAGCATTATTACAGGATGGGCCCAGGAGATGGAACATTATACCAGGAAGGGGCCTAGGATGGGGAACATATATTACTGGAAGGGGCCTAGGATGGGGGATATTATACCAGGAAGGGGCCTAGGATGGGGAACATATATTACTGGAAGGGGCCTAGGATGGGGGATATTATACCAGGAAGGGGCCTAGGATGGGGAATATTATACCAGGAAGGGGCCTAGGATGGGGGACATATATTACTGGAAGGGGCCTAGGATGGAAGATATTATACCAGGAAGGCCCTAGGATGGGGAATATTATACCAGGAAGGGGCCTAGGATGGGGGACATTATACCAGGAAGGGCCCTAGGATGGGGGATGATATTATACCAGGAATGGGCCTAGGATGGGGACATTATACCAGGAAGGGGCCTAGGATGGGGGACATATATTACTGGAAGGGGCCTAGGATGGGGGATATTATACCAAGAAGGCGCCTAGGATGGGGGATATTAAACCAGGAAGGGGCCTAGGATGGGGGACATTATACCAGGAAGGGGCCTAGGATGGGGTACATATATTACAGGAAGGGGCATAGGATGGGGGACATATATTACTGGATGGGGCCTAGGATGGGGGACATTATACCAGGAAGGGGCCTAGGATGGGGACATATATTACTGGAAGGGGCCTAGGATGGGGAACATTACAGCAGGAAGGGGCCTAGGATGGGAGACATTGCACCAGGATGGAGGACCATTATTACTGGAAAGGGCCTACGATGGATGACATTATACAAGGAAGAGGCACAGGATAGGGGACATCATTACTGGAAGGAGCCCAGGATGGGGGACATTATACCAGGAAGGGGCCTAGGATGGGGGACATTACACCAGGATGGAGGACATTATTACTAGAAAGGGCCCACAATGGAGGAAATTATTCAAGGAAGAGGCACAGGATGGGCACATTATTACTGGAAATAGCCCAGGATATGGGACATTATGCCAGGAAGGGGCCAGAATATTGTCATTATTACTGAAAAGGGGCTCATTATGGGATAGCAGGAAGGGGTACAAGATGGGTGACATTAGCACAGGATGGGGGACATTATTACATTATGTGATGGATGGGGGGCAACGCGTATGTCTTTATAGGATTTAGAACAAGGGCTAATACATCTGACCTAGATATAGATGGGGGCCCAGGTCCAAATTTTGCAGCGGGGCCCATTGAACGCTAGTTACGCTAGTTGTGCTCAGTAAATTTAAAGTGTGAATAATGACTATAAATACAATACATTCTTGTAATAAAATTGTCCTGCTGCGGCTGGGATGGCACTTTACCTTTCAGGGTTCAGTTCAGAGACTCCATCAGAGGCCACCATTTTTGTCAGCAGGTGTAGCACAGCATGCAGCATTATTCTTGTTGGCAAATCAATGGAAACGGACTTCAATATAAGTAATTGGGGTCTTATAATGTGGTATTTTAATGTGACTGAGTAGAAGGTTTGGGCTCTTAGCGGGTTTCCATAGACAATGTATCTTTACAACTGGGAATACTGGGTCAGAACTCTCTTTATGGGTCTCTGAGTCTCTCCCTGTACATTGATGAGTGGGGCATGGGTGTCCCCCCACAATCAAAATACTGTAAACCAAAAGCTTCATCTGAGGAAAAATTTTTAAAAAATTGTGTTTCTGAAAATACTGATGCAAATCAAATTATTATTATTATTTTACAAAAAAAATAACATTTTATTTGTAACTTTGGGATCAATGTGAATGTAATGTTCTCGAGTATCATGTTCTAAGCTTATTTTTACCCGTAAAGTGAACGCTGGGGGAAAAAAAACCAGTGGTTGAATTGCATTTTATTCACCACTTCCCCCCACTTGGGATTGTTTTCCCATTATTTTAGTACATTGTATGGTAAAGTGAATTGCGTTATTCAAAAATACAACTCACCCTGCAAAAAAATAAAGTTATATCCAGGTCAAGGCTTTCTTTTTTTTATTTATTTATCGTAAGAACCTTAACCCGGGTATGTTAAAATACCACATGTGGAAGTTCGTGACACAGACCCTTGAGGAAGCCTGATAAGGCGAAACCACTTGAGTTATGTGCAATTGATGTTTTAACTGTTTATTCGGTAAATATAACAGATGGAGAAGTTTCTTGGATGAGAGGATCGTAGCAGAGGTGGAGAAGATGGAGAACAAGATTTCTCCATTTTGTGAGAAGGCCGAAGTCGGACTGCACTCAGATGTCATCCGAGTGCAGTCTGATGACTTCTACACACCCATAGACTTGAATGAGTGCGTGCCATGTTATCTGCACTGCAAATCACAGCATGCTGTGATATGTTCTCATCGGTATGAGAAAAACAACTCAGATCTGCACTGCCCTATAGAGTAACATTAGAAAGGAAAATCCTCCAGCAATGGAGCAAGGTAAGTATTAAAACTTCACATTTAGTAGTACGTTAAAAATACTACGGCGACCTCATATCACACGCTAAATCCACGCGTTTCAGCCAAGAAGCCTTACACTCCTGGTCTCCTGGGCGGCTCCGTGCGATGTCTCCATTGTGATTCTCCTAACAGCGGGTGAGCTAACTCTCTCCTTCCTTCTTACATAGAGTAACATTGGTCCCAGTACTATCCAATGAAACAGCAGATAGCAGTCGTCCCATGTACGCGCTTGTGTGAACGAGCCCTTTGGAGAAGGATCATAGCTTAAGAGCCATGTGAGAGCTGCAAAGGAGCCTCCATAGAAGTGGATTGAAGATAATGATATATCTATTTAATGGTGCAGGGCTGGAATAGGAGAGAAATAGGATTCATTTGCAATGTAAAACAGCGTGGAGGGGTAAAGATACCCAGGTAAAGTTAAAGAAGCACTCCTCCTCCTCTTTCTCCTCCTCTTCCTCTCCCTCCTCCTCTTCCTCCTCCTCTTCCTTTTCCTCCTCTTCCTATTCCTCCCCCTCCTCCGCTTCCACCTCCTCCTCTTCCTCCCCCTCCTCCTCCTATTCATCCTCCTCTTCCTCCTCCACCTCCTCTTCCCCCTCCTCTTCCTCCTCCGCTTCCTCCTCCTCTTCCTCCTCCTCTTCCTCCTCCTCCTCTTTCTCTTCCTCCTCCTACTCCTCCTTTCATCAAAATTTGTATCCTCTCAATATATTGCAGCCATCATATTATATAGCACTGTGTATTTACAATTGCTCATTTTGCCTTTCTACCCACATAATTCTTCTCTTCACATTTCTTCCAAATAGGAAATCAGCACATTTTCCTGTTAACACATATTCATTTGTTTCAAAAGATTCAATACACTTTCAAATCTATGTCCACTTTCACTTTAAAGCAGTAAAATAAACATCACAGGCTACGTGGTATATTATGTACACTTTCGTACATAACTGATGCTTCACAATAAAAGGAAAAAAGAATCATAATGTCTCAGACAGGCCTTAGTGCGGACGGCTATGAGGAAGCGCTGTAATGTTTGGGACAGGCATTATTACAGGCAGCAATGTGCAAGTGGTGTATGAGCTACGTTATACTTCAGTCAGGCTTCAATTCAGACAGCTATGTGCAAGTGGTGTATCTATCACATGATAATCCGAACAGGCATCACAGCGGGCAGCCACAGCGGGCAGCTATGTGCAAGTGGTGTATCTATCACATGATAATCCGGACAGGCACTACTGCGGGCAGCTATGTGCAAGTGGTGTATCTATCACATGATAATCCGGACAGGCACTACTGCGGGCAGCTATGTGCAAGTGGTGTATCTATCCCATGATAATCCGGACAGGCATCACTGCGGGCAGCTATGTGCAAGTGGTGTATTACTTGCAGTGTACCGACACTATGGCGCAACCAATGGGCAGCCCCGGGGTCCTTCGGATTCTTTAGAAAGCTGTTGCAGTTCCGCGTTGTCAGATTCTCGGCTTGTTCGCACCACGTCACGGGCTGCACACGCAGGACTCGGTTCCCGGGACCCCGGCATGTCCGCTCCAATAGACTCGGACGATGCCTATGATTTCCTGTTCAAGATCGTACTGATCGGAGATGCCGGGGTGGGGAAGACGTGCGTGGTGCAGCGGTTCAAGAGCGGGGTGTTCGTGGAGCGGCAGGGGAACACGATCGGCGTGGACTTCACTATGAAGACTCTGGACATTCAAGGGAAACGGGTGAAGGTAAAGCCGATGTCGCCGGTGTGGGGGCTGACGTGGGTGTGCGCTGCGGTAGAACTACAAGTCCCAGTTGTTTACTTTGCTCATTGTTCCCATGCAATCGGCTGTGTGTAACTGTTTCCTCTGCAGTCAGTTATCGGCCGATCAGATTGAGCGAAGCATGTCCTGATTACTCGCCCAGTATCTTATTGATGAATTGTGACTTTTGGGGGATTTGAGATCTTCTATTGATCCTGATTGATGTTGGTCTGTATTGGGGGCTGCTGGTGGGGTCTCCACCTGTGGAAATCCGTATTAAAGGGCAATGGCTGACCGTGAAGCCTGTGGGTCCCAATGCACGATGTCAGTCAGGGCCCCCAAATAGTATGGTTTTCTGTATTGTCCATAGGGGCCTTTTGGGGCCCCTTAGGCTCCAGGGCCCAGATAGGATTGCAGCCCCTGCACCTCCTATAGGATCTGTGTCCCTTTACTTTGGGGATAAGCAGCAGATCCCCTGACACCTCCCCCACCCCCTCCAAGGTGTCAGTGCTGCAATCAGCTGGAGTTCCCCTTCATTACAGTATGGCTGACCCTCAGGCTATGGCTGTAGACAATAGGTGGGAATTCGCTGTGGGGGAGGTCATCTGAATCTGTGGTCACTACTAATACAATGGGAAGGCACAATCTACATATTAATGGCGCAAACAGCAGTGGTCGGACCCCCCTCCTCCGATCCTGCATTTACCACCTGCCTGGAGGATGGGGGGATTGCTTGCCTTTATCTAGGGAAGCTGCTAGAGATCCCATAGATTTACATTTATCCCTTCTCCACAGATGAGACCAGTGGGGGTCTATTTGCTGGGACCCCCCTTGATTGTGGTGTGGCTGTATCTCCTTCCATTGACAGGCTCGCTCCATTCATGTGGTGATCAGGTGAAGACCTTGGCAGTCGGACCCCCATGATGACCCATTTATGATCTATCCTGTGGATACATGATGAATGTGATTGGTGGGAAAGTCTCATACCAAAGTTTAGCGCCCCCATAAACATTAGATGGTTGCCCCCGATTCTCCCATTCTACAAGTCGCTGCCAGACTCCTGTGGCAGTGGATTTTTTTTTTTCTGCGCCAATTAAAATGATTAACCATTGGGGGGAGACTAGGATCTGGCTTGTTGGGTTTAACATTGTGCTGGACACAGTCGGGAGACCCCCATACACATTAGATCGGAGTACGGCTGGCCCTTCACTAAGGTGTATGAGGCCCTTTAATCCTTAGTGATGGGTTCAGTCCGAACTTCTGGAGCCAATCCTGCATTCTGATGTAAACCCAATATGGACTCTGGAGTTCTACCAGAACTTTGTTTCTCTGAAGGCTCTTGACTACTTGGTCAGGTTTTTAGGGGTAGATGCCCCTTGTGAAGCGCAGATCCTCCCTTCTAGGTGTATGTGTGCCTCTCCATGTGCCCTGCAGCTTCTGCTTTGTTTCTGCTCGGCAGCGTGTAATCCGCAGCACACTTCCTGCTGTGACACTGCACATTTCCCCAGGACTGGGCCTTCAGGACAGGTGTTATAGGGTTAGCGGCTCGGCATTCTTATTGTTTTACTTGGCAAAGAAAAGATCACATGATCTCTTATTAGTTACATTTAAAGAGATTTCCCGCTACATTTAAAATTGGTTCCATTTAAAGGGATTTTCCAATTTTGCCCCATAGGATAGACGTCTGATTGCTGGAGTTCCAAATGATGGGACCGTCACATTAATTAGCACCCCATTTACAGAGGACTGGGGACCAGTTGTGATTGGTGGAGGTCCTACTTTCAAACCCCCCAATTATCCGCTTGTCTCTTGTCCTGGGGACAGGTGATACATTTAATCATCTATCATAAGGGGGAGTATAGTATTAGGTTTACATTTTGGGTGAAGACCCTTCATCAGACGTATAGGGTATGTTCAATGCACATACGGTAGGGCCGTGATGTTTAGCGGACCACACAAAATCGCGTTGTCTGATCAAAATCTTCAATGCAAGTCTGTGGGTCTGATAAAAAAAAAAATCAAACTGCACTCAGATGCCATCCAAGTGTGGCCTGATTTTCATGGACTTAGATAGAAGTGGCCAAACATTTTTTTTTTTTAATAAATGTACAAGGGAAAAACTGATACAACTTGAACGAAAATCAATGGAGACTCGGTGGTTCGTTTTTTTTTTTTCTCACGACGTGTGAATGAGGCTGAACGCTTGAGTTCTTATTGACATGACAATACTAACAATAGATTCTATATATATTGCTTCAATAAATTCCACAAACGTATCATAATAATGGACACGGAATTACAAAATATTGAGCAACTTACTAGGCATCGTAAAGTTTCCTTACACCGCCGTCTGTGCTTTACACCGTTGTTTTTGTCAAATAAAGGAATGGAGTTAATAACGTTGGTACACCTTACAGCTCTTAGCATCTTACTAAGCAGACACTTCAGAAGTGGGTACAAGGGTCTATAACGCACACTCGGCCCGCGCCCGCACTCCACTTTTAGGCTTCTGCGGATCTGTGTTTGTCATCTGCAATGAAGTCGAAGCTGCGGATTATATATATATATAATATTTTTTTTTTTTTTTTCTAGTTTATTGGCTGAAGTGACTGATACAAAGGGAAGGCGTTCATTGCACAGGTCACATGTAAAGATTTACCTACGGGTAAACACCTCAATGAAAAACTATCTTTTCACAAGCGAGGGTCCCCAAATAACCGTCCGTACAGGTATTACACATGGAGGATTTTAGAATTCTCCCACTTAAAACTGCTCTATAGAATTACCCTGTGAGCAATGTCTTCCTGGTAAAGACTAGTGATGAGCGAATATACTCGTTACTCAAGATTTCTTGAGCACTTTCGGGGGTCCTCCGAGTATTTTTTAGTGCTCGGAGTTTTGTTTTTTTTCTTGCCGCAGCTGAATGATTTACATCTGTTAGCCAGCATAAGTACATGTGGGGATTCCCTAGCAACCAGGCAACCCCCACATGTACTTATGCTGGCTAACAGATCTAAATCATTCAGCTGCGGCAATAAAAAAAAAAAAAAAATACTCCGAGGACTAAAAAATACTCTGAGGACACCTGAGCGTGCTCGAGAAATCTCGAGTAACGAGTATATTCGCTCATCACTAGTAAAGACCCTAACAACTCATGAAATGAAAAGGCCCAGATCTCTGAAGCTCTATCAGATAAAATATTAAAAAAAACAACTAAAACCTCAAATATGCAGCTGGAATAAAAGAAGCAAAAACTGATCACTGTTCACTTGGTTCCTCTTTAAATGGGGCATAGAGCACTTAGAAAATGAAATTGCTGAACGTTTCGTCAATCTTCAGACACCTCCTGATAAAGATTGGCGAAACACACATTAGGGTATGGGTCTTTTTTTTTTTTTTTTTTTTTTAAATTCTGTCCTAATTTCTCTGTTTCGATTGGGGGGATTAATGTTTGTCATCACTGTTTAGGTGGGACTTTTAGCAATGTGTTGAAAGTTCCTGCTTTCCCCCCTCGCACTGATATACGTGTAACACATCAGTCATTTGCACCCGTAACGATTTAAATCACTTGTCAGTGTTGTGGTTTGAGATTTCTCATTTTTATTTTTTTTTACTTCTGGATTCCTGATATTGTTTAGGTTTTTGCTATGGGTTGCTGGTAACTCTCTAAATATTTGCGGTCTTTATAGACGGACTTGTCGCTCCTTTTTCCCTCTTTGGACAGACCTCACATACACGCGCTGACACATCTTGGCGTCTTGCTGAACAGTTACAGGGGCTGGAAGTTGCATGCCTCTTGTGTAACGTTTGCATGGTCCTCACCACCATTTCCTGCTGTGTAATCCTGTGTCTGGAATTACATCTCCACATCACGGTTTGAAGCAAAACTCCATTATTTTTAGATTGAGAAATCGAGAAGGACATCTGTTATCAGCACTTACGTCAGTGCTTTACACTTTATTTATTTTAGTTTTTTAAATATCACACTTTGTGCAAATGTTCTCCACTGCCCCATCATGTAATTTTTATTTATATTTTTTATTGTGTATTAAAAGATTTGTTTTTTATTTTATTTTTTTTTGTTTACCCCCGATCCCCCACCCCAAGGTTTAAGTTCTAAAATGTCACCAAATTGCCAAGAAAACACATGGATTTTTGGCCACTTTGATGGATTTGCATAAACTATGCAAGTGTGTGTGTAAAAAAAACAAAAAAAACAAATGACCCTGGACCTTTGACCTTTTGTGATACCATGCAGAATTAGGCCATTGTTTGCTGTCTCACCCTGTTAGGGCTTGATTTAGCGGGATCCTTTGTGCTATGGGACTTGTGTAACATCACTTTTTAGGGGTACCTTCAGTCTCTAGAGCTACATTCCCACAATTAGGTTTTTTGTTTTTTTGGGGGGGGGTTGTTTTTTTTTTTTTCTTAAATCTGTTTATGGATTATCCAATTCAAGTGAATGGAGCTTTCAAAAAAGGGAATTAACTGCAATTTTCCTCGTTACTTTTTCCCATATTGTCGCAGACATTTGTATTTCTGGATGATTTATTTATTTATTTATTTATTTATTTTTTTTAGACCATCTGGACCCCTGGTTCCTTACCTGTAGTTGATGGAAATCCGTGCACCGAACTCACTTTTAACATGATTTCTTCTTCTCCTCTAGCTGCAGATTTGGGACACCGCTGGACAGGAACGCTTTCGGACCATAACGCAGAGTTATTATAGAAGCGCCAATGGAGCCATCATCGCTTACGACATCTCCAAGAAGAAGTCATTCGAATCTGTTCCTCGCTGGATAGAGGATGTCCGGAAGTACGCCGGCTCCAACATCGTGCAGCTGCTGATCGGTGCGTTCTTCATCTTTACTAAGAGCAGTCCCGGTATATAGGGAACAGTACCGCGCCAGATGGATTCGTTAGAAAGTGGACTGCAAAATGTAAAATAAAAAAAATAATTAAAAAATCGTATTCGCCCTCACCAGGTCCAGCAACACCTTTCTGCTACTGCAGTGGTGATGACGAGTGAGCTGCTCTCATCACCGCTGCAGCTAATCAAGGAGCTCAGCTCCTAGTGCTATATATATATATATATATATATATATATATATATATATATATATATATATATATATATATATATATATATATATATATATATATATATATATATATATATATATATATATATATATATAGTGATTGGCTGCAGCGGTGATGTGAGCTGCTGAAATATCACCACTGCATCAAAGCTCAACGACCAGAGCTACAGCCGAGAGGTGGTGCTGGACTTGGGGAAGGAAGGTGAGTGCTTTGTGACTTTATACTTTTTGAAACTTTTGGGTCCACTTTTTTTCTAAGTCTAGTGATAAGTGAACATGCTCTGACTTGCACTTGTGCGTTAAGTGACCATACCTAAGGAACAGGCCACCTCTGATACACTGCAGTGATGGTCTGTAACCTAGGCAATGAGGAGTACACAATAGCATTTAAAACAAAAAACAAAAAAATCCCTCTGAGTTTTTTTTTTTCTTGTTTTTACCAGTACTTAGCATTTTTACCCATTTAGGACTTTAATTGTAATACTCAGAGCTGAAATCGTTCCTACCCCCTCCCTCTTAAAGCTTTCCATCCCCCTTTCCCTCCCATATGGGATTCCTGCAGACATCATTGGGTTCCCCCGGCACTCACTGAGAATGGAGGACAGAATGGGGGACCGGACGGGGACAGAATATCTTGGCCTTTAGCTCCGGGACGTCTTCAGCTCCAAAGTGGGAGGATATTGTGTATAAACTGGCCAACAAATGGTTAACATGAGGATAATTGGTATCGGGCCCCCAGTCTTGTAGTGTCAGCTTCTGGTCTTTGTGGCCTGTTGTGATGGAAATGATGGGGGTTGTGATGGAAATGATGATGGGGGTTGTGATGGCAAGGATGGGGGTGTTAAGCTGAAGTAATTACAGGTTGCCTGCAGAGGCCGGGTCCCTTATGGATTCTACGTCCCATTTCTGCTGACTGACATTAAAGGACACCAGGATATGGCCAAATATCTGCTGTATTAAAAGAAGGGTCTAGGGTAAAGGTAATCAGCCAAATACTTGTTTTTATTTTGTATTTTTTGGTTGTTTTTCCCCCCACCCTCTTCAAACAGCGCCACTCTTGTCCATGGAAGTGTCGGGTATTGCAACTAGGCCCTATTCACTTCAGAGGAGCAGAGATGCAATACCAGATCTAGAACATGGATGGCCCACGACTTGGCGTTTCTGGAAGACAAGAAGCAGCCATTCTCTACGACGTCTCCCAATGTAGTCTTTTAATCGATCACCTGCACGGCTACAAGGGTTTTATCAAGTCTTTCCTCCCCGTAGCAACCAATCACCGTGCAGCTTTCACTTTACCAGAAATGATTGCTGGGGTCTGGTAGGTTGCTATGGGCAACAAAGGCGCTTCACTTGACCAACAGTTTATGAATTGAGGCCCAGACTTTATTTGCTTGTGAGGCACAAAGGTCGGAGACGCAAGAACAACACACCATTAAATCGCCCAAAAATTATTAAAGGGTTGTTTGTTTTTCCCCCTCTTTAACCATTTCAATTTTAGTCCCTTAAGGACCAGGACTTTTTTTTTTTTTATTCCTTCCCTTATTTGTTTTCCTTCACCTCATTTTCACTTTAAACTTTATTTTTCTCAGTACGTTATGTGATACAGTGAATAGTGTCAATCAAAACTACAACTTGTCCCACAAAGTTGTGGATCTCAAAGAATTGGTTAAGTTGCCTTTTTATATAAAAAAGTCCTAATTTTCCGAAAGTAACATATTTTATTGTCTGACAGTCTGCTCTCATTACATGTCACACTGGTAACGCCTCCTTTAAAATAAGCCTTGAAGGCAGCTTCTCAGTGAGATTTGTCTGGCCCTTAGATCTGAAAAATTAATTTGCATATTAAGAAAAACACTAATTTTTTTTAAAATAAGACAGTGGATTGCAGGCATCAAGGTATCCTCTTATTTAACTTTCCACAACCTACATACCCATATAGATGGCTTAGGAGGGTTGATCCTACTGACAGGATCCCTTTAAACTGTAAACGTCCTGTTTCAGGAAAGAACACATGTACATTGCCTACAATGAATCCCAACCCTGACTTGTCTCGAAGCATCTAGTGAGTGTGTGAAAAGGTCATTGTGAAGGGAGGGGGAGCAGCTTGGACATTTATTGTGATTGGTGGGTCGTTTAACGGTCACTACTATAATTCTGCCTTGGAAAAGGAGTCTGCTGAAAAGCCTTCTGAAAGGACAAGTAGGAGTCAAAAATTACCCCAATGTGAAAATTTCAAGATTACAATTTTTTTTTTTTTTAGTCAGAATAATTCACTGCGAAAACCTTTTACACCATAATCCTGTTTTAATAATGGTTTGTCTTCAGTTTTATGGTCACAATCAATTAAATCGCTAAATAGAGTAGTAAAACACAAGTTGAAACATACCTTAGTGTGGCAAATATCAAGACTGGACGTCACTTCCAAACAGAAAACTGGTGTGTACAGGCGCAAACTAAGAGTAGCGCTATAGCATGGAAACCTGAAATTGGAATTGTTTTACTGATTTCAAAAACATAATTTGGGTGGGGGGGTGACAAGGATACTGGGCAAATAAGTTGGACAATTCGTGCATGCCTAACAGCCACGACAAGGTGACCTTCTTTGCTCGGGACCTATCCTAATGTGATTATGTGAATTTCAGTAGCCAATTCATACATTACTGGGCATGGAATATATAATATCTATCTATCTCACTAACTGCTGTCTCAACAGGAAACAAGTCGGACATGCATGAATTTCGAGAAGTCCAGCTTGGAGAAGCTGAAAACCTGGCCAAACATTATGACCTCACCACATTTGAAACCTCTGCCAAGGATTCCAGTAACGTGGAAGAAGCCTTTGTGAAGATGGCAACTGAGCTGATGATGAGGCACGGCGGTCCAGTCTTCAGTGAAAAAGCCACAGACGGCATAAAACTTGACAGCAAAGACATGGCGACTGGAGACTCCTGGAATTGTGCTTGTTGATAACTGTTTTTTTTTGTTTGTTTGTTTGTTTTTCTTCTAATGTCTGTTAGGTAGCTAGTTTGGTGAAATTACCTGCAATTAATCTGATCATAGATTACATGAGCATAACGCGGACATGCCGGTTAAGGAGCTACACCTCTTGTTGCGTCACATCGGCAGAGCTCTGTCATGTGTTTTCAATTTTTCTATAAAAAAAAAAAAAAATTCTTTGAGCTGATGACCATGAGGTGGGTGGGGCGGGGGGCAATGGCTGAAAAAGTTGTGGAACTGGTTTCCACACGAGTCAGTGATGTAGATTGGGTGTAAGAGACGTGTGCACTGTAAGTTTGTGTATTAACCACACCAAATGCCTTGTAGCCTATGGGCCGTTCTGAAGGTTCAGAACCCCAGATGTTCCTCTAACGTGATACTACTTTGTTTTTTGTTCTTTCTTTTAATACTATTAAGTAATTCTACATCGTGGCAAACGGCCACAAAATATTGCACGTAAGACCGCTTGCAGTTTTTTGCAAATTGTTTTTTCTAAAGTGTTTTAAAACTTGAAGAGGAAAAGTCTATTTTATTCTCGTCGGACAGACCTCTCTTGCCTGTTATCACATGAAGTCATTCCTTTAATTTTTATGAACTTTGATTAAAACCACAGAACATTTCAAGACTGGGAATAATGTGCAATGTTTCAATCCTGTAAAGATGCAATTTAACATTTCAGAAAAAAAAAAAAAAAAATTTTGTTACCGATTTTCTTAGGAATTTGTATTTCTTTTCTTAAATAGATATAAATATATTTATCGGCAAAGAAATTTGAAATAAAAAAATGATACATTTCAAGTCTGTTTTATTACTATTCATGCATTTTAATTACAAAATTATTTAAATAAAAAAAATTCCACTGTTTGTAAAGTAAAAGCTATCAGAAAATGACCCGAATGGTTAACCCAAGCTCTTCATGTTGAAGCATTGGTCCCATGTTCATAAATGGGTATTTCTAGGATGTCCCTCCTGACAGCACCACCAAGTGTTAGTCCTTGATAGGGACAGGAACACAGGCGCAACAGCCCCTCACCACCACCCTCCTCCAGTGTTTTTTCCTGTCCCAACAAGGACATACACATGAGAGTTGTGGAGGATTTCTTACTAAGATAACAGTCTGCAGGTTCTGTACCTTTGCTCCAAGAGCCAGGCTGATGCTCTCTGAAAGGGTCCCTCAGCTTTCCCGTTGAGCTTTGTGCTCCTGGAAATGGCCGCATCCCTCTCTGGAGGGCTCCTGCTGCCATGTTTGTGATGTGCACCTGTACAGGAAGCACGAGGCGGTGCAAGCTCACAGACGTACTTCCGGTCAGAGCGCGCACACCTGTACAAGTCATTTGTGCGTCCTCCTGTGATGTGACGCTTGGGAGTGTGTACCCAGGCAGGATGTCACGTGACCGGCACGCACCCTTGGATATCTGGGCTGGATACCGGCGTCTCCAGTGTGGAGCGCCCGCATTACAAATGGGAGACATACCAGCGGGACCGAACCCAATCATCGGAATTGGTGGATAAAGTCAACATTCAGCTCGGCGTACGTCACAGTAGGAATATCTCCAAAGGAGAATATCAGAGCTCACTCATTGAGAGCAGGTGTTACTGGATCATATCTGGTCAAGTTTAAATATTTTTTGCAGATATTATAAATTGGACGTTCTATCAAACCAACAGATTACTTTTGTGAGGAAAGTCCAACAAGTAGTAAACCTGCCCTAAAAGTTATTTGGTATTTCTCCTGGTGATGTCGGGAAAATAGAAATTAGTCCTACCGGTAATGGTGTTTCCAGTAGCCGATCATGGCAGCACCCCTTATGTACCCTCCCTTGGATTTCCTGACAAATATATGTAGAAAGGAAATTCAATAAAAACGTTGTTGCATCCATGCTGGTGTACTTGAAAAATCACTGGAGTGTGTAGTGGTGAGGGGCTATTTAACCTCTTCTGTGTTCCTGTCCCTATCACGCTCACATCAGCTTTGCCCATCTATCAGTTTAGTGCTGACCGATTAGCAACGTGCAATGCTGCTAAGCACAGCGGCCGCAGGACACGCATGCGTGCGCACCCAGATTGTGCAAGAGCAAAAAAACAAAAGTGCAAACATTGAAAGTGATGTCTGCTACCCTAGTACCCTACCTGTAAAGCTTAAGAAAAAATTGCTAATGGTGCAATACCTGCAATCCAAACACCCTAGCTATGTAGGAGTATCAATCACAGGATGCACACAGTGGTGCAAATGTAAAAATTAAAACAATCATTGATCAGGTATTGTTTAAAAGGAAAATGCAGTATTTGTTACTTTTGAGTGCATCCTGCTGCTAATTTATTGATGCAATTGTTCCTGTAATATTAAAAAAAAAGTGCATTTTTTTTTTATTAGGGCAGCAGATGTGGTCTTAGCAACAGCTGTAAGTAAAACCCAAAGTGTCTAGTAGCTCTATAATTGGTGTGTAAAGTTTGCAGATCTCAGTGGTAGTGACTAATGATGCTTGTGGTGTTTCGTTTTTGTTTTTTTTTTAAATAACTAGCTTTTACTAGAGTAAGGGACATCACTTACATTTTTATAGAATTTTTTTTTTTTAACCAGTTCTTTGTCATTTTATTTTTTACCATTTTTTTTTTTCCTTTTCTACTTTTACATTTTATAGCAGAATTATCTTTTGCTCAACTAGCCCAAGGCTCTTGAGTGGAGGAGACATGTGTTCCACATTGATTCGGTCTTTGAATATTGGAACTGAAGTTGCCTGTATAGTACCATAACATTTCCTGTTGTGTGCCCCCCAAACTGCAAGGCAGGAAATCGTGCAGAATGGAAAAAATAATAACATTAAATTCACCTGCTTAGAAAACCCTAGCATTTGCATTACAGGTTGCTTCAGAGGACCACATGGGGTGGAGGGTTTTCCTGCTATTCTGGCACCTCTGGGGCTCTGCTAATTTCAGCAAAACCTACACTCCTGAATGGCGCTACTTGGCTTCTGAGCTCTCCAGTGTTTGCTGAATAGTAATTTCCAATAACAGATGGTTAGTGGGGAGAAATTTTTATAAATTGATCTTTTCCCTTACGTTAAGCCTTGTGAAATTGAAAAAGTGTGCTCAAGTAAAACTGTAGTGGAAAAATGAAAGTTATTTTCATAGTCCAAATGGTCTAAAATTCTGTGTTCAAAATTCTTACCGCTCTGCTACATAAATTAATTGAGGGGTGTAGTTGGTAAAATGGATTTAAAAATAAAAATAATGGGGGGGTCCGCTGTTTTGGCACCTCAGGTGCTCTACAAATTGAAAACTTTGGCAAGTATACAATCAATGGTAGAGGTAGGGTTATACAGATCAGTTGACTAGGAGGCACAAGACACCTTGTCTCGTAATGAACCTCCTGCTGATAAAACACTGATTTTATTGAAACTGCAACAAAAAACTTAATAAGCTACACTTTTGTCCAGGACATGTGAACAGCCTCAAAGACTTCAATGGCTACAGGATTCATGGATGTCTGAAGTCATATGGTCTTAGACATCCAGAAAGTCCATACGGGTTCTGTGGTTTTCCTGGACAGAACACGTACCCAGTAAAGCCTATGGAGCTGTTCACACGTCCGTGTTATGTGTCCACAAAAATAAATCAGAGATGTCTTATTGATAGGAATCAGACAAATAAAGAAAAAACATACAAGTCTATGGGTCCGTGAAAGTCATGGATCACCAGTGTGAACTGTCCTCTTTTTTTTTTTTTTTTTTTTTTTTTTTTTAATGGTAGTGCATAGAAGCCTTGCAAATAAAGTCCAAACACTAATGAAAATCTTTTCCAACACACTGATTGTTGGAAGCCATCATGGACAATATGTGTAATGAACTCACAATAAGGCCGGCCTCACACTCGGCGTATCAAAATACGGTCCGTATTTTACGGCTGTAATACGCAGAAGAGTCCCCAAAATAGTGATCCGTATGTCATCCGTAGCCAGGGTGTGGCAGCGTATTTTGCGCATGGCATCCTCCGTATGTAATCTGTATGGCATCCGTACTGCAAGATTTTCTCGCAGGCTTGCAAAACCGACATCTAATGGATTTATGTGCCCAAATGTTCGTTAGAACATATATACAGTATATATATATAATGTCATTGAGACACACACACATATATATATACACTCACCGGCCACTTTATTAGGTACACCATGCTAGTAACGGGTTGGACCCCTTTTGCCTTCAGAACTGCCTCAATTCTTCGTGGCATAGATTCAACAAGGTGCTGGAAGCATTCCTCAGAGATTTTGGTCCATATTGACATGATGGCATCACACAGTTGCCGCAGATTTGTCGGCTGCACATCCCAAAGATGCTCCATACAAGGCAGGATGGATCCATGCTTTCATGTTGTTTACGCCAAATTCTGACCCTACCATCCGAATGTCGCAGCAGAAATCGAGACTCATCAGACCAAGCAACGTTTTTCCAATCTTCTACTGTCCAATTTCGATGAGCTTGTACAAATTGTAGCCTCAGTTTCCTGTTCTTAGCTGAAAGGAGTGGTACCCGGTGTGGTCTTCTGCTGCTGTAGCCCATCTGCCTCAAAGTTCGACGCACTGTGCGTTCAGAGATGCTCTTAGGCCTACCTTGGTTGTAACGGGTGGCGATTTGAGTCACTGTTGCCTTTCTATCAGCTCGAACCAGTCTGCCCATTCTCCTCTGACCTCTGGCATCAACAAGGCATTTCCGCCCACAGAACTGCCGCTCACTGGATTTTTTTTCTTTTTCGGACCATTCTCTGTAAACCCTAGAGATGGTTGTGCGTGAAAATCCCAGTAGATCAGCAGTTTCTGAAATACTCAGACCAGCCCTTCTGGCACCAACAACCATGCCACGTTCAAAGGCACTCAAATCACCTTTCTTCCCCATACTGATGCTCGGTTTGAACTGCAGGAGATTGTCTTGACCATGTCTACATGCCTAAATGCACTGAGTTGCCGCCATGTGATTGGCTGATTAGAAATTAAGTGTTAACAAGAAGTTGGACAGGTGTACCTAATAAAGTGGCCAGTGAGTGTATATACACACACAGTCATATGAAAAAGTTTGGGCACCCCTATTAAGCTTAATGTTTTATAAAAAGTTTTTTTTTGCAACAGCTATTTCAGTTTCATATATCTAATAACTGTTGGACACAGTAATGTTTCTGCCTTGAAATGAGGTTTATTGTACTAACAGAAAATGTGCAATCTGCATTCAAACAAAATTTGACAGGTGCATAAGTATGGGCACCCTTATCATTTTCTTGTTTTAAATACTCCTACCTACTTTTTACTGACTTACTAAAGCACTTTTTTTGGTTTTGTAACCTCATTGAGCTTTGAACTTCATAGCCAGGTGTATGCAATCATAAGAAAAGAAACTTAAAGTGGCCACTTGCAAGTTGTTCTCCTGTTTGAATCTCCTCCGAAGAGTGGCATCATGGGCTCCTCAAAACAACTGTCAAATGATCTGAAAACAAAGATTATTCAACATAGTTGTTCAGGGGAAGGATACAAAAAGCTGTCTCAGAGGTTTAACCTGTCAATTTCCATTGTGAGGAACATAGTAAGGAAATGGAAGAACACAGGTACAGTTCTTGTTAAGGCCAGAAGTGGCAGGCCAAGAAAAACATCAGAAAGGCAGAGAAGAAGAATGGTGAGACCAGTCAAGGACAATCCTCAGGCCACCTCCAGAGAGCTGCAGCATCAACTTGCTGCAGATGGTGTCACTGTGCTATATTAATAGCCAGGAGAGGGTCCATGGCTATTGCCCCCCCCTGGCTACAAACATCTGCCCCCAGCCACCCCAGAAAAGGCACATCTGGAAGATGCGCCTATTCTGGCACTTGGCCACTCTCTTCCCACTCCCGTGTAGCGGTGGGATATGGGGTAATGAAGGGTTAATGTCACCTTGCTATTGTAAGGTGACATTAAGCCAGATTAATAATGGAGAGGCGTCAATTATGGCACTTATCCATTATTAATCCAATTGTATGAAAGGGTTAAAAAACACATTATTAAAAAGTATTTAAATGAAATACACAGGTTGTTTTAATATTTTATTGCTCTCTCAATCCACCTGAAGACCCTCGCTCTGAAAAATAATAAACCAACAATATACATACCTTCTGATGATCTGTCACGTCCCACGAAGTAAATCCATCTGAAGGGGTTAAATCATTTTACAGCCAGGAGCTGTGCTAATGCACTCGCTCGTGCCTGTAAACCCCCGGGTACTGAAAGGAAAGCTGGGTGATCTGTACTTACCTTGAGTTGCGGTGATGCACCCTCTGCTGGATGTCCTCATATGAACTCGAGCGTGGGAACTTTTCCAAGGCTCCAGTTCATGATTTAACCCCTTCAGATGGATTTACTTCGTGGGACGTGACAGATCATCAGAAGGTATGTATATTGTTGGTTTATTATTTTTCAGAGCGAGGGTCTTCAGGTGGATTGAGAGAGCAATAAAATATTAAAACAACCTGTGTGTTTATTTCATTCAAATACTTTTTAATAATGTGTGTGTGTTTTTTTAACCCTTTCATACAATTGGATTAATAATGGATAGGTGTCATAATTGACGCCTCTCCATTATTAATCTGGCTTAATGTCACCTTACAATAGCAAGGTGACATTAACCCTTCATTACCCCATATCCCACCGCTACATGGGCATGGGAAGAGAGTGGCCAAGTGCCAGAATAGGCGCATCTTCCAGATGTGCCTTTTCTGGGGTGGCTGGGGGCAGATGTTTGTAGCCAGGGGGGGGGGGGCAATAACCATGGACCCTCTCCTGGCTATTAATATCTGCCCTCGGTCACTGGCTTTACCACTCTGGCGGAGAAAATTGCGCGGGAGCCCACGCCAATTTTTTCCGCCATTTAACCCTTTATTTTAGCAGCTACAGCGCCCAAATTTTGCACATACACACAACTAACATTAGTAGTGTGGAATATGCAAAAAAAAAAGGGGATATGAGATGGTTTACTGTATGTAAACCATGTCTCATATCCTGTCGGGTTTGGGAAGGAGAAATGAAAAGCCGGCAATTGAATTACCGGCTTTTCTCTCTAACACCGGTGCGTATTTCTCGCAGGTCACACTGCTGGTCCGTGTATAATCCGTATTTTTCTCGCCCCCATAGACTTTCATTGGCGATTTTTTTTTTGCGCAATACGGTGACAAACGCAGCATGCTGCGATTTTGTACGGCTGTAGAAGACCGTATAATACGGATCAGTCAAATACGGCTGATAGGAGCTGGGACATAGGGAATCATTGGGCCGTGTGTTATGCGTATTTTACGGACGTAGTTTATGCGCTCATACGTCCGTAAAACTCGCTAGTGTGAGGCCGGCCTTAGATCCACGAAATCTGGAGATCGTTAAAGGTCATCAAAAGGCCTACATCCATGAGATAGGCCATGGGGGTTGTAAAACCTGTGAGGCAGAAAGATAATTGGTGCCCTGTGGTTTATTGCCTTTTGTTCTGATGATAAAGAGTGCAATTCCACCTGAGATATACATCTTGTCTCTGGCCTCCTGTATGGTACACAAACCCTGTGGCTTTGGAATATAAACCATTGTTCATGAGATGAACATCTCCTGGCCAAATGGAGTTTGTATGAAAAGGCCTGGGGACAGGTACAAAGAAGTTTAACCAGGATTTCTTGCAGAAATTTCCTGAAGAAAACCGGAAATTTTCTGCAAGAAATCCGCATTTATTTTTTTTTGCGTTTTTTCCCCATTTTTTTCGCTTTTTTTTAGCATTTTGCAAGCGAAATTAGCTTGCAGAATGCTAAAGTTTTCCAAGCGATCTGTAGCATTGCTTGGAAAACTGACTGACAGGTTGGTCACACTTGTCAAACATAGTGTTTGACAAGTGTGACCAACTTTATACTATAGATGCAGCCTATGCAGCATCAATAGTAAAAGATAGAATGTTAAAAATAATAAAAAAAATGCTTATACTCACCTGCAGACAACCGATCTCCTCAGCGGTGTCCGTTCCTATAGATGGTGTGTGTGCGCAGGACCTTCCATGACGTCGCGGTCACGTGAGCGGTCACATGACCGGTCTCGCGACCAATCACAAGACCGCAATGTCATCGCAGGTCCTTCACCGCACACCAGCTATAGGAACCGAAGCGGCAGCATGCACCGGAGAGGCGGGAAGACTCCGGAGGCCATCGAAGGTGAGTATATCACTATTTTTTATTTTAATTCTTTTTTTTTAACCAATTATATGGTGCCCAGTCCGTGGAGGAGAGTCTCCTCTCCTCCACCCTGGGTACCAACCGCACATAATCTGCTTACTTCCCGCATGGTGTGCACAGCCCCGTGCGGGAAGTAAGCAGATCTATGCATTCCTAGGTGTGCGGAACCCCGCAATTCCGCAAATTTAATGAACATGTTGCTTTTTTTTCCCGCGATGCGATTTTTTTTTGCGGAAAAAAATGCAACATTTGCACAAAAAATGCAGAATACACTGTAAATAATAGGAGGCATATGTAAGCGTTTTTTTCGCGTTTTTATCACGTTTTTATAGCGAAAAAACGCGAAAAATACTGAACGTGTGCACATGGCCTCAATGTAAGGACTCCATCCATAGTAATGTGAAGACCACTGCAACCACTTTTGTAAGAACCCTGGAACCCATTCGAAACCTAAAGGTACTGTCACACTCAGCGACGCTGCAGCGATATAGACAACGAGCCGATCGCTGCAGCGTCGCTGTTTAGGTCACTGGGGAGCTGTCACACAGACAGCTCTCTCCAGCGACCAACGATCAGGGGAACGACTTCGGCATTGTTGAAACTGCCTTCAACGATGCCGAAGTCCCCCTGCAGCACCCGGGTAACCAGGGTAAACATCGGGTTACTAAGTGCAGGGCCGCGCTTAGTAACCCGATATTTACCCTGGTTACCATTGTAAAAGTAAAAAAAACCGTACATACTCACCTTCTGATGTCTGTCACGTCCCCCGGCGTCCACAGGGTTATGCGCTGCTGCTCAGAGCTTCCTGCACTGAATGTGTCAGCGCCGGCAGTAAAGCAGAGCACAGCGGTGACGTCACCGCTGTGCTCTGCTTTACTGCCGGCGCTGACACATTCAGTGCAGGAAGTTCTCAGCAGCAGCGCGTAACCCTGTGGACGCCGGGGGACGTGACAGACATCAGAAGGTGAGTATGTACGTTTTTTTTTACTTTTACAATGGTAACCAGGGTAAATATCGGGTTACTAAGCGCGGCCCTGCACTTAGTAACCCGATGTTTACCCTGGTTACAAGTGAACACATCGCTGGATCGGCGTCACACACGCCGATCCAGCGATGACAGCGGGTGATCAAGCGACGAAATAAAGTTCTGGACTTCTAGCTCCGACCAGCGATATCACAGCGGGATCCAGATCGCTGCTGCGTGTCAAACACAACGAGATCGCTAAGGCTACTTTCACACTAGCGTTAACTGCAATACGTCGCAAATGCGTCGTTTTGCCGAAAATACGCATCCAGCAAAAGTTCTTGCTGGATACGTTTTTTCGTCATAGACTAACATTAGCGACGCATTTGCGACGCATTGCCAAACGTCGCGTCCGTTTTGCGACGCTTGGGCGTGTGTTAGCGGACCGTCGGGAGAAAAAAACCTTACATGTAACGTTTTTTGCTCCCGACGGTCCGCTTTTTCCGACCGCGCATGCGCGGCCGGAACTCCGCCCCCACCTCCCCGCACTTCCCCGCACCTCACAATGGGGCAGCGGATGCGTTGGAAAAATACATCCGCTGCCCCCGTTGTGCAGCGGAGACCACGCTAGCGTCGGGAACGTCGGCCCGACGCACAGCGACGGGTCTTTCCCGACGCTAGTGTGAAAGTAGCCTAACCAGGACGCTGCAACGTCACGGATCGTGGACGTTCTCGCTGCAAAGTCGCTTAGTGTGAAGGTACCTTAAGACCACCACCTTCATCCTTGTGCATGTTCCTGGAGAACTTGAAAGACTCTGAGCTGACCGTATGATACTGCTGTCAGAAATCGGGATCAATTTTGTCTTCTCAGTCCCCATTTTATGGTCTAAATCTATCACGTAGCACCTCCACACATTCCAGGTGCCTGAGAAACTGAATCAAGCCAGACACCTAGACGCATCTCTCGAAATTCCAAAAAACAATGGTTGCTTTTGTGGCATAAAGCCCTTTCTGTTCAGGGTTGCATATAAACCCTGCCTGCATTTCATTTAATGCGGAATCTCTTGCTGGACACTGTCTATGGGTTCTCCAATCTCATTCATCACATCTCTAATCCGGCCTTGCACATCAACTCTCGTGGGCAGTTGTGCCCACACAATTCAATTCAAATTAGCTTTATTGGCAGGACTAAGTACACGTTAGCATTGCCAAAGAATATGGTAAAAATACGGGGGTGGGGGAGGGAGGCATATAGAGGTCCAGGATATATCAGACTCCTTTTAGAGGATAGGGGATGTTTCCAGGGTGGGGTATAGGAGTCCATGACATATCAGGCTCTTTAGTCGGGGGATAGGGATATGTCCATTGTTGGGGTACAGGGGTCCATGACATATCAGGCTCCTCTTAGTCTGTGGCAGGCACTGACATTCCGCTGCTATGGCCGCTGCACTTTCCTCTTCCCCCAGTATTATCGGCAGTTTCTCTTCCTCCTCCATGGAGGTGAAGTCTGGGAGGAGATCAGACAGTCTCTTGAAATGAGTGTCCCTTACTGCGGAGTATTTGGGGCACCTCAGCAGGAAGTGGGCCTCATCCTCCACGGCCTCCTGGGGGCACTGCTGGCAGAGTCTGCTCTCTCGGGGCTTGTAGTTCTGTCGGTGCCACCCGGATTCGATGAGTAGGCTGTGGGCACTCTCAGGATCTGTTGATCTTTGGGGTTTTCTAGTTTCTCTAGATATGGGGCCAGTTTGTACTCCCTCTGTAGGTTCTGGTATATCGTCAGTTTCTTGGATTTGTTTATGTCGTTCCTCCAGATGCTCAGATATCATCTTCTGGATTTCACCTTTTGTCAGGCCATGTAGGTTGATGGCTTGGTCAGACTGGCTTTGGGTACTTTTTATAGGGAAATGTCTTACAGGGATGGACCATGTGTGGCTAATACAAAGGTAATGTTTCTTCTAAAAGTAGAGTGACAAGCCAGGGTAAGGAGGCTTCTCAGAGGCCCCTCATTGAGCCAAATCAGACTCCTTTCCTGACGAGGGGCAATAGCCTGAAACACCCATCTTCAAATTGAGATTTTAGTTTGGCTTTTATCCTTAGTCACATGACAAGGCTCAATAGTGACTTTTAACATTGCCACATCCAATCGGTGGCACCAAGTCCTCTATGGCTGGAGACAATTTGCATATGTGATATAAAGTTAGGCACTTCCCAACATCCACCACCCTCTCCTATTACATTTCCCTCTTCCTTGTACCTTCCCTTATGTATGTCATTGTAAATACCTTATTTGTAATAAATCCCCTTTAAAGATCTAATAACTTTTGTTAATTATTATTAACTGGCACCCCAATACTTAGCAGATTGTACACTGATGAATACAATAGTGAAAAAAAAAAATTACGTATGAATGATGCCTTATAGGAAATAAGTTGATGATCTTTCTTGCAGCCAGAACAACCAGACATCCTTCACTCCCAACAAAACTGGACTTTGGCCAACGTGGAATCATGTACTGATGCACGTCCTGTTCAGTAGAGGTGTAATACAGGTGATGATAAATTGTAACATTGTGGTTTAATTTATCATATGACATTTGTAACAATTCATTCCAAGAAAATCATTTATCTTGACCGTCGGATGAATAGGCATACTGCCAACAACAATCCCTTCCGATCTCCCCCCACCCAATACACATGGACAATCAGCTCAGTCAAAAAGGACAGGAGGACAGGCTCTCTTTACACATTTCTGACCACACTAATCTCCTCTTGGAGAAAATGGATTGAATTCAAGGAGCACGATCCTTCTCTACACAAGATCTTCTGTCAGGGGAGAGCGGGGAGGCCCATCCATGCACATTAGATAATCCAACTTTAGTCTAATGCAGTGTTCCCCAACTCCGGTCCTCAAGAGCCACCAACAGGTCATGTTTTCAGGATTTCCTTAGAATTTCACAGGTGATGGAATTCCTGCCTGTGTAGGTGATGCAATTATCACTTGGGCAATACTAAGGAAATGCTGAAAACATGACCTGTTGGTGGGTCTTGAGGACCGGAGTTGGGGAACACTGGTCTAATGTGTATGATGGCGTTTAGAGGCATCATTTCCGAAGAGTTGAGACAGAAGGTGGTGGAAAAGAAGAAAAAACTAAAAATCGCAGTGTTTGTAGAAGACACATTTACTGTATTACAACCGTATGGAGAGAATATTCTGTAACAGACTGAAAAAGAATAATACACATCATGGATTTTGCTTGTTAATATAAACATGCACCAAAAAAAAGGCAGGCAACACAAATAATTCAAGTCACAACCCGGGCATGTGTTGCCCATTATCATGCCCAGAAATACAGTAAAAAAAAAAAGACAATATTTCAGTATCATTTAAAATGCCCTTTAAAAATAGTGAAAAATGTTGCATATGTGAAATATTGCACTGAAACATTTGTCTCCGTATCTTACGACGTCGTCATAAATCCTGCTGTGGAGCAGAAGCAGCTCGATTTCTACACAGTAAAGAGATCCAGCACCATCTTGGAATATTGTACACCGGCGACTATGGACTAGAGTTTCCATAGGCCGCCAGCGCGATTGTGCATAAAATAACCTTAGGGCTCGGTTACATTGGCCGACTGTCTACCTGGAAGATTGGCCATGCAGTATAGCTACGTCGTATCCATACCCAGCGTTTGGCACATCCACTATTGCACCCATCATTGGGCAAGGTCATCATTGTGAACATGTCTGCTAGGGTCCAAATGCACCTAAAAAGATACAGTAACTAGAAGAATCTTTATGCCCAACTCTGCAGCAAACAAACGTTCTAGGATATTTGTAATTAAGATATACTGGGCCCTGATCAAGTGGCCTTATTGGCCCAAGGCTCCGCCAACCTCCTCCTACCTGCTGGCATCAGCATCTTGGTCATCATGGTGGCACCATGCCACGTGTTATTGCACCAATCCTAATTATCAGAAGAGCTATAGGAGATGCCTACAGGTAGGACAGAGTTCGCAGGCCTCTGGCCACAGACTCTCCATGTTTTCCTGTGTGTCTCATTTGCACGAGATTGATGTAGTCCACCATGCAGTAATGTTATTTCCTTCCATCTGCCCCTTTTCGACCATCATAGGACAGATAGAAGGGAGTAAAACTTTTCAGGATGAGACTATACAAAGCTTACAGTCTATAGCCCGGGAGACTTCGGTACACAAAGTAGAGGATTTTAAAGGGAATCCATCAGCAGTTTTTCCTATTTGAGAGCAGTATGATATAGGGGCTGAGAGCCCGATTCCAGGGATGTGTCACTTATTATGCTGCTTGCTGTAATTTCAATACAATCAGTGTTTTATAGCATAGCCGGAGATTGTCACTGCAGGACTAGGTGTCACGTGCCAGACAGTCCAGGCAATTGTGTAACCACGCCCCCATCTGCGATTGGCAGCTGACTGAAAATGTACACAGGATGCAGCCAATCAGTGGTATGGGCGGGGTTATACACAGCATAGTATTCCGAGCTCTGCAGCAGAGAAAACTGACTGTATCAAAACTGCACCAAGCAGCCAAGTGACACCGCTCGAATTAGGGACTTTGCCCCTACATCATGCAGCTCTCAGATAAGACACCAAAAATCTGCTGACAGATTCCTGTTAATGTATTGGAGCAAAAGAAAGAAAAAAAACAACCTTTATATGTCTATAAAATATTTAAGAGTTCTTCTGAAATGCCCCAATACCTTCTCAAAGAGTGCGATTTACAGCTACAGCAGGAAAGATGCGAGGAAATCAATTCATTATTGTCTTCCTTTAGCTTGTTAACAGGTTAGAGGCACTAATCTAGGATGTTTCCAATATGGCAAGAGTAGGGAATCAATAAAAAAATAATGCAATTGCCCAATATTTGATCCCGACTACTAGCAAATTAAAAAAAAATAAAAATCAGTGTGTGGCGAATACAGGTGCGGAGACTACACAGTCAATAGTCCAAGTGGATGACGTATCCTGTAAGCCGCCCTCAGTATATCATCTATATACTAACGGAATAAAGTATATAGTCCTATGCATAGACCCTCACCCTTGTGTGCAGTGTTCTGGTAACTTATATTGTACAGTCTTCCTATTGCATGTAACGATATAAATAAAAATAAAAAATTTTTAAAAAAAAGTCTTAAAAACTTGCCCAAAAATGGTTATTAAAAGGAGTAGAAAAAAAAAAGGATTTCAAAAAGGCAAAGAAAAAAAAAAAAAAAAGATAGGAGTTGGGAGCTGGTAAAGTGCGGAAAAATAATAAAAACAAAACTGAGGTTTACTGGGTTATATCCTGGTATATAGAAGTATAAAGAAATCTCTATCATGTCCTCTTATTACTGGTTGGCACAAAGATTTCTAACTCGAAGATCAGGTCGACGGCAGCATTGACATCAGGGACGAGGTGATCCGGCTCCACCAAGGCTGGATCAATCCTGAAATCCCGATGACCGTGAAATACTGTTTCAGTAACGGATTGTGACGGATCTGCAGGCACTTCGGCATGAGGATTGTAGATCCCGGTGCAGACAAGGACAGACTTACATCGAGTAGCACTGGGAAAATCCAGCTCACTCTCCCAAGCTGCCTCCGTCTCCTGAGGCACTGTGGCTACTCGGCCTCCGGAACCGGCTTGTACCAACGTCTTGGAGCCTTGTCTAGAGTTCCTGCTCTGAAGGTAGCGGTTGTAGAGGTTAGCACCATAGATATCAGTCATTAGATTGTCCCTGCAGGATAGAAACAAGGAAAGAAAGTTTATAATCTAACATTCATACCCCCGTAACAATATGCGCACAACATGGGCTACCAAAAAAGCATGCTGGCGGGCAAAGGGTCTCCCCATCTTGTAACCGCCACTGGGGGAAAGGGGCAACAAAAAGCTGCATGCCTGACAACCACTGGGGGAAAGGGGCAACCAAAAGCTGCAAGCCAGCCAACCACTGGGGGAAAGGGGCAGCAAAAAACTGCAAGCCAGCCAACCACTAGAGGAAATGGGCAATAAAAGGCTGCATGCCTGACAACCACTAGGGAAAAGGGGCAACAAAAAGCTGCATGCCTGACAACCACAGGGGGAAAGGGGCAATATAAAGCTGCATGCCTGACAACCACAGATAGGAAGGGGGGGCAACCAAAACCTGCAAGCCAGCCAACCACAAAGTGTCCGAAGCACTACTAAATGGTGTCACCAGGCAGCCAGGCGCTATTTGGTTTCTTTCAGTAGCAGTTCCATTCACTTCAAGAAATTAAAAAGCCTCATGACAAGGCCATTGCTTTGTCTTGGGCCAGTAAATGATAAATGACCCCTACGGATCTAGATGGAATAGTGACATTGTGAAGCAGATTAGCATTTACATAGCTAATTACCCTATAGCATAAAGGGTCTGGACAGGCTTATCCCACTGCATCTCCGCGGCTTTGGTCCGGATGAGGTATTCTGCATACTGATAAGTCACCTCGCTGGGTTTTCCCATTAAGGCCTCATATTTCAGCTCCTTCCCTGTTATCTTCTTATAGATGTTCTCTAAACAAACCATGAAGATCCCATGGCCAAACCTGCAAGCAAAATTAGCAGTTTGAGACTTTCTTCATATGTTGTTCGCTATGATTTGATGCGAAGTATATTGGAAACTTAAAATATTTTAACCCCTTTCCACTGCAACCAATTTTAATTTTTGCCCATTCATCCCCACCTCCCTTCTTCCAAGAGATATTTTTTTTTCCTGTCTGCATAGCCATAAGAGAAAGAGCATTTTTGGTACTCGCTATAAATGTTGTTTCATGGCATTCTTTGGGGCCTACAAGAGCCATGGGTAAGGGTTGCTACCACCAAAAGGCTAACACTAAGCACATACATAAAAAAAAAATAAAAAAAAAAAAAAAAAAAGTCAGCTCCTGCCCAGCTACATCTGGCCTACTGGCTACTACATTAGAAAGAAAGTAGTAGAAGAAGCAAGAGAACGAAAGAAGAAGACAACCACCCAGAGGAGAAAAATGCACGCGAAAAAAAAAAAAAGGGCAAACAAAGGAGAGTGCTTTGTCCCCCAATGAATGCTACAAGGAAGATTTTTATGGGAGAGTACCAAAACATGCATATTACTTACCGGTAATGTGTTTTTACGGAACCCATGACAGCACCAACAAATAAGGTTGCTGTCATGGGTGACAGGAAATCACGCATATTACTTACCGGTAATGTGTTTTTTCGGAACCCATGACAGCACCAACGAATATAAGGGTGCTGTCATGGGAGACAGGAAAACACGCATATTACTTACCGGTAATGTGTTTTTACGGAACCCATGACAGCACCCTTATATTCATTGGTGCTGTCATGGGTGACAGGAAAAATTCTTTTCCTGGAAACCTCATTGGGGGACTTAGAAATCATGGGATGTCCTACAGCAGTGCCTGGGGTGAGAAACACGAGTTGTAAAACAGACTCCTTGTGATGGACGGCCCAGGAGGTTTTCACTGCTTGAGTATAGCGAGACAACCCCTTTTAAAAAGAAGAGTTTGATAAAATAGTCACAGAAAGTAACTAACTATAATTGGTAAAACTCTTGCCTGGGTGATCGGGCCTCAGCCATCCACATCAGATCCATATTACAAGCCAGTAGAGGGATGTGTGGATTAGTATCAGGTTGATGGGGGTTGGCGGGGTGACCACCAGTCAGTAAAGCATCAATGATTATCTGAAGGTTAGTTTCCCATCTAATAGGCTCTCCAAAAAGAATCACCGCTGAAAGAAGAAAACAGATCACCAGAATTAATAACTAGGCACGATTGTATGGTAAAAAAAATAAATAAATTATATATGCCTAAAAATTGAAAACTGTAACACAAGGAACTGAATAGTCAAGATCCACTGCTGGCAGCTGCCTTTGCAATTGCAGACGAATGGGAGACAAGTCTGGAATCGCTGCAGGGGATGGTAGCATGTTTAAGCCATGCAGGTTGCTCACAGTAGCACCAACGATATGCGACAAGAAGTTGTCGTGTTGAAAAAAAATAAGGAAATAAAAAAGGCTCCTGGGACACTTTGGAGAAGAGGAAGTACTACTGGTTTACGACTTATCCATTCTGAACTGCAATTGAAATTGGATGTCACATACCAATCATGGGGTATCAAACAGTGTTCACACAAACCATCAGAAGCAGTTTACATGACATTAGGCTACGAGCCAGACGTCCAACTACAGGTTCTCCATTGACTTCCCACCACCGATCTCAGATGCCATCATGGTGGAGAGCCAGACAGCAATGGAGGCTGAAGTGGCAGGTCTGTACTCCAACAAGTTGTCCTACTGTTGTCTTGGATGTGATGATAGCAGACCACGTGAGCAAGGCCATAAACAGGCCTCCACGAGGTAACATGAAAGTGTCCAAGGAGCCATTGTTCAACATTACCGCCACAGGCTGCATGTTGCTGGTGCTGCTATGAGCATCCTGTGTCCACTGATCATGCTACCATGGTCTTCAGAGTCTCCGGGACTTGTCTCCTATCAAACACATCTGGGACATCCTTGGTCAGTAATTGCAAAAGGAGCTGCCAGCAGCAGATCTTGATGATTCAGTGTGGCAGAACCTTCCATTAATATCCTCACTGATAGCAGCCAAGGCTGTAAGTGCGGGGATTTCTACACGTTACTCTCATACTCCATACATTTTTTTTTTTTTATTATTTTGTTTCCGTGGTTTCAATTGCCCATCATTACCATATCTATCCATCCTATGATTTACATAATTCCACATATTTTCCGTCTTGCTGAGGACAACAGAAGTAATGATACTGGTAATAGACCAAACTCAGAATAATAAGGTTTTAAAAGCCTAAAATAACACAGCACCTTGTGTAGCTCTGTCATTCCCACCAGATATTAGCAAGATTGTCATCATCCCTATGGTTAATATGTGCCTGATATCAGGAGCTTGTGGATAAGTTTTGGGCTAAAATTAAGTTTTTTGTAATTGGGTTCAGGTGCAAATTTTGCCCCGTTTGCCTTTTATGGCCTCTGTGCTGCATTGTCTATTGCTGGCTGCAGAATGAATTAACGGAGAATCCCTCAGTAAGCACTTTCTGACTTTCCAATGAGAGAAACACCCTTTTATATCTGTCTTTTCCAGATGTTCTCTCAGCTCATTTATAACCACAGCAAAGCGAAACAACGAGCCTAGAAAAGCCAAACAGTGCAAAAGTTAACAACACCCAATTGCAAAAAAATTACCCCCCCCCCCCCCAGAAAAACAAAAAGGAGTCCCCGTAGGTGGACAACACACTTTAGTACCACGGGGCCCATTCTTCATTGCATTTCCAACTTTATTTTGTGGAGTAAAATTTGTTCCAATATTGACTTTGTGCTTTATTTTTCTTAATTCACTTTTTTTTTTTTTTTTTTTTTTTTTTTTAAGTTAAACAAACAAAACAAAGTTGTTGTTTTTTACTTTTGTTGCTTGTTCTGCAGTGCCTGGGTTTTGCTTACCCTGAGGTTTTTCATCATGTGCAACATTTCAAAATGCAGCTAAATTTGTGCATAATTCTATTCCGGTTCCCTAGTGATCTACTTTTTTCCCCCTATTTTATGAAATTATTGAAGGATTGTGCAACTTTTTAAGCTTTAAAAAAACCTATTAGAAGAAAAAAAAAACAACAAAAAAAAAAAACGTTTGAACTTGTACCACTGCATCCAACATTGTGCGCTCATTTCGACACAAAATGCAACAGCACAAACAAAAAATGAATAAAATTTATGGATTAAGAACAATTGTTTTTTTTTTAATTATTTTTAATAAACTAACACAAAAAAAAAAAAAAAACACAAGAAAAACGCAATAGCATACCTTCTATTTTGGGAAGTTCCACCGCTGTAGATGGCTTTCAAAGACAAAACACAAGAGACATCATGGCAAGTTACTTCTCATAACATGTTCAAAAAGTTTGGGTTTTTTTTTCTGTTTTTTTTTTTTTTTTTAAACACACAAAACAGAACAGGTTTTATGGCTAAAGTAAAGGTCACAGCCTGAGGGTAACGGAAATTATGTCCAAGGCTGAGAATCCGGCTGGCACCAGGTCACAGCGACACGGAAAACTAGAAACGGCAGTGTAAGAAGGTAGACACAAACACACATGTGGGGCACGGTATGAACGATTCGTCATCCAAAAGGTGAAAAATAGAAATGCTCAACATTCACCAGAATCTTAGGTCGTCTTCTATGGTCCACCATGTCCAGGAAGGGGTAAGACTCCCGCACAGAGTCTATTGTGATAGGATTCGAAAATCCTAAACTGAATGATAGATTAAGGAAAATGAATGCAGGCAAAAAAAAAAAAAAAAAAAAAACATACACAGATGCAAGTGGCCTCCAAACCCTGACTTTCCCCAGTCTATTTGCCTTCCTTTAGCTACATTGACATCAGAACATACTCTTGTGGAGTACAGATGATGGCAGTGATGATTATTGACTCATTCATGTCAATGATTTTTCTCGCATGCAAAAAAAAAAAAAAAATTAAGAATAAGTTGAGTGTCAGTGTTTTTTGATCAGAGAGTCACTTTTTACCAGAGTTTCATCACTTGTTTCTGTAGGAAAACAAGGGAAGGTGGAATGTGGCAATTAGTGGCGACTACTGATGAGCGAACGTGCTGGGATAAGGTGAGATCTGAGCATGCTCGGGTGCTAACCGAGGGTCTGCTCCAGGCTCGAATAATTTGTTCGAGTCCCCGCAGCTGTTCGTCAGCTGCCACCCATGCAACGATTGCCTAGTGGCCACCTACAGCTCGACCACAAGCGTGGTACAGTCCACCAAGAATTAGCTTAGAAAATCTTGAACCTTGTCCTCTCCCAGCTGCTTGAACTTTAAAGTTTGGAGACACAAGGACCATTACAGCTGGAATTTACCACTTCTTGTAAATGTTCACTAGAAAAAAAGATTATCCTCATTTGTTTAGGACTTAGAGAGATTATTACCCGGGAAATCTAGATCAGCGACTGACCAGTGATGGTCTCCATGTCAATACCTGCTCAGTAGTCTACATCGCCATGTCTGGAGATCCATAGGAGGAGTAATGTGAGATTGGAAGAGGACATCACTCATGGGTCTACAGGTCATCTCCCAAACACACTGCTTCTATTATTGGAGGTTAGGATCATTTTAGGTCAATCTTAAAACATCTACAGGCCAAAAATCAGTTTGGGTATAAAGAACACTTCTTAATAAAGTAGGCAAGGTGGTCTATAACCAGTGTGCAGAAGTGGTGGTGGCCTGAATCCAAACAAAACTTGAAGGTCCTACGTCTTTTGAAGACTAGGGCCCCATCATGCTCAGTTGTCAGTGAAGAGGTGTCCACACATGCGCAGCTCTCTCCATTAATCAGAAAATTTCTGAGCGCACTTGCTGGATGATTTTCAAAATTCCCATACAAGTGAATGAAGACAGACACACGCAAATTGGTGGCCACCTACTCTCCAATCCTGGTGGTGCGCGATAAGGCCCTGCTCTCCAGATAAAATGCAGGTCCCAATGGGAGAATCTTGGCATAACCTGTGGGCGCCAAAGGTTTTAAAGCATTACGGACCCCAAATGTCCCTAAGTAGTCCCCCAAGGTCAGGGTCAAACAATGACTACAGAGTTTAATTGCCATAAGTGATGTGAGAAACTATATGCAAATTCTCTTTTAGAAGGCCGACCATGACGGCAACGCTGCGGAAGTATGGGGAACAGAAGTCAGATTCTCGGATATGTCTAGCTTTCTGCTGAATGTGGGGGGGGGGTAATATTAAAAAGGGATAGAGCACTTGGGCATGCTTGGATAACACTTCATCTGAGCACGCTCATCACTATTTACTACTTGTTACACAGGTTACTGGCCTCCTGTGCAGCCCATCAGAGGTGGCCGGCAACGAGCACAGCACTTGCTATACAGCATGCAAGAGCAGCTCTGAAACTGGCTGGATCTGGTCTCCGATGACTGCCCTACTAGCAGCACTGGAGAGGACACAATACAGGCCAGCAGCTCAGCCATGTTATTAGCCAGTCATTCTTCAGAAGCACATTTCCCCCAGGCCAGCAGGGAGCCAGGAGGCAGGGGAGCGGTTTGCTCCTGAAGATTCATGGATCTTGAAAACAACCTTGTAACAGAACAGGACGTCTTGTGCATGCACATAGTAGATCTTAAAGTCACAGAATACTGTATTTGTCCGTAGGGATGACAAATTCTCCAAATGAATATCTGTCTCCGGAACTAGCAGGAAACTACCCCCCCATTTACAAGGTATGGTGGCCAACCAGTAAAACCAACTAAATCTAATTTTCTCATGTGATCCCACAGTAGAAAGGATACTACTTTGCAATATCCAGAACGGGTCCTTGTCCCGACACCAGTACACATTTATCGTGATACTGTCTGAAGATGCGCAGAGGACTGTGAGACATCATCACCTGATCCTGGGAAATCTGGAAAAATGGAGGTGGTAAAAGAAACAATAATAAGCAGCGATATCACACAACCATTTATAAATAGTGCAAACTAATGTAAAACTTAAAAAAAAAAAAATACTGTATAGGCCATGTAGTTGGGCACATTGAAAAAAAAAAAGAAAAAGTCACCTGTATTTTTAGGCTGTGGGCCTATGAACAAAGCAACTCATATTACATATCTCCTCTTCTACACAATGAAGGCGAGAAGATCGACTCACCGGCACACCAAGTATGTCCGACAGCTGATCGGCTTTGGTTTGACGAAGGCAGTTTCCAGCATTAGTGACAAAGACGACCGGCACCAAGAATTGTCCTTGGCTGTTCACCAACTTCTGAAAGGCTTTTTTTGCGGCAGGAATCGGGGTCTTTCCTCGGACCAGTACTCCATCAATGTCAAATAACAGTCCAAACGTTGGCTGGAAACTTGACTGAAAATAAACAAATGCCTTGGGTCAACGGTCGTAGCCGGGGAAAACTACGGTTGGTCCTTCTACAATGTAGAATTACATGCCAGCCATTAAAATCCAGCATTACATAGGTCTATGGACAGGTGGGAGTCACCAGATTTCAGATCATCTCTTTGTTTGGGGTTCTTCACCTTAAAGTCCAACCATGCACATTAGATACCTGTTGGCTACTTCAGCTGGCAACCATATCTCCCTCTTGCCCATAGTGGCCAAAAGTGTATGTATGTAAAAAGACGGCCTACCTCTCCTAAGAGAGGGGGAGCAGGTTGAACCGCAACAGGTGAATTGTCTTCTCCCCCAATATCGGCCATTACGGTACAGTTAGGAAGCCCTTGTACACTTCAATGTGTGGCTGGTCAAGGCAAAATTAATGGGCTTAGCCAACATTAATCTTAGGTGTATGGCTAGCCTACAAGACAGGGGAGGGTCTCTGACATACATATGCCATAATGGGTCATCAGGGAGGCAATGTTTGATGCCATTTTTCACATTTCTGATCAATAGCCCTGTGCGCCTTATTACCTGCAGTACTGACCTGCCTACATCCTTCATTAACAAGAAAAAGTCTATTCATCCCTAAGGATACGTTTTTTGGACTCTTATGTGATCTAATGTTCACATCCTAGGAACACCATGTATCCGTACAGAATTACGTAATTTACGCCAATCTGTACAAGACAAAGGGCTCAAATAATGCAATATATAATGATTGGTTTTCCTTATAATTACATAGTAAACCAGACTAAACCACTTTACGCAGGAGCCTGGTACACAATTGCTGCCAAATTAGGATTTCTCAAGGCTCCTAAGCCAAGTGCACTCGAATCACCCAGAAGACACGATCATGTACAGTCATGGCCAAAAGGAGAGACGGACAAAGTTTTGGTTTTCAAAGTTTGCTTCTTCGATGCTCTTAGATCTTTTACTCCGATGTTTTTACGGTTACTGAAGTACAATTATCAGCATTTCATAAGCATTTAAACCTTTAACAATGCAAAGCCCCAATATTTACAGTCTTTCCCCTTATTTTTCAAGTCTTGTGCCCTTCGCCCTGGAAGTTGGATATCATCTTCTGGGCCAAATCCTGACTGATGACCGTTCTTTCTTGTCTCATCATTGCTTGGAGTTTACCACAATTTCGGTGTTTTAGTTTGTCCACCCACTTTTTGAGAATTGACTACGGGTTCTCAATGGGACCTTTCTGGTTTGAATTAAAATGTCAATGTTTTGTTTACCGAGCCACTCCGTTATGACCTTTGCCTTGTGACGTGGTCTCCATCGTGCTGGAAAAAGCATCGTTCATCACCAAATTGCTCCTGGATCATTGGGAGAAGTTGCTCTTGGAGGAGGCTTAGATCCCATTCTTTATTCACGGCAGTGATCTTTGGCAAAATTGTGAGTGAACCCCCTTCCATGGAAGAAAAGCCCCTACACATGAATGTTCTCAGGGGGCTTCACTGTTAGAATGACACAGGACTCATGGTAGCGCCCTTCTTTTCTTCTCCGAACAATCATTCCTCTAGATGTCCCAAACAGTCTGAAGGGGACTATAGGAGAGACAATAACTTTTCAGAAGTACAGAGGTTGGAATAAAGTAGTTATTTTCTCTGAGGAAGCCCCCTTCAGACTGTTTGGGACATCTGGAAGAATGACCACGGACAAACAAAAATACTGAAATGGTGATAAACTCCGTGTCAGGATTTAACCCAGAAGAGGATAATCCCACTGTCAGGGCGAAGGGCAAAAGTCGTGAAAAATGAGGGTCAACCCAGTAATTATTCAGTCTTTACATAAAACTTGATGGATTTGTAAATAAAATGTGTAAAATCTTATGAAATTCTGATAATTGTACTTCAATTACCAAAGAAACATCCGACTAGAAGGTTTAAAAAAAAAAAAAAAAAATCACAGAAGCAGCAAACTCAGTCTCTAACCTTTTGGTCATGACTCTACATGATCGTGTCTTCTGGGGTGATTCGAGTGCACTTGGCCTTGATAAATCCTAATTTGGCAACGATCATGTACGAGACTCCAGGGTAAAGTGGTTTTACTATGTAATTATAAGGAAACCTGTAAAGCCAAGCATTGCATTATTTGAACCGTTTGACTTGTACTAATTGGTGTAAATTATATTATATGTTATGATAGTTTAGGGAGGGATACATAGTGTTCCTGGTATGGATACATTACCTTGTGCCAACATTATGTCAAACTCCAAGCACTGATTAGGTAAGAATGGGCGGTCGGTCATCAGTCAGGATTTTGCCCAGACGATGATATCCAGGTATCAGGGCGAAGGGCAGAAGTCTTGAAAAATAAGGGCCAATATTGGAAATATTTATACATTATAAACTTGATGTTTGTCAACAAAAATTTTTTAAAAAAAAAGCACCAAGCCACCATACAGTTTTAACCACTGAGCCGTGCTGACCTTACGGTTAAACACTGGCATGGGTCTGCTAATGTATTAGGTCATGACCCTAAAAGGGGTTTTCTAGGATTTGGAAAAGTGTAGTCAAGATCAGAAAATGGGTTTAAAGTAAAAACAAATACAAAGAGAGCCATCAGTTTCCATACATCAGCCATGTGACCGCTGCAGCTAATCACTGCCTCAACAGTCATCTGATGCAAGGCACATGATAGGAAGCAGAGACGAGCAGTTGCTGGAACATTAAGTGTGCATTTGTTTTTTTGTAAACCCATTTGATGAGGTTTGCTAAATAAAAAAAAAAACAAAACACAAAAACGTAGAAATCCCTTTAAAAGGGATAGTACAGGATTTCAAGAACAAATATGCCCTTTTTCAGAAGCAGCTCTACTCTTCTACACAGGCTGTGCCTGGCATCACTGTTCAGCCCCAATTTAAGTAAATAAAATGGAAATGCAATACCAGACTCAGCCCATGAAAGAGAGTGGCGCTGTTTCAAAAAAAGGGTGGAAAACAAAAAAAAAGCAGATATTTTCTGACTTCCTTTAAAAAGGAAGTAATCGATAACTACCAGACTTTCTGGATTGAAGGGCTTTCACTATATGTATGTATATACACAGAGCTCCGGACCCGGCATACAATGTTCTTTTGTTCTATGGAAAGGAAACGTGTTAGGAAACTAGTGCACTGAACTGATCACACAATTTGTAGGCTGCATCCTCCCAGCATTTCCACCTGTGAACCATTACCTTGGGTGCTATAAACAAGCTTGTGGCCTCAAAGTTACATAAATCCTTTATGGCAGCAGCCCCCAGGTCATAAACCAGCCCTGGAGCAAAGGTCCCGTAATGTGAGGAGGTCACAGTCCTGGAGAGTGTATATATAGGGGCGGAGGATATAAATAGATGGGATGTGTGACTTCAATCCATCGCTAGGTTTTCTATGAGACATGTACTAAAGGTGTTTCTGGCGCTGCATTCTTGTACTGACAGTTGTTCTGGTTCTGCACTCATGTAAGGATCCGAGTCCAGTGGAGGATCACAAAGCATATATACTTATTATTTCAGAAATTATCTGGACCCATCGTACATGGATCTGGCAATGCCTTGTGGTTTCCACTGTAAAAATGTGATTCATGGCTGAAAAGGAATATCAGTGTCTGTATGCCGGCCACAAGTGGACTGGGAGACGGAAGCAGCACAGCGCAACGCACCAAGCCGTGTCCATCATCTCTCACCACCTGTGGCCAGCCCGGTATATAGACACGGATATTTCTAGAAGAAATATGAATATTTGAGAACGGAAACAGCCTTTACAAAAGATGGTCTGCTTCTTGGGAAAATAAAAGCCTCAAATTACATAAAGATAAAAAAAATAATAATTTAGTGATGGAATAAATTAAAGGCCTAATTAGAAGAGCCAATAATCAGGAACGCTTGGATAAAACATGTCAGCAGTCACCCAATGAAGGAACAAAACGCTCGGCGATTGGATCATTCACGCCAATATTAAAATGGTTATCGCCAGCATTATGTCCCATGTAAGCAGGCGATAATGATCATACTAAGGAATGTTCTGTCCATCTATAGGAGATAGTCAGCTGTTTAATGGCAGGGGTCATCCAGTATAAATGACCATTAAAGGAAGAGATCAGAAGGTTAAAGCAGGTTTTTGTGTTACGTGTATTTTTCATAAACTTTGGCAAATTTCCTCTGCTATTTCAGGAAGAGTTTTCAACAGGCTCATTATCAGCAGAGGCAGGATTACAATGACTGATAACACAGGACATCACAGCTCCTCCCTTCACAATGGCATTTGCATAAGTTCATTAGATACTTCAATGCAAAAGACAGGGCAAGAGTCTCTTCCTTGTCATGTACATGTGTTGTTTCCTGACACAAGAATCAATCTAAAAAGTCCCAATCTAAAACTTGCAAGATTTCTAAAATTTGACACACACTTGTGTCTCATTACAGGGGGGTGTTTGCTTTGAGATTGTTACAATAATCCCGTCTTTAGTAATCTCTTGATCACTGCAGGAAAGATCATAAAGGCAATGAAACAGATTACGGTAATCCAATTACATGAGAAGATCAGACGGCTATAAAGTATAAGCCCCAGATAAGGAATGGACAGGAGGAAATCATCATGACATACACAGAAAGGAAATGGTTTCAAAGTATCGTTAAATGTTTTACATTGAAGCATCTAATGAGCGTGTGCAAAGGTCATTGTGAAGGGCACATGTACCCTCTTCAAATGCATTTATGTCCTTAGGATACAGTTGAATAGAAAGGTGGAGCTAGGATCCTTCTGGGAGTGTGAGAGTGTGTGTGTGTGTGTGTGTGTGTGTGTGTGTGTGTGTGTGTGTGTGTGTGTGTACACACACACACACACTTAGGTAGGAGAAAAAAGGATTATCCCCGCGCTGCCACAAGAAGAATTCCAAAAATTGTAGAGGTTTCAACGTGGTTTATTCTACGCGTTTCAGGGTTCAGGTGACCCCTTCATCAGGACATACCACAAATATTGTACAATTGTAGGAACATCTTACTGTATGTGGGGAGTTGACGGGCATCATACTTCATGTAGGGTATGGAACTGTTGAGGGCACATATATAGAGGCAGCTGTGAATCACTTACTGGTGGTGGGGGGTCCTCAGTGCACAAAAAGTGAACAGAGGACTGAGAATGAGATGTGCTGAATATATTTTTTATTTCAGTCTCAGCGAGAAAACAGTCCCATGAATGATCTGAGGGGGGGGGGGAAAGATCTATTTTGGATAAATGTGTGTTCTTTGGATAGAAGTGAAGATCTGGATGACGCTCGTTTGTTCACTAAACAATTCTGTAATGTGCAGACTATGACGCTGATGGGAGGCGAGGGCTGTCAGAGCGGGAGATGCTCGGCGTCCTTACAACCTGCTGATGTCACAGTCACTGATTACATAATTACTGTCCGGAGGGAGACGGAGGAAGAGATGTCAGAGCCGGAAACATCACAGAAACATAAAAGCCGCCTACACCGTGTACATGAAATGGAAAGTCACAACCTACAAAACAACCGTCAATCATTTCATTACTAACCGTTTAGGAAGCAGTCAGACGGCCATATAAATCAGACCGCAATGCCCGGCGGCTCTCCCGGCCTGATAGACAGCTGTACAGAAATCTATGAAGCTCGGGTAGGTAGAGCCGCCGGCCAGTCCGAGCACTGCGCTCCCATCACGGTCAGATTTACATGGCCGTCTGACTGCGCCATTACAAAGGGCATTTACTACGATCAGTAACGCAGATATGGCCACTAGCTGATCACCCATCAGTGGCTCTCTTGCCCCAACCCCTTTAACAAGGCAGGACCGGCTCAGCTGCAGCAGGAAGACCCGCTGACACATCTGACAACTGTGATGGCCCAGGAGCGGCCACGGACAGAGAGGGCTCCTGTGCAAGAACAGTATACGGGGCCTTTGCAGTCCAACAACTCATCATATTGTGCAATTCCCGCTGCTTTGAGGGGGGTAGGGGCCCCTTTACCTCTTGGGCCCCAGAGCTGCTGCACAGGTTGCACCAATGGTATGTCCGCCCCCATGAGCATTAGATTATCAGCAGACTCCCCCCTTACATTGTGAAAGTTATTGGGGGCTTAGAGGCGTTGTCTCAGCCTCACAATACTGATGATTTATCCTCAGGGTAGGTCATCCTACAGGTCACATCATAGGGGTCCAGCATCCACCAAACCCACACATCACCTCTGGCCGGATAACACCGCGTCGGTCACAAATTGGTTTCAGAAGTTCCCAGCCGCTCCGGGTTTACTGACTGCAGCCAGTGCAGTGTGGACGAGATATCAGCAGGCGGACTGGGGGCATCAGAGACGGGGGAAGGATGGGGGTCACAAGGACTTATTGGCTGATCCCTAATGATCCCTGTAATGTGTATAAGGGCACCAAGACAGACCACCTTTCTATGGGCAGTAGAGGAAGCATCATAACAGGCCAGGGGTACCATGGTGGTCCCAGTATGACAGAAGAACTGTGGTTGTCCCAGGCACGACATGACTAGCAGGAGATAATGTGGTGGTCCCGGTACCACTGGACGGCGGCACTGCAGTGGTCACAAGCACAGCACCACTGGCCGGGGGTATTGTGGTGGTCCCGAGCACGGCACCACTGGACAGTGGTATTGTGGTGGCCCCAGGTACGGTACCACTGGACGGGAGTATTGCGGTGGTCCCAGGTACGGTACCACTGGACGGTGGTATTGCGGTGGTCCCAGGTACGGTACCACTGGACGGTGGTATTGCGGTGGTCCCAGGTACGGTACCACTGGACGATGGTATTGCGGTGGTCCCAGGTACGGTACCACTGGACGGGAGTATTGCGGTGGTCCCACGCACGGCACCACTGATCAGGGGGTATTATGGTGGTCCCGGGCACAGCACCACTGATCGGGGGTATTATGGTGGTCCCAGGCACGGCACCACTGATCAGGGGGTATTGTGGTGGTCCCAGGCACGGCACGTTGCCCCTCTCCTGCTGCCTATACCCCATTACCTGGGTCACTTCTATGGATAATGAGCTCTGTCCATACAGGACCAGCTCTAACTGTGCACTGACATCACACTGCTCTATAGCCCCCATACTACAACCATTCACAGCAATGTGGACTCCTCATTTCCTGCAGATCAGTAACAATCTTGCCCCGATCTCACTATCGCGATAGCCGGAAGCCCCCGACCCCCCACACCTCGTACATCTGAGCTATAAGGACGGTGAATGGAGCTATACCCGTCGGCGTTACCTGCGGCGGCTCGTCGGTGGCCAGACAGATCCCGGCCCGGGGCTGCCCCCTAATGGCTCCACGTGTACTGAGAAGCCGCAGCCCCCGACAGAACGGCCACAGCCCCTTCATCCTGTGCGGGAAGCCTTCACCTCCGGGCTCTGTATCGCTCCGTGTCTGAGCAGGTGACCCCGGGAGCCTCCGTTATCAGCGCCGCTCTGCGGTGCCCGCCGTCACCAGGGAGGGAGCGGGGTCCCGGTGTGATCGGGGTCTCTGGACTGGGGCTGATGTGTAGCGACTCCCGGGATATAGCTCAGCTGTGCGCCGACACCAGCCAATCAGCGACAACTGCACGATTACAACCAACCAATCAGAGAACGCACACGGGTCCCGCCCAGAACCAGCCCCTGACAGGGGACACTTCCGCCAGAGACAATAACAGCGGCGGCGGGAGGAGGTGACGGGCAGCAGCGGCCCCGGAGTCACGGCTCTGTGCACCTCCACGGGAGGACAATGGAGGCGAAATGCAACAAATATCAATATATATATACACACTACATGTATGTACCCTCACACAATCCAATACATTATATACAAATGCATTTTCAGTGCGTTAACGCATCAAAAGCGCATGACATACCAAAACAAGGAAGTTGCAAAATCACAGCAGCTTTATTACACACCAAACAGACAAAAAAACGCACAGACACCCAAGGGAATTTTTTTTTTTTTTTTTAAAGGGAACCCGTCGCGTGAAAAAACCACTATTGACCTACAGATATGGGGTTATGAGCAGGTTAATAGTGTTCTGAATCTGAGCGGCGTCCGCACTTAGACCCCACTAATGGGAGAAAATAACTTTATTCCCCATGGCAGTGGTGCGGGGTCAGGTTTTGTCACCTTTCAGTGACCGTCCCCGGCACTGACTGACAGCCGGCCCTAAAGCTCAGCTGCTGTCAGTCAGGGTCGGGGCTGTCTATACACAGAGCGGTGACTGAACCGGTGCCACCTCCATCACTGAATGCTGCAGGGAGGAATGAGATTTCCCCCTGGCAGTGGGGCTCCAAGTGCTGGCGCAAACCTGCAGATTAACCTTATATCTATATACGGGTTAATAGTAGTGATGAGTGAGTGCACTCGTTGCTCGGATGACCTCCGAGTATTTTTTAGTGCTCGGAGATTTAGTTTTCATCACCGCAGCTGAATGATTTACAGCTACTAGCCAGCTTGGTTACATGTGGGGATTCCCTAGCAACCAGGCAACCCCCACATGTATTCAGCCTGGCTAGTAGCTGTAAATCATTCAGCTGCGGTGATGAAAACTAAATCTCTGAGCACTCACAAATACTCGGAGGTCATCCGAGCAACGAGTACACTCGCTCATCACTAGTTAATAGCGTTTTTTCATGTGACAGGTTCCCTTTAAATAATAGGTGCAGAAATTCTGAAGCCTCAAAAAGTCACCAAAAGCTGCTCATGGGAACAAAGCCCAAGTTTCAGCTCAGAGGTGGAAGATCTGAGCCTCCTATACAGATTAGGGGACGCACTTCCCACACACCAGGTCTACCGAGAGGCCGATATGATAGAACCCTTCCTAATCCTGCCCGTGTCCTGTTAAGACAAACGTCAACTTCTTAGGCCTCTTTCACACTTCAGTTGTTTGGCGTCAGTCTAAAACCGCCATTTTCCTCAAAAAAAACGGATCCTTTTTTTCAACGGATCCTTTTTTTTCCCCATAGACTTGCATTAGCGACGGAATGTGACGGATGGCCATCCGTTCTATCCGTCATGCGACGGATCCGTCGAAATTTGGCGGATGTTGTCTAGACATCGACGGACTTTGTAACGTTTTTTGTCGCCGCCTAATTAACGGTCCGCGACAGATCCGTCGCGTCCGTCATTTCATAGAATGGCCACCTATGGGCGACGGATCCGTCGCGACCGTCATTTCGGCGGATCTGTCGCCCCAATCCGTTTTTTCAATTTTTTTCAATTGCGCATGCTCCAAAAAGTATATACAACCCCCGAGTAACGGATCCGTCAAAAAAACGGATCCGTTACATCCGTTTTTTCAACTATTGTGACGGATCCGTCATTATGTCGGAAGTGACTGACGCCAAAAAACTGAAGTGTGAAAGAAGCCTTACAAGCTCTTTATTGAGCCTTCCAACAACAGCTTTCAAAGTAAGTTGTCGGCTGGTTACTTTTACAGCAGGGCAAGCCTGTACCTTTAAGAGTGATCTGATCATCACTTTAGTACGTGTTTTTGGAAAGCGATCCTTCAGATCTAAACTCTACATTGTAGGACAGAGATGTAATTCCCCAACCAGTGAAATTACCATGATATAATCCAAAAGAAAGGTTCACTGTAAAGACTCCACATCCAGATGTTGAATGGTTAATCCTGCGATGGTAATGAGTGGACACAGCAGGGGGGCTCTGATCACACAGCACAGGGATGCGAGACCACCAGGGTGCCAGACATCACTGCTATGATCTGCATCTCTTTATCCCCCCACACATACCTGCAGGGGGTGAAAAGGAGACAACAGGTTTGTCAGAGTAATCAGCATTTGTATATTCTGCCCAATTACATCCCAGGTAAAGCCCCCCATACAGAATAGACAAGGGTCTGCGGACCCCCCAACCTCTGCCAATATTGAGCGGGTTGGTGGACAATGTAAAATTTATGGGAACCCAGGATAATTTATTATTGGTGAAGACATTGATCCGATTTTAGACTGCTGATCGTGTCGCTCTCGCAGACATAAGCCACCGGCTGAGACATCCATCAGCGACTTTCTCATAGAGAACAAAGGAGATGTGGCCTGCGATGGCAGGAAGAAGACTGGACGGCAGGCAGCGAGGCGGCCGGAGCAGCGAGAATTGGGTTTATACCAGTTACCGGCCCAGTCCACCCGTCCATACACATTCACATTAAGAACAAGTCTACAACAGCCATCTTGTAACCCGTCTGCCTGTATTGGATGCAAGGAGTCTTGGGTTCCGTTCCCATAATTAATATTTGGTGCTTTTTTTTTATCTGTTGTGACTTTTAAGGGGCAAAACAAATCTGCATATTACACCACCGGGAAAGTGGATAAGATCTATATAAATCTGGTGGCCATCGATTTTTTTTAAAATTTGTATTATTATTATTATTTTTTTAATATTGCAGAAGATGACCGGAGTTGCAGTTTTGTAAATGGTAACACGTCACTTTCTCTTGCGGAAAATGTGCATTTTATTTGTGGATTTTCCCCACAGACTTGAACAAGATGTAGAAAATCCACAGATAAAATAACACGTGAGGTTTTACTGCATTTCCATAGCGGAAATCAAGTAACGCTGCATGTAATCCACATAGTTTTATTGAAGCAAAGTAACACGAAGAATATAAAACAAAGCAGTTTGATTTAAATTATAATGTATCAAAAAAAAAGACAAAAACTACAGCAAAAAAAGTTGCCTAAATTTGCTTATACAGTTGTGGCCAAAAGTATTGACACCCCTGCAATTCTGTCAGATAATACTCAGTTTCTTCCTGAAAATGATTGCAAACAAATTCTTTGGTATTATTATCTTCATGTAATTTGTCTTAAATGAAAAAACACAAAGAATTGTCCTAAAGCCAAATTGGATATAATTCCACACCAAACATAAAAAAGGGGGTGGACAAAAGTATTGGCACTGTTCGAAAAATCATGTGATGCTTCTCTAATTAGTGTAATTAACAGCACCTGTAACTTACCTGTGGCCCCTAACAGGGGTTGGCAATAACTAAATCACACTTGCAGCCAGTTGACATGGATTAAAGTTGACTCAACCTCTGTCCTGTGTCCTTGTGTGTACCACATTGAGCATGGAGAAAAGAAAGAAGACCAAAGAACTGTCTGAGGACTTGAGAAACAAAATTGTGAGGAAGCATGAGCAATCTCAAGGCTACAAGTCCATCTCCAAAGACCTGAATGTTCCTGTGTCTACCGTGCGCAGTGTCATCAAGAAGTTTAAAGCCCATGGCACTGTGGCTAACCTCCCTAGATGTGGACGGAAAAGAAAAATTGACAAGAGATTTCAATGCAAGATTGTGCGGATGTTGGATAAAGAACCTCGACTAACATCCAAACAAGTTCAAGCTGCCCTGCAGTCCGAGGGTACAACAGTGTCAACCCGTACTATCCGTCAGCATCTGAATGAAAAGGGACTGTATGGTAGGAGACCCAGGAAGACCTCACTTCTTACCCTGAGACATAAAAAAGCCAGGCTGGAGTTTGTCAAAATTTACCTGAAAAAGCCTAAAACGTTTTGGAAGAATGTTCTCTGGTCAGATGAGACAAAAGTAGAGCTTTTTGGGCAAAGGCATCAACATAGAGTTTACAGGAGAGAAAAAGAGGCATTCAAAGAAAAGAACACGGTCCCTACAGTCAAACATGGCGGAGGTTCCCTGATGTTTTGGGGTTGCTTTGCTGCCTCTGGCACTGGACTGCTTGACCGTGTGCATGGCATTATGAAGTCTGAATACTACCAACAAATTTTGCAGCATAATGTAGGGCCCAGTGTGAGAAAGCCGGGTCTCCCTCAGAGGTCATAGGTCTTCCAGCAGGACAATGACCCAAAACACACTTCAAAAAGCACTAGAAAATGGTTTGAGAGAAAGCACTGGAGACTTCTAAGGTGGCCAGCAATGAGTCCAGACCTGAATCCCATAGACCTGTGGAGAGATCTAAAAATGGCAGTTTGGAGAAGGCCCCCTTCAAATATCAGGGACCTGGAGCAGTTTGCCAAAGAAGAATGGTCTAAAATTCCAGCAGAGCATTGTAAGAAACTCATTGATGGTTACTGGAAGCGGTTGGTCGCAGTTATTTTGGCTAAAGGTTGTGCAACCAAGTATTAGGCTGAGGGTGCCAATACTTTTGTCTGGCCCATTTTTGGAGTTTTGTGTGAAATGATCAATGTTTTGCTTTATTCTCTTTTGTGTTTTTTCATTTAAGACAAATATAATGAAGAGAATACCAAAGAATTTGTGATTGCAATCATTTTCAGGAAGAAACTAACTGAGCATTATCTGACAGAATTGCAGGGGTGTCAATACTTTTGGCCACAACTGTAGGTGCAAAAATCTGCGGCATCAAAAAGGCACCGAGTACTTACTTTGGAAACGTGGCTTTCGGGTGCATTTACAACTGCGGGAGGAGCAACGCCTACACTACCGCTGACCAGTAATGTTTGCCAGTCCATTGTTCTCTGCAGCTCGGCTCCTGTTTGGTTGGGTAAATCAAAAGATCATTTCACCCAACAAATAAGCAGTTTGTTTGTTTGTCAGGTGAGTGGCAGCCTGTTCAGACTTCAAGGTTACCTTGACTTAGGAATAGGGGACAGTTCTTATGATACGCCATGTTGCTTACCCCATGTGCAGTCATTGCAGTAGCTTAGGTATCCATGGTTAGAACCACTAACAACTAACTTACTTTATGAGGGTTGTAACCATGGATACCTAAGATACTGCATTTGCCCTGTACATGGGGTAAATGACATAGCTTATCAGAAGAACTATACATTTTAATTTCAAGGTATTTGCCAATATCATTACACTTACACAATGAGAGAGGATCTTGGAGACGGGAAGCCCCTTTATATATGTATATGATTAGCAAGCTTCAGTCAATTTTTACACTCCTAGACCTCCTAAATGCGCAAGCGTTGTATTTTCGGTGGTGTTCTTGATGCGCGGCTGATATTATATATCATGTGGTTTTAAGGGGAACCCTTAAATTGGCTTTATTGTTAATGTCAAAAATGCCAAAAAAATAGTCTGCAAGAAATGCAGAAACTCGCGTTAAAAAAAAAAAGTTTGAAACAATGAAAAAGATCGCAACCGACCAGCAGTTGTTTAGTGGCCTGTTTAGATCAACACGGAACCATTAGTGACGCCGAGCACCTTGTTAACGGCAGTGCACCCCCTGTTTACACAGAACTATGGGCTGCTACGGACAATGATTTTTTATTTATTTTTTACTTTTAAATCTCACGCTGGATAGTTGGAAAGTTTTGTAAAAAAAAAAAATACATTTTTACCATCAATGCATACCCAATCTACACAAACACAAAGGTAGGGGGGCAGCAGTCCTAAAGCTGACATTCGCGTACCACCACCAAATCACAAAGGGGGCTGATAGAGATAACAGAGTGCAGCAGTGATTCCTGCCGTTCCCTTAGTCAATGATTGGCGCAGTAGCGTGCAGACGTGAGAAGATGGACATGGGATCCCTATTTTGTAAGCAATCAAACCACAAAGTAATCACTGATCTTGTAAAAAAGGAATAAATCTTATTTGTGGACCTGTAAGGCTCAATTCACGGCCCCCAATGCCTGGACCGGCCACGGGTCTTCAGATGCTGTTAGTTCGGGTCAGGAGTCCGCGGTCGTACCAGTCCATATACTGACAGTAAAAGGTGACACAAAGGGGGTTCTCCAGGTCTCTGCCTATTGTCTTGGCCCCCACATAGCAGCCCAGTACTGGTGACACAGGGCTCTAACCACAGACACCGCTGGGAGACCGTACCTGACATCACACCTCAACCACAATAATCACCCATGTGACCAAATTGGTTTTGTAGAAAATCAGTCTTATATTTTTAATTTTCTGTACAAAATGTAACAAAATGGGAATTTACAGGGGTCTGGTGGGCGGCTGCAGGTATTTACAATTTTAGACGCCTAAAAGTCGTTTAGCATCTTCGCTCTGAGCCATGAGAGCCTCGCTGGCGTACTTCTGGAGAAGTTCCATCTTCTTTCGTCGGAGTAGGGCTTCCTCGATCTGGAAGAATAACGCACAGGATCACTCTACAGGACCGTACACACCGTGCGATTGTCATCTAGTAAGGTATGTGCACACGGATCCGCAGCGGTTTCCCATGCGTTTACAGTATAATGTAAACATATGGGAAACGAAATTCGCAGTGCACATGCTGCGGAAAAAAACCGCGCGGAAACACAGCGGTTTACATTCCGCAGCATGTCAATTCTTTATGCGGATTCTGCTGCGGGTTTACACCTGTTCCAATAGAAAACTGCAGGTGTAAACCCGCAGCGGAATCCGCTATAGAAACCGCGATAAATCCGCAGCGGTTTTGCCCTGCAGTTTTCCCAAATCCGCTGTGGTAAAATCCGCAGTCCTCCACAATACGTATGCACATACCCTTAGCGCGCATGCATCTCCATCACGTGTGCAGAGCGGTAACAACTAGCGCATGTCCACATGATGCATTATGGAAATTTCTGCACGCCCCATTCAAAAACTGACTGATCAGTAGCATTTATTATCTCATCTGTAGATACTTCTATTTTCTTTAGGCACCCAGACACCTTTGACATCATCTTCCCCCCCTCATATAAATGCATACTAAAAAGGTCTATTCCCATCTAAAATATCCTATCCCAATATGTAGTAGGTGTCTTAATAATTTTAGCAAATACCTCCAATTAGAAATATAGTATAGTTCTTCTGATTCGCTATGTTGCTTACCCCACATGCAGGCATTGGAGTAATTTAGGTACCCATGGTTACGACCACTCATATAGTGACAGTAAGTTAGCTGTTAGTGGTCGTATCCATGGATACCTAAGCTTCCTGCTCACGAGGTAAGCGACATAGCGAATCAGAAGAACTACACTACATTTCTAATTGGACGTATTTGCCAATATTGTTATTGAACTTACTACATATTAAAATAGGATCTTGGAGATGAGAACACCCCTGTAATTTGACTGTGCATGTTTTTAAAGGATATATGGCTGAATAAAAATAATAAAGGCACAAAACTGCAATGTGGTAGATCCGTCATTACCCTGGTGAAATTTTTTTTTTTGTTTTATGGTTTTTTTAACCCCTTAACCCCTGGAACTTTTTTTTGTTATTTTTCGTTTTCCGCTCCCCTTCTTTCCAAAGCCATAACTTTTTTTATTTTTCCATCAATATGGCCATGTGAGGGCTTATTTTTTGCGGGACGAGTTGTACTTTTGAATGATACCATTGGTTTTACCATGTCGTGTAACAGAAAACACGAACAAAAATTCCAAGTGTGATGAAATTGCAAAAAAAAAAGTGCAATCCCACACTTGTTTTTTTGTTTGGCTTTTTTTGCTAGGTTCACTAAATGTTAAAACTGACCTGTCATTGTGATTCTCCTGGTCATTACGAGTTCATAGACACCAAACATGTCTAGGTTCTCTTTTATCTAAGTGGTAAAAAAAAAAAAAAAATCCCAAATTTGCTTTAAAAAAAAAATTGCGCAATTTTTCAATACCATTTTTGTGCAAATACGTTCTTTTGATCGTCCGTTATTGCATTTTAATGCAATGTCGCGGCAATCAAAAAAAACTTAATTTTGGCGTTTAGATTTTTTTTCTCGCTACGCCGTTTAGCAATCAGGTTAATCCTTTTTTTTATTGATAGATCGGGCGATTCTGAAGGCGGCGATACCAAATATGTGTAGGTTTGATTTTTTTATTGCTTTGTTTTGATTGGGGCGAAAGAGGGGTGATTTGAACTTTTATATTTTTAAATACTGCTTTAAAAAATTTTGGCATGCTTCAATAGTCTCCATGGGAGGCTAGAAGCATCCAGTACTCGATTGGCTCTGCTACATAGAGGTGATGCACAGATCACCTCTATGCAGCAGAATTACAGCATTGCTATGAGTGCCGACCACAGGGTGGCGCTCATAGCAATCCTTCATCAACAACTATAGAGGTCTTCAGGAGACCTCTGGTTGTGATGGCAACGCACCGATGACCCCCGATCACGTGACGGGGGTCAGCGGTGCGCGTACTTCCGGCCGCGTGGCTGGCAGCGCTTGTTAAATGCTGCTGTCAAGAGTTTGACAGCGGCATTTAACTAGTTAATGGGTGCGGGTGGATCGCGATTCCGCGACCGCCATTGCGGTCACATGTCAGCTGTTGAAAACAGCTGATATGTCGTGGCTTTGAGGTGGGCTCACCGCCGGAGCCAACCTCAAAGCGGGGGATACTGCCAGCTGACGTACTATTCCGTCAGCTCTCAGAAAGGGGTTAAACAAACTTCAGCTGAGACACAGGGGTGTTCCAAAACCAGAAAACCATTTAAATATGCATTATCACATGGAAAAAAAAGATGGATCAAACCGGTGTGATTTGTACCCATCAGATCCTTTGATTTCCCTGGTGATGAGCAGCATAACTGTCCCCAGGTTCTGGCTATTCTACCTGAAAGCGGTATGATGTAGGGGCAAAGACCCTGATTCCAGTGGTGTCACCTACTGGGCTGCTTGCTGCAGTTTTGATAAAATCAAAGCTTTCTCTGCTGCAGATCTAGCAGTTCTCTGAATTCTGAGCTCTGTATAAACCCACCCACAACCCCGATTGGCAGCTTTCTATGCACACTGTGCATAGGCAAAAAGCTGTCCATCAGCAGTGGGGACGGGGTGATACATCCCTTATAAATATGGAGGACTACATGGCAGCGGGTTCACTAGTCCTCTAGTGATAAAATCAATGTTTCGTCAGCGCAGATAATCAAAACTAAAGCAAGCAGTGCAGTAAGTGACACATCTGTGGAATCAGGGTCTCTCTCTACATTATGCTGCTCTCAGATGGGGAAGCAAAAACCTGGTGACAGGTTCTCTGTAAGGAAATTTGTTCATTTAAAAAAAAATGTATTATGACAACTGGAATGAGAATACCGCACTGATAATGGATCTTTATTTGATGGTAAATATAGACGAACAAATCTAGATTAATCATTGCTATATTTAATTTGGAGCTTAACTGCAAATAACCAACTGAAAGCCAACATGATGCAATTAAATAAAAAAAAAGGTACAGGAGCATTTGGCAAGAGTTACCACATTTTTTTTTTTTTTCTCTTTTTTCTCGCTCGTTTAAAGGTCCATTCACACAGACCGATAACTGTATGGGGACAGCACAATCGTTACTGTGATCGTTCTGTCACCGCACATTTTGCATACTGTCGGCAGCACATCTTTGTTTTCATGGAGGGATAAGAGGCAGACAACAATGATTTTATGGAAGTTAATGACAGCTTCTTTGCTGATTATCATTCTGCAAATTGCAGCCTAGAAGGTGCACAGGGGCCCTGGCTGGATGGATGCGATGCTTACAAGGACTGCGCTCCTTGCCTAGGAAACCGGCCACCTCTGAAATAGCAGCTTGGGCCTGTAACGTAGGCTGCAAGCTTTAAAATAAAATAAAAAAACAGGACATTTCCAGTAAGGTTTGTGCACAATGTAACTTAAATGCCGCCACATCGGCTGGGTTTTTGAAGTAGGTGAAGTTTTTCCTGCAGCTTTTTGTTCGCCATCTATCTGGTCAGCTTTGCCTGCTGACGGCGGTTTTTTTCCTTAGACTTTATATATAAACTAGTGATCAGAGCAGTAGAATCGTCAGGTCACTATCTTTTAACCACTTCAAGGCTTTCAAAGTCTGAAAGGAACTAAAAGAAGCTTGAAAGACTGAACATGTGCACAGCAAGTCGCTTTGACATTACAGTGAATGTGTTCAGCCTTTTTTCTTTTTTGTTTTTTTATTAAAACATGTTTTTAGACCCCAAAGGTTATCTATGGAAAGCATCTGAAAAGTTGATTAAGTCTATACCTTTGTATTAAAAGTCAGTTATCTAGGAATACATTGGTGAATTTTTGTGCAGGGTGCTTGATCTGCAATTACAGCTCACCAGCCTCTTTCTCCTCCTGCCAGTGATGGACAGGTCACTCTTCTTCGTGACCTGCTCCCTTATCCCGAGATTTCACCCAGGGCGGCACACGCGCAGATCAATAATCTGGATCTTGTAACGTCATTAGGACCTTACTTCCCATGCGCCGCTTGTGTGAGATCTCGGGCTGAGGAGCTGGTCACAGAGAAGAGTGACTTGTCAATCATAGACTAGAGGCCGGCGCTGGGAGGAGAAAGAGGCTGGACATGCCGGAGAGCTGTATTTACGGTTTAAGCCCCCTGCACTTGTGACCTCATCTGCATAAATTCGCCAACAGATTCCTAGAAAACGGAGAAACAGTCTTATAATACAAGAGATTAAACATAATCAACATTTATTAGTGTACGGTCTAAAAACCTGCCGACAGGTTCCCTTTAAGCGCTTTTTTAGGCGTCTTCCTGCCCGAAAGAGACGCTGTGTGCACATACCTAAATTGCAAAGTTTTTTACAAGCCATTTTACCTTTTTATGATCGTTTGAGATTCTTACCTCTTTTTGAGAAGGCACTGGAACATGTGCTATGAATTTCTGCTGTCCCTCGTCTCCTTCATTGTCATTGTCGCTGTCTTCTCCAGACTGAAACACAATTTATCATACGACTGTTAGTTACAAGATGTCCGATGTACATGGCTGTTGGTAAAGGATTTTTTTTTCTTTATACTTCTAATTAGGATCATGATGGAGCACCATCCTCCAAACGAGCTTCGGGCCACTTGGCAAAAATCTATCTACATGGTTGCACTAGATAACGTCTTGGCTCAAGGTAGACAGAATGAGGATTGTATGTCTGGATTTACAAATCTGCAGTAAATAACAGTTGCAAAAAAAAAAAGTCGTTGAAGTTTGGAGAAACGAGATCATGTAGGTCAATCTGTGCAGCAGATTTCACTCTTTGCAATGCAGAAACGTCATAAAAATCCAAGATGTAGAGATTTTAAAGTGGTTTTGGTGCAGATCCGCAGCAAAATCCCCACAATTAAGATGATGTGTGAGCCTGGCCTTCTACAGGAAAGTCTCTATAACTCTCTACAATATCAATGTGGACCTTTCGAATGAGCCCCGGTGGTTTAGTTTTGGTCATGTGGGTAAACATACATCCATATAACGCACACAATAACAGAAAAAGCATGGCATACACATTGCCTAAGTCTTAGGGTCAATAAACATTGAGTAACTGGTGGACACGCAGCATTTTCATGACCATCGTGTCAATCTGTCTCATGAAGCTTTGTTCTGGGTTCACGTACTGGTCACGTTGTGCCCTAATTCTATGACCTGTGTCGGTGCTTTGTGTTACGTCCAGAATCACATTTTGGACACATGACTTCTCGGGGCTAGCGACCTGTGCTACAATATTCCTAAAAGGGCAAAGGTTCCGCTTAGACTCATTTCGATCATCTGTTGGGAGGGGGTGACCTGACTTTTTCTAGGTTGTATTATTCTACTGAAAGTGGCCAGTGCCATTAGGATCATGTGACCATGTGTCCTTGGTCTGAATGTTTAGGACGTTGATGTAGGTCAGTAGCATCTATATGAAAGCCAGGACCCAAGATTTTCAGCATACACAGAGTCATATTGCCTCTTTCGCATAGAGCATCTGGATGTCATTACATTCCCAGATAAGGGATGCTCACATACCAGGCCATCACTGACATGAAATAAATTAGGATTTCAGCATCAGACACATAAGACCAGTTTGTGGTTAAGCAGCAAATGTTTCCCTGAAAATAAGCCCTACTTTGATTTTACAGGATTTTTGGAGTATGCCTTAACTACAATCCCTGCTCCAAAAATAAGCCCTAGTTACAGTCAGGGCCGGAGTTAGGGGAAAGCAAACTGGGCAATTGCCCAGGGCCCCCCACTCTCTTACAGGTCCCTAGCTTTTCTATTCTGACTTCAAGACTGCTTAAGGACCTTTGATGACATCATGATGTCACTAAAGGTCCTTTAACAGAGAGTCTAGGCTGGTACGTGCAGTGTGAGTGAGAGAGAGAGAGTTAGATATATCTATGTATGTTATTGTGAGGCAGTTATGTGAGGTTCACCAAGTGTCCCCCAGAACGCGCCTAGAAGCGTATTAAGGCCGCTAGAGTGCATTGCAGTCACAGGCATAGCTGTGATTGCAGTGCAAAATAAAAGTGTGGTCTTGGACAAGCTATCTGCCTAAGGCAGAATTAAGAAAACCCAGCATGGGCTTTTATTTTTGGAACAAATTTCAGGATGGTAGTGGGGCAGTTTGCTACCTCTAGGCCGGGTCTTACAAGTGGCCCATGGCCACAGATTTCATTTAAAAACCCTGCAGCAAAGGGTTGGGTGTGTCAGTCTTGGCTTGCAAACTGCAGAGCAGTTTGGCTCTGCAAGGCTCTGCCTGTGTGAAGTAACACAGAGCCAAGAGAAGCCAAAATGCCTGGCACTCCTCAGCGTAGCAACGTAGTGCAGTCGCCCATGACAACCGGTCTTGGATACGGACCATCTCGATTCCCGGCTGCGATCCAGAGGATACCATTTGTTTTCCGCTTGTGAGTACGTTGGACATTATTAAAGAAACTTTGCACACTAGCACACATATACAAGTAAGTATATATACACACACACACTTACTTGTGTATACACACTGCACTTATAGTACATTCCAGTCTAGTTTCTGTTGACTTTCGCAGATAAAGGACCTTTGGTGACATCATGATCACATGCACATACAGGGACATGTAAAAGGTCGGGCACTCCTGGTCAAAATTACTATTGTTGAGAACAGTTAAGTTGAAGATGAAACTATCTCCATAAGGCCTAAAATATATAATATATTATAAACTGCTCAATAAAATAAAGGGAACCCTAAAATCCCACATCCTAGATTTCACTGAATAAAATATTCCAGTTTAAGTCTTTATTCATTACATAGTGGAATGTGTTGAGAACAATAATACCTAAAAATGATCAACGTAAATCACAACTAATATCCCACGGAGGTCTGGAGTTGGAATGGTGCTCAAAATCAAAGTGGAAAATAAAGTTACAGGCTGATCCAACATTCAGTGGAAATGCTTCGACAAGGAAATGATGCTCAGTAGTGCGTGTGGCCTCCACGTGCCTGTATGACCTCCCTACAACGCTTGGGCATGCTCCTGATGAGGCAGCGGATGGTCTCCTGAGGGATCTCCTCCCAGACCTGGACAGTCTGTGGTGCAACGTGACCTTGGTGGATGGTGCGAGACATGATGTCCCAGATGTGTTCACTCAGATTCAGGTCTGAGGAACGGGCGGGCCAGTCCATAGCTTCAATGCCTTCATCTTGCAGGAACTGCTGACACACTCCAGCCACATGAGGTCTGGCATTGTCCCGCATTAGGAGGAACCCAGGGCCAACCGCACCAGCATATGGTCTCACAAGGGGTCAGAGAATCTCATCTCGGTACCTAATGTCAGTCAGACTACCTCTGGCGAGCACATGGAGGGCTGTGCGGCCCTCCAAAGAAATGCCACCCCACACCATTACTGACCTACTGCCAAACCGGTCATGCAGAAGGATGTTGCAGGCAGATCGCTCTCCACGGCGTCTCCAGACTATGTCATGCCTGTCACATGTGCTCAGTGTGAACCTGCTTTCATCTGTGAAGAGCACAGGGCGCCAGTGGCGAATTTGCCAATCCTGGTGTTCTGTGGCAAATGCCAAGCGTCCTGCACGGTGTTGGGCTGTGAGCACAACCCCCATCTGTGGACGTCGGACACGCAGACCATCCTCATGGAGTCGGTTTCTAACCGTTTGTGCAGACACATGCACATTTGTGGCCTGCTGGAGGTCATTTTGCAGGGCTCTGACAGTGCTCCTCCTTGCACAAAGGCTGAGTTAGCGGTCCTGCTGCTGGGTTGTTGCCCTCCTACGGCCCCCTCCACGTCTCCTGGTGTAGTGGCCTGTCTCCTGGGAGAACCTTCAGTCTCTGGACACTATGCTGACAGACACATCAGTCATTCTTGCCACAGCTCACATTGATGTGCCATCCTGGATGAGCTGCACTACCTGAGCCACTTGTGTGGGTTGTAGAGTTCGTCTCATGCTACCACGAGTGTGAAAGCACAACCAACATTCAAAAGTGACCAAAACATCAGCCAGAAAGCATTGGTACTGAGATGTGGTCTGTGGTCCCCACCTGCGGAATCACTCCTTTATTGAGGGTGTCTTGATAATTGCCAATAATTTCCATCTGTTGTCTATTCCATTTGCACAACAGCATGTGAAATTGATTGTCAATCTGTGTTGCTTCCTAAGTGGACAGTTTGATTTCACAGAAGTTTGATTTACTTGGAGTTAGATTCTGTTGTTTAAATGTTCCCTTTAATTTTTTTTGAGCAGTGTATATATATTATAAACACACACGTTCATTGTCAATTTTTCATTTTAAAAATTACAAAAAGGAAAATGGGCAGATGCATAAGTGTAGGCACCCTTGGAGATTTGAATGCTCTGATAAATTTGGCCTAAGTTTCAGACCTTAATTATCCGGTTAGTGTTATGGCTTCTTCACCATCATCGGTAGGAAAGGCCAGGTGATGCAAATTTTCCAGCTTCATAAAAACCCAGCTTCCTTTGACCGTGTACCACAATACTACAGTCATACAGTGGGTATGGAAAGTATTCAGACTCCTTTAAATTTTTTCAGTCTCTGTTTCATTGCAGCCATTTGGTAAACTAAAAAAATTCATTTTTTTCTCATTAATGTACACTCTGCACAACCATCTTGGCTGAAAACCCAGAAATATAGTAATTCTTGCAAATTTATTAAAAAAGAAAAACTGAAATATCACATGGTCATTGTATTCAGTATTCAGACCCTTTGCTCAGTATTGGGTAGAAGCACCTTTTGAGCTAGTACAGCCATGAGTCTTCTTGGGAATGATGCAACAAGTTTTTCACACCTGATTTGGGGATCCTCTGCCATTTTTCCTTGCAGATCCTCTCCAGTTCTGTCAGGTTGGATGGTGAACGTTGGTGGACCGCCATTTTCAGGTCCCTCCAGAGATGCTCAATTAGGTTTAGGTCAGGGCTATGGCTGGGCCAGTCAAGAATGGTCACATGGTTGTTTTGAAGCCACTCCTTTGTTATTTTAGCTGTGTGCTTAGGGTCATTGTCTTTTTGGAAGGTGAACCTTTGGCCAAGTCTGAGGTCCAGAGCACTCTGGAAGAGGTTTTCATCCAGGATATCGCTGTACTTGGCCGCATTCATGTTTCCTTCAATGACAACCAGTCATCCTGTCCCTGCAGCTGCAAAACACCCCCATAGCATGATGCTGCCACCATCATGTTTCACTGTTAGGATTGTACTCGGCAGGTGGTGAGCCGTGCCTGGTTTTCTTCACACATACAGCTTAAGGTACCTTCACATTAAGCGACGCTACAGCGATAGCGACAACGATGCCGATCGCTGCAGCGTCGCTGTTTGGTCGCTGGAGAGCTGTCACACAGACCGCTCTCCAGCGACCAACGATGCCGAAGTCCCCGGGTAACCAGGGTAAACATCGGGTTGCTAAGCGCAGGGCCGCGCTTAGTAACCCGATGTTTACCCTGGTTACCAGCGTAAAAGTAAAAAAACCAGTACATACTCACCTTCGCGTCCCCCGGCGTCCGCTTCCCGCACTGACTGAGCGCCGGCCCTAACAGCAGAGCGGTGACGTCACCGCTGTGCTTTTACTTTCACTTTAGGGCCGGCGCTCAGTCAGTGCGGGAAGCAGACGGCAAGGGACGCGAAGGTGAGTATGTACTGTTTGTTTTTTTTACTTTTACGCTGGTAACCAGGGTAAACATCGGGTTACTAAGCGCGGCCCTGCGATTAGTAACCCGATATTTACCCTGGTTACCAGCGTAAAACATCGCTGGTATCGTTGCTTTTGGTGTCAAACCTGACGATAAACGCCGGTCTGACGACCAAATAAAGTTCTGAACTTTCCTAAACGACCAGCGATATCACAGCAGGATGCTGATCGCTGCTGCCTGTCAAACTAAACGATATCGCTAGCGAGGACGCTGCAACGTCACGGATCGCTAGCGATATCGTCTAGTGTGAAGGTACCTTTAGAATTATCACCAAAAAGGTCTATCTTCGTCTCATCAGACCAGATAATCTTATTTCCCATAGTCTGGGAGTCCTTCATGTGTTTTTTTTAGCAAACTATGAGGTCTTTCATATGTCTTGTACTGAGGAGATGCTTCCGTTGGGCCACTCTGCCATAATGGCCTTACTGGTGGAGGGCTGCAGTGATAGTTGACTTTGTGGAACTTTCTCCCATCTTCCTACAGCATCTTTGGAGTTCGGCCACAGTGATCTTCGGGTTCTTCTTTACCTCTCTCACCAAGGCTCTTCTCCCATAATTGCTCAGTTTGGCTGGACGGCCAGGTCTAGGAGACTTCTTGTGGTCCCAAACTTCTTCCATTTAAGGATTATGGAGGCCACTGTGCTCTTAGGAACCTTGAGTACTGCAGAAATTCTTTTGTAGCTTTGGACAGATCTGTGCCTTGCCACAATTCTGTCTCTGAGCTCCTTGCCCAGTTCCTTTGACCTCATGATTATCATTCGGTCTGACATGCACTGCGAGTTGTGAGGTCTTATATAGACAGGTGTGCGCCTTTCCAAATCAAGTCCTATCAGTTTAATTAAACACAGCAGGACTCCATTGAAGGAGAAGAACCATCTCAAGGAGGATCACAAGGAAATGGACAGCATGTGACTTAAATACAAGTGTCTGAGCAAAGGGTCTGAATACTTATGACCATGTGATATTTCAGTTTTTCTTTTTTAATAAATCTGCAAAAATTTCTATATTTCTACATTCCATAAGTTTCTTTTTTTATTCAACAATGTCGAAATTGCTTTCTTTAAAGCAGAAGCCACCTGAAGAATGGTCAAGATGGTTAAAAGACCCTCAAAAGACTGATAGAAATGCGCATGTTCATTCTTTTAAGTGTTTTCTGGGCACTTTTTCAGGTGGTCTCGTAGCGGTCCTGCCTGAAAGATGTTGTGTGCACATAACCCAACAGTGAGTTCTATCAACACATGCAAGAAGCCGCATGTCTCTCGGTCATGAGCTGCATGTAACTTCATTATTATCCCTAAAGCCAGTTCTGATTTTATAGCCAGCCACTTACGACATAATAAAGTAATTGGAGGCATACGCTTGCCTCTCCTGGAATGAACCCTTCATTATTAGACTGAACTTTATGTGGTCTTTTCCCAATGTTTAACCTCTTAAGGTACCTTCACACGAAACGACATTATAACGATATCGCTAGCAATCCGTGACGTTGCAGCGTCCTCGCTAGCGATATCGTTTCGTTTGACACGCAGCAGCGATCAGGATCCTGCTGTGATGTCGCTGGTCGCTGAATAAAGTCCAGAACTTTATTTGGTCGTCCGATCGCTGTGTATCGTTGTGTTTGAAAGCAAAAGCAACGATACCAGCGATATTTTACACTGGTAACCAGGGTAAACATCGGGTTACTAAGCGCAGGGCCGCGCTTAGTTACCCGATGTTTACCCTGGTTACTAGCGTAAAATGTAAAAAAACCAAACAGCACATACTCACATTGCGTCCCCTGCAGTCTGCTTCCTCCTCTGACTCAGCGCCGCAAAGTGAAAGTGAAAGCAGCACAGCGGTGACGTCACCGCTCTGCTCTCACTGTACGGCGCTCAGTCAGTCAGGAAGTGGACGCAGGGGGACGTGAATGTAAGTATGTGCTGTTTGTTTTTTTTAGATTTTACGCTGGTAACCAGGGTAAACATCGGGTTACTAAGCGCGGCCCTGCGCTTAGTTACCCGATGTTTACCCTGGTTACCAGGGGACCTCGGCATAGTTGATCGCTGGAGAGCGGTCTGTGTGACAGCTCTCCAGCGACCAAACAGCGACGCTGCAGCGATCGACATCGTTGTCGCTATCGCTGCAGCGTCGCTTCGTGTGAAGGTACCTTTAAGGACTCAGAAATTTGTCAAAAACAAAATTCGCCTTTGTTGCCATTTTTCAGAGACCCGTAATGGTTTCATTTTTCGGGATCTGTGGATCTGATGGCTTATTATTGGTGCCTTGAGCTGACATTTTTACTGATACTGTATTGGGGTAGATACGACATTTTGAGCACTTCTTTTTTACATTTTACTGCAATTTTGCGGTGACCAAAAAACTTAATTCTGACATTTAGATTTTTTTTCTCATTACACCGTTTACTGATTAGATTAATTTACTTTATATTTTGATACATCGAACTTTTACGAACACAACAATAACAAATGTGTTTTGTTTTTTAACACTTTAATGGGCCAAAATCGGATGATTTTTACTGACTTCAATAGTCCCCTTTGGAGACTTGAAGCTGCGATCATCTGATCGCCTCTCTTCCATACATGGAAGTTCTTCAGCCTTGCTATGTATAGCAAAATTTACGATCTACAAACACCGGCCAGGGGCCGAAGTTCACTGGAAGATAATGATGACAGGCATAGGGGTCTTTAGAAGACCTCCAGCTGTCATGACAACCCATCGGCGCTCCACAATCATGCGACAGGGCCGCCGATGGGCAAGATCAATGACGAGCTTCCTGTCTGCGCTTGTTAAATGCCACTGTCAGTGATTGACAGTGGCATTTAACTGGTTAACAGTGTCAGTTAGAGGCACTTGATGGCTGATTAAATCAGCCAGCAACTGAGGGGGAAAAACGCGGGCTCAGCGCATGAGCCTGCATCAAAGGCAAGGACACGGCCGATGATGTAAATATGTCATGGGTCATGAAAGAGCTAAACTGAAAAGTGCACCTACGTCATCAGCAGTCACTGCATAAATATTCACTTCTTCCTCCTCCTCATTCTTCTCCCCAGAGGCCAGACGGGCTTCCTTCTCCAGTCTCCATTTTTCCACAGCCTGAGCAATAGCTGAAAAAAAAGTCAGGCCATGGGTGAACGCACCAGAATATTACAGCATTCCACAAACATTGACATCACATGATTATATTAATATATATATATATATACATACACACATATATATACTATATATATATATATATATATATATATATATATATATATATATATATATATATATATATATATATATATATTGTATATATATTTTATATTAACCTTCAGAATTAAAGCTTATGCGTAATAAATTAATTATAAAATAAGTGTATACACACACACAAAAAAGTCTCAATTATAACGTTTTTGCCATTCTGCGAGGAAGATGGAAAACCTAAGTATCAGAACTCCTGCCATGAGGTTTTGAAGCTTTGTGAATGTAGAGCATCCATAGTGTGAAAAGCATTACTGTACCTTGCTTCTCCTCCTCCAGCTCCAGAGGGACCAACACACCATCATCTTCATCTCTGTACCCATAATATTCTGCATCAATCTCTTTCATCAGCTCAGCACGTGTTTTCCGGGGTGGAGGAGCAGCTAAAATAGAAAATACAATTATATACAAAATATATTTAATTATTTAAAAAAAAATAAATAAATAACAGCTTCAAGGCTTTTGTGGATTACAACACAAGGAAGACAAGAAGCACCATTTCACAAAGTCTTACTTTTTTTTTTTTTTAGGGTATGTGCACACGTTTAGGATTTCTTGCAGAAATTTCCTGACAAAAACTGGACATTTCTGCCAGAAATCCGCATGCGTTTTTTTTCGCAGTTTTTGTGCATTTTTCGTGTCTTTTCCCAATGCATTAAATAGCGGGAAAAACGCAAAAAATCAACAAAATTAATGAACGTGCTGCTTTTTTTACCGCGATGCGTTTTTTCACGGAAAAAAACGCATCATGTGCACAAAAACTGCAGAATGCATTCTAAATGATAGGATGCATATGTATGCGTTTTTTATGCATTTTTATTGCGAAAAAACCTGAACGTATGCACATAGCCTTAAAGACACACTTGCATTTAGTATGAAAGACCCTGGGGGGCACTAGTGGCGATTACAATTAGCTGAGTGTTATGCCTCATCAAGACACTTTTCTTTTTCATATAAAGAAGCAGATTATAGAAAATCTGGCTTCTGAAACCCACCTATTATCAGCTGGAATTAGCAGGGGAAGGGGTGTCTGGCCAATTGCAGTGGAACTTGCAGGGGAAATGTACCCGCTAGTTGAGTAAATGGGTCCTATAGAGCGAGAATTGTTTTTTTGTGAGCTCAGGCTCATAGAGTGGAGTCCTGGATTAGGGATCCACCCGCTCTATGCTGACCGTATGCACTAATTAAGGACAACACTTACAAAAGTGACCCGCATAGATCCAAAGGTTGCAGATATCACATCTATGCATTCAGGCACAAAGTTTAATTGAATTACAGCCCCAAAAAAAAGTTGGAACAAATTTAAGGTCAGGGCATTGTTAAAATGGCCAGTTGAACAAACTAGGGTACGTATGTAACATATCAGTCTTGACAATTACTGGTGCTGCTGGGGACCTGACATCAGGATAGGAACCAAAATATTTCAGGGTATTCTTGCAGTTTATCCAATGTGTTGTAGGTGCGGGGAATGGTTAGGGTCTTTGTAGACATATTGAATCCTCTGTGCCTAACGCTTGTATGTACATACATCGCACCTTATACTAGTCCCTAAAATGCCTTTGTTCCCCTGGGATCCCTCCATTAACTATTTATAAGAGTTGTAGGACCATAATGATTAGTGGACTAATGACAAGGCCAGGCAGCGCGGACGTTGTCTCATGTGACAGAGCTGTTGCAGTAAATGTCCAGCGTGATGCAGCATCTCGGCAATCAGCGAGCGGCTCATCCATTATAGTTGATTTATCCAAATTCAATAATAAACTTCCTTATAGTGGATAAATGAAACCATTCAATTTTAATTAATCCAATTAAATCACATGATTTAATTACAGCTCGAGGAATGTTAATTAAAATGCTGGAACGGATGTTACCAGAACTCTGATTACAAAATGATTGGAATTCTAAAGTCGGATAGGCCGGATCCTTACCTCCCCCAACACAGTCCATCGAGGACCCCCATATTCAGATGGTTGACTGAACCCGTCAATATCAACAGGGTCGTCTGACTTTACACTAATGTGTATGGGGCCATTACACGGATGGGGAAGGAGAATAAAAAGCACAGAAAAACGCAAGGTTGAGATCACATCTGCGTCGTCGTATTTTGGGTTTTCTGTTCCATTATTTGAATAGAAAGCCTAAAGTAACGTCAGCAGGTCCTCACTGACTGTAATGGGGCCTGTTAGGTCTTATGTTACCAGAAAAGAAAATTGTGCTGCAAGCGTTTGCATTTTTCCCAAACTCTGATGGAGGTATCACACTGGAATGGGGAGTGCAGCTCTGGACTGTAAGACAGCCTGTATCTCAGGATTGGTCCATATGTTACTGATGTACGCACGATGGATTGTAATGTGTCGGTGACTACTTCTGAAATCGAAGAGCCCCTGTAAACAAGCTAAGAATCAGGAAGCGACAATTCATAGTACACTTGTTCCTGATTATTGGGAACAGGCCGGCAATAACACAATGAACGAGCAGTATGTGGATTAATTGAGAGGGGACCTTGTGGATTTCTAGTGGGTGGCTCAAGCAGGGGAGGGAACTTCTAGTGGGGACCCCGAGCTGCTCAAAAGTAATCATTATAGGCAGCACATTGTCTGTGTAAACAGGACACGTCCTGCCAATGATAATCTTCTGTATGAGCAGAACGATCTTATTAACAATCGTTCTGTGCACACAGCTCATGTGTACGGCCAGTACACGACCGCCGATCGGTTTCATTATAGTCAATGGACAGATGTTTAATGGTTGCCGTCGGCTTGTCTAAATGGGCCTTACTTACGTTCTTTTTCAAACAGCTCCCGAACCCCAGGCAGGTCTTTGGCGGCTCCAAAGTACTTGTAGCCTCTGTTCCCTGGCACTTCCTTGCCTTCATGGTCAAGCATCTTGGGACCTATGCGCTAACATGAAAGAGCAAAATTAAGATAAATGTGGCGCTGTAATAACTAAACATCAACAGGGGAACGACCGACTGAGCATGATGTGAATGTTGCAAGCGACCTGCAGATTAACCACATATTTTTAATGCGGAAAGTTAGGACACCCCCCATACACATTAAGTGAGCACGGGTTCACCCACAATCGGTGCATCTGGATGATATTCAAGCAACATGGACACCTCAAAGGAGATGGAGCATTAAAAATATTCTAAAAAGAGTTGCACCTCTGCAACCGATCAACAAAATACACCTTGCGCTTATTTTAGACCTCTGCAACCAAAAGGTAGTACAACATTTGAAAAGGGACGACCAGCAATAAAACGAACGGGATATTGAAGATCTTTCACAAGACGTTCTGTCCCCTAAGACATTATAAATAATACTAAGAGCACAGAGTGTAGATTGCAACTTTGATCCAGAAGGTCAGGGTTAAGGAGCTGCTGTGTTTATAAGCAAATATTTGTGGGGAAAGATGGAAGTATATGATGGATTGACTGCCGGTCGTTTCATGGCCTGCTTAGATGGTCCGACCGCACCTCTGTGCACACAGATAAATTGTTAATGCAACTGTTCATATTATCAATGTGCTGCCGAGTGCAACAATTTTTAGCTTGCATTTTGCTTGTTTATGGAGCAATTTCTGCCCTGTTTAGACGAGCCGATGATTGGGAATGAGCGTTCCTACACATGCTCTTTTCGTGCCGGTAAAGTAGATATGAGACAGTTTGGGATCACATTACGGACCCCCATACACAACCTTAGCTGCTGGTTTTGGTGTGATTGGCAAACCGTCTGTACGGGGAACCTCCTGACTCTCCATGACAGATAATGGAAGGAAGATAAGGATCGGGCAGTATGGGTGGGGAGAGGTTGCTGTCAAAGACATCTCCAGCAATCAGATCAGACAGCCATATTGCACCTTCACACAGAATTCTGCATTCTTCAGTGCATGTTGTATATAGCAAGTCATCAAAAAATTTCTAGAGAACATACTTAAAGGGGTTTCTAAGACTTTCTTTCAGCATAAACTTCAACAATGGGTTGTGTCAGATATTACATCTTTGCCCTATAGAAGTGAATAGAAGTAAACTGCAATACCAAGCACAACCTAGAGCTAGGGGTGGTGCTGTTGATGAAAGAAAGCAAGCAGTCATGTTTTTCTAACCCAGGTCAACTCCTTTAACCATGGCAACTTACGTTTTAAAGCTCCGATAAAGACAATTCTCTGAAGAAAGTTCCTTAGACCAGAGATCACCAACCTGCGGCACTAAAGCTGTTGTGAAATTACAACTCCCAGCATGTCCTTACAGCCATCGGACGGCCTATAGCGAGGGCATGCCGGGAGCTGCGGCTTCACAAAAGCTGGAGTCCTGCAAGTTGCTGCCTTAGATCAAGGCTTCAGCTTTTTTGTTTCTAGGGCCGAGAAGGGGTTAAAAAAAAAAAAAAAAAATTATACTCACCTTCCCGACAAAATTCTAATGATTCTTGTAAAAAGAATTTTGGCAGATTTCCTCATCTCTATTTACTACACATTAGTTTTATTTTTTGTCCAGAAAGAACTTTAATCTTGTCATGAATGTCACACATACAATGCACGTAGACAGGGTGACCACAGACGCCTTACAGTCTGGAGGCGCCTTCTGCAAAATTGTACCATCACAAGAACAGACCGAGTGTGCCAGATTGGGACTTCTAGTGGGGACCCTGAGTGGGGGGACTCCTAGTGGGGACCCTGTTGAGGAGACTACTAGTGGGGTCCCTGAGCAGGGAAGGGGGGGGGACTCCTAGTGGGGAGCCTGAGCAGGGAGGGGGACTCCTAGTGGGGACCCTAAGTGGGAAGGGGGGGGACTCCTAGTGTGGACCCTGAGCGTGAAGGGGGACTCCTAGTGGGGACCTTGAACGAGGAACTCATAGTGGGGACCCTGAGCGTGAAGGGGGACTCCTAGTGGGGACCTTGAGTGAGGAACCCATAGTGGAGACCCTGAGCGGATGGGAGAGACAGACTCCTAGTGGGAACCCTGAGCAGGTGGGGGGACTCCTAGTGTGGACTCTGAGCTGGGGGGTAGGTGAGGGGGGACCCTGAACAAGGGGGGACGGACTCCTAGTGGGGACCCTGAGCAGTTGTGGGGACTCCTAGTGGGGACCCTGAGAAGGAGGAAGGACGGCTCCTACCGTGTCATCCGAATGCCTCAATATACCAAACAGACAGGCAAGGTCTTTATAAGACAGTCATTGTAAGATATACACTCCCCTTATCTTACAGGTTATCTGCAGAAACATCTCCTTGTGTGCGGCCAGTGTAGTTTTACTTACCCAATAATCAGGACCACCCAACTCTTTAATTCGGGACTCCCAGTGACCCTTTTCTCGGATTAGCTTGTTTATTTCATCGTTTAAGTCACGGATTCTGAATTCTCCAAGACCAGCTAAAAAAACAAAAGAGACAAATTATAGTATTACAGCGGAGAGCGCGATCTTCAATCTTCATTACCGTTGTTGGACACATTGCTTCATTAGTAATGGTCTTTTGAGTTTAGTTTTCATGTTGCGGTAAAAATGACCCGACAACAGACCATGTCAGTGGGGCATCCAGGCAGCGATACTCATATGTACCATTATTACTACTAGTCACATAATGAGCTGCTGCAATCAAATTCACTCAGATTGGATCTGCCGGTGAGCTCAAGTTTTTAGTAAAATTTTCGGATGATTTGCAATCCAGACATCTATTGATTAATTCGTTTTGTTTCCATTGACAGGTCATCTTTTTTGTTGATTTACACAATTTATATATCAGTAAAGATTTTCAAACTGCCGCTCTCACTCAGAGACCAGATGTGTTTTTTTTCTGTTCCCTTAAGTTTTTAGCAATATATACACAGTACACACACACATTATGTATACATACACACATATTAACATTTCTAAAGATACCCTTAGCTATTTTAAAAAAATTGAACACTAAAAATATTCCCTCTCGAATAACGGTCGTATTCACCCCAAATTGGGGCAAAAACTACAGCTCATCCTGCAAAATATTCTGTATTAATGGCTTCCCAATTTGCCGTGTGTTTGCACATGAAAAAATAAAATGAACATTTATAAGAAGAAAAAACAGTCCATCTTCAATTCCAAGACCCGAGGAGCAAAAGAATGTAGAAAATTCAGAAGAGCAATCTGAAGAATGTGCTGGGTAGTGTCGAGAGAAACCAGATGAGACGTGTGTGCAGTGTAATCAGACCACCACAACATCTCTTAGGCTAGGTTCACATTGCGTTAGGGCAATCCGTTTAGCGCTAGCGCTTGCGGATTGCGCTAACGCAATGTTTTTGTAGGGGCCGCGTTTAGGGGTCGCGCTAACGTCCCCGCTCTCGCAGATCCCCGATCTGCGAGAGCGGGGAACGGACCTCGGGCGCGCCGCGGACGCTGCAAGCAGCGTCCGAGGCGCGCTGCAAAAGAACGGCACATCGCTAGCGCGAGCCGAAAAAGGCACGCGCTAGTGATGCGCTACAGGCAAAATTTACATTGCTGTCAATGGGTGCGCTAACGGACCCGTTGCACGGCGTTAATTGCGACATTTTCGCCGTGCAACGCTGTCCGTTAGCGATCACCCACTAACGCAATGTGAACCTAGCCTTAGGCGAAATCTACATGCACATTTTAGTAACTTTGCAGTTTTGGGGTTAGTTTTGTGTTTTGTTTTTTTTGTTTTTTTTAAAGTATTTTTTCTACACTTGCGCCCATAGCTGCTTTTAAAATCCAGTTGGTTGCCTTTGGAAGCAGATGGGGCAATCTCAGAGACATCATGTTACCTACAAACTAAAGCTTTAGCACTATAAGGCCAAATCCAAGTGGCAAACATCTCTGCAAGTCATTTATTAAATGGGACTTTCAGAAATCCACGTATGTGCTGCAGTAACAAAACCGTTCAGATGTACAGAACAGGTCACACTTTCTGTTTGTGAATACACCCTAAGGGTAGACTCACAAGAGACAGAAATTCTGTCCATTTTACCTGTATATATGAGCAGGTAAAATGCACAACAAAATCTCACCTTTGAAATTGCAAAAACTCTTAAGTCGCTCGTCTGCACTACTGCAACTCTACTAATCCATCTCCAATCCATCCTGAATGCGGCAGAGTCGTATTTCTGTCCAGCTGCTACACCGATGCCTCCTCCCTGTGCCAGTCATTGCACTTGTTACCCATTCGCTACAGAATACAATACAAACTCATCTCACTCACCCACAAAGCCCTCCACACTTCACCACCCTATATCTCCTCTCTCATCTCCGTCTCTCGCCCTACCCGTGCTCTAAGCTCCACAACTGATCTAAGACAATCATCATCTATAATAAGAACCTGCAAATCTATCTCCAAGACTTCTCCCGCGCTGCATCAGTTTTCTGGAATGTAGAACCCCAGACGATCCAACTAATACATAGTCCCCATATTTTTAAGAGTGCTTTAAAAACATCTCTTTAGAGAAGCCCATCACCTCACTATACTAACCTAACTCGCCCGTTACCTCTTTCTAAATTTTACTCAGAATCTGGTCTCTCCTACTCATCTGTCTCCCCATCCTCCATGCACCTAATAGCACTTGGTCACTGCACTGAGGATAGATTATAAGCTTGCGAGCAGGGACCTCGCTCCTCCTGTATCTGTTAAAAATCTGCAACTTGTCAATTTCTATTCACCACCTACAGTGTAGCAGCATGGAAATGCTGCCAAATTATAGTGTTACACGTGGGTATGTTATTGTGGACTTGCACTTGAAATTTGGTGGCAGAAAGAAACAAATGGGCAACCCCAAACCAAACGGACTGTGAGATCCCAGAATGCTAACAGGCATCCCGCAAGTCTCCGTTAGAGTCCAGCAAATTTATAAAAATTCAATTCCAATTGGCGGCAAATATTGTATTTACAATTCGCCAATCACAACTGAACGTCATTGGAGTCAATGGAAGTAGAAATAAATGAATATGTTCGGAATCGATCATCAAACAAAGTCGGCACGAATAGGCTACCAAAATAACACAAATATGGCAAATTCAGATTCGGTGAACGATTCCGAACATATTCGCTCAATTCTAGTCTCCACACCGGCATTCGGTGTCACAATGAGAGATCTTGCAGGTTTGATGTCGGCTTCATTTCTGATCAGTCACTGCTACTTTAAGGGCTAGTTCACACACACAGGGCATTTTTGCTGCTTTTTTTATGCTAATTTTCAGCTGCTTTTTACAGTACCAGCAAAGCCTATGAGATTTCAGAAATCTCATGCGCACACATTGGTTGTTTGTTTGATCAGTATTTTGTGCTTTGCTGCGTTTTTTGGACATAGAGCATGTCACTTCTTTCAGCGTTTTTGCTGCGTTTTTTCACCCATTGACTTGAATTGGTGTTGAAAAAAACTCAGCAAAAACACAGGTATCACTATTTGCTGCGTTTTTGCTGCTTAAAATCCAAGGACATTAGCATGGACAAAGAAAAAAAAAGCAGCAAAAAAACGCAGCTAAACCTGCGTTTTTGACGCAGCTTCTTTCCTGCCAAGATGATCAAGTTATGCTGCAGAAAAAAAAAAAAAAAGGAAAAACGCCCTGTGTGAACTTACTCTTATGCTTCAGACAGGGCTCCTTTAGTCAAAGCCGCAAGATCTCATATCCGGACACCACATATGACCGAGGAGGTAAGATATCATTGAAGGATCCAGGGACCTGACGTTCATGGTCCCGTCTGTAATGGTCAGTTTTATTCTCTTTTTAATCAAACATGTAAAAATATATTTAATTAGTGGATGTCTAGTTTTTAATAAAAAAAAAAAAAAAATTGTTAGTTTTCATTTATCGGTTATAGTGAAAATGTTAAAATCTTGGAATAAATATTGAATTTGCAAAAAAAAAAAAAAACACACGTCAGAGATGGGTACAAATAATTAAAATAAAATTTCTTCAATTTATAAAATATTTTCAGAGTGTCAAGTGTTGTAACACGGTCATAAAAAAGTGAAAATTTGTTTAAAGAAATTAAATATTAAAAATAAATAACATTAAATACAAAAATATAACATCGTGTGTTACACAGAATCGTACCGTTCTGAATCTGTGCCACTTTCTTCGAGATTTCACCAATGATCTAAATAAGTATACAAATATTAGTCAAATTAGAAGAGAAAAGCACAAAAATCACACAAAGGGCTCATTCAGACGCCCATGATCCCCACGGATAGAACTTAGGGTACCGTCTCACAGTGGCACTTTGGTCGCTACGACGGCACGATCCGTGACGTTCCAGCGATATACATACGATATCGCTGTATCTGACACGCAGCAGCGATCAGGGACCCTGCTGAGAATCGTACGTCGTAGCAGATCGTTTGAAACTTTATTTCGTCGCTGGATCTCCCGCTGTCATCGCTGGATTGGTGTGTGTGACACCGATCCAGCGATGTGTTCACTTGTAACCAGGGTAAACATCGGGTTACTAAGCGCAGGGCCGCGCTTAGTAACCCGATGTTTACCCTGGTTACCATTGTAAATGTAAAAAAAAAAAAAACAGTACATACTCACATTCTGATGTCTGTCACGTCCCTCGCCGTCAGCTTCCCGCACTGACTGTGAGTGCCGGCTGTAAAGTAAAAGCAGAGCACAGCGGTGACGTCACCGCTGTGCTGTGCTTTACGGCCGGCACTGACACAGTCAGTGCGGGAAGCTGACGGCGAGTGACGTGACGGACATCAGAATGTGAGTATGTAGTGTTTTGGTTTTTTTTTACATTTACAATGGTAACCAGGGTAAACATCGGGTTACTAAGCGCGGCCCTGCGCTTAGTAACCCGATGTTTACCCTGGTTACCCGGGGACTTCGGCATCGTTGGTCGCTGGAGAGCGGTCTGTGTGACAGCTCTCCAGCGACCACACAACGACTTACTAACGATCGCGGCCAGGTCGTATCGCTGGTCGTGATCGTTGGTAAATCGTTTTGTGTAACGGTACCCTTAGACACTTTGACTTTTTTGTGGTCTGGGAAAAAAAAAAAAGTGACATGTCGTTTTTGATCCTATAATACGTTCAAACAGGCCAATGCGAGTGTATGGGCCCTGGGAAAGCTCGGGCAGCACTCGGATGCCATACTAATTGCACCCTAGTGCGCTCCGATTTTCATGTTTGCATAGTTAATTTCCCAGAGGAGCATGCATGGCTTATAAGTCTCCTCACTCTGACATGCCGGGCTTGGCTTGTCACTCTCCACAAGGAGAAATGTTACCCATTAGACCCCATGTTTGATAGCAGAGGCCTGACAAACTTTCTCGTATGTAAAAAAAAAACCTGATTAAACACTGAAGGTAAAAACTATTCACCAAAAACTCATCGTGGGAACACAGTTTTACTCTCCAGCAAAACAGCCATGAGAAATTTCTGCATCTTTCACCAGAATACATCCTCCAACTCATTCCACTTTAGTATAGGTCAACACTATCAGATGAGTGGGTGTCTGACGGCCCCTCTAATGAGAAAAGCTCCCACAGAAGCCAGCTGTACACTGTGTACGTCAGAGGTGTCAAACTGCATTCCTCGAGGGCTGCAAACAGGTCATGTTTTCAGGATTTCCTTGTATTGCACAGGTGATAATTTAATCACCTGCACAGAATGATTCCAGCACCTTGTGGAATGCTAAGGAAATCCTGAAAACTTGACTTGCTTGTGGCCCTCAAGGAATGCAGTTTGACACCTCTGGTGTACATAGCTCTAAACACTGTCTAGTGGCCATTCTCAAGTACTACACCTCCCACGCATTTCAGCAGGAGCAGCACTGGAAAATGGCCACTACACAGTGAGCACCGCTGGGGCGTTCGGGCACCGTACAACATCTTGAAGTCATGGGAAGTGCTAAGAGCTAAATATCAGGGGTACCAGGTGTCAGATACCCACCAATCAGATAATGATGACCCATCCTAAGTTCCTCAATATTAAAGTCTTGGACAACTCTTAACTCATTCCCACATTTAACAGATTTTTTTTCTTTCATTCATTAATTATTTCATCATACGCTCATACGACTGAAATTCAGAATTTGTTCCCTTGCAAGAGTCAGATTGAGGGTTTTTTCATACCTCCTTTAACCATACAAAAATGCAGATCACATACCTGTCGTCTCCACTTCTCTGCTTTTGGCAATTCATTACATTCAGAGGCAAGAAATGGCCGCCTTTCCTGTTTGAAGAAAATGATTATGTTGAGAAAATAATTACAACTCAGCAAGAATATATTTCAGTCCGTATATCAGAGAAAGACTGAACCCCAATCACAGAATTTTAATTGTATTTCCAGGAATAAGATAATAGAAGGAGCCGACACACCCTAACAGTATGTCCACGCCGGACATGCCACTTTTACTGTGAATTTCATCCTAGCAATGCTGCAGATTTACCTACTCAAATTGCAAAGGGTGAAATCTGTGACAAAAATCTGCATCAAAAGTAAATTTATGTTTCAGTTTTTGTTTTTTTTTACATAGCATTAAATGAGATATGGAAAATCTGCATCATCTCCATCCCGTGTAAACAAGCCAAAAGTTTCGCTAACAAGGTGTAAAGCAGAACTAAACCTGGAAATAAAAAAATGCAGTTAAAGAGATAATTTTGTCCACGATTTCAGTCTTCAGGATTTTCTTTATGTTCCTAAACAGTCAGAGTAAAGGAGGAAATGGATAAATCTTCTAAATTCTTCTAAATAACCTAGTAGTTTATAAGTATTTAGTAAGGGAGGCTGCACTGTGATTTTCTCTCTTACAACTGTGTGACAGGCACCGTGCAGTCATCATCATTATCTGTGATATGAGCTTCTGTTTACGCCTTTAAGGGTTATTTCCATCTTCACACGTCATTTGTCCACAGGCGAATATTCCAATAAAGACAGAGGACTCTAGTGCTCGAAATAATTCTTAAAATCGTTATAAATGTTTTAAGAGTTATTTTAACTGCTGGAGAAAACAAATTTGTTTGCTCTGTGCGCTGCTTGTTTATTTGAAGTCTGTGCTTAAGGATTACTGGTCCAACGAAGGTTGGGCTCTGGAGATCGAGGTCTGAATGGTGCTGGGGCCAGACATGAGCACCACGACTTCAGTCATTCTCTATGGAACTGCCAGAGATTGAGTACAGCGCTCAGCTTTTTAGGGCGGTTCCATAAAGAAGAGGTGCGCATCTCCTGCCGTCGTTCCATTAAGACCAGGCTTTACAAAGCCCCATTCTCGGGATTGGGGTCCGGTCCCAGAAGTCAGAATCCCACCAGTAAGTTATCATCTATACTTTTAAGACAGAAAATCACACCAATAATTTTTTTTTCATGTGAATTTTCATACTTTACTTAGTCTACTACTCCAGAGTGTCCACCTCCCGATCATGATGCAAGGCAGAACACGTTCGCTCTGCTGGTACCATTATAGTCTATGGGCCAGTTGGCATATATGTCCGAATACCGTTTTGCTGGTGGTTCAGATGTAAGCCCCAACTGGACCAGCGAATGTTTCTCTAAACAAAATGTGAAAGCACCCTAAGAAATCAATTAATGCCAAATTGAGCAGATGACATAATAAAAGAGGGGTCTTGAAATGTAAACCTCCTCTGAGCCAGAGCAGACAGACGCCATATAATAGCACATATCCCAGTGCAGGAGTAATGCTATGCAGCCTACATTATCTCCAGACAAATGAGCAGCTTTCTGTGGGGCTCACATACTTTTGGTGCCAAATGACACAACATCACTCGTACTCCAGTGGAGTACAGTCTGAAATCGTCACTTGTCTTATCCAAGTCTTCGTCTACTGACAGAAACTATTTCACAGTCTTACCTTAACTTTCCCTTCTTCAAGTTGGGCTTGGCGAAACCTCGCCAAAGCCGTCCTACAAGAAAAATGTTTAATCAGTTAGTATAATACAAGACGCTTTTGAAAAAGACAAAATCTATAGTGTCTGATGTGCAAGAACTGGAGCAGATGGCTGAAGCAGCTAATTAGATAGCACATTGCACTTGTCTAGTAGAGGTTAAAGGGATATTATTCCCAACTCAGACATTTATTCCTCTAAGTATCTCATATCTACAGGTTCCCACCTGTGCACTAATCAGGAGAAGGGAGGACAACAAACTTGTGTCTCGCTTGGTGGGGCTTCCAAAAAGCTCTGCAATTGTCTCTATTTACCCCTACAGTAGTGTTGAGCGAATGTGCTGGGATAAGATGTTATCTGAGCATGCTCGGGTGCTAACAGAGTGTCTTCAGTGTACTCGAAAAATATGTTTGAGACTACGCGGCTGCATGTCTCACGACTGTTAGATAACCGCAGCACATGAAGGAATTTCCTGTTTGTTAGGCAATCCCTGCATGTACTGTGGCTGTCGAACAGCCGCGAGACAGGCAGCCGCGGGGACTCGAACATATTATTCAAGCACGCTGAAGACACTCAGTTAGCACCTGAGCATGCTCAGATAACACCTTATCCCAGCACGTTCCCTCATCACTATTCTACAGGCATTATAAAATCAGCAAAGCCCCTTCTGGACTAAGGTCGTATCGATGTAGGTAGTGAATTTGGGCTAAAGCACCAGAAGGCGGTAAAGAGAGTGCTGAATAGGGATGAGTGCAAGTGCTCGGGCATGCACCAAGTAATGCGGGTGCTCAAAGTGACATGTTCGAGTCCCCGTGGCTGCATGTTTTGTAGCTGTCTAACATCCGCCAAACATGCGTCCGTGGGATCTCGAACATGTAATTCGAGCACCAGCGATACTCCGTGCAATCCTGAGCACCCTAGGCAAATTTGAGTATTGAGCACTTGCGCTCATCACTAGTGCTGACTTTATAAACAACCAGGACGCCATGAAACCTAATGGAGAATTACAACATTCACATTGCACACTGGGTAACCTTAGTCTAAAGACACATGACCTGCCGAAATCTACCTTTCTGAAGATGTGAATAGTAAGTAATCAGACACTTACATGGCTTTCTCTGCATTGCGAGCCTGGTATTGAGGTAGGAAAAAATAAACAAAAATGAGAAAATTCAAGGAGAAAACGCATCATTACAGTTAAATGCAGTTCCTTTATCAACCCAAGTCAGTACTAGTTTGTTCTAAGTGGGGTGGGGGAGTCTGGCGCAGGTCCAGCAGCCGGGTGGGCTCCATACATGGGGGCTCCGTTATGTTGTACGCATCTGACCATATCTCCAATCGCTGCTGTTATCTCCGGTCACTGCTGCCTAACCATTAACCCTTTCCTGATGCAGCCAATTTTAATGTTTGCATTGTTGTTTTTTTTCTCCCCTTCTTTCCCAGAGCCACAACTTTTTTTTTTCATTTTTGTGTCCACATACATGAGGGCTCGAGTTGCATTTTTGAAGGACACCATTCATTTTACCACAGTGTACTGGAAAACAGGAAAAGGACGTTCCAAGTACAATGAAATTGTGAAAAAAAAGTGCAATTCTGACACTGTTTTTTGGGAATAAGTTTTTACTGTGCACTTTGTGTGCTAAAACCGACCCTGCAAAATGATTCTTCTCATCAGTATGATTACTGCGATACCAAACATGTCCAGAAGTTTGTAAAATTAATTTGGGGGGTTGTGTCGCCATTTTCTGGGACACACAGTGTGTTCAATTTTCAGTCGGTGGAGCTGTGTGATGCTTATTTTTTGAGAGACGAGACAATGTTTTTGTTCATACTATTTAGGGACAGATATGACATTCTTATCCCTTGTTACAGCATTTTTGTGGTATTGTAGCGACCAAAAAAAACTCATAATTTTGATTTTTTTTCCATTTGCCAATCGGAATAATCATTTTTATATTATGATATAACGGAGTTTTTTTGAACGTGGCGATGCCACTTTTTTTTTATTATTATGTCTTTTCAATGGGGTGAGGGAAGAGGTGATTTCAACTTATCTTTTTTTTTTTTTTTTTACTTTTCACAGCAATTGTCTGATTGCTTGTGCTATATGCAGCGATACCACAGCATTGCTGTATATGGCAGAAATCAAGGTCTTCTGCTGTAAAGCAACTCATCGGTGACCTGTGATGTCACGGGTGCGCCGATGGATGAATAGAATAACGCGCCCCATGCCAGTGAACTGTTAATACCAATGTCAGAGTTTGACAGCGGTATTCAACAGGTTAACAATCACATTGTTAGAAGCAGGTCCTGGCTGTAACACACAGCCATTACCTGCCAGGTATGGGGTGATTTCACCCTGTGAGCCCGCCCAATACACACGTTACCAGCTTGCACCGTACATGTACGGTAAATATCAATAAGGGGTTAAAATGCCGCTGTCAATTTCGGACAGTGCCATTTAAGTGGAATGATTACGTACTTGGCACAATCATTCTGGCACCCATTGACATAACTGCAACAAGATCAAGATAACGCCGATGCTTGATATGACACTACTGATGTCCCTCAAATTCCGCCTATGAAAACATAAAATTATTTATCCGAATTCCTGTAAAGCAAAAAAAAAAATTAACATTTCAAAATGCCAGGATTCAAGGAGTTATTGCTTATATGTTAAAGTTACCGTTTTTTTTCTTCTTTCTTTTATGTAAGATTTATGCAAGGTTTGTGAACAAGTGTTTTTTGTCTTACTCTTCTCGAATTGTATATTATAAGAAAAAGTACTTTGATCATTGTCGTAGTTTTCAACTACTGTTTTTCTTGTAAAATTCTCTTCTCTTTAATAAAAATATATTTACCCACAAAATGCCAGGATTGTTTTTTTTTCAGTTGCTGCACCTCTTCCCAAAAAATTATTAAGAAAAAAACATTACAGTTTAGTGCACAAAAAACAATACCTCACACAGCTCTATTAACAGAAAACGAAAAAAGCTATGGGTCTCAGAAATAGAGACAGAAAATGATTTTTTTTTCCAAGAAGTTCTGAATTTATTTTAGCCTCTCGTCTGCAAATTTCCTCTTCAGAGAGGAAGAAAACGTGAACTCTAGTGCCACCTATTGGGAGGTAGCAATCCTACAAGTCAGCCTTTAACGAGCCTTGTCACGTGACTTAGGATAAAAACAAACCAGAATCTCAATTTGCAGACACGGGGTTTCAGGGTACTGCCCCTCATCAGCACAAAGTGTGAGAACTGATTTGGCTAGGTGAGACGATATGACTGGGATTTACGTTTTCTCCATAGGCTGGAATCACATCAGCGTACGGCAGCCAATGCGATATGCTAATGACCCTCAGCTCCTGCTCTGCTGTGAGTGGGAGCCCAGTGTCAGTGCTCCGATTCTCTCGCATGTGAGGATAGGAGCACAGCTGCGGAGGAGAGGTAGAATGTAATTTCTCCATCTTCTTTACCTGACTCATCGTATAGCAGACTGCACTGAGATGACATCCAAGTGCAGTCCGATATTTCATTCACACCCTTAAACTTTTATGGGGGCGAGTGAGCCGAGTCTCACTGTCAATCGCAGCATGCAGCGATTGTTCTCATGTTAAATCAGATGTGATCTGCCCCATAGAATAACACGGGGCAGAGTGATATGGGATGTTTTATTGCATAGCACTCGGCGGTGTTATACAATAGCGAGACTCCGGCCTTATGTACAGTGACATGTCAGGTCTGGCACACCTCATACTGGCATGCCAGACCTGGTATGTCACTCTCCATCAGGAGAAAACTTACTCCTTAGATCCCAGCCTGTAGTCTAAAATATTTTCAAAAAAGTCAAAGTTTGGTCTCGCTGTAACCACACTGACCTAAAGAATCAAATTACCAGGTCACATGCACAATGAAACGCATGAACATGAAACCCCCCCAAAATGGCAGAATTAGGTTCTCCAATACACAACACTTAAGACTTATTTTACCTCTTTCTCAGCACATTAAACGGTAAAATGAAGAGCGTCACTGAAAACAACAACAACCTGTCCCACAATAACACACTGCCAGGTGAATGGAAGGATAAGAAGTTATGGAAAGAAGGGGGGAAAGACGAACACACCGAACAAGGACTTACACACTACGCTGGCACACAGGGCGCTACGCAGGCGCACAGGCCGTCACATGGCGCTACACCATCACACAGGTCGTCACAGGGCGCCACGCCATCGCACAGGCCGTCACAGAGCGCCACGCCACCGCACAGGTCGTCACAGGGCGCCACGCCATCGCACAGGTCGTCACAGGGCGCCACGTCATCGCACAGGCTGACACAGGGCACCACGCCATCGCACAGGTCGACATCGCACAGGTCGTCAAAGGGCGCCACGCCGGCGCACAGGCCGAACCACGGCGCCACGCCATCACACAGGTCGTCACATGGCACGTCATCGCACAGGCCGACACAGGGCGCCACGCCATCGCACAGGTCGTCACATGGCACGTCATCGCACAGGTCGTCACAGGGCGCCACGCCATCGCACAGGCCGTCACAGGGCGCCACGCCATCGCACAGGTCGTCACAGGGCGCCACGTCATCGCACAGGCTGACACAGGGCACCACGCCATCGCACAGGTCGTCATCGCACAGGTCGTCAAAGGGCGCCACGCCGGCGCACAGGCCGAACCACGGCGCCACGCCATCACACAGGTCGTCACATGGCACGTCATCGCACAGGCCGACACAGGGCACCACGCCATCGCACAGGTCGTCATCGCACAGGTCGTCAAAGGGCGCCACGCCGGCGCACAGGTCGAACCACGGCGCCACGCCATCACACAGGTCGTCACATGGCACGTCATCGCACAGGCCGACACAGGGCGCCACGCCATCGCACAGGTCGTCACGCCATCACACAGGTCGTCACGCCATCACACAGGTCGTCACGCCATCACACAGGTCGTCACATGGCACCACGTCATCGCACAGGCCGACACGCCATCGCACAGGTCGTCATCGCACAGGTCGTCAAAGGGCGCCACGCCATCGCACAGGCCGTCACATAGCACCACGTCATCGTACAGGCCGAACCAGGGCGCCACGCCATCGCACAGGTCGCCACGTCATCGCATAGGTCGCCACGTCATCGCACAGGCCATCACAGGTTATGGGCAGAAGGTGAGGAAATACAAAAACGCAAAACAAAGAAAATGTCCCAGTGTATAAGAATTACATCTGTGGCAGCGGCTGCTCTCTGTACGACACTACAGCCACGGCGGAGGGGCCCCGGTATCAGCGGGTACAGCAGACACCGAGAGCTGAATGGTACACAGAACTGTATAACACATGTGAACGGCGACCAGAGGCGAAGGTCACCCGCACAATGACAGCCGGCGTTATCAGGACATGCTGAGACCTATAGTCCCACGCAGCCGCTTATCACAGGGAACAACGCCCGTATACAGGCAGTCACAGCTTACCATCTCCGGAACACTGACAGCAGCGCTTCAGCTGCCGCACACAGCCTGCCCGGCGCACCGGAAATGACGACACAAGGGCGGTGCACAGAGATGAAGTCATGTTGTTCCCGGGCTCAGCGCCACCTGCTGCCAGCAAGTAATAGTGCAGTGCAGTGTCACTACTTAGTACAGTATTAATTCTATGTAGAGAATATTATGTCTGATTATCTGTCTCCTGTCTATTGTATCTATCATCTATCCATCTATTATCTATTTATTATCTATTATCTATCTACTATCTATCTATCTATCTATCTATTGTCTATCCATCTATCGAACTCATATCTATCTATCTATTATTTATCTAAGAAATAGAAAAATAGAGCAGCACATTCAGCATGGAAAGAGTCTGGGTGCAATAGAGCTTCCACAGGCATATACCAAACCTTGCATGTAGTAGTCCAAAAAAGGAAGCAGAACACCACTGGTTCGGCATAGACAGGCAGGCGGGCTGGCGTACAGGGCAGTTATGGGTGCGAGTACGGGGACTTGAGAACTAGGAAGCGTGTTAGGCCGGCGTCACACTGGCGTTTTAAACGGCCGAGTGCAATGCGATGAATCACATTGCACTCGGACCAATGTTCAGGTATGGGGCAGCTCCCAGCAGCCGACTTTTTGTCAGCCGTTTTCCGACATGCTGCGATTGTCTCGGACCGAGGAAAACTCTCGGCTCACTCGCACCCATATAAGCCTATGGGTGCGAGTGAGACAGCGCACATCACTTGGATATCATCCGAGTGACGTGCGTTATAAGCGGACCCCAGCAATGGAGGAGATGGAGAAATTCATTTCTCCGCCTCCTCCGCAGCTGTGCTCCGATCCTCCCTGTGCGAGAGAATCGGAGCACAGACGCATGACACTCGGCTCCTGCTCTGCTGCGAGCTGGAGCCGAGTGTCATTAGCATATCGCATCCGATGATCTCGCATCGGATGCAATACGCCAGTGTGACGCCGGCCTTAGAAACAAACTCCGACGTTGTAGGCACCTTTAGAATGAATACTTGTCTGACATAGTTTACCCATCATGAGATATGATTGTTGATCGTTCAAAAGAATATCTGCTAGTGTAAATTAACTCTAAGGGCTCATTTAGACGTCCGTGGATCTTGGTTCCGATCACAGACCACATGGCACAGACTGGCCGTGCGTCTCCTGACTAGAGCATCACAGCCTCATAAAAATACATGTCATGTCAGGCGACCCGTGGCCAGCCCATGCATTGCATTCCATGATCAGACCGAGATCCAGAGACGTTTGAATGAGCCCTAAGTCTTCTATTAGTGACAGATTGTCCCATTGTTTCAACACTTATACTATATAATTGTCTAAGGGTCACTTCCGTCTTTCTGTCTGTCTTTCTGTCTGTCATGGATATTCATTGGTCGCGGCCTCTGTCTGTCATGGAATCCAAGTCGCTGATTGGTCTCGCCAGCTGCCTGTCATGGCTGCCGTGACCAATCAGCGACGGCCACAGTCCGATTAGTCCCTCCCTACTCCCCTGCAGTGTCCGGCGCCCGCTCCATACTCCCCGCAGTCACCGCTCACACAGGGTTAATGCCAGCGGTAACGGACCGCGTTATGCCGCGGGTAACTCACTCCGTTACCGCCGCTATTAACCCTGTGTGACCAAGTTTTTACTATTGATGCTGCCTATGCAGCGTCAATAGTAAAAAAATCTAATGTTAAAAATAATTAAAAAAATAAAAAATCATTATATACTCACCTTCCGGTGGCAAGGATGGTATGTGCGAAGGACCTGCCATGACGTCACGGTCATGTGACCACGACGTCATCACAGGCCCTGCCCGCCTGCGTGAGAAGGACCTGCCATGACGTCACGGTCATGTGACCGCGACGTCATCACAGGCCCTGTGTGAGAAGGACCTGGCATGACGTCACGGTCATGTGACCGTAACGTCATGGCAGGTCCTTCTCGCGCAGGCGCGAAGAAGCTGCGGTACCATGGGACAGGCAGGGACAGCGTCAGGAGCGCCAGGAGCAGGTGAGTATTTCATATTCACCTGTCCGCGTTCCATCCGTCGAGCGCCGCTCCGTCTTCCTGTCCTCTTGCAGTGACTGTTCAGGTCAGAGGGCGCGATGACGTATTAGTGTGTGCGCCACCCTCTGCCTGAACAGTCAGTGCGGAGAGACGGGACGTTGAGGAGCAGCGACAAGAGGTGAGTATGTGATTTTTTTTTTTATTGCAGCATCAGCAGCATTACATGTGGCACAATGCTGTATGGAGCGTCTATGGGGCCATAAAGAACTGCATGGAGCATTATATGGGGCATCTATGGGGCCATAACTGCATGGAGCATTATATGGGGCATCTATGGGGCCATAACTGCATGGAGCATTATACTACGTGGCTGGGCAATATACTACGTGGACATGCATATTCTAGAATACCCGATGCGTTAGAATCGGGCCACCATCTAGTAGTACATAATTGTACAGTTTACTTTTTCAGTACAAGTTTATAACCTTACATTTGGTGACTATTGTCTATTATGAATGGCAGATCTTGGAAGTATGAGTCTAATATAAGGCCTAAAGGCCAATGTGAAAACTGTAAGGCTATGTGCCCATGTTTCAGAAATGCTGCAGAAATGTCCACAGCATTTCCGCAACTCCCTGCGGGTAAAACGCATGCGGAATTCACCTATGCAGCATCAATAGTAAAAGATAGAATGTTAAAAATAATAAAAAGAATAAAAAATATGGTTATTCTCACTCTCCTATGCGGCGCTCCCGGTACGTTCCGTTCCCAGGGATGCTGTGTGCGAAGGACCTTTCTGATGTCATGGTCACGTGACCGTGATGTCATCTCAGGCCCTTCGCGCAATGCATCCCTGAGAACGGAAGCCGCCGCGTGCACCTCTGAGAGGCGGGAGGACTCCGGGGGCCATCAGAAGGTAAGTATATCCCTATTTTTTTATTTTAATTCTTTTTTTTTAACAGGAATATTGTACCCAGGGCCTGGTGAGTCTCCTCTCCTCCAAACCCTGGGTACCATCCGCACATGAAGAGCTCACTTTACGCATGGTGGACATAACCACATGCGTAAAGTGAGCATTGAATGCAATCCTATGGCTGCGTAATCGCCGCGATTCTGCAGGAATAATGAACATGCTGCGGATTTTACCGCTATGCGATTCCGCAGCAGGAAAAATCCACAGCACGGGCACAGCAGCTGCGGAATCCCATAGGTTTGCATGGGAATGCGTTTTTAAGCGGCAAAAAACGTGGCAGAAACGCATACAAAACGCAACGTGGGCACACAGCCTAAGAATTCTGATATTTGTATGTATAGATCGTAGATTTGGTGTAAATCGGTTTGCATGACCCAGTCCGGCCGCCATGTTAGCAATCTGTGTCTGCAGGGTGGGAACTGTGAGAATCACCTCCTACCTGATGTCATCCATGGCTTTTTGTTTTAATTAGTCGACCTGTTGCGATATCACATGTGCATCACTCCATAATAATAATGTCATGCCAAAAGAAGAGTCGCATATGCTAGAAGGTAGGAGGCGGCTCTCAGGGCTCCCGTCCCGTGGCCACAGATCACTGACCTGACGGCTCAACCAATTAGCAACATCTCTAATAAACTGTGATATGGAAAATTGAAAAAAAAAAAAACATGACCCTTTTTTTCATTATAGTTCACATAAAAATCTGATTTACACAAGCTCTAATGAAACAAGCCCTTTAAAGCTGGAATCATGTAGTTTTTGTTACCGATTTTTTGAGCCAGAAATGGATCTAGGAGGACAAAAAAGTATTAGCGAAAGCTGAATACTGTTCTCTTTTGTCTCTATTCCCGTGTTTGGCTCAGATATCTGCCTCAAAAACTGCATGGCTGGAGGTAACGGGACCCCTCTAGTCTTCATTCCAAGCCCACTAACTGCTCGGCGTTACATTGATTTGGTTGTGGAACTAGTGATACGGCCATTTCTCCAAAGTGCCTCAAGAGCTTTTCTCAACACGATATCCCCAGGCTGCATGTGGCTTGTACTACTGTACTAGTCCTGTATGGCCTAAACGTGGCCTGCAGCGTCTCCAGACTTGTCTCCCACCCAGCACATCTGGGATGTCATTGGTGGGTAATTACAAAGGCAGCTGCCAGCAGCGGATCTTGACGATTTTCCCAAGTGCCTTCAGAGCAGCAGAACCATTAATAACCTCATAACTAATAGCAGCCAAGGCTGTAAGCGCGGGGATTTCTGCATGTGGCTCTCACTGAATAAATCAAGACGTTTAGAAAATGTTGATTCTATTTTTTTCATCATTACCATATCTATCCATCCTGTAATTTTTATAATTCCACTTTTCCTTCTTGGTGTTGAAATTCCATTAATTGAGGAATATAGTAATTAAAATACAGCTGATAGATTAAAAAGAAAAATGCTAAACATTGATTTAGAAAATGAACATATTTTATTTCTGAAAGAAAAAAAAATGTATTAACAAAACTTATAAAATCACGCAGATCTTCGAATTGTTTTTTTTTACGGTTTCCGTCATTTCTGATATCTGGTCATTTATTTTGTAAATTGAGGCAATTTCGTGCCGTGTCTGTCGGGTCTGTCCATGGTCACCAATCGGTGTTTTCTCATATTTCTGGCATAAGAGGCTCCGGTATTTTATAACTTCTTCCGTCAGCAGGAAAACGTCCTCTTCTTTCCTTACATTTTCTCGGTGAAGCTCGGACACTTTTTCTTTTAAATACTCAATAGTTTCTTGAGCTTCCCATAACTGCAACAAAAAAGCAGAAGATTAAACGATCTGCGATGTGAAGATTTAGAGGCTACTAAGATAAAAAATAATAAAGTGTATCCAGTACATCGAAAATCTACTATATCTATTATTACCCTTCATCAGAATCCAGACTGCCAAATACTGCAGACCAAAAATTGTATTGAACAGCGCTCAATCCAGGTGTAGAAAGTCTTTAAAAGCGAACTTTATTCAAGCCATGGTTCAATGCGACGTTTCGACCATAACATGGTCTTTATCAAGCATACAATAAAACATAGAGGGCTGTCTTAAGTAGTGTGGAAGCTGCACAATGCTCCAATCACCACTCAGTACCGCCCCTCCTATACAATTAGTGAATATCATAAAAATAACAAACAATAGTGGTGTATACACATCAAAAATGACAAGAAATACCCATCCAATATATAAAATCAGACATGCCTCCTCAGTATCGCAAATAGATCCCACCGTAACCATATCCGATCGGGCAGTTGTTGTTTATTGTTTACTACATCACCATGGGGACAAACCACCCCTCAGCAGACCTCGTGATGCAACCCACCATCCAATCCTGGTTAGTGGCGCCAAGAAAATCCGCAACCAATCCATGTGCCCAATATCCCAAACCCCAATCGGCTCCAATAGAAGAGATTCTAATATACTCCATACCTGCACTCCATTTCCGGATCAACCGGAGTTCTCCAACAGCGTCATCAAGCAGTGCCGACGCAGGGGGAGGTGGACGAGCCCACATCACATGACCACAGGCGACGCCCGTTCCCAAGTCACTGCGCGCACGCGCCAACCACCCGGCCTCCATGAAGGGTGCCGGAGGGAAGCGCAAGCGCACAGCGCACGGCCCGAGCCACACCACATGACCGCAGTGCCGGCCCGCCCCCACCACCAGCGCAGGCGCCTACCTCCATCCGTCCTAATGCAACGCAGAAGGGGCCATAGCTCTATAGCGCATGCGCACCAAATCTCCAAGATGAACACTGGGACCAGATGATACAGGCATAACCTGACAAGACCTGGCATAATATGGAGTCTATTCATCTATCCCTTTAGAACGGGGGCAAAATGCAGGCAAAAGATGAGGCATAAAAAATAAAAAACTAAAAACAGGGGAACACACTTATTTATCCATAGTACCATGACACAGTCGGTCGGCATAAAGAAAAATCAAAAATATAAATACCACTCAATGTCACAATGTGGTGGTGGTGGGGGCGGGCCGGCACTGCGGTCATGTGGTGTGGCTCGGGCCGTGCGCTGTGCGCTTGCGCTTCCCTCCGGCACCCTTCATGGAGGCCGGGTGGTTGGCGCGTGCGCGCAGTGACTTGGGAACGGGCGTCGCCTGTGGTCATGTGATGTGGGCTCGTCCACCTCCCCCTGCGTCGGCACTGCTTGATGACGCTGTTGGAGAACTCCGGTTGATCCGGAAATGGAGTGCAGGTATGGAGTATATTAGAATCTCTTCTATTGGAGCCGATTGGGGTTTGGGATATTGGGCACATGGATTGGTTGCGGATTTTCTTGGCGCCACTAACCAGGATTGGATGGTGGGTTGCATCACGAGGTCTGCTGAGGGGTGGTTTGTCCCCATGGTGATGTAGTAAACAATAAACAACAACTGCCCGATCGGATATGGTTACGGTGGGATCTATTTGCGATACTGAGGAGGCATGTCTGATTTTATATATTGGATGGGTATTTCTTGTCATTTTTGATGTGTATACACCACTATTGTTTGTTATTTTTATGATATTCACTAATTGTATAGGAGGGGCGGTACTGAGTGGTGATTGGAGCATTGTGCAGCTTCCACACTACTTAAGACAGCCCTCTATGTTTTATTGTATGCTTGATAAAGACCATGTTATGGTCGAAACGTCGCATTGAACCATGGCTTGAATAAAGTTCGCTTTTAAAGACTTTCTACACCTGGATTGAGCGCTGTTCAATACAATTTTTGGTCTGCTGTATCCAGGACGGTTCCCTGGATGTGGAACGAGTGCTCTACCTAACAGTGAGTGCTGTCAGCCTATTTTTGTTTTTTTGTGCCAAATACTGCAGTCTGTTCTCTGCCTTTTAAATAGTTGAGTACAGAATTCTAGTCTTTTCATGGTACGTTCACCTGTCCCGGCTCCAGCGCTGGTCTTTGATCCCTTGTCATATGGCCAGACACCCCAGCAGTAGTCCACACTGGGTTTCTCATGTAACCAGCAAACTCCTCTGAGATCAATACCCTAATCCCTTTAAAGTCGACTTAGGCAGAGTTCAAAAATGGGAATAGAAAAAAACTTTTACACTCACCCTACAACTAAAAAGTTATTCTTTTATTACCTACCGGGTGGAGGATGCAGCAGACAGAAAAAAGAGCAACGACCGTTTCACGCTCTCAATTGCTTCATTTAGGACTTGAAACCTAGATGAAGCACTTGGCAGTGTGAAATGACCATTGCTCTATTTTTCTGTCTATCTGTATCCTCCACCTGGAAAGTAATAAAGGAAACCGTTTTGGCTACGGGGTGAGTGCAACAGTTTTTTTTCTGTGCCAATTTTTGATGTTGCCTTTCTCCTGCTGAGCACCACATGTGGCTATGTTATATCTCACTCAGGACTTGAACAATGATAATTATGTCCATATGTTACTCCATTAATTTGATTGCAATTACTGGTAGTGCCGACTTATAGTCTTTTCATTTGTCAGGCAGAATTTAGTTGCTTGGGTTGGGTATTAAGTAGCATTTTCTACAGCTGCTCAAATTGTCAGGAGTTTGCTACTACTTTACTAGGCTCAGCTCCCAACAGGCGTCTGTTATCTCATCTTTTACTCCTGACTTCCATGCTACAGCCAACTTTATTTACAAGCTCACCCCAGCTTTCTTGGTGTTGTCCACACTTGATTCTCGCTGTCTCGGGGTAATCCTTGACACTGATCTCTCCTTCAAACCACATATCCAAGCCCTTTCCATTTCCTGCCGCCTTCAACTCAAAAATATTTCACAGATCCGTACATTCCTAAACCAAAAATCTGCAAAAACCCTAATCCATGCCCTCATCATCTCCCGCCTCGACTACTGTAACCTCCTGCTCTGTGGCCTCCCCTCTAACACTCTCGCACCCCTCCAATCTATTCTAATCTCTGCTGCCCGACTAATCCACCTGTCCCCCCGCTATTCCCCGGCTTCTCCCCTCTGTCAATCCCTTCACTGGCTCCCCATTACCCAGAGACTCCAGTACAAAACCCTAACCATGACATACAAAGCCATCCACAACCTGTCTCCTCCATACATCTGTGACCTCGTCTCCCGGTACTTTCCTGCATGCAACCTCCGATCCTCACAAGATCTCCTTCTCTACTCCCCTCTTATCTTCTCTTCCCACAATCGCATACAAGATTTCTCTCGCCTATCACCCCTACTCTGGAACTCTCTACCACAACACATCAGACTCTCGCCTACCATCGAAACCTTCAAAAAGAACCTGAAGACCCACCTCTTCCGGCAAGCCTACAACCTGCAGTAACCACCGATTGACGAAACCGCTGCACGACCAGCTCTATCCTCACCTACTGTATTCTCACCCATCCCTTGTAGATTGTGAGCCTTCGCGGGCAGGGTCCTCTCTCCTCCTGTACCAGTTGTGACTTGTATTGTTCAAGATTATTGTACTTGTTTTTATTATGTATACCCCTCCTCACATGTAAAGCGCCAGGGAATAAATGGCGCTATAATAATAAATAATAATAATTCTCAGCAAGCAAGTTACCAACTAACATTTGTTATAAGTCCTGTTCACTCCTGACTGCAGCAATCAAGGTAACGTATCTCTTCAAGTAAGTCTCCAGTTTGCCTATAATTCACTGCTATCCTATGGTTAACCATTTCCTTTCTATAAGTCCTAGTTTGCAAAAATTGCTGCTATTAATCTCTCCATGCTGCAAGATATCCTAGTGTGTTTACTTCTGTTATTCCTGTGGTTAACCATTGCCCTCTGGAAAACACCAGACTGCATTTATTTCTCGGTCATTCCTAATTAACCATTGCTGTGCTGCAAGATATCGGACTGCATTCCTGTGATTAACTGTATGCCTGCAGGAAGATACCACTTTCTTATACACTTACTTTTTAGTGTATCCGCACACCTAGCTCTGTTTCATCTGTGCTAACTGCTCTGCTTGTTTGTCTGCCGTCCTGCATATCTTGTTGTTTTGGCCCTTGTTGATCCACATGTCATCCATCAAAACCTGCTCCCCCCTGCACTACTTCCTTTGGCCGTGCTAATCATGCAGACCTATGTCTTAGAGAATCCTCCTCACCGGGTGAACCCATAACAGTTATTATAACTCTCCCACTCAAGAAGGGAAAGACTCTGATAAGTTGATAGATTAATAAAGGTGCTTTCGGTATTCAGTCATGGAGGCGGGGCGGCGCCGGTTCAGTCACCGTTCTGAGTATACAGAGCGGTTGCTGTGAATGTGCCCCTGGCCCAGATGGACACTGGCTCTACGTTGTTGCCGGCTGTCAGTCACATCTAGGGCGCGGTTATGAACCTATGACTGAATACCGAATGCTGGCGGGAAGAATAAAGATAATTTTCTCCCCACTGCATTCGTCTGCATGCAGGCATCGGGCAGCATAATAACTCTGTTAACCTGCAGATTAATCTCATATCTGCAGGTTAACAGCGTTCTTCCTGATGACTGGTTCCCTTTAAAGCTTGGAATTTTGTTCTTCCATTAGAGAAAAACGGATTCTACACTGATGGTACAAGCGGATACATGGGCCAAAGATTAATGAAAAAAGGTCCGTTTTTTATGTTCAAGAAAAAAAAGAAGTCTTGAGCCAGGCTAGAGGATAAAGTAAGTGTGTATTTTTTGCCTGAATTAAACATGCTGGCAAGCCCTATTGCTGGGAGTACTCCAGCTGTCGCCGTGGAAAGTGTTTAATATTTGAGAATGAGGTATAAAATTATTATTTTTACATCTTATTATGAACACAGCATCTGGGGGTCAAGCTGGAAACCTTACAGATACCATACATGAAGAACATATCTGGTTATTTATGTCATTCTCTAATCTTATTTCCTGCTAAATGAACAAGCAGTAAAACTAATACATGCATAAAGGCTATGGATAAGTTTGACACAGGAAAAGATTTTAGTATAAGACGTCAATTTAAGTTAATAACTTTGAGATAACATTTTATACAGTTTTCAGCCTGCTTCTAGTATTTGACTTTTGTCTTGTGGGAGCGTCACTCTCTGTAATACATGCTGGATGTGATCTGTTTGCAGCAGCACAGCTTCATTCCTGTGCTGCTTTTCACATCTACAACCCAAGAGGGAACTCATCTACTTTGACAGACACAGATGTGGAGGAGTGTATGGTTTCCCCTTTCCTCTTTAGTGTCTGCCATGGGTGTTTTCCGCTCTCTATACTGGTAGACAGATTGTCGTCATCATCCTCTCCCTTCTACAGATTTACCTGTGTACATTGTCATCGCTATATTCTCATGTAATACAGCCTTTGTGGTCTGACATCCGTGAAGATGTAGATGCTTTTCTTCCCCACACACTCTAGTCTGCCATTTACAATCTTCTCTGCCTCCCTGCTGCTATCTGTAACACTGAGAATGGAGGGAGAGCAAAGAGACGCATCACAGCTGATAGCAGTGTGCTGTCGTCAGAAACAGCAGGACCAGCAGCTAAGTGAAGGAGCTGCAAAGACTTTACATCAACCAAATATTTGGAAATGTTTTAAAAAGACCCATTGCTTACTCACGATTAGCTTTAACATCCTCCACGCTGGTTTCTCTAACACTGAGAGAAGGGATGTGGAAGAGAGAATATAGAGCCGACAGCAGAACAGTCAGAAGTAGAAGTAGAAGTGTACCATCAGAAGTACAGCAGCACAGCCTGGTACCTAAAAGAGCTGCACAGACTTTACAGCATCAACATGGTAGGAAATGTACTGTAAAAAAAAATAGTAGAATAATACTTTAAAAAAACAGTGCAAATGTGACTATGGCCTTTCATGTTTCCTTATGAAAGTAAAATCAACAGTACCTCTGAGTTTTTCTTAAATTACAACCAGCATTAACTGTTAATGATCTTTGTTATTAGTTGGTCGACCAAAAGACCTTCAACACTTTCGGGTATACAAACCTGTTTTTGCCATCTGAAAAATATCTACTCCATGTTTCTGGTGCATCTGTTTGACTTTAGCATGAAGACGCACGCATGCGCTCGAGTGATGTTGGTCATGCTGTAACTAGGACTGAATGCAGGCTGTCAATCATGATCGTGGGAGGGAGGTGTGATTAGAATATCTGAAACAGGACTAGTCCGGGGGGGGGGGAAAAGATGTCTTGCCAGACTACTCCTACCTCATTAACATATGAAAAGCTGTTAAATAAAAGTTAATTTTAAAACACAGGAATGCTACTGTGCAACATAAGACAGAATGCACCGGACCGCGTCCATATCTCTGTAGTGGCGGTTTGGGACCGTCTGTGGAAGTGCATATTTAAAAAAAATCAAAAGTCGACAATAAGTTGATTGTACCAATAGGATTGGCCATTGATGTAACATTTATAACAGCACCCTAAGATAGATGTCAGTGGATGGAAGGTTTGGGGATTTCAGCATGTTGGTACCTTTGTTGCCATGAAGAAAAAAGCTACTGCCAGAAGTATCTGGCAGTGGCTCACTCCTTTCTCTTCATTGAAGACACTTTGCCAAGCTGTCTTATGCATGTGGTCGGCTTTTTACTTCTAACCCCTTCCAAGGTGCTGATCAAAAGATCAGTAGAAACAACATTGAATAAGAAAATGACTTAGTTTTTTTGTGTGGTTTCGAAAACAAGAAAACCAAACTTACACGACTACTGAGTTTCCTGCAGTAATGCTTTAGCTCTTCCATTTGTTCTAGCTTGAATTGACACTGTGAAAGTAGATCAATCAAGTAGGAATTGTCTGCCTCGCCGTCATTTCCCCGTGGATCTTCCTCTAGTTCTCTTGGCTCTGGGAACTTTGATTCGCTTTCGTCTGAGCTTGAAGATGAGTCATTATTACATTCTGATACTGAACGTTCTGGATGAGATAAATGTTGAGTATTGTATTTCAGCTTCAAGTCAAGAAGTCTCAGGTTTCTCAAAGTCTTTTTAAGTGGAAGGTAAATTCTAGCATTGCTTTGTACTGGTTCCATTTGTTCTGAGAGTTGGGGGTTTGTCTCATCAACATCCAACTTTGTGTCATCTACGAACGTTGGAAATTCTTCTTCGTTTAGGTTCTCCGCTCCACCTCCAGTCCAATATGTGGCTGTCCTTTCATTGCACATTTTGGGTTCTTCTTCTAATGTAACTTCATCATCTCTCCCGCCTGTTTGTACATGAGAATGTTGAAGAATCACAAAGTCTTGACCAGTAGTGTCCAGATTCATCATGTCCCTCATCTTTATTTCCAGTGAGTTTTCAAAACGTTGGGTTGTGTCCTCAGTCAGGGATGCTGAACCATCTTGGTCAATGATTATCTCATCCTCTATCGGTACAGTAACGGGTTCAGTATCAGTATCGGAAGGGACATCTGTCTCCCATAGTGCAAATGTACTCTCCATGTCTTGTCACTTTGGACTGCCTGGAAACATAAGGGCCAGAAAACAATGAAAATTTATGAGTAATGAAAGTTCACTCCTGCACGTGTCACATGTTTATTTGTAGATACCTGCATGGATGTAAAATTATCAATTATCCAATGTTAAAGCAAAACATAAAAAGTAAACTACTTACATAACTGTGCACTAGTCCCATGCTTTTGTTAATTTCTATGCGTACAGAATGCAGCAACTGATTTTGCCCATATACCATTTGTGTTCACTTGCTCTATGCTTTGCCTTTTAACTGGCCTTAACTTCTGGATGTTTGGCACTACGCCTCCGGTTTTTGTTTTTGCATTGCACATGTCGTTGTGGATCTTCTTCTGCTAGGTTATTAGGAGTCATAGAGTACTGCTCCAGTTAACGCTCTGTAGCATTGTTCCTTGTACTCAGTACCTTTCTGGACTACCTATATGCACAGAAGTCCTAGGACCAATAGAGTTCAAAGACCCTAAATAAAGTTACATGGAAAGGGAGGTGTTATAAGTTACAGGACTGGTCCAATAAAGCTTTTTTTCAGAGTATCTGAGAACAGGGCTAAACACGGAACAAAAGGTTTATGACAATTTTTTGTTTAATGTGAAAAATAAAAATTGCCCCTTGTACAGTCAGGTATTATTGCCTACCAAACTACGACTTGCCTACTTTAGATTCATCATATGAAGAGAGCAATCACTGGAGACGGACATCATGTTAAGAATTCAAGGAAGAAGGTGAAGAGGAAGACCAACTTGATGGCTTGATACTATCAAGATAATAATTGGTAATATTGGTACGGCTTTTCCTATCATGGATATGGAATTAAACATATTTTTACTAGCCTTATATGGCAGGATTGGGGGCCGTATATAGCGATATTCTCAGGAGTCTTGAGGTATTCCCTTCAATATACTCTATTCTCTCACATTGTACATGTATGTTTTCTATGTCAGATGTATAATTAGTATTTATAGCTGTGCCTATCTAATTACCTGTATTTGTTTATCTATGTGATTAACTGTTCGGTGTCCATTAACAGTATATTTGCTTTTTTATTTTGTTTTTATGTAATATTATAATAAAAGCTAATTTTTAATTTTTTTGTGGGATCTCTTCATATTTCCACCTCCTATGGAGTAGTATGGAAAATTGGCTTGTATCATTATTTGAAGTGCCCAATTTGTTATGTGGGACTCTTTGTGTGGTCTGTCAAGATAATGGCAGAGAAGGCCCTGGCGGACGTATCTAGACTTGCACAAGATTGATATTCCTACAGATCGTTGATCCATCAAGTCGCCATGACTCAAGATCGAGCTGAAGGGCGTTAAAAAAAATAAAGAAAGTATTGAATTTTAAATAAGATTTGACAATTGTAAGACAACGTCATAAATATAGGGATCTGTAGGGTAAAGCAGGACAAGGCATGCTGAATTTCAACATTCCAGATCCTAGTGATATCAGCTTACTTAGGCAACAATGTCATACATACGGTGTATGTGGGTATATGTGTACTTGTATTTGTACATGGGTCTCTCAACTGTCCTTTAACAATAGATTGGGAGGGAAAAGGAATAGGACATGCTGAATTTCAACATGCTCCATCACTTGTTTCCCAAGGAGATAAGCCTGTGCCTAGAGGAGTTTTGCAGTTTCTTATCTCCCAGTGAACAAAGAATCAGCTATTGGAAATCTAAAGTGTCAAGATCCTTCTCTATCCTGGCATCATTTGTCAAGGGGGAGTTTCGGGAAACCCCATTCACATTAGACTGAATTTTGCTGAGCCCACTGATATTGGCGGGATCGTCCAACAGTTTATTGTGCATGAGGGTCTCCCAACTCTCCTTTGACAGATGATGTCGAAAAGAGAGGGATCTGTTCCGTTAGATTTCCAACAGCCAATTATTTGATCTCTGTGAGATAATCCGCTGTCCGTCAGTGATTCTTTCATAGAGAAGTAGGAGTGTTCGGCTGAACTGAGCGTTCTTGCATATGGAGGAGTTGGAGAAGATCGTTGTCAGCCAAACAACAGTTCAGCCAACAACATGTGTATGGGGTGTAGCAATGCCAGGTAGGCTAGGATTAGATCCTCGCTCTGCAAGCTTTGATTAGTACACTGGTTAGCTTTGCATATAAACAGGTTAGATGATCATCTAAGGCAGTCTGCTGAGGAGGCTGACCAGACTGGATGTGTCTTGGAGTGGAAGAGAGAGACAGGGCGGAATCCCTCTCTGAGAAGAGTTTGCACAGGCCGTGTGCAGAGAACCGCAAGTATCAGTGGTTGCTATGGACAATAGGTGTTTTATTTGACTGGATTGGAGCTAGTTCAGCCGTGTCTGAGTAGCCAGGGTCTGTACTGTTTAGTTTGCGCTTTTACAAGGCTAGGGATTTATGTTTATGAGTTCTTTTGGTGTTCTGTAACCTGTGGAGTGAAATAAAAATGTTGTGTTTGGACCAAAACTGCATTGCCTGTGTGAACGCTACTTAAGGCTTAATGCCTACCAGAGAGAGTGAACCCCTACATGGGGGCTTTTAGTCTGCTAACCCATAACCCATAAAAATAAACCTGCAAGCTCAACTGAACCTGACATGCATGTTTATGATGGACTTGGTAGAAAAATCTATCAATAACATACGAGTTTGCCGGGACCTCTAGCCCTGACGAAGAAGGTCCGGTGACCTTCGAAACGCGTAGGCAATTTGGTCCAGTTCGGTACCCGTCCCCTGCTCTTTGCTTTCCACTCTAGGTGAAGTCACCCAGACCACGCCCCCTTCACACACCGCTTCCATCTAGCGGCGCCTTCGGCCGAGGTGTGCCGCTCAGCGGTGCTCCAGGTGCACGTGGTGGCTGAGCACTAGCAGGGGAGGATGCTCCCCGTAGCTCTGCCACCCCACACCGTCGATCTGACCCCCAAAGCCCTGGACAAATAGGCCGCAGGTCACCCCTTCCTCTCCGACATTTGGAGATACACTCTGGAGTAGTTATAAGACCGACACTGCAGCTGTGCAACAACAGTAAGTGTTTGCTTCACATATTGCTATATCTATTCAGGCATTCACTTGTTGCATTACGACAGCCGACTGCTATCACTGGTACTGTGAGGTAATGTTTTACTATTATCTGGCATTGTGACATCTTGTTATCAGCCTATTACCACTAGCGGCTGCTCAAACACGCCAAAACAATCTGGCCCAGATCTATTATTTATATACCCTGTAACATCGGCTGTCAACATTATTGGTGGGCACTAGCCAGTACGCTATTGTTTGTTTGTCTGGCCGTCCACTCATATGCATACTAGCCTTCTAAGGCTTACTAAAGTCGTTGTCTTATTGTCATGTCGGACGCTATTCACTCTAGGGCGTCCGACAGACAGCAGTAATTCCGCATTCGTCCACTATACGCTCAGTGGCGCCGGCTAGATTTTATCTAGGTTGTCCGGGGTTAATCTAGCTGGTACTCGGGTTGGAGGCTGGGTCACGCCCACGGCCTTTAAATAGTTCTGCTGGACTTTGGGCGTCGCCGATTATAGCTTGTGCCTCGTGCCTAGTGATTCCGGTCTGGAGTGGTGGTCTTGGAGAAGGAATATCGTATCTGGTGGTGTATTATCCTTTGTCATATTCCTCCTTCCTATATTTGTATTTGTTTTGCCCTGTGCACATTATAGTGTTTTCCTGTGTGTCTGCGGCGTGGTGCGTTTTTAGTTTTCCCTGTCTGTGCTTTCTGTGGGGGTTGGTGTGTGGTCTCTTCACTGGGTGGCGGGTGGAGGTTTCAGCATAGGGCTGAAACAGGAGTCAGGGTCAGGCCTGGCGGCCCAGACAAGCACACCATCAGTGTAAATTCTGGAAGAGGGACAGACAGGGTTTTCCCTAGCCTGAGGGATATCGCAGGGGCCCGGGTAACCAGCCTTAGTCTACCCAGTACCCCCGTGACACTTATTTGCTCATTGAACCCTCTTTCATTTTGTTAGCGCGGTGACCTAATTTGCATACTACTCTTGAGTTTGCAAATAACAATACTCCATGTTATACAATAAAGTCAAATGACCGTGGCCTGCAAGAAAAATAGCGGATCTATTTTCTCATATATTACTGATCATACGATATAAACACTGACAGCAAAGAAAACCCCCTTTATATGGAACAGAAGGACCGTGTTCAGGGGGGGATGGATAATATATTGTTATGTTGCAAAATACTTAATCTACAGATTAGACAAAAATCCCAGTAATTACCAAATCATCTGTATTTGGAGCCTTGATAACTCGTTAGGACACCACTTTACCCAAAAAGTGTTATGAATTATAAAGCATTGATTTCTTTAGACATTTTGGCTCAATTACTGGATACTGCAAAAAAAAATCCAACTTTCCCCCAAAAAACAAGTGGTTTTGTGTTTCATAGTGTGAATGGAGTTTTTTTTAAAATTCCAGCCCACAGCCACCTACCATCTGGCTACTGCGGGTAAAAAAAATGCATGAGACCAGACTGATCACAAACAATGCTAGAGCAGACCCTTCGAGAATAATGCCCACCTGTGATCAGGCATCATGAGTGGGTGATGGGGAGGATTCGATATCTAAATGTCTAGCTGAAGAATTACTCATGTAATTATTATTCATTGTCAAGTATCAAACAATAGGAAATAATAGGAAAACTTCTCTTATCAAAGCCATATCTAACTAAGGCATTGTGTCAAATTTAGATGTCAGGAATGCATTTCTAATTTTCCTTAACCTAGATATTTATTAAGGGGAAAAATGTTTTTCAAAATTGGTATCATAAACTTTGTATTATATGATGACTGAAACCAAGATGAATAACATTTTTGTGCACTTACGACTAATTTCAATAAAAAAATAAGGACCCCATTTATTATTTAGGGTATTTTAAGTCGTTTTTTTTTGTTTTGTCTTTCTTTTTGTGCTGTTGAATTTTAAGCCAAATTAATTAAAATGAGCATCCAATGTTTGATGTATTGGTGCAAATTCAAAGATGCTATTTTTTTTTTCCTCTTATGCTTTATTATTCTTTTTTTATCTAGTAAAAAGTCACAGAATTCTATCAATAAACTTTAAAATAATAACACGTTTTGCACTCTATTGGGGTACTGAAGGTCAGTTCACAAAATGTCACGATATTTTGAAAAGGTCACAAATGATAAACTAGATGGGTATTTCCTGAAGGAACTACAGATAGTGCTTTGGAATGGTGCACGGGCTGCCCCTGCAAGACTATCACACTTGGGTGTCCCTCAGGCGGTCTGATTTGGTGGGTTGGGTCAATCTGGGTCTGATTTTGTGGGCGCGGTCACTCTGGGTCCGATTCGGTGGGTGGGGTCACTCTGGGTCCGATTCGGTGGGCGGGGCACCTCAGGGACCGATTTGGTGGGCTGGGCACCTCAGGGTCCGATTTGGTGGGTGGGGCCACTCGGGGTCCGATTTGGTGGGTGGGGCCACTCGGGGTCCGAATTGGTGAGCGGGGTAATCTACTATATAATTGCCTAAGGGCACTTCCGTCTTTCTGTCACCGTTATTCGTTCGCTGATTGGTCTCGGCAGCTGCCTGTCATAGCTGCCGCGACCAATCAGCGACGCGCACAGTACGGAAGAAAATGGCCGCTCCTTACTCCCCGCACTCACTGCCCGGCGCCCGCATACTCCCCCCCGGTCAGCGCTCACACAGGGTTAATGGCAGCGTTGACCGCGGTGTAACGCACTCAGTTAACGCTGCTATTAACCCTGTGTGACCACCTTTTTACTATTGATGCTGCTTATGCAGCATGAATAGTAAAAATATCTAATGTTAAAAATAATAAAAAAAATAAAAAATAGTTACATACTCATCCTCCGGTGGACCCTCCGGATCAGGAACCGGCTTTTCCCGCTCCACGCGACGCCCCGGTCACCGCTGCATGCATTGCGGTCTCGCGAGATGATGACGTGTGGTCTCACGACACCGCTACGTCATCATCTCGTGAGACCGCAATGCACTCTTGGGACCAGAGCGAGCAACAAACATCGGGTACCGGCCGCTCCAGGAGGTGCAACAAGCATCGTGTACCGGCCGCTCCAGGAGGTGCAACAAGCATCGTGCACTGGCCGCTCTAGGAGGTGCAACAAGCATCAGGTACCGGCCGCTCTAGGAGGTGCAACAAGCATCAGGTACCGGCCGCTCCAGGAGGTGAGTATGTAACTATTTTTTATTTTAATTATTATTTTTTTAACAGGGATATGCAGTATACTATGTGACTGGACAATATACTACGTGACTGGGCAGTATAACTACGTGGCTCTGCGCTGTATACTGCGTGGCTCTGTGCTGTATACTGCGTGGCTCTGCGCTGTATACTGCGTGGCTCTGCGCTGTATACTGCGCGGCTCTGCGCTGTATAATGCGCGGCTCTGCGCTGTATGCTACGCGGCTCTGCGCTGTATGCTGCGCGGCTCTGCGCTGTAGCGCAGCTCTGCGCTGTATGCTGCGCGGCTCTGCGCTGTATGCTGCGCGGCTCTGCGCTGTATGCTGAGCGGCTGTGCAATATACTACATGGACATACATATTCTAGAATACCCGATGAGTTAGAATCGGGCCACCATCTAGTAATAATAATAAGACTACAGAGAGTGCTTTGGAATTGTGCTGTCACTTTAAGAGCTGATATTATCTGACAAAACTGTGTCTTGGTAGAGTTCGTAGGCGTTGGCATAGTAACTGTGTCTGACTGCGCATATCAATGAGCTAATCAGCCAGGTGGCAAGTGGCAGTTATTTTTAGAAATTGCCTCAGAAATCAGGCCCATTATAAACGTATGGGGAAATTTCCCTATTGAAATGCATTGAAACACTTTTTTCAAACGCAAATTGCGCCAAAACTACAAATCCGATCAACACGAAAAATACTTAGCACACCTCTTGGGGACGCTGGCTTCGAAATGACACCTCACTGGAGTCTGTGAGTGAAGCGGTTCGGGCCGCATTAACTGCGGACTGAATAATAAGAAGAAGAAGTTTACCACGATGGAATAACAATATAGTGCTTTGTGCCAAAGCACTATAATTAGGCTATTACATTTGTATAAACAGAACCACGCCAATAATGAGAAACAAAAAGCAAATGAAACCAAGAGTTAACTGAAAAAGAAATTTAAAAAAAGAAATATGACAAATTTCCATTGTTACGTTTTGCTAATAAAACCTTTTAATCAGGATCCTCTTTACGTGACATAAACATATTTTAATGATTTTATAAAATAGGGCTAGTTGCAGATTAATGGCGTCTACAGAGGAGCACATCCATACACAGTGTTATATGGACATCGTTTGACCCATCTCAAGTTCATTTTGACAATATGTATGAAGTAAATAGACCATAGCTCAGTCTTTTCTGTAGAAACATATAGAAGCAAAACATGGATGATAAAGAAACAAAACAGAAGAAGGTTTGTAGCCTTCAAAATGTGCTGGAGAAGGATGTTATCAATACCATGGATGGCAAGAAGAACAAACAAATCAGTTTTGGAACCAATCAAGCCAGACATATCAATCGAAGCAAGGATCACCAAATTATGACTTGACACATCATACGGAGAGAGCAATTACTGGAGAAGGACGTCATGGTCAGAAGAATGGAAGGAACAAGGCGAAGAGGAAGACCAGCAACCCGATGGCTTGATACAATCAAGATGATGATGGAGAAGACCCTGAAGAACCTATCTAGGTTTGCACAAGATCTCCCGACAGAGCATTCATCCATCAAGTCGTCATGGCTCAAGATCGAAATGAAGGCCGTTAAAATAAACTAGATGGGTATTTCCTGAAGGAACTACAGATAGTGCTTTGGAATGGTGCCCGGGCTGCCCCTGCAAGACTTTCACACTTGGGTGCCCCTCAGGCGGTCCGATTTGGTGGGTTGGGTCAATCTGGGTCTGATTTTGTGGGCGGGGTAAATCTAGGTCCGATTCGGTGGGCGGGGTCACTTTTGGTCCGATTCTGTGGGCGCGGCCACTCTGGGTCCGATTCGGTGGGCGGAGCCACTCTGGGTCCGATTTGGTGGGCGGGGCACCTTAGGGACCAATTTGGTGGGTGGGGTCACTCGGTCCGATTTGGTGGGCTGGGCACCTCAGGGTCTGATTTGGTGGGCTGGGCACCTCAGGGTCCGATTTGGTGGGTGGGGTCACTCTGGGTCCGATTTGGTGGGCGGGGTCACTCTGGGCCCGATTTGGTGGAAGGGGTCACTCTGGGTCCGATTTGGTGGAAGGGGTCACTCTGGGTCTGATTTGGTGGAAGGGGTCACTCTGGGTCCGATTTGGTGGGCGGAGCCACTCTGGGTCCGATTTGGTGGGCGGGGTCACTCTGGGTCTGATTTAGGGGGCGGGGTCACTCTGGGCCCGATTTGGTGGGCCGGGCCCCTCGGGGTCCGATTTGGTGGGCCGGGCCTCTCGGGTTCCGAATTGGTGAGCGGGGTAATCTACTATCTAATTATCTAAGGGCACTTCCGTCTTTCTGTCTCACAACACCGCTACGTCATCATCTCGTGAGACCGCAATGCACTCTTGGGACCGGAGCGCGCAACAAGCATCGGGTACCGGCCACTCCAGGTGCAACAAGCATCGTGTACCGGCCGCTCTAGGAGGTGCAACAACCATCAGATACCGGCCGCTCCAGGAGGTGAGTATGTAACTTTTTTATTTTAATTCTTTTTTTTTTTAACAGGGATATGCAGTATACTATGTGACTGGACAATATACTACGTGACTGGGCAGTATAACTACGTTGCTCTGCGCTGTATACTGCGTGGCTCTGTGCTGTATACTGCGTGGCTCTGCGCTGTATACTACGCGGCTCTGCGCTGTATACTACGCGGCTCTGCGCTGTATACTGCGTGGCTCTGCGCTGTGTACTGCGCGGCTCTGCGCTGTGTACTGCACGGCTCTGCGCTGTGTACTGCACGGCTCTGCACTGTGTACTGCGCGTTCTGCGCTGTATACTGCGCGGCTCTGCGCTGTATACTGCGCAGCTCTGCGCAGCTCTGCGCTTTGTACTGCGCGGCTCTGCGCTATATACTGCGTGGCTCTTCGCTGTATACTACTCGGCTCTGCGCTGTGTACTGCGCGGCTCTGCGCTGTGTACTGCGCGTGTCCGTGCTGTGTACTGCGCGTGTCTGCGCTGTATACTGCGGGGCTCTGCACTGTATACTGCGGGGCTCTGCGCTGTATACTACGCGGCTCAGCGCTGTATACTGCGCGGCTCTGCGCTGCATACTGCGTGGCTCTACGCTGCGTACTGCGCGGCTCTGCGCTGTATACTGGGTGGCTCTGCGCTGTGTACTGCGCGGCTCTGTGCTGTGTACTGTGCGGCTCTGCACTGTGTACTGCGCGGCTCTGCGCTGTGTACTGTGCGGCTCTGCGCTGTGTACTGCGCGGCTCTGCGCTTTATACTGTGCGGCTCTGCGCTCTGTACTGCGCGGCTCTGCGCTGTGTACTGCGCAGCTCTGCGCTGTATACTGCGCGGCTCTGCGCTGTGTACTGCGCGGCTCTGCGCTGTGTACTGCGCGGCTCTGCGCTGTGTACTGCTCGGCTCTGCGCTGTGTACTGCGCGGCTCTGCGCTGTGTACTGCGCGGCTCTGCGCTGTGTACTGCGCGGCTCTGCGCTGTGTACTGCACGGCTCTGCGCGGTATACTGCGCGGCTCTGCGCTTTATACTGTGCGGCTCTGCGCTCTGTACTGCACGGCTCTGCGCTGTCTACTGCGCGGCTCTGCGCTGTGTACTGCTCGGCTCTGCGCTGTGTACTGCGCGGCTCTCCGCTTTATACTGCGCGGCTCTGCGCTTTATACTGCGCGGCTTTGCGCTGTGTACTGCATGGCTCTGCGCTGTGTACTGCGCGGCTCTGCGCTGTGTACTGCACGGCTCTGCGCTGTGTACTGCACGGCTCTGCGCTTTATACTGCGCGGCTCTGCGCTGTGTACTGCACGGCTCTGCGCTGTGTACTGCGCGGCTCTGCGCTGTGTACTGCACGGCTCTGCGCTTTATACTGCGCGGCTCTGCGCTGTGTACTGCACGGCTCTGCGCTGTGTACTGCGCGGCTCTGCGCTGTGTACTGCGCGGCTCTGCGCTTTCTACTGCGCGGCTCTGCGCTTTATACTGCGCGGCTCTGCGCTGTGTACTGCGCGGCTCTGCGCTGTGTACTGCGCGGCTCTGCGCTGTGTACTGCACGGCTCTGCGCTTTATACTGCGCGGCTCTGCGCTGTGTACTGCGCGGCTCTGCGCTGTGTACTGCGCGGCTCTGCGCTGTGTACTGCACGGCTCTGCGCTTTATACTGCGCGGCTCTGCGCTGTGTACTGCACGGCTCTGCGCTGTGTACTGCGCGGCTCTGCGCTGTGTACTGCACGGCTCTGCGCTTTAAACTGCGCGGCTCTGCGCTGTGTACTGCACGGCTCTGCGCTGTGTACTGCGCGGCTCTGCGCTTTATACTGCGCGGCTCTGCGCTGTGTACTGCGCGGCTCTGCGCTGTGTACTGCACGGCTCTGCGCTTTATACTGCGCGGCTCTGCGCTGTGTACTGCACGGCTCTGCGCTGTGTACTGCGCGGCTCTGCGCTGTGTACTGCACGGCTCTGCGCTTTATACTGCGCGGCTCTGCGCTGTGTACTGCACGGCTCTGCGCTGTGTACTGCGCGGCTCTGCGCTGTGTACTGCGCGGCTCTGCGCTTTATACTGCGCGGCTCTGCGCTGTGTACTGCGCGGCTCTGCGCTGTGTACTGCGCGGCTCTGCACTGTATACTGCACGGCTCTGCGCTGTGTACTGCGCGGCTCTGCACTGTATACTGCGTGGCTGTGCAATATACTACGTGGACATGCATATTCTAGAATACCCGATGAGTTAGAATCGGGCCACAGTCTAATAATCATAAGACTAAGGATAGTGGTTTGGAATTGTGCTGTACTGTCACTTTAAGAGCTGATATTATCTGACAAAACTTGTGACCTGGTGGGCTGATGTAGATTTCATAGGAGTTGGCATAGTAACTGTGTCTGACTGCGCATATCAATGAGCTAATCAGCCAGGTGGCAGTTATTTTTAGAAATTGCCTCAGAAACCAGCCCATTATAAACGTATAGGAAAATTTCTCCATTGAAACGCATTGAAAGACTTTTTTCAAACACAAATTGCGCAAAAACTACAAATCCGATCGACACGAAAAATACTTAGCACACCTCTCAGGAACGCTGGCTTCGAAATGACACCTCACTGGAGTCTGTGAGTTTAGCGGTTCGGGCCGCATTACGTGCGGACTGAATAATAAGAATAAGAAGAAGTTTACCACGGTGGAATAACAGTATAGTGCTTTGTTCCAAAGCACTATAAAAAGAAATATGACAAATTTCCATTGTTACGTTTTGCTAATAAAACCTTTTAATCAGGATCTTCTTTACGTGACATAAACATATTTTAATGATTTTATAAAATAGGGCTAGTTGCAGATTAATGGCGTCTACAGAGGAGCACATCCATACACAGTGTTATATGGACATCGTTTGACCCATCTCAAGGTCATTTTGACAATATGTATGAAGTAAATAGACCATAGCTCAGTCTTTTCTGTAGAAACATATAGAAGCAAAACATGGATGATAAAGAAACAAAACAGAAGAAGGTTTGTAGCCTTCAAAATGTGCTGGAGAAGGATGTTATCAATACCATGGATGGCAAGAAGAACAAACAAATCAGTTTTGGAACCAATCAAGCCAGACATATCAATCGAAGCAAGGATCACCAAATTATGACTTGACACATCATACGGAGAGAGCAATTACTGGAGAAGGACGTCATGGTCAGAAGAATGGAAGGAACAAGGCGAAGAGGAAGACCAGCAACCCGATGGCTTGATACAATCAAGATGATGATGGAGAAGACCCTGAAGAACCTATCTAGGTTTGCACAAGATCTCCCGACAGAGCATTCATCCATCAAGTCGTCATGGCTCAAGATCGAAATGAAGGCCGTTAAAATAAAAAATATAGTGAAGTTAGATCCCCTGTAGTGCTTTGAGAAAGGAGCCTCACTGTACAAAACTATGGATCCCTCTGAACAGAATGACTGGTACTGTGGTTATTACTAAACATTGTCCCTAGTTTACATCATACAACAGTTATTCCTAAAAAGTACTAAGACTTACCTACCGTTACGTGCTCTACTTCTGCTTTATAGGAACCTGTGAAAGTATCTTTGGCGTCTGCTGTAGAGATGCTCCACAATGGTTTTGTGCCAGTCCATCTCATATAACGAAGATTGTGTTACACTTTCTAAGCCATGAAACTGAGACCTGCACAGTGTAATCTAGCAGCCGTTAACTGCTTCCTTTCTGAATGGATTACATTGATCACACTTATGTGGAATATACTGTAGTTCGTTGGTCCTGGTAGGTTTTTAGAAGGAGTCTACAATTAAAATTCCATAACACTACATCATGATATACTTGATGGGTTGCAAATCAAACGTGTCTTCTTTTGGTAAACTTGCATAATAGCTAATGAAGGTTATTGAAGGCTAATTAAGCCTGTTTGATAAATTATTGGCATTTTCTCAAATATAATGAGATGTACAGTCATGAGATAAACTAAGCACACATTCTTTCTACTCTATGGTTTTTCATATCAGGACATATTAAATTACACCTTAGAGCCTATGTCTGCTCTAACGATAGTATCTTTGATGTTATTTGGTCTACGGGTGCAAATTAATGTAGGTGCGGAAAACGACTCAATCTTCGGATATGCCTTGGAGAGGAGTGACCAATGTTTCCTGATTATTGAATAGACTTTGGGCATACACGGATGATATGTATGGACAAATGGTATCCTGTCAATTTTCCGGGATAATGGAGCTGGTGAAAGGGGAGTGGTGGCCCGTATTTTTTCTCTCTCCAGTAGTCTGATCGGATATTGTCTCTCTTTAAACTTGTCACTCATAGCATTGAGTCTGATGTCTCGCTTAGTGGGATCTGTGACTATTCGTGACACTCTGGTGAACTGTGACCGTGGTAAACTGTTTCTTGTGGCTCTAGGGTGACAGCTAGAGTAATGGAGTAGATTGTTGCGGTCGGTGGGTTTACCATACAGATCAAGGGAAAGTGATCCTGTGTCATCCTTCATAACTAATGTGTCTAGAAAAGGTATCTCCTTCATATTGAATTGCATTGTAAAGGTCAACTCTGGTATAATTGAATTGAGGTATTCATGAAATGTTTCAAGGGAAGCAAGGGATCCAGACCATATACAGAAAATATCGTCGATATATCGGTGGTAACATTTGGCATATTGTACGAACAGGCTGTTTTGGAAGATGTGTCTTGTCTCAAGTTCATTCATATATGCATTTGCATACGCGGGCGCTACATGTGACCCCATGGCGGTCCCTTGCTTTTGAACGTAAAAGTTGTCTTCATAGAGAAAAAAATTCTCATGTAGGACTAATTTCAGCAAGTCCATACAAAGTTGTATAGAGCCGTCAGATAAGTCTGACGTGGTCAAGAGAGATTTGGCAGCCTCCAGACCCCTAGTGTGTGAGATTGAAGTGTACAGGCTGTTGACGTCAAATGTGACCAGCCAACAGGTAGGGGGTATACTTCTTATGCCCTTAATGATCCGTATGAAATGACCTGTATCCAGGATGAATGATTTGGTTGTTTTAATGAGAGGTGTTAATATTTTATCGAGAAATATAGACAGAGGGGATAAGATTGAGTCCGTAGACGCCACGATCGGTCTACCCGGTGGGTTCACAAGCGACTTATGTATTTTGGGTAGTACATAGAACACAGGTGTTATTGGATGGGAATTCACCAGGAATGTGGCCGTTTTCTTGTCAATTATATTTCTATCCAAATATTGTGTTACCACCTTGTCTATTTTGGTTTTAATCTCTGTGGTAGGGTCCCTCTTAACGATCATATAGGTCTCTTGGTCAGAGAGTTGTCTTAAGATTTCTTGGGTGTAGGAGGACCGGTCCATCACCACAACTGCTCCGCCCTTGTCGGCCGGTTTAATTATGATCAATTTGTTTTCCCGGAGAGACCTAAGTGCTATCCTCTCGCTCTGGGATAAATTCGAGTGAGTCGGGAAGAAACCTAATTTGTGATCATGTGAAAGTTGTTTCACCTCTTGGTCAACCAGATCTATAAATGTCTCAACCGCGTGATAGGTACGTGGTGGTTGAAAGTGACTAGGTGTGCGGAGGCCCAGTGATGAAATGGAGAGTTCAGATTGAACCCCTATAGGGGGTACCCTCTGTTCCCCAATGCGTTTCAACTTGAGAGGGACTTACAAATGTTTTATCGCTCTCTAAGGCTTAAGACCCATTTTGGTGTAACACCTATCACAGGGGAACAGAGGGTACCCCCTATAGGGGTTCAATCTGAACTCTCCATTTCATCACTGGGCCTCCGCACACCTAGTCACTTTCAACCACCACGTACCTATCACGCGGTTGAGACATTTATAGATCTGGTTGACCAAGAGGTGAAACAACTTTCACATGATCACAAATTAGGTTTCTTCCCGACTCACTCGAATTTATCCCAGAGCGAGAGGATAGCACTTAGGTCTCTCCGGGAAAACAAATTGATCATAATTAAACCGGCCGACAAGGGCGGAGCAGTTGTGGTGATGGACCGGTCCTCCTACACCCAAGAAATCTTAAGACAACTCTCTGACCAAGAGACCTATATGATCGTTAAGAGGGACCCTACCACAGAGATTAAAACCAAAATAGACAAGGTGGTAACACAATATTTGGATAGAAATATAATTGACAAGAAAACGGCCACATTCCTGGTGAATTCCCATCCAATAACACCTGTGTTCTATGTACTACCCAAAATACATAAGTCGCTTGTGAACCCACCGGGTAGACCGATCGTGGCGTCTACGGACTCAATCTTATCCCCTCTGTCTATATTTCTCGATAAAATATTAACACCTCTCATTAAAACAACCAAATCATTCATCCTGGATACAGGTCATTTCATACGGATCATTAAGGGCATAAGAAGTATACCCCCTACCTGTTGGCTGGTCACATTTGACGTCAACAGCCTGTACACTTCAATCTCACACACTAGGGGTCTGGAGGCTGCCAAATCTCTCTTGACCACGTCAGACTTATCTGACGGCTCTATACAACTTTGTATGGACTTGCTGAAATTAGTCCTACATGAGAATTTTTTTCTCTATGAAGACAACTTTTACGTTCAAAAGCAAGGGACCGCCATGGGGTCACATGTAGCGCCCGCGTATGCAAATGCATATATGAATGAACTTGAGACAAGACACATCTTCCAAAACAGCCTGTTCGTACAATATGCCAAATGTTACCACCGATATATCGACGATATTTTCTGTATATGGTCTGGATCCCTTGCTTCCCTTGAAACATTTCATGAATACCTCAATTCAATTATACCAGAGTTGACCTTTACAATGCAATTCAATATGAAGGAGATACCTTTTCTAGACACATTAGTTATGAAGGATGACACAGGATCACTTTCCCTTGATCTGTATGGTAAACCCACCGACCGCAACAATCTACTCCATTACTCTAGCTGTCACCCTAGAGCCACAAGAAACAGTTTACCACGGTCACAGTTCACCAGAGTGTCACGAATAGTCACAGATCCCACTAAGCGAGACATCAGACTCAATGCTATGAGTGACAAGTTTAAAGAGAGACAATATCCGATCAGACTACTGGAGAGAGAAAAAATACGGGCCACCACTCCCCTTTCACCAGCTCCATTATCCCGGAAAATTGACAGGATACCATTTGTCCATACATACCATCCGTGTATGCCCAAAGTCTATTCAATAATCAGGAAACATTGGTCACTCCTCTCCAAGGCATATCCGAAGATTGAGTCGTTTTCCGCACCTACATTAATTTGCACCCGTAGACCAAATAACATCAAAGATACTATCGTTAGAGCAGACATAGGCAGTTCACATCCAGACACTACCCAGAGGTTCCTCAGCACACAACGTCGAGGCACATTTCCGTGCCTTTGCTGTGCAGCCTGCTCCAATGTCACTAAGGCTGAATACATCACACACCCTAGAACTGGCAAGAGCTACCCTATCCGAGGTTATTTCACATGCAGCTCAAACTTTGTGGTCTATGTAGTAAAGTGTCCATGTGGTCTCCTTTACGTGGGAGAGACGACACAATGTATTCGTGACCGCATAGCAAGCCATAAGTCTACTATTAGATGCAATAGGAATTGGCTTCCATTACCGGATCACTTTACCAAATTTAGGCATACAGTCGCACAACTACGTTTTCAAATCATGGAACAGGTGGGCCGCCCTAGAAGGGGTGGTGATCGTATTAAGTTTCTAAAACAGAGAGAGGCTTACTGGATCTATACACTAGACACCCTGGAACCCAAGGGTTTGAATAGAGAGATAGATTGGCATCCATAAGTCTATGCATCTGCTAATAATCTATTTTTTCTCCATTTCTCCCAGACACGTTGACCTGGAGGCCGTGTGGGTGAGTCCAATTGGCAAATTTGGCCTCTGTTACGGTTGAATTTTTATTTTTATTTTTTCGTTTTTTACTTTTATTTAATTCTTGATTCTTTACTTTTATTTTTATTTTTAATCTTTATTTTTATTTTTTATTTTTTATTTTTTATTTTTTATTTTCATTTTTTATTTTCATTTTTTATTTATTTTTTATTTTTTATTTTTTATTTTTTATTTTTATATTTATTTATATTTATTTTTATTTTTATCTTTATTTATATTTATATTTATTTTTTATTTTTATTTATTTTTATTTTATTTTATTTTATTCTTATTTATTCATATTTTTATTTTTTCATTTTTTCACTTATTTTCATCTTTATTAGTAGAATTTTTATTTTCACATATTACATCTTCCAGGGCTCCTGGTCTATCTATGTTACAATTAATTGGTTTGATTTTCATTTCATCATTATTTTTATTTTCAATTCTATATTTTCATTTTCATTTTTTTATTTTTATTTTTTATTTTTTATTTTTTCTTATTTTTTCTTATTTTTTCTTATGTTTTCCCTTGCCAGGTCATTTATTTTATCTCACATTTATCATTTATTTCTGTTTCTATATTTTGCAACTTTTCTTTATTTATACTTATTTTTATACTTATTTTTATTTTTACTTTATTGTTCCAGTTATTTCATTTATCTCCATTTTCAACATATCTGGGTCATCCTTAAACAGTTATCTAGTTTTGTCCTTTAGGTTAAACAGCAGACATATCCCTTCATATCTTTATTTATGGATATTCCCCCATAGCACTCTCATGGGACTTTTCGCTGGCTACTGCAATCATACACTAGGTCTATGGAATACCATGTCACCGGTGGGCCATAGTATTCCACCATGTCAATCTGCGGACACCTAGTTCTGATGATTCCTGAATCACTGCGCAGGCGCCAGGAGCTCTAGGACACTGACCGCTACCTAGCGTCCATAGCAACCATTGCGCATGCTCCGTTCATCGGCGGCCCGGCGCTACGTCACATCCGCTCTCAGACTGGACGTTTCCGGTCAGCGCCATGTCCCAGCTCCCTGTATTTAACAGCGATCATTGCCCCCTGCACATACAGCACAGCTAGGCGCGGGAGCGCCGCTCTTCAGCATTCTGCCTTCAGGTAATACAGGGCATTAAGCACCTCTCCATATGGAGTGATTCAATAGGGACTTCTGGAGCATTTACCACTTACTTATACTGACCCGCTCATGCCCACGTGTCTTCCTACCTAGCGTCAGCTAGCCTACATCTGGATTATTCCCATCACAACGTTTATAGGTAGTTATGGCATAAAAGTGTCATTTACCCACAACTCTCATTTTTGTATCTCTTCATTGATATCCTCCTGACTGTCACACTATTCCCCACAGCATAACTGCTGCAATTTTCTGTCTCGGCTGAGACGGTCCTGAATTTATAAACTACATATCATTACAAGGTATTGACGGACTTCCCTTGCCGCACTCCTGTTTTTTGGTGTTTTTTGGTGTCTTTTGGCGTCTTTCGGTGGTTCCGGATATATTATGGTGATTTATGGTCTCTATCTTGATTTTGGGTGGTTTTTCCTACCTTTCTTTTCTGTGGTTTAGGCATATTCAATTCTTTTTTCCTATTTGGGGTTATCCCTACAGGCTTGGTGCCTTTTTATGTACATATTAATGTCGTCATTATTACACATGTTGGATATGATTTGTTTGTGTTTTTTCTATTTTTCCACAGCGATATATGAGTAAGGACCCGGTTGGGTTCGAAACGTCAAAAAACGCTTTGATTGATTGATTGCACTGTTATCTTTTGATATGTATGTACATAAATAAATTGTTATATGTTTTGCAATATATTCCATCCGTGAGTGCGGTGTATCTTTTGACAGAGGCTAGCAGCTGACGTCAGAGTACACGTGACTGGTCGCATGGCAGTGATGTCATGCTACCCCATCGCTTAGATGCTAAAGTCAGCTGCCGGTTTCAGAAGACGACACGGCGCGGCAGGCGAGATGAAGGAAGGGGAGGAGTGTTTATTGTGTTTTTTTTACTCTATGCGTTGAACAACAGCAGCGCCAGCAGGATGGGGGACATATACCAGGATAGGGGCATGTATATCGAGGGGGGGGGCATATACAATGATAGGGGGCCTAAACAAGGATGGGGAGCATGTATAATGATGGGGGACATATACCAGGATAGGGGCATGTATATCGAAGGGGGGCATATACAATGATAGGGGGCATAAACAAGGATGGGGAGCATGTATAATGATGGGGGACATATACCAGGATGGGGGCATGTATATTGATGGGGGCATATACAAGGTCTTAAAGGGCTATGTGGACAAAGACTACCTACAAACATAAAACAGCTGCCCAAAGACAAGAAACGTTATTGTTGGGGTTTAGCCAACGTTTATCCAATGTGTTTGGCCAGCAGTAGTGTCGGGGCATGCAAAGTCAAACAATTAGGTCTCAAAACATAAAATTCACAATTAAATTTTTTTATGTTATTTTTGAAGGTCTCCTAAGTATGGAACCCTTAAACATTACACAGAGATGAGCATTTAGGATATCCTGTTTTTTTTTAAATCCATAGACATAGATAATATTCAGTTGATTCCCCATTTACAGCTACAACAGCTCCTGCTCTTCTGGGAGGGTTTTCTACAATATTCTGGAGACGTCTGTGGGAATTTTTGCCCATTCATCCAGAAGAGCATATGTGTATTCATTCATGTGTGCTGAAATTAATCTGTGTTCATTTGTGTATGCATTCATCCAGAAGAGCATCAGTGTGCTAGGAGAGCCGGGCTCACAACATCCGATCTAGGTCATCCCAAACGTGTTGGATGGTGCTGAGGTCCAGGCTCTGTGCCGGTCTCCTTCTTCCATGCCAAAGTCCCACAACCATACCTTTTACGGACCTTGCTTTGGGCACAGATCTAAAACACCAAGGTTACTTACCGGTAGCCGTTTTTTCCGGAACCCATGACAGCACCTGTATATCAGGTGTGCCATCATGGGGGAATGGAAAAAAGGGCTTTCCCCAATGTTTCCACAAAGTTGGCAGCTACAATTGTCTAAAATGTTGTTTGCTGAAGCATTAAGATTTCCCTTCAATGAAACAAAGAAGTGGAGGCCGACCCCTGAAAACCCACCCTATAACATTATCCCTTGTCAAACTTGCAGCTGGCACAATGCAGTCAGGCAGGTAACGTTCTCCTGGCTTTCGCCAAACTCTTGACTAGTCCATCAGACACCAGATAGAGAAATGTGATCCGTCACTGCACAGGAGGGGACGAATGTTATACACCGAAGGCAATAGGACTGAATGGGAAACTTGAATGAATCAGTCAAGAGATATGTCCTGCCCCTGACTAAGCCAGCGCTAGTGGCGACACGCGGCAGCCATTTGTCCAGCCCTCATTTGGTGACGCGAGTATTTCACTGGCAGCACTATTGAATACTTTATTTCTGTGGAAGAGGTATCAGCCATTCATTTGGTCTTTCTGACCTTTCATTTATTCCTGGCTCCTCTCATCTACTTTGGGACCCCTGTTATTTCCGTGGGAGTTCTTTGATGATTTCATGCTGTTCACATCCAACGTGTTCTTTGTAATATTTAGGTTCATTTTGATTTCACCGATGTTTTTGTGCATGGCAAAACCCATAATTTAGTTAACTTTGGATCTAGTTGCACTCATTGGTTGACATTGTCCTCATCAGTGTGTTACAGCTTTATAGATTTCATCCTTTAAATATAGGGATTCACTGTCTATTTATATCTGTGTGATAGCTTCCCTTTTTTAGTATTATCACGTGTGCTGTTCGTGCCCACAAAGTTCGGTACTTTACATATTTCTGTGTGAAATAGCATATTACATGTCACCTTTTCTGGGCTGAGCTTTGGAACATATGGTGTATGTCACACGTGACTTTTAGGCTATGTGCACACGTTCAAGATTTTTTGCGTTTTTTCCGGCCGTTTTCCAAGGGAAAAAAACGCTAAAAAAAAATCTTACATTGAGCATCCCATCATTTTAATGCATTCCACAATTTTTGTGCACATGCTATATTTTTTTCCGTGAAAAAAAAAAAAAACGCATCGTGGTAAAAAACGCAGCATGTTCATTAATTTTGCGTATTTTTTGTGGCTATATTATTGCATTGGGAAGCTCCTGAAAAAAAAGGGGAAAAATCCGCAAAACAAAAACGCGATAAAAACGTGAGCGAATTTCCTGCAGAAAAAGTCCGGTTTTCTTCAGGAAAATACTGCAGACATTCCTGAACGTGTGCACATAGCCTGAAATGTTTTTATGTGCGTTGTTGTTTGTTGTCATGTACCCAATAAAGCTATTTATTATTTGTATTTTTGGTGATCCCCGTTTCTATTGCCCTTAGTCTTTTTCTTGTTTTACAAGTCAAGAGGTACTTTTGCCCAATTATTTTTTCTTTATCTGTCGAGTGTGTTAGGGTATGTGCACACGTTGCGGATTTTGCTGCGGATCTGCAGCTGTTTTCCATGCGGTGTACAGTACCATGTAAACCTACGGAAAACAAAATCCGCAGTGCACATGCTGTGGAAAATTACGCACAGAAACGCTTTGGTTTATTTTCCTGAGCATGTCAATTCTTTGTGCGGATTCCACAGCGTTTTACACCTATTCCATAATCGGAATCCGCAGGTGTAAAAACGCAGGTGAATTCCACACAAAATCCACAGAAAACACGCAAGGAATCTGCAGGTAAAACAAAGGGCGTTTTACCTGCAGAATACGAGCGGAAAAACCTGCAATGTGTGCACATACCCTTATGGTGTTAACGTAAATTGTAGGGTATGTTCCTGTTCTTCTATAAAACTGTCTTAGTAATTAAGCTTTGGAGCCTAGGAGTGGCGTGATAGTAAATTGTACAGTAGCAGAATTATATGTCGTTGATATTCAGATAATTATGCAATGATGTCAAATAGTTGCCACTCATCGCTTTGGACATGAAAATCTCCAATTATGCAAGAAAATATTAATAGGGCTTTTTGAGCCGGTTTCATTTCCTTACATCGACACTGATATTGTGGCGAGTTTAGTAAAAGGGTATTCTCAAGTTGTTAAGACTGCCTTAAAAAGGGACTGTCAGCACAGAATAACTGTTCAAACCAAGTACAGGTGCTCCGAGCTTCACAGCAGGGCCAAGCATTTAAAGGGAAACTGTCACCCCCAAAATTGAGGGTGAAGTAACACCACCGTCATCAGGGGCTTATCTACAGCATTCTGTAATGCTGTAGATATGCCCCCGAGGTATCCTAAAAGATGAGAAAAAGAGGCTAGATTATACTCACCCAGGGGCGGTCCCGCTGCTGGTCTGATCCAATGGGTGTCGCGTTCCGCTCCAGCACCTATCTTCATCAGATGACGTCCTCTTCTGGTCTTCACGCTGCGGCTCCGGAGTACTTTGTCTGCCCTGTTGAGGACAGAGCAAAGTACTGCAGTGTGCAGGTTCTGGGCCTCTCTGACCTTTCCCGGCGCCTGCGCACTGCAGTACTTTGCTCTGCCCTCAACAGGGCAAAGTACGCCTGAGCCGGAGCGAAGACCAGGAGAGGACGTCATCTGATGAAGATAGGAGGCGCCGGACCAGACCGCGACGCCCACCAGATCGGACCACCCCTGGGTGAGTATAATCTAACCTCTTTTTCTCATCTTTTAGAATATATCGGGGGCTTATCTACAGCATTACAAAATGCTGTAGATAAGACCCTGATGCCGATAGACTAAGGGTACTGTCACACAGTGCAATTACGATCGCTACGACGGTACGATTCGTGACGTTCTAGCGATATCGTTACGATATCGCAGTGTCTGACACGCAGCAGCGATCAGGGACCCTGCTGAGAATCGTACGTCGTAGCAGATCGTTTGAAACTTTCTTTCGTCGCTGGATCTCCCGCTGTCATTGCTGGATCGTTGTGTGTGACAGCGATCCAGCGATGCGTTCGCTGGTAACCAGGGTAAACATCGGGTTACTAAGCGCAGGGCCGCGCTTAGTAACCCGATGTTTACCATGGTTACCAGCGTAAAAGTAAAAAAAAACAAACCGTACATACTCACCATGTGATGTCCGTCAGGTCCCTTGCAGTCTGCTTCCCGCTCTGACTGTGAGCGCCGGCCGGAAAGTGAGAGCAGATCACAGCGGTGACGTCACTGCTGCGCTCTGCTCTCAGTGTACGGCTGCACTCAGTCAGAGCGGGAAGCAGACTGCAAGGGACCTGACGGACATCACATGGTGAGTATGTACTGTTTGTTTTTTTTTACTTTTACGCTGGTAACCACGGTAAACATCGGGTTACTAAGCGCGGCCCTGCGCTTAGTAACCCGATGTTTACCCTGGTTACCAGCGAACCTCGGCATCGCTCCAGCGCCGTGATTGCAAAGTGTGACTGCAGTCTACGACGCTGGAGCGATACTCATACGACGCTGCGACGTCACGGATCGTGCCGTCGTAGCGACGAAAATTGCACGGTGTGACAGTACCCTTAGCTCATCTTGGATTTTGGGGGTGACAGGTTCCCTTTAACTACACCTTCCCAACTTCTTGGTTTCCATGTATCTCCACCCTTCTCTGGCTCTATAAATGCAGAACTGTCAAAGAAGAGAGGTGTAAAGATTGAGGGAAAACAAGCAGGTGGAAAGGTGAATTTCAATGATTGGCCTCACAGTGAAGCACCGGCCGTCTGACCTTAGTTTGAACAGTCAGTGTCCATTTAATTAGGGTATGTGTCCACGTTCAGGAAACACTGCGTTTTTGCCGCAGCGTCAAAAACGCAGCGTCCAGATGTTACAGCATAGTGGAGGGGATTTAATGAAATCCCGTCTCCATTGTGCATTAAAAAACGCATGCGTTTTTCCCGCAAAAACGCACATGCGTTGCATTTTTTCAGAACGCAGCATGTTGCTACAATGAGCAAAACACGCAGGAACACCGCAGGTGACCTGCCAGTGACATCAGGTGCATTTTTGGTCAGGATTTTACCTGCATAAAATCCTGACCAAAGCCTGAAGCCAACCTGAACGTGGACACATACCCTTAGATTGACTAGCTTTTTCGCTCTCCTGCCATTAATCGACAATGAGAGATTTTACCTTTTATAGTGTACAGCTCATTTATATGCAGCCTGACCTCTTGCACTTCCTGCCCAAAAGTGCACTGTATTTACATTCCAGGAGGATGAACTCTTAACATTCCAGCCAACTCTCTCAAGCCCATTGATTTTTTGTACAACAGTTTGCTGTTCACTTCCTTCTGCACATCTTCCGATGAGATTTATAAAAGCACCAGCAGAGCAGTTTTCACAGCATGTCTCCTAATCTGCTTAAATTCCTTATGTGTAAAAACAGGGATCTTATACTCAGAACAAATCACAGATAGCTGAATGTGTTAAGGTACCGTCACACTAAGCGACGCTGCAGCGATACAGACGATGCCGATCGCTGCAGCGTCGCTGTTTGGTCGCTGGAGAGCTGTCACACAGACCGCTCTCCAGCGACCAACGATGCCGAAGTCCCCGGATAACCAGGGTAAACATCGGGTTGCTAAGCGCAGGGCCGCGCTTAGTAACCCGATGTTTACCCTGGTTACCAGCGTAAAATGTAAAAAAAACAAACAGTACATACTCACCATCTGATGTCCGTCAGGTCCCTTGCCGTCTGCTTCCTGCTCTGACTGAGTGCCGCCGTACAGTGAGAGCAGAGCACAGCAGTGACGTCACCGCTGTGCTGTGCTTTCACTTTGCGGCGCTCAGTCAGTGTGGGAAGTGGACGCCAGGGGACCTGACGGACATCAGATGGTGAGTATGTACTGTTTGTTTTTTTTACTTTTACGCTGGTAACCAGGGTAAACATCGGGTTACTAAGCGCGGCTCTGCGCTTAGCAACCCGATGTTTACCCTGGTTACCAGCGTAAAACATCGCTGGTATCGTTGCTTTTGGTGTCAAACACGACGATACACGCCGGTCTGACGACCAAATAAAGTTCTGAACTTTCTTCAACGACCAGCGATATAACGGCAGGATCCTGATCGCTGCTGCGTGTCAAACTAAACGATATCGCTAGCCAGGACGCTGCAACGTCACGGATCGCTAGCGATATCGTCTAGTGTGACGGTACCTTTAAGGCTAGCGATATCGTTGAGTGTGACACGCAGCAGCGATCTGGATCCTGCTGTGATATCGCTGGTCAGAGCTAGAAGGCCAGCACCTTATTTGGTCGTCCGATCGCCGTGTATTGTTGTGTTTGACAGCGATGTTTTACAATGGTAACCAGGGTACATATCGGGTTACTAAGCGCAGGGCCGCGCTTAGTAACCCGATGTTTACCCTGGTTACCAGTGTAAAATGTAAAAAAACAAACAGTACATACTCACCTTCGCATCCCCCGCCGTCCGCTTCCTGCACTGACTGACTGAGCGCCGACCGTAAAGTGAAAGCAGAGCACAGCGGTGACGTCACCGCTCTGCTGTTAGGGCCGGCGCTCAGTCAGTGCAGGAAGCGGACGCCGGGGGACGCGAAGGGGAGTATGTACTGTTTGTTTTTTTACATTTTACACTGGTAACCAGGGTAAACATCGGGTTACTAAGCGCAGCCCTGCGCTTAGCAACCCGATGTTTACCCTAGTTATCCAGGGACCTCGGCATCGTTGGTCGCTGGAGAGTGGTCTGTGTGACAGCTCTCCAGCGACGCTGCAGCGATCGGCATAGTTGTCTGTATCGCTGCAGCGTCGCTTAGTGTGACGGTACCCTTACAGCAGACCTTGTGATTAGCTTTATAGTTCTACTAAGACTACAGTATCACTGTTCACTAGAACTGTCATTCAAGGAGGAAAGCCCATCCTACCAGAAAGTAAGGAGACTGTAGAGCTGTGTGCTGCTCACAAGACAACTGAGAATCTATTTTTTGACACTATCAACTAGCAGGGAAAACCTGTAACATCACAGTTATAGGGTGGTACCTACATCCAGCAGTCCTCAATTCCAATAAACGTTTAACTATAGCAGATTTTAATGTTATACATCCAAACAAGTGTGTAATATCTAATTTCGTACAAAATTTCTAGTGCCTACTCTGAACCACATGTAATGTGTTCTTGAATATCTAGAAATATAGTTTCCATCACCTAACCACAATACAAATAAATGCAGTTTTGGTGGCACCTCCGACAATGCTAATTTTAAATGGGGGTCATCCACTTGTTTCAGATCGATGATTTACCCTTAGGATAAGTGAACAATGTCATTGGTTATGAGGACAAGAGGGGTCAGACATCTAGAACCCCTAATTATATGCAGTTCTCTGCTCCAGCAAAGACTGGACAGAAACGATTCTGAACAGAAGCGCCCCAATATCATTAAGTGGACACTGCCAATTATTGCAGCTGTGGTCTTAATTGAACTCCCAAACTTTCTATTTCAGCCTTATCCAATAGACCTAGACACCTGAACATCTGTACTGCAAGTCCATCGAGGGGTGATCTAATAACCATGTATATGTATATAAGGGGACAATATAGCTCTCAGAGGATCTGTTTATACCAAGGAAGGTGACGGTCACAAGGGGGCATTCTCTGCGTCTGGAGGAGAGAAGGTTTTTCCACCAACATAGAAGAGGATTCTTTGCTGTTAGGGCAGTGAGAATCTGGAATTCCTTGCCTGAGGAGGTGGTGATGGCGAACTCAGTCGAGGGGTTCAAGAGAGGCCTGGATGTCTTCCTGGAGCAGAACAATATTGTATCTTACAGTTATTAGGTTCTTTAGAAGGACGTAGATCTGGGGATTTATTCTGATGGAATATAGGCTGAACTGGATAGACAAATGTTTTTTTGGGCCTTGCTAACTATGTTACTATGTACAAACTAAAGGTCATTTTTTTTTTATTTTTTGGACACACCAATAAAAGACCCATTGATGATGCCACTAGAAACGCACCCAAGCAACATAGGAAGGATAAAAGGGTTATTTAACTTCTGCTGACATTATACAAACTTATTTGTATTAACATATGAAGTGCTTACAGCGAATGGAGAGTCAATTATTCACAAAAATTAAAAAAAAAACTTAATGGTTCTTAAGATGAAAATAATGTGCATGACTAAAGCTGCTGTAACACTACTCCGTCCTAGGAGTTGTGATTCACGTGATACGAAACTCACAAGATCACAGCGCTTTTTTTTTTTTTATTATGCGCATTGCCTTTTTTAACGATACATTTAGGCCATGTTCACACTTTGCGTTTTTTACCGCGGAACCGCCGCGATTTTGATGCTGCGGGTCTGCAGCAGTTTCCATAGCGTTTCCATTTACATGTAAACCCTATGGAAACCGCAAACCGCTGTGCACATGCTGCGGGAAAAACCGCGCAGAAACGCAGCGGTTTAAAACCCGCAGCATGTCACTTCTTTGTGCAGAATCGCTGCGATTCTGCACCCATAGGAATGCATTGAACCGCTTACTTCCCGCATGGGGCTGTGCCCACGTTGCGGGAAGTAAGCGGATAATGTGCAGATGGTACCCGGGGTGGAGGAGAGGAGACTCTCCTCCAGTCCCTGGGAACCATATTTGGGGTAAAAAAAAAAAAAAAAAAATGAATAAAAATTAAAAAAAATCATGTTATACTCACCTCTCAGCGCTGCACGCGGCCGGCCGGTCAGAGTTGCTGTGCGAACAGGACCTGCGGTGACGTCGCAGTCACATGACCGTGACGTCGCGGTCACATGACCGTGGCGTCACGAAGGGTCCTTCTCGCACAGCATCTTTGGAACCGGACCGCCGGGTGCAGCGCCGAGGAGATCGGACGTCAGAGGGTGAGTATAACCAATTTTTATTATTTTTAACATTACTATTGATGCTGCATATGCAGCATCAATAGTATAGGCGGAAACCGCGGAACAAACCGCGATAAATCTGTAGGGATAACCGCAGCGGTTATGCCCTGCAGATTTATCAAATCCGCTGTGGGAGAACCCGCAGAGGGACGCCGCAAAGTGTGAACATGGCCTTAAAGTTTTGTGGGTTTTTTCATAGACTATGTTCGTGGATGTTGGAATCTCTATTTTCATGGATCTCTCTGCAGGAGACTTAAGGCATATCCATGTGGGTCTCACCTCTTGGGTCTATTCCTATTTCCAGAATGAATAATGGCCCAACAACCAGCGAGTGAAGAGGTCGTGGTGCATGTGCTGGTTCTCTGCATTGATTGCAGTATATGTGCCACCACGTGGTTGAATGCCGACTGAAATACAAGGTCCCCATTCTCAAGATAGATGCAGGTATTCACCTTTAGGACCCACACCTACCAGACATTTATGACATAGCCTACTGATATGTCAAAGGGTCTACAGGTATGTTCTCTGACGGATAAAATGTGCAGAGCTAAACTAGGATAAATAAGTGAATGGGAACAGACTTTAGGCAAACTCCCCTTCCTCCTCCAGCTTTATTGATAGTTTAAAATTACATTTCTATGTTCCAGGACTTCAGTTTCTTTTACCATCTGACTTTAAAAACTGATTACAAGCAAATGAAACTCAAACAGTTGTCTAAAGTGATATAGTATACAAAAATAACATCTTGATTTCTGTGAAAACATTTCTCTGCAGCTCCTGAACAGCTTACTTTTGCTATATTCATTGTTGCATGTTCTGGGTTTTACTCATAACTTCCATGAGAAAAGTTAAACAAAATGTAAATAATAATAAAAAAAATTATCCAGATCTTTCTTTCACCTGTATCTCCGATTCTAACTCGGTGGCTGCTTTCACCAGATTTGTACAGAGGGTCACTCGCCGACATTGACGTGTTAGCTCTGTCTTATCCCGCCGATACAGATGTATTTGATGTTAAGAACAGCTGAGGTCAGACAATGAGACCATCAAAAATGAAATTTCCAGAAGTTTTCACAAACTCTTCCAGTAGCAGTTCTCCCTTTTGCACAGGCGCTACAATAAACCTGAGAAGGGTCTACTGGTCTGACTCAACTCTTCCAATTCATTTCATCCCAACTCACCAGTGGCACGGAAAGGGGGTTCTTTAACAAAGCATTATACATAACACCTCTACCAAACTAAACATAAACATTTTTTTTGTAGTTAAATGCAGGAAGTCGTTTTTTTCCAACCCTTTCCTCCTTTTGCACGTCAAGTAAAGCTCACTGGCCTGGGACTAGCTCTATCTGCCAACCTTTGGCCAGTGAAGAGGATTCAGAGAAAATAATACAACCATCAATCAGAAAAAGGAGGGGCGACAAAGGAAATTTAAGCTGTAGCTTCGATCGTGCATTCCCGTGCAAGGTGCCCCGACTCCCCACAGCGATAACAGTTGACTTCGCTGGTCTTGCTGCAGTTGATGGCTACGTGGCCAGTCTCACCACACCTGTAACGGACCAAGAACAGTCTTGTTAGATTCACACCTAGAACAAGTACCTCTAACATAAGCTCACTTGGATCGCATCTCACCTGTAGCATTTCACTTTGGTGCAGTCTTTCTGGATGTGACCAAACTCTCCACAAGAATAACATTTCTGCTCATCAGCATGGTCGCAGTCTCGAGCAAGATGGCCTGGTTTGCCGCAGTTATAGCAACACTGCTCTCTCTCTTTCCTTGGCTCCTTGCAATCCTTGGCAATATGGCCAACCCGTCCACAATTATAGCAAGCTAAACATTAAAGAAAAAAATATATATTAAACAAAAAATCACACAATGGATTTGCGGTTTTACATATATTAAAACTAAACCTTGATAAGGTTTCTGAATATTTCATTGCCCTTATTACAACATGCAAATCAGTGGGGGTCCAGGTACTAAGACAACCACCAATTTCTCAAAACACTTCCCTACCCCTCCTTAGTTTATTTTTTTCTGTAATTGAATCCGTACTGTGCTCACGCATTCCTGTGTGCTGAGCACCTCTTGGGTGGGATATCGATCGATTGTTGGGGCTCAGGACCTGGACCACTACCGGATCTACTTGTACTTATAAGGGGATTGAAATATGAAAACCTTATGTTTAGTTACTCTGTATAGTAATGCAAGCTTATCCAGTACATACAGTTATAGGCTGTATAATACCCCAGAACTACAGACGTTTCTACAACATCTGAGCCGGGGCCTTTCATCAATACATGCCAGCTCAGCCTCTGATCTTGCTGATTATTAGCATTTTAGGCAGTTTATACTCTAAACCCAGCACTGGAAAGTAATCAGCACGCTTAGGTCGGGTTCAGATGACTGTATTGAAATATGGACCAGTGACAGCCGCAAATTTCAGACGTGACCAGCACCTTGAGTTCTCCCATAGAGAAACTTTATATTGTATGCATTATTCTGGTAGTTAACACAGACCCGACTAGTGTATGCTGTGGTCCAAGAGTAAGGCCAACAACATGCCAGTTATAATAGGTCTCTGAGCCCTCTGCATCACACATGGACCAGTTATACGCTCCACTGAACAAACCTTTACATCCATTAAACTAAGAGCAACCAAAATATTCAGAAACGTCAAGCTGACATACCTGTCAAGAAAAATTGTGACTGACTCTTGAGTTGGGTTACAGGCTAAAGGAAGTGTCAGATGGCCATATAACTCGGATGAGGATTTCATCGCAATACTTTGACTGGGAAGCAGCTCTCATGACGAGTGTGATAGCTGCACGGAAATACATGCTGTCAAGCTCAGATCAGGAGAGCCGCTGGCCAGCCCGAGCATTGTGATGAGATCCTCATCCGCGTTATATGGCAGTCTGACACTTCCCTTAGCCTGTAATCCAAGTCAAGTTTCAGTCACAATTTGTGACATTGTTAACGGAGGTGTCAGACGGCTATATAAGTCAGGTGAGGATCGCTTGGACTGGCCAGTGGCTCTCATGAGCGTGGAAGCATGTATTTCTATGCAGCTGTCATGCTCGTCAGGAGAGCCACTGGTCAGTCCATGCACTGCATTGCAATCCTTGGCCCCAGTTATATGGCCGTCCGAACTCTTCCCTAAACAGGAAGAAGGTGAAAATCAAACCTCCAATACTCACCTGATTAATTGCCCAAAGATAAAGTCAGGAAAGGAAGGTTGCATCTACAAAAGCTTTAATACTGTGCTAGGGACTTTGTACAGGGTCCTAAAGTTGGCCACTACTATTTAATAAGTCCTCTCATGTTAACATTATCAGTCAAGCACCAAATCTGCACCACATATCAGCACTCACCATCTTCTTGTAGATCACAATCCTTAGCAAGGTGGCCAGACTCTCCACAACGAAAACAAATGTCTGGAAGAGATGAAGAAATGAATTGGAACCCTATATTGGAGAAAAAAAAAAAAAAAAAGTATATTAATAAAATCCGCAAAGCAATAAAAAGGTGTTAAAAGAAATAAATAAATAATGGTGCAGGCAGCAGCCAAAAGCAGAAAATTTAATATGGTTACCTCTTGGAGAGTTGAATCCACCACGTCCACGTCCTCCTCCTCCTCCTCTTCCACCACCTCGGCCACGTCCACCCCCAGTAGGACACTCCCTAGCCCAGTGACCGGAGCGGCCACACTTGAAGCACTCGTTACTGCTCATGTTTCAAAAGTAACTTTCTATAGAGAGAAATAAGAACCAGAAATATCAGCCACATACAAGAAAAAAAACAAAAAATCAAGCATTGTTAACACAATCATGCACATAGGGTACCGTCACACAGTGGCATTTTTATCGCTACGACGGCACGATTCGTGACATTCTAGCGATATCGTTACGATCTCGCAGTGTCTGACACGCTACTGCGATCAGACACCCTGCTGAGAATCGTACGTCGTAGCAGATCGTTTGAAACTTTCTTTCGTCGCTGGATCTCCCGCTGTCATCGCTGGATCGTTGTGTGTGACAGCGATCCAGCGATGCGTTCGCTTGTAACCAGGGTAAACATCGGGTTACTAAGCGCAGGGCTACGCTTAGTAACCCGATGTTTACCCTGGTTACCAGCGTAAAAGTAAAAAAAAAACAAAAACGTACATACTCACCATCTGATGTCCGTCAGGTCCCTTGCCGTCTGCTTCCTGCTCGGACTGCCGGCAAGTGAGAGCAGATCACAGCGGTGACGTCACTGCTGTGCTGTGCTCTCACTGTACGGCGGCGCTCAGTGAGAGCAGGAAGCAGACGGCAAGGGACCTGACGGACATCAGATGGTGAGTATGTGCTGTTTGTTTTTTATTACTTTTACGCTGGTAACCAGGGTAAACATCGGGTTACTAAGCGCGGCCCTGCGCTTAGTAACCCGATGTTTACCCTGGTTACCAGCGAACCTCGGCATCGTTGGTCGATGGAGAGCGGTCTGTGTGACTGCTCCCCAGCGACCACACAACGACTTACCAACGATCACGGCCAGGTCGTATCGCAGGTCGTGATCGTTGGTAAATCGTATAGTGAGACGGTACCCATATAGAAAAATGCTATAAGTATAAACACTGAAGAAATAGATGTGAATCTTGGCTTTCGCAGAACTAAGCCCACGTGAAAGGGTACATTACCAGAGTTAGGCTAGGTTCACATTGCGTTAGGGCAATCCGTTAAGCGCATAGCGCTAGCAGATTGCGCTAATGCAATGTATCTATAGGGATCGCGTTTGCCGATCTGCGCTAGCGTGGACTGGACCTCGGACGCACCTCGGACGCTGCAAGCAGCGTTCGAGGTCCGTCCGAAAATAATGGGACATCGCTAGCGCGTGCCAAAAATGGCATGCGCCAGCGATGCGTTGGCGACCCGTTAGCACATTGCTGTCAATGGGTGCGCTAACGGACCCGTTACATGGCGTTAATTGCGACAATTTCGCCATGTAACGGAGTCCGCTAGCGGACACCCATTAACACAATGTGAACCTAGCCTAAGACATCTAATGACTGTCTGCTCTCCGGATCTACACATCTCACTGGTAACAGCCTCATTTACAATAGTGATGAGCGAATATACTCGTTACTCGAGATTTCCCCGAGCACGCTCGGGTGTCCTCAGAGTATTATTTAGTGCTCGGAGATTTAGTTTTTATTGCCGCAGCTGAATGATTTACATCTGTTAGCCAGCATAAGTACATGTGGGGGTTGCCTGGTTGCTAGGGAGTCCCCACATCTACTTATGCTGGCTAACAGTTGTAAATCATTCAGCTGCGGCAATAAAAACTAAATCTCCGAGCACGAAAAAATACTCGGGAGGACACCCGAGCGTGCTCGAGAAATCTCAAGTAACGAGTATATTCGCTCATCACTAACAATAAGCTCTGGAGGCAGATTCTCAGGGAGATCTATGTCAGGCCCATAGATCTTAACAGCTCATTTACATATTAATAAAACTGTAGATTTCTCTGGAATAAGACGTCGGATCAAAGATATCAAGGTATCATTTTATTCTGCTTCCTATGACCTATATGTCCATATAGAAGACTAAGAAGGATGGGTCCTACTGACAGATTCCCTTTACAAGGTTTACTCCCATATAAAAATCCATGGCTGTATAATCTTTACTGAGATTCCTGTCTGATATAACTGAGAAGATGTTGATTGTAATTGTGGGTTATACCAGCAAGTACAAAGGCCACATCAGTAAGGGTATGTGCACACGTTGAGGATTCTCTGCGGATCCGCAGCGTTTTTTGAAGTGCAGAAACGCTGCAGATCCGCAATTGATTTACAGTACAATGTAAATCAATGAGAAAAAAAAAAATTGGCGGAAAATCCGCTGCAGAAACGCTGCGGTTTAAAAGAAGTAGCATGTCACTTTTTTTGCGAATCTGCAGCGTTTTTGTACCCATTCCATTATAGAAAACCGCAGAGGTAAAAACCGCAGCAAATGCGCAAGAAAACCACAGCAAAACCGCACAAAAAAAACGCAGGTGCGTTTTCTGCCAGGAGAGACAGAATCCGCACCAGAAATTCCTAAGCCTAATCCGCAACGTGTGCACATAGCCTTAAAAGATCTATTAAAAAAATAAAATAAAGCACAGCTTGTATTGTGACAGATCCACCTATAAATACATGATCTGATCACTGCCCCCTTACACCTTGTCAAGCAAGCTGTATTGGTTGTAATCACATCCTCTTGATTAAAAGCCTTACAGAGGGCTTGTACTGTGAAAAGAAGTTATGATAACTTAGATGCAATAATACATTCAAAGAAGCTTTATTAGCAGGGCAAATAAACATTAGTTTTGCCAAAGCAAGTGTACAGTAGGAAATAATGAGAGTGGTGGGGGGTAGGATGATGGATGGGGGCTATGGTAGACCGTGGCATATAGTTGTCATAGATGGCTATCAGATTAGAGGAGGATCCCACACTGAGGGTATGTGCACACGTTCAGGTTTTTTTGCGTTTTTTCCGCGATAAAAACTCATTAAAAACGCATACATTATGCATCCTATCATTTAGAATGCATTCTGCATATTTTGTGCACATGGTGCGTTTTTTTCCGCAAAAAAAACGCAATGCGGTAAAAAAAGCAGCATGTTCATTAATTTTGCGGATTTTCCTCGTCTTTCCCGCAATTCTATGCATTTGGAAACAAACGCACAAAAAACGCATGAAAAAAAACGCATGTGGATTTCTGGCAGAAATGTCCGGTTTTTGTCAGGAAAATTTCTGCAAAAAATCCTGACGTGTGCACATACCCTAATAGTTACAAAAGATGGAGCATCAGATTGGACGTTTGCGACTGCTCCATTCATTCTCTATGGGGCTGCTGGAAAAAGCAGGGCCCAGCACTGTACAGTCCCATATAGAATACATGGCGGTGACCGGGCGTATGCACTGTCGCTATACACTAATTAGGATAGACGTTCCCCCCTTCCTGTCGATCGGACCCCAAAGGGATCCAGTTTCTCCATCTCCTATGAATGAATAACTTGTCAATTTGGGAAAGTGACAGTCAGGGAGATAACGTGATGATGGCTGGAGGTTTGAGCGTTGGGGACCCTCAACCAATCCCAAAAACAGGACCTTGGAACGTCTCTGTAGCCCCAAAACATGATCCTCCTCCGCTCCTTTCAATCTCAGTATGCAGAGGACGGTCCCGGTCCTATTTGTGGTGGGGGGGATGGATCACAGCTGTCAGAGAATTATCATTATCTTGTTATTTTGGGGCACATCCCTTTAAAGGGGGACACTTTAGAATAATTTATCCCGCACTCTGCAGACCAAGAGTGCAGCACTGGGGGGGGGGGGGGGGGGGGGACTATGGAGCATCATAGACTAGTTATGGGGGGACACTATAGAGCACCATAGACCAGTCACAAGCTGCCCATAGACATGCGATGTTTATCTGCAGATCTGATCATCTCTGTGCGACCACAGACCGAGCTGATCGGCCGATCTTTTACCCTGGAGCTTCTAGGTACACTGCACCGATTGATCAGGGCATGGATGGAGCGGTCTATCCCAAGCCCCAGGGGACGCTCAGTGTGGAGACCCCAGGGGACGCTCAGTGTGGAGACCCCAGGGGACGCTCAGTGTGGAGACCCCAGGGGACGCTCAGTGTGGAGACCCCTGTGCCCTCACCATATATGGAACAGGCGGCCGGGCCACGTGGTGCAGCAGCAGCAGCTCGCGCCGGAGTTATAATTAGTAGTCCGCGGGCAGTGAGCGGCGCCAGACACGTGAGGCCGCGGCGGCGGCAGGATGTGCGGGGAGCAGCAGGCCGCAGTGTGAGGAGGGGAGCTGGTGACCAGGAGCTGCTCCCCGCCGGGGTAGTAGTCACACAGTATCCCCAGAACACTCAGCCCACACGAGCATGAGGAGTCTGGGCCTAGCACCGCGCCCCCTCCTCCTCCTCCTCCTCCGCACTGCCGCCATAAGCACGGACGCTTTTCTTCCATCCTCTCCCTCCCCGCTTTCCTCACAGCCCCTCTACCCTCCCGCCACACACCGCGGTTTCCCTCCACTCACCGTTAAGCTGCTGTTTATCTCTAGTTCCTCTTCGCTGCGCCACACGCGGTTTGCACACGACCCCAAAATGCCCGTCGAGCTGCGCACGGCGCCCCTGGCTGAACCGACCAATTAGCTTTCACAACGCACAGCCACTGCCTCACCACCAACCAATCAGGATCCGCGAAAGGCTCCGTAAGAACACGCCCACCGACAGTTTAGATAGGCTGACGCTTGTCAATTAGAACGAACCATTTGTCTTTACGCTATGGGGGGTGATGCAATCAACGTAAATTGGAAAATAACAAAAGACCACTTTAATAATAAGTTGTATTGTAACTACTAGGTCTGAAGTCAATATTTATTTTAATCCGGTTAATAAATTGATTTATAGTAATATTAGAGTATAATTAGAGACATGATTTCTCGTCTGACACCCCCCCTTCTGCACTTGTAGAGTAAAGCTATGCTAGATGGTACATTCCTATCACGTGACTTGAGGCGCGCTTTGGGGCGGTTCCTGCCTCCTGACCTGTCATTTTACCTCAGTCAGGCGTGGCCGCCATTTTCTGCTTTTTATAAGCAGCTGACTGGTTTCTTCTGAGCGTTTGTCAGCGTGCAGGAGCGTAGAGTACACGTGCTGTAGGCAGTACTGCAGAAAAACACTCATCCCACCTTGTCTCCAGCCCAGCAGTCCTTATAGAGCAGTATAAGCTCACTGTGTGAAAAAAAATTGAAAAACTCAGTTCTAATAAAGTCATATATGTATATAAATATGCTGTGTGTAGCTTGGGGATACTGGCAGGGCTATATTTAAGCGCCATGTTCTACTGGGTGCTACGTGAGACAGCGTCTGGCAGGTGACGGAGGCATAAGATGCCTCATGTATCCGTTACCGACGTCCTGAGGTGAAATCCTCTAATATCTGGGACTAAGCGATCCCTAGGATGGCGCACACTCACATTTTGGCACATATTCCTAACCGAAAATTGGCATGAATACTGCCCAAAATCTGCCCTGCTGTATAAAAACCGCCACATGTCACTCTGATAGCATTTCCTTACGGATTCTGCCTATAAGGCCACGTGCACATGTTGCGGAAAGTGGTGCAGATTTTTTCGGACTGATTTTGGTAAATCCGCAGGTAAACTGCACTGCGGATTACCTGCGGATTTACCACATTTTTTGTGCGGATTCCAACTGCAGTTTTACACCTGCGGGTTCCTATTGTGGAGCAGGTGTAAACCACTGCGGAATCCGCACAAACAATTGACATGCTGCGGAATAAACAACGCTACATTTCCGCGTGTTTTTTTCCGCAGCATGTGCACTGTGGATTTTGTTTTCCATAGGTTTACATGGTACTGTAAACTCAGGGAAGGCAAGAAATCTCACTTATTAAACCTGACAGGGCACACCTGTGAAGTGAAAACCATTCCCGGAGACTACCTCAAGAGAATGCCAAGAGTGTGCAAAGCAGTCATCAAAGCAAAAGGTGGCTACTTTAAAGAACCTAGAATATAAGACATATTTTCAGTTGTTTCACACTTTTTTGTTAAGTGTATAATTCCACATGTGTTAATTCATAGTTTTGATGCCATCAGTGTGAATGTACAATTTTCATAGTCATGAAAATACAGAAAAATAAGGTGTGTCCAAACTTTTGGTCTGTACTGTACATACAAGACTCTTCCTATTCATATTTATTGTAAAATCTATTTGCTGATCAGAAGTTCAGACTTTGGAGCCATTTTCATTCACTTCAGGTGTTGAAAAATGAGAGGAGGGAAGCAAAGAAAGTGTATATGTCACTTCTTTGAAGAGGATCCTGATAGAAAACACGCCAAACACGTCCAAGCTGCAAAAAAAATGCTTCATGAAAAAAAAAAAAAAAAAAAACACTTGAAAAAATCTTTAGGAATCCAAATGCTTCTCCAAAAACTCCCTTAACTGCTCCTAATACTCGATGAATAAGCTTCCTATTCATTTCAGTGGGAAAATATGCCTATAACGCATAGATGCTGTTTACTTCCATACGAAAAAGCAAGCAATGTGTGAATTGTTGTGGCGTCTCTGCTTGAAAAGAAAAATGTCAAATTGGTCGATAGAATCAACTGAAGCATAGAAGGAAACATGTAAAAAAAAACACGTAAAAAAATACACCAAAGGAACCTTTGGTTTAAATTTATTTTTCAGCCAGAAAAAACGATGTGAAAAACTCAACGTGAACGTACTAAGGCCAGGATCACACATGTGAGAAATACGTCCGAGTCTCGCATGTTAATACCCGGCATTACCGCAGTCACTCAGGAAAGGAGCGTGCTGCTGCATGTATTGCTATGTGGCCGCACGCTCCGCTCCTGAGTGACTGCGGCAATGCCGGGTAATAACAGGCGAGAATCGGACGTATTACTCGCATGTGTGATCCCGGCATAAGGCTGCGTTCCCATGTACACAGGAATTTTTAAAAATTGTGACAAAACAGTTAGGTTTTCTCAGCGGAAACAAAGCAACACGACTTCAACTTTTCCACACTGCTTTAATTTTTTGGTGTGTGCTGTTTTTGTGTACGTTGTTGTTTATTAAGAAGTTACATCTGGAGCATTTTTTTTCCTTCAAGGAAAAAGGTCTCAAAACTGAACATGTTGCTTCTTTTTCCACATGGAAATAAAACATCACTGTCATGTTATGATCCTTAGTGGTTGAGGATCACAAATTACTCCAGCAAGGTGACTAAACATAGGACAAGCTCTAGGGAGGTGGAAAACTGGACTGACCGCAAAACTGAACCTATCCAACCACACTAGAGGCAGCCGGTGAACGTGTCTAAAATCCTAGATGTCTCGAGCCAGCCTGAGGAACTAACTACCCCTAGAGAGAAAGAAAGACCTCTCTTGCCTCTACTGTTATGATCCTTAGTGGTTGAGGATCACAAATTACTCCAGCAAGGTGACTAAACATAGGACAAGCTCTAGGGAGGTGGAAAACTGGACTGACCGCAAAACTGAACCTATCCAACCACACTAGAGGCAGCCGGTGAACGTGTCTAAAATCCTAGACGTCTCGAGCCAGCCTGAGGAACTAACTACCCCTAGAGAGAAAGAAAGACCTCTCTTGCCTCCAGAGAAATAATCCCCAAAAGATATAGAAGCCCCCAACAGATAATAACGGTGAGGTAAGAGGAAGGCACATACACAGGGGTGAAAGCAGAATCAGCAAAAGAGGCCCACTAATTCTAGATAGCAGAAAATAGAAAAGGGGTCTGTGCGGTCAGTAAAAAACCCTTACAAAATATCCACACTGAGATTTCAAGAACCCCCACACCAACTAACGGTGTGAGGGGAGAAACTCAGTCCCCTAGAGCAACCAGCAAGTAAGAAATCACATTTTAACAAGCTGGACAAAAAACATGATGAACGCTGATAATCAGAAACTGAACAAACAAAAACTTAGCTTGTCTTGGAGAGACTGGGAGCAAGGTAGTCACCAGGAATCTGAAGAGCACTGAATACATTGATAGCAGGCAAGGAACTGAGTATCCAGGTGAGCTAAATAGGAAACCAACCAAGGATAACGAACCAGCTGATGCTGCCAACCTGCAGAAAGACAACACTACACAGTACCGCTTGTGACCACTAGAGGGAGCCCAAAAATAGAGTTCACAACATGTCAACACTAGTAGCCTGTTTGCCAATTGAAATGTATTAGGCTATGTGCACATGTTGCGGATTTGGCTGCGGATCCACAGTAGTTTTCCATGCGCTGTACAGTACCATGTAAACCTATGGAAAACAAAATCCACTGTGCACATGCTGCGGAACATTCCACGCAGAAACGCAGCGGTTTATTTATCGCAGCATGTCAATTCTTTGTGCGGAATCCACAGCGTTTTACACCTATTCCATTATAGGAATCCGCAGGTGTAAAAATGCAGGCGAAATACACACTAAGGCTGTGTGCACACGGATCCGCAGCGGATTTTTCCACGCAGAAACACTGCAGTTCCGCACTGTGATTTACAGTACAATGTAAATCAATAGCAAAAAAAAAAAGCTGTGCTAATGGTGCGGAAAAATCCGCATGAAAACCGCTGCGGAACAAAAGAAGTAGTATGTTGCTTCTTTTGTGCGGAACTGCAGCGTTTCTGACCCCCTCCATAATAGAAATCCGCAGGGGTAAAATCCGCAGAAAATCCGCATCAATTCCACATCAAAACCGCACAAAATCCCCTGCAAATCCGTGGCAAATCTGCACCTGCGGTTTCTGCCAGGAGATGCGGATTTTGTGTGGAAAATTCTGCACCCCAATCCGCAACGTGCACACATAGCAAAAATCTGCACAAAATCCGCAGAAAACCCGCAGGGAATCCGCAGGTAAAACGCAGGTCATTTTACCTGCGGATTCTGCAGAATCCACTCGGAAAAATCTGCAATGGAATCCGCAACGTGGGCACATACCCTTAGGAAGCTTATTCAAAAAGTTCTTGAAGTGTTTTTTTTTTCATGTGGTTTTTAGTGTAGAATCTGGTTCAAAATCCACTTAAAAAATAATGTGCAAACTTTCCCTGAATCAATTGAAGCAGAAGTAATGTCCCATACATGAAATCTGTATCATAGCAAACCAAAAAACAGTTTTTCAGCGTTTTTTCACATAGCTTTTTTAGCGAGAAAAATCCATTAAAAAACTGTGCACGCGATGTGTAGATTCCCAAGTCTGCAGTAACATAGAGTGACTGCAGACTTGTAGTCTTAGGCCAGACAACCACTTTAATAATATTTAAAACAATTATTAATATTGTAAATTTGGCACATTGTTCTCCACTGTACATCTGTTTACTGGCATATGGAAAAAAAAAAACAGTCTAAGGGCTGTCCCACACGTCCAGATAATTCCATTACCGGAAAAAATCGGTACCGGAGTTATCTGTGTCCGTGTGCCCGTGAGCTCACGTAGGCCATACGTGCGGCACACGTGTGCCGCCCGTGTGCCGAGTGGGTACCACACGGAGCGTGCAGGAGACAGCGCTAAAGTTTAGCGCTGTCCCCTGCATCGTGCTGAAGCCGCGATTCATATCTTCTGTGCAGCAGCGTTTGCTGCATAGAAGATATGAATAATAGTGTTTAAAAGAAAGTTCTATCTGTCCGCCGCCCTCCCACCCCCTGTGCGCCCCCCCCCCGCTGTTCTGAAAATACTCACCCGCTTCCCTAGTTGGCTGTCGCTGCTTCCTGTCCTGGCCGCGCCTTCTACTGTATGCGGTCACGTGGGGCCGCCGATTACAGTCATGAATATGCGGCTCCACCTCCCATAGGGGTGGAGCCGCATATTCATTACTGTAAATGAGCGGCCCCACGTGACCGCATACAGTAGAAGGCGCGGCCAGGACAGGAAGCAGCGACAGCCAACGAGGGAAGCGGGTGAGTATTTTCAGAACAGCGGGGGGGGGGGGGCGCACAGGGGGTGGGAGGGCTTTGGACAGTTAGATCTTTCTTTTAAACACTATTATTCATATCTTCTATGCAGCAAACGCTGCTGCACAGAAGATATGAATCGCGGCTTCAGCACCATGTGGGGGGGACAGCGCTTACTGTAGCGCTGTCTCCTGCACGCCACAGGGACTGCACACGGAGAACGTCCGTGTGCGGTCCGTGTTTTACACGGACCCATTGACTTTAATGGGTCTGTGTAATACGTGCGCTCCCACGAACACTGACATGTCTCCGTGTTTGGCACACGGAGACACGGTCCGCAAAAAATCAATGACATCTGCACAGATGCATTGATTTTAATGGGTCTACGTGTGTCAGTGTCTCCGGTACGTGAGGAAACTGTCACCTCACGTACCGGAGCCACTGACGTGTGAAACCGGCCTAAGGCAGAGGCCGGCAATTGATTTTCCTGAGGGGCCTCATTAGAGACTGTGACTGTTGTGGAGGCCGTTCCAATAAGCTTACATTAATTCTGCTCAATATTAATATAATTAATATATTATTGATAATTATATATTAATTGTATCACTTAATATTGAGCAGAATTAAGTATGCTGATATTCCCTTATATATCGTTTTAACCCGAATACATCCCCTTCTATATATCATATGAGCCCCCACACAGCAACTTATATACTGTAAGAGCCCGCCCACTGCCTCCCTATATACAGCATGAGCCCTACACAGCCTCCACATATACTGCATGAGCCCCACACAGCCTCCACATATACTGCATGAGCCCCACACAGCCTCCACATATACTGCATGAGCCCCACACAGCCTCCACATATACTGCATGAGCCCCACACAGCCTCCATATATACTGCATGAGCCCCACACAGCCTCCACATATACTGCATGAGCCCCACACAGCCTCCCCATATACAGCATGAGCCCCACACAGCCTCCACATATACTGCATGAGCCCCACACAGCCTCCCCATGTCCAGGATGAGACCCCAATAGCCTCTCCATCTCCAGCATGAGACCCCAATACCCTGTCCGACTCCAGCATGAGACCCCCATAGCTTCCCCGTGTCCAGCATGAAACCCTCATAGCCTCCCCGTGTCCAGGATGAGACCCCCATTTACTGCATAAGCCCCACATACCCTCCCTATATACAGCATGAGCCCCACACCGCCTCACAATGTCCAGCATGAGACCTCATATCCTTCACATATCCAGCGTGAAACCCCCATATCCTACCCATGTACAGCATGAGACCCCCATAGTCTCCCCTTGTCCAGAATGAGAGCCCATAGCCTCCCCAAGTCCAGCATGAGACCCCCATAGCCTCCCCAGGTCCAGCATGAGACCCCCATAGCCTCCCCATGTCCTGCATGAGATCCTCATAGCCTTCCCATATCCGACATGAGACCCCCACAGCTTCACCATGTCCAGCCAAACATCCCATACACATGAAGAAAAGAACACCACATACTCATCTCTGTCCCGTTCCTCGGCACTCTGCTTCTGCCACTGTCTCTGGTGCGCAGACTCTCCGCAGAACATAACTGATGTGATGAAATGACATCATCACGTCAGCTGTTTCACACGCTGATTGGTGGAGGACGTGGCTGGAGGCCGCTCCTTCACCAATGAAGTCAAGAGAAAAGCACCCCAAAACAACGGACTGAAGGAAATACCGGACAACAGAAGTGTACAAGTAAAATTACCTTTATTACAAAAAATTGGCAAACAAGTAAGACTACATACAAATACAGGTATGTGCCCGTGCTAGGATAATAATTAAGATAGTATGTAAAAAAATAAAAATTAAGATTAAATTTATCTCTGAAATATTCAGAACGACGGACGACCCCCGTAAGAAGCAAGCAGCGAAACGGCACCTGTCGGGTGTGAGGGAGGCACAGCCTGCTACAGGGACCGTTTGCACCTATCCCTTACCCAGAACAGTCAGCTGCACGGATTAATATATCATTGTTTACCCAGGTAACTAATTCATGTATATGAGCATTGTATTAACTACTGGGATACAATTGTAAGGCTATGTGCCCACATTGCAGAATGTATGCAGAATTTTCCGCATCAAAACCAGACTCCCTTGGCAGGAAATCCGCTTGCTTTTTTTAGCGGTTTTTTTACGTTTTTTTTTTTGCATTTTTATCGCGTATTTGTTGCTTTTTTTTGCGCATTTCATGCATTTTTTTCCCATTTGTCCAAATACAATTCTACAGCGGCAAAATTGCAGATTTTCCGCAAAATTTATGAACAGGCTGCGTTTAATTCCGCAATGCTTTTCCACTGCGAAAAAAAATGCAGCATGGGCACAACAATTGCAGAATGGCATTAAAAATAATGGGATGCTTTATGCAAGCGTTTTTTAAGCATTTCCGCAGCGGAAAACCACCGCAAAGACGCTTAAAAAGCGCAACGCAGGCACATAGCCTAAGGGTTTGGTCAGAATTTAGTATGACAATGCGGTAGTGTTTATTAATTTTTGCAGGAGTATTATGCCGTGCATGCTTTATTATTGCACACCTATATAATTGAGCCCCCTGCATTTTTGAATACTACTGGCATGGAACTTTCCTAGGTTTAATACTATTAATTATCTATCTAATATATATATTTTTTATACTAAGGTACCTCATCCACTCAGCACTTTATACTAGCACACTGCACTTTCTTATATTCTATTTATGGCATTCGGTGCAATTAAAGGGAACCTGTCACCCCCAAAATCGAAGGTGAGCTTAGCCCTCCGGCATCAGGAGCTTATGTACAGCATTCTGTAATGCTGTAGATAAGCCCCCGATGTATTCTGAAAAATTAGAAAAAGAGGTTAGATTATACTCACCCAGGGGCGGTCCCGGTATGATAGGCGTCGCGGTCCGGGGTCTCCCATCTTCTTACGATGACGTCCTCTTCTTGTCTTCACGCTGTGGCTTTGGCGCAGGTGTACTTTGTCTGCCCTGTTGAGGACATAGCAAAGTACTGCAGTGCGCAGGCGCTGGGCCTCTCTGACCTTTCCTGGCGCCTGCGCACTGCAATACTTTGCTCTGTCCTCAACAGGGCAGAAAAAGTACACCTGCGCCGGAGCCGCAGCGTGAGGGCCAGAAGAGGACGTCATCCTATGAAGATGGGAGGCCCCGGACCGGACCCCGACGCCCATCAGACCGGACCGCAGCGGGACCGCCCCTGGGTGAGTATAATCTAACCTCTTTTTCTCATCTTTCAGGATACATCGGGGGCTTATCTACAGCATTACAGAATGCTGTAGATAAACACCTGATGCCGGTGGGCTTAGCTCACCTTCGATTTTGGGGATGACAGGTTCCCTTTGAGAATATGTATTTTTTTAGTGGTTTTCCTACTTGCCTGGGTATATTATAATTTTTGGTCCCCTCATATCTTTAAGGCAATTATACTGTGCATCTCCCTCCCTTTTTGGAAGTTCATTGCCCTGTCTTTTTAATCATCTTTATTGTTTATAAATAAATATTACATTTTTTAAATTAATACTCTTGAGTTGGAATCACTTTTTGTCTAGCGGGTACTACTAACCGCAATATACCAGGTTGATGTATTTAGGATTTGAAGTGTCTAACAATTACTTACCTTGGACATATATGGGTCGCCCGCCAGGGCTGTGGGGTACCCGCGGTACCGGGTCCGGTGTTCACAGGGGGATGTCACAGTGGCGACCCGGTCTGTGGCCCTGGGTGCCCATGTAGAAGGGGTATTGATTACAGTTTGTGTTCGTGACGCCACCTGTGGTATTCGGTCAGAATAGACCGACGCTGCTTTAAGGGGTCCTCTGGGGTGATGTTATGGCAGTTAGATGGTATAACTTCCCACAGGTGAAGTATATCCCCAGGGCTCCCGGTGTATAGATGGAAGATGATGCATGGTGCAGTAAAGAACGAGGACACAGGTTTGCAGTCTCTTTACCTGGTTTACTGAAGACTTCAGGCAGCCACAGTCCAGGGCACCAGATCACAGGACAGGCAGGGTCCGGCCGGCTTGGAAGCGAATTCAGAGTCCCTTTTACCTGGTGGAGTTAAAAGCCTTCCTGATAGCGCGGTGGTATTGTAGTCCCTTACTGCCTATGGCTTCTGATAAGGTCCTCACAGTTCTCTCTGTCCTCCATAAAGGTGGGGCACAAATCCGTATGGCAGGTGGCTTGAGCCTTTTTACAGGATCTCTATCACGACCTGGGCTCTATATGTCACTGTGCCTCCTGGGTATCAGGGTAGACAGGTGATGTGTAATCCAGCTGTCAGTCTTAGAGTCCCACACAACCTCAGTGTTCCGACTACCGGTAATCTGCGCCAGCCAGGGAGTTAGCTAATTCACTGCTCTGCTCCACTGGTATCATTCTCCTGTGCTTCGCTCTCCTGCACGCTTTCCACAAGCTGTCCTTTCCTTCTTAATTCTCTTTCTTTAGGAGCTGTAGCAACTCTGGCTACACGGCTCCTTCAGTCCTTCCGACACTCAATGTCTGACTGCTCTCTTTGTCATGGTTCCCAATGGCAGGGACTCAGGCAAAAACGGACTAGCTCTAGGAATGATGGAATCTCAGATGACCGCGACGCTGAACCTAACACGCAACTAATAGTAGCCAGGGGGTGTGCCTATGATTATCCCTAGACACCTCGCACCAGCCGGAGATCTAGTTACCCCCTAGTAGAGGAATACACAGACCTGGCTTGCCTCCAGGGAAACACCAAAAGTGATAGTAGCCCCCCACATATAATAACGGTTAGGTAAGAGGAAAACACGTACGCAGTATGAATATAGATTCAGCAAAGAGAGGCCCTCTGACTAGATAGCAGAAAATACAAAAGAGGACTTCGCGGTCACCTCAAAACCCTAAACAGCCATCCTGAAATTACTTTAACTCCGTTATCAACTCATGACACCGGAGTAGTAATTTCAGATCACTAGAGCTTCCAGCAGCAAGAGAAATATAAATGCATGCTGGACAAACAAACACAAAAAATGCCAAAGATCCAACTTAGCTGAATTGCAGACTTGGAGCAGGTAGCAAGCAACAGAGGTGCTCTGGTAACATTGATTGCCGGCACTAGAATGACTGAGAAGCCAGACTAAATAGGAAACTCCCAGTTTCCAGATGGGAACAGGTGCAAGACAAAAGTCAGCCAGTACCACCAGTAACCACCAGAGGGAGCCCAAAAACAGAATTCACAACAGTACCCCCCCCTTAAGGAGGGGGCACCGAACCCTCATGAGAACCACCAGGGCGATCTGGATGCGCCCTATGAAAGGCGCGAACCAAATCAGAGGCATGAACATCGGAGGCAGTCACCCAAGAATTATCCTCCTGACCGTATCCCTTCCATTTAACCAAATATTGAAGTCTCCGTCTGGAAACGCGAGAGTCCAAAATCTTCTCCACAACATACTCCAATTCACCCTCCACCAGCACAGGAGCAGGAGGCTCAACAGAAGGAACAACCGGTACCTCGTACCTCCGCAACAACGACCGATGGAAGACATTATGAATGGTGAAAGATGCTGGTAGGTCCAAACGAAAAGATACAGGATTAAGAATCTCCAAAATCTTATAAGGACCTATGAACCGAGGTTTAAACTTAGGAGAAGAGACCTTCATAGGGACAAAACGAGAAGATAACCACACCAAGTCCCCAACGCGGAGATGATGACCCACACGACGATGACGATTAGCAAACTGCTGAGTCTTCTCCTGAGACAACTTCAAATTGTCCACCACATGACTCCAAATCCGGTGCAGTCTATCCACCACCGTGTCCACTCCAAGGCAATCCGAAGATTCCACCTGGCCAGATGAAAAACGAGGGTGAAACCCTGAATTGCAAAAGAAAGGAGAAACCAGAGTGGCAGAACTGGCCCGATTATTGAGGGCAAACTCTGCCAACGGCAAAAAGGCGACCCAATCATCCTGATCAGCAGACACAAAACACCTCAAATAAGTCTCCAAGGTCTGATTAGTTCGCTCCGTCTGGCCATTAGTCTGAGGATGGAATGCAGACGAAAAAGACAAATCAATGCCCATCCTGGCACAGAACGCTCGCCAGAACCTAGACACAAATTGAGACCCCCTGTCAGAAACGATGTTTTCCGGGATACCATGTAAACGAACCACATTCTGAAAAAACAAAGGAACCAACTCAGATGAAGAAGGCAATTTGGGCAAGGGTACCAAATGAACCATCTTAGAAAAACGGTCACACACCACCCAAATGACGGACATTTTCTGAGAAACCGGGAGGTCCGAGATAAAGTCCATAGAGATGTGCGTCCACGGCCTCTTCGGAATAGGCAAGGACAACAACAATCCACTAGCCCGAGAACAGCAAGGCTTGGCCCGAGCACAAACATCACAAGACTGTACAAAGGCACGCACATCCCGAGACAGGGAAGGCCACCAGAAGGACCTGGCCACCAAATCTCTGGTACCAAAAATTCCAGGGTGACCTGCCAACACAGAAGAATGAACCTCCGAGATGACTCTACTGGTCCATTCATCTGGAACAAACAGTCTCCCAGGCGGACAACGATCAGGCCTATCAGTCTGAAACTCCTGCAAAGCACGTCGCAAGTCTGGGGAGACAGCAGACAAAATCACCCCATCCTTAAGGATACCCGTAGGCTCAGAATCACCAGAGGAGTCAGGCTCAAAACTCCTAGAAAGGGCATCTGCCTTCACATTTTTCGAACCCGGCAAGTATGAAACCACAAAATTAAACCGGGAGAAAAACAACGACCAGCGCGCCTGTCTAGGATTCAGACGCCTGGCAGACTCAAGGTAAATCAGATTCTTGTGATCAGTCAAGACCACCACCTGATGTCTAGCACCCTCAAGCCAATGACGCCACTCCTCAAATGCCCACTTCATAGCCAAGAGCTCCCGATTACCGACATCATAATTTCGCTCGGCGGGCGAAAACTTTCGAGAGAAGAATGCACATGGTCTCATCACTGAGCAATCGGGACTTCTCTGCGACAAAACCGCCCCCGCTCCAATCTCGGAAGCATCAACCTCGACCTGAAAAGGGAGCGAAACATCAGGCTGGCGCAACACAGGGGCGGAAGAAAAGCGGCGCTTAAGCTCCCGAAAGGCCTCCACAGCCGCAGAGGACCAATTGGCAACATCAGCACCCTTCTTAGTCAAATCAGTCAGAGGTTTAGCAACACTTGAAAACCCAGTTATAAATCGACGATAGAAATTAGCAAAGCCCAAGAACTTCTGAAGACTCTTCAGGGAAGTAGGCTGCGTCCAATCACAAATAGCCCGAACCTTGACAGGATCCATCTCAACAGAAGAAGGGGAAAAAATATACCCCAAAAAGGAGATCTTCTGAACCCCAAAAATACACTTTGAACCCTTTACAAACAAAGAATTGGCCCGCAAAACCTGAAAAACCTTCCTAACCTGTTGAACATGCGACTACCAGTCATCCGAAAAAATCAAAATATCATCCAAATACACAATCATAAATTTATCCAGGTATTTACGGAAAATATCGTGCATAAAGGACTGAAAGACTGAAGGAGCATTAGAAAGACCAAAAGGCATTACCAAATACTCAAAATGGCCCTCGGGCGTATTAAATGCAGTTTTTCACTCATCTCCCTGCTTAATCCGCACCAAATTATACGCACCCCGAAGATCAATCTTAGAGAACCACTTTGCCCCTTTAATACGAGCAAATAAATCAGTCAATAGTGGCAAAGGATACTGGTATTTGACTGTAATCTTATTCAACAGGCGATAATCAATACAGGGCCTCAGGGAGCCATCTTTTTTACCCACGAAAAAAAAACCTGCTCCTAAAGGGGATGAGGATGGACGGATATGTCCCTTTTCCAAGGACTCCTTAATATACTCCCGCATAGCAGCATGCTCAGGCACAGACAGATTAAACAAACGACCCTTGGGAAACTTGCTGCCCGGAATCAAGTCTATAGCACAATCACAATCCCTGTGAGGGGGGAGAGAACTAAGTTTGGGCTCCTCAAAAACATCACAATAGTCAGACAAAAATGCCGGAATTTCAGAGGGAGTAGATGAAGCAATGGAAACCAAAGTTACTTCCCCATGAGCCCCCTGACATCCCCAGCTTAACACAGACATTGTTTTCCAGTCAAGGACTGGATTATGAGTCTGCAACCATGGCAATCCAAGCACTAAGACATCATGCAAGTTATGCAACACAAGGAAGCGAATCACCTCCCGATGGTCAGGAGTCATACACATAGTCACTTGTGTCCAGTATTGTGGTTTATTCCTAGCCAATGGTGTGGAGTCGATACCCTTCAGAGGGATAGGAACTTCCAAAGGCTCTAGGCTAAACCCACAGCGTCTGGCAAAGGACAAATCCATAAGACTCAAGGAAGCGCCAGAATCCACATAGGCATCCACAGTAATAGATGATAATGAACAGATCAAAGTTACAGACAAAATAAACTTAGACTGTAAAGTGCCAATTGCAAAAGACTTATCAACCTTTTTTGTGCGTTTAGAGCATGCTGATATAACATGAGCAGAATCACCACAGTAGAAGCACAACCCATTTTTACGCCTATAATTCTGCCGTTCACTTCTGGACAGAATTCTATCACATTGCATAATCTCCGGTGTCTGCTCAGAAGACACCGCCAAATGGTGCACAGGTTTGCGCTCCCGTAAACGCCGATCAATCTGAATAGCCATAGTCATGGATTCATTCAGACCTGTGGGTGTAGGAAATCCCACCATGACATCTTTAACGGCGTCAGAGAGACCTTCTCTGAAATTCGGCGCCAGGGCGCACTCATTCCACTGAGTAAGCACAGACCATTTTCGAAATTTTTGACAATATATTTCAGCTTCATCATGCCCTTGAGAGAGGGCTATCAAGGCCTTTTCAGCCTGAATCTCCAAATTAGGTTCCTCATAGAGCAACCCCAGTGCCAGAAAAAACGCATCCACATTGAGCAGCGCAGGATCCCCTGGTGCCAATGCAAATGCCCAATTCTGGGGGTCACCCCGCAACAAGGAAATCACAATTTTAACCTGCTGAGCAGAGTCTCCAGCGGAGCGAGATCTCAGAGAAAGATACAATTTACAATTGTGCTTAAAATTCAAAAAACGAGATCTATCTCCAGAAAAGAACTCAGGTATAGGAATCTTGGGTTCTGACATAGGAGCATGTATAACATAGTCTTGGATATTTTGAACCTTAGAAGCAAGAGCACTCAGGCCTGTAGCTAAACTCTGGATATCCATTTCTCAACAGCTGAGATCTGAGCCATTCAGGGGTTAAGAGGAGAGAAAAAAGCAGCAGATTGCAATTATGGCTAGACAGAACTTCTGAGTTAAAAAAAAAAAAAAAAAAAAATGTCAGAAACTTCTTCTTTTCTCTCTTTCTTCAGCCAATACCTTTAATACATTTGCGGCCGGCAATACTGTCATGGTTCCCAATGGCAGGGACTCAGGCAAAAACGGACTAGCTCTAGGAATGATGGAATCTCAGATGACCGCGACGCTGAACCTAACACGCAACTAATAGTAGCCAGGGGGTGTGCCTACGATTATCCCTAGACACCTCGCACCAGCCGGAGATCTAGTTACCCCCTAGTAGAGGAATACACAGACCTGGCTTGCCTCCAGGGAAACCCCAAAAGTGATAGTAGCCCCCCACATATAATAACGGTTAGGTAAGAGGAAAACACGTACGCAGTATGAATATAGATTCAGCAAAGAGAGGCCCTCTGACTAGATAGCAGAAAATACAAAAGAGGACTTCGCGGTCACCTCAAAACCCTAAACAGCCATCCTGAAATTACTTTAACTCCGTTATCAACTCATGACACCGGAGTAGTAATTTCAGATCACTAGAGCTTCCAGCAGCAAGAGAAATATAAATGCATGCTGGACAAACAAACACAAAAAATGCCAAAGATCCAACTTAGCTGAATTGCAGACTTGGAGCAGGTAGCAAGCAACAGAGGTGCTCTGGTAACATTGATTGCCGGCACTAGAATGACTGAGAAGCCAGACTAAATAGGAAACTCCCAGTTTCCAGATGGGAACAGGTGCAAGACAAAAGTCAGCCAGTACCACCAGTAACCACCAGAGGGAGCCCAAAAACAGAATTCACAACATCTCTTCTCTGTCCTCTGACAGACTGTTTCTGTCTGCCGTCAGGCACTATCTGACTCACTTTCCCCCAAACCACAATATATATAGGGGAGCCACCCATAAACAGGATCAGAGCTCCCCCTTGTGGCCTGGAGGGTGAACATGTTGTGTGTATTGTGGTTACCTGATAAAAGAGATCCTTCATCGCTTCCAAGTGTGACATCACCCTCCCCGTGAGGAAAGCAATGCCACTGTGACGACCCGGACCCTGGGGAGTCACATATATGAAGTATGAAAAAACCGCTACCATTAAAGATCTGCAATAATTCGGGGCCCCATAGGAGATTTTGCATGAGATCCCGCCGGAGCTTTTGCATTAGGCCCCGCAAGCTTCAAGTTACACCACAGGCTGGAGATGATTACACAGGACAACAAGCCGTGGACAGCAAGATATACACAAGGGAAACACCTAGTGGCCGATACTTTTGAGTGATTTTTTTGGGGGAAGGGGGGGGGGGTTAAACATTATAATGTTCAAATAAAAATATTTTCAGATTCTTTATTTAGCAGATTATCTATCATATGCAGTGAGAAGTTGTCTGGAAGTACAGCAACCAATTAAAGTATGCAACAAAACAAAGGGAAGTCATTCAAGAAGTTGTTCACTACTTGGACAACTTCTTCTCTTACCCCTCGCTTGGCCCCCATAAAACAATAAAGCTTATACTCACCTCCCGTGCCGGCGCCGTTCCTGCGGTGTTGCTGTGACATGTGACGCCCCTGGACCACAAGCGCCAACAACACGGGAACAGCGCCAGCATGGGAGGTGGGTATAGGCTTTATTATTTTAGGGGAGCCAATTTTTTTCTTCCTTTGCACTGAGGAGGGGCAAACACCCTGAGACACACATCTGCAAATAGGGCAGCTGGTTTGGCTTTAATCCTAAGTAGTGATGAGGTGTTATCCGAGCATGCCGTGTGCTATCCAAGTGACTTCAGCGTGCTGGAATAATATGTTTGAGTCCCCACGCCTGCATGTCTTGCAGCTGTACGACAGCCACAACACATGCAGGGATTGCCTAACAAACAAGGATGCCTAACATATTTTTTGAGCATGCCAATGTCACTCGATTAGCATAGGAGCAAGCTCGGATAACACCTTATCCAAGCAGGTTCGCTCAATCACTAATCCTATGTATTATGTGGCATGGGTCATAAAGTGTCGATATTGACTTTTAGGATTGCTACTTCCAGTAGGTGGCGCTAGAGTTCTCTGAAGAGGCAATTTGCATCTATACCAGCACTTGAGAGAGTCCCCTGTTGTATGAACCACTAGAGCAGTGTCCTGGGCTGTAAAATTAAAATAAAAGTCAACTAAATTATAGTAAGGCTGCTCATATTAACAACATGATCAGCAACTTGAATAGTTTACAAAAAATATTAAAATCTCATATGAACTCTGTCTTGGGCAGACTACTGATTACTAACTTTCTTTTGTAGCATTCTATTTTGGATGTAAAATACAGAAACAATCACTAGAGGTCACTGCAGTCAAACATCATGATCCCAGATCTACAGAGAACCCCCAAAGCTCCGGAGCCTATAGAAGCCAATGACATTATTTTTATATCATAGTCAGCATTATTGTATACATGAGGCCTTATGACTAGTATTAGCAGAATATAACAAAAGGTAGAATTCAAGGTGCAGTTTTGGCCCAGCAGGACAATGCTTAAGGTATTGCAAAACTTTTTCCTTCCCGTATTTTTACCATTTTTTACCTTCTCACTGTTCTTTTTGTTCTCGGAGGAAACAATGTTAGTAAATTATAAGTTGGGAAGCTGAAAAATTCCGGTTTATCTCTGCCTGTTAGAATGGTGATATGATCTACTATGCACTTCCTGTATACACACCTCCTGAGGAAGCAGGGTGAAACGCTCATTGGGGCGCCGGGACATTATATCTACACAACAGCTAAGTATGGCGTATCTTTGTAGGCACTTTATACCGATCTCTGGAAATCAAAAGGGATCTATATTATTATAATCTCTATTTTTTATGTACTATGCACCTAAAGTTTATCTCATATATCATATCTTCATAATTTTAGTTAGAATTATGTTTTCTTTTCTATATGTTGTCTATTATTGTGTGCCTTAATATAGCGCTCCGTATTAATGTTACTAAATCAGTTCCCTACAGTCTATTTCTTTTGCTTACATGAATAATAATTTAGTACTAATTTCTATATGAGCATTTAATGTGCTTTGTGGCAATTTATATCTTTAATAATAATTATAGTACCAATAACCATCTAGCATTTGGCATTTTTGTTACCTACATGTAACATCTATTTAATTGGATTACTTTGTATGTCCCTCATGAGTAACTTTGAGTATCTTTGCATCTTATTTTATTAATCTTTAAGTTGTAATACTTTTCAATAAAACTAAATGATTTTAATATGAAAGGGATTCTGTTTCACTCTTTTTCTGGGTTTCATTACCTAGATGGTTGCTTCAGCCATGTAGTTTGAGTACTTCCCCAGTTCCTTTACAGGGATCCTCAGTAAGCATTAATCGTGGTACAGATCCAGAAGAGTCCAGTAAATATCATCAAATAGTAGTTTAGTTATTATCACTGATCTGTGGCTCTCTGACTTTTGGGAAGCTACAGCTGTGAGGGCAGGTGAGGAGCTGTATGTCTTCAAGAGCTGGATGGCTACCTACTAGAGTTGAGCAAAACGATTGGTTTACTGGCCATATCGGGAACCTGTGGCAGCTGGACCAGGACACCACAAACTTCCTGTTACCTGCCAGAATCTTTGATGCCTCTTCCAAATAGATGGCCTCTGCTACATCAAAATTGTGTCATGATGTGCATTGCGCCATGAAGTGATGTGCATCCTAATCAGAAGAGGCGTTTTCATGAGGGTGTCACGTCCCCCTGAAAGACCTGGAGTTAGACGGTCATGGATTTAGGTTAATCTGATACTGAAGAGGTTAACAACCCTTTCTATGCCGGTCAGAAACATGCAGCTCCATTTCAGCTGCTTCTAGTCTGGTCATTACCTCTTCCTATACAAACTGGTCAGACATTCTTGTCCCCCGCCAGTGAAAGATTTGTCTTCCTGTGCTGTGTGCTAAAGCTAAGTGGTTGTAGTAGAGCTGTCATAGTAGTGATCTGTGGTTTGCTGTTGTTCATGTGTGTTTATCTCCTGGTCCTTATTCCCATTTAGTTTATTCCTCCCTGTCCCTATCCTCCTCCCTATTGTTAGTTAGTGCTTTTGTATGATAGAGGTTTTCTGTTATCCCTATTTTGGCTTTGTGTCTTGTTTACCTTTCATTTCTGTCCCATGCCTCATGGGGATGGGGAGGGGACAGATCATAGTAAGGTCGGAGACTCGGGCCTCTACCTTCAAGAGTACCTCCAGGACAGGTCTAGTTAGGGTCCCAGTTCCAGGGACAGTTTGTGGCCTCCCTTCCTTACCAAAGATCGTCACAGCATGACAGGCGCCCTGGATGCCAGCTGGTACTAGGAAGTTCTCATTGCTCTGATTTGGCTGTATTGGACCTGATCCTGTAAATCTTAATCATCAACTCTACCCCTGATGAATCCTGCAAAAGTGGAAGACATGGTGGGAGCTTGAAACGACTTCTCAGAAATTTATGTAATGCATTTCTGTAATGCCTGGGTGTAATACGTGCAATAGTGAAACAATACCTGGCAAAAGCCTTAACTTTCATTGGCCAAAATCACTGTTGTGCACAAACTGAAATATATTGGAGGCAAATTACAGTTTTATTTAGTTCACAATATGAAACTACGGTACTTTAACCCCTTCGCGCCATGCGCCGTACTAGTACTGTGCTGCGCCGCGGTGATCGGGTGCGGGTGTCAGCTGTATATGACAGCTGACACCCCACAGCAATGCCCACGATTGGCGCTAGCGCTGATCGCGGGCATTTAACCCCCCTGATGCCGCTGTCAGTAGTGACAGCGGCACAGAGGGGGATCGCGCAGGGACGGGGGCTCCCTGCGCTGTCCCACCGGAGCGACGCAATGCGATCGCGTTGCTCCGGTGATCCGGAAGGAGTCCCCGGCTCCAAGATGGCCGCGGGACTCCTCCTGGGTTATGAAGTGACGTGGCTAGCCGGCCGGCGCCTGCTGAGAGCTGTCGCCGGAAAGCCTCCTGCACTGCCTGTCAGATCACTGATCTAACACAGTGCTATGCACAGTGTCAGATCAGCGATCTGATCTAATATAGTGATGTCCCACCCTGGGACAATGGTAGAAAGTAAAAAAAAAAAAAATAGAATGTATAAATAAATAAAAAAATCCCCAAATAAAGGAAAAAAAATAAATTTCCCAATAAATCCATTTATTTATGTAAATTATAAAAAAACAATAAAAGTACACATATTTGGTATCGCCGTGTCCGTAACGACCCGCTCTATAAAACTATCCCAATAGTTAACCCCTTCAGTAAACACTGCAAAAAATAAATAGAAAACTAGGCAAAAAACAACACTTTATTATCATACAGGCGAACAAAAGTGGAATAACACGCGATCAAAAAGACGGATATAAATAAACATGGTACTGCTGAAAACGTCATAAAAAAAAAGCTGCCACACAGCGTCATCAGCAGAAAAATAAAAAAGTTATAGCTCTCAGAATAAAGCGATGCAAAAACAATTATTTTTTATATAAAATAGTTTTTATTGTGTAAAAGCGCCAAAACATAAAAAAATTATATAAATGAGGTATCGCTGTAATCGTACTGACCTGAAGAATAAAACTGCTTTATCAATTTTACCACACGTGGAACGGTATAAACGCCCCCCTAAAAGAATTTCAGGAATTGATGGTTTTTGTTCATTCCGCCTCACAAAAATCGGAATAAAAAGAGATCAAAAAATGTTATATGCCCGAAAATGGTACCAATAAAAACATCAACTCGTCCCGCAAAAAACAAGACCTCACATGACTCTGTGGGCCAAAATATGGATAAATTATAGCTCTCAAAATGTGGTGATACAAAAACTATTTTTTGCAATAAAAAGCGTCTTTTAGTGTGTGATGACTGCCAATCATAAAAATCCGCCAAAAAAACGCTATAAAAGTAAATCAAACCCCCCTTCATCACCCCCTTAGTTAGGGAAAAATAATAACATTTTAAAAAATGTATTTATTTCCATTTTCCCATTAGGGTTAGGGTTAGGGCTAGGGTTAGAGTTGGGGTTAGGGCTAGGGTTGGGGTTAGGGTTTCAGTTAGAATTGGGGAGTTTCCACTGGTTAGATACATCAGGGCTCTCCAAACGCGACATGGCGTCCAATCTCAATTCCAGCCAATTCTGCGTTGAAAAACGAAAACAGTGCTCCTTCCCTTCCGAGTTCTCCCGTGCACCCAAACAGTGGTTTACCCCCACATATAGGGTATCAGCATTCTCAGGACAAATTGGACAACAACTTTTGGGGTCCAATTTGTCCTGTTACCCTTGGGAAAATAAAAATTTGGGGGCTAAAATATCATTTTCGTGGAAAAAAATATATTTTTTATTTTCACGGCTCTGCATTATAAACTGTAGTGAAACACTTGTTGTTTCAAAGTTCTCACAACACATCTAGATAAGTTTCTTGGGGGGTCTAGTTTCCAATATGGTGTCACTTGTGGGGGGTTTCTACTGTTTAGGTACATCAGGGGCTCTGCAAATGCAACATGATGCCTGCAGATCAATCCATCTAAGTCTGCATTCCAAACGGCGCTCCTTTCCTTCCGAGCTCTGCCATGCGCTCAAACAGTGGTTTATCCCCATATATGGAGTATCAGCGTACTCAGGACAAATTGCACAACAACTTTTGGGGTCCAATTTATCCGGTTACCCTTGGGAAAATAAAAAATTTGGGGTGAAAAGATCATTTTTTGTGAAAAAAAATGTGATTTTTTTTGCGGCTCTACATTATAAACTTCTGTGAAGCACTTGGAGGTTCAAAGTGCTCATCACACATCTAGATTAGTTCCTTAGAGGGTCTGCTTTCCAAAATGGTGTCACTTGTGGGGGGTTTCCACTGTTTAGGCACATCAGGGGCTCTCCCAACGCTACATGGTGTCCGATCTCAATTCCAGCAAATTTTGCATTGAAAAGTCAAATGGCGCTCCTTCCCTTCCGAGCTCTGCCATGCGCCCAAACAATGGTTTACCCCAACATATGGGGTATCGGCGTACTCAGGACAAATTGTACAACGACTTTTGTGGTCCAATTTCTCCTGTTACCCTTGGTAAAATAAAACAAATTGGATCTGAAGTAAACGAAAAAAGTTAAATGTTCAATTTTTTTTTAAACATTCCAAAAATTCCTGTGAAGCACCTGAAGGGTTAATAAACTTTTTGAATGTGGTTTTGAGTACCTTGAGGGGTGCAGTTTTTAGAATGGTGTCACTTTTGGGCATTTTCTGTCATATAGACCCCTCAAAGTCACTTCAAGTGTGAGGTGGTCCCTAAAAAAAATGGTTTTGCAAATGTTGTTGTAAAAATGATAAATCGCTGGTCAACTTTTAACCCTTATAACTCCCTAACAAAAAAAAAAAAATTATGTTTCCAAAATTGTGCTGATGTAAAGCAGACATGTGGGAAATGTTGTTTATTAACTATATTATGTGATATAACTCTCTAATTTAAGGGCATAAAAACTAAAAGTTTGAAAATTGCAAAATTTTCACAATTTTCGACAAATTTCCATTTTTTTTCACAAATAAATGCAAGTCATATCAAAGAAGTTTTACACTATCATAAAGTACAATATGTCATGAGAAAACAATCTCAGAATCACCAGGATCCGTTGAAGCATTTCAGAGTTATGACCTCATAAAGTGACAGTGGTCAGAATTGTAAAAATTGGCCCGGTCACTTAGGTGAAAACAGGCTTCGGGGTGAAGGGGTTAAAGAATGACAATTTTGAAATAAGCATTGTTATTAGAGAAACATGAAGCAGCAGCAGACTATAAACTGATCACTATTTCACAGTAAACTAATATTTATATCCAAATTGAAAATTCGACATTAGAAACCAGCCCTTCTAAACTAATTCAGACATACTGTCCAAAGTTACCGCAGAAATTGCTTTCTGTCTGAATTGATCAATAAACCGATGGACATTCAGGATGAAGATTCCCTGGGAGACAAATGTATAATCTGTCCCCAGAGATTCCTATCCTGCCAGATCCCAATAGAAGGTCTGAAGATAATATGCCTTTGAAGTAAGAATACATTACATTGCAATGCTTTTCTGCAATGGGCCATTGTTAAAGTACATTACAAATCCAATGTACATACGTGTTGGATTTTTTTTTTATTTCACACAGAAATCTGAGACTAAAACCTGGATTTCTGATGCAGATGTGCCATTAGAGCTTGAGGATTAGCTTCAATGCAGGAACAGGGAATGTGCGGGGATTTTAAAATCAGCAGTGTTTTTTTATATTTTGCATGTCAATAAGGTGAAAATCACTTACAATAAAATTGAACCTATTGCATTTGTGTGTGGAAGTGCATTGGAGCCTGATGATGAACGCTCTGCTCCTCTGCTGCACACTGTATTCCCTGCTATGTATCGGAGCCAACAACCTGTCAATCAAACAAAGGAGAGTGGAGCTACATAAGGAATACAGTGTGAGTCCGAGGAGCTAGAAGTTCATTATCACGTCCCCATGCACTTTCAGACTCATATGCGACCTTCAAATCAAGATTTCTCCTTTCTGAAGCAACGCATTGAAGTAATAAACAGATCAACTTGCTCATCTTTTAAAGGGCTACACATACATAAATGTTTTGGGGGTCTAGAAGTGTCAATTGATTATGTCATGATCTGTTTTGTCCCATCAATATAACTTTTCGTATACTATTACATTTACAAAAAATATTACCAAATGTTATTAGCACATCCTAAAATCATTAGAAATATGGGGAATTTACAGAGATCAGTTAAATGCAAAGGGACAGACAGAGCCCTTTCTCCTAACTGCCCAGCCCTCCTCCTCCAAAACCAACTTCTCCACCATTACAGAAGATCGACTCTCCACTCTACTCTCAAGATCGCATCTCATCACCTGTGCACTTGACCCGATCCCATCCCACTTCATCCCAAACCTCACCACAGTCTTCATCCCAACCCTAACCCATCTCTTCAACCTATCACTAACAACTGGTGTCTCCCCTCAAGCTTTAAATATGCCTCAATCACACCTATCCTCAAAAAGCCCTCTCTTGACCCATCCTCTGTATCTAGCTATCGCCCTATATCACTTCTCCCCTATGCCTCAAAACTACTGGAACAACAAGCCCATCTTGAACTGTCCTCCCACCTCTCTTCTTGCTCCCTCTTTGACCGCTTACAATCTGGCTTCCGGTCACACCACTCCACTGAAACTGCCCTAACTAAGGTCACCAATGACCTATTAACTGCCAAGGCCAAGCGACACTACTCTGTCCTCCTCCTCCTCGACCTGTCGGCTGCCTTTGACACAGTGGACCATTCCCTTTTATTACAGACCCTCTCATCCATTGGCATCACAGACGTGGCCCTATCCTGGATCTCGTCATACTTACCAGACCGGACATTCAGTGTCTCCCACTCACACACCACCTCCTCACCTCATCCCCTATCTATCGGAGTCCCACAAGGTTCAGTCCTAAGGCCCCTGCTCTTCTCCATTTACACCTTCCACCTGGGACAGCTCATAGAATCTCACGGCTTTCAGTATCATCTCTATGCTGACGACACACAGATCTACATCTCTGGACCAGATATCACCACCCTACTAACCAGAATCCCACAATGTCTGTCCGCTAGGGTTGAGCGAAACGGGTCGATCATTTTCAAAAGTCGCCGACTTTTGGCTAAGTCGGCGTCTCATGAAACCCGATCCGACCCCTGTGCTTGTCGGCCATGCGGTACGCGACTTTCGCGCCAAAGTCGCGTTTCAATGACGCGAAAAGCGCCATTTCTCAGCCAATGAAGGTGAACGCAGAGTGTGGGCAGCGTGATGACATAGATCCTGGTCCCCACCATCTTAGAGAAGGGCATTGCAGTGATTGGCTTGCTGTCTGCGGCGTCACAGGGGCTATAAAGGGGCGTTCCCGCCGACCGCCATCTTACTGCTGCTGATCTGAGCTTAGGGACAGGTTGCTGCCGCTTCATCAGAAGCAGGGAGAGCGTTAGGCAGGGTCCACTAACCACCAAACCGCTTGTGCTGCAGCGATTTCCACTGTCCAACACCACCTTCGGTGTGCAGGAACAGTGGAAGCTATTTTTTTTTTTTTTTCCCCTCAGCGCTGTAGCTCATTGGGCTGCCCTAGAAGGCTCCGTGATAGCTGTATTGCTGTGTGTACGCCACTGTGGAAACCAACTGCTTTTTTCAAAGCACATATCCTCTTGTTCCTTCCTTTCTGCACAGCTATCTTTTTTGTTTGTCCACACTTTTTATTTAATTTGTGCATCAGTCCACTCCTATTGCTGCCTGCCATACCTGGCTTACATTACTGCAGGGAGATAGTAATTGTAGGACAGTTTTTTTTTTTTTTTTGTTTTTTTTTTGGGGGAGATTAAGATTGGCATTTCTGCTACAGTGCCATCCCTGTGTGTGCCATCTCTCACTGAGTGGGCCATAGAAAGCCTATTTATTTTTTCCGTGATTTGTGTTCTAAAATCTACCTCAACACAGAAACACTACATCAATCAGTGGGAGAAAAATATTGGCCTCAGTCAGGGCTTGTGTGCCACTGCTGTGTGTGCGCTATCTCTCATTCAGTGGGCTATAGCAAGCCTATATTTTTTTTTTTTTTTTTTTTTTTAATATTATTTGGTTTCAAAAGTCTCCCTGAAAAAAAAAAAAAACCTAAAAAAACAGTGGGAGAGTAATATTGCCCTTTCAGCTTGTGTGCCAGTCTTGACTCCTGGGTGTGCCACCTCTCTCCCTCTCATTCAGTGGGCCATAGAAAGCCTATTTATTTTTTTTTTTAAATATTATTGGGTTTCTAAAGTCTCCCTGAAAAAAACAAAAAATACATAAAAAAACAGTGGGAGAGTAATATTGCCCTTTCAGCTTGTGTGCCAGTCTTGACTCCTGGGTGTGCCACCTCTCTCCCTCTCATTCAGTGGGCCATAGAAAGCCTTTTTTTTTTTTGGTTTTTTTAATATTATTTGGTTTCTAAAGTCTCCCTGAAAAAAACAAAAAAAAACATAAAAAACAGTGGGAGAGTAATATTGCCCTTTCAGCTTGTGCGCCAGTCTTGACTCCTGGTTGTGCCACCTCTCTCTCTCTAATTGTGGGCCATAGAAAGCCTTTTTTTTTTTTTTAAATATTATTGGGTTTCTAAAGTCTCCCTGAAAAAACAAAAAATACATAAAAAAACAGTGGGAGAGTAATATTGCCCTTTCAGCTTGTGTGCCAGTCTTGACTCCTGGGTGTGCCACCTCTCTCCCTTTCATTCAGTGGGCCATAGAAAGCCTATTTATTTTTTCCGTGATTTGTGTTCTAAATTCTACCTCAACACAAAAACACTACATCAATCAGTGGGAGAAAAATATTGGCCTCAGTCAGGGCTTGTGTGCCACTGCTGTGTGTGCTATCTCTCATTCAGTGGGCTATAGCAAGCCTATTTTTTTTTTTTTAATATTATTTGGTTTCTAAAGTCTCCCTGAAAAAAAAAAAAAACCTAAAAAAACAGTGGGAGAGTAATATTGCCCTTTCAGCTTGTGTGCCAGTCTTGACTCCTGGGTGTGCCACCTCTCTCCCTCTCATTCAGTGGGCCATAGAAAGCCTATTTATTTTTTTTTTAAAATATTATTGGGTTTCTAAAGTCTCCCTGAAAAAACAAAAAATACATAAAAAAACAGTGGGAGAGTAATATTGCCCTTTCAGCTTGTGTGCCAGTCTTGACTCCTGGGTGTGCCACCTCTCTCCCTTTCATTCAGTGGGCCATAGAAAGCCTATTTTTTTTTTTTTTAATATTATTTGGTTTCTAATTCTCCCTGAAAAAAAAAAAAAAACCTAAAAAAACAGTGGGAGAGTAATATTGCCCTTTCAGCTTGTGTGCCAGTCTTGACTCCTGGGTGTGCCACCTCTCTCCCTCTCATTCAGTGGGCCATAGAAAGCCTATTTATTTTTTTTTTTAAATATTATTGGGTTTCTAAAGTCTCCCTGAAAAAACAAAAAATACATAAAAAAACAGTGGGAGAGTAATATTGCCCTTTCAGCTTGTGTGCCAGTCTTGACTCCTGGGTGTGCCACCTCTCTCCCTTTCATTCAGTGGGCCATAGAAAGCCTATTTTTTTTTTTTTTAATATTATTTGGTTTCTAATTCTCCCTGAAAAAAAAAAAAAATACATAAAAAAACAGTGGGAGAGTAATATTGCCCTTTCAGCTTGTGCGCCAGTCTTGACTCCTGGTTGTGCCACCTCTCTCTCTCTAATTGTGGGCCATAGAAAGCCTTTTTTTTTTTTTAAAATATTATTGGGTTTCTAAAGTCTCCCTGAAAAAACAAAAAATACATAAAAAAACAGTGGGAGAGTAATATTGCCCTTTCAGCTTGTGTGCCAGTCTTGACTCCTGGGTGTGCCACCTCTCTCCCTTTCATTCAGTGGGCCATAGAAAGCCTATTTTTTTTTTTTTTAATATTATTTGGTTTCTAATTCTCCCTGAAAAAAAAAAAAAAACCTAAAAAAACAGTGGGAGAGTAATATTGCCCTTTCAGCTTGTGTGCCAGTCTTGACTCCTGGGTGTGCCACCTCTCTCCCTCTCATTCAGTGGGCCATAGAAAGCCTATTTATTTTTTTTTAAAAATATTATTGGGTTTCTAAAGTCTCCCTGAAAAAACAAAAAATACATAAAAAAACAGTGGGAGAGTAATATTGCCCTTTCAGCTTGTGTGCCAGTCTTGACTCCTGGGTGTGCCACCTCTCTCCCTCTCATTCAGTGGGCCATAGAAAGCCTTTTTTTTTTTTGGTTTTTTTAATATTATTTGGTTTCTAAAGTCTCCCTGAAAAAAACAAAAAAAACATAAAAAACAGTGGGAGAGTAATATTGCCCTTTCAGCTTGTGCGCCAGTCTTGACTCCTGGTTGTGCCACCTCTCTCTCTCTAATTGTGGGCCATAGAAAGCCTTTTTTTTTTTTTTTTTTAATATTATTTGGTTTCTAAAGTCTCCCTGAGAAAAAAAAATAAATAAATTAGGTGGGAGATTAATATTGACATTAGTGCTTGAGTGACAGTCCTGCGTGTGTGTCATCTCTGTGATTTTGTGCCACAGAAAACAGAGTGTGTAACATTGTGCCTGATTTTCCTTGTGGTCTCACCAACCTGTTAAGGGATATTGAAATCATACTGAAGTTATAGCTCACCGTGTAAGTTGTTTGATAGCAACAAATAAAGTTACTTTGGTTAAGATTTTAAAACAATGAGGAAGTCTGGTGCAAGAGGTCGTCGTGGGCGTTCATTGTCAGCTGGTAATGATGGTAGTGGTAGTGGAGCATCAGGTGGTCGTGGGGATAAAAATATTCCACCTAAGTCTGGAGCTGTGGAGCCAGTTTCGTCGTCAGGCTACACAAGGCCTCGAACGCTCTCTTTTCTGGGAGTAGGAAAACCGCTTTTAAAGGCGGAGCAGCAACAGCAAGTTTTGGCTTACATTGCAGACTCAGCCTCTAGCTCTTTTGCCTCCTCTTCCGAAACTGGTAAATGTAAAAGCAGCGCGTCGCTTGTGGATGTTCACGGTCAGGGACAAGTCGCTTCCTTGTCCTCCTCAGCAAAAACTACAACAAGAGAGAAGGATGCAGCAGGCGACACAACGGGTCACTCCATGGAGCTCTTTACACATACCGTCCCTGGCTTAGAAAGTGAAACATTTAACAGGCCATGCCCATTACAAGTATATTCTGACATGGAGTGCACTGATGCACAGCCACAGCCAGAGTACTATGCTGCTCCTTTGACTCAGACCACCACATTGCCCTCTCAGGGTACAGATCCACAATCAGACCCTGATGAGACTATGTTGCCCCGCCACGAACGCTATACCACCGACCGACACAGTGACACAGACGAAGTTGCACACGAGCTCGAAGAGGAGGTAATAGATGACCCAGTTATTGACCCCGATTGGCAGCCATTGGGGGAACAGGGTGCAGGCGGCAGTAGTTCAGAAGCGGAGGTGGAGGAGGGGCCGCAGCAGGCATCAACATCGCAACAGGTTCCATCTGCCGGGCCCGTATCTGGACCAAAACGCGTGTCAAAGCCAAAACCTGTTGGAGCACAGCGTTGCCATCCGGTTAAAGCTCAGTCTGCAATCCCTGAAAAGGGATCAGAGTCTAGGAAGAGTGCAGTCTGGCATTTTTTTAAACAACATCCAACTGATCAGCGCAAAGTCATCTGTCAAAAATGTTCAACTAGCTTAAGCAGAGGTCAGAATCTGAAAAGTCTAAATACTAGTTGCATGCATAGACACTTAACCACCATGCATTCTCAAGCCTGGACTAACTACCAAACGTCCCTCAAGGTTGTAGCACCCTCGGCCAATGAAGCTAGTCAGCAACGCAACATCCCTTCCGTCACTGTAAGGCCACCATTTTCCGCACCACCGGCAGTATCTGTGCAGGTTTCTTTGCCAGCCAAAAGCAGTCAGGGTCAGGGAATCACCAGTTTTGTAGGAGGAAATATTGCATGTAGGGCACCGGCGGAAACAATACCGTCTCCAACCGTCTCTCAGTCTGCCATGTCCACCGGCACACCCGAAAGTTCCACGATCTACAGCTCTCCAGTCCAGCTCACCCTACATGAGACTCTGGTTAGAAAAAGGAAGTACTTATCCTCGCATCCGCGTACACAGGGTTTTAACGCCCACATAGCTAGACTAATCTCGTTAGAGATGATGCCCTACCGGTTAGTTGAAAGCGAAGCTTTCAAAGCCCTGATGGAGTACGCTGAACCACGATACGAGCTACCCAGTCGACACTTTTTTTCCAGAAAAGCCATCCCAGCCCTGCACCAGCATGTTAAACAGCGCATCGTCCATGCACTCAGGCAATCTGTGAGTACAAAGGTGCACCTGACTACAGATGCATGGACCAGTAGGCATGGCCAGGGACGTTATGTGTCCATCACGGCACACTGGGTGAATGTGGTGGATGCAGGGTCCACAGGCGACATCAATTTAGGGACAGTTGTGCCTAGCCCACGGTCTAGGAAACAGTTGGCTGTAGGCGTTCGCACCCCCTCCTCCTCCTCCTCGTCCTCCTGCAGAAGCTACAGCTCTTCCACAGAACGCAGTCGGCCAACCACTCCATCGGCAGATGACACTGTTGCACACCAGTTGTCCCATTATGGGCCAGCTACTGCCAAGCGTCAGCAGGCTGTATTGGCTATGAAGTGTTTGGGCGACAACAGACACACCGCGGAAGTTCTGTCCGAGTTCTTGCAACAAGAAACGCAGTCGTGGCTGGGCACAGTAGATCTTGAGGCAGGCAAGGTAGTGAGTGATAACGGAAGGAATTTCATGGCTGCCATCTCCCTTTCCCAACTGAAACACATTCCTTGCCTGGCTCACACCTTAAACCTGGTGGTGCAGTGCTTATTGAAAACTTATCCTGGGTTCTCCGACCTGCTCCTCAAAGTGCGTGCACTTTGCTCACATATCCGACGTTCGCCTGTACACGCCAGCCGTATGCAGACCTATCAGCGGTCTTTGAACCTTCCCCAGCATCGCCTAATCATAGACGTTGCAACAAGGTGGAACTCAACACTGCACATGCTTCAGAGACTGTGCGAACAGAGGCGTGCTGTTATTTATTTGTGGGAGGATACACGGGCAGGCAGTAGGATGGCAGACATGGAGTTGTCAGGTGTGCAGTGGTCGAAGATACAAGACATGTGTCAAGTCCTTCAGTGTTTTGAGGAATGCACACGGCTGGTTAGTGCAGACAACGCCGTAATAAGCATGAGCATCCCCCTAATGCGTCTGCTGATGCAAAGTTTGACGCACATAAAGGAGCAGGCGTCTGCACCAGAGGAAGAGGGAAGCCTTGATGACAGTCAGCCATTGTCTGGTCAGGGCAGTGTACAGGACGAGGTAGCGGGCGAAGAGGAGGTGGAGGACGAGGAGGATGATGGGGATGAGTATATTTTTAATGCGGAAACTTTCACGGGGGCACAGGAAATTGGTTGCGTGTCACGGCCGGGTTCTGGTTTTTTGAGGGACACAAGTGACGTAGATTTGCCTGCAACTGCCCCTCAACCAATCACAACCGGAGATTTGACAAGTGGAACTTTGGCCCACATGGCGGATTATGCCTTACGTATCCTACAAAGGGACACACGCATTACGAAAATGATGAACGATGACGATTACTGGTTGGCCTGCCTCCTTGATCCACGCTATAAAGGCAAATTGCAAAATATTATGCCACATGAGAACTTGGAACTAATATTAGCAACCAAACAATCAACTCTTGTTGACCGTTTGCTTCAGGCATTCCCAGCACACAGCGCACGTGATCGTTCTCACACGAGCTCCAGGGGGCAGCAGACTAGGAGTGTTAGGGGTGCACACATCAGAAGTGGCGTTGGACAGAGGGGTTTTCTGACCAGGTTGTGGAGTGATTTTGCTATGACCGCAGACAGGACAGGTACTGCTGCATCAATTGAAAGTGACAGGAGACAACATTTGTCCAGTATGGTTACTAACTATTTTTCATCCCTTATCGATGTTCGCCCTCAACCGTCATTCCCATTTGATTACTGGGCCTCCAAATTAGACACCTGGCCAGAATTGGCAGAATATGCATTGCAGGAGCTTGCTTGCCCGGCAGCAAGTGTCCTATCAGAAAGAGTATTCAGTGCTGCAGGGTCAATATTAACCGAAAAAAGGACTCGTCTGGCTACCCAAAATGTTGACGATCTAACATTCATTAAAATGAACCACAACTGGATTTCAAAATCTTTTGCCCCACCTTGCCCGGCCGACACCTAGCTTTCCTATGAAAAGCTCTTGCCTGTGAATTACTTTTCTAATGTCTAATTTGCTGCTGCAGATTGTACAGCATACGACATGTTTACACCTCCCTAAATGGCCAAACTCCCCACACGGGGCCGTGGTATCGCGACTTGGCGCAAGCACCCGTGAGACTGCTGTTTGTCTGAAGAGGTGGGTGTGCTCGCTTTTGGTTGACGGCATTGCTACTGGGTCCCTCATAGTACAATGTAGTGTCTCTGGCGGTGGTGGTGCGCACCCAACGTCAGACACACCGTTGTAACATGAGTGGCCCTGGGGCGGTCCCGCCGGCCTCAAGAGAGTTCCCCCCTACCCCAGCTCAAACTGGGCTCTACTACGTGCAAAATTATGTCGCACAGCTCCACCAATCTTTAGTCTATTCGCTGACATCATTCAATGTCTGGCACTGACAATACAAATTTGTAGACATCTATGATGCAACTTAAAGTAGTCTGTGTCTGTGTCCTATATTGGCACCATTAAATAGTTACTGCCAAATTACTATGTCAGAAACACAGCAGATGAGCCCACCCCTGTACCTAAGTATGCCATCTTTTTTTTTGTTTTGGTTGTTTTGCGAGACATTAACATCTATTTATATTTTGGGAGTACTGGGACAGACACTCCTTGCACTACTCCTCCACTCAGCACCAAGCTGCCTGCCCGTGTATCCATGTAACCGCTGTAAAACTGCCATGAGCCTATTGTTTGTTATTTTAGGCCTTTGATAGCCTGTCTGCGGTCCCTACTCCTCCACTGACCACCAAGCTGCCTGCCCGTGTATCCATGTAACCGCTGTAAAACTGCCATGAGCCTATTGTTTGTTATTTTAGGCCTTTGAAGCCTTTCTGCGCTCCCTCCTTCCACTAGTCCTCCACTGACCAGACCACTGCTGCCCGTGTACCCCTGGAACCAATTTTAAAGTGCCTACAGCCAGCCCATTTTATTGTGTTAGGCCTTCGAAGCCTGTCTGCGGTCCCTCCTTCCACTAGGCCTCCACTGACCAGACCACTGCTGCCCGTGTACCCCTGGAACCAATTTTAAAGTGCCTACAGCCAGCCCATTTTATTGTGTTAGGCCTTCGAAGCCTGTCTGCGGTCCATACTTCCACTAGGCCTCCACTGACCAGACCACTGCTGCCCGTGTACCCCTGGAACCAATTTTAAAGTGCCTACAGCCAGCCCATTTTATTGTGTTAGGCCTTCGAAGCCTGTCTGCGGTCCATACTTCCACTAGTCCTCCACTGACCAGACCACTGCTGCCCGTGTACCCCTGGAACCAATTTTAAAGTGCCTACAGTCAGCCCATTTTATTGTGTTAGGCCTTCGAAGCCTGTCTGCGGTCCATACTTCCACTAGTCCTCCACTGACCAGACCACTGCTGCCCGTGTACCCCTGGAACCAATTTTAAAGTGCCTACAGTCAGCCCATTTTATTGTGTTAGGCCTTCGAAGCCTGTCTGCGGTCCATACTTCCACTAGGCCTCCACTGACCAGACCACTGCTGCCCGTGTACCCCTGGAACCAATTTTAAAGTGCCTACAGCCAGCCCATTTTATTGTGTTAGGCCTTCGAAGCCTGTCTGCGGTCCATACTTTAAATACTCCTCCACTCAGCACCAAGCTGCCTGCCCGTGTATCCATGTAACCGCTGTAAAACTGCCATGAGCCTATTGTTTGTTATGTTAGGCCTTTGATAGCCTGTCTGCGGTCCCTACTTTAAATACTCCTCCACTGACCACCAAGCTGCCTGCCCGTGTATCCATGTAACCGCTGTAAAACTGCCATGAGCCTATTGTTTGTTATGTTAGGCCTTTGATAGCCTGTCTGCGGTCCTTACTTTAAATACTCCTCCACTCACCACCTAGCTGCCTGTGTATCCATGTAACCGATGTAAAACTGCCATGACTGCCTACTGTTTGTTATTTTAGGCCTTTGATAGCCTGTCTGCGGCCCCTACTTGCAATACTCCTCCACTGACCACAATGCTGCCTGGAGTGCCTGCCTGTGTATCCATGTAACCGATGTAAAACTGCCATGACTGCCTACTGTTTGTTATTTTAGGCCTTTGATAGCCTGTCTGCGGCCCCTACTTGCAATACTCCTCCACTGAGCACAATGCTGCCTGGAGTGCCTGCCTGTGTATCCATGTAACCGATGTAAAACTGCCATGACTGCCTACTGTTTGTTATTTTAGGCCTTTGATAGCCTGTCTGCGGCCCCTACTTGCAATACTCCTCCACTGAGCACAATGCTGCCTGGAGTGCCTGCCTGTGTATCCATGTAACCGATGTAAAACTGCCATGACTGCCTACTGTTTGTTATTTTAGGCCTTTGATAGCCTGTCTGCAGCCCCTACTTGCAATACTCCTCCACTGACCACACCAATGCTGCCCGTGTACCCCTGGAACCTATTTAAAAGTTCATAGAGCCTAGTTATATATTTTATTTACTATTAATAAGGCCATGATGGACTACGCTGTACCACGCTACAAGCTAACCAGTCGACACTTCTTTTGCGAGAAAAGCCATCCCAACCCTCCACCAGCATGTAGAAGACCGCATTGTCCATGCACTCTGGCAATCTGTGAGTACAAAGGTGCACCTGACAACAGACGCATGGACCTGTAGGCATGGCCACGGAAGATTACGTGTCCATTACGGCGCAATGGGTTAATGTGGTGGATGCATGGTCCACAGGGGACAGCCTACTAAGTCTGTCTGCAGTCCCTAATTCAAATTGTCCTCCACTGTCTAAATCGGAACTTCCACCTTCTGGCTTTCGGCCTATAGTATCAGAAATTAAACTGCATTTGGCCTTCAACTTTGGTTAGGGCCTACTAACGGCTTCTGCCCCTCCCTGGTGTTGCCCTCAACTAAATAAAGCTGAGCTTCAACCTTCCGGCTCTCATTATGTGGTTTAAAAAAAAAAAATGGTGGTTAGGGCCTACTAACGGCTTCTGCCCCTCCCTGGTGTTGTCCTCAACTAAATAAAGCTGAGCTTCAACCTTCCGGCTCTCATTAAGTGGTTTTTAAAAAAAAATGGTGGTTAGGGCCTACTAACGGCTTCTGCCCCTCCCTGGTGTTGTCCTCAACTAAATAAAGCTGAGCTTCAACCTTCCGGCTCTCATTAAGTGGTTTTAAAAAAAAAAAAATTGGTGGTTAGGGCCTACTAACGGCTTCTGCCCCTCCCTGGTGTTGTCCTCAACTAAATAAAGCTGAGCTTCAACCTTCCGGCTCTCATTATGTGTTTTTAAAAAAAAAATGGTGGTTAGGGCCTACTAACGGCTTCTGCCCCTCCCTGGTGTTGTCCTCAACTAAATAAAGCTGAGCTTCAACCTTCCGGCTCTCATTAAGTGGTTTTTAAAAAAAAATGGTGGTTAGGGCCTACTAACGGCTTCTGCCCCTCCCTGGTGTTGTCCTCAACTAAATAAAGCTGAGCTTCAACCTTCCGGCTCTCATTAAGTGGTTTTAAAAAAAAAAAAATTGGTGGTTAGGGCCTACTAACGGCTTCTGCCCCTCCCTGGTGTTGTCCTCAACTAAATAAAGCTGAGCTTCAACCTTCCGGCTCTCATTATGTGGTTTAAAAAAAAAAAATGGTGGTTAGGGCCTACTAACGGCTTCTGCCCCTCCCTGGTGTTGTCCTCAACTAAATAAAGCTGAGCTTCAACCTTCCGGCTCTCATTAAGTGGTTTTTAAAAAAAAATGGTGGTTAGGGCCTACTAACGGCTTCTGCCCCTCCCTGGTGTTGTCCTCAACTAAATAAAGCTGAGCTTCAACCTTCCGGCTCTCATTATGTGGTTTTAAAAAAAAAAAAATGGTGGTTAGGGCCTACTAACGGCTTCTGCCCCTCCCTGGTGTTGTCCTCAACTAAATAAAGCTGAGCTTCAACCTTCCGGCTCTCATTAAGTGGTTTTTAAAAAAAAATGGTGGTTAGGGCCTACTAACGGCTTCTGCCCCTCCCTGGTGTTGTCCTCAACTAAATAAAGCTGAGCTTCAACCTTCCGGCTCTCATTAAGTGGTTTTTAAAAAAAAATGGTGGTTAGGGCCTACTAACGGCTTCTGCCCCTCCCTGGTGTTGTCCTCAACTAAATAAAGCTGAGCTTCAACCTTCCGGCTCTCATTAAGTGGTTTTAAAAAAAAAAAAATTGGTGGTTAGGGCCTACTAACGGCTTCTGCCCCTCCCTGGTGTTGTCCTCAACTAAATAAAGCTGAGCTTCAACCTTCCGGCTCTCATTATGTGGTTTAAAAAAAAAAAATGGTGGTTAGGGCCTACTAACGGCTTCTGCCCCTCCCTGGTGTTGTCCTCAACTAAATAAAGCTGAGCTTCAACCTTCCGGCTCTCATTAAGTGGTTTTTAAAAAAAAATGGTGGTTAGGGCCTACTAACGGCTTCTGCCCCTCCCTGGTGTTGTCCTCAACTAAATAAAGCTGAGCTTCAACCTTCCGGCTCTCATTATGTGGTTTTAAAAAAAAAAAAATGGTGGTTAGGGCCTACTAACGGCTTCTGCCCCTCCCTGGTGTTGTCCTCAACTAAATAAAGCTGAGCTTCAACCTTCCGGCTCTCATTAAGTGGTTTTTAAAAAAAAATGGTGGTTAGGGCCTACTAACGGCTTCTGCCCCTCCCTGGTGTTGTCCTCAACTAAATAAAGCTGAGCTTCAACCTTCCGGCTCTCATTATGTGTTTTTAAAAAAAAAATGGTGGTTAGGGCCTACTAACGGCTTCTGCCCCTCCCTGGTGTTGTCCTCAACTAAATAAAGCTGAGCTTCAACCTTCCGGCTCTCATTAAGTGGTTTTAAAAAAAAAAAAAATGGTGGTTAGGGCCTACTAACGGCTTCTGCCCCTCCCTGGTGTTGCCCTCAACTAAATAAAGCTGAGCTTCAACCTTCTGCTCCAAATTACCATTTTAAAAAATGCAATAGGCTTTTCCGGCCTACTAAAGGTGTCTGCCCCTCCCTGGTGTTGTCCTCAACTGAACAAAGCTGAGCTTCCACATTCTGGCTTTCGCCCTATACTATCAGATATTAAACTGCATTTGGCCTACTAGTGTGGTTAGGCCCTTGAAACAGTGTCTGCTGCTCTTGGGTTTGCTACTCCACTGAACAAAGCAATGCCGCCTGTTTAGTCCTGTTACCAATTTTGAACTGCATGTAGCCTACTTTATTCTTTGGCCCTATATCTGTTTCCTCCTCATCCTGCCCATTGCCCAGCCACTGCTAAATGAGTCTGCTGGTACATTGACCTAGACCACTACATTCCCCTTGTACTCTACACAGCCAGAATCTGTCCCTGCTGAAAGTAAGGTTCCCCTTCCCGCATGTTATACCACCTTACACAGGGACAAAGAGGAAGGTGCAGATGAAAGTGCAGGTTCCTTCATCAGGTGGGGGGGCATACTCGTTGGCGACGTCACTGGCACAGGGCCCCTCAGAGTACGCAAAAGTGTCGCTGCTGGTGGGAGGCGCCCCCGCCATGCAAACACACCGCCGTACTTTGAGGGGCCCTGTGCCAGTGGCAATGCGAACGAGTGGGCCCCCCCCTGCTTGCTCAGGATCACAGCACTTGCAACTTTTAAATACTTACCTTTCCCTGCAACACCGCCGTGACGTAGTCCGCATTTCCTGGGCCCACGAAAAACTTGAGCCAGCCCTACTCCCCCCACAACTTTCCCCCAATTCCCTATGCCCAACTATTATTATACAGTTAATTAAGATTGGCAAGCTTCAGAAACAAGAATGGATGTTTTTGGCATTAAAATGGGCACTGTAGGTGTTTTCCTGGCCTCCACTCACTGCCGACTATGCTTCCCCATTGACTTGCATTGGGTTTCGTGTTTCGGTCGATCCCCGACTTTTAGCGATAATCGGCCGACTGCACTCGACTCGACTCTGGACAAAATCGGGTTTCCCAAAACCCTACTCGATCTTAAAAAAATGAAAGTCGCTCAACCCTACTGTCCGCTATTTCATCCTCCTTCTCTGCTAGATTTCTAAAACTTAATATGGACAAAACAGAATTCATCATCTTTCCCCCATCTCACTTGAGTCCCCCAACAGACCTATCCATTAAAGTAACTGGCTGCTCACTCTCTTCAGTCCCACAAGCTCGCTGCCTCGGTGTAATCCTTGACGCTGATCTCTCCTTCAAACCACATATCCAAGCCCTTTCCACTTCTTGCCAACTTCAACTCAAAAATATTTCCCGGATCCGTACATTCCTCAACCAAGAATCTGCAAAAACCCTAGTCCATGCCCTCATCATCTCCTGCCTCGACTACTGCAACCTCCTGTTCTGTGGCCTCCCCTCTAACACTCTCGCACCCCTCCAATCTATTCTAAACTCTGCTGCCCGACTAATCCACCTGTCCCCCTGCTATTCCCTGGCCTCTGCCCTCTCTCAATCCCTGCACTGGCTCCCCATTAACCAGATACTCCAGTTCAAAACCCTAACCATCACATACAAGGCTATCCACAACCTGTCTCCCCATACATCTGTGACCTCGTCTCCTGGTACTTACCTGCACGCAACCTCTGATCCTCACAAGATCTTCTTCTCTATTCCCCTCGTATCTCCTCTTCCCACAATCGCATACAAGATTTCTCCCGCGCATGCCCCCTACTCTGGAACTCTCTACCCCAACATATCGGACTCTCACCTACCATTGAAACCTTCAAAATGAACCTGAAGACCTACCTCTTCCAACAAGCTTACAACCTGCAGTAACCACCGATAGACCAAACCGCTGCACAACTAGCTCTGCCCTCACCTACTGTATCCTCACCCATCCCTTGTAGATTGTGAGCCCTCACAGGCAGGGTCCTCTCTCCTCCTGTACCAGTCATGACTTGTATTGTGTAAGATTACTGTACTTGTTTTTATTATGTATAGCCCTCCTCACATGTAAGCGCTATGGAATAAATGGCGCTATAATAATAAATAATAATAATAATAAAAGGGATACAGAGAAGGTGGACCATTACACATAATTCCGCTGTAACTGCTTGCTCCTAATTTTCAATATATAATGTCATCGCTAAAAGTGTTGGCAGTCTTGAAATTGTTCCAGAAAATGAGGTGTTTATCCCAGAAAATAATGGCAATTACATATGTTTTGTCATACATTTTTATTTCCTTTGTATGTTTTGGAACAACACAAAAAAAAACAGAGAGAAGTGAGTCGCACCACGGGCTAGGGGAACTCGGTACCGGGTCAGGTGTTCACAGGTGGATGTCACGGGGGCGACCCAGTCCGTGGCCCAGGGCGCCCATGTAAAAGGGAAAGGTCTTTAAAGGGAATAAAGTTTATGTTCGTGACGCCACCTGTGGTATTTGGTCAGGGTGACAGACGCTGCTTTAAGGGGTCCGCTGGGGTGATGTTATGGCAGCTAGATGGTATATCTTCCCACAGGTGAAGTATATCCCCAGGGCTCCCGGTGGTATGGTGAGAGGTGCAGAGAAGAACAAGGACACAGGATTGCAGTCTCTTTACCTTGTTTACTGTTGGTTTCAGCAACCACAGTCCAGGGCACCAGATCACAGGGCAGGTAGGGTCCGGCCGGTTTGGAGACAAGTCCAGAGTCACCTTGTCCAGGTGTAAATCAATAGCCTTCCCTTGCGCTGTAGTGGTGTAGTCCCTTACTGCTAAGCCTCTCGTAAGGTCCTCACAGATGTGGTGTTTCTCTCTCTCTCTGGGTGTAGGTGCGTGCCTCCTCCGTGCCTCCTGGGTGTAGGTGCGGACAGGTAATGTGCAGTTAGCTGTTCTGCCGGTCTCTGAAGTAAGGCGTAGAGGTCCTTACTACCTTGGTGTTCCGGCTACCGGCGTTCTGCGCCACAGAAGGAGGCAGCCTGCTCAGGGCTGTTCCCCTTCTGGTATCCTCTCCCGTGCTTTGCTTTCCTGCACGCTCACTGCAACATATTCTGCTTTCTAAGATGTCTCTTTCCTGGGAGCTGCAGCTCTTAGGGCATGCACAGCTCCGTGGACCCTCTGTCCTCCTCAGACGGCTGTCTGGAACTAACTCACTTTCCCTACAGACTACCAGTTATATATATATGGGGAGTCACCTAGTAAATAGGATCAAAAGCTCCCCCTGGTGGCCTGGAGTATGAATGTGTTGCATGCTTGTGGCACCTGGACGCAGTTAGCCTTCCTTGCCTCCAAACGTAGCATCACTCTCCCCGAGAGGAAAGCAATGCCACTGTGACGACCAGGACCCTGGGGCGCCACAGAAGAAAAAGGCAAATTGGCCATAATTTCACACAAAACCCCAAAAATGCATCGGACAAAATTGTTAACAGTTTTCCAAAATTGTGGGTAAACAACTTTGTTTCAAGCACGTGATGCTCATTCAAACTCACCTGTGGCAAGTAACAGGTGTGGGCAAATATGAAAATCAAACCAGAAACCAGAAAAAAAGGGGAGAAGTTGACTCAATCATTGCATTGTGTGTCTGTGTGTGCCACATTAAGCATGCAGAACAGAAAGAGGAGAAGAGAACTGTCTGAGGACAGCAATCAATCCAATAGATAGTATGTATACTGTAACTGGATCACTAGTCCAATAGCCCAAAACCAATAACCCCAAAACTACTTTCCTTAGTTAACATTGTAAAGCTCAGGATAGGTCATCAATACCAGATCTGCTGGGTTTGACATCCAGCATCCTATCAAACAACTGTTTATAGCTCTAGTATCAAACAAATGTAAACAGTGAACAAAGCTGAAATGGGGCAGTCAATAGGAAGCTGAAGGAAAATTGAAGGAACAGGAGCTGACACGCAGTACCTGGGAACAGCCACTGCAGAGTGAATGGAGCTGTGTTATTTCAGCTCTGTTTCTTATTTACACCTGCTGATTGTCAGAGTTTAAAAAAAAGGCTGTTTGGTGGGGTGCCGGTTGTCAGACCCCCTAGATCTGATACTGATGACCTATTCTAAGGATAGGTCATCATTATCTTAATGGTGAAATGTTTTAGCCCCCACTTGTGCCTTTTTACATTTTGTGGCAGAGCTCACTACAAGTGAAAGAGCATTTTGGGAAATCGGTCTGTCGCAGCTGCTTCGGCAGGGAGGTATATGTGGCTACTATGATGCGTTACATATATTAGTATAATTAGCAGGTGCTGAAATGTGTTATTTTTTTTATTTTACTCACTTATATAGTGCCATTAATTCCACAGCACTTTGCAGACATCATCATCACTGTCCTCATTGGGGCTCACAATCTAGATTACTATTGTTATAAAACAATTTAAAATAAGATGCAAGGTCAACAGCGTTACTGATATAAATTGAGTAATTCGTTGAGAACAAAATTATGTATTATTAGTCAGTGAAAACCGAAATCAACAACCAAGCGAGGACTGGATTCTAAATTGCCTCAAAAATAAAAAAAAAATAAATATCAGGCAGATCTAGCTTGTGTGACTCAGTAGTGTGTATGGCCCCCACAAGCCTTTATGCACTCCTGACAGTGTCTGGGCACAATCCTGTGAGGAGGCAGATGATGCCTCTCAGATATAGATCAGGACGTCAGTGAGCTCCTGGACAGTCTGTGCCACTACTTTGTGGCTTCAGATGCACAAATACATAATGTCCAAGAAGTTCTCAGTTATATTCAGATCTGGGGAATGTGAGAGCAAGTCCTTCATCCAGGAACTGCGTAAGCACTCTAGCCACATGAGGTCGGCCATTGTCCTGTACCAGGAGGAGCCCAGGACTCACTGCACCAGCATAAGGTCTGACTCTGAGGATTTCATTCTGATACCTAACACTAGTCATGATGCCACTGGCTGTACTATAAGGGTTTGTGTGATACTCTAATGGTATACTAATACTAATGGTATGCCTACCCAGGCCTTTACTGGCTCCCTGCCATATCGACAGCATAACATTCACCATGATGTCTGTAGACTCTTTTGAGTCTGCCACATGTGCTCATATCATATTATTTTTTGAGCAATATATATGGATCGCCCCCATGGGGCAGTGGGGTACTCGGTACCGGGTCCTGCGGTTCACAGGGGAATGTCACGGTGGCTGACCCGGTCCGTGGCCCTGGGACGTCCGTGTAAAAGGGAAAGGTCTTTAAAGGGATAAAGTTTGTGTTCGTGATGCCACCTGTGGTATTCGGTCAGGGTAACCGATGCTGCTTTAAGGGGTCCGCTGAGGTGATGTTATGTCAGCTAGATGGTATACCTTCCCACAGGTGAAGTGTATTCCCAGGGCTTCCCGGTGTATAGATGGTGGATGGTGAGAGGCGCAGAGAAGAACGAGGACACAGGGTTGCAGTCTCTTTACCTTTACTGAAGACTTCAGTATCCACAGCCCAGGGCACCAGATCACAGGGCAGGCAGAGTCCGGCCGGTTTGGAGGCAAGTGTCACGGGAAGACAAGGAGGGCGAGAGCTAATAACCCGGGCCCCTGCAATTTCCCTCAGACTAGGGAAACCCTGTCTGACCCTCTACCTGAAGTTTACACTGAAGGTGTTCATGTCCAGGCCTCCACCCTCACCCTGACTCCTGATTCAGCCCTAGACTGAACACCACCGCCCACCACCCAGTGAATGCCATAAACCAATACCCACAGTTATAACAAACAAGGATAAAGGAAAATATACACCACGCCGCAGTCACTCAGGAATACACTATAAATGTGCAGGGCAAAATAAATACAAATATAGGAAGGAGTAAATAAGACAAAGGAAAATACACCACCAGCAACGATTCTCCAACAACCAGCTCTCCACTCCGGACCGAGATAACTACGAATAAGACAGAAGCTATAATCGGCGATGCCCAAAGATCAGGAGAACTATTTAAAGGAAATGGGCATGGCCCAGCTTCCAATCCGAGGATCAGATAAATTAACCCTGGAGCAGCCAGACGAAAACTAGCCGACGCCAATGAGCAAACAGTGGTCAAACGCGGAATTACCGCTATCTGTCAGACGACCTGGTCTGAACAGTGTCCGACATGACAGTACCCCGCCTTCTACGAGGGACCCCAGGGCCCTCACGGCTTATAGGACCCGGCTTGTCCAGATGGCGACGATGAAAACACATGACTAGCCGATCCGCATGAATGTCCGAGGCTGGTACCCAGGACCTCTCCTCAGGCCCATAACCACGCCAGTGTACCAAATATTGTAAAGTGCGGCGCACCACACGAGAGTCAACCACCCTGGAGACTTCAAATTCTAGGTTACCATCCACCAAGACTGGAGGTGGCATAGGCGCCGCGTCCACAGAACCCACCACCTTCTTAAGAAGAGACCTGTGGAACACGTTGTGTATTTTATACACCGTAGGGAGCTCCAGTCGATACGCTACTGGGTTAATGACGGCGGTGACCCTAAATGGACCAATAAACCGTGGACCCAATTTAAGGGATGGTATCTTGAGTCTTATGTTTTTTGTGGATAACCACACCCAGTCATCCACACTCAGGTCCGGACCTGGCACACGCCTACTGTCAGCCACACGTTTGTACCTAGCACCCACACTCAACAGGCGCTGTTTCACTCTCCTCCAGACTGATGACAATTGTGTTCCTAACTGGTCTTCCTCTGGAACGCCGGAAGAGCCTCTCTGACTCAACTTACAAAACTGAGGATGTAGCCCGTAAACACAAAAAAACGGAGACTCCCCAGACGACTCCTGGCGGTGATTATTGATGGCAAACTCAGCCAAAGGAAGAAAGGTAGACCACTCCTCCTGGTTATCAGAGACAAAGCAGCGCAAGTACTGCTCCAAATTTTGGTTCATACGCTCGGTCTGACAATAGATGAAGCTGCGACTCAAGGAGAAGTCATTATTATGGGGGACTTCAACTACCCTGAAATAGATTGGGGAACAGAAACCTGCAGTTCCAGTAAAGGTAATCGGTTTTTGACAACTATGAGAGACAATTACCTTTCACAACTGGTTCAGGACCCAACAAGGAGGGGGGCACTGCTAGACCTAATATTAACCAACAGGCCAGACCGCATATCAAATATAAGGGTTGGGGGTCACTTGGGGAATAGTGATCACAAAATAATAAGTTTTCATGTAACCTTTAATAAGATGGGTAGTAGGGGGGTGACAAGGACACTAAACTTCAGGAGGGCAAATTTCCAACGGATGAGAGAGGATCTTGGTGCAATTAACTGGGACGATATCCTGAGACACAAAAATACACAAAGAAAATGGGAGACATTTATTAGCATCCTGGATAGGACCTGTGCACAGTATATACCGTATGGGAATAAACATACTAGAAATAGGAGGAAACCAATATGGCTAAATAGAGCTGTAAGGGGCGCAATAAGGGACAAAAAGAAAGCATTTAGAGAATTAAAGGAAGTAGGTAGTGAGGAGGCATTAAATAAATACAGAAAATTAAATAAATTCTGTAAAAAGCAAATCAAGGCAGCAAAGATTGAGACAGAGAGACTCATTGCCAGAGAGAGTAAAAATATTCCCAAAATATTCTTTAACTATATAAATAGTAAGAAACTAAAAAATGACAGTGTTGGCCCCCTTAAAAATAGTCTGGGTGAAATGGTGGATGAGGATGAGGAAAAAGCCAATATGCTAAATGACTTTTTTTTCATCAGTATTTACAAAAGAAAATCCCATGGCAGACAAAATGACTAGTGATAAAATTTCCCCATTAAATGTCACCTGCTTAACCCAGCAGGAAGTACGTCTAAAAATCACTAAAATTGACAAATCTCCGGGCCCGGATGGGATACATCCCCGAGTACTGCAGGAACTAAGTACAGTCATTGATAGACCATTATTTTTAATCTTTAAAGACTCCATAATAACAGGGTCTGTACCACAGGACTGGCGTATAGCAAATGTGGTGCCAATATTCAAAAAAGGGGCAAAAACTGAACTCGGTAATTATAGGCCAGTAAGCTTAACCTCTACTGTGGGTAAAATCCTGGAGGGCATTCTAAGGGATGCTATGCTGGAGTATCTGAAGAGGAATAACCTCATGACCCAGTATCAGCACGGGTTTACTAGGGACCGTTCATGTCAGACTAATTTGATCACCTTCTATGAAGAGGTAAGTTCCGGACTGGACCAAGGGAACCCAGTGGACGTAGTATATATGGACATTTCCAAAGCTTTTGATATGGTGCCACACAAAAGGCTGTTACATAAAATGAGAGTAATGGGGATAGGGGAAAATATGTGTAAGTGGGTTGAGAGCTGGCTCAGGGATAGGAAACAAAGGGTGGTTATTAATGGAGCACACTCGGACTGGGTCACGGTTAGCAGTGGGGTACCACAGGGGTCAGTATTGGGCCCTCTTCTTTTTAACATATTTATTAATGACCTTTTAGGGGGCATTCAGAGTAGAATTTCAATATTTGCAGATGACACTAAACTCTGCAGGGTAATCAATACAGGGGAGGACAATTTTATATTACAGGATGATTTATGTAAACTAGAAGCTTGGGCTGATAAATGGCAAATGAGCTTTAATGGGGATAAATGTAAGGTTATGCACTTGGGTAGAAGTAATAAGATGTATAACTATGTGCTTAATTCTAAAACTCTGGGCAAAACCGTCAATGAAAAAGACCTGGGTGTATGGGTGGATGACAAACTCATATTCAGTGGCCAGTGTCAGGCAGCTGCTACAAAGGCAAATAAAATAATGGGATGTATTAAAAGAGGCATAGATGCTCATGAGGAGAACATAATTTTACCTCTATACAAGTCACTAGTTCGACCACACTTAGAATACTGTGCACAGTTCTGGTCTCCGGTGTATAAGAAAGACATAGCTGAACTGGAGCGGGTGCAGAGAAGAGCAACCAAGGTTATTAGAGGACTGGGGGGTCTGCAATACCAAGATAGGTTATTACACTTGGGGCTATTTAGTTTGGAAAAACGAAGACTAAGGGGTGATCTTATTTTAACGTATAAATATATGAGGGGACAGTACAAAGACCTTTCTGATGATCTTTTTAATCATAGACCTGAGACAGGGACAAGGGGGCATCCTCTACGTCTGGAGGAAAGAAGGTTTAAGCATAATAACAGACGCGGATTCTTTACTGTAAGAGCAGTGAGACTATCGAACTCTCTGCCGTATGATGTTGTAATGAGTGATTCATTAATTAAATTTAAGAGGGGACTGGATACCTTTCTGGAAAAGTATAATGTTACAGGGTATATACACTAGATTCCTTGATAAGGCGTTGATCCAGGGAACTAGTCTGATTGCCGTATGTGGAGTCGGGAAGGAATTTTTTTCCCCATGGTGGAGTTACTCTTTGCCACATGGGGTTTTTTTGCCTTCCCTTGGATCAACATGTTAGGGCATGTTAGGTTAGGCTATGGGTTGAACTAGATGGACTTACAGTCTTCCTTCAACCTTAATAACTATGTATGTATCTATGTAACTTGACTGGGGATGAAACGCAGACGAATGAGACAACTTGATCCCCAGCCGTGAGCAAAATGCTTTCCAAAATTTTGCTACAAACTGAGTACCCCTATCTGACACGATGTCAGACGGAACTCCATGAAGCCTGACCACCTCCTGCACAAACACCTGAGCAAGAGTCTTAGCGTTAGGTAAAGAAGGCAAAGACACAAAGTGCGACATTTTTGAAAACCGATCCACAATCACCAAAATGACCATGTTCCCAGCTGAGGGAGGCAAATCAGTGATGAAATCCATGGAGATTTCCATCCATGGCTTACTAGGTACCTCCAGAGGAAGTAGTGTGCCAACAGGACGGGAGCGGGGCGTCTTCGCCCTAGCGCACGTGGTGCAAGCTGACACATATGAGACCACGTCCTGTCGGATTTTGGGCCACCAAAACCGACGTGACATCAACTCCAAAGTACCTCTAACCCCTGGGTGACCAGCCAGGACAGTATCATGATGCTCCGCCAACACCTTTAAGCGGAGATGAAGCGGTACAAAAGATTTGTTGATGGGAAGCTCAGATGGTACCTCCTCCTGAGCCTCGGCAATCTCAGCCTCAACCTCGGTAGTGAGGGCTGAAACCACAACACCCTTTTGGACAATGGGTACCGGATCCTCCCGAGGTTCTCCCCCCGGAAAACACCTGGACAGAGCATCCGCCTTAGTGTTTTTAGACCCTGGTCTGTAAGTGACAACAAAGTTGAACCGCGTGAAAAACAATGCCCAGCGAGCCTGCCTGGGAGACAGACGCTTGGCAGACTCCAAATACAGCAGATTTTTATGGTCGGTATTAACAGTGACCTGATGTACCGACCCCTCCAAGAAGTGTTGCCATTCCTCAAAGGCCATCTTAATGGCCAACAACTCCCTGTTGCCGATATCGTAGTTACGTTCGTCGGACAACAGTTTTTTGGAGAAATAGGCGCACGGACGCAAACCACTCAAGGATGAGCCTTGAGATAGTACCGCTCCCACACCAACCTCAGACGCATCGACTTCCTCGACAAAGGGTTTAGATACGTCTGGCTGCACAAGAATGGGGGCTGAAACAAAACTGTTCTTGAGAAATTCAAATGCGCGAACAGCAGCCTCAGGCCAAATGGAGAAATTGGTACCCTTTTTAGTCATGTCAGTTAGCCGTTTAGCAATGATAGAAAAATCCTTGATAAATTTCCTATAGTAGATAGAAAACCCAAGGAACCGCTGAAGTGCTTTCAGGTTATCAGGACGTTCCCAATGCAGCACCGCTTGCACCTTAGCGGCGTCCATTTTAAAACCAGAAGCAGACACAATATAACCCAAGAACGGCAACTCGAGCAAAAAATACACATTTCTCAAGTTTAGCATACAGCTTATTCTCTCTGAGAAGCTGTAACACCTGCCTGACATGATCTAAATGAGCATCACGGTCGCAAGAATATATGAGGATGTCATCTAGGTACACGATAACGAATTTCCCCAAAACATGCGAGAACACGTCATTGATGAAATGTTGGAACACTGCAGGTGCGTTAGTTAACCCAAAAGGCATCACCAAATTTTCAAAATGACCCTCAGGGGTATTAAAAGCCGTCTTCCACTCATCACCTTGACGGACTCTTATGAGGTTGTACGCCCCCCTGAGGTCAAGCTTGGTAAACCACTTAGCACCTGCCTCCTGGTTGAACAAGTCAGGTATCAGTGGCATAGGGTATGGATCACGAACCGTAATCTGGTTCAACTCCCTGAAATCCAAACACGGGCGTAATCCGCCATCTTTCTTCTTCACGAAGAAGAACCCTGCTGCCACCGGCGAGGATGACGGCCTGATGTGCCCTTTGCTCAAACTTTCAGAAATGTAATCCTTGAGCGCTTGTCTCTCCGGACCGGAGATGTTGAACATCCTTGCTTTAGGCAACTTGGCTCCTGGTTTAAACCTGATAGAACAGTCATAGGAGCGGTGTGGCGGCAACTCTGAACAACCCTTCTCAGAGAACACATCCGCATAATCCTGAAGTGACTCAGGAACGCTTGAAGTCACAGCGGACACACATGTGGCCAGGCAATTCTCCTGACAGAAATCACTCCACTGGATTATGTCCTGAGTTTTCCAGTCAATCACCGGGTTGTGTGTAGACAACCATGGAAAACCCAGAACCAATTGTGCCGGAAGACTCTTGAGCACCTTACATGTGACCTGCTCGAAATGAAGAACCCCAATGTGGAGTTTAACCTCAGCCACGAACTCAGTAATCTCCCCCTGAGGAAGAGGAGCAGAATTGATGGTGACCACACGGATAGGATGAGGCAGTTTTTCAATCTTAAAACCAGCAGTGCGCGCAAACTCCTCATCAATGAGATTTGTGGCGGAACCACTATCCACAAAAATAGTGATTGGTATCTCTCTGCCAGCGACAACAACTTTGGCAGGGAGCATGCACTGAGAAATCATCATGGAGGATATACATAAGCTCAGACTGGTCTCCTCCACACCCTCTGAGCTCAGAAGTTTTCCGCCGTTGCGTTTTTCTTTAACAGCAGAGGATAGATATTAATAAAATGACCAGTTTTACCGCAGAAAAAACAGGCTCCCTGCTTCCTGAGTACAGGGGTACGACTCTTAACATGTGACACCCCTGCGATTTGCATAGATTCCGTGGGCTCACCTGCAGCAACCTCACGTGAACCTAAACCTTCACCAACAGGTGGCGTCTCATGATTCCCCTGACGCAAACGTCGATCAATGCGGACAACTAGACTCATAGCGGAATCTAGTGAAGCAGGAGTCTCGTACATCAGGAGGGCTTTTTTAACCCTATAAGAAACTCCATGAATAAAGTGACTGCTGGCTCATTCCACTGAGTGTCAACTGCCCAGCGGCGAAATTCAGAACAGAAATCCTCTGCAACACGCTCCCCCTGGCAAATAGTGCGTAACTTAGATTCTGCTAGAGCCATTCTGTCTGGCTTGTCGTAAATGTGTCCTAGAGCAGAAAAGAAACACTCCACTGAGTTAAATGCAGCAGAATCAGACGGCAACGAAAATGCCCATGCTTGGGGATTCCCGCTTAATAATGACAACACCAGGCCCACACGTTGAGCCTCATTACCAGAGAAGATCGGGTGCATACGGAAAAACAGTTTGCAAGCTTCACGAAAAGAAACAAATTTACTGCGTTCCCCAGCAAATTTTTCAGGCAAAGGAAACTTGGGCTCATTAACTCCTCCTGTCGCTCCAGCTTGTATATTAGATACTGCTAGTCCCTGTTGCTGCACTGCTCCCCTCAACGCAGTGACCTGTAGGGACAGCGCCTCCAACTGGCGGGTTATGGAAGTCATGGGATCCATGACAAAACACAGAGAAGAGAGAAAAAAAAAAAAAGGAACCCCTTTTTTTTTTGTTGTTAGGCCGATTATAATGTCACGGGAAGACAAGGAGGGCGAGAGCTAATAACCTGGGCCCCTGCAATTTCCCTCAGACTAGGGAAACCCTGTCTGACCCTCTACCTGAAGTTTACACTGAAGGTGTGCATGTCCAGGCCTCCACCCTCACCCTGACTCCTGATTCAGCCCTAGACTGAACACCACTGCCTACCACCCAGTGAATGCAATAAACCAATACCCACAGTTATAACAAACAAGGATAAAGGAAAATATACACCACGCCGCAGTCACTCAGGAACACACTATAAATGTGCTGGGCAAAACAAATACAAATATAGGAAGGAGTAAATAAGACAAAGGAAAATACACCACCAGCAACGATTCTCCAACAACCAGCTCTCCACTCCGGACCGAGATAACTACGGATCAGTCAGAAGCTATAATCGGCGACGCCCAAAGATCAGGAGAACTATTTAAAGGAAATGGGCATGGCCCAGCTTCCAATCTGAGGATCAAATAAATTAACCCCGGAGCAGCCAGACGAAAACTAGCCGACGCCAATGAGCAAACAGTGGTCAAACGCGGAATTACCGCTGTCTGTCAGACTACCTGGTCTGAACAGTGTCCGACATGACAGCAAGTCCAGAGTCCCCTTGTCCAGGTGGAAATCAGTAGCCTTCCCTTGCGCTGCAGTGTTGTAGTTCCTTATTGCCTAAGGCTTCACATAAGGTCCTCACAGATGTAATGTCTTTCTCTCTGTCCCCCATATAGGATAGGACAAACCCGTATGACTGGTGGCTAGGGGCTTTTTATAGGGACTCTAGCATGCCCTGGCCTCCAAAGGTTGCCACCGTGCCTCCTAGGTGTAGAGCGGACAGGTAACTTGCAATTAGCTGTCCTGCCGGTCTCTGGAGCAAAGCATAAAGGTCGTTAGTCCCTCGGTGTTCCAGCTACCGGGCTTCTGCGCCTCAGAAGGAGGCAGCCTGTATAGGGCTGGTCCCCTTCTGGTAACCACTCCTTTGCTACGACTTCCTTCACGCTAGCTGCAATACAGTTCTGCCTTCTGTGCATCTCTTTCTGGGAGCTGCAGCTCTGAGGGCATGCACAGCTCCGTGTCTTTTCCCTTCGTTCTCTGACAGGATCCCACCCCTGTCAGGGACCAACTAACTGAGCTGAGCTCAGCCAGCAACTAACTCACTTTCCCTACAGGCGACCAGTTTTACCTATGTGGGGAGTGACCTAATAAATAGGAGCAGAAGATCCCCCTGGTGGTCTGGAGTGTGAAATGTGTTGCATGTTTGTGATACCTGGATGCAGTTATCCTTCTTTGCCTCCAAACGCAGCATCACTCTCCCCGAGAGGAAAGCAATACCACTGCTACGACCAGGACCCTGGGGCGCCGCATATATATAAATATATATGACCTTGTCTGGTCTCTCATGGTGTATCCATAGTTCTGGTGATTGGTTCAGGTTTCTGGCTATGAGTGGTTTCCACTTTCTTTCATTATAACACTGAGGGTAACTATTTTATTACTTCTAATTGAATTTGAATTCATTTTTTAATATATTAATTATAATACTGTTCTAATATATTATAACATAACTAAATAAATACTTTACTTATCCAGGGGTATACCGTAACTTCTTTTTGGTAATTTTAAAGTTGTTCCCCAAAAATAACCTTTATCACGTATCCATAGTATAGATGATAAGTGAAGCATTACTGGGGTCTGACCGCTGAGAACCTTACTAATTCCGAGAATATGTTCCTTGTATAAATTAATTGTTTGCGAGCATTTGCAATTGCTGCTCTATTACAGTAACTAGTTCAAACCCAGGCCATTTCCCCCTTTACCACCAGACATACAGTGGGCACAGAAAGTATTCAGACCCCTTTAATTTTTCACTCTTTGCTTCATTGCAGCCATTTGGTAAATTAAAAAAAGTTCATCTTTTTCTCATTGATGTACACTCTGCACCCCGTCTTGACTGAAAAAAAAACAGAAATGTTGTAATTTTTGCAAATTTATTTAAAAAGAAAAACTGAAATATCACATGGTCATAAGTATTCAGACCCTTTGCTCAGTATTGAGTAGAAGCACCCATTAAAGCAAGTACAGCCATGAGTCTTCTTGGGAATGATGCAACAAGTTTTTCACCCCCATAGCATGATGCTGCCACCACCATGTTTCACTGATAGGATTGTATTCGGCAGTTGGTGAGCCGTGCCTGGTTTTCTCCACACATACCACTTAGAATTATTACAAAAAGGTCTATCTTCTTCTCATCAGACCAGAGAATCTTATTTCTCATAGTCTGGGAGTCCTTCATGTGTTTTTTAGCAAACTCTATGCGGGCTTTCATATGTCTTGCACTGAGGAGATGCTTCCGTTGGGCCACTTTGCTATAAAGGCCTGACTGGTGGAGGGCTGCAGTGATAGCTGACTTTGTGGAACTTTCTCCCATCTCCCTACTGCATCTCTGGAGCTCAGCCACCGTGATCTTGGAGTTCTTCTTTATCTCTCTCACCAAGGCTCTTCTCCCACTATTGCTCAGTTTGGCTGGACAACCAAGTCTAGGAAGATTTCTGGTGGTCTCAAACTTCTTCCATTTAAGGATTATGAAGGCCACTGTGCTCTTAGGAACCTTGAGTACTGCAGAAATTCTGTTGTACCCTTGGCCAGATCTATGCCTTGCCACAATTCTGTCTCTGAGCTCCTTGGCCAGTTCCTTTGACCTCATGATTCTCATTTGGTCTGACATGCACTGTCAGGTCTTATATAGACAGGTGTTTGCCTTTCCAAATCAAGTCCTATCATTTTAATTTAGCACAGCTGGACTCCAATGAAGGAGTAGAGCCATCTCAAGGAGGATCACAAGGAAATGGACAGCATGTGACTTAAATATGAGTGTCTGGGCAAAGGGTCTGAATACTTATGACCATGTGATATTTCAGTTTTTCTTTTTTATTAAATTTGCAAAAATTTCTACATTTCTGTTTTTTTTCAGTCAAGATGGGGTGCAGAGTGTACATTAACAAAATGAACTTTTTTAAAATTTACCAAATGGCTGCAATGAAACAAAGAGTGAAAAATGTAAAGGGGTCTAAATACTTTCCATACCCACTGCATTTTTTTCTTCATACGTTTGGTTTAAAGAGTTCAAAAAAACTTTCTCAATAGGTTATTCAAATAATATTTGCTTTTCGTGGTATGTGGAGTCTGATATTTATGTAATTTTTATATTCGTATATTTTTTTACTGTGTATTGGGAAAATGTAAATAAGAAAATAGTAAAGGGGCCAATTCATCAACCTCTTTGAGCAATATGTAGTTGTGCAAAAATGTAGCTAGTTTTGGTGCTTTTATGCCAGCTCCACCATCGTTTTGAAAAGTGGACATAGATTACTTGGAGGGCCATTTCCTAGCACTTACCATAAGATTCTCTATAATTCGCATCACAAAACCGTTGTAAATTATAGCAGAACTGTACGCCCGTGTGCTTTTGACATTTTTTTTGGTCCACAAAGGCCACTGTAATACCTATTAAATTGTGTTTGCCTTTCTGTTACAATTACCATATATTTCTATATTGGACATGTTTTTGTTTTTTTTTTTCAACAGGGGCAGGGCTTAGAAACATCAGTTTGGCCTGGCCATGGCTTTTGTCTTTTTTACTTTAATTTTGTTTTATTTAAACAAGCCTTTTTATGAACAAAAAAGTTAAAAAGTTATGGGTCTTGAAAGAAGTGAAGGGAAAAAATTAAAGTGCAAAAACAAAACATCAATCGGTCAGGAAGCTGTTAAATTATAATTAACAGAAAATAATTTGCAAATGCTTATTAATTCTTCTATCATACAAAGGACTTTTCTTGTGATTGGCAGGAGTCAAAAAAAGTCAGACCGCAACTATCATATATTTATTTTCTATCTTGTGAATAGCTAATAAATGTTGTTTGTAACACAACTTCTTTAACATTAATAGGATTGTCCAGGACCATTTTTTTTTTTTTACTATGGGCCTAAAAACTAACAGGCAGATAGTTGCTAACAGAGGCCTATTCTACTGACTCGTCCTGCTGGCGATTCAGCTGCTGCGCATCAACAGAGCAGCTCTTCTTCTTCCACGCTGCTCTGTCGAAGGGGCGTGACTTCTGATGTCATGCTGATTGACAGCCAGGGAACCATCTGTCAATCAGCATGACATCAGTAGTCAAACCCCGTCAACAGGGCAAAGTGGAAGAGAAGCTGTTGCTCTGTCAACATGACATCAGCGGAAGCTCCTGAATAACCAGCAAGAGCAGTCTGTGACTTTGGTGCATAGTGAAAAAATGTAATAGTCCTGAATAACCCCTTCAGTTCTAATAACTCATAAATTAAACTGCACTCACTGGACAGTTAGCAGAAAAGTGATTTTCTTGCTTCAGTTTGCATAGTTAACACCAGGTAAAGTCACAAGGCTTCTCAGTGTTGTAGATTGTTGAACAGACCAAGATAAAATCACGCACAAAGATGTGGCCCCCAGTGGCTGGAAAGATAATAATCTTCATCAGCAACTTCACCATCATCATGAATTGGTCCCTTTTTATGGCAAACTACTCCGACAAGGGGGTATTCAGCTGGATGTGTACTGTTTTTACAATATTCCTTTTCCACTGTCCCATGAAATATACAAGATCCATTCTTGGCACCTCTAGCAGCCGAGCACTGGCTATAAACTTTATGCCAGTGTGTACAATTGAACATTATACTATATCTAACTGGGAGTCAGTGTAAGTAGAGTTTTCAGGAATGGCATTCTGGATTAAATTCTGTATTCACGAACATCTTGAAGGCTACTGGGAATACCCATACACTGAAGGATTGTGACTTCTCTTCAAAAAGTGGTGGCATTCACCTTTTTTTTTTTATGCTAATTAATCAGTGAGTAGAGTCATTTATTTAATAATTCTATGTGAACCATCTTTATATGAATCTGTTTATACAACATTGGCAGAGCGGCTATGAAAGAACCTATTAATGCCTTTTACAACGTCATTTAATCCACAACCAAAATTCAAGCTGTAGGTTCTTTTTTTGTTCAAAATAGATCATTGCCCCCAGAAAACATTCTGCAAAGACCAAAGCCACCACTTTCCTGGTTATTGGAAAGATAGTTATCTGCTGACAACAAACACCCTCCTATACTGTGAATTGTCAAGTAGCTATCATCACAAACCTGCAGCGTCGGCCTCCCTTGCTCTTGTTCTCATTGCCCTTTTGTATTAACACTGATCATGATACATCATTTTTAAGGATGGTACAATTTAGCATTTTTCTTGTCGGAAAGCTGATTTGTGTCTGCATGCATTAGCATCAGCCCTTATACCTTAGGTTTCAGATTACCCCTTTGTCTTCAGGTTTCAGAACATCTGATGACACCAACTAAATTTAGAAACTGTGTAAACCTAGGTGTCAATAATTCAAGGTGTTCTGCTGACCTCACAGCTCTGGTGGTTATGGTTTCTTCTTAATGGGAACAAACGTTCATTTCACTCTGAATGTGAGAGTTAACCTTTCATAGTTAGTATTTCAACGCATCTAAATGCCACAGTCCTGCAAACATCGATCAACAGCAATCTCCTGAACGTTTCTCCATCTCTCTAATACCATTCGTTGCGTGTCCATAAACAGGAAAAATGTGTTGATTCGTGATGAGCAAACCCGAACTGGAAAGTTCAGGGATCGTACCGGACACTTAGTGTTCAGTACCGAACCCCTAACACAGACTTTTTACTGTATGTCCAGTTTCCTGTTCGGGTTCGCAAGTCTAATAAAGCTTGTTGAAAGGCTGCAGCCATTTAACTTTTGGGGCTACTAATGCTCATCATGGGAGCGTACTGTATCCTCAGACCACATTCACACTAGCGGTATTTGGTCAGTATTTTCCATCAGTATTTGTAAGCCAAAACCAGGAGTGGGTGATAAATACAGAAGTGGTGCATATGTTTCTATTATACTTTTCCTCTGATTGTTCCACTCCTGGTTTTGGCTTACAAATACTGATGGAAAATACTGACCAAATACTGAATGTGTGACGTGGCCTAAGGCTACGTTCCCATGATGAGCCCATGGGTGAGTTTTTGATGCTCCAGATTTTCTGCACTATTTCACCTATTCATGTTACTTGTGTTTTATCATTGCGTTTTTTTAGTGCATTTTTGGTGTGCCATGTTTTAAATAAAGCTGGTTTGTCTTTAATATTTCCTAATATTTCGCTTTGGCAAAATGTTATTGAAATCATCATGTAAGGATTACATACATTTTTTAAGTGTTTCCACTGTGGAAACGCACTAAAAAATGCATGTGCTTTTTTTACCTGCTGATTGTCCACATCTAATGCAAGTCTATGGAAAAAATCTGGACATAAAACTCCAGTGTTCCTACAAAAGAAACTAACATGTTGCGGATTTGAAGCACGCCCCGCAGGTCAGTTTGGGGGTGAGATTTCTATAAATCCCATCCACTTTACTGGAACTGTGAGACACTGCGTTTTTGACGCAGCAAAAATACACAAAAATGCTCCAAAAACTGTAAGTGTGCCCAGTACTAGATTTACATCACAGGAACTTTTTTTGTTTATTTTTTCAATTCATATAATCATCACTCCCAATGGCGCCCAACACAACTGCTTATACTCGCATACTTCTCTTTCCAGACAAGTCAACACCAAATCTACTACATAATTGTCTAAGGGTCACTTCCGTCTTTCTGTCTGTCTGTCTTTCTGTCTGTCTGTCACGGAAATCCCAAGTCGCTGATTGGTCGCGGTCAAACGGCCACGACCAATCAGTGACGGGCACAGTGCGGCCTACTCCCCTGCCGTCAGTGCCCGCTCCATACTCCCCTCCAGTCAGTGCTCACACAGGGTTAATGGCAGCGTTAACGGACTGCGTTATGCCGCGGTGTAACACACTCCGTTAACGCTGCTATTAACCCTGTGTGACCAACTTTTTACTATTGATGCTGCCTATGCAGCATCAATAGTAAAAAGATCTAATGTTAAAAATAATAACAAAAATAAAAAAATCATTATATACTCACCTTCTGTCGGCCCCCGGATCCAGCCCAGGCCTTTCCCGCTCATCGCGATGGTCCGGTCCATGCATTGCGGTCTAGCGAGATGATGACGTAGCAGTCTCGCGAGACCGCTACGATATCATCTCGCGAGACCGCAATGCACTCTTGGGACCGGAGCGTCACGAAGAGCATCGGTAAATGCCTCGCCTGGATCCGGGGGGCTACGGAAGGTGAGTATATAACTATTTTTTATTTTAATTCTTTTTTTAACAGAGATATGGTGCCCACATTGCTATATACTACGTGGGCTGTGTTAGATACTGCGTGGGCTGTGTTATATACTACATCTCTGTGCTATATACTATGTGGGCTGTGCTTTATACTACGTGGCTGTGGTATATATTACGTGACTGGGCAATATACTAATTGCTGTGCACTATACTACGTGGCCTGGGTTATATACTGCATGGGCAGTGTTATATACTGCGTCTCTGTGCTATATACTACGTGGCTGTGCTATATACTACGTGGCTGTGCAATATATTACGTGGCTGTGCAATATACTACGTGGCTGCGCAATATATTACGTGTCTGTGTTATATACTACGTGTCTGTGCTATATACTACGTGACTGGGCAATATACTACGTGGCTGGGCAATATACTACATGACTGGGCAATATAGTACGTGGCTGGGCAATATACTACGTGTCTGTGCTGTATACTACGTGTCTGTGCTATATACTACATGTCTGGGCAATATACTACGTGACTGGGCAATATACTACGTGACTGGGCAATATACTACGTGGCTGGGCAATATACTACGTGGCTGGGCAATATACTACATGGCTGGGTAATATACTACGTGTCTGTGCTATATACTACGTGGCTGGGCAATATACTACGTGGCTGGGCAATATACTATGTGGCTGGGCAATATACTATGTGGTTGGGCAATATACTACGTGTCTGTGCTATTTACTACGTGGGCTGTGCTATATACTACGTGGCTGTGCAATATATTACGTGGCTGTGCAATATACTACGTGGCTGTGCAATATATTACGTGTCTGTGTTATATACTACGTGTCTGTGCTATATACTACGTGACTGGGCAATATACTACGTGGCTGGGCAATATACTACGTGTCTGTGCTGTATACTACGTGTCTGTGCTATATACTACATGTCTGGGCAATATACTACGTGACTGGGCAATATACTACGTGGCTGGGCAATATACTATGTGGCTGGGCAATATACTATGTGGTTGGGCAATATACTACGTGTCTGTGCTATTTACTACGTGGGCTGTGCTATATACTACGTGGCTGTGCAATATATTACGTGGCTGTGCAATATATTACGTGGCTGTGCAATACACTACGTGGCTGTGCAATATATTACGTGTCTGTGTTATATACTACGTGTCTGTGCTATATACTACGTGACTGGGCAATATACTACGTGGCTGGGCAATATACTACATGACTGGGCAATATAGTACGTGGCTGGGCAATATACTACATGGCTGGGTAATATACTACGTGTCTGTGCTATATACTACGTGGCTGGGCAATATACTACGTGTCTGTTCTGTATACTACGTGTCTGTGCTATATACTACATGTCTGGGCAATATACTACGTGACTGGGCAATATACTACGTGACTGGGCAATATACTACGTGGCTGGGCAATATACTACGTGGCTGGGCAATATACTACATGGCTGGGTAATATACTACGTGTCTGTGCTATATACTACGTGGCTGGGCAATATACTACGTGGCTGGGCAATATACTATGTGGCTGGGCAATATACTATGTGGTTGGGCAATATACTACGTGTCTGTGCTATTTACTACGTGGGCTGTGCTATATACTACGTGGCTGTGCAATATATTACGTGGCTGTGCAATATACTACGTGGCTGTGCAATATATTACGTGTCTGTGTTATATACTACGTGTCTGTGCTATATACTACGTGACTGGGCAATATACTACGTGGCTGGGCAATATACTACGTGTCTGTGCTGTATACTACGTGTCTGTGCTATATACTACATGTCTGGGCAATATACTACGTGACTGGGCAATATACTACGTGGCTGGGCAATATACTATGTGGCTGGGCAATATACTATGTGGTTGGGCAATATACTACGTGTCTGTGCTATTTACTACGTGGGCTGTGCTATATACTACGTGGCTGAGCAATATATTACGTGGCTGTGCAATATACTACGTGGCTGTGCAATATATTACGTGTCTGTGTTATATACTACGTGTCTGTGCTATATACTACGTGACTGGGCAATATACTACATGACTGGGCAATATAGTACGTGGCTGGGCAATATACTACGTGTCTGTGCTGTATACTACGTGTCTGTGCTATATACTACATGTCTGGGCAATATACTACGTGACTGGGCAATATACTACGTGGCTGGGCAATATACTATGTGGCTGGGCAATATACTATGTGGTTGGGCAATATACTACGTGTCTGTGCTATTTACTACGTGGGCTGTGCTATATACTACGTGGCTGGGCAATATACTACGTGGCTGTGCTATATACTACGTGGCTGTGTTATATACTACATGGGCTGTGCTATATACTATGTGGGCTGTGTTATACGCTACGTGGGCTGTGCTATATTTCTCTGCTGTATCTGTGCATCATGAATCGTGGTATGTGTTAAACAGGGGGGCCCACTCAGACTCTTTCGCCCGGGGCCCACAAAAACCTGGAGCCGGCCCTGGCTTCACTGATTGTTCGCAGCCGAGCGTGAACAATCAGCGACAGTCGCAGTCCGCCCCCGAATTGGTGCGGAATTTGAACCACGCTTCGCTAATTGGTTGCGGCCGGCCGAATCCTTTGTATAAATTGCATTATTCTGAAAACTTCATAAATAGACTACATACATATTCTAGAATACCCAATGCGTTAGAATCGGGCCACCATCTAGTAATACATAAACAGGAATAAATATAATTGGTATGAATGCTATCGGTTTTTGCACAATATTTTTAATTTCACATTTACACATGAAATGCCTTGTATTTTCTAACTTTGACATACATAAAGATTAGTGATGATAGAGTATGGTCGTTGCAAGGGTTTTCCAGAGTATGCTCGTGTGATCTCCGAGTATTTGTTAGTGCTCGGAGATTTAGTTTTTTTTCCTCAGCTGCATGACTTACGGCTGCTGGACAGCCTGAATACATGTGGGGGTTGCCAGGTTCTAGGGAATCCTCACATGTACTCAGGCTGTCTAGCAGCCGTAAATCATGCAGCTGCGTGGACAAAAACTAAATGTCCGAGCACTACCAAATACTCGGAGACCACCCGAGCGTGCTCGGGAAAACCCGAACAATGAGTACACTCGCTCATGACTAAGAAAGTTATTTATGGTTTTACATACAGTATGTCAATGGAGGTGAATCTTAAAATGAGATAGAACTCAAAGATCTTAGAAAATGCAGCAATAAATGAATACTGCATAATACGTACTGATATAATGTAATCAGAAGATAAAGAGGCTGTATTAGTCACACTTACAAATTATTGTTGCTGTAAAAACAGCTTATTTCTATTGAAAGGTAATGCTTGGATTTCTCCTGTCTGCCCCTCATCATGCTGATCATACATGCAATTCCAGTCTGGCAGGGACGAGGAGTACAGTTACATCTAGTGGCGTCATGCAGACACTATACACCGCTGCAAAGTCAGTCCTCTAAAAATACCAATATAGAATAATAGAAGCCTGAGGCTCAAACTGGAATCTATGAAGAACTCTGCTACACTGCTATAATAAAATAGTCAAATTACTTTCCAAGATAAATTATTTCCTTATAGTAAAGGAAAAATAGCTTTATAAGATAAAGATCAGGAAATAGCACTAAAGAGGGGCTTACTTTTTTCTTTTTTCTTTTTTTTTACTGAAGTCTTGCTAGAACATAATGATGTATGGATCTCATTTTTGTTTGACATCAATGCCAAAAGTGCAAATATTGCTCAATGTATTTTTCATTTACCTTCTGTACTTAAAGTGAACCTGTCAGCAGGATTGTGCACAGTAACCTACACACACTGTCAGGTCGGGGCAGTTGTACTGATTCAATAAGAGCATATCATTAACTCAAAACTGAAAATAAAGATTAAACAACAACCACAAGATGGATTTCATCAACCAAGGTATCATTGTAATCAGTATAACGCCTGTAAAGAACAGATCTTGTGTGTAGCCCTGCACAGAGGTACAGATCTGAATATGGGCAAGATAGGAAACCCTGGAGCTTGGCATACTGGCACCCTCTCATCGCTTGTCATCACAGACTTGGCCTTATCTTTGATCTTGTCATACCTAACAGACCGGACATTCAGCATCTCCCACTTACACACCACCTCCTCGTCTCGGCCCCTATTTTTCGGTGTCCCCCAAGTTTCAGATATAGGGCCCCTGCTCTTCTCCATTTACACCTTCGACCTGGGACAGCTCATAGAGTCCCACGGCTTTTAGTCTCACCTCTATGCTGATGACACAGATCTACCTCTCTGGACCCGATATCACTTCCCTACTAACTAGGATCTCACAATGTCTGTCCACTATTTCATCCTTCTTCTTTGCTAGACTTCTAAGAATTAATATGGACAAAACAGAATTCATCATCTTTCCTTCATCTGACTTCTCCCCCTCAATACATCTATCCATTAAAGTAAATGGCTGTTCACTCTCCCTAGTCCCACTAGCTCGTTGCCTTGGAGTAATCCTTGACTCGGATCTCTCCTTCAAACCACATATCCAAACCCTTTTCACTTCCTACCAACTCCAACTCAAAAATATTTCCCGGATCTATACATTCCTCAATCAAGAATCTGCAAAAACTCTAGTCCATGCCCTCATCATCTCCTGCCTTGACTACTGCAACCTCCTGCTCTGTGGCCTCTCCTCTAGCACTCTCGCACCCCTCCAATCTATTCTAAGCTCTGCTGCCCGACTAATCCACCTGTCCCCCTGCTGTTCCCCGGCTTCTTCCCTCTGTCAATCCCTTCACTGGCTCTCCATTACCCAGAGACTCCAGTACAAAAGCCTAACCATGACATACAAAGCCATCCACAACCTGTCTCCTCCATACATCTGTGACCTCGTCTCCCGGTACTTTCCTGCACGCAACCTCCGATCCTCACAAGATCTCCTTCTCTACTCCCTTCTTATTTCCTCTTCCCACAATAGCATACAAGATTTTTCTTGCCCATCCCCCTATTCTGGAACTTTCTGCCCCAAATTATCAGGCTCTCGCCTACCATAGAAACCTTCAAAATGAACCTGAAGACCTACCTCTTCCGACAAGCCTACAACCTGCAGTAACCACCGATCCACAATACCGCTGCACGACCAGCTCTATCCTCGCCTACTGTATCCTCACCCATCCCATGTAGACTGTGAGCCCTCGCGGGCAGGGTCCTCTCTACTCCTGTACCAGTCAAGACTTTTATTGTTTAAGATCACTGTACTCATTTTATTATGTATACCCCTCCTCACATGTAAAGCACCATGGAATAAATGGTGCTATACTGTAATAATAAATAATAATAATACTGTCTTTGTGTGATTTCAGTGGATAAGCTTTGGCTGTCATTATATCAGTAATGAGGGGTCTGGGTGCCACTACTGTGAGTGGGGCGGCAGCTGAATGTGGATCGCGACCCTCTCAGAGATGAATATGGCTCAGGACCCTCTTTCATAGCTGAATGTGTCTCTCAAGGTCAGAAAGACTGAGGACCTCTGCTGTAAAGTATGTATTTCAGCATTACATTCCGTGGACAAGTAAAAATGCAAGGAATTATAATGTATAACATTAACAGCAGTAAAACATTAGTCAATTACAGGGTTGCCAACCGTCCGTAAATTCTTAGCCTGTTAAAGTAAGGCACAGCTTTCATTGTTCATAAAAAAAGAGATTGATGCATCTATGATATTTTTATTGTACAGATGATTGTGATTACCATCTTACAGTTTACATGTCTACATATCAGTATAGACAGGTATCACTTATCTTTATTAGTGATGAGCGAGCACTAAAATGCTCGAGTGCTTGGTACTCAAATCGGGCAGGTCGGTCATTCAGACGAGCTCAACTTGAATAACGAGTATGCGAACTCTGCTTCAGGAAAATGGCCGCCGCGATCTCCATCTGCGCACGCGCGGCATCCCGCGGCCATTTTCCTGAAGCCGCGGCCAGCAGAGCGCCGCTTCTGCGCACGCGCGGCCAAAGGAAGATGGCCGCCCCCACCGATCACCAATGAAATAGCGCACATCGCGCTCTTTTCACTCCCCTGTGCAGTGGATTCGGGACCTTGGACATGCGCACACCACTACGCCACCAACGGAAAACTAAGCAAGATCTGGGGGAAGACACCACGCCCATCTGACCAGACCAGCCTGATTGACAGGCGAAAACGACTACTTTGGTAACGTATTTCGGCAGCATAGGTGGGGTAATCGGGGTCCACAAAATACACTATTGCAATGCACAGCTCAGGCCCTATTTAACAGTATTTTTATCTCATACGGAAAAAACGGGGTGACAGGTTCCCTTTAAGATGCTCCCATACACATTAGGCCACATTAGATGGCCATGATACACGGAATGGCCATGAATCTCCCAACCTATACTTCTCAAGCTCATAGGCATAAATGAGGCTGTTGAGTTCTGATTGGGAGACCTGTGACCAGTCCGTACCTCAAAGTCCATACATCCGTGATATACGGATGTCTGAATGCAACATTTGTGTGTCAGCCGATCCCACTGACATCGTTGGGTTTGGCCAACTGAAACCTAATGTGAATGGGGGCCTTCATAGGAAAAACGTGAGAGAAAGTACATAAGAGAGGGAGGATGTATAAGGAGATGAAGAAAGGGAATGGGAATCTCTAGAGGAAAAGTTTCCAGTATGATCTGTGGGTTAATGTAAGTGATCTTGGAAGACCAACATTTCGAAAATGTATCATAGGTACCCATAAGGATTCTCATGAATTTTTCACCAATCCAAATTCCATATACTTCCCCAGGCTGGAGAGAGGGTTTACAAAATCTAAATTATTCGATTCAAAATTGAAATGTTGTAGATAGGGCTGTTTTGCAATGAAGGAGGGATCTCACAAGTTTTTCCAAAGGTGGATATGACACAAGGGAAAAAAAACAAGTCTATACACACTAGACCAGAATAGAAGCAACTTTGTATATATCCACTGGATGAAGGATCATATTATCTTGTTCCACACAGCCTCAAAAACACATGGGAGAATACCTTGAATTAACTTTTGCTATGCAGGTTGGTATCAAATAGAATTTCATTTAATGCCTGTGTGAATGGGAAACAGCTTTTTATATCAAAGTGGATTTTTTTCTAGTATTACAAGTATATTAAAATATTTCTATCAACATAATTTACTGAATATTTAGTGTGTAAATATTGTTACCCTTGTATAAAAACAAAACTATTCTAACAAGTAAAAAAAAAATCAGACCAGGCTATTTTGGAAAATGTGGTAGAGGAAAATTATTACTTCTAGTATTTTCCAAATTAAATCACAAGCCACAAGATGATCCTTGGCGCACATTCATCTCTATACCGGAGCTTGCTCAAGCAAACTTACAAGTTGGAGATGAATAGTACTTAAGTAAGAAGACTACAGTATGTTCAGTGCAGAAACGCTGGTATAAAAAGATATGATATGACAAGTTTTAATTAAAAAGTTATACAAATAAAAGTTCCCATTTAATAATAAATTATGCCACAAACAGAATATTGATTTTACTTACTTATATTCCACCATTAATTCACAGTGATTTGTGTACAGGTATCTTACGCCGGCCACTTGCATGCCTTTTAAGCGCCGCCCTACTCACCATATGTTTCGCTTTGCTCCACCCAGTACCTGGCCATTGCTCTGAGTTGCCTTGCGCCGGTTGTGAGTCATAGGCGGCGCAGCCAAACTATGCATTTATTTGTATTCACTTTGTCCTGCAGAGATTTGCTTCCCCAGCCTATTACCTGCTAGTAGGGGATCTATCAGGCGACTCCAACCTCCATTCCTCATTCAAACGTTGGATCCTAGCCTGCTAGTACCTGGTTCATGTGTAAATTTGTATTCTGTCTCTCGTTATCGACCTGGCCTGTTTACCCAGCTTTGCTTGACATCTCCATTCCTGGCTCTGGCTTTGAAGAATGAACCCGTGCTGCCTGCCCCCAAATCAGACCATCTGACTACGCTTCAGTTTCACCCTCCTGAACCTTGTACTTGTGTCTCTGACCCTCCGGTCAGCTGCTGCAGGGTACTGCCCTGGAGTGGTACCTGGTGTCTACCGGCAGCCCAGCCTACCCTCACCATCAGAGGCCCTAGTGAAGACCTGGTAGACACTTAGTCATGCCTCTCCAGGGTAAGTCCGGCCCATGGCACAGTGGGGCCATATCCACCAGTGTTACAAGAAATAACATACAATAATGAAAATCTTCCCAGGATCCCACGTTTTATAAATATATCAAGACATTTTCTAGTTGCACATGTTAGTTTACACATTATGTGTTCCCTTCCTTGAATGTTATAACCTCTGGGACCTTGCCATTGTGCAAGCAATGTGACCATTTCATTCTTAGGATTAGTGGGGCTTTCAGCAAGTGGATCCCAACAATCAGTGAGTCTTTGATTGCGTGGGTCCACGTGCTAGAGACATGCCAACACCTACTATGATGAAATACTATAGCCTACAAGAAGAAACGCCACACTTGAATGGAAGTTTAAAATGCATTATTTATTAAATAGTTTAGAAATACATAATTTTATGTGATGCCTAGATATAAATTATGCATTTGCACTTTTACTTATATGAATTTCTCTTGTCTGTTTAAAATTACTACCATATTTATTATTACGGTACCTTATTATATTCAGTGTACACTGGATGGTTATTGTTAGGATTATTGCCCTACACATCCCCTTTCCTTCTCTTGATATCCGTTTATTGTGCTCACTACTTACCTGGAGCTTTTATATTTGTTTATCAAATGAAATTAATATTATTTATTTCTAAACTATTTAATAAATAATCTCTTGTTGTAGGCTATTATATTAACCTCCCACACACACACTTAATATTTGCTTTTTGTGTAAATATGTAATATGATGACACACTGTAAACCCTTTTCTGTGTCATGTTATAAAGCAAGTCAGGACCATTCAGAAGTTATTTTGGGGTGTTTAGAATTCAGCATAAGATCCTGGAGACCTCATAGACTTATCTTCTCTACTACTACAATAAACAATTATTCCTGGAATATGTGACGGAATATTTTGCCCAGTGCCAGAAATCTAGTATTAGTATAAGCTTGTGCCTAGTTGAGACTACAGGGCAGAATAAAGCTGTGAAAACGTACTCCTCTTCATTATTTGCCAGGAAGAAAGTCATCCCTTTTTTAGCCAGGTAAAGCTACTTAAACCTTTCAAGAAGAGCAACTAAGCCACTGTTTGTAGAAGATCTATGACGTTGAGTCACTACTCATAGGCCATCAGTGAGGCAGGGTAGCCAAGAGGTCTAGGGTTAGATACCAATAGAGCTTATCATGAACAAAGGGGTAAGGCAAAGGCATTGTCAGGTCATAGTACGGGGTCAGAATTCCAAGAATATAGAGGATCAAAACAAAAGAGACTAAGCAAAAGATTAGCCCTGTTGGGGTATTTCCCATCTTCTCGTTTTGGTCTGTCCTATCACATTCTGGGTTAGGTTTTATATGTTCACCTTTCACTACACTTACTTGCTGGCCTATACCTTTAGGTGGACTTGGATTTAGGAGTTTTAGCCCTTCAGCTAAGGTGTTTACCGTGCATCGCAAACACTAGTTTAATTCCTACAGTGAGTCTGGTTTTTTCCGTCTTCCTTTCGCCTCTTTAGGTTTCTGGGAGGATATACTTGTTCCGTTTACTTTTTCCTGTCCTTAGATTTCCTTCTCTACCCTATATGAACGTGTTTTAATTTTCTCATCTTGGGTTTTCATATCTTCATGAACACTTTCCTCCCCTCTTGTTGCCATTGTGTTGCAGCCTCACCTCTGGTTCCTCAGGGGGTACAAGAAACCCCTTGATGACCTTTTAGGGAGTCAAGTCCGAGGTGGTGTTTTTGAGTTGTGGGGCTAGGGTCTTTCTAGTCTGTACAGGGACCAAATAGGTGTGGGTGCGGCATCTACCTATAGTAGGTCTTCCCATTTTTTGTTACCCATGAGTTTGTGTTACAATTCCATTTAAAATAACGTATTACCTACATGTATCTACTAGAAAGGTGATTATTATATTGGTGTGGGTCCCATTATCACCCGATCATGTGATTGTTGTTCCTCTTGAGGCCACAATCTCCTTGCTAGTGTGAATGGCAGAGGCAAATCCTTTATTCCGTAGATTGGTAAGGGTCCTAGCAGTAGGGATGACACAGGTGTAACAGCACCCCTCCTGTGGCAATGAGTAGATGATAATTTGTTCAGCCTGAATAGCCTTTAAACAGGGCTTTTTATTCTTAAAGCTGTCACCCCCAAAATTGAGGGTGAGGTAAGCCCACCAGCATCAGGGGCTTATCTACAGCATTGTAGATAAGCCCCGGATGTATGCTAAAAGATGAGAAAAAGAGGTTATATTATACTCACCCAGGGGTGTTCCCGCTGCTGGTCCGATGGGCGTCGCGGTCTGGCACCTCCTATCTTCATCAGATGACGTCCTCTTCTGGTTTTCACGCTGCGGCTCCGGCGCAGGCGTACTTTGTCTGCCCTGTTGAGGGCAGAGCAAAGTACTGCAGTGCTCAGGCGTCAGGCCTCTCTGACCTTTCCCGGCGCCTGCGCACTGCAGTACTTTGCTCTGCCCTCAACAGGGCAAAGTACGCCTGCGCCGGAGCCGCTGCGTGAAGACCAGGAGAGGACATTATCCTATGAAGATGGGAGGCCCATCGGATCGGACCGCCCACCCAGGTGAGTGTAATCTAACCCCTTTTTCTCATCTTTTAGGTTACATCGGGGGCTTATCTACAGCATTCCAGAATAAGCCCCTGATGTCGTGGGCTTAGCTCACCGTCGATTTTGGGAGTGACAGGTTCCCTTTAAATTTCAGGATGTTATCTACTGACAACTACCATCACTTTCCAGTATGCTCAATTGGAGGGTTGGCGTCCCTTGTTAGAACCCTTTATATTCTGCCAGAGCAGTTGTATTTGGCTCATGTATTGCATGGTTATCCATTCTATTGAATGGCTAAGATGTAATTCCACATTTCTCCTGCAGTATTTACTGCAATAGAAATCAGCTACTCGGGGGTTTCAGAAGTTATTCTGAGTGGGGTTAAGAAGCCGAATCTACGGCTATGACTTACGGTAATTTCAAAGCAGAGTTAGGATGAAAAAGGATTTTTATTGATGAAGCAACAATAGATTGCGACCACATCATATGCAATAATGTAGATTTTAACAGGCATCTACATGTATCAGAAAAAAAATCTTTAAATCATTATTTTAAAAAAAATTGCAGAAGCCCAAACAGAAAATACTTGCAACATTAATTAGATGAGAACCTCTCCATGGGTGGTACATTATTGCTTTCACTTGCTTCTGCCACAAGGTCTTTCACCATTGTGGTTGAAGAGAAGATATGGGGTATTTGGGCCAAGAATATGATGGTTACCTTATAATTTTGGTACTTTGTGGTGTCAGAAACCATCAAGTAATTTGTCCACCATTTCAATGGTATTTGTTCAGCTCAGCAACATACAAAATTAACTAGTCTTATTAATAGATCTTCATTTCTTCGGTTTAATAGCAATATATCAGTATACAAGAGTGTAAAACCGAACCTCTGGTTAAATTACAAAAATCCTAACGCTCAGTGATTCATAGGAAAATATGTATGAGTTTAGGTGTCTCAACATGACAACCTCTTTTTATAATTATGCCAGCCCAGCATTTGGCGGATTATTACAGGTATAGCTTCTAAGGGTTGGTTCAGACAGGCATATTTCTCGGTCAGTATATGGGCCACAATACCCAGACTGACCACAGGTTCCTCGACCCAAATTTACAGCCTCACATACACATAAGACTGTAAATTCTGGCTGAGAGACACCTGGTTAGTCCGGGTGGACCATATGTGGACCATTAAATAGCATGAATAACGGCTGTCTTAGTCCAGCTTAAGGCTGTGTGACAGCTCATTTGTCCAGGCTTGTGCAGGGGCATGTTGAGCTGTTGATATGTTGATTGACAGCTCAGCTGTCCAATCTGAGACTAGGTAGTGCTGAGTTTCCTTCAGGTGTTCCCTGTTCTTAGTGATTTCCCAGCTATTTTACTAAGCTGTCAGTCCCAGATAGCTGGTAGTTGTATCTTTCAGCTCAGTGTGGTGTTTTCTTTGTGAATTCAGACATTCTGATCTTCTGTTGCCGGACCTTGGTTTTGCCTATTGACTACCCATTTGTATTATCCCCTTTGCCTTGACGCACTCTGACCTTGGAATTCTGACTCTGGACTGTTACCTGACTACACCTTTGTCTCCTCCCTCTGGCATTTTCTCCTGGCACGTGACCTCGGACCCATTGATTACCCGGGCTCACGGCTTGTCCATGAGAAGTGACTCAGCGTCACAATATGAATGGGGTTGCAGTCAAGCCAAGAATTTATATAAGAGGTAAAATTAAGAGTTAATCCAGAAAGCAAGATTGCTTATTTATCACATTGTAGAACTTTATGGAAGCAATTAAACTGTGTCTTACTCAGTAAAAATGCAGTTTTTTTGTCCAAAAAGTTTCTTTTTGCTAATGGTTTTACCAAAACTAATTTATAGATGCCATTATATAAGTTTTACCAGAGGTTATCATTTTATTTTATTCTTCTCTGGATTTAGGATGAAAAAAAAAATGTCCATGTTTCTCTTACCCATTCAATACTAAAATTTTGACAGCACTCAGATGACACATGGATGGCCTCCGTCTGCTGTCCTTTTTTTTTCAAGGGCCCATAGACTTGATTGGGTGAGTATGATCCATGACTTGGATCAAAAACTGACATGTCTCTGGGTTTTTCTTTTAAATTGCAGACACGTTTTTTAAAAAAAACCTCAGGCATGTTAAATCCTCCTAGGTTATAATGGGTACATTTTCTATCTGTTAAAAATAAGAAAAGAGCACTATGTGAAAAATTGACGTCTGGATGAGCCATTAATCAGTTTTCTTAGCTTAATGGAACCTGTCACCAGGTTTTCCCCATATAAGCTAAAATCACCATTGTGCATGATGCTAATCGGTGCAGTCCAATATGATGGGTGTCGCTGGTCTGTGCCCGCCGCCTCTTCTCTACCCACAATCACCATCTCTCCTGTCTTGATGGACATTTCACTATGTTCAGATTTTACACAGCTTTTAGTATAGTTTCTTCATAGTTGTCTATATACATATTGTAAAATTACATTCAAGACATGACATTACAACAGGTAACATCTTCGTGACCCATTCTGTAATATTAAATAAATAAAAAAATATTTTAACTATGTATATATATGATCAAAAGAATCACGCAGGGTGAATTTTATAATTTAATATTCATTCTTACTTTTGTAACCTTGCCCTCTGTTTTTTTTATTTTTTATATATTGCTTAAAGTAAATTGATTTAAGGTTGACAGACATAAAGTCCCCAAAACAAGTGGTGCTTAAATACTACATTGCAGAAACTAGAAACACATTTTTGGATACTCACACAGCAACCCCCTATACCCATTCTTTGAACGTAATGTTCCTGCCAGTATTTTGTGCTTATTAACCGACTCTCTGGGTGAACTTTAGTTTTGCAACTTTAGTTTTGTTTGTTTTGGTTTTTTTTTCTGGATCCTGCTACAGTAACTGGATATACCAGACTTATTTATTGTGTGCGTAAGGATAGGTTCACATGAGTTTCATCCAGAAAAGTGGGACTATTTTTTTTCTCTCTTGTCATCCGTGTGCAGTCTGTATGCAATCTGTTTTTTGGGGTTTTTTTTTAACAACAGCAGCTATTACCGTAATTATTTATGAGAACATGTACAGTTTCCTATGCAACAGAATTGCAATGCATTGCTAAAAATCAGGTGCAATTCTGTGTTTCCGTATGGCATCTAATTTTTTTCCTGCACCCATAGAATTGAAGACCAATTTACGGAAGAAACTAATGAATAAAAAGTGTAAAAAAAAAAATCTCATCTGCACCTCCTTATTAAATAACAGGTCCGAGTGCGGTTAGTTTTTTCCAAGGACAGCACTTGGACCGACAATACGGTTGTGTGAACAAGCCCTTAGACAGGTAAAATTGGTGGATAATTATTGAGCTCTAGTTTTTTGAACAATGGGCATGTACAAAGCTGGGTTTACACTAGTCGACCGATGGTATTAAATACAGTTAGGTCCATATATATTTGGACAGAGACAACATTTTTCTAATTTTGGTTATAGACATTACCACAATGAATTTTAAACAAAACAATTCAGATGCAGTTGAAATTCAGACTTTCAGCTTTCATTTGAGGGTATCCACATTAAAATTGGATGAAGGGTTTAGGAGTTTCAGCTCCTTAACATGTGCCGCCCTGTTTTTAAAGGGACCAAAAGTAATTGGACAATTGACTCCAAGGCTATTTCATGGACAGGTGTGGGCAATCCCTTCGTTATGTCATTCTGAATTAAGCAGATAAAAGGCCTGGAGGTGATTTGAGGTGTGGTGTTTGCATTTGGAAGGTTTTGCTGTGAAGTAAACATACGGTCAAAGTAGCTCTCCATGCAGGTAAAACAAGCCATCCCTAAGCTGTGAAAACAGAAAAAACCCATCCGAGAAATTGCTACAATATTAGGAGTGGCAAAATCTACAGTTTGGTACATCATATGAGAAAGAAAGAAAGAAAGCACTGGTGAACTCATCAATGCAAAAAGACCTGGGCGCCCACGGAAGACAACAGTGGTGGATGGTCGGAGAATAATCTCCATGGTGAAGAGAAACCCCTTCACAACAGCCAACCAAGTGACCAACACTCTCCCGGAGGTCGGCGCATCAATATCCAAATCTACCATAAAGAGAAGACTGCATGAAAGTAATTACAGAGGGTTCACTGCACGGTGCAAGCCACTCATAAGCATCAAGAATAGAAAGGCTAGACTGGACTTTGCTAAAAAAACATCTAAAAAAGCCAGCACAGTTCTGGAAGAATATTCTTTGGCCAGATGAAACCAAGATCAACCTCTACCAGAATTATGGAAAAAGAAAAGTATGGCGAAGGCGTGGTACAGCTCATGATCCAAAGCATACCACATCATCTGTAAAACACGGCGGAGGAGAAAAATGTTGTCTCTGTCCAAATATATATGGACGCAACTGTAACCGCCATTGGATAACATGTTTATTTACCTGTCTGAACAAGCCGATTGGGCATCAAATGCGCACAGAACGATCAGTAGTAAATTGTTCTGTGCGCTTAGGCTGCTATTGTTCTCGGCAGCGAGAGTCCTGTTTACACGCGATGATCTTTTAACCAAGCCGAAAGATAATTTCACACAATTAACTGGCATTTTTCTCGTTCTTCCGGTGATCGACAGCCTGTTTACACTGCATGGTTATCGGAGAGGAGCAATAGTTCAGATAAACCATCATTTATTTTACGCCTTCTCCTCTGTAGTCCAAGGTGGGTAGAGTCAATACCCTAGATTACGCTAAACCTAAAAAGATTTATTACCTACCTACTACCCCCATACTATTAAATCATGCATTTATATATCGCCTGCTGCACACATGGCGGTATTATTTATGCACTATTTAAAGGTATTATTTAAAAACACCTTATAATTTTTACACAAGCCTGCTGAGATCTCAAACATCTAGGGTATCTAGTGTGTTTGAGTTGGTCTAAAGGCCCCTCTGCCACTTAAAAAGGCATTAGGGCCCTGATCCATCATTTTTTTGACTTGTGATATTCATTGCCATTTTTGTGCCAAATTCTTCAAAATGGTGCACGTGGTTCATGAACTGCTTTTGCGTGCAAAAAGTCATAAATTTTGCGAAATGTCACGAAATGTTTTTTTTTTTTAATCTCTGCCTTCAACAAAAAGTCACAAAAATTGCACCAAAAAATGGTTCACTAAAAAACACAGCAGGGAAAGGACTGGAGTGAAGTTGTGCCAAATTGTGCTTCAATTTCCTCTATAAATGGACCATAAATTAACTTATTTGCAAGATGATGTTTTTTTCCATTGAAGATTGAAATCAGTGACCAAATTCCACATCAAAATCAGCAAAGAAATCTGCATGGAACACATTTTAGGAGGTATTCATAAAGGTGTTTTTATCCTATGTGTTTACATACCCTTACTGGATTTATCCCCCACAGAATGTGATTTCTTGATAGTTGACTTCAGTTATCAATATCACGTGGTAGCCTGATTTTTCTAAATATTACAATCATGATAATTAGATAGGATCAATCAATGAAGAAGTAAAAGGAAGATTTTCCTTATGCCTCATTCAGACATCCATTTTTTTCCATACAAGAAAGAAACAGAATATTTCTGCATGTCCTCTTTTACCATCAGCGTGGACAGCATACATTTGACAGACGGCATCTGAGAGCTATCTGTTTTTTTTATGGACCCACCCACTTGAGTCACATATTGGTTAAAAATGGACATGTCCCAAGTCAGCAAAAAACAGACATGTGAACATGACCATTAACTATAATGGATTAAAAAAAACATGGATAGAACATGTAAGTCACATACAAACTTCTGATTTTTTTTGTCATTCATACCCCTATTACACCTGATAAAGGTATACGGGGTGTGGACTGGACTGCCGCGTTCCTACCCCTGAAGACACCAATCGTATTGTATTCTGTATAGATGTCTATTATTAACAGTTTCCAAGCAAAGCACAAACCTGTGAATAATAATCAATGTTAAACATTAAAATTAAATGATAATTAAATAAATCATTAAATAAAAAATTAAATATGGTGGAGATACTTAAATCAAGCAATATACTGCTGAACATAATTACTTATGTAAATGGGACATGCATTTAACCTATTTGCATTTATATATATATATATATATATATATATATATATATATATATATATATATATATATATATATATATATCTAATATATAAAGCTGAATGTGTGTATGTGTGTATGTATGTCCGGGATTGGCATCTGAACCGTCGCAGCTACAGGCACAAAATTTTGCACAGTCACACGTCTGGACCCCGAGAGCGTCATAGGCTATGTTGTGAGGTGAAATTTTAACCCCGCGCTTTCCAATTCACCAAACAATTTTGCCCCTATCTACATAATGGGGAAAAAGTGAAAGGAAAAGTGTTGGAGGTGTCGCAGCTACAGGCACAAAATTCTGCACAGTCACACGTCTGGACCCCGAGAGCGTCATAGGCTATGTTGTGAGGTGAAATTTTAACCCCGCGCTTTCCAATTCACCAAACAATTTTGCCCCTATCTACATAATGGGGAAAAAATGAAAGGAAAAGTGTTGGAGGCAAATTAACAGCTGCCAGATGTGAACAAGGGGGACTTAAAGAATGACAGCGATGGCACCAAAGAGTATATACTGTACAGTTGCTAAGGTGGGGCCCCGACATGGGATAATCACCACACCACCACGGGGATATGAACACACACATAAAATGCGCCACACACTACCACGTGCTCAAACACATATACCACCCTCAGCGCACATTTCACCACACATACACCAACCTCGCCACATAAAAGTTGAAACACAAAAGTCGCCGCTCAAAACTCGCCACACGCAAAACTCTCCACATGCAAAACTCGCCACACGTGCAAAACTCACCTCATGGAAAACTCGCCACACGCAAAACTTGCACACGCGGAAAAATTGCCACATGCACAAAAGTTGGCACACATGCAAAAGTTGCCTCACACAAAACTTGCACATACTCAAAAGGCACCACACATAAAACTCGCCACGCGCAAAACTCGCCATGCGCAAAACTTGCTGCACACAACTTGCTACACTAACCTGTCACATGCAACTCGACACACAAAAAGTTGCTACACGCATGTCGCCACACAAAACTCATCTCACAAAAGTCCCTACATGCATGTCGCCACACGCAACTCAACACACACAACTTGACACATGAAACTCGCCCTAAAACACACACAAGTCTGGTATTATCCTTCAAAAATAAAAATCTGTTTAATAAGCTGAAAAACTACAAGAGCAACAAATGTACCATATAGGAATCCGGCAGCTGTCAGTCACATGACCAGTCTATTATGTGTATGTGTGAGCTAATATATACTGCCAGGGGGTGGGCTTACTGTTGGCTGGGGATTTATCAGGCTGCCAATTTAGCTTACAAATACTGAGGTAAAAATACTGACCAAATAACATGTGAACGAGGTCTAATACAGGAGGAGATGACATACAGATATATACTATATACAGGAGGAGATGACACACAGGTATATACTATTTACAGGGGAGATGACACACAGGTATATACTATATGCAGGAGGAGATGACACACAGATATATACTATATACAGGAGAGATGACACACAGGTATATACTATATAGAGGAGGAGATGACATACAGGTACATACTACATACAGCAGGAGATGACATACAGGTATATACTATATACAGAAGGAGATGACACACACGTATATACTATATACAGGAGCAGATTACCTACAGGTATATAGTATATACAGGAGGAGATGACATACAGGTATATGCTATGTATAGGAGGAGATGACATACAGGTATATACTATATACAGGAGGAGATGACACACAGATATATACTATATAATAGGTGAGATGACACACAGGTATATACTATATACAGGAGGAGATTACATACAGGTATATACTATATATAGGAGGAGATGACATACAGGTATATACTATATACAGGGGAGATGACACACAGCAGGTATATACTATATACAGGGGAGATGACATACAGGTATATACTATATACAGGAGATGACATACAGGTGTATACTATATATAAGGGAGATGACAAACATGTATATACTGAGGTGAAAATGAGAGGTGTGAGGTGAAAATGAAAAGGTGTGAGTGCAAAATGAGAGGAGTGAGGGAAAATAGTGGAGTGATTGGAAAATGACAGATGTGAGGTCGAAATGACAAGTGTTAGGGGGGAATGAGAGGAGTGAGGGGGAAAATAAGAGGAGTGAGGGGGAAAATGAGAGGTGTGAGGGAGAAAATGAGAGATGTGAGGGGGAAAATGAAAGATATGATGGGGAAAAGATATGGTGGTATAAGGTGATGGGAAAATAAGAGAAGTGAGGTGCTATAACTAACCACAGATATTTACTATGCCCAGGCAACGCCGGGCTCTTCAGCTAGCTTAGATTTACAATCTCCATGCTTTTCTCATGGTCAACTTTATGTGGCCTGTTCAAGAGTTGGAACAGCCAAAAATCTGTTTGTCTTTGCACCTGAAGGAAAAACTAAGAATGTCGTTTATCAAAAGGCTCTCGAATAAGTAGTAGAAGATTACTTCACATTAATTGGCCAATTTAGTTAAATCTGTGTGGAATATCTCTGGTGTTGAAATATATGTTGTAAAATGCTTCTATTAGCTTAGTTTTTGCCTTTTAATAATTACATTTCTATCTATTTGTTTTGTGTTTTTTTTGTGCAGAATAAATTTTTGTTAACACATTCTATTTTGCTAACAGCAGTTATTACCCCGGGCGAAGCCGGGTAGTACAGCTAGTATATCTATATATATGAATCTGCTGATGTCGCTGCAGAGCTGTCCTGTTTTACCATTTTATATGAAAACTGACCTTTGCTATTGATGTAGTATATATATATATATTTGTTGATTACTGTTTTTTGCAATTACCTGACTATTATCAGACCATTTGATTGTGACATTACGATTGTTCTATACTTACCTCTAGGGAATTTTATGTACCCCTGGTGTTGTGACACTCACTGATACTTCTCCTGGTTTTAAAGGGAACCTGTCACCCCCAAAATCGAAGGTGAGCTAAGCCCACAGGCATCAGGGGCTTATCTACAGCATTCTGTAATGCTGTAGATAAGCCCCGATGTATCCTGAAAGATGAGAAAAAGAGGTTATATTATACTCACCCAGGGGCGGTCCCGGCTCTGTTCTGGTCCGATGGGCGTCGTGGTCCGGTCCGGGGCCTCCCATCTTCTTACGATGACGTCCTCTTCTTGTCTTCACGCTGCGGCTCCGGTGCAGGCGTACTTTGTCTGCCTGTTGAGGGCAGAGCAAAGTACTGCAGTGCGCAGGCGTTGGGAAAGGTCAGAGAGGCCCGGCGCCTGCGTACTGCAGTACTTTGCTCTGCCACGAACAGGGCAGACAAATTACGCCTGCGCCGGAGCTGCAGCCTGAAGACAAGTAGCGGACGTCATCCTATGAAGATGGCAGGCCCCGGACCGGACCGCGACTTCCATCGGATCGGACGGCCCGCCCAGGTGAGTATAATCTAACCTCTTTTTCTCATCGTTCAGGATACATCGGGGGCTTATCTACAGCATTACAGAATGCTGTAGATAAGCCCCTGATGCCGGTGGGCTTAGCTCACCTTCGATTTTGGGGTGACAGGTTCCCTTTAATTATACTTTTAAATGTTTACTCTCAATAAAGAATATATTTTATGCTTAGATATTTGAACGCTTTCTGCTTCCGTTCTCTGCTTGGATTTAAGGAACAAGGGAGTAGCCTGAGCTAAAACTGACTGAAAAAGAGACAGCGTGGACTCCCACAGAAAAGGGTTCCTTGGATAGAACGACGTGTCATGAGAAACCCTGATCTTACAAAACGTAGAATCTAACTGGCACACATTGACGGTATGTGATTAGGGAAAGGGGCTCGAAACCGTCAATCGAAATGGGGCCTTAACTATCCCTGCTCTCAAATGTACCTCTAAAGCTGAGGAGGTTTGGGCCACCAGCCTTACTGTTCTCCTGTTATTCCCTAAACTGTCCCCTCCACCTCCCCCAGGAGGCCTGGGACAGAAATGATAGTGTATTAGCAGGTAAGACAGACAGGCATAACAGAAAGCAACAAACATACAAAAACAATCTCCAAAGGTAGAGAGGTATATAGGGAGGGATAGGAATGTACCAACCAAATGGGAATAGGACAATGAGGAAAGCATACACACAAAACAGCAGGCAACAATCTCCAGTAGCAACAACAATCTCCAATTCAGCACAGTGTGTCCAAGAAGCTAGGAAGCAAAGCTTTCACTGGCAAAGAAGAGAAGTTCTGACTAGATTTTATAGGGAGAGGAAATGACCAGGTCAAGAACAGCTGTGAGATGGAGATGCAAGTTTCTAACCAGCAGCTAACCTCTTCAGCACCAAAGGAAACTAAATCAATTTAATATGAAACACAAACACACAGGCTAAATGGAAGATCTGCAATTCACAATACGTAGTGATCTTCTAACCCCAGATCTCCCATGATGACGTGTATTTAAAGTGAATGTGCATGTAATATTAAAGCAATAGGGCAGCCTTGTATGCCATAGTAAAGGTAGTCACTGTAGTAGTATGGAGTGTGGGGTGTGGAACCATCCGCGGGACAGCTGATGACCCCCCTTCACTCTATTGCAGGTACTATTTAGTTTAGTATATATGGCAGCAAGTTGTTTCTCCCTACTACTACAGTGACTACCTTTATTATGGCATACACCAGGCTGCCCTATTGCTTTAGTATTACATGCACATGCACTTTGTATACTTTATTTGAATTACACCATCTGACACACCTGCAATTCCCTGTTGCAGTTTAGTTCTGTGTTATTAACCTGTAGCAATTTTCCATTACTATGCTATATTAAGCATGCACATACGCACTTTTTATAATTTACCATTTATGATATTGTAGGTCTTTTATTATATAAAAATACTTCACGTGACACAACTACGATACGTTACAAAATAAATCACAACAGAACAAAACATAAGAACAATCCTCCAATATGACAACAACAACAAAAAACGACACAAATCACAAAGAAATAAACCAGAAACAGAAACAAAATGGAGAAAGTTCATGACCTACAAATCAGGGAAAAGAAAAATTCAAATAAAATAAAGAAAAAAACAAACTAAAAGGCAAAAAAAACCAAAATATCCATAAGTACATAAATACCCCGTAAAATAATAAATAACCATTTATGATATTGTAATCCACCCTGCTGCTACTATTTATTTCCAGTAAGTAATTCCAGCATGTCCGTTGTGCTTTGCGTCCGTTTCTTTCCTGGTTATTATTTGTTCCCAATTGCACTTTATTTTAATGTATTTCTTGTAATTAATACAATTGTATTTTCTTCACTCGCTTTGGGCTCTTCAAATTTTTTTTGTTCTTTTGCTATTAAATTAATAATTCAGTGTCCCTTTATGACATAGACAGGCGGGTAAAATAAAATATAATTCTGAATCTTAATTTTCCACTTCTACAAGTATTCATTCAGGCAGTATGGTTGGAGCCCTGGATCGCTGCAATGAACATGCGGGACTAGTAAGCAAGTATCAAAATGACCTCCCAAGGTCGCTCTATGGAGGTTGGGAGAAAACTGTAGCAGTCATTATACGTAGCCCTCTCCATGGACTTTGTCCCCAATGTGTGGTCGCTTATAGATGAATTATTTATGTTTCATACAATGGCAGATAGGCAATAGTATCTGTCTGGTAGAGTCGTCATCCAAAGAAATCCTGCACTGAACTAGAGATTTGCTTCTTTCTGCAATGAATAAATCACTACATTAGAAGCCAGGAGGACACAGCACCAGTGCAGATAACACACAAATAGCCTGATAAAAGCAGAATTCAGTTTGGTTTTTAAGCTGCAATTTAATTATATTGTGTCAAGGGAATTTAACTGCATTAGTTCACATGAAGATTGTATTTCCTGATCTTTTTTTGTTATATAATTAGTAGTATACAGTTTTCCTTTGTTCTCATGCCATAAACATTCTTTTGACGTGAAAAGTGCAGTCGGATAAGTCAGTCAGATGCCGCTCTATCATGGCCTTCATGAGTGTAATTTATAATTCATCATTTGCATAATATATTTATACTGCACTTTACATAATTCAATACATAGGCTTGGGTCATATTATACTGTTGGACAATACTATGAATGCTAAGGTATACTACTGGAAACAGTTTTTGATTCTGGTCTTCCTTAAAGGGTCCTTTCTTGAAGAGTGCACCACTCATCTCCATCCTGGCTTCCTGCTTGCGCTGCTGGCCATTCATTTTCAAAGCAGCATCTACAAGCTCTACAGCAAAGAGCCTGTGAGCACTGCGCTCCTTGTGTCACGGGGGTACTGGGTAGACTACAGCTGATTACCCGGGCCCCTGCAATATCCCTCAGACTAGGAAAACCCTGTCTGTCCCTCTCCCAGAGTTTACACTGAAGGTGTGCATGTCTGGGCCGCCAGGCCTGACCCTGACTCCTGTTTCAGTCCTATGCTGAAACCTCCACCCGCCACCCAGTGATAAAACCTCACACCAACCCCTACAGAAAGCACAGATAGGGAAAACTAAAAACGCACCACGCAGCAGACTCACAGGAAAACACTATAATGTGCACAGGGCAAAATAAATACAAATATAGGAAGGAGAAATATGACGAAGGATAATACACCACCAGATACGATATTTCCTCTCCTAGACCACCACTCCAGACCGAGATCATCAGGCACAAGACACAAGCTATAATCGGCGACGCCCAAAGTTCAGCAGAACTATTTAAAGGCAGTGGGCGAGACCCAGCCTCCAATCCGAGTACCAGCTAGATTAACCCCGGACAACCTAGATAAAATCTAGCCGGCGCCACTGAGCGCATAGTGGACGAATGCGGAATTACCCCTGTCTGTCGGATGCCCTAGTGTGAATAGCGTCCGACATGACACCTTGTTTATGAGACCAACCACTGCTCATACACTGCAGAGCTGTTTGGTAACCTGCTGTCACAATCCATGTTTGGATTTGTGGCAGCTCTGGTTTCACTCTGTTTTAAATATTGCACCACTGATCCTGGTGCCTTTATTCTGCTGTGCGGTGCACTGCAGCAGAGGAAGTTGAAGTTAAGTTGTGTTTTTACCCCATCCCTTTCGTGTTAGTCACTGTCCCCTGTGTGTTATTATCTGCAGTGGTGAGGCTAGCTTCCCTTGCCGGCCAGTGCACTAGTCAGGGCAGTATTAGGAGACAGCGAGGGATGAGGTTCCTGATGGCGGTGGGGGGAAGGACCCAACTTAGGGCATTAAGGGAGTGCAGGGACAGGCTCAGGTTTGAACTCAGGTGGTGACCAACCCCCATTTCCCTATCCAAAGGGCTTTCCTCTCCCCATTTCCATCCTGTTGTTAGTGTGTTGCACTGTCTGCTGACCGAATACCCGTTGGGTCGTGTCACATTGTGACATTATCACCGACCGTCACTTTTTTTCCAGAGAACCTATGGCGCAAGCACAGGCTTTTCCTCAGCTGATCCAAACCCTCCCTGATGAGGTTAAGGAGCTGCGGTATCAGGGGGTGCAGCAGCTTCAGCAGTTGTCGGGGTTCTGCCTGTTTGTTAGGTAATCCCCACATGTATTCAGGCTGTCTAGCAGCCGCAAATCATGCAGCTGCGGTGACTGAAACATAATCTCGCCATAAATACTCGGAGAACACCCGAGCATGCTTGGAAAACCAGAGTAACGAGCACACTCGCTCATCGCTAGTCGTGTCACATCGTGACACCTGGGCAATGAACAATAATCAATAAAATTTAAAAAAACCCTCTGTTCTTGAGAATGGAGAGGATTTGTAACAAGAGGTAACTTGTTTTTTTTTTTCAAGCAGTTTATAATTTTACCTATTTAAGAAAATGAGACAAGCTCCTCAAGTTAGAATCCACGGATTCTCACATTGAAGCAGGTGTTATCCTACTTAGGGCATGTTCACATGTTCAGTATTTGGTCAGTATTTTACATCAGTATTTGTAAGCCAAAACCAGGAGTGGAACAATCAGAGGAAAAGTATAATAGAAACATATGCACCACTTCTGTATTTATCACCCACTCCTGGTTTTGGCTTACAAATACTGATGTAAAATACTGAATTTGCGAACATGACCTAAGGGTATATTCATAAATATGTTGCAGAAATTCTCCATCTACTCCATTTATTTTAATTAGGCTTGTTAAAATCCATGTGTTTACCGCCAAAATAACCGTATTCAGGGAACTTTTTTTTGCAATTTTTTCTCAAAATCTTATACTTGTGAATGAACCATAACCATCCTGGCTTGGATGCTTTCATTTGTTTTCTTTTGGTCCCTAACTCAACAATCATGACAAAAACAGATGGCTTCTTCTGAGTCATTAGTTTATAACTGAACCCACATTTGAATAATTGATTTGTATGGGTCCGTGTAAGGAACGTTTAACCTCTTAGTGACCTTTATGACCAAGCCAATTTTTACAATTCTGATCATTGTCACTTTATGAGGTTATAGCTCTGGAACGCTTAAACGGATCCCACTGATTCCGAGGCTGTTTTTAAGTGACACATTGTACTTCATGTTAGTGGTAAAGGTTATTTGATATGACTTGCATTTATTTATGAAAAAAGCAGAAAATTTTCAAAAATTTTGAAAATTTTGCAATTTTCAAACTTTTAAATTTTGCTCCCTTAAATCAGAGAGACGTGTCACACAAACTAGTTAATAAATAACATTTCCCACATATCAACTTTACATCAGCACAATTTTGGAAACATACCTGTAATTGTTTTTGTTAGGACATTATAAGGGTTAAAAGTTGACCAGCGATATTTTTCCAACAAAATTTAGAAAACCATTTTTTTAGGGACCACCTCACATTTAAAGTGATTTTGGGGGGTCAATGTGACAGAAAATACCCAAAAGTGACACCATTCTAAAAACTGCAACCCTCAAAGTGCGCAAAACCACACTCAAAAAGTTTATTAATCCTTCAGGTGTTTCACGAGAACTAAAGCAATGTGGAAGGAAAAAAAATTAACATTTAATTTTTTTCACAAAAAATTTACTTTAGACCCAAACTTTTTATTTTCACAAGGGTATCAGGCAGAAATGGACCACAAAATTTGTTGTGCAATTTCTCCTGAGTATGCCGATACCTCGTATGTGGGGAAAAGCCACTGTTTGGGCACATGGCAGGGCTCAAAAGGGAGGGAGCACTGTTTGAATTTTTGAACGCAAAATTAGCTGGAATCAATGGTGGGTGCCATGTCAAGTTTGGAGACTCCCTGATGTCCCTAAACTGTGGAAAACCCCCAATTCTAACTTCATCCCTAACAAAGCCCTAACCCCAATCCTAACCCCAACACACCCCTAACCCTATTCCCAACCCTAACCACAACCATAACCTCAACATCACCCTAACCCAACACCACCCTAACACCAACACCACAACCGTAACCCCAAGAAAACGGTAACTTCAACACAACCCTATCCCCAACCCTAACCAATATCCCCAACTATATCCCTAGCCCTAACCCTAGCACAACCCCAACCCTAACCCTAGCTGCAGCCCTAACCCTAGCCACTACATTGATTAAGGCCCTACATTGCACAAAAGAGAGTAAAGTATCAGTTCGCCTTCTCAAAGTATATACCATGCAAGGAAACCTGCAGTGCCGCAATTGAGAGACCATTGATAGAAATAGAAAAAATCCAGCGTGTTGAATAAAATGCAAAAGTCTTTATTGTAGATTTTAAAAAAAGTCGCACCAGTGTACATGGGCAATAAAAATGTGCATATCTAGCACATGGAGGAGGGTGTCGGGTAAAGATCAACCATTTATTTGGATCTACTACCATCAATAGCATAAGGGGGAACATTTATAAAAGATGGAGGCAGAAATAGTTGTAAGTAGATGTGGTGATGACGAAGCTATATACTATACACTGTAACCACCAAGCTGTAAACTATAGACTGAACCCACCAAGCTGTATACTGTAGACTGTAACTACCAAGCTGTTTACTATAGACTGTACCCACCAAGCTGTATATTATAGACTGTAACCAACAGGCTGTATATTATAGACTGTACCCACCAAGCTGTATATTATAGACTGTATCCACCAAGCTGTATATTATAGACTGTACCCACCAAGCTGTATATTATAGACTGTACCCACCAAGCTGTGTATTATAGACTGTAACCAACAGGCTGTATATTATAGACTGTGCCCACCAAGCTGTATATTATAGACTGTAACCAACAGGCTGTATATTATAGACTGCACCCACCAAGCCGTATATTATAAACTGTACCCACCAAGCTGTATACTGTAGACTGTAACTACCAAGCTGTTTACTATAGACTGTACCCACCAAGCTGTATATTATAGACTGTGCCCACCAAGCTGTATATTATAGACTGTAACCAACAGGCTGTATATTATAGACTGTACCCACCAAGCTGTATATTATAGACTGTAACCAACAGGCTGTATATTATGGACTGTACCCACCAAGCTGTATATTATAGACTGTACCCACCAAGCTGTATATTATAGACTGTAACCAACAGGCTGTATATTATAGACTGTACCCACCAATCTGTATATTATAGACTGTAACCAACAGGCTGTATATTATAGACTGCACCCACCAAGCCGTATATTATAGACTGTGCCCACCAAGCTGTATATTATAGACTGTAACCAACAGGCTGTATATTATAGACTGTACCCACCAAGCTGTATATTATAGACTGTAACCAACAGGCTGTATATTATGGACTGTACCCACCAAGCTGTATATTATAGACTGTACCCACCAAGCTGTATATTATAGACTGTAACCAACAGGCTGTATATTATAGACTGTACCCACCAAGCTGTATATTATAGACTGTGCCCACCAAGTTGTATATTATAGACTGTAACCAACAGGCTGTATATTATAGACTGTACCCACCAAGCTGTATATTATAGACTGTAACCAACAGGCTGTATATTATGGACTGTACCCACCAAGCTGTATATTATAGACTGTACCCACCAAGCTGTATATTATAGACTGCACCCACCAAGCTGTATATTATACACTGTGCCCACCAAGCTATATATTATAGACTGTAACCACCAAGCTAAGTGTCATTGTCTACAACCATTAAGAGTGGTGCCCCTTATGGAGTATGGTTTAAGTTGTTTTACACATGAACTATTCCAGTGACAAGGACGGGCCCTCCACTCTCTCTTTCATGTGGACACTCGAAAGAAAAGAGTTCAAATTATTTATTGTGGATTTCAACAAACCCGATAATGAGTTTATCTGTAAGCAGGGTGTAGAAGTTTGATTTCTATCATTACCAGAACACATACTTTGGAGGTGCCAGCGAGTCTGCTTTACTGACGCATAGGCACTCTGGAGAGAATACAACAGGAACTTCTAGAGAAAATATCTCTGTGACAGAACATGTCATAATCTGTCCTCCTCCCTGTAAAATTGGACGTATAGTATGGATCCATAGCAGTGTATGGGGAACATATTATGGATTCATAATACATCTATGCATATGAAACGGTAAATATTCTGTATTATTTATGTCATGTAGGCAGGGATATTTCAATTTTACTTAGTTGAAAAACATAATATTTTGCTTCCCAGGCATAAGATGCCTAGAGTATGTTTAGCCAACGGCTCTTTACTCCTAGACACTGTATAAGTAGATTTTTTAATGCAATTTTTTTTTATTTTTGGGATAGATAAAATGTAAGAACTTAAATTTATCTGGGAAATCAGGCAATTGGAATTAACATATATTGTATTCACACACCAGGCTTTAATGTGGTCTGGGGTTAAGACATTACAGGATTCTGGGAAATTAAATCATAACCATAGAATTCATTACTTTTTTCCTTACCATGGGAATTCTATCTGGTCACAGCCAGGCTTGGACTGGCCCATAGGGTAACAGGGGAATGCCCTGTTGGGCCCCCAACCCCATTGTATAGGCAGTACACGGCATAATTCACTTGATTCACTCTACAGAAAAAAGCAGCATATCATCATTCATTAACCAAACTACCCGGTTTATTATTATATAGAGATATAGGTAAATTTGTGAATCAGGGTAGTGTAATATTTGTGTGCAGGTGAAAAGTGGGCCTCCAAAGTCAATGTTACTGGTGGGCCCTTGGCTGCCCAGTCCGACACTGGTCATGGCTCTGTCCTCTGTGCTCTCATTCAAGGTAATGGTTATTTTAAGTAGCAATGAAATGATTAGCAAAGAACGTTTATAAGAAACATGTTTCATAGTAGTGACATATATCAAATAATTTACCATCTGCTTAAACTCTGATGCTTCCTTATAGGTACCGTATTTTTCCAACCATAAGACGCACTTTTTTTCCTCCAAATTTGGGAGGAAAGTGTGGGTGCGTCTTATGGTACGGATGTAACATGTGGGGAGGGGGGCAGCAGTGAGTGGGATCGCACTGTTATCCCACTTCAGGATGTCCCCGCTGCCCGGAATCGGCGTTGGGAAAACCACATGGTCCCGATGATTAAGTGCAGTGAATATTCATTAGCGGCTCCCCGCCCACCGATCAGCTGAGCGGTGAGCCGGGCAGCAAATGAATACTGCACTTAAGCAGGGACACACATGGCTTCCTCAGCGCTGATTGCTGCAGCAGCTAGGGAGATTTGTGTGTCCTGGGGAGGAGGCAGCAGCAACAGCAGGGGCCAGGGGAGAGGAGATCGCTGTATACCTGCCTGCCATGCCTGGATGCCGAGTGCTGTGCACAAACAGGACCTGTGTGATGTCAGGAGTGGGCGGGCTGGAGCATCACATGGCAGCTCTGAGCCCTCCCTCTTCTTGACATCAGCACAGGTCCTTCAGGCTCTCCACTAGAATCTGCTGGCTTCCTTCCATTACCTGTGCTGTGGAGAGGCAACAAGAGGGAGGGCTCTGTGTGCAGTCATGGGATGCTTTTACCTCACCACAGTGGCTGGCTGCCACAATTAAGAGGTTAGTCTTTACAATACACAATAAAGCACTCTGCCACTCCTGTGGTGAACTATAACTCCCAGCATGTCATAGGATCTGCAGGACATGCTGGGAGTTATAGTTCTCCCATAGGATTTTAAAGCAGCACTCCAGTGCAGTGCTGGAGTGGTGCTTTCAATATCAGCCCTGCGCCCCCATTCTTATACTCACCCTCCAGCATCTTCATATACTACTTCAGACACCACACTGGTCCCGCAGCTTCCAACATAATAACATACTATTATATGTAATAACACCACATATAATAGTATGTTATTTATGTTATTAAATATTTTACCACATTTTTTTGCTTCAAATATTTTTTTCCCCTATTTTCCACCTCTAAAACCTGGGTGCGCCTTATAGTCCGGTGCGTCTTATAGTCCGAAAAATACGGTAATTGGGAAAAAAAAGAGATTTGTAAAAAAGCTTCTTAGGACAATGTATAGGAAATACTGCACATGAAAAAGCAGAGCGTCGATTGACTAATTACTGTGTTTCGTTGATTGCTGGAATTTTGGTAAATGTGCCTCTATCCTGGCTCAATTTTTGTATTGCCATAAGAGAATCAGCACCTACGGCAGAAGTTCATCTCCCATTAGAGATTCTTGGTTTTGTGTAAACATAGCGAAAAAAGGACATGATATCACTTCTTACAAAAGGCCCAGACGCTTGATGGTTACAATCCACAGTTCGAGAACCTGTTCCAAGCAAAATGGTTGTAACTAATCTGACTTTTGCTGGATGCGACACATGCGGGTCCTCACTTACTCATTGTCCTACTTGACAGTTACTCAACTCAGGTATGCTCTGGCTCAACCCACCTCTTAGGACGGCAGAACCTCCTGAGCCTACATTATCTCAGACAGAGGTGTATCTAGGTTTTCTGGCACCCGGGGCAAGAGTTCAGTTTGGCGACCCGCAGGACATATGCGATTTGCACACTTAGTCATATACCCACGAGCTCCTCTCCCTAATGCTCTCAATGTTGAGTGGAAAACTGAGAGAAGCAGAAAGAGAACCTCGTTGTCACAGGACCATAAGTATGAAAATCACATATGAGTGAAGTGTCCATATGACGACTACTGGAACCTGCAGAGCTGAATTCTGACATCGCAGGCTTCTGAATTCTCACAACTAATTCACTGCACACTTTTAGGATTCTCCCTTGCCGGTGGACAGTCATGTCAGCACAAGCATGCGATTTGTATACTTCTGACCACATTCCGACTAGACGTGCCCGGCTATTAGCGGCACGCCACTGGCTGGGGTCCCCTGGATGAGTGGGGGCCCTAGGTGACTGCCTGGTCTGCCTGTCCCTAACGCCACCCTGTAGTCAGGAGAAGACCCATGTGCAAGAACAATATATGGTCCATTTATGATCCAGTAGCTCATCATAATGCACAATTTCACCTGCTTTAGAAGTGGTTGTGGGCCCCCTTGGACCCCGGGTGCATAAGTTACAGCAATGATATGTCCGCCCTTGAGTTAGACTGACACCTTCTGGCATTTTGGCTGAGGCTCAGTCAATGGAGCCATGTGAGAGTACCACCACTTTCTTTGGCCTCAGATGTAGCCATTTTCTTTCCTTAAACACACCACTCATCCAATTTTTCTCTACATTAAAGCAAACTCAACCACAAGATTCATGGCACTGCTCCATCCACTTGGTACGGTGTAACGCAACCAAACCATGAGGTTTAATGAAGGAAACAAGGGTTTGACAATGACCACCTGCTGGAGGAAATGACCAACAACAAATGGAGGCAATTTGGAATAATGTGCAAATTGAAATTTTTTACTTACAAGGCACAGAAGTTCAATGCACACTACGCAAACGCTTTTCTAAGCAAAAGTATAATGCTCAATCTGTACGGAGGCTTTTCAGTCCTCGTCAGGTCTGAGGGCACGTCCTAGAATCTAAAGGAAGACCATCAAGGTCTCTAAGTTGTAACGTGCTGGAATGGAGTCGTACACAATAGTTCCAACGTTGGCGCAGTGATCCACACTGGTCAATCTGCCTTCGGAGAAATATATAACCAATACAACTCAGATTTAGGAGGATCTAAGTCTTCAGCTGGAAGTACAAGAAAACCCTCTGACAGATCTTTCTTGCAGTACGAGGCTTTTCAAGAACTTTCCAGCAGCAGCTGAAAGATGTGATCTCCATCTTGGTATTTAGCGCACAGGAATGCCATGAGACAATTTTATCTTATATTTAGCATGTAATTATATGGAGGTGTAACATGACATTATAAATGCAGGCTATTTATTTTTAGTTACGGTCACTCCCACAATAAAATTGACCTCAACTGACTTAGATCTTCTGCGGGTGTGCCATAATAATATCTTATATATGGGATTTAAAATTAGACTTGTAAGGTGTTGTAATAGCGCAGAAGATTCAGTCCTATTTTACAATTTTCGCACCTGTCTGTGACCTCTAATATAGTAGTCAGAGTTGCATATGATTTTTGACGTTTGCAATCAAATGTAAAGAAAGATGGAGATAAAATATTTATCAAGCATAATAAATATTGATCATGCATCTCTACAATTCCTTGTCATACATTTACTACACGTATGTCGCTACAATTAAACTTGCTCTTTTGGAAAACTTCATCACACATGAGAAAATCTCGAATATCCTCCAGTCCTCATATACGTGCACGCTTGGATCAACGGTGTCTATTTCCATAGATTGATATGCAAATTGCCTCTTCAGAGAAAAAGAGGACTTGAACTCTATAGCGCCATCTGTTGGAAGTAGCGATCCTATAAGTCACAATCAATACTTTAACGAGTCGTGCAATATGACTTGGGATAAAAGCCAAATCAGTATCTCAATTCGCAGACACGGTGTTTCGGGCTGTTGGCCCTCGTCAGTGCGAAGCATGAGAACTGATTAGGCTAGGTGAGAGGCTCTGGACTGATAAGAATAAATGACTCTATACACATCAGATAAAAGTTGGCCAAATCCAATGATTTTTGCAAGACCAGAAGAACACCTAATGTATATCGGGGAGTCAAAACTGTACTCTAATGAGGTCTGTGGGAAACCGGATTGGGCATGTTTAATTTCAGCGATTAATCCTTAAGTTCACAGAAGAAGTAATCTGCCCCCAGAAGTGTATGGCAGCATCTTATTCCTTTCCCCCAATTAAAATCACCTGTATGCTATGCTAAATTGAGCAAATGAGTTATCTAAGGTGTATAAGAGTAAGTTGACACAGTGTCGCTGGCGTAACTGCATCATTTTTGAAGCAGCAGATGTTCCAGGATTGCGGGGGCGGTGTATTCTTTATTTGTCTTTTGCGTCAATTTGTGGTCTCCTCATCTTTCTCAGAATGCCTTCCCAGGTGCAGTGTTGCCCTTCGCCACTGTCCTCATTCTTCATTGACAGGCTGCATGATGCCGATGTAGGCGGTATGAACTGCATCGATCACGTCTGCTGTAGTTAAGGCATTCAAACTGCAGCCCATCAACAAAGACCGAGAGCAAGAGTTGCGAGTAGTGTGACCGAGCAGTGAAATGCTCCAGTGCTCGGTACTCGAATCGAGCACGTTGGACGCCCGGACGTGCTCAACTCCAGTAGCGAACACAATGGAAGAGTATCGCATACTCAAGCATTTTAACTCTCTCTCACATCTCTGTGCCCGGCTCATATAATTCACTTAAGGGGATCCGAGCACTCGAGCACCATGTGATACTTGCCACTGCTCGCTACTTGATCGAGAAGTGCCGAACACGTTCGTCCATCACTAGTTGCGAGGCATCAATGGATCGGCAGAGAATGAGAAACTCCAAATCTATTATTTCTCCCTAGCGCAAGCTGATGGGCCGAAATAAACCCAATACGCAAAGCAAGTACAGGTACTGTAGTTCTGTTGAAATATTATCAAGAGAGATTGAAAAACAACATGCAACTTGATAAAAGACGATAAAAAAGAAATAAAACCAATAGGTCTATAGTGAAATAAATAAAAGATGGAATATCTGATAACATTCCAGTGGCTGAATTCTCTTATTCTGTACTTATTATTAATTTTTCAGACAATATTCACAACCACGCAAGACTTGAGAGTTTGGTGGAATAAAAACAACGAGTGGGAGATCCACTTTTTAAATTTGACTTTTAAAAATATACTCTGATGCCCACTGACGAAACCTTGGGTGAAACGTGCGTTGGGGCTTGTGGACCAGGACACGTGCTCTACCCTCTTTTATTGACATACCATCTAGATGTAAGTATTTACAGTGCCTACAAGTAGTATTCAACCCCCTGCAGATTTAGCAGGTTTACACATTTGGAATTAACTTGGCATTGTGACATTTGGACTGTAGATCAGCCTGGAAGTGTGAAATGCACTGCAGCAAAAAAGAATGTTATTTCTTTGTTTATTTTTTTTTTAAATTGGGAAAAGTTTTTTTCAGAGGTTCATTTATTATTCAACCCCTCAACCCACCAGTATTCTGTTTGGTTCCCCTAAAGTATTAAGAAGTAGTTCAGGCACAAAGAACAATGAGCTTCACATGTTTGGATTAATTATCTCTTTTTCCAGCCTTTTCTGACTATTTAAGACCCTCCCCAAACTTGTGAACAGCACTCAAACATGGTCAACATGGGAAAGACAAAGGAGCATTCCAAGGCCATCAGAGACAAGATCGTGGAGGGTCACAAGGCTGGCAAGGGGTACAAAACCCTTTCCAAGGAGTTGGGCCTACCTGTCTCCACTGTTGGGAGCATCATCCGGAAGTGGAAGGCTTATGGAACTACTGTTAGCCTTCCACGGCCTGGACAGCCTTTGAAAGTTTCCTCCCGTGCCGAGGCCAGGCTTGTCCGAAGAGTCAAGGCTAACCCAAGGACAACAAGGAAGGAGCTCTGGGAAGATCTCATGGAAGTGGGGACATTGGTTTCAGTCAATACCATAAGTAACGTACTCCACCGCAATGGTCTCCGTTCCAGACGAGCCCATAAGGTACCTTTACTTTCAAAGCGTCATGTCAAGGCTCGTCTACAGTTTGCTCATGATCACTTGGAGGACTCTGAGACTGACTGGTTCAAGGTTCTCTGGTCTGATGAGACCAAGATCGAGATCTTTGGTGCCAACCACACACGTGACGTTTGGAGACTGGATGGCACTGCACACGACCCCAAGAATACCATCCCTACAGTCAAGCATGGTGGTGGCAGCATCATGCTGTGGGGCTGTTTCTCAGCCAAGGGGCCTGGCCATCTGGTCCGCATCCATGGGAAGATGGATAGCACGGCCTACCTGGAGATTTTGGCCAAGAACCTCCGCTCCTCCATCAAGGATCTTAAGATGGGTCGTCATTTCATCTTCCAACAAGACAACGACCCAAAGCACACAGCCAAGAAAACCAAGGCCTGGTTCAAGAGGCAAAAAATCAAGGTGTTGCAGTGGCCTAGTGAGTCTCCTGACCTTAACCCAATTGAAAACTTGTGGAAGGAGCTCAAGATTAAAGTCCACATGAGACACCCAAAGAACCTAGATAACTTGGAGAAGATCTGCATGGAGGAGTGGGCCAAGATAACTCCCGAGACCTGTGCCGGCCTGATCAGGTCTTATAAAAGACGATTATTAGCTGTAATTGCAAACAAAGGTTATTCCACAAAATATTAAACCTAGGGGTTGAATAATAATTGACCCACACTTTTATGTTTAAAATTTATAAAAATTTAACTGAGCAACAAAACTTTTTGGTTTGTAAGATTTATGCATCTGTTAATAAATCCTGCTCTTGTTTGAAGTTTGAATGGTCTAACTTATTTGCATCTTATTAAACCTGCTAAATCTGCAGGGGGTTGAATACTACTTGTAGGCACTGTACTTACATTGACTTTCTCACTAAATCAGTTAATAACAGTCATAGAACTAAGCTCCCTGACTAGTGGTACTTATGGTAGGGTCTTTACCTGTTTAGTGTTTTTTCATTCTATTTTTGTCATGTATATGTCTTTCATATTTATATTTTTTAACTATCTACTATATAATTGCCTAAGGGCACTTCCGTCTGTCCTTCTGTAACGGTTATTCGTTCGCTGATTGGTCTCGGCAGCTGCCTGTCATGGCTGCCGCGACTAATCAGCGACGCGCACAGTCCAGAAAAAAATGGCCGCTTACTCCCCGCACTCACTGCCGGCGCCCGCATACACCGCTCACACAGGGTTAATGCCGGCGGTAACGGACCGCGTTATGCCGCGGGTAACGCACTCCGTTACCGCTGCTATTAACCCTGTGTGTCCCCAACTTTGTACTATTGACGCTGCCTATGCGGCATCAATAGTACAAAATGTAATGTTAAAAATAATAAATAAATAAAAAAACCTGCTATACTCACCCTCCGCCGCCTTTCTCGCTCCTCGCCACGCTCCCCGGACCGCTCCATTACAAGCGTCAGCTTGCGGTGCGGTCCCGTCCCAGGGCTGGTGTGCGGCAAGGACCTGCCGTGACGTCACGGTCATGTGACCGCGACGTCTTCATAGGTCCTGCTCCTACCAGCCCTGGCACTTGCAATGGAACTCGGCTTCAGGAAAATGGCCGCTGCGATCTCGATCTGCGCACGCGCGGCATCCCGCGGCCATTTTCCTGAAGCCGAGCACTACCATCTGCACAGGATCCCAGGAAGAGGAGACACGGGACGCAGAGGAGCAGCGACAAGAATGGTGAGTATGATACACTACAAGGGGCCCTCGGATCGTTAGGTGAGTCTGTTTATTTTTTATTTTTTGGCCCTGTGACATACGTGCCTCGATAATATACTATGTCACTGGGCAATATCCTACGTGGCTCTGCTGTATACTACAAGGCTGGGCAATATACTACAAAGCTGTGCAATATACTACAAGGCTGGGCAATATACTACAAAGCTGGGCAATATACTATGTGGCTCTGTGCAATATACAACGTAGCTGCGCAATATCCTACGTCGCTGTGCTGTATACTATGTAGCTGGGCAATACACTACGTGGCAGGGCAATATACTACGTGGCTGGGCAATATACTACGTGACTGGGCAATATACTACGTGGCTCTGCTGTATACTACAAGACTACATGGCTGGACAATATGCTACAAGGCTGGGCAATATACTACAAAGCTGTGCAATATACTATGTGGCTCTGTGCAATATACTACGTAGCTGCGCAATATCCTACGTCGCTGTGCTGTATACTATGTAGCTGGGCAATATACTACGTCGCTGGGCAATATACTACGTGACTGGGCAATATACTACGTAAATGGGCAATATACTACGTGGACATGCATATTCTAGAATACCCGATGCGTTAGAATCGGGCCACCATCTAGTAGCTTAATAAAATGTTATATTTTATGAGACCCATTTTGCACTCTTTTTTCTCGTGTTGGTTTACAAACATTCTCTATACAGTCTGAGGAGCCTGGCACAAATTGCCACAATACAACGCTCCTCTAGGCCCCAGAAATGACCGAACTGCAATGTTCTCATCCAATAATGGTTGGACGGCATCTTATTTCTTATTCGGATAAATGGGAGATAAGATGCATTATCCAGTGCAGCCTCGAAACAACATTTGCAGCCGCGCTGTTAACAGCTGATTGGTAGGGTTACCAAGTGTTTTACACCCATTAATCTGATATCCTATGGATAAGCCATCAATATGTTAGTCTTGGACAACTCTTTTAAACAAAAAATGCAATCCAGTACGCTAGGCTATGCCACCAACCCTGACTAACCCTTGTCAATTAGGACAGGAGACAGATGGCTCACCTATCTGTAATGCTATACCTATGCTACCTCCATTGCATTTTTTCCACCATCCACTGCTCTCCCCACAAGCTATTAGCAAGGGCTTTTGTGGCTTTTTTTTAAATTTCACACTTGTAATCCTGATCTGTGCCATCACAATCCAAAAAATAAAAACAATCTAAGAAAATAACAATCTCTATTGTTCTGTTCTAAGCATGATTTTCTACCTTTATACATATCGAGTGTCACAGCCATGTGAACACTAATTTTAGGAAATGGGGCAGGACCTGCTTTATTTTATCCATGGAGGCAACTTTCTTTGGCACTGTGTGGCTCCATTTACGATGTAGCAGTCACTTTCGGGTCTCTTGAATAGAAGCTGTTCCGCAGTACCAGGCAGAGGCCTCAACACATTGAATTTAGACGAGTAGTGCTAATAATATCTTATCATTAAGGGGGTGCTGTATGTCAGACCCTCACCAATCTGGTATTGATTACTTGTTCTTTGGATGGGTCATTAATATTTTGTAACCAGACAATCCTTTGAATGAAAGTCTCTGTGGCGCCCCAGGGTCCTGGTTGTCACAGTAGCATTGCTTTCCTCACGAGAGAGTGATGTTACGCTTGAAGGCAAGAAGGGATAGCTGCTACCAGGTAAACACAAGCATGCAACACATTCACACTCCAGGCCACCAGGGGGAGCTTTTGATCCTATTTACTAGGTGACTCCCCATATATAAGGTAGTTTTTGGAGGGAAAGTCAGTCAGTCTTGCCAGGAAAGGGTTTACGGAGCTGTGTAGCCGCAGTGCAGCAGTTCCCCCGGAAAGAGATTATCAGAAGGCCGAATTGATTGCAGAGAGCGTGCAGGAGAGCAAAGCATAGGAGAGGATACCAGGGGGAGACCAGCCCCGAGCAGGCTGCCTCCTCCTGAGGCGCAGAAACCGGTAGCCGGAACACCGAGGTTGTAAGGACTCTCTACGACTTACATCAGAGACTGGCAGGACAGCTGAACTTCATGTTACCTGTCCACCTTTATACCCAGGAGACACGGTGACACCTTTAGAGCCCAGGGCGTGCTAGAGTCCCTATAAACAGACTCAAGTCACCAGTCATATGGGTCATGTCCTATCGTATATGGGGGACAGAGAGAGAGAGAACATCTATGAGGACCTTATCTGAAGCCATAGGCAGTAAGGGACTACAACACGACAGTGCTAGAGGAAGGCTTTGATTTCCACCTGGAAAAGGGGACTCCTAACTTGCCTCCAAGCCGGCCGGACCCTGCCTGCCCTGTGATCTAGTGCCCTGGACTGTGGCTGCCTGAAGACTTCAGTAAACAAGGTAAAGAGACTGCAAACCTGTGTCGTCATTCTTTACTGTGCCATTCACCATCTTCCATCTACACACCGGGAGCCCTGGGGATACACTTCACCTGTGGGAAGTTATACCATCTAGCTGCCATAACATCACCCCAGATGACCCCTTAAAGCAGCGTCGGTCCCCACTGACCGAATACCACAGGTGGCGTCACGAACATAAACTTTATTCCCTTTAAAGACCAAACTCTTTTAACGTTGATGCCCAGGGCCACGGACCGGATCACAGCCACCGTGACATCCCCCTGTGAACTCAGGACCCGGTACCGAGTACCCCACTGCCCTGTGGGCACATCATCTCTGTGCCACTAATGTGGACAGCCCAAGTCTAAAACGAACAAACCCAACGATTTAGGTGGGAATGGTTCAACATCTAACGTATGAAATGTTCTTGACCATGTTCGTTTGGCATATGTCAAAGGAGAAAGTATTGGCCATGTTAAATTTCAACATACCCAATCCTCAAGAGAAGCAGAAGTGTATGGCAGTGTCTTATAAACATTAAAGCTCATCATGGACAGCCTTCAGCTGTCAACAATTATGTATTTTTTTCCCTTGTGTTGACCTCTGTTTTGAGGCAACTCTGGTTGGAAATACAGTATATTGGCACCACTGTGAATGGTTTTGATTATCATGAACACTGTGTTTTAGGGACATTATGGGGACGTAATGGGTCTGGTTGTCTCGTCTGCATAGAAAGCACAGATATAATAAAACAGGCACCTAACAATCTCTTCTGAGCTGTAGGAAATATAGAAATTTCTTTTAAGCTTGCCAGAAAAGTGACTATTTATGGCCTCACCATTTTAAATGTGAAGTGGCATAGAAAGACATCTGTGTGCTGCTTGCTTACGCAGTCACAAAATACCACAAGCTGGATAGAAAATTGCGGCAAGATGCTGGATGCCAATTTGATGTGATTTGTGCTTTTGTAAGGTCCGAGACTGGATGAATGTGCTTCACAGTTCCGTCACGATGAATAGTATTAACGCAAAGTCCAGAAAAAACAGTTATTAAGTAGGAAAACCTACAAATAGGACAAATGCAGCAGGTGTTCGGGGTGTTGGTCAGCGCCCGGGTAAAAAAGAAAAACAGTACAAGCATCAAAACATGGTGCAGTGAGGATCTGAACTGATGATGTTAGACAGCATGGTGGGAAATGTCGATGTTACACTCCGGAGAGACCAAGATGAAATCAGCGGACAACAGAATCACACCTTCGCCAAAGATGATGATAGTCCTTAAAACGGTCTAGATATTAAAAAAGCCAAAGTAGACCACAATGGTTAATAAGGCAAATCACTCAAACACATTCATTATACTCACAATATAGGATAAAACAAATGGCAGTATTGCACTCATGTTTCGCTTAATCAGCTTCATCCAGGGAGCATCTGCACTGATGCTTTACCTACAATCAAAAGAACTTTTGATAACTCTCTCAATTTTTAGCTAATTATTCCAAATATGTTTATATGATTTACTTATTTATTACGAACGTTAAAAGTTATCATTATATCCACAAGATAGATGTAGGATCGGCCTCTGGGACCCCCACCAATCGCGAGAGCGGTTCTGTGGAATGCCTCATCAGAATGGAGTGTCAGTGGCACATATGCACTACTCCTTCATTCATCCTCAATAGAAGCGTCAGACACAGCTGAGTACGGCAGTTGACTTTTCTGTCATTCCCATAGAAGATGAATGGAATTGTAGCCCACTTATGAAGCCAACGTTCCATTCTGATGGGGTGTTAGCAGCCTTGTTTTCAAGATTGTGAGGAGTCACAGCAGTCAGCTGTCCACCGATCACCTATCCCATACACATAACCTGAGGTGATGTAATGTTAGGTATAACCCTTTAAATATTAAAGAGGTTGTCCAGGCTTGGGATTGGAAGGGTGCATGACTGCAAGTATGGGATTTGCATACCTGTCGTCACTAGACATGCGCGGCCTCACTCAATACATAAGAACAGAGCAAGGTCAGACATGTCTAGCTAATCAGAACTGGAAGTATGCAAATTCTTTTGGCATTGGAGTATCCTAAAAGTGCGCAGTCTGTGCGCTGTTAGGATTCACAAGTCTGCAGTCACAATAGAGCGGCTGCAGACTTGAGCCCAAACCTGGACAACCCATTTAAACTCAGGCTCTGTTCCCACAATGAGTTCTTGACGTGTTTTGGACTCTGCAGATTTCCTACAGCATTTCTGTATCAATCAGCTATATTAGTTTAATTGCGTTTTTTCATTGCAGTTTTTACATGCATTTTTATTCCATTTTTTTTCAGCTGTTTTTTGCCTTCTTTTGTTGTATAATGTTTCAATAAAACTGCTTTGTTTTGCATACTTCCTCTTGCTTTGCTTGTTAATGTGGAGAACCTGCATTCTCTATGCGTTTCTGCAGCAGAGACGCATTAAAAACACAAATGCAATTTTTTTGTGCTACTTTTACTCATTCAACTCTATGGGGAGAATAGGCAAATTAAATGCACATTTACCGCTAGAGATATCGACATGTTGGGGACTTATCAAATGCAACACAGGTCAGTTTAAAAAGGACCGGAGACAAACTGGGAGTTTTTATATAAAAAATATAAAAAAAAATTTATTATACACCCATGACAAACAATTAAAAACACAAACAAAGTGATAAAAGTGTTGGTAATCAAAGACACCAGAAAAAGATGGCCCTCAGTGCGATATCACATATCCAATAATAACAGTTCTAATATCAGTTATATCCGGTTGAGACAAAGCCCTCCTAAAAACGTACCATATGCACACCGCCCTCATTAACCTGAACCAGGGTCATTGTGGCAACAACCAACAATTGTAGTAACCCACGGGTGTGCGCATTCCACATACCACCGGTAATTATAAGCGGTACCGCCGTAACATACACCCGGCCTGGTGGATCTGAAAATGCATATAAAAGGAGAGCATGTCTCACCTAAAGCTGGGAAGCCAACTGCACGTGCCCCGACGCGCGTTTTTTCTTATACTATGCATCCCCTGGGACCCTGTCATGTCCAATAAAGCTATTACCTGAGAAACATAGTTAATCTGTGGATTAGTAGCGTTATGTAGGTGCCCAAACACAGTACTGAAAGTGCAGCACCTGGGAGAAAATTAACTTAATTTCTCTCAGGAGCCGTTGGCTTTCAGTCATGCAGGCATGACTGGAGCCACTGAAAGTCTCAGCCCTCAGCACACTCTGTCACTGATTGGTTCTGTACTGATGCACTGTAGAGCCGGCTGTCAGTCAGTGCCAGGCCATACTTACAGCCGTTGCCCTCAGTACTGGAAGCGGTAATTGCTCCGAGCATGCTTGTACGACTGAAAGCTGGCAGCTCAGGAGGAAAATAAAGTAAATTTTCTCCTGGGTGCCGCACTTTCAGTACTGTGGCTGGGAGCCTTCATTTCAACCTTTAGATCTAAAAAGAATGTATCCTATAGAACATGTTATATGTAAATCCACCGACATCCGGCGCATGCGCGGATGAAACCATATCCCGTACACTTTGCATCACAGTGTATCTGTTGGATGTCGCTGGACCCTTATTTAATTTACAGACATCGCACTCTTTATTTTTACTTAGTTTTAGACTTAATGCTACAGTGGATGCTTTTATAGGTACATCTTTGAGTCAGCAGCATGATGACATACTAGCGGTTCAGTGACGAAAAGTTTACAAAGTTCCTTTTTAAAGTAGATGTTTAGTAAGTTTCTCAGTGTCGTTAGTGCTATGTGTAGCTGAGAACCACTGAGGTGCCACTTGGAGGAGGCTTGTCAGCCATGTGAGCTACTGGATTGGGAAGACTATGAAAGAATTGCTCATGACATTGGAAAGTAATCCCTGTGGTCACATATGTGCAAATAATCGAATATAAAATGTGAAGTCATTTGCTTGGGTGACCAGTGACATTAATAACCACCCAAATATTCCAGGAGCAAAACTACACTCCCAATCATCCATTTAGCACTTTTTTGTTTATTTGTGGACTGAAATGAAATCTTGATGGAAGTCTATCAAAAAATGAAGTCACCTGTACTGGAAAACACCAATCACTTGTGAATATAATAACAGGTCATAATTCTAGTTCTCCATTTGGCACATTGAGCGGAATCTGTCCCAGGCTGTAACTTTGCACACAGCGCCCGTTTTAATAATGTTTGACTATACACAGATCAAAAGCCCAAATATATGATGCTAGTTAAAATTTCCCCTTGCTTAGGAGAATATACAACAGACTTTTTTTATGCTGTCAGTCAATCATTGTGCCAAGACCACCAGCTGTTTCCACCATCTTCTGTCCTGGCACCGAGATTGCAGGCAGCACTCAGACCACTAATTGGGGCTTTTATGAACCATCTATCAGAGGACTGTGGTTTATTGCTTCTGTTTTAAAGGGGATTTCCAGGACTAATTTGTTGTTCTTACTATGGGCCTAGTACTAACTGGAAGGTAGCTGCTAACAGAGGCAACTACTTACCTGTTCTACCAGTGGTCACTGACCACTCCTGCCAGCAATTTAGCTGCTCCTTGTTCAACAGAGCAGCTCTTCTTCTTCCAGGCTGCTCTGTTGACAGGGTGTCATGAATATACACGCACACTGAGCTCTGCTGCATCTTCCTGCCTGTGCAAGTGACATGCAGCTCAGACGCACGCTGTGGGATTTCTGAGCCCCCTCTCCACACTGCATAGAAAACTCTTCTCACTACTCACTTGATACCAGGGAGCAGCAGCCCCCACTGAGTAGTTTATGGCCTTAAGCTGGCTAAAGGCAGCTGTGGTAACATGTACTCTTTTGTTCATGTAAAAACTTAATAGTAGGACATAACTTGACCCCAATTAGGGATAGAGATATAAAAACCCAATGAAATGCAAGGAACGGATTTCTCCATAAGCGGGTCATGTATCCACTTCGTGTTTATACTGAAATGAACCCCCATGTCATGCTGAGCATAATCATAATTTTGTCATCCTCTTACGAGGTTCATACGACGAGATATGTTTAGAGATGGTTTTTCATATCTTCCAGAAAGGGGAGTATTCAGCCACCCAGTGAGGTCACCACAGGGAGAGTGCCTTGGTTTTGGGCACAGGTATAAGATAGTGAGACCTCATTTTGAACTAGTCTTTGTCCAGGGAACTAGCTGAGAGACACTCTGTGATGCATTGGGACATATGCTCCCCTCCCCCCAGCCGCATGGTCAGCCATGATATGAAAGAACTGTAAGTGTTTTTCTTCCTTTAATCCCTTTTTATTTTGTAATTGTCTGTATATACATAATTGTCTCATTTATTAATATCGTTTTATACTTTTGTAAACACTGCTTACCTTTTGGAGTAAAATATATAAAATTACTAGCTTCGTTTTTCCTTGCACTATAACATACTTACACGTCCTCTGAAGTAAATTACGCTACTAATTGGGTTGGCTCCTGGCCCGTTATTAATTAAGAAATAGGAGCTGGTGGCAGCAAAGTGTCCTGCGCTGGTGGGTATTCCTGGCAGTGACGGAACGGGGTTTTTATAGTCTATTGCTCGCCTGCAGCTGGGAATAATTATATCACCCTCACTGCAGTGTGTGCCCCACAGCCAGTACATAGCAGGCAGCCTTTCTGGCGACTAATTATCCTAGGCGCAGTACCCTGTCTGACCTGAGGGTATGGGTGCGCCAGAGAGCTGTGAGTTCCAAACCGGAACTGGGAAGTGGGATATAAATAAATCCCTCTCAGAAAAGAACCGGGGCAGCCGAACAACCCCGGTTCATGACATATTGGTGGCAGTGGCGGATAATCAAAAATATCCCCCCTGTGATTTGTGACATGTTGGTGGCAGCGGTGGGATGATAAAAATATCCCCCCTGTGATTCATGACCATAGGCCGTGACTGCCGATGTCATGCTGATTCACAGCTGGCTTTCTGTAGTTATCCAGCGGGGGTCTGGAAGTCAGTCAGCATGACGTTGACAGTCACGCCCCGTCAACAGAGCAGAGTGGAAGAGAAGCCACTGCTCTGTCGATGTGAAATCAGCGGAAGCGACTGAATCGCCGACAGTGGCGGCAGAGATTGCTGCTTGGCACATCAGGCAAGTAGTTAGGAACATCCTGCCTGATAGTTCCTAAGCGTTTGGAAAAAAAATAGTCCTGGATGACCCCTTTAACATAGCTCCCAATCGTCCATACATGTCAGGGCTTTTTTCCCACCTTATATACTCACCTCTCTTCTTTCCGACATTTTCATTGCTCTGTAGCTCCTCCTCGACGGACAGTGCATAAACTCAATTATATATTGACTGCTTCGCCCTCCTATGATTGGGTTCCCCCAGGACTCAAACACTCATCTCCATGTTTGCAGGCTGCAGCTCTACCAATGAGGCACAGCTTGTAATAATGTAGCTAGGAGAATTTGGTAATCTTGGCCTCTATTGCAGGCAATGAACCCACATTCAAGTTATACATGTCCATAGAGATACATTGGATATATAACAATGTATTTCTCTGGCCCCTGTATACTGCAGGGAAGAAAAATACTTTTTTTGTTCCTATAAAAATAGTAAACATAATAAGCAGCAATTACGAAAATGTATTTTTTTTTCCTGTGAGTCTCCCCAAGTCACAAACCCACAACCTCAACATTACAGGCAGACGATTAAGCCACAAACTTTGATGATGTAATGTGGATTATTTTGTGTACTTGATCTGTACTGCAGGCTCTGACTCCACAAGCAGATTATATTGAAAGAAATACACTGATATGTACAATGTATGTATTTGTATTCTAGAGGGAAAATAAGATATTTTGCTTCATCCTATAAAATTACTACAAAATAATAACGAAAAACACTTCATAATGAAAAAAAAATGTCATTTTTTAAGGCGTTTTTTTTTTAAACAATAAACATCACAAATAACACAGACATATTTGGTGTCTCTGTAATCGTAAGGACCCGCACAACACAGCGACCAGATAATTTACAGGAATCAATAAAGGATGTAAAAAATGGCGTGAGGGATATTTTTCTCTATTAAACTCATTAAAAAGTAATAAACCAATAATGCTAAGGCCGTGTTCACACGTAGCGTAAATGCTGACCACTTACTGCAGGTCTCTGCATCATACAACACAATAACAATATTCTCTGATTATTATTTGCTGCTTTTCTTTTATACATTTTCCCCATTAATTGATACAATTTTGGGGCAGATTTTTTTTTTTACGCTATTTTAATAGTACAGAAAAGCTTTGATTCTGCGCTTAAAAATGCAATGACATTTTTTTCATGTGTTCTTTTCAGAAGAAGCCTATAGAGAAAAAAATGCACCAAAATCACAGAGTTCAGCAGACCAGAGGGAGTGGAGATTTCATGGAATCACATCCACTTGGCTTGGATACTGTATTTAGACCTTGTTCACATGTAGGGTAAATGCTCCGGATTTTCTGCCCCTTTTTTTGCGCAAAAATTCTGCTGTGTTAAACTGTCCAAACATCCGCAGCCTCCCGTCCAGATGCCAGGTAGAACTGACCTGGACGCTGATCCATAGACCTGTAAATCCATCTGCTCATCTTTAGTCCCAACTGTCCTGGATACAGCCAACAGTCCCGGATTTGGGTCTACACCCCGAAGTCTCTGGCGTTTTCTGAGTGTCCCTATGACAACTCCTCCTGCCAGGGGAGAAAGAAATGGAAAATGGCCTTGAAATGGGGTATGACCAAAATTTGCCCTCTTTCTGTTCTTCAAAATTTGGGAGGTGTGCTTTTAAGCTTCTTTTATTGATAATAATAATAATGATAAATATAATATTAGGACATGTTTTCTTAATATGCTGCACATATTAAGGCTATGTGCACACATCAGGATTCTTTGCAGAAATTTCCTGAACAAAACCGGACTTTTTCCGCAGGAAATCCGCATGCGTTTTTTTGCGCAGATTTTTCGCGTTTTTTTTCCGGAGCTTCCCAATGCATTAAATAGCGGGAAATCCGTGAAAAATCTGCAAAATTAATGAACATGCTGCGTTTTTTACCGCGATGCGTTTTTTTCACGGAAAAAAACAACATGTGCACAAAAATTGCGGATTGCATTCTATTTATAGGCTGCTTAATGGATGCATTTTTATCGCTTTTTTATAGCAAAAAATGAGAAAAAAACGTGAAAAATCCGGAACGTGTGCACGAGCCTTAGACACTTTCTATTTAAAAAATCCCTGATGTAATCAATAAGTCTTTTTCTGCTGACACATTCCCATTGAAGAAACAAGAGATTTCTGGATATTTATATAGGCATCCTAGAAGCAGAAAATAGGAAACGATCGTCTGCTGGCAGGTAAGAATGTCATCGCATGAGACAATACACAGTTTCATATATGTAGAGGTGCGATCCCTTTATGCTAAAAAAATAAAAGTTTCCTTTAAACAGACTGAACTTTGTCGTGGTTTTCGTAGATGGAGATTACACTCTCACGCCCTCGTATGTACGCAGCTACGAGTGTACAGTAAACACAATATGTGGAAAAACCTCAGTAAAACATATGTGTACACTAGGTCAGCAAATATTAGCAGGTAAAGGCTAAGGGAAACATTTTACACATACTGACAGAAGAGAGGGACACATTTCAAATCATATGACTTTTTTTTTTAACCCATGCCTAATATTGACCCTTATCAGACCTGAACTTGTCAAGTACCCCATGCCCTCCAACCCAGCAGCATTCACTTATTTATCAGTAAATTCCCTGCCTAACCGGCCCTGTATAATGTTTTTCTTAGACCTGGTTAATAAAGCATTTATATTGTCCCCCGTTTCCTATGCTAATTAGGGCTTTGACTGGATGATGGGGTGTTAGTTGCCCCGAACTAGTCGGCTTCCCCCATTACTAACCCTATTGTCATATTGTAAATAAAAAGCTTTATAAAGAAACACAAAGCTGACATCAACCCCAACCTTATTACCCCATTTGCCAATGCAACAGGGCAAGTGGGAAAACAAGGCTTAGCGCCAGAATTGGTGCATCTTATGGATGCGTTTTTTCTGGGGTGGCTGAGAACTGATGTTTTTAGTCTGGGAGGGGGCCAATATCCATGGTCCTTTCCTAGCCTGTTAATATCAGCCCTCAGCTGGCTGCCTAGCCTTTGCTGGTTATTAATTATAGTGGGACTCTACGGAATTTTTTTTTGTTGGGTCCTCCATTTTAATAACCAGTAAAGGTTATGTATACAGCTGTGAGCTAATATTAACTGCCTGGGAACCTCCATGGATATTACCCCCCCCCCCCCCCCCGGCTATAAACATCAACCCCTAGCCGTCTGCTTCCCCTCTGCTGGTTAATAAAATTTTGCCTTTTATTCAGATCTTTATTTAGTTATCAATTAAATATGTGTACAGCAAGCTATACAAGCACTATACTAATTATATATGACTGACATCTTTATATCTATCTATTCTATGTATATATGTAGTCTATTCTATTTTGTCAGGTCACACTGTGATTTTAATGTACGCAGCTGATGAAATGTCAGGTTTTTAAGAAGAAAAAAGGAGATGGGTGCTTAAAAATTAGACAGCACTAGCATGCTCCGTGTGCTGTGCGATTTCTTTTCTCTCACCCATTGACTTGCATTGGCGAGTCTTGTCTGATATACAAGGACAATTGTAGCATGCTGAACTGAGAAAAAAATCGCAGATGAGCAGAGACTCATAGAATAACATTAGTCAGAGTGCAATACGATTTTTTGATCAGACTGCACTTGTCTGTTTTTTCGCGAATGAGTATGAGCCCTAATATGAAGTAAAAATATGTAATGTAGGTATAAAGATATATGAAATATTAAGATAGTCATATCTTAGAAAACATAAATTCAAGATCTCAAACGATGTGTGATGCCCTTAGATAGACGTTGTGCTCAGTGTCTCTGCTGGATGTCAGGCTGTATGGTTGCATCATGCAACCATGCAGCCTGCCATCTACTGTATATGTAGCAGAGCTAGACCCATCGTGGTACAAATGGATTAGTAACATCTTTGTGGAAAGGTGAGGAATACCGTTGTTTGTTTTTTTTTTTACTCTTTTGCAGACGGGAATGGCATCGGTGGAATGGGCAAGGTCACAAGTATGGTTTACCCAAAGCACTGTACACGGGCGCTGTAATCAACGCACTGTACACGGACGCCTGTATATGGGCCCTATACCCAAAGCCCTGTACACTGGCGCTGTACCTGATGGACTGTACCCAGAGCCCTGTACACAGGCGCTGTACTAGGAGCACTGTACAAGGGCGCTGTATCCGAGCTGTGTTCGGAGTACTGTACACGGAGGCCTGTACACAGGCACTGTACCCGGAGCTCTATGTTTGGAGTACTGTACTCGCATGCCTGTGCACGGGCGCTGTACCTGGTGTTCTGCGTTCTAAGCACTGTACACGGAGGCCTGAACCCGGAGCTTTGTTCAGATCACTACACACGGGCACTGTACCCGATGCTCTGTACATGGGCGCTGTACCCGGAGCTCTATGTTTGGAGCACTGTACACAGAGGCCTGTGCACGGGCGCTGTACCCAACACACTGTACATTGAGGCCTGTACACGGCGCTGTACCCGACTGACTGTACATGGGCGCTGTACCTGGTGTTCTGCGTTCGGAGCACTTTACACGGAGACCTGTACAAGGAGCTGAGTTCAGAGCACTACACACAGGCGCAATACCTGATGCACTGTACACGGGCACTGAATAGGGAGCTCTATGTTTGGAGCACTGTACAAGTAGGCCTGTGCACGGGCACTTTACCTGATGCACTGTACACTGAGGCCAGTACACGGGCACTGTACCCAACACACTGTACGCTGAGGCCAATACATGGGCACTGTACCCAACACACTGTACACTGAGGCCAGTACACGGGCACTGTACCCAACACACTGTACACTGAAGCCAGAACACGGGCACTGTACCCAACACACTTTACACTGAGGCAAGTACACGGGCACTGTACCCGATGCACTTTACACGGAGGCCTGTACACCGGCGTTGTATCCTATGCACTGTACACGGAGTTGTGTTCGAAGCACTTTACACAGAGAGCTGTACACAGGCGTTGTACCCAGAGGTCTGTGTTCGGTGCACTGTACAACGGATCTCTGTGTTTGGAGCACTGTACACGGAGCACTGTACATGGATCTCTGTGTTCGGAGCACTGTACAGGGATCTCTGTGTTCGGAGCACTGTATACGGGCAGTGTACACGGATCTCTGTGTTCGGAGCACTGTACATGGATCTCTGTGTTCGGAGCACTGTACACGGATCTCTGTGTTCAGAGCACTGTACACGGATCTCTGTGTTCGGAGCACTGTACACGGGCAGTGTACACGGATCTCTGTTCGGAGCACTGTCTGTACATGGATCTCTGTGTTCGGAGCACTGTACACAGAGCACTGTACATGGATCTCTGTGTTCGGAGCACTGTACACGGAGCGCGGCACATGGATCTGTGTTCGGAGCACTGTACACGGGCAGTGTACACGGATCTCTGTGTTCGGAGCACTGTACACGGATCTCTGTGTTCAGAGCACTGTATATGGATCTCTGTGTTCGGAGCACTGTACATGGACAGTGTACATGGATCTCTGTGTTCGGAGCACTGTACACAGATCTGTGTTTGGAGCACTGTACATGGATCTCTGTGTTCGGAGCACTGTACACAGAGCACTGTACATGGATCTCTGTGTTTGGAGCACTGTACATGGATCTCTGTGTTCGGAGCACTGTACACGGAGCGCTGCACATGGATCTGTGTTCGGAGCACTGTACACGGGCAGTGTACACGGATCTCTGTGTTCGGAGCACTGTACACGGATCTCTGTGTTCAGAGCACTGTATATGGATCTCTGTGTTCGGAGCACTGTACATGGACAGTGTACATGGATCTCTGTGTTCAGAGCACTGTACACAGAGCACTGTACATGGATCTCTGTGTTCGGAGCACTGTACATGGATCTCTGTGTTCAAAGCACTGTACACGGATCTCTGTGTTCGGAGCAGTGTACACGGATCTCTGTGTTCGGAGCACTGTACACGGATCTCTGTTTTCGGAACACTGTACATGGGCAGTGTACACGGATCTCTGTGTTCGGAGCACTGTCTGTACATGGATCTCTGTGTTTGGAGCACTGTACACGGATATCTGAGTTCGGATCACTGTACACGGATCTCTGTGTTCGGAAAACTGTACATGAGCAGGGTACACGGATCTCTGTGTTCGGAGCACTGTACACGGAGCGCTGCACATGGATCTGTGTTCGGAGCACTGTACACGGGCAGTGTACACGGATCTCTGTGTTCAGAGCACTGTACACGGATCTCTGTGTTCAGAGCACTGTATATGGATCTCTGTGTTCGGAGCACTGTACATGGACAGTGTACATGGATCTCTGTGTTCGGAGCACTGTACATGGATTTATGTGTTTGGTGCACTGTACACGGATCTCTGTGTTCGGAGCACTGTACATGGATCTCTGTGTTCGGTGCACTGTACACGGATCTCTGAGTTCGGAGCACTGTACACAGATCTCTGAGTTCGGAGCACTCTACATGGATCTCTGTGTTTGGAGCACTGGACACGTCACACGGATCTCTGTGTTCGGAGCACTGTACACGGATCTCTGTGTTTGGAACACTGTACATGAGCAGTGTACACGGATCTCTGTGTTCGGAACACTGTACATGGGCAGTGTACACGGATCTCTGTGTTCGGAGCACTGTACACGGATCTCTGTGTTCGGAGCACTGTACACGGATCTCTGTGTTTGGAGCACTGTACACGGATCTGTGTTCGGAGCACTGTGTACGGATCTCTGTGTTCGGAGCAGTGTACACGGATCTCTGTGTTCGGAGCAGTGTACATGGATCTCTGTGTTCGGAGCAGTGTACACGGATCTCTGTGTTCAGAGCACTGTACACGGATCTCTGTGTTCGGAGCACTGTACACGGATCTCTGTGTTCGGAGCACTGTACACAGATCTGTGTTCAGAGCTCTGTACACAGATCTCTGTGTTCGGAGCACTGTACACGGATCTCTGTGTTCGGAGCACTGTACAAGGATCTCTGTGTTCGAAGCACTGTACATGGATCTGTGTTCAGAGCACTGTACACGGAGCACTGTACACGGATCTCTGTGTTCAGAGCACTGTACACGGATCTGTGTTCGGAGCACTGTACATGAATCTCTGTGTTCGGAGCACTGTACATGGATCTCTGTGTTCAAAGCACTGTACACGGATCTCTGTGTTCGGAGCAGTGTACACGGATCTCTGTGTTCGGAGCACTGTACACGGATCTCTGTTTTCGGAACACTGTACATGGGCAGTGTACACGGATCTCTGTGTTCGGAGCACTGTCTGTACATGGATCTCTGTGTTTGGAGCACTGTACACGGATATCTGAGTTCGGATCACTGTGCACGGATCTCTGTGTTCGGAAAACTGTACATGAGCAGGGTACACGGATCTCTGTGTTCGGAACACTGTACATTGGCACTGTACACGGATCTCTGTGTTTGGAGCACTGTCTGTACACGGATCTCTGTGTTCGGTGCACTGTACACGGATCTCTGTGTTCGGTGCACTGTACACGGATCTCTGTGTTCGGAGCACTGTACAGGGATCTCTGTGTTCGGAGCACTGTACACGGAGCGCTGCACATGGATCTGTGTTCGGAGCCCTGTACACGGATCTCTGTGTTCGGAGCATTGTACACGGATCTCTGTGTTTGGAGTGGATCGCCCCCGTAGGGCAGTGGGGTACTCGGTACTGGGTCCTTTGGTTCTCAAAGGGGGATGTCACGGTGGCCCGACCCGGTCCGTAGCCCTCGGGAGGTCCGTTGTAAATAGGGAAAGGTCTTTAAAGGGGAAATGTTCGTGACGCCACCTGTGGCATTCGGTCAGGGTGACCGACGCTGCTTAGGGGTCCGCTGGGGTGATGTTATGGCAGCTAGATCGTATACCTTCCCACAGGTGAAGTATGTCCCCAGGGCTTCCCAGAGTGTAGATGGTGGATGGTGAGAGGTGCAGTGAAGAACGAGGACACAAGGTTGCAGTCTCTTTACCTTTACTGAAGGCTTCAGCATCCACAGTCCAGGGTACAGATCACAGGGCAGGCAGAGTCCAGCCGGTCTGAAGGCAAATCCAGAGTCCCCTTATCCAGGTGGAAATCAGTAGCCTTCCTCTAGCGCCTGTGTGTTGTAGTACCTTCCTGCTGAGCTTCCCGGTAAGGTCCTCACAACTGATGTTGGTGTTCTAGATGTTATGTCTCTCTCTCTGTCCCCCAGATGGATAGGAACAAACCCGTATGACTGATGGCCTGAGGCTTTTTACAGGGACTCTAGCACGCCCCGGCCCCACAAGTTGCCACCGTGCCTCCTGGGTATAGGTCGTGCAGGTAACGTGGAATTAGCTGTCCTGCCAGTCTCTGGAGCAAATCTTGGAGACGATACTCCCTCGGTGTTCCAGCTACCGGATCCTGCGCCTCAGAAAGGAGGCAGCCTTTTGCAAGTCAGAACTCCTTCTGATTTTCTCTCCTTTTGCTATGACTTCGTTTCTCACCCTCTACAATACAATCCGCTGTTCGTGTCTCTTTCTTAGGATGCTGCTGCACGTGGGGCAGGCGCAGCTCCGTGGCCTTCTGTCTAGGCCTCTGACAGGATCCCACCCCTGTCAGGGACCACCTTGTCAGCAGCTATTAGGTGTTCCTCCTTCTTCTCTGTCTGCCTGACAGGTACTGCCTGGGTGAAGCCCAGTCAGCTTCTGCCTAACTTCCTATCCAGACCACCACTTTTACCTAATTGTGAAGAGTGCCCTAATAAATAGGAGCATAGCTCCCCCTGGTGGACTGGAGTGTGAAGTGATACCTGGTAAAGAGATCTCCTTTATTGCCTTCAGATGTAACATCACTCCCCCTGGTGGAAGAATGACATTACTGCAACAACCAGGACCCTGGGGTGCTGCAGGAGCACTGTACACGGATCTCTGTTTCTGGAGCACTGTACACGGATCTCTGTGTTCATAGCACTGTACACGGATCTCTGTGTTCGGAGCACTGTACACGGATCTCTGTGTTCATAGCACTGTACACAGATCTCTGTGTTCGGAGCACTGTACACGGATCTCTGTGCTTGGAGCACTGTACACGGATCTCTGTGATTGGAGCACTGTACACGGATCTCTGTGATTGGAACACTGTACACGGATCTCTGAGTTCGGAGCACTGTACACGGATCTCTGTGTTCGGAGCACTGTACACGGATCTCTGTGTTCGGAGCACTGTACACGGATCTCTGTGCTCGGAGCACTGTACACGGATCTCTGTGCTCGGAGCACTGTACACGGATCTCTGTGATTGGAGCACTGTACACGGATCTCTGAGTTCGGAGCACTGTACACGGATCTCTGTGTTCGGAGCACTGTACACGGATCTCTGAGTTCGGAGCACTGTACACGGATCTCTGTGCTCGGAGCACCGTACACGGATCTCTGTGCTCGGAGCACTGTACACGGATCTCTGTGATTGGAGCACTGTACACGGATCTCTGTGATTGGAGCACTGTACACGGATCTCTGAGTTCGGAGCACTGTACACGGATCTCTGTGCTCGGAGCACTGTACACTGATCTCTGTGCTCGGAGCACTGTACACGGATCTCTGTGCTCGGAGCACTGTACACGGATCTCTGTGCTCGGAGCACTGTACACGGATCTCTGTGCTCGGAGCACTGTACACGGATCTCTGTGCTCGGAGCACTGTACACGGATCTCTGTGCTCGGAGCACTGTACACGGATCTCTGTGCTCGGAGCACTGTACACGGATCTCTGTGTTCATAGCACTGTACACGGATCTCTGTGTTCGGAGCACTGTACACGGATCTCTGTGCTCGGAGCACTGTACACGGATCTCTGTGATTGGAGCACTGTACACGGATCTCTGTGATTGGAGCACTGTACACGGATCTCTGAGTTCGGAGCACTGTACACGGATCTCTGCTCGGAGCACTGTACACGGATCTCTGTGATTGGAGCACTGTACACGGATCTCTGAGTTCGGAGCACTGTACACGGATCTCTGTGTTCGGAGCACTGTACACGGATCTCTGAGTTCGGAGCACTGTACACGGATCTCTGTGCTCGGAGCACTGTACACGGATCTCTGTGCTCGGAGCACTGTACACGGATCTCTGTGATTGGAGCACTGTACACGGATCTCTGTGATTGGAGCACTGTACACGGATCTCTGTGCTCGGAGCACTGTACACGGATCTCTGAGTTCGGAGCACTGTACACGGATCTCTGTGCTCGGAGCACTGTACACGGATCTCTGTGCTCGGAGCACTGTACACGGATCTCTGTGCTCGGAGCACTGTACACGGATCTCTGTGCTCGGAGCACTGTACACGGATCTCTGTGTTCGGAGCACTGTACACGGATCTCTGTGCTCGGAGCACTGTACACGGATCTCTGTGCTCGGAGCACTGTACACGGATCTCTGAGTTCGGAGCACTGTACACGGATCTCTGAGTTCGGAGCACTGTACACGGATCTCTGTGCTCGGAGCACTGTACACGGATCTCTGTGCTCGGAGCACTGTACACGGATCTCTGTGCTCGGAGCACTGTACACGGATCTCTGTGCTCGGAGCACTGTACACGGATCTCTGTGTTCATAGCACTGTTCACGGATCTCTGTGTTCGGAGCACTGTACACGGATCTCTGTGCTCGGAGCACTGTACACGGATCTCTGTGATTGGAGCACTGTACACGGATCTCTGTGATTGGAGCACTGTACACGGATCTCTGAGTTCGGAGCACTGTACACGGATCTCTGCTCGGAGCACTGTACACGGATCTCTGTGATTGGAGCACTGTACACGGATCTCTGAGTTCGGAGCACTGTACACGGATCTCTGTGTTCGGAGCACTGTACACGGATCTCTGAGTTCGGAGCACTGTACACGGATCTCTGTGCTCGGAGCACTGTACACGGATCTCTGTGCTCGGAGCACTGTACACGGATCTCTGTGATTGGAGCACTGTACACGGATCTCTGTGATTGGAGCACTGTACACGGATCTCTGAGTTCGGAGCACTGTACACGGATCTCTGTGTTCGGAGCACTGTACACGGATCTCTGTGTTCGGAGCACTGTACACGGATCTCTGTGCTCGGAGCACTGTACACGGATCTCTGTGCTCGGAGCACTGTACACGGATCTCTGAGTTCGGAGCACTGTACACGGATCTCTGTGCTCGGAGCACTGTACACGGATCTCTGTGCTCGGAGCACTGTACACGGATCTCTGTGCTCGGAGCACTGTACACGGATCTCTGTGCTCGGAGCACTGTACACTGATCTCTGTGCTCGGAGCACTGTACACGGATCTCTGTGCTCGGAGCACTGTACACGGATCTCTGTGCTCGGAGCACTGTACACGGATCTCTGTGCTCGGAGCACTGTACACGGATCTCTGTGTGTTCGGAGCACTGTACACGGGTCTCTGTGCTCGGAGAACTGTACACGGATCTCTGTGTGTTCGGAGCACTGTACACGGATCTCTGTGCTCGGAGAACTGTACACGGATCTCTGTGCTCGGAGCACTGTACAGTGTACACGGATCTCTGTGCTCGGAGCACTGTACACGGATCTCTGTGCTCGGAGCACTGTACACGGATCTCTGTGTTCGGAGCACTGTACACGGATCTCTGTGATTGGAGCACTGTACACGGATCTCTGTGCTCGGAGCACTGTACACGGATCTCTGTGCTCGGAGCACTGTACACGGATCTCTGTGCTCGGAGCACTGTACACGGATCTCTGTGCTCGGAGCACTGTACACGGATCTCTGTGCTCGGAGCACTGTACACGGATCTCTGTGCTCGGAGCACTGTACACTGATCTGTGTGTTCGGAGCACTGTACACTGATCTCTGTGCTCGGAGAACTGTACACGGATCTCTGTGCTCGGAGCACTGTACACTGATCTCTGTGCTCGGAGCACTGTACACTGATCTCTGTGCTCGGAGAACTGTACACGGATCTCTGTGCTCGGAGCACTGTACACTGATCTCTGTGTTCGGAGCACTGTACACGGATCTCTGTGTGTTCGGAGCACTGTACACTGATCTCTGTGCTCGGAGAACTGTACACGGATCTCTGTGTGTTCGGAGCACTGTACACGGATCTCTGTGCTCGGAGAACTGTACACGGATCTCTGTGCTCGGAGCACTGTACATGGATCTCTGTGCTCGGAGCACTGTACACGGATCTCTGTGCTCGGAGCACTGTACACGGATCTCTGTGCTCGGAGCACTGTACACGGATCTCTGTGCTCGGAGCACTGTACACGGATCTCTGTGTTCGGAGCACTGTACACTGATCTCTGTGCTCGGAGCACTGTACACGGATCTCTGTGCTCGGAGCACTGTACACGGATCTCTGTGCTCGGAGCACTGTACAAGGATCTCTGTGCTCGGAGCACTGTACACTGATCTCTGTGTGTTCGGAGCACTGTACACGGATCTCTGTGCTCGGAGAACTGTACACGGATCTCTGTGCTCGGAGCACTGTACATGGATCTCTGTGCTCGGAGCACTGTACACGGATCTCTGTGCTCGGAGCACTGTACACGGATCTCTGTGCTCAGAGCACTGTACACTGATCTCTGTGTGTTCGGAGCACTGTACACGGATCTCTGTGCTCGGAGAACTGTACACGGATCTCTGTGCTCGGAGCACTGTACATGGATCTCTGTGCTCGGAGCACTGTACACGGATCTCTGTGCTCGGAGCACTGTACACAGATCTCTGTGCTCGGAGCACTGTACACGGATCTCTGTGCTCGGAGCACTGTACACGGATCTCTGTGCTCGGAGCACTGTACACGGATCTCTGTGTTCGGAGCACTGTACACTGATCTCTGTGCTCGGAGCACTGTACACGGATCTCTGTGTTCGGAGCACTGTACACGGATCTCTGTGCTCGGAGCACTGTACACGGATCTCTGTGCTCGGAGCACTGTACACGGATCTCTGTGCTCGGAGCACTGTACACTGATCTCTGTGTGTTCGGAGCACTGTACACGGATCTCTGTGCTCGGAGCACTGTACACGGATCTCTGTGTGTTCGGAGCACTGTACACGGATCTCTGTGTTCGGAGCACTGTACACTGATCTCTGTGCTCGGAGCACTGTACACTGATCTCTGTGCTCGGAGCACTGTACACGGATCTCTGTGCTCGGAGCACTGTACACGGATCTCTGTGCTCGGAGCACTGTACACGGATCTCTGTGCTCGGAGCACTGTACACTGATCTCTGTGTGTTCGGAGCACTGTACACGGATCTCTGTGCTCGGAGCACTGTACACTGATCTCTGTGTGTTCGGAGCACTGTACACGGATCTCTGTGCTCGGAGAACTGTACACGGATCTCTGTGTTCGGAGCACTGTACACGGATCTCTGTGATTGGAGCACTGTACACGGATCTCTGTGTTCGGAGCACTGTACACGGATATCTGTGATTGGAGCACTGTACACTGATCTCTGTGCTCGGAGCACTGTACACGGATCTCTGTGCTCGGAGCACTGTACACGGATCTCTGTGCTCGGAGCACTGTACACTGATCTCTGTGCTCGGAGAACTGTACGCGGATCTCTGTGCTCGGAGCACTGTACACTGATCTCTGTGCTCGGAGCACTGTACACGGATCTCTGTGCTTGGAGCACTGTACACGGATCTCTGTGCTCGGAGCACTGTACACGGATCTCTGTGCTCGGAGCACTGTACACTGATCTCTGTGTGTTCGGAGCACTGTACACGGATCTCTGTGTTCGGAGCACTGTACACGGATCTCTGTGTTCGGAGCACTGTACACGGATCTGTGTTCGGAGCACTGTACACGGATCTCTGTGCTCGGAGCACTGTACACGGATCTCTGTGCTTGGAGCACTGTACACGGATCTCTGTGCTCGGAGCACTGTACACGGATCTCTGTGCTCGGAGCACTGTACACTGATCTCTGTGTGTTCGGAGCACTGTACACGGATCTCTGTGTTCGGAGCACTGTACACGGATCTCTGTGTTCGGAGCACTGTACACGGATCTCTGTGCTTGGAGCACTGTACACGGATCTCTGTGTTCGGAGCACTGTACACGGATCTCTGTGCTTGGAGCACTGTACACGGATCTCTGTGTTCGGAGCACTGTACACGGATCTCTGTGCTTGGAGCACTGTACACGGATCTGTGTGTTCGGAGCACTGTACACGGATCTCTGTGTTCGGAGCACTGTACACGGATCTCTGTGCTCGGAGAACTGTACACGGATCTCTGTGTTCGGAGCACTGTACACGGATCTCTGTGATTGGAGCACTGTACACGGATCTCTGTGTTCGGAGCACTGTACACGGATATCTGTGATTGGAGCACTGTACACTGATCTCTGTGCTCGGAGCACTGTACACGGATCTCTGTGCTCGGAGCACTGTACACGGATCTCTGTGCTCGGAGCACTGTACACTGATCTCTGTGCTCGGAGAACTGTACGCGGATCTCTGTGCTCGGAGCACTGTACACTGATCTCTGTGCTCGGAGCACTGTACACGGATCTCTGTGCTTGGAGCACTGTACACGGATCTCTGTGCTCGGAGCACTGTACACGGATCTCTGTGCTCGGAGCACTGTACACTGATCTCTGTGTGTTCGGAGCACTGTACACGGATCTCTGTGTTCGGAGCACTGTACACGGATCTCTGTGTTCGGAGCACTGTACACGGATCTGTGTTCGGAGCACTGTACACGGATCTCTGTGCTCGGAGCACTGTACACGGATCTCTGTGCTTGGAGCACTGTACACGGATCTCTGTGCTCGGAGCACTGTACACGGATCTCTGTGCTCGGAGCACTGTACACTGATCTCTGTGTGTTCGGAGCACTGTACACGGATCTCTGTGTTCGGAGCACTGTACACGGATCTCTGTGTTCGGAGCACTGTACACGGATCTCTGTGCTTGGAGCACTGTACACGGATCTCTGTGTTCGGAGCACTGTACACGGATCTCTGTGCTTGGAGCACTGTACACGGATCTCTGTGTTCGGAGCACTGTACACGGATCTCTGTGCTTGGAGCACTGTACACGGATCTCTGTGTTCGGAGCACTGTACACGGATCTCTGTGTTCGGAGCACTGTACACGGATCTCTGTGTTCGGAGCACTGTACACGGATCTGTGTTCGGAGCACTGTACACGGATCTCTGTGCTCGGAGCACTGTACACGGATCTCTGTGCTTGGAGCACTGTACACTGATCTCTGTGTGTTCGGAGCACTGTACACTGATCTCTGTGCTCGGAGAACTGTACACGGATCTCTGTGTTTGGAGCACTGTACACGGATCTCTGTGTTTGGAGCACTGTACACGGATCTCTGTGCTCGGAGCACTGTACACGGATCTCTGTGTTTGGAGCACTGTACACGGATCTCTGTGCTCGGAGCACTGTACACGGATCTCTGTGTTCGGAGCACTGTACACGGATCTCTGTGCTCGGAGCACTGTACACGGATCTCTGTGCTTGGAGCACTGTACACGGATCTCTGTGTTCGGAGCACTGTACACGGATCTCTGTGCTTGGAGCACTGTACACGGATCTCTGTGCTCGGAGCACTGTACACGGATCTCTGTGTTTGGAGCACTGTACACGGATCTCTGTGCTCGGAGCACTGTACACGGATCTCTGTGCTCGGAGCACTGTACACGGATCTGTGTTCGGAGCACTGTACACGGATCTCTGTGCTCGGAGCACTGTACACGGATCTCTGTGCTTGGAGCACTGTACACGGGCAGTGCGCGCAGTACACGGAGCTCTACAGTCACTGGAACTGCTGGAAAAAAAGCGACTTTTTCTGTGTGGGCGGAGTTACCATAATGGAGGCGGGAACTACTTATATGGGCGGGATTAATGTCAAGAGCTACACTTGTCAACGGCGCCAGCTCAGCCTATCAGAGAGCCGGGGCGTGGCTTTTACTTTGTAACACTATAGTTGGCAGAGTGTGCGGCCTAATGACGAGGCGGGAGGAGCCATTCAGCATCAACACAGGGGATGGCGCTGAGAAGGGGGTTGGGCGGCTGTGGAACTCCTGAGTTGTTACGTTCTGAACCTCCCCGTCCTGTAGTGATGTTTACTAATGGAAGCGTCCATGTCCCCCCCTCCTCTCCAGTCCTCACCGCTATGCGCGTCTCCGAGCGGCAGGATTGAGGCTCGGGAGTGACTGAGCGCCGGGCTCCGGGAGTGTCCGCTGTCGTGCCCGGTCTTCTGCGGTGTCCAGCGCAGGATATGTGCGGGGGCTCCGCTCTACAGGACGGAAGAGGTACGGATGAGTGACAGCGGCGGCTGCGGGGAGTGCGGGGCTCCGGCTCTGCTGCTGCGGGCGGCGGGGAGTTTAGAGAAGTCGAGATAAACAGTTTCAGTTGTATCTATCCCGGACGTGTAGTGAGCAGCGGAGGGACATGGGGGGCGTCAGTGTGTGGTCTATATACTGGGGGGGCAGTGTGTGGTCTATATACTGGGGGGGCAGTGTGTGGTCTATATACTGGGGGGGGGCAGTGTGTGGTCTATATACTGGGGGGGGGGGCAGTGTGTGGTGTATATATACTGGGGGGGGCAGTGTGTGGTCTATATACTGGGGGGGGCAGTGTGTGGTCTATATACTGGGGGGGGCAGTGTGTGGTCTATATACTGGGGGGGGGGGCAGTGTGTGGTGTATATATACTGGGGGGGGCAGTGTGTGGTCTATATACTGGGGGGGGCAGTGTGTGGTCTATATACTGGGGGGGGCAGTGTGTGGTCTATATACTGGGGGGGGCAGTGTGTGGTCTATATACTGGGGGGGGCAGTGTGTGGTCTATATACTGGGGGGGGCAGTGTGTGGTCTATATACTGGGGGGGGCAGTGTGTGGTCTATATACTGGGGGGGGGGGCAGTGTGTGGTGTATATATACTGGGGGGGGCAGTGTGTGGTCTATATACTGGGGGGGGCAGTGTGTGGTCTATATACTGGGGGGGGCAGTGTGTGGTCTATATACTGGGGGGGGGGCAGTGTGTGGTGTATATATACTGGGGGGGGCAGTGTGTGGTCTATATACTGGGGGGGGCAGTGTGTGGTCTATATACTGGGGGGGGCAGTGTGTGGTCTATATACTGGGGGGGGGGCAGTGTGTGGTGTATATATACTGGGGGGGGCAGTGTGTGGTCTATATACTGGGGGGGGGGCAGTGTATGGTGTATATACTGGGGGGGGCAGTGTGTGGTCTATATACTGGGGGGGGGCAGTGTGTGGTGTATATATACTGGGGGGGGCAGTGTGTGGTCTATATACTGGGGGGGGGGCAGTGTGTGGTGTATATATACTGGGGGGGGCAGTGTGTGGTCTATATACTGGGGGGGCAGTGTGTGGTCTATATACTGGGGGGGGCAGTGTGTGGTGTATATATACTGGGGGGGCAGTGTGTGGTCTATATACTGGGGGGGCAGTGTGTGGTCTATATACTGGGGGGGCAGTGCGGTGTGTGTATATACTGGGGGGGCAGTGTGTGGTCTATATACTGGGGGGGCAGTGTGTGGTCTATATACTGGGGGGGGCAGTGTGGTGTGTGTATATACTGGGGGGGGGGGCAGTGTGGTGTGTGTATATACTGGGGGGGGGGGGGCAGTGTGGTGTGTGTATATACTGGGGGGGGCAGTGTGGTGTGTGTATATACTGGGGGGGCAGTGTGGTGTGTGTGTATATACTGGGGGGGGGCAGTGTGGTGTGTGTGTGTATATACTGGGGGGGGGCAGTGTGGTGTGTGTGTATATACTGGGGGGGGGCAGTGTGGTGTGTGTGTATATACTGGGGGGGGGCAGTGTGGTGTGTGTGTATATACTGGGGGGGGGCAGTGTGGTGTGTGTGTATATACTGGGGGGGGCAGTGTGGTGTGTGTGTATATACTGGGGGGGGCAGTGTGGTGTGTGTGTATATACTGGGGGGGGCAGTGTGGTGTGTGTGTATATACTGGGGGGGGGCAGTGTGGTGTGTGTGTATATACTGGGGGGGGGCAGTGTGGTGTGTGTGTATATACTGGGGGGGGCAGTGTGGTGTGTGTGTATATACTGGGGGGGGCAGTGTGGTGTGTGTGTATACTGGGGACAATGGTTTGGTGGGTGCTGGGGGCAGTGTGGTTGCAGGTCATGCGGAGTGCGGGCTACATAGGTGATGTGCTGTGGGGTACATGGGGGGCTTGTTGCGGAGCAGTGTGGTATTTGTATGTGGGGCTGTGAGTGACAGGAGACCGGGGGCACAGGCTCCGTAGTGTGTGTGGTTTTGTGGTCTCTGATCGGTGTGGGGGTGATGTCGCTGGGTGTTATATCGGGGTGTAGGAGCCGTTGTATGCTGTAATAACGGCAGCTCTGTGGTTTGTGGCTGCTGGGCACTGGACTATTATGTGACACATTGTAATGTGATGTTTTGGGGGCTCGAGTCAGACTGGTGGGGTACAGGGTGTTATAACATTGGACTTGGGAATATGTAGCTCACCGGAGAATGAGGTGACGGTTTGGGGGCTCTGCTTGTGACGCTCCTCTGTGCCCCACACATCAGTGTCTAGATACCTTGTAAGTTATGCTTTGTCTTTTTTTGGGGGCTGCTCTTTTATTGTAGAGATCAGTGGGAGCCAAAAAAAATCCCGCCAAATCTGTGCTGAGAGGATGCTGCTGGGACACGGCTGCCACATTTGGACACTTTAGCCTTTAGTACTTTACCGCAAACATTGAGTGTATCCCGCATTGGGGCTTGGGCAAGTTGGAATGTTTGCAAAATTTTTACATAAATAAGGGCTTGTTGACATGGGGTGGTTATGCTGCAGATTTTCTGAGCATTCTTTTTTATTATACATATAATTTATCTTTTTTCTACAATTTTTAATTTTTTGCTTTTTTGGTGTAGAATTGGTTTATTTACTCTGTAGATTGCAGAAACCACTTTGCCCCGTCCTCTGGATTTAGTTGTATTTTTTTTTTGTTCAGTGAAAGTTACACAACTCCCAAGAATCTGCAGCGTCCAAATGTTATTTTTCAAGCGCAGCGGTTTTGTGCCAAGATCTAACCCTGTGTATAAACACATTCATATCTTCTGGGTGGAAGAAGAGTCGGTCGGAATAATTTCTGCTTTTACACAGTGCTGTGATTTTTATGAAGCGGCCGTGGGTCTCGTGCAAATCCTAGACTGTGGCGTAGTCGGATGGACGGCCGCCCCTGTGCCGGGCATGTGGTGCCACCTTTATTGATCACTGTCCTGCTCTGTAACCCCTACGTTCAGTGCAGCTCACTTCAGTCTGTCACATTCATTGTTTGCTTTTCTGGCCTTTTTCAGATACTTTCTGGATATATTTACATGCAGTTATTTCCCTCCTCCTTCTAAATATACTAGCTCTTCTTCAGAAATTCTTCAGATTTAACTTTGTCTACAGTTTAAGCAAAAAAAAAAGTATCGCTTTTCGCAAAAAAAAAAAAAGATACCGTATATACTCAAGTATAAGCCGACCCGAGTATAAGCCGACCCCCCTAATTTTGCCACAAAAAACTGGGAAAACTTAATAACTCGAGTATAAGCCTAGGGTGGGAAATGCAGCAGCTACCAGTAAATGTCAAAAATAAACAGAGACCAATAAAAGTAAAATTAATTGAGACATCAGTAGGTTAAATGTTTTTGAACATCCATATTGAATCAGGAGCCTCATATAATGCTCCATACAGTTCATGATGGGCCCATAAGATGCTCCATATTCAAATATGCCCCATATAATCCTGCCTTAAGGTTAATAATGGCCCCGTAAGAGGCTTCATAGACACATTTGCCCAATATAATGCTGCACAAACGTTGATTATGGCCCCATAAGATGCTCCATAAAGATATTTGCCCCATATAGTGCTGCACAAACGTTGATTATGGCCCCATACAGACACTTGCCCCATATAGTGCTGCACAAACGCTATGGCCCCATAAGATGCCCTATATAGTGCTGCACAAATGTTATGGCCCCCATATAGTGCTGCACAAATGTTATGGCCCCCATATAGTGCTGCACAAACGTTATGGCCCCCATATAGTGCTGCACAAACGTTATGGCCCCCATATAGTGCTGCACAAACGTTATGGCCCCCATAGATGCTCCATACAGACAATTGCCCCATTTGCTGTTGCTGCGATAAAAAATTAAAAATCACATATTCACCTCTCCGTCGCTCAGGCCCTCGGCACTTTCGATATTCACCTGCTCCTCGTTCCGGCGCCGCTCCATCTTCAGCGTCTCCCCGTTATACTCACCTGCTCCTGGCGCTGTGAAGTCCCTGCTTCCCTGCAGCTTCCTCCTGTAGTGAGCGGCCAGTCACTGTTACCACTCATTACAGTAATGAATATGTGGCTCCACCTCTATGGGAGGTGGAGCCGCATATTCATTACTGTAATGAGCGGTACCATGTGACCGCTCACTACAGGAAGAAGCTGCCGCGCCAGGGACCGCGCCAGTGAGTATAATTAGACAGCCATCGCTCCCCCTCCCCTGCCGACCCCTGGGTATGACTCGAGTATAAGCCGAGAGGGGGACTTTCAGCCCCAAAAAATGGGCTGAAAATCTCGGCTTATACTCGAGTATATACGGTAATAATAATAGTAATTATATATAATTATTTTTATGAAAAGCGTAACATTTTTAAATAGATTTATTTAAAAAATGTTTCACTTTTCATAAAACATAATAATAATTATAATAATAAATATATATAATATTTATTATAATTTTTTTATGTAAAGCGAAACATTTTTTAAATATTTATTTTAAAATGTTTAGCTTTTCCTTTAAATAAAACAATTATATATAGTAATTATTATTATATATTTTTTTTTATTATGAACAGCGAAACATTTTTTTTTTTAAATTTTTAACCTTGACCGTATATGTTTGCAGCATGCAGAGATTGGACCCTATGTGCTTGTGATTATTTGGCTTTCCAGCTTTAAAACCACAGCCAGTGTCACTTTTCTGTCCTAGTCTAATTGATGTTTCTTAAGGCCGCGTTCACACACAGCGGATCGTGCTCGCAGACAGAACCTGCAGCGGCTCACTTTCAGCTGCTTGACATAGAATCACTTTCATTTGCAGGAAATCGGCCGTGTGGTTTTGCAGGGCGAATCAGACAGAGCTTATTGACTGAGGCACTCGGGGATGCCGTGGTTTTCTGCAGCGTGTGAATACAGTCCAAGGGTTTTTCCCATTTGCACATGGGACCAAATCTGTGAGTTGATCCCTGATGATCGGGGTAATGTAACCCAGCAATGTGTTTGTGGATTATGTACCTGTCATTCCGCACTTGTTTAAGGCCTGTTCGCTAGTATAATCGTTAATTCGATAGTTTTGTCCCCAGCCCATCGCCTCTTGTAAGCAAGGACAATTCAAGGGCCAACATGAATGTTCCAATCTGCTAGAAAATCTGGTTTTGCTCGTTCCCCGTTTGATCACCTGCGTGTTTACATGGCCGATGATTGGTATGAACACCTATCGGTCTGCATAAATGGGCCTTTAAGGGGTAGTCTGGCCTGAGGCTACAAGTCTGCAGTCGAGTACGACTACAGACTTGTGAATCTTCATAATACACTGCTTGGATTTGCCAGCAGCGGCGGGTGCATAACTGCAAGTATGTGATGCAGTCACGTGCCCACTAGACTTTTCCATCCTCCCTCTGTTCACTTGTATTGAGCCATGCTAGACACGTCTAGTCTTCATGTGACTGCGTACTTACACTGGAGAATCCGGGCCGCTCACACACACTGTGAAGATTCACAAGTCTGACTGCAAGCCTGGACAACCCCTTTAAGGCATAACTTGTGCATATCCACAATAAAATGCATAAACCGGGCGGCACAGTCTATTTTATCGGGGTTGTCTCCAGACCGCTACCCTCTGTATGGGTGCTCAGCAGTGATTGATACAGCCCTACAATGCTCGACTTTGGGTGTTCCTCTGAAAAAAGTGACCATCTGTGTAATCCATATATAAGAAGAGACGAGGGCACTCACCAGTCTTCAAAATTCAAGCTTTTATTGGCAACGTTTCCAGATAAAATTCATGGCTGGGAACGACTGAGCCGAAGCTCGTGTGAGCAGGGGAGAACAGGGACAACGGCCGTTTCGCGCTGTGCTTGCGCTTCTATGGATAACTTGTGCATATGCCTTGAATGTAAAAGATGCCACGACCCCCTTTAATTTTCTAAGCTTTTACGTTCAAACTCATGTTATGCTATATGGTTAATCCTACTTATTGCGTTTTGGTTTTCTGCACTGTCCTGGGGGACACAACAAGCTCGGGTGATGGAGCATTGTCTAGGAGGTCAGCAGTAAGTGCTTCTTCTCGCCCTGTATTGGAATGTCTTGTACGTCATCTGATCGGGCACTTTCTGCTGAGCTGTTGGACACCTAAACGAGGTCTGTGGCCAGAACAAACCCTAGAAGAACAACTTCCCTCTGTATATTTCTTTAGAGTTTATTACTTAGGAATCCGCCAAGGATTGTGTTGGCCAGTGTGTGACTTCACTAACTTCTTGCCCCGTCTCCCGGGCTTGTGTACGTCTCACCGGTGAAGCTGGAGCCCAGCGCCTTCTCCTCCTGGTGTCTCTATGTACAGACTTGCTTTGCATACAATGTATCATGGTTACCATTGTTTGCTAGAAGTTCCCTTTACATACTTTCGGCTTGTGCAGTAATGGAGCGCTACGATGTTGTAAGTAATGACATCAGGCTTGAGACTTATGGTATTCACGTGACTTGTGCTTGGGGAAGATGTAATTTTAGTAGCTGGGCGTTCTGTAATAACTCCTCGTGAGTTTTCTGTGACGGCATCCACACGCCCCACCCCCATGACACCTCCGAAACTAGAAGTAACAGGGACCCAAAGAATGCGTTATATTAACGAGCCGTTTATGGTCCATGTAACTAATGTGACTAAAACATATTCATTAAGTCATAAAAAGTTAGGCAGCTTTTTAATCGTGATGACAAGATCTCTGCTTGCAGTCAGTGAATGTTTTTGATGTCGTTCAGAGGCTGAAATCCAGTCTGAATCTAAATCTCATTCACTTCTGCCCTTCATCCTCGCAGCTGGATGTCTGCTTCTGGGCCAAATCCTGACTGATAAACTCCAAGTTTTTTTTTAAGGATTGACCACAGGTTCTTAAACGGATTGAGATCTGGGAAGTTCCCTGGCCATGGACCCAAAATGTCAATGTTTTGTTCACGGAGACACAAAGTTACCTCTCTTGCCTTGTGACATAGTCTCCATCAAGCTGAAAAAAAGCATTGTTCATCACTAGTGGTGAGCGAGCGTGCTCGGCTGTCGTGTTCTTGGAGAATGCTCGGGTGTTATCAGAGTGTCTTCGGGGTGCTCGAGTAATATTTTCGAGTCCCTGCGGCTCCATAATTTGTGCTGTTCTATAGTCCTCTATATCAGGGCTGTGGAGTCGGAGTCCATTTTGGTGGAGTTGGTGTCATGGAAATTGAGTAGTCGGAGGTTTGGCTTACCGACTCCACAGCCCTGCTCTATAGTCGAATCACCATACTTTCTGCCAAATTTCAATCTATCCTTTGTGTTTTTCTGGCTAGAAGTGGCTTCTTACCTGACACCAGGCCAGCGTTCACTAACCCTCAGCTCACTGTGTGTGTATGGACTGACAACTGCCTGCTGCCATGCCTGAACAAGCTCTGCACTGGAGTTAATCCCTTAGCTGAGTCCTCTTTAGAGACTGTCCTGGCTCTTGCTGGACTTTCTTGTGTACCTGGAAGCCTTCTTCACAACAATTGAATCTTTAAAGTTCCCGATGATCGGATTAATGGTTGATTTAAGGGCAAACTTGCAAGCAGCAATGTCCTTGCCCGTAAAGCCCTCTTGATGCATAGCAATGATGATTGCACGTGTTTCCATCTATGGTAATCATGGTTAATAAAAGAAAATTATTTCAAGCACGTCCACCTATTTTAAAGCAACCAGGCTTCTCTTTTATAAATCAATCAGCATGACAGAGTAATGTCAGCTACCTTGTCCTTGTTGATACTTTCTCCTGAGCTAATGAGATGAACTCTGTATTGATATAAGCGGATCATTTTGTGGCAGGGCCATATTTTTGTGGGAGTGACCATTTTTCCTTTTTTTTTTTTTTTTTTCTTTTGGTCCATTAATTTTGTCTGTCCAGTTCTAACGGTTTAGCAATCTTGAACTTAGGGGTGTTGTTATTCCCTCTGGGGCAAGGGATAGCTGGTAAATTGGTCTGGCCAGTTTACATACATGGTTCTTAGTCCCGTTCAATGCTCCTCTTCTCTAAGTACTCTGGAGTTTTCCTGCATTGGGACGTTGTATATATTTACGTATGTCACAAAATGTTCTTTCCTATAGGCGACCCTTCTCTTAAAGTGTACGTTTCCTCCGAAGTCTTTACACATTACATCCTGTTTCTTTTGTACTTTGACTTCCTTGGGCATTATTGTTATAACGTTATTCTGGTCATCTCAGGATAATCGCCCCTGTATGGTTTTGACCTAGTCACAGCAGAGAAAAGGGCTTCTTTTTTCTTCTTCAGAAACAGCACCCACATCTGTGCATTGTCTGTGTCTGGTATTGCAGTGTACGCCCATTCATGTAAGGATGAGCTGTATTACCAGTGTTGCTAGTTTTGTCCCCCAATCCAGAATAAATAAACGTTCTGTTGGCTTTTGGGCTGGATTGGATTTGGTGTAACCCCATTGAACTGTTTTGGGTGATTTCAGATCTAGAGTATGGACAATGATGTCCTGAATGGTCGCGGGTAGTGTTGAGCGATACCGTCCGATACTTGAAAGTATCGGTATCGGAAAGTATCGGCCGATACCGTCACAGTATCGGAATCCAATCCGATACCGATACCCGATACCAATACAAGTCAATGGGACTCAGGTATCGGACGGTATTCCTGATGGTTCCCAGGGTCTGAAGGAGAGAAAACTCTCCTTCAGGCCCTGGGAACCATATAAATGTGTAAAAGAAAGAATTAAAATAAAAAATATCGCTATACTCACCTGTCCGACGCAGCCGGGACTTCAGCGAGGGAACCGGCAGCGTTGTTTGTTTAAAAATCGCGCTATTACTTGGTTACGTGAATTCCCGGCTTGTGATTGGTCAGGTCGGCCATGTTGCCGGGACGCGGACCAATCACAGCAAGCCGTGACGAAATTACGTCACGGCTTGCTGTGATTGGTCCGCGTCCCGGCAATATGGCCGCCCTGACCAATCACAAGCCGGGACGTCACGGGAGGCTGGACACGCGCTCATTTTAAAATGGGCGCGTGTCCAGCCTCCCGTGACGTCACGGCTTGTGATTGGTTGCGCCGCGATCAACCAATCACAAGCCGGGAGGCTGGACGCGCTCATTTTGAAATGGGCGCGTGTCCAGCCTCCCGTGACGTCACGGCTTGTGATTGGTTGCGCCGCGATCAACCAATCACAAGCCGGGAGGCTGGACGCGCTCATTTTGAAATGGGCGCGTGTCCAGCCTCCCGGCTTGTGATTGGTTGACCGCGACGCAACCAATCACAAGCCGTGACGTCACGGGAGGCTGGACACGCGCCCTTTTTAAAATGAGCGCGTTTCCAGCCTCCCGTGACGTCACGGCTTGTGATTGGTTAATGGCGGCCATGTTGCCGGGACGCGGACCAATCACAGCAAGCCGTGACGTATTTTCGTCACGGCTTGCTGTGATTGGTCCGCGGCCCGGCAACATGGCCGCCCTGACCAATCACAAGCCGGGACTTCGCGTAACCATGTAAAAGCGGGAATTTTAAACAAACAACGCTGCCGGTTCCTGCGCTGAGGTCCCGGCTGCGTCGGAGAGGTGAGTATAGCGATATTTTTTATTTTAATTCTCTATTTTACACATTTTAACATTAATGTTGTTCCGATACCCGATACCCGATACCACAAGAGTATCGGAATCCCGGTATCGGAATTCCGATACAGCAAGTATCGGCCGATACCCGATACTTGCAGCATCGGAATGCTCAACACTAGTCGCGGGTCTTCTGACCTGACCTCGGCAGCCTCATAGTCATGTATAGATCATTGAGTTTGGGTCAGGAGACCCACGGCCAGTCTGGACATCCCGATCCCCACTCAGACCTTGCATGTTGGACTACATGATTTGCCATGAATGCCTATAGGTTGGAAAAAGCCTTTCACCAAAACCTCCGATCCTCTTTTCTCCTTGTATGTAGCTCTTCTCCGTTGACCCGTACAGTCAGTGGACTTTGTTCCTTCAATTGTCCTCGAGATGAGGCTTCCTCAGTCATAGAAAAATATTACACATCATGTTGGTTTTCCCTCATATTATAGAAAAAAAAAGTCCTATGTTCACTAAAGAAAGTTGTTTCCTCTTCTTGAGGAGACCTATTCCGTTTTTCCTCCTGGCATTGCCCTAAAAACTTTCTGCCAGTTGGGATTTCCACAAGGATCTTGACCCATGACAACATATATCCATGCACATCGCTTTCCATTTTGTATATGTCGGTGCCATTAGCTTCTTTTATATGATTCTCGGTGTTCTTTATCCAACACATTGCACCATCCATGGTCCAACCTATGGCTTCATATTTCGCACCAATGTCGTGCTGTATCCATGAGCATGTAGGCTGTACGAGTCTGCTGAATGTATGGCCCCCCCTGTGTACTTTACATGGCAGGCAGCCAGTGTTTTGTCTGGCATGTACAGGTCTCTCTCTTTTTATATGTATGTCTCAGACGGTGATCTGTGCCCTGACATGTAGCTCACTGCCATGTTTCTCATGTGGTTGTGCATCAGACAGGAATGCGAGATCAGCCTTTGAATAGGTTCAATGTCACTGTAAAACCCCCATTTAATCCCCTCCTTTTTTACCTGGTTTAGGTGAACTATTAGATGTAGGAGTAGACCACACAGACCCCATTACAGTTTAGTATACATACCGCAGGTGCTCTAGGAATGGATAACTAGGGTTGTAAAGAGAGAGTATGAGTAATTCCTCCATTTTTAATATTTTTTTCTTTGCGTTTGGTCCTATTTTGCCTTTTACAATTAAAACTGTGACATATACAGTAGAAAGAAATCTGTTTCTCAAGACTTCCTCAACCTTATTGTCCTATCGTTGCTGCAGCTGGAGCCTCTCCCCTTCTTTGCCTTGTTTGTAGGACTGAAAATCACTAACCCCACCTCACTCTCTCATGAGCCACTAACTGAAGATTAACCCGTTTCATAGGATTTCTGCCAAATTCTGTTTCAGAATCATGTCGAAAATGCTGCAGACTAAGTCGAGTCAAGACCAGCTTATAAATCGGACTGAGATCGCAAGGCAGTACACGGACTGGCCAGTGGCTCTCCTGGGAGGGGGCGATCAGGGGAACGGCGCGGCACATGCACCCTGAGATAGCAGAAGAATGGGCTGCTGCTCGTCCTCACACTCCACATGGACTGGGTCACGGTTTAGCTGCGTGCGTGTAATCCTAGCCTCTTGTCCTTGTGAGTGTTTTCAGGAGCCGCTCTTGGGATTCTCTCTTTGTCTGAATAGATAGTGAATTCGACTGAGACTTTTACCCATCCTGGAGCCAGAGTCAAGATTTGTTATTTGGCTGCTTCATCTGGGTTTATTTGTAGTGTTATACAACTGTGTGTAATGCTGCCAATTTATCTTTGTTTTACCAGATTTAAAATATATATATATATATATATATATATATATATATATATATATATATATATATATATATATATATATATATATATATATATATATATAATATTCCAAATAACTGGATTTTTACACTGAAATTGTGGGTTGCGGACTGGAGTGAGATTTCTGGCTTAGGCTGCTTTCACACATCAGTTTTTTGCCATTGGGCAGAATCTGGAGAATTTGGGGAAAAAAACAGATCCATTGGAAATTGTGAAAAACTGATGCAACGGATCAGAGAGAGAGAGACTCCAGAATGGAAAATGCATGTTTTTAAATAAACAAACAAACAAAAAAAACGAATCCATCCCGGATTCCATCGCTTAACCTCACATTTCACCCGTGTTTTTTTTTTTTTGTTTTTTTTGCCGAAACAGTTGCTGTCTGTTTTTTCGCCAGACAGAAAAAACATTCCTATGTCAGTTTTCTCCGGCCGCCGGAAAACGGATTTTCGACGGATCCGGCAATAAACGGATGAAACGTGAGGCCATCCTTCTCAATTCGGCACTAATACAAGTCTATGAGAAAAAAAGGATCCGGCGACAACTTTTGCCGGATTATGGAACACCATAGCTTTTTTTTTTTTTTTCTTTACTGTATGACATCCGTTTTGCATTCGTTTTTATATTCACTCTATCTTTAAAAACTGAAGATAAATTGACCAAACTTTCTTTTTTTTCTTCTTCTCATTGGCACTTTGCAGTGGGTTAACTTAAAATCTAATACAAAATGATTGTCTTGTGTTTTTAATGGGAGTCGAATGGTCAATTCTGATCCACAAAAGCGGGTGAGATTGGGACATGCCCTGAACTTAAATAGAATGGCCCCCCAAGGCTTTGTCGGTCGGGGTCCTCGTGTGATCGGCGTTGGTCGGGGTCCTCGTGTGATCGGCGTTGGTCGGGGTCCTCGTGTGATCGGCGTTGGTCGGGGTCCTCGTGTGATCGGCGTTGGTCGGGGTCCTCGTGTGATCGGCGTTGGTCGGGGTCCTCGTGTGATCGGCGTTGGTCGGGGTCCTCGTGTGATCGGCGTTGGTCGGGGTCCTCGTGTGATCGGCGTTGGTCGGGGTCCTCGTGTGATCGGCGTTGGTCGGGGTCCTCGTGTGATCGGCGTTGGTCGGGGTCCTCGTGTGATCGGCGTTGGTCGGGGTCCTCGTGTGATCGGCGTTGGTCGGGGTCCTCGTGTGATCGGCGTTGGTCGGGGTCCTCGTATGATCGGCGTTGATACTACCTGGTGTTCCGCGTTCTATTTCTTCTGCTGGAAGAAGCTGCAGCCGGGTGATTGCACAAGCGGAGGTGTGAGGCTCCATGGCAGGACGCTGCCCGCTCACCCGCCCGATGCCAGATGTGCATATTTCCATTCCTCCGGAGCAGCTGATTACGGCTCTTGTACTTTCCGCAGAACACGTGCTCTGGATCGCGTCCCAAGTAAACACCAGCAGCTCGGCCTTTTTGCGCATAAGAGATGTTATAGGACTCGCATTTGACATTCTATATAAATGTTATTTGAAGGTTTTTTTTGTTTTTCTTTTTCTTCTTACTGTTCAACATGGAGACATCTTTGTCGTCTTTGTCCTCTGTTATATGTACTGATGTGGAGCGTTGTACGCGACCAAGCCTTTGACATTTCACAAGCCTGTGATCACAGCAGAGCGCTTCTTGCAATACTTTCCTTCCTTTCGGTGATGATAAAAATGAAATTGTGTTATTAAGCAAAAGGCGTTGGTGCAGCCGGCGTTCAGATGTTATGTGACGCAGCAAGAGCTTGTATGCACAATGTTCTGCCGGTCTGCGCTGGGGCCTATGAATACTGGCGTAACCCATATAGGTGGCCATTACATTGTGCGGACCCCTGTGGGTATAATTATTCACATATTTTACCTGCATATACTTCAACGGGCTCCTCTCATCGTTGATGGAGTGCAGGTTCCCTAAACCTGGGTGGCTTCAACAATCTGGCCAGCTTCAGCGCAGCACTTACAAGCTCTATAGCAAAGAGCTTGTAAGCACTTAGCTTCTTGTCTAGGAGGCTGTGACAGACTGCAGCGGTAATGTGCAATACACTATTGAATTAAAAATCCCTGCAGTCTTGAAGAAAACTCCTTACAAGCACTTTGCAATTTGAGACCACCCCTTTAAATGGTATCCGTCAGCAGGTTTTTGCTATGTAATCTGAGAAGAGCATGATGTAGGGGCTGAGACCTTGATTCCAGCGATGTCACTTACTGGGCTGCGTTTAGCGGTTTCAGTATATTCAGTGTATTATCAGCAGGAGATTATCACAACAGGACTAGGTGGCTCATGCCTGCTGGTCCATCCAGTCAGCACATGTATTAAGTACTTCTTAATATCTGGTAGAATTGTCAATTTTCACTTTTTTTTTTTTTTTTCATCTCCACAAAAGTAGGGAAGTGAATGGCTTTTTTTTTTTACACGACTGCCTAAACAAGCTACGGAAACTGAAGTCATGTATAGTATAGCGCTCTGCTGCCCGGATGGGTGGCATTCCTCCACAAGGTGATCCGTGGGATTGATGGCGTCAGCTGCTGTTGTCTATACCCTCTACTACATTGACCTTGCCGTACGTCACTAATTCCCTCTCTTTTGTGAATTGTTAAAGGGGTTGTCAAGTTTAAAAAAAAAAAAAAAAAAAGTGTCCCATTTTCTTCTATAAGCATCCGTCACTCCAGCTCCACTTCAAACTTGTGCTCAACATTTTAGGAGTGTTTCTTGTGTCTGCACATCATTAGGGCTGCTTGTGTAGGAGCCAGGCCCACTACTCGGTGCAATAGCTGAGCCAGCCCCCTTCTCTGTATAGTCACAAGTCATGACTGAGACAAAGGATGATCCTAGCTATTGAATTGAGCCACCCAACCAGCCCCCTTCTCACACACACACACACACACACACACACACACACACACACACACACACACACACACACACACACACACACACACACACACACACACTGCAAAAAAAAAAAGAAAAACTGTAACCTGATCCTTAAGTGATTCGCTAACCTGTCTTCATTGAAGACAATTTTTATTTTATTTTATTTTTTTAGTGAAGTCGGGGGGAATGATCATCGGTGGAAGTGAAGGGTGGAGGAGTCTTGTAGGAGGGAAGAGAAACTTTTTTTTTTTTTTTTTTAAAGCGATATTTTGCAGTTTCTTGTCTTCACCTTTTATTTTCTTAAAAAAAAAAAAAAAGAAAAAATATATATAAATAAAAAAAAAAGGCTACTTTTTTATGTTTTTATTTTAAGGTTAACTGGTTGATGACTCGCACACTGTTACTTCAGGATGAGCATAGACGTCCTCTTGGTTGAAAACTGATGCAAAACTTCGAAATAACATGGATGCATCATGTCCCGATTTCGGACTACCAGTCCTTTTTTGCACTGAACTGTCAAGTTTAATTTTTTTTTTTTTTTTTTTTTTTCTTGTGCTCCATGGTTATATAGAGGATTGAGGAGCGAAGAAAAAATTCAGATAAGAGAAGCTCTCCCATTGGACTGTCAGAATGAGTTCACTGACAGATTCTTAGTTAACTCCTCCTGCATCAGCTATAAGAAGGTGCGAAATGGAGCAATATTGTTTATGAAACCAAATTGCAATTTTTTTTTTTTTTTTATCCAAAAATACATCCATTAAAGTAAGAACAAAAAAAAAAATAATTGTCTCCAACAGTGGATTAATGAATCGGGCCCAATGTGTTTGATTGGGCCAAAGTCAATACTTCGAGGGGGGCTGCCGTTTTACTTGGTGGTGAAGGAAGGACTGTTCTACTGTGATAGCAAAGCAACATTTATTTTAGTTTGAAGAAGAAAAAATTGACGCCGTCTGCCCACAGTTATTTGTGCAGTGCGCAGAGGGGCCCGCAGGCCCTCCGGGGGACATGACTGCTGACACCGCGGAGGGAATGTTTCCTGTAGATAGTCGAAGTCTTGACAATCTCACGGAACGTTTCACCAGTGAAATACAAATGGCACCATGGCTGCAACGTGGGGAGGATAAGCTGGTGGTCCAACTGGGGGGCAACTACGACTTATCCGCGTAGGCAGAGAGCCCGCCGCCCGGACAGCCGTGCACCAAGGACCGGAGAATCTTCTCTAAGTTCTTCGGGTCACACAGCGAGATTGACATCTCGAGCCGCCAATGTCCGAAAATCACATTCTGTAAAAGTCTTACCGGCACTCGCAGTCCAGCCGAAAATGCTGATGCTCTGCCGGCACGCAGAACGCCCGCTCGGATTATTTGTGTCACTGCCAGGCCGCTAGCTGCTGTTTTTAGCCGTCCCACCCGGTCTCAGGAGATCCGTCACTGAAAACTTGCCTGCTTGAAAGGTTAAAATGCTCCCTGCCAAGTACGTCTACAGCACTTTTCTTCTTCTTTTTCTTTTTGTTCACTAAAATCTCAAGTATTATATTAGATTCTTTGTTTGTTTGTTTTTTTTTTTTTTTGCTTTTTGGTCCGTAATCGCATATCACAAGTGCAGTAATTGCACCCGTCAATCAGACTCCAGCTTATCAGGTTAGGGTATGAGAAGCCGTACTCTACATCCGCACTAGTTTATAAACCTAGGACAATAATTACCTTCTTTCTACCATTATGTTCTTTTATGTAACTTGCCAGCTGTCCGTGAAGTCATGCTTTAGTCGTGGAGGGAAGTGTTGGGAAGGCATCAAAGTGGTTCTTCCATCTCCTAGATAGGGAATGACATAGATGCGAGTCCCACTGCCGGCATTTATCTCAAGACCAAGATCCCAGGACCAAGGTTCTGTTGGTGTTGGAAAGGTGGCGGCGCGCGTTTCTTTTTCTCAGGAACTATGGAGGTGATCAGGCGGTGATAAACTCTATGGATGTATTCCAATCTCGTACATTTATCGCATAGTCGCCACATATGCTCTAAACATGTGGGAGATGCCGATCCCACCGGCCATACCTTCATGCATCCCGAAAACAGGGCCCGAAATGCGTGTCGGTGATGAGGTGGTTGGTATAATTATTCATTTTTCTATGTGCAATCAGACCACCTCTCCACTAAAAGATGCTCTGTTATTAAAATAGGTGCAGGTCCCATAGGTGGGGACTGGCACCTACTCTACATTTATAGCCTACCCTGTGCATATATTATAAATGCACAAAATGGGAATACCCTTAATAACCCTTTTAATGTCTCAAACAATCTCATCATTTTCAGAGGCTGCGCTGTTTAAGAAAAAAAATAAAATAAAAAATAAATATAACTTACCTTGCAGACCTATAAGCTGAAAACAAGGCAGATTGCTGGGAAATTTCACATTCCCTCTATCGTACAGGGTATTGAATTATTAAAGGGAATCTACCTTTATTTGTCTTTTTTGTTGTTGTTTTTTTTTCTATGTAATCTGAGAGCAGCCCTTACTGGGCTGTGTATTGTTGTCTTAATAAAATCAGTGTTTTATCAGCAGGTGATTATCACTACAGGACTAGGTGTCTTGTGCCTCCTAGTCAACTGCTGTGTTGCTCCACCCCACCACTGATTGGCGGCTTTTTGCCAATCAGAGGTGTGGGCGGGGTTATACACAGCTCAGCAGTCCAAGCTCTGCTAGATCTGCAGCAGACAAAAACAGGGATTGTATCAAAAGTACAGCACCTAGTAAACTAAGTGATATGTCACTGAAACCGGGATCTCGGCACCTACATCATGCTGCTAACAGATTCCCTTTAAAAAAAAAAAAAAAAGTGTGCTGTAAAGCGCTATGGAATTAATGGTGCTATATAAGTAAGTAAAATAAATGTTATTCTAAAAGGATAATGTGAGAACTACATAACATTCACTAGTAAACTTGTTTCCACCTTTTAGCAAATGCACCATCCCAATAAAGCACAAGTTTCACCCCGGGGTAATGCATCTACCTCTGTATTTAAATAGTTGGTGCCTCCGTCCTGAAGCAATGAGCGCAGAGGCCTAAAATAGACTCCAAATACTACAACTTGTGTTGGGTAATGCTAGATATGACCACAGGCTCCAAGATTCATCTACTATTCCAGGAGCACGGCTAATGTTAGTTCATGAAATGCGACTGTCTGCATATCTCCCATCTGATATCTTCTGAGACGTACGACTTATTTTGCCTGTCCAGCAGAGAGACGGCTTGTGTTCTGCTAGAGCTATATAGTCAACTATTTATTAAATAAATAAAAAAAAAAAAAAAAATAAGCCAGGATTTATTTCGTACCTGTGCAGCCAGGTTCACTTTGGGCAATAGTGGCTCCGTTGTGAAATGCGTTGCAAAAACTCACACAAGACCCCACCGACCAATGTGTTAGTGCATTTTCAGGCACTTGAGTGTAATTGTAACCTCTGTGTTACATGACAGCAGATGACTAATGACCGTGACAGATGGACACAGCCTTAGAAGATGGCGGTGTCAGTCCCGCTCACCCAGCTGGTACACACGTGGACCCCTCAGGGCACCGGTGACCGCTGCAACAAGCTGTCCCATCCTCCATTTAACATCACTTTCACTTAAGTACTAACCAGAAGTATCTCCTGGTCTTTTGTACATGGATCTTTCTGGTAAGAAGGAAACAAGACAACTCTTTAAGATCTGAAATCTTTTATGGATCCAGTATTTTGGGTCCAGTTTTTGCAATTTTTCCTGCAATACATCTTTACCTGGGGATTTAATGAGTGTCGGTTCAAGGCTACGTGCACACGTCATCTTTTTCGGGTGGAAACTGTTGAAAAAGGAAAAAAAAATCTATTTCCTTCTCACCCCAAATGGGGGTGGTCTTTCTTGTCCTTCCTCATTCTCGGATCCTCTACCAGAGGCCTGGGAGTTTGAGGGTTGTTCCCAGCATTGTGCTTTTCTGGACAGAGAGCTCAGATGTTGCTCCTGGGATCTGTTGTAGCCATTCTTCCAACTTAAGGGTCACTGCTCCAAGTGCTCCTATCACCACTGGAATCACTGTTGCCTTCACCTTCCACATCTTCTCCAGTTCTCCTTTGAGGCCCTGGTATTTCTCCAGCTTCTCATATTGCTTCTTTCTGATGTTGCCATCACTTGGCACTACCACATCTTTTATCATTGCTATCTTCTCATTCTTGACTACTATCACAATGTCTGGTTGGTTAGCCAACACCTGCTTATCGTCTGGATCTTGAGGTTCTACAGGATTTTAGCCCTTTCATTCTCCACCACTTTTTCTGGGGTCTCCCACCTGGACTTGGGGGGACTTGGCCCATATACTGTGCAGATGTTCCTGTACACAATTCCTGCTACTTGGTTGTGGCATTTGGTATACGCTGTTCCTGCTTGCATTTTGCATCCTGCCACTATGTGTTGGACCATTTCAGAGGTTTCTTTGCATAGTCTGCACCTTGTGTCTTGTCTTGTGTGGTAGATTCCTGTTTCTATGGATCTGGTATTTAGTGGTTGCTCTTGTGCCGCTATGATTAGTGCCTCTACTGTCTGAGTCCCGCTTTCTCCAGCCATTGGTAGGATTTCTCCATGTCAGCCACCTCCATTATCTGTCGACTAGATGGTGGCCCGATTCTAACGCATCGGGTATTCTAGAATATGCATGTCCACGTAGTATATTGCCCTGCGACGTAGTATATTGCCCCGCGACGTAGTATATTGCCCCGCAACGTAGTATATTGCCCAGCCACGTATGTCACAGGTTAAAAAATAAACATACTCACCTTCCGAGGGGCCCCTTGTAGTTCTGTCACCTGTGTCCGGTTCAGGCGGCAGCTCCCGGTCCGAGGGTGTGATGACGTCTCGGTCACATGACTGTGACGTCACGGCTGGTCCTTCTCGCGTAGGCGCGCAGGGCCTGTGATGTCGCGGTCACATGACTGTGACGTGATGGCAGGTCCTTGTTGCACACCAACCTCAGCACCGGAACCTGCCGCTTGCATGGACCGGTCACCGAAGGGTCGGAAAGGCGGCGGAAGGTGAGTATATAATTTGTTGTTTGTTTTTTTTTTTTTACTATCATTTTTAACATTAGATGTTTTTACTATTGAGGCTGCATAGGTTAAAACTTGGTCACACAGGGTTAATAGTGGCGGTAACGGAGTGAGTTACCCGCGGCATAAAGCGGTCCGTTATTGCTGGCATTAACCCTGTGTGAGCCGTGACTGCTGGGAGTATGGAGCGGGGGCCGGGCACTGACTGCAGGGGAGTAGGGAGGGACTAATCGGACTGTGGCCATCGCTGATTGGTCGCGGCAGCCATGACAGGCAGCTGGCGAGACCAATCAGCGAATGAATATCCGTGACGGAAGTACCCCTTAGACAAATAAATATATATATATATATTACATTCCATGCAGCGGCTTGTCTTGCCGTGGCGCTTCATGTTCCTGTTCTTCCTTCCAGATCTGTTGTTGTCTTAGGCTTTCTCTCCGCATCTCATCTTTTGGTGCCATTTTCCTGATGTATTCCTGGATCCTCCTTATTTCATCTGTGATGGTGGTTTGGATGCTTATCAAGCCTTGACCACCCACCTTTCTGTTGGTATACAATCTGGGTGTTAGACTTAGGGTGGAGACCTCCATGCATTGTGAGGAGCTTTCATGTCTTCACATCTGCAGCTTCCATCTCTTCTTTTGGCCAGCACACTATGCCAGCAGGGTATCTGATAACTGGCAGGGCATATATATTGATGGCGTGGATTTTATTATTCCCATTGAGCTGGCTCTTCAGGACCTGTCTTACCCTTTGATGGTATTTGAATGTAGCTGCTTTCCTTGCCTCCTCATCATGGTTACCATATCCCTGTGGGATGCCGAGGTTCTTTTAGAAAGCCTGTGTATCTGCTATGTGCCCTGCTGGTAATTTCAATCCATCAGTCTTGACTACCTTGCCTCTCTTTATTACCAACCGGCTGCACTTCTCCAGTCCGAAGGACATCCCAATGTCTTCTCTGTAGATCCTTGTCAGGTGGATCAGTGAATTGATGTTTCATTCGTTTTTTCCATACATCTTGATGTCATCCATGTAGAGGAGGTGGCTGATGGTGCTTCCACTCTTGAACTTGTATCCATAGCCAGACTCCGTAATTATCTGACTGAGGGGGTTCAAGTCAATGAGAAAGTTTAAAACATGTCCGGATGTTCTTCTGAGCATTTTTCCATCTTTTTTTGCTTTATGTAACTGCTAGTGGTTCCTTCATTATTCAATGGAGTGAAAAAAAAAAAAAACGACTGTAAAACAACAAAGAACAAAAAGACCTCACAAAAACCATGAGCAAATACTTTACAAAAAAAAGAGTCCTGGTGGCCAAAACACTCAGGAAATGACTGAATAAACAACACAAGACAATTCAGGACAAAAAAACTACAGCGTTTTCTGAAGCGTCTTCTGTTAGAAAAACTTTTATTCACCTGAGTTTAAAAGACTGATTGTGCACAGAGCCAAGTGTCAAACGTTTGTCCATGAGCGTGGATTAGGCCGACTGATGCTAGTTCGGGATGCAGCCTTTGGTCAACCACATCCAAAGTCCCAAATTATTTCTTTGTAAGGTCAATCTCTGGTATTAAAAAGGTTGACCAGCGCTGCAGTCCAGTACTTCAAGGCCGTGTTCACACGATGAGGTGTTGTTGAGTTTTAGATATTGCAGATTTTCTGCGCCCAATGAGTAACATAGGTTGCTTTCATTTTTTAAAAAAAATATGCTGCCTAAAATACTCTCCAAAAACTTATCTTGGGAATGTGTCTGAATGTCACCATGTTGTGGCTGGTGAGGCTCAGGAGAAGAGTTGAGTAGATTTCATTCATCTATTTGTTTACCGCACTAGAGGTGAAATCGAAATTGCCGAAACTCTGATGACCCCACCCAAGGATGTCTTATTCACTGTCCAAAATCTGCTGTATAGTGATGAGGGGCGAGAACCTCAAATCAGCTGCCTGTAGATGGGTCTGGCCTGACCGAGCTCCCTGGTCTTACGGCAAGGCTCGTTAAAGAATTGGGCTTTGACTGCATCCATAACTTCTCCTTGGGAACAGTCTTGGGCAGGAGTGGTCGTCACGAGACTACGTTTTGAAGAATGCCTCAATTCTCTGCATTTGTCACTAAAGATTTATTCTCCAGGAGACGTTAGTCACTGTGATGTCACATATTCCTGCTCCTACGAGAACCATTAAGGAACTGCGTCTGTAAACACGTTTGTTGGCATCGGTGTAAAAGCTCCATGTGAGTTTATACAGACAGCGCTGTATAAACGGTTTTATCTCCGCAGCCCCCTGAAGACGGGCTGGAGTAAGTGTAAAAGCCGTGTACCTGCGGTCAGAGCGACATCATTGCCCGTCCATTGTTCTCTAGTCTCTTCTTGTAAGTATGTGGAGCTCATTTCAGGGGCTCAATAGTAATTGGACAAATTAATTTTATTATAAATAAAATGTACATTTCTAATACTTTGTAGAGAATCTTTTGTAGGCAATGCCTGTCTGAAGTCTGGTTTAGACATTCATGGCTTCCAATGTGTTTCCTCCTTTCAGACCTTTACTGCAATGACTTGAGTTGTTTCTTGTTTGTTGGTCTTTCTGCTTTGTTTTATCTTAATCTTCTGAAATGCGGCTCGATGGGGTTGAGATCTGGTGATGACTCGACCATTGCAGAATATTCTACTTCTTTGCCTTAAACTCCTCTGTTGCTCTCACAGGATGTTTTGGGTCATTGTCTGTCTGTACTGTGAAGTGTCATCCAATCAACCTTGCTGCACTTAGTTGCCTCTGAGCAGAAAGAATCGCCCTGTACATTTCAGTATTCATCTGGCTGCTTCTGTCTTCAGTCACATAATAAACACTAGTGACCCGGTGTCACTGGCAGCCATGCATGCCCATACCATCACACTGCTTCCACCATGTTTTACAGAGTGTGTGCTGTGCTTTGTTTCCTGAGCTATTCCAAGCCTTCATACTTTATGCTTCCCATTATTTGTTACAGGTTGATCTTAGTTTCATCTGTCTAAAGAATTATTTTCCAGAACTGGGTGGCTTATTTTTCTATTTTTAAGACTGATTTAAATGGTTTGCACTTTGTGGTGAACCCTTTGTATTTGCTCTCATGAAGTCTTCACTTTAGACTAGAATTAGATACTGAAACACCTACATCCTGGACAGTATTCTTGATTTGGTGAATGTTGTGAAGGTTTTTTTCTTCACCATGGAAAGGATTCTGCAATCATCTACCACTGTTCTCTTCGGTGTCTGTCCTAGCCTTTTTGAGTTCCCAAAAACACCAGTGCACTTTTCTTTTTTTTTTTTTTTTCTTTTTTTCTAGAATGTAGAAAACTGATTTTTGCTATCTCTCTGATGGATTTTTTTTTTCAGACTAGTTGTACTTTCTCTTCCATTGAGAGCTACTTTGACCGCATGTTGTGGGTTCAAAGCAACAGCTTCCAAAAGCAAATGCCACACTTGGAATCAGCTCCAGACCCTTTACCTGCTTAACTGATGATGGATTAATGGAATAGCCCATGCACCCCTTTTAAAGAGCTTTTAAGATAGTTGTCTAATTACCTTTTTCGCGTTTAAAAAGAGGCAGCTGCATATTAAAGAACTGTAAATCCTAAACCTTTTTTCCAGTTACTCAAATTAAAGCTGAGTCTTCACTTTAAGCCCGTATTGATTATATAACTGTATCTTGAATATGTTTATTTAAACGGCTAAAATGCCAAAACTTGTCACTGTCCAACTATTTCTGGACATAACTGTTTATTATCCAGTATGAATATTTGGTTAATTTATCAACTTTCATAGGAATTTGGGAAAGTTTAGAAATATTTAGTTTTAATATATATTATGCTCTATTTATCTTCAGGTGCTATTTAAGTAGTGATTTTTTTTTACAACAGTAAATTAAGTTATTTCTTGTTATTGGCCAGTTATAGAATATTTTCCCTAGAATAAATTCTCGCAAATGAGTTGAGGAACATTGTACCTCTATGGCACCTTTCACAGCGCCCTAAAGAGGACCTGTCACCAAGTCAAAAGTGAATAATTGTTGCTGATATTTTATTCCCACTGTTCCCCTAAATATTCTGGGTTTTTTTTCCCCTTTAAATCCACTAAGGGGGCGTGTCTCACAGGATTCTCTGGGGGTGTGTCTCACTGGATTCTCTGGGGGCGTGTCTTCAGACTGCTTCGTTATTACTCTGAGCCACGCCCACCTTAGTAATGTCTAATAAGGGCCATAAAAAATTAGCGGTAAATATAAAGGCCCATATCTCTAGAACTATATGGGGTGTATTTAAAAATAAACTAAATACGGTACTCTGGAATAATAGGAGTAAAGTACAAGCAATAACTGACCTCTTTAATATTGCCATGTGCATGAGCCCCTAAAGGGTTTTTTTTTTCACGAAGACCATGTCTCTTCAGTATGTTCGATTGGGACATATGGATTTTATAGAAGGAAATATCCTACTTGGAACCACATTCTGTAACAGAGAGAGACTATCCACTCGGTATGAGCTGTTCTCGGTTTGGATGACTGGAGTTGCCCTCGTTTTTCTTGGACTGCCATTCATTTGGCTGTGGTTTCCCATGCCCAAATTTGCCGGGGGTTTGGGAGTCCTGATGGCAGTTTTGCCGGGGATTTGGGAGTCCTGATGGCAGTTTTGCCGGGGATTTGGGAGTCCTGATGGCAGTTTTGCCGGGGATTTGGGAGTCCTGATGGCAGTTTTGCCGGGGATTTGGGAGTCCTGATGGTGACTTTTTGAAAAGGACTGATGGGACATCCCCTTTAATCCATGCTGGGTTGGTCACGGTAGTCTTCTTGGAGTTGATTTTTAACGTGTAAACTGTGCAGCTGTTTTGCTGTTAAAGTAATGCGCTTTCAATTCTATTTTGAGTACAATTAATTTCTAATCACATCTTCTATTACCTGAGGCTACACCAGTCTTAAATAGAAACCGGATTAGTACAGTGGAAAGCTTCAGCCATGGAGCTATTCCGTCTAAGTGACTTGCTGTCATCATTTCGGTCAACTTTTCATCTGACAGAGAAACCTCTGCCGGGAAAAGCTCTATTTGTCCGGATTGTGAAATGCTCACGTCTCGGCCTACATGTAAACACTGCAGCCTGGACATAACCTCCCAGGTCCTGCTCTGTGTTTGGGTATCTCGGGCCTCCTGAGCGAGCAGGATAAAACCTGCTTATGTCTGACTTTTCGACAAACCTGTTTACTTTGGACATGACGGACCCGTGGTCCGGGCCTATTTATAATACTGTCCTTTTGACCCGTCCCTGGAGACCCATCAGGGCCAAAGTAAACATTCACGGACTCTATGGCTTAGCCTCCTGTTATGTGGCAAACACGTGAACGGTATCTGGAAATATTTTTGAGATCCATGGGACAAAGTGAATAATCTTTTTTAGATGTCACACTGCAGAGGGAACCGTGAAGAAGGCAGTCTGGTTTTCTGTAGGCCCTTTTCTAGCAGTGTGGAGAACGTAGTAGTATCGCAGTAAGAACCTATGAGTGGCTGTTATGAAGCCAAATGTGCTCTTCTATAATCAGTTGTGGTGGGTATAGCACCTCACCATCTCAGTAATACGTTAAGTTCACTTCTAGACCTCTTCTTACATCATTGCTAGAATACTTATGTTCCCTTTGATTTCAGTGTCATACCTTTCATCGGACCTTGCCATGGACGACTTCATTTTCGTGACTGGTAGTGATCCCAACTTAAGGAGCCCTACATCTTCTCAATTGTTTTAGGGACGTGTCAGAAAATGTCTAAAGCTTAACTCGATGTAATGCACAAAGTCGCTCCAGCCCTGGTCCTTTTTAGTTAAAGCGATTCTGTCCCCAACTTTCATACTACTTTATTAAAGAGGACCATAAAGTGGATTTTTCTTTTAATTTAAGCTGAATACCTTCTCCAATTGTTGATGATCTGCCAATTCTGGAACAGTTTTTCATTTTATGTTTGGACCCCTCCGTTCCAAAGTTATATTCCTTAGTAATAAAGGTGCAAAGTTTCCTTTTAACCAACTGGGCGTGTTCCAGAGAACTTAGCTGTGGGCCTATTGCTTTTTCTCCTCATACGCTGGCCAATCAAAACAAGGCCACACCCACAGAGGTCTGTAGCATACGCCTAGTTGTTGAAGGATTTTTTTTTTTTTTTTTTTTTTTTTTTTAAGCCAAGGGCATAATCTTGGAGAGGAAGGGTGCAGATATTCGAAAAACCCTTCCAGAATTGCAATTACTAGACCCCTGTTATGTCAAAATTATAATGACGTGAATGATACATCAGCCTAGGGTTAGTCATTTTGCTCATCTTTAGCTTTGAGGGTATGTGCACACGTTCAGGTTTTTTTGCGTTTTTTTTTCGCGTTTCTTCGCGATAAAAACGCTATAAAAACTCATTAAAAACGCATGCATAATGCATTCTATCATTTAGAATGCATACTGCATGTTTTGTGCACATGGTGCGTTTTATTCCGCGAAAAAAAAACACATCGCGGTAAAAAAAAGCAGCATGTTCATTAATTTTGTGGATTTTCCACGTTTTTCCCGCAATTCTATGCATTTGGAAAAAACGCCCAAAAAAACGCGTCAAAAATGCGTCAAAGCGCATGCGGATTTCTGGCAGAAATGTCCGTTTTTTTTGTCAGGAAAATTTCTGCTAGAAATCCTGACGTGTGCACATAGCCTTAATGTTGAACAAAGTAACATAGCCTTTTAATGAAAATAAATAAATAAAATACTGTTATTGTGAACAGTTAAGCGAGTTGAAGATGAAATGATCTGTAAGGCTGTGTGCACACGTAGCTGATTTTTCGCGTCTTTTTGCGGGTATTCGCTATAAAAACGCTATAAAACCGCGAAAAAACACTCACATTAAGCATCCTATTTAATAGAATGCAATCCGCATTTTTTGTGCACATGCTGCGTTGTTTTCCTGAGCGGAATCGCATTCCAGAAAAAAAACACAGCATGTTCATTAAATTTGCGGAATCGCGGGGATTCCGCACACATAGGAATGCATTGATCTGCTTACTTCCCGCATGGAGCTATGCCCACCATGCGGGAAGTAAGCAGATCATGTGCGGTTGGTACCCAGGGTGGAGGAGAGGAGACTCTCCTCCACGGACTGGGCACCATATAATTGTTAAAAAAAATAAATAAAAAATAGTGATATACTCACCTTCTGATGGCCCCGGAGTCTTCACTCCTCTCAGCGGTGCACGCTACCACTTCAGTTCCCAGGGATGCTGTGTGTGAAGGACCTGCGATGACGTCGCGGTCACGTAACCGCAATGACGTCGCTACAGATCGCTTGGAAAACACTAACATTCTGCAAGCTAATTATGCTTGCAAAATGCTAGTGTTTAGCGGAAAACGCATGCCAATTCCGCATGCGATATACCCGCGGCAGGAGTTGCAGAATTGCCGTGGAAATTACCGTGGCAATTCTGCAACGTGTACACTTAGCCTAAAAGGGCTAAAGTTAAAGATGACACATTTGTTTGGTATTTTAGGCAAAAAAATACATATTTTCATCTTTTACATTTTAAATATTACAAAAAGGAAAATGAGCTGATGCAAAGGTTTGGGCACCCTGCGTGGTTAGTACCTAAAAGCACCCTCTTCTTGTGAGGCTACGTTTACATTGTACTGTAACCTGCATGGAAAAAGGATGCGGATCCGCAGCTGCAATTCCGCTGCGGATCCGCACCAAAAACCGCACCGTGTGAACGTAGCCAAAATATCACAGCTTGTAAACACTTTTGGTACCCACACAAGAGTCTTTCAGTTCTTGTTTGAGGGATTTTCATCCATTCTTCCAGTTCTGTGAGATTCCTGGGCTGTCTTGCATGTAATGCTATTTTGAAGTCTAGCCAAAGATTTTCAATGATGTTTAGATCACGGGACTGTGAGGGCCATTGTAAAACCTTCAGCTTGCTCCTTTTGAGGTAGTCTATTGTGGATTTTGACGTGTGTTTAGGATCATTATCCATTTGTAGAAGACCTCTTTTTAACTTCAGCTTTTTTACAGATGGTGTTATGTTTGGATCAAGAATTTGTTGAAATTTTCATTGAATCCATTCTTCCCTCTACTTGTGAAAGGTTCCCCGTGCCATTGGCTGCAACACAACCCCAAAGCATGATTGATCCACCCCCATGCTTATTGGTTGGCGAGATGTTCTTTTCCTGAAATTCTGTGCCCTTTTTTCTCCGCACATACCTTTTGAGGCTGTGTACACGTTGTGTTTTTTTAGCTATAAAAACGCGATAAAACGCATAAAAAACGCATACATATGCATCCCATCAAGTATAATGCATTCTGCAATTTTTGTGCACATCATGCCTTTTTTTCCCGCGTAAAAACGCATCATGTTCATTAATTTTGTGGATTTTTCGCGTTTTTCCCGCTATTTAATGCATTGGGGGAAAAAAGCGGAAAAAATACGTAAAAAATAGCATCAAAAACGTTAAAAAAACGCATGCGGATTTCTTGCAGAAAATGTCCGGTTTTGTTTACAAAATGCATTAGGCTTGTTTTAGATGTTCTTTAGCATACTTCAGACTCTGAATTTTATGGTGAGGATGCAGGGGATGCAGGAGAGGTTTTCTTCTGATGACTCTTCCATAAAGGCCATATTTGTACAGGTGTCTCTGAACAGTAGAACAATGTACCACAACTTCAGAGCCTGCTATATCTTTCTGAAGGTCTTTTGCAGTCAAGCAGGGGTTCTGATTTGCCTCTTTAGCAATCCTAAAGGCCCCGTCTCACTAAGCGATTTACCAACGATCACGACCAGCGATACGACCTGGCCATGATCGTTGGTAAGTCGCTGTGTGGTCGCTGGGGAGCTGTCACACAGACAGCTCTCTCCAGCGACCAACGATCAGGGGAACGACTTCGGCATCGTTGAAACTGTCTTCAACGATGCCGAAGTCCCCCTGCAGCACCCAGGTAACCAGGGTAAACATCGGGTTACTAAGCGCAGGGCCGCGCTTAGTAACCCGATGTTTACCCTGGTTACCAGCGTAAATGTAAAAAAAAACAAACACTACATACTCGCCTTCTGATGTCCGTCAGGTCCCTTGCTGTCTGCTTCCTGCTCTGACAGTGCCGCCGTACAGTGAGAGCAGAGCGCAGCGGTGACGTCACTGCTGTGCTGCGCTCTCGCTGTACGGCCGGATCTCAGTCAGAGCAGGAAGCAGACGGCAAGGGACCTGACGGACATCAGATGGTGAGTATGTACTGTTTTTTTTTTTTTTACATTTACGCTGGTAACCAGGGTAAACATCGGGTTACTAAGCGCGGCCCTGCGCTTAGTAACCCGATGTTTACCCTGGTTACCAGTGAAGACATCGCTGGATCGGTGTCACACACACCGATTCAGCGATGTCAGCGGGACCTCAACGACCAAATAACGGTCCAGGCCATTCCGACACGACCAGCGATCTCACAGCAGGGGCCTGATCGCTGGTACGTGTCACACATAGCGAGATCGCTACTGAGGTCGCTGTTGCGTCACAAAACTTGTGACTCAGCAGCGATCTCGCTAGCGATCTCGCTATGTGAGACGGGGGCTTAAGAGTAGCTCTCACTGAAATTTTGCTTGGTCTTCAAGACCGTATCTTGATCTCCAATGTTCCTGTTAACTGCCATTTCTTAATTACATTTTGAGCTGAGGGAACGCAAAGATGTTTAGGTTGTACATCTCAGGCGTTACCCTTGTTCATGCTAAACATGCATCACAGATTGACTGACTGAAAATTAGTTTTATGCAGAATTTCAATATAGAAGTGTATTTTTGGCATACTTACATACTGGGCACGCTATTTCCATATTCCATCACATTAATGGAAAGTTCTTGTTCTTGACTTGCAACATTTCTGGTCGATTCCATCCCTGTGGCTGCTCCAGAGATGGCTATAACTAGTCACAGGTTTCTGGTGATCATTTCTGGTCGTAGGTGTCAGACCCTTGTTAATCTACCATTTATGCCAGGGTACAACATAGGTATTTGTGCTTAAATATCCCTTACTTTGCCCATGAGGGAATTGTTTTTGCTTTCTAAATAACACATTTTCTCTCCGTCTGTTTTTCTCACTGAAAGGAGCCTAAAAGCTCTACCACTGTAATAACACTGTTAGGTTGGTAAAAGTTGAGATAAAGCTCCATTTGTCCCAGAGAATCTTTGTGGTTTATGGATTAGCATGGATACACAGAGATGAATGGTTCTCTGTGGAGAAGAATGCATCTACATGTTCATAGCTGCCCCATAATTACCTACATTATGCCAAGGCTCTGTGATTGAGGAAAGTAATGACAGTGTATGATCATACCTGAGCTATAGAAATGTATTTTAAGCCTGCGAAGTAGCTCAGCGTGGACAGCACTGTTTCTGGGTTTTTGCCTCTCATCAGTACAGACAAGGGTACTAGTTGGTTGGAGCATTGTTTTGAAAATATGTCTTTCTGATGAGTTGGATCAGTTAAATGAGATTTAGTATCTTGTCTAAGCCATCATATTCATCCAACCAGTTTTGTGCTGATGAGGGGCAAAAAGCCTGAAACCTTAAGCCTTCGTAATCATCCAACTAGCTTTGTGCTGATGAGGGGCAAAAAACCTGAAACTGTTCTGTCTACAGATTTGTCTCTGGCTTGACTGGTTTGAGTTACTTTGCATATGGATTTCTCATTGAGCATTGCCTTGAAAATATCTCGTTGATGAGAGACCGTATCCCCCTGAGCTTTCATTCTAAGAGTTTTCTCATATTGCCCACCTAGTACTAGTAGTTAATGTTGCAAAGATGAGACAGCGGGCAATTTTCGTCAGGTTGTTTGTTTTTTTTTTGTTTTAGTTTTAGTTGGTTTTTTTATCGGATCCCCCTCTTTCCCACTGCTTTGTTTTCATGCATGGAGGCTGCCGTGTTCAGTATAGATGGTATTTTCTAGCATGAAATCAGGAAGGAAGAAGTGAAATGATCGAGCTCCTTCAGACTGTGATATGTATTTAAGGAACTTGCAGACAAGCAGATTTGGCTGGGGATACTGCATGCAACGACGTGTGCAAAATGACATCACCTTTATTCCGACGTCCTCTGCAATCCCGGCTGCTCTGTGAGTGGATAAAAAGACATCAATCCTCAGGTTTATCTGGTTTACAGATGGCCCCTAATCCTAAAATGTGTGCGTACAATGGAGGCCGACGTGCGGCTACTATGGGGCCCCTGAAGTGCCCTTGCAGTAGGGGGCGCTAACCATGTGCGTTCTCATAGGGATCTACTGCCCCCCACTGACTCCAGGGACCAGGTGTGACAGCAAACCTTGCACCCCCTATAGTTACGCCGTAGGTGTTGAAAGCCTGTACAACAAGCACCTGTAGAAACAGATCCTACAAACAATGAATTTGTGGAAGGGGCTAAATATTTAATGGTTAATATTTAATACAGGGTGTGAAAAACCGCAGCACGCAGCCCCGCCTGTTGTCACTAATGTCGGGGGGCACGTGGTGCAGTCTCCCCACTTTCACCAATGTGACATTCCGCACCCCCTGGCAGTGCGTAATGTCAGCTGGGCACAGTTTTACACAAACGCCCCGTGTCCATAGGGGACCAAGGAGGCATGGAGACTTAGAGAGGGTGGCCCACGCGATCGTCGGTGTGGCACAGCACTCGCTCACAACCTTAACAGGCTGAGAGACCTCTTTCACTTGCACCAGTGAAACAGGACCTTGCCAGGCCGGTAGCACTGACACCAGTTCCTCGTTGGATATAAGTCTGGTCCGTTAATGGGATATCGGGCCAGAAACCAGCCCCGGTAACATGGAAAGTTAAACCGAGAATACGGACGTTTGGATTGAGATAAGAGCACCTCAAGGTTAAATTATATATTTAATCGCCTTAAGTGCACACTAGACAAAAAAACTATATATGCAATTGATTTACATATATGATGGTCAGATATGTAAATACAGGTGGTAGTACAAAAGATATAAGCAGATGATACCAAAGTAATTTACCAGTTGGATGTTAGGCCTTGGTGCTGCGCAGCCAAGTGGAAAGTGTGGGTGTCAGCGGTCTTCAGTTTCTTTTAATACGATATGACTGGGGTGACCTGCCTTAGAAGAGAACAGTGGGCAACAGCCTGGCATGAGCAATTAACCCCTTGGTTTGTCACTCCCTTTCCTTCCTCCGGGATGGTCCTAGTTTCCCTCTCCTTGGGTCTGGTAGCTGAAACTCCAAAACCTATCATAGATCATAACTTCTCAATGGAAGGTAGAGAGGTGGTTTTGGCACCATTAAAATGGAGACCAAACACTGCTTCGCTACCCGGCTTCTACTAGCCGTTCTACTTATTCTCCACCTTGGGGTGCTAGAACGGTAGAGAGACTGGCAGGCATTTTTCACGTTCCTGAGATCTTAAAAATCCAACCGTTGTATGGCTCATGTTTGTCTGGGAGGTTTCTTAGGAGCCCAAGCTGCTTAACTGCTTCAAACAGGGGTTTGCTCTGCCAGAAAAGCCTTAAGGTACCTTCACACTAAACGACTTTGCAGCGATAACGACAGCGATCCGTGACGTTGCAGCGTCCTGGATAGCGATATCGTTGTGTTTGACATGCAGCAGCGATCTGGATCCTGCTGTGATATCGCTGGTCGTTGCTGAAAGTTCAGAACTTTATTTGGTCGTCAGATCAGCGTGTATCGTTGTGTTTGACAGCAAAAGCAACGATGCCAGCAATGTTTTACAATGGTAACAAGGGTAAATATCGGGTTACTAAGCGCAGGGCCGCGCTTAGTAACCCGATATTTACCCTGGTTACCATTGTAAAAGTAAAAAAAAAAACACTACATACTCACCCTCTGATGTCTGACACGTCCCCCAGCGTCCGCGCTGCTGCTCAGAGCTTCCTGCACTGAATGTGTCAGTGCCGGCCGGAAAGCAAAGCACAGCGGTGACGTCACCGCTGTGCCCTGCTACTGCCGGCGCTTACACAGTGCAGGGAAGCGGACGCCGGGGGACGCGAATGTAAGTATGTAGTGTTTGTTTTTTTACATTTACACTGGTAACCAGGGTAAACATCGGGTTACTAAGCGCGGCCCTGCGCTTAGCAACCCGATGTTTACCCTGGTTACCTGGGGACTTCGGCATCGTTGGTCGCTGGAGAGCTGTCTGTGTGACAGCTCTCCAGCGACCACACAGCGACGCTGCAGCGATCGGCATCATTGTCGATATCGCTGCAGCGTCGCTTAGTGTGAAGGTACCTTTAAGGTACCTTCACACTGAAGGTAACTTCACATTAAGCGACGCTGCAGCGATATCGACAACGATGCCGATCGCTGCAGCGTCGCTGTGTGGTCGCTGGAGAGCTGTCACACAGACAGCTCTCCAGCGACCAACGATGCCGAAGTCCCCGGGTAACCAGGGTAAACATCGGGTTGCTAAGCGCAGGGCCGCGCTTAGTAACCCGATGTTTACCCTGGTTACCAGTGTAAATGTAAAAAAACAAACACTACATACTCACCTTCTGATGTCCGTAAGGTCCCTGGCCGTCTGCTTCCTGCACTGACTGTGAGCTCCGGCCGGCCGTCAAGTAAAAGCAGAGCACAGCGGTGACGTCACCGCTGTGCTCTGCTTTTACTTTACGGCCGGCACTCAGTCAGTGCGGGAAGCGGACGCCGGGGGACGTGACAGACATCAGAAGGTGAGTATGTACTGTTTGTTTTTTTTACTTTTACAATGGTAACCAGGGTAAACATTGGGTTACTAAGCGCGGCCCTGCGCTTAGTAACCCGATATTTACCCTGGTTACCATTGTAAAACATTGCTGGCATCGTTGCTTTTGGTGTCAAACACGACGATGCACGCCGATCTGACGACCAAATAAAGTTCTGAACTTTCAGCAATGACCAGCGATATCACAGCAGGATCCAGATTGCTGCTGCGTGTCAAACACAACGATATCGCTATCCAGGATGCTGCAACGTCACGGATCGCTATCGTTATCGTTGCAAAGTCGCTTAGTGTGAAGGTACCTTTAGTCCCAGCTACGCTGCTAGGGGTGTTAGTTTTTACACTTGAGGCTTTCGAAGCTGGACCACCTGCTGAGCCTGGTGTACTGTCTCAGTGTTACATTTTGAAGGAGAAATGTAGTATTTCATGAGTGCCATTTAAATGAATAGTCCCAAACGAGCTGAGAACCCAGAACTGTGGTTCTGCATTCTGGCTCATGAAGGAGGTTCCCATGCAAGAGACCCCCTCTCCTTAATATCCATATGCTCTTAGCATGGGATGTGGTGGTAGTAATCCGTACCAAAAGGCGGCCCTCCACAGTGGCTATGAGGAATCTCCACCATTATGGCCTTACCCTTTTACTTGCAGCTGACTATTTTCTTTTAAACGAAATATTATTTGTAGGCCCGGTCTACACAATGGCGTACATACATGGCAGTCACAACTGTAATGTTTAAAAATAAATTATTAGAGGAAATCACATTTATCTTCCTGTATGACAAGCTTATTATTGAATTAATGCTTTATTATTTGTTCCTTCTGTAGATTTCCTCACGTCCCATTAACCTCTAATGGAGCATATTCAGGGAGCATGGATGAAGATCAGCAATGGGTTTGGTCTTAAGGACTCTGTATTTGATGGACCTAGCTGTATGTCACCAACCATTATGCAGCCGTTCGGGTATCAGCGGCGGTCATCGGATGATGGAAAGCTTGGTGACCCCTCTAAGGCGAGCAGTACTATCCGAGTCTACCTACCTAATAAGCAGAGAACTGTTGTAAGTACAGAGTTATTTCTATTACTTCTAAAAAAAAAAAAAAAAAGTTGTCTTATAGAGGGAACACCTACCCAAATGCTCTGTTGGCACGTGGACCTCAGAGGGGAAATTGCCATGTGTGGAGCGGCCATTGGTCTCCTGACCGGAATTCCGCAGTTTCATATGTATATAGGATTCTGTCGAATTCAGGGCTGGAAACCCGCCACCGCTCCATGTACAGGCCGTAAAACACAGACGTCTGAATCTGGCCTCAGGGAGGTCGGCTACATGGAAAAATCTCTGATTCGTTATGGCTTCCCAGGCAAAATCTACTGTTTTCAGGAGACAACTGATTTAAAGGCAATCTTGTCAGCGGGTTTATGCTATGTAAATTAAGATTTAGGGACATAGACCCTGATTCCAGCCATTTTATCATTTAGTCTACTGGGTGCAGCAGTCATGATAGAATCACTGCTTTCTCAGCTACAGATGTAGCAAAGCTCTGAATGCTGAGCTCTGTACAGCCCCGCCCACATCGCCGATTGGCTGCTGTGTACACTGTAAATTGACAGAAAGCTACTAATCAGTGATGGGGGCGTGGTTGGACTAGGAGGCACCTGACACCTAGTCCTGTAGTGATAATCTCCTGCTGATAAAACACTAATAGTATTGAAACAGCAACACAAAGCCCAGTAAGTGACACACGGCTCAAATCAGGGTCTCAGCCTCCACATCATACTGCTCTCAGATCACATAGCACATACCTGCCGATTCCCTTTAAGATCCTTATCTGTGGATTGATAAATATATTTTTTACTATAAAAGTTTTTCCAGGACATGTGAATAAGGCCTAAAGACCTGTAAGAACACGATCTTATAACTTTTTTCTTTTTTTTAAATATCTACTTGTCTTGACTTGTATTGTAGGCAAAATAACAGGTGGCTGCTGCTATGGCCACAAGGTCACCAAAACAGATACTCATTTGTCGATTTGGAAAGTTTAGCGGCCTTAAAGGGAAACTCCAGTGAAATCCAGACGCTTCCCACATGAATGCCTCACTTTTTTTCTTCTGACTCTCTTCATAGTCCTGTTGAATTTGTCTGTAACTTTTCCAAGGCGGCAGTGTATACCTTCATCTGGTGACAACCGATCTCCATCATTGTGTGGTCAGCAGCCGGCATAAGGCCGGTATCGAGCGTCCATGTAACGTGGACCGCGCTCACATTGCAATATCCAAGCCGGCAGCGGTCAGGCGGGTTATTGGGATGCGGGAACAGTCCGTGTTTCGTGGATGTTTGATACCAAAGAGTTTAAATATTAATGTTCTCTGATCACATCCAAAGAGAAAATGTTCCTGGTTCTGATTTATGGCGTATTATCGAGGAAAGGATTGAAAAGACACAAATGATGAATTAGACTAAGGCTGGGATCAGACGAGCTGATGAAAATTCATCCAATTTTTCATCCGTGTTGTCACCTGTGTGTCCATATTATAGATCCATGTAATATCGGTATTTTAACAAATTTTTTAAATGCACGTCGTCGATGTATCTGTAAAGATAGGATGCAATATGGATGTGTCCTGTATGGGATACGACTTTATTTTTTTGCGCACCCATCAACTTCAATAGGCTTTCTCATCCGATATATGGAAAAGAATGGTGCATGCTGGGATTTTAGTTTTTTTTTTTTCTTTAAATGAATACAGTGTGATTAAAAAAAAAACAACAACCTATCCCTATTGAATTACATCGATCAGCGTGTTCTCCGATCTTTACTCATCCGTATAACACTCTTGTTTGAACGAGCCCTCGTGATAAGGAAATCTGTGCCCACTATTACAAAGAATTCTGTGCCCACAATGAGAAAGAGGGAAAAAAATGTTCAAGATCAAGTAAAGTTAACAAAAACAAAAAAAATGCCCAAATTAAATAATGAGGTGTAAATATTAAGTGTCTTAGAACGATTTTTGCTCCAGAAAAAAGGCACCAGAGCAGTGAAGAATTGTCCCCACTGCTCCTAGGTTAGAATGTCTTCCTGGTATGGTGCCACGTGGCACATAAAGTGCCTGCGGAGGATTGAGACCAGGTATATAGCTCGCCACTCATTCTTTGGGTGTCATGTAAGGAAAGGCATCCACTTGGAAAATTTCCACTAAACTACTTTGCATAAGAATAATTGAGGCCAAATTCTGGGTTCTTTAAATTCCTCCCTGAAAGGAGATCTGAAATTGCTGTAAAAATCTGAAGAAATATTTGGGAGAGGTGATTGTGACAGTCTTCTGTAGGCACGCTCAGCCCGCGGTGGATTACTGGCTTTGTGGCGCTGGCACACGTGTCATGCATGATCCCTATATTTGGGTGTGAAGTAGTGATCACGGCGATGGCTAATCCACCTGACTTACCTGTCGCTCCGCATTGCTGTGCGGATTCTGGCCATACATAAGTAAATGATGATATATTGTTTTATTGAAGCTACGGTATGATGACGGGAAAAGGAATTTCGACCCTGCGTTAATTTGACGGTTTATATGATAAAGTAGCGGCAGGAATGCAGATGTGGTCACACCCGTCTCGTGTGCTAATCTTTTTTTTTTATTATTATTATTATTATTTTTATTTTTGTTTCCCTATCTTCTGTAGTTTGCATTAAAAGCTGCACATTTTTTCACGTTTAAAGAGATATTCCCATCTCGAAAGATCCTATCCCAATAAGTAGTAGGTGTAGTAATATTAGCACATTCCTTCAATTAGAAATGTAGTATAGTATTTCTGATTTGCTATGTCTTTCCTCATGTGCAGACATTGCAGGACTTTAGGTATCCATGGTTACGACCACTGGTATAGTGACAGCTAGTTGCTAGTGGTCGTAACCTTGGATACGTAAGGCCCTGCAATGCCTGCACGTGAGGAAAGAGTTTGTCTCTCCTGGTGGAAAAAAAATAAAATACCAATGGTAGATCATTCTTTCTCCCCTACATGATTTCTCATATACCTGGTTGGAGGACCCAGACATAATCCGTGGGTTTATTTAGGTAATGTGTATAGGAGGGCCTATAGATTTCGGCCTTGCTTTGTTCGCGTGGGAAGTAAACGCCTAGCTCTCCAATGGTGAATCCCTTTATATCTCTTCATTCTTCTCTGGGGTAATGGAGAAGAATTGTAGACCATAATCTGAGACCTAATCTCCTCAATAACCTTAATCTCCAAGTCTTCTCTGGTGCTGCACCAATTCTCTGGAATGCGCTTCCCCCAGACATTTAGTTAAAAGGTCTTCCCCATCTTTGCCTTTTATGGCTGAGTCAGGAATGTAGGGATTTAATCACTGGGGGCAGGAGTTTGGACCTCATGTGGGGTAGTGGGGGTGGAAGATGAGCTATGCCAGAACTTTATTTTCCTAACTCCCTTAGAAGTGAATTGGAGTTACAGCGGCGGTGTAGCACGGTGAATATTGAATTTCGAGCCTTGTTTCGTGTTGCAAATTTGTAAACTCTGCCGACTTGCAGATCTGCTTAATTTTTGGTTAATCTTTGTTTTTTGGCCACTAAGTGTAGTGGCGGTTAATGCTTGCATTAATGAGAACACGTACCGTGGTGACGTATGTGTGCGGTTTAGTGGTGTGTGGGTGCACGAGCCGGCGGCTGCTCCCGGGGTCTTGCACCTGTTTATTGCTGAGATCAATGGTCGGGGATTTCTTCCCTGGAAATCCCTGTTCTACACATGTCGGTTTTGGTTCCTCCTCATCTTCGTTTTATAGCACATGTGGTCTGTAGTGTTTACAGTTCATGTAAAACGTCAGGTATGTGTTGTGTAGTGTTTTATTTTTAGTGCATTTTTGTATATGACAGCATAAGAAATAATTTGCAACGCAAGCGTACTGCCTGCTGGATGATTGCAGGTAACTTGCTGGCCTTACACATTAGAAAGGTGATTTTGCAGGATAGAACTACTGGGTGTAAGGGGCTTCTAAGGCAGGGGGTCTGGAGGCTCAAGGAAGTCTGAGCAGGTTCCACTTTAATGGGGTTTGGGAAGAAAAATGGATTACGTTTTAGTGATGAGTGAACGTGCTGGGATAAGGTGTTATCTGAGCATGCTCTGGTGCTAAGTGTCTTCAGCATGCTCGAAAAATACTTTTGAGTCACCGTGACTGCATCAACAGCTGCAACACATGCAGGGATTGCCCAACAGCTGCGAGACATGCAGCCGCGGGAACCAGGGCTGTGGAGTCGGTAAGCCAAACCTCCGACTCCTCAATTTCCATGACACCAACTCCACCAAAATGGGCTCCGACTCCACAGCCCTGGCAGGACTTCCAAGTTCTTGAAGTGCTACTTTCCATTGGTACGTCCATCTTCACCTCGGGATCCCTGGGCTCCTGATGTTTGACCATGTCAACCCCCTTCCATGCCGCGGTCAGTCCTGTCCCTGACATGTAAGGAGTTTGACAGATGGACATTGCTGGATTTCAGCCTGACGTTCCCACTGTCCAGTAGACGCTCCGTCCCAGTCGCTTCACTGCTGGTTGTGTGCCCGGCACAGGTCATTAAAGGGGCTGGCTTAGCAATTGAGCTGTAAGCAGTCAGCCGGCCTCCTTCACACACCGGTGCAGCAACATGAAAGCGTTTTCTTGTCTAACACAAGATTGGAAGCGACGCTGCCGAGATCTAGGATGGAGTGAGCTCCAGATGCCTGGAACACCCCTTTAATTCTACAGTCCTTTGTTGCAGATGAGCCCTGCTGACGTGTCTGGTAGAGCCTTATTCTCCACTTACTATTATATAAACATGCATGCTCAAGAAAGCAGAACGTGCGTGTTAACTGTGTGCAAGACTGTATTATCATGTGTATGGCCAGGTTTTTTTGCGGCTGACCCTCCAAAAACTTTAGACGCCAAGTTTGTGAATTTCGGCTTGTTTGTTGCTGAAATACAGGACAGTTGTCCATATTTTTCTGCCTACAGGAGCGCACTGTTCGGCTTCCTCTGTGCTAGTGGCAGTGCGCTTCTTGCAATTGACAGTTCTACTGTGCTCACCTGTGCGATCGTCCGTGCTCCAATTCCCAGTACCGGATATTTACCTAGGAGACCGTCTGTTTTTATATCAGGTGGCCGGCAACCTAGGCAACGAGCATTCAACGATGGCAGTAAAAATCTCCTCTTCTTGAGCATGGAGAGGATTTTTAAGAAGAGGTCAATTTGCAGAGTTGATTGTTTTTACAATTTTAAGCATTCAAGAAAGTTGAGGTTTTTTTAACGTCGTGGTTCACACTGTGGATGTTGGGAACCGATCCGCTCTTCACTTTTTTTTTTTTTTTAATTTTTTCACTTTGCACATTCCCTACAGGCCCAGCCGCGTTCTTAACCGGCGGTCTGTGCAGTATGTGAAATCCGTATCATCTGACGTCCCTACGTGTGTCAGTCCCTCCTCTCCCCGATATTTCTTTGGATCTTTCCCAAAAATGAGCAATGACAGAAAGATGGAGAATGCTGCTGTCAATGGCCTGCAGTGTGCTCCACGCAAAGCCGCTCGCTGACTTTCCAGATCTGTCGTCCAAGATAAATATTAGTGAAAGCAGAACTTGGATCCAAGTAAGAAAAATCCACGTCTACATAACTTGCATCTAACGGCATTAAGGATAACAAACACACGACTGATCTCCTGGAAGAACATGGCCGCCCCCAATAATGTATGGATCCCCCCTTGTGCTCATGCTCCTCACAGAACTGAAGTATGTGTCTAATTTGGCAAAAAGTGATTTTTGTTTTTTTGTTTTTTTTACTGTCCAGATCGAGTAAGCCAGACATATAATGCTATATATAGTATGTATGTATGTATGTATGTATATACGTATGTATGTGCTCAGCCTATATGGAAAAACTTCCAGGATTCTTTAAAAGTTTTGAAAAAAAAAAAAACCCCACTTGTGCATTATTGACTAGCGCTGTGTTTTGGCCCCTGATGGTGGACTCCCGCTGTGCGCAGGGTAACGCTGTCCCGCTTTCTTCTTGCAGGTGAATGTACGGAGCGGCATGAGTCTACACGACTGTCTGATGAAGGCGTTGAAGGTGCGCGGCCTGCAGCCCGAGTGTTGTGCCGTTTTCCGTCTTCTATTAGATCCTAGAGGGTAAGAAGCCGATTAGTACAGGATTGTTTTTTCTTCCTATGTAGAAGCTTTTTACCATTTTATGCTATGCACTGGAAAGTCTTTGATGTTTTCACTTTTAATAATCCTGAATTAGAATCGCACAGGATTATCGCTTATATCGGCTTAGTCTGTAAATCCACTAGCTGTGACACCGGTAATGAAGCCTCGATATGCTCAGCCCTCGCTGCTTTACCTATGGTTACAGTCACACTTTATCCTAGCGGAGCCGTGACAGCTATGACTACACTTCTGAGTATTTTTCTTTGTGACGACACATAATGATGGGTGTAGTAGTAGCTTTATTGCAGGTGGCGCGCCGAGCGTATAATTGATCGTCCGTCAGCCGTCTCTCCCGCACACTGGAGCGCTCCTGTGCCGTCTATGAGAAGGCACCGACATCTGCGCTTTATTTATTTATTTGCTTGTTTTCCCTTAGTAAATTTCATTTTTTCTATTTAGTGGAGGTTGATTATTTTTTATTATATGATCCCTCATCGCCAAAAACATTTAATGTAGTTTCCCTATACACATCTATTTTTACAGTGTGTGACCGTTGGGAATCCGACTGCTGGGACCCAAATCGATCACTAACACTGAGATTCCTACGTCCCCCGTAAGATTGATGCTCTGCTGAGCATGTGCGACCACTGAGCCACATACTGGTCACAGGGGTCCAGTTTGCAGCCTAACTCAAGTTTGAGATTTCTCTTTTCTGGGAGTGTCTCTCTGTAATACAGGCTGGATGTGAGCTCTGTGTGTATCCATGATACTTCCGTTCTCCCTCGCTTTTATCTACGAGCACAGCGAAAGAACAGCACTTATTTATTCTCATGTGTTTTCCTACATGTCTGTAAATGTTTTCTCTGCCCTCCATAAAACCTTAGATACTTCCCCCCCCCCCCCCCCCCTCTCTCCAGTGCAGCTCAGAGTACAATCGCCCGTCCCTGCTTCTATCTCTAAATGCCCATAGCAGGCATATAATAAACTAGCATTTCTAGGAACCCCCCTTTTCCAGTGATCAGCCTGTCTGAACAGATCGGTACTCACCCACCCAACCAAAGAGCAAATCGGCAGCACATCACTTTGTGTAAGCAGAATGTGCCGCCGAGGACGTTCTGTCACTCCAGTCCCAATATTAACGATTGCCCTGTGCTCATAGAAGTGTGGTCGCCCTGTCTGAATAGGCCGTTGGATGTAGATCGGCGGTCGTTTTAATGGCTGTGTATGGCGGGTCTAAATGAGACGGAACCCTGAGAGAAGGGAGGGAGAGAGCAGGGTTCTGACGGATCTGTGTGATGTAAATTGTGCAGCCACGTGAGAGGTTTCTGCTAGTTGTAAGTGGAGCGGAGTATCTGGAGGGAGCTGCATTATTCCCTCCCAGCAGGCGCTCGCTCGGCCTGGCTGCAGTTGCTGGGACGTTTCCCAGTGCAAGTTTTGTTATGGTTGAGGTAATCAGATACCGAGTTTCTGTAGGTGGGGACAAGTCACGAAACTTATTCCTGTGGGATCCGTGAGCCGGAGTGTTTGTCAGCCAACAGATACAATGACTTTGTATCTCGGCCGTTCCAGATATTCCATTGAAATTCACAAATAGGAGCTGAGGTGTGTACCCGGCCAGGACGGCGGAGCGCGGAGCCCAGAAATCTACGACTGCGCCTCGGGACACACTTTGAATCTATTTATATGACGGCATTAATACAGAACACCTTTTTTTTTTCGTTGGTTTCTTTGTATCTAATGTTAGACCGATGACGAGCCGTAGGAAAGTGTACTGGGAAAATGGAGCACTGGGTGCGGAGTACAGGGTGGTCCAATGATCACTGGTAAAAAAATAAAAAATAATCATTTTTTTTCCCCCTGACCTAGTTACCCTAAGCTAAACACACAGGCCGTGATTCCTCAAGTGTTCTTTTTTTTTTTTTAACAGATTTCTGGCTTAACCCCTTTACGACCTTGGGATTTTCCGTTTTTGCGTTTCCGTTTTTTTGCTCCCCTTCTTCCTAGAGCCATAACTTTTTATTTTTATTATTATTTTTCCATCAATATGGCCATGTGAGGGCTTGTTTTTTTTTTTGCAGGATGAGTTGTACTTCTGAAAGACACCATTGGTTTTATCATATCGTGTACTGGAAAATGGGAAACAAAATTCAAGTGCGGTGAAATTGCAAAAAATAAGTGCAATTCCGTAATTGTTTTTTGGATTGTTTTTTTTCAACATGTTCACTAAATGCTAAAACTGACCCGCCATTGTGATTCTCCAGATCATTACGAGTTTGCAGATGGCAAACATGTCTGGAATTTTCTTTCACCATTTAAATAATAAAAAAAATATCCTAAAGTTTTGTAAAGAAAAAAAAAAAGGCTCCATTTTCCGAGACCCGTAGCGTCTCCATTTTTCATGATCCGGGGCTGGGTGAGGGCTTATTTTTTGCGTGCCGATCTGAAGTTTTTATTAATACCATTTTAGGTTTAATTGATCGCCCGTTATTGCAGTGTTGTGACTACCAGGGGAAAAAAAACTAGTTCTGGCGTTTTGAGTTTTTTTTCTCTCGTTACACTGTTTACTGATCATTAATTATTTGTAGACCTTGATAGATCAGGCGTTTCTGAATGCAGCGATACCAAATGTGTGTTGTTGTTTTTTTGTTTTGTTTTTTAATTTTGTTTTATTTTGAATGGGGCAAAAGGGGGGTGATTTGAACATCTATATTTATTTATTTTTTTTAGTATATTTTTTATTTTTACTTTTTACTGGCTTCAATAGTTCCCTTAGGAGACTTCAGACTGATCATCCGAACACTTGTGCTACACATGGCATTGTTTCAGCCCTGCTATGATGTATCTAAAATCATCTGCTATTTACGCTGGCCGCAGGGCGGTCCTCATAGCGGATCGGCAGTGACATCCACAAGGGGTCTCCTGTAGACTTCGGACTGTCATACCAACCCTTTGGCGACCTGTGATCACATGACTCTGGCTCCGATGGGCGGGATTAGTGACGCGCTTCCGGTAGGTGTGAGTTAAATGCTGCTGCCAGAGATTGACAGCAGCGTTTGACTAGTTAAGTGTCGTAAATTTCGCCAGAAATATTCTCCAAACCCAACAGACTGAAGTAAAGTTCCTGTGATGGCAGCTGAAAGATGGAGCAAATTAATAAGGTGTGGACCCCTGTACCTGTGCATGAATTTGACGCAGCTGACTCGACCGGCTTCTTCATCAAGACTGGTGTGCAAAATGTCAGTCTTGATAAATCTGGTATACGGTGGCGACCCAAAAAAATTATATAAGCTGGGACCTTCCCTGTGAGACTGGGTGTAGAGGAGAATCAGCCAAGACCCCAGAAGGATTGTGTTGAGAGGCAATCGGAAGCTTGGAGGGTTTAGTGAAAGCGGCCTTGACCATGGGAGGCTTGGCGAAACAGGTGGCAAGTGGCTTTGACTATGGAAGGCTTTTGGTGGTTGGAAGCAAGTGATCTCGACCGCGAGAGGCTTTGGTGGGGATGATGCAACTGCCCTTGACTTTGGCGGGTTGGTTGGCTGAATTCTCTGTATGGTTGGGTAAGGCTTAAGCTGGCCATAGACGTTGGTTGGTTGTTGGCCGATTGATGCTTTGGCCGATCGATTGTTTCTTTCATACACAGGAGCTCTTATTTGGCCAAGTGCTCTTCTGTTTTGTATGAGAGAGACGCTAGTTGACATGTTGTCTGCAGGGCTGTGGAGTCGGTAAGCCAAACCTCCGACTCCTCAATTTCCATGACACCGGCTCCACCAAAATGGTCTCCGACTCCACAGCCCTGTTTGGCCGACACCTTCTCTTGGGGAGAACAATGCGATCGGAGGTTAGAAATGGGACATGCCCCCCTCGACATCTCTCCTGACCATCAGTCAGCCGGTGTCCACATACTTGTTAGACCATTAACCGAACTCGTTGACATCTTCGTAAACCGCAACGTGGAGATAAGAGAAAATCCTTCACCGCTTCTCCTACGTTTGCGCCTGCTCCATAGCTCTCTTCCTTTTGCTTTCTCATTTGTAGCATTTTTCCTTCCTTTGTGTCATGTTTTAATGCATTGTACGTTCCATCAGAAAGCAGCGGCTGGACTGGAGCACCGACGCCATGTCATTAATAGGGGCAGAGCTGCAAGTGGATTTCTTGGATCATGTCCCACTCACAACCCATAATTTTGTAAGTTTCATGATGTCCTTATTTTTATCCTGTTCTTATCTTTTCATCTGTGACTTGTTTGTTTTTTTGCATTAACCATCAGTTTATTATATATATATATATATATATATATATATATATATATATATATATATATATATATATATATATATATATATTTTGTTATATTCCTGTTTGGTTGTTGCCTTTCCTATAATTTGTGTTCTTCTCTACAAATACTTCACAGTTCCCAAAAGGCCGACAAATAACAAGTAGGCAGAAGCTAATATTGAAGAAGCACTCATCCTCCTCAACCTCCTCTTCCTCCTCAACCTCCTCCTCCCATCAAAAGTTAATATATTGCAATTATCATATTATACAGCACTGTGCACTTACAATTGCTCATTTTGCCTTTCTACCCAGCAAATTCTTCTCTTTTCCATTAGGTCTATGACATCACCTGGTTACTAACTGACTAGCTGAATCCTTTTAAGCTCCAAGTAGAAACAGGAGGTCAAGTTTCCCTGTATGACTCATGAGTCATCACTGTAAAAGTCTACGGCAGGGGGAGGATGGAGAAGCTGGGTCAGGAGTTGGAGGGAAATGATAAATGCAGGGACAAGAGACTTCCTGTTTCTGCATAGAGCCGAGAAAAGAGAACAATTATCTGGGTAGAAAGGCAAAATGAGCAATTGTAAGTACACAGTGCTGTACAATATGACTGTAATATAGTAAGAGGGGAAAAAACTTTGATGGGAGGAGAAGTGCTTCTTCAAGGAGCCCATATACCTTACAGTGTTTGGCAAACAATACTGTTCCAGAACATGCAATCTTGTCCAATCCTACATGCGTTTTCTATGGGGAGAGGGGAGTAAGCTGCTGCAAGATACCGCTGTCCGGATGAAAGTGATGATTTTCTCAGCGTTCCTTGGCATCAGTTGTCAGGGGGGAGAGTCAGGTGGCCCATGCAGTCACTACTGACCTTAGCTCTAGATTGTAGACCTAAAGACCTACAAGGTTCTTTCCATGCGCCGACTCATGGCACGAAACTGGTGACCTGAAAAGTCAATAATGGGGAGTTTTCTAAGGTGAAAAGTCATATATCTGTCATCAGCCACTGTCCTCAGTCACTTATTCTCATGTCGTACAACACCCAACACGTTCAAATGGTGATATCAATAGATGGGTATCCATCAGGGTGCACAACCTGCAGGCCACCCTTAAAGCCCTTCTATGGGGCCCCTACTATATGGTCACTGACTTGTCTGTCTGCACGTGGCCCCGGAGAAGTGATGGGAACGTATGAATGAATGGTGGCGCATTATGTGCAAGCAGTTGGGTTTCATAACAAATGTTGCACCATTTGGCTCTTACAGGCTTTTTGTTTCACCTGCGCACTTTATCTTTGATGTGGTCATAAATGAGCAGAGAGGAGCTCAGAAAATGACAGATAAGATTTACATTACAGGAGGACAATATCACAGTGAACGGGCCGCACTGCCGTAAATGAGGTCTTTTGTGTTCCAGACTGGTTCATTCTTGTCACAACGCGTTTCGGCACCAGAATGGTTCTTTATTAGTGATGAGCGAGTGTACTCGTTGCAAGTATTTGTAACTGCTCAGGAGATTGTTTTTGTTGACACAGCTGAATGATTTACAGCTATTAGCCAGGCTGAGCACATGTGGGGGTTGCCTGGTTGCTAGGGAATCCCCACATGTAATCAAGCTGTCTAGTAGCCGCAAATCATTCAGCTGCAGCAAGGAAAACTAAATCTCCGAGCAGTCATAAATACTCGGAGACCACCCAAGCGTGCTCTGGAAAACATAAACTGGCAACAAAATGACTCGCCTATATTTGTATTATTGTCCGTCAGTCACACACTAATCTGCACTGTATTGTTTAATTCAGTGTCCTATGGCTCTCTCCCAGTTTCTGTTACTAATCTGTGAGCTGTGACGTCCTCTCACTATCCAGATTCGCCATAAATGGCTGCTGCATTCCCTGCCTCTGCTTTTATACAGGCTCTCTTGCTTATTTTTGTTTATTCCATGTGATGTAATGACTGCAATGAGGAAGACCGCCCGGCTGCACCTGAGATTCTATGTTTCTTTTTTTTTTTTCTGTTATTTCCGTGAAACAAATTTCTAAAAAATCAATTTGCATCGTCTCAAATTAATATGGTAAAGGCTTTAGCTGACCTTGTTTGTTTTATTTATTTTTTTTTTTTTCAGGTACGAAAGACCTTCTTGAAGTTGGCCTTCTGTGACATCTGCCAGAAGTTTCTTCTGAACGGTTTCCGGTGTCAGACGTGTGGGTACAAGTTTCACGAGCACTGCAGCACCAAGGTCCCGACCATGTGCGTGGACTGGAGCAACATCCGGCAGTTACTGTGAGTGAGCGGTGCCCCGGGTGCGCTCCTTCTAGTATCGGCTTCACGATGGCGCGGCTCGGAAACTCTCCGGCCTCCTAATGGGATGAGTAGAGATTTCGGTACTTGGGAAACATCTGGATGAACCAGTTTATTCTATTTTTAAACAAAGTTATTATTGTAAAATGAAATGACAGCGGGATGAGCAAAAGGGCATAAACACGGCCGCCGTCCAACTCCTTACCGGAGGCTTTCATCATGCTGGGATAGAAAGGAGGCCGAGGGGAACAGCGCCAGCGCGGCTCGTATCGCGAATGTAAATAATTAGCTCATTAATTTCTATCACATGTTCACCACTCCATCAGACTCTGTGGATTCTGTCATCATCAGCTGTTTATCTTTTTATTTAACTTCATCTACTGAAAGACCACCCAGACCTCCGTGTAAATCGTGTCAACTCAAAAGCCCTCTCCACCATAAAAAAATAAAAGTAAAAAAAAAACGTATTTAAATATATGCTCCGCAGTTTTCTGCTTCTCAGCAAGTATGAAAGTCTTGATTGTAGTCCTGGCATAAGTCCGTCAAGTTTTTTTATTGCCCCACTGTGTCACTTACTAGGCTGCTTGCTGTGGTTTTGATAAAAAATCACGCCAAACCTACCAGCTCTCTGTATGCTGAGCTCTGTATAAACCCCGCCCACACCACTGATTGGAGCTGTGTACACTGTGCATAAGCAGAAAGCTGCCAATCAGTGGTGGGGGCGGGGTTACACAGGACAGAAGGACTACATGGCACGTGACACCTAGTCCTCTAGTAATGATCTCCTGCTGATAACAGTGAGTTTATCAAAACTACAGAAAGCAGCCCAATAAGTTACACATTACTGGAATAGGGGTTCACGTCATTATGCTGCTTTAAGATTAGGTGGGAAAAACCTTGTGAAATAATCCCTGTAATTAAAGTCCTGTAGAGGAGCTTTAGAATCTGCGCTGTAATGTATGGCATGGGTAAAGGTAGACTATTTTTTTTTATTTCTATTTTATTAAAACTACCAAAATGTGATATCAACCAGAGAGATGTGTACGTATTATTTTTCACCGCATGGTGGTTTGTTTTTTTTCCGCATTTTAATTTTTCAGTAACTTGAAACGCGTAGGGATAACATTCTCTCTCATGCTATGGCGCTGTTTTATCTCTTAGCAGATTGTTTCCTAACCCAAATAATCTAGATGGCAGCACACCTTCATTACCATCGATGCGACGGATGCGAGAATCAGTCCGTGGCCCCTCAAGGTACATTAATACATTAATTGTTAGGAAGCATGGCGATTTTAGCTCTATTTTGGCTTGGGGCATCCATAACTGTTCTGTACATAGAATAATGCTATTTATATTGCATTATTAGCACATTGTTAACCTACTGCTATTCACAAAGTCACGGGCCCCATTCATTATTGTGTTTTGTGCACTTTTTTCATTATTTTCGACAGTTTTTTTTTTTTTGTCTATTATGTGTCCTCCTGTTTTTTTATTTTTGTTTACTTTTCCAAATGTTTTCGCCTTTTGCAACAAATGTTCTACAAGTCCCCTCTCCGGAGTGATTTCTTCTACTCCAGTTAATTTTTGCATTTAAAGTGTCACAAAAACAGCAAAAAGACAATTTTTGACTTTGCACTAAACCTGTGAACATGGCCCTGATGGCAGGAGAATTGGGCTAGGTTTTTAGCCTCCGTTACTTCCTGACAGTCATGTTGGCTCACTTTTGAGTTTTCTTCCCTGGTCCGATAACCTAGCGGGTCTTCTCTTCCCTCAATGAGCCAACTCCTTCGTCCATCTTCTGCGCTCCCTGGGGAATAAAAAAAAAAAAAAAAAGTATGCGGTTTAGCTTTCCTTAAGAATAAAAACCTCTCTAGCGCCCCCGTAGGTGTGCAGGCTGCTAGAATCCGTCCTTGTGGTCATTCTCCGTGTCCTTTTCTTTTCATCCAGCTCCCAGCACAGATATTCTACACCTCACGCCTTCAACTTCACAACACCCAGTCCATCGTCAGAGTGCTCCCTTTCTCAGAGACAGAGGTCCACGTCCACCCCCAACGTCCACATGGTCAGCACCACGATGCCCGTGGACAGCAGAATGATAGAGGTAATACTTTTTCTCCCATTTCTGACGTGGCATTCATACATGGAGTCCGCTACAAGTTGGTCCTGCAGAAAGCAGCAATAATATAAATATTAATATGAAGACATGGTGGTTTTAGTCCATAAAAAGCATTACTTTTAAAGGTGCTATATGGTCGAAGAAGAAAAAGAATGGTGGCAGCGTGCTGTGCGCACACTGTCGTGATTCCCCGTGCTTGTGTGTGTTTGCATACTTGTGGTCCTGTGCCGACTAGACTTCTGTTCTATTGACAGGAGGCGCGTCAGACTAGTTGGCATGTGACAGCACAGACTGGGAATCATGACAATGGGCAGATTGCTCAATTTGGCAGTCACATGGAGACTGCAGACGTTTCTCCTTAATTCTGGACAACCCTTTTATAGCGGCCTTGTATGACAACTGATCCATATTGGAGTAAATGGGCATACAGCACAGTTTCTTGGGTTTTTCTGATCTTGTACTACTACTCTGGTAATTTGTATACTATGACTGTCTGACCTCTGTTCCTCCCGACCTCTCTATACATAGGCACGTTCTGAATGGGGAGAGGGGAGTACGTGTCTGCCAGACATATCCGACAGTGGCTTATTTTCCGTGAGAATAAAGAATTGGGCATGTTGAAATTCAACATGTCTGATCTTTTTATTCTGATAACATAGGCCAAATGAACGCTGGCGAACATCCAAAAGACAGTAGCTGGTTCCAAAATTATTGGATTCGGCTAACCTTAGTCTATGGGGTATCTTACACTAAAATCCGACTTTTACTTCTTACTCTTATCTTGCGTAGCGCCGTCTGTTTTTCTTATTTTCATCTCTCATTTCCTCTGACTAGAATAACTGGCTCAATACTTCTCCAAGGTCCAGATCCAGACGTTTTTGTTTGTGGGGCCGAGTAGGTATTTGTGGCTTTGGTTCTTGTAGTGTCGCTCAGGGTTGAACTTCTGAGACTTTCTGGTCTTGGTTAATAGCTTGTTTGTGTCAGTTCTAATCATGGCCGTGTCTGAACGTTTTTCCAACTAGAGACTTATTTTTATTTTTGGCACCGTAGAAGCCAACCTAACAGCGTAATGTCTGTGTCCAACCTGTCGTAATATCACATTTGGAGTGACCCGTTTTTCGGTTCTCCACCAGTCAAAGCTCTCTGGTCTTGTTTTGCATGGTGTACTGTTCCAAACACATCCCGTAATATGGCTGGAGTGATAGACGAGGAGGATAAACGTGACCGAGCCTTCTACTACTACTACAGCATGCAACGTGTGCAGCATCTAACCTGAGCTGTTTAACAAAAAGTGGTTTAAAGAACATGTGGCACCCTTCAAAAAAAGTGGTTTAAAGAACTTGGCACCCGTTAAAATAAGTAGTTTAAAGAACATGTAGCGCACGTCAGTATTTTTTTTTTTTTTCCCATCAGAATTTACATAATTGCAAGTTTGCTATTGTAAAGTTTAGGCTAACCTCTTGGAAGGACGTCACATACTCCAGTAAAGTGAAAGAAATGTCAAAGTAACATTGCGAGCTGGTGCGTTTTGAAGCATTATATTTTTAGAAAAAGTTTTGTAGTTTGTGTTTTGTTTTTTTTTTTAATCTTTTTACATTTTTCTAAAGTAACATTTGTTTAAAACTGCAGAATTGTAAATGATTTTGAGTCGTTAGCGTTCTTCATTTCTGCAAGCCCCGGCGCCACTTTGCATGCCGTTCTTGTTGCCAGCTCACCGACCTCCTCCATTTGCTGTCCTCCTGGGGACTTGTGTTGATACCTCTGTGCTTTGTGTTGCAGGATGCTGTAAGGACACATAGTGAATCAGGTAAGGGAATCCTTGCCTAGTTATGAATGTGGATTTTTTTTTTTCCTGTCCTGCGCTAATCTTTTTCCTTTTCATTGTCAGGGAGCCCAAATAACATGAGTCCGACAGGATGGTCCCAGTCCAAAACTCCAGCTCCGACGCATAGAGAGAAATCTGCGGTGTCCAGCAGCCAGGAGAAAAATAAAATAGTGAGTGTTTCTGGAAGGCTCTGGACATGTTTGTAGAATAACATAAGTGTCCTTGTAGCTGCCATGAGGACCCGGTGTGAACTGGACAGTAAAGATGGCGGCACTGTTGCGGGAGGGGCACTGTTGCGGGAGGGGCACTGTTGCGGGAGGGGCACTGTTGCAGGCGGCACCAGTAATCGAGTCTACCAATTTATGGAGGTGATCAGATAGAGAGTTGCCAAAGTCACATATGTAATATTGTTTATTTTTACAGCGCTCTCGTGGGCAAAGAGATTCCAGTTACTACTGGGAAATAGAGGCAAGCGAGGTAATGCTGTCCTCCAGAATAGGATCAGGCTCGTTTGGGACTGTATACAAAGGCAAATGGCACGGTAAGCATTGAATGGATTCTGGAAAAAAAGGTGTTTTTTTTCTTTTTATATAAAAATTAGAATTTTTCATTTGCCGCAAAATAGTGACACAAGCAATTTTTTTTTTTTTTTTTTTTCCTTTTTAAAAATGTATTTCCAATATTTATTTTTTTCGCAACCTAAACTATAAAATAAAAGTATGTTATCATAAAATAGATATATTTTCCCCCTAAGTTTAGTATTGTTGTAACTGTGCTGACTTGAGAATTCAGAAGATACCCGGTCATTTGGCAAAAAACACACCCACCCCTCAAAAAAAAAAAACAAAAAACACAATTTCGGGGAGAAGGAGAGGAAGAAAAAGGGAAAGAGGGGCTAATGAGACCCCTTTGTTACTTTTGGGCTAAATTCGCAGTACAAATAGAAAAAGGTATCATTAACCCTCCAGTTACCCAGATTACGGTGAATTTTTTTTTTTTTAAGAATTGTGAAGCTTTTTTTAATTTATATTTCCAAAACACTATGTATATAAAAATAGTACTGTATATACTCGAGTATAAGGCGACCCGAGTATAAGCCGAGACCCCTAATTTTGCCACAAAAAACTGGGAAAACTTATTGACTCGAGTAGAAGCCTAGGGTGGAAAATGCAGCAGCTACTGGTAAATGTCAAAAATACAAATAGATACCAATAAAAGTAAAATTAATTGAGACATCAGTAGGTTAAGTGTTTTTGAATATCCATATTGAATCAGGAGTCCCATATAATCCTGCATAAAGTTTAATCATGGCCCCATAAGATGCTCCATACAAAATACGCCCCATATAATGCTCCATACAGTTTATGATGGGCCCCATAAGATGCTCCATATTAAAATACGCCCCATATAATTTTGCACGAATGCGGATTATGGCCCCATAAGATGCTCCATAAAGATATTTGCCCCATATAATGCTTCACAAACATTGATTATGCCCCATAGACACATTTGCCCCATACGCTGTTGCTGCGATAAAAAAAACAAAAACAAACACATACTCACCTCTCAGGCCCCCGGCACTTGCTATACTCACCTTTCCCGTTCCACCTCTGAGCGCCGCTGTGTCTTCCCCATCCTCTGCACTGACTCTTCAGGGAGAGGGCGGTGCGCACACTAATCACGTCGTCACACCCTCTGACCTGAGCGTCACTGCAGAGGACGGGGAATACGCAGCGGCGGCAGTGGAACGGGGAGCAGGTGAATATCGCGCACTGCGTTATACTCACCTGCTCCTGGCGCGGTCCCTGGTTCTTCGGCGCCGGCAGCTTCTTCCTGTAGTGAGTGGTCACATGGTACCGCTCATTACAATAATGAATATGCGGCTCCACCCCTATGTGAGTGGAGTGGGGTCCATATTCATTGCTGTAATGAGCGGTACCATGCGACCGCTCACTACAGGAAGAAGCTGCCGGCGCTGGGGAACCAGGGACCGCGCCAGGAGCAGGTGAGTATGATTACACAGCTGCCGCGCCCCATCCCCTGCCGACCCCTGGGTATGACTCGAGTATAAGCCGAGAGGGGCAATTTCAGCCTAAAAAAATGGGCTGAAAATCTCGGCTATATATTTCCTCCTAAGTTTAGTATTGTTGTAACAGTACGGACTTGAGAATTCAGAAGATACCCGAACATTTTGCAGAAAACACACCCACCCCTTAAAAAAAACCAAACAAAAACAAAACATGGTTGCGGAGAGAAGGGGAGGAAGAAAAAAAGAGAGGGGCTAAGGGGACCCCTATTGTTACCTTTTTCTATTTGTATTGCGATTTTAGCCCAAAAGTATCGTTGACCCTCCAGTTACCCAGATTACAATGAATTTATTTATTTATTTTTTTTAAGAATTGTGAATCCTTTTTTTAATTTATATTTCCAAAACACTATGTATATAAACATTTTGCAGTTTTCGCACTGACCAGATAGTCTAATATTAGTCTTGTACTTCCTGTTATCAACAGAAGACTTTTCGACAGTTTTATTATCACCACAGACAGGACTAAAATGACCACTGTATACATACCTTAGGTTCTATCACAGCTCACCTCCTCCTCCTCTCTTGACCTAAATCTGAGCATGAGCCGTAAATATTTGTATACAGGTGGAAAGGGTTGGAGCCGGTCTATGTTCATGTGGCTGCTGAAAAGCACAGTGGGGCCGTTCCATCAAGAATAACTTGACGCACAATGCCAGTCTTACGGAAATAAAGTTTGCTGAATTCATCAAGAAGCGCACATCACTTAATGATCTCGGCGCCTCTCCTCATGATGTGTGCTGCGCCAGAAATGCTACTCTAGTCAGTGACTGGAGTAGTGTGTCTGTTGTACGAAGCAGCTGCATTTTTGATGAATCTGATGGGCATACCGCCAAACTTTGCCCATTTTAGTGGAGCCCATTCAGAGCCTTCGGCCATTGGGGCATCCGTACAAAATTCCAATTTATAATCCATAAAACTTTGGCCCAGACCAAAACACGTTGGAACAGCAAGTGGATTTCTATACGTTACTTGTAGGGTTAGAGGAGTTGTCCACTACTTGGAAAACTCCTTTGTAAATGATGTCATCCCCATTATAAAGTAATAATAATTAATAAAATATATACTCCACCCCCACACCACACACTTTCCAGCAATTTCTGCCCCGGGGCTCACATGACATTGACATGGGAGCCCTGCAGCCAATCGAGCAGCTGTTCTTGGTCATCTTCCGCTCGCAGAGGAAAGTGACAGTAAGTCTAGAACCTCTCTAAATGTCAAATATTAAAGGGGTTTACTGGTATCAGAAAACTCCTGTCCTTTAGCAGTAAACTTTTTTATTTACCCACCCTCCCCAGGTCTTGAGTTGAATCGCTGCCGCCAGTGTCATTTGTATCGCTGAGGTCACGTCCGTAGCGCTGCAGCCAATCAGTGCACAGCAGCTTGTCCATCAACTCTAGCAGAGCCGCTGAGCTCAGTTTTTTTTGTTGTTTCAGCACTGCGCCTGGTGCAGAGGCGGAGACTCTGCAATAGACCTGGGGAGAGTGAGTAAGGCACTTGCGTACGTTCAAAGCTTTTTATATTGCCCCAGGTTCTTATTGTGCCACTTGTACAGGTGGCAGAAGAACGTGACTGCAAAGTGATCCGGAGGTGAATAAATGTGCTCTGGCTGCAGCGTGACGGCCGTCCACATTCACGCGCAATCATGGCGCGTGCACCATGATCAGAGCACCAATAACTTACAGGTGGAGAAGTCATGCGAGTCCAAACTCATCATCTCAGATCAACTGTTTATTGTAACGGACGTCATCAGCGCGGCGCAGACACCGGCCGCTCTGTGCTTCCCACCCACAGACGACTAACAGATGTTACAAGTCAGTAGTCGGCCAAGAAGCTTCCAGAGTAACAGCTGTAGACGCAGATGTAGACGAGGCTGGGACTGGTTCAGGACAAGCGCAACATCTCATGGAAACCACAGAGCGCCTGCTGGTCGGAGAAGTCCTCATTTATGGAGGAGCAGCAGAAGCGGAGTGTGCTGAACTTGCAGGAGGCAGTGACCTGTCCACTCAGGAGAAGTGATCCATACTAGATCGCTCAGCGCACATAGACTGCCATAGTTCTTGGCAGTGTGATTCCTGTTTGCACCTGACAATGCACTGCTGAGAATGATATATATATATATTTTTTTTTTTTTTGCACAATCATCGGATGATCCACAGATTCTGTGTGCAGTGAGCGTCCGCTACGCACAAGAGCGAGCACACACGCTGACATTTGTACACATTCTCATCCCCCCCTCTCCTGTCGGCATCGGCCGCCCGCTGCTTTGTGATCCATAGCCTGAAGAAGCATAGTTTGCACAAAACGGCTGTCACTTACCTCTTTATGTGACGACCACAATAAAGTGCTGCTGCTTTCACGTACTGGTGGTGAGTGCCGGTCTGATTGAGCTTTTCATGCTTTTTTGCTCCCAATTTTGTAATCCCATGTGCATCGAGCGGCCAGTGCTCATAGGAGAGGGATGAGCACACTGCCCCCGCACACCGACACTGTGTCTGTGCGCTCAGTTCCTGCAGTGTTGGTGTGTGCAAGGGTTGGGATTTAGATCAGGCAGCGTTCTGAAGCGAGCGCCGTCAATCACTGTAAAAGCAGCGGCAGAGGATGTTACCGAATTGAAGGGGTGGAACAGTGCACCAAGCCCTTGACTGTGCACCAAGGACCCTTCATTTACTAATCTAAAAAGTATTTTGCATAAAAGTAAATTACAAAAATCTTGACTACCAGTATGTTTTTTTTTATTTATTTATTTTTTTTATGGGGCACTGTCCCTATATAAATGTCTAAATAGTTAAATTTCTGATTTGGGGGTGACAGGCTACCTTTAAGGAATTATTCGGCTGCTTCCGTATCGGGGAGGTGAGCAGCAGCGGTGGCGTCACTTCTAGAGATACCTGCAAGGACGTGTGCGAGATCAGCGGATACTGTACACCTGTCCTTGTTCCTACGAGTGTGACCGGTGCCCAACGCTTGCCGATTAGATTAACCTGTTAATGACCATATAGCCGTCATTGGTCGCAATATGACTTCTATGATTTCTTCGCATACATCGTGGCTCATGAGTCTGGATTTTGGAAGCGGCTGCAGGGAGTTCTGTTACTTTTACCTTGTCCGGTTCGTCTTGTTCCTGCTGATATTTGCCGCGTCCCCCATCCAGTTACATAGTTGTACTTCTTCGCGTGCACAGAGAAAAGTAAAAAGTTTTGGCCGATGACTGTAACTTTGGGTGTTGCCTTCGAAGTGGGAATTACATCATACACATTCAGCCTTGACGAGGAAATGGAGAACCTGACGACCGCTCCAGCGGACACATTAACTCCGTGTCTGCGCCGCCTCCAAAATCTTTGTGTATCGGAATCAATGATGATAGAAAAGTAAAAAGTGTTTAATAGGCGGACAAATGTATGGAGATGCCTGGTGGATGTGATCACAGGTAAAAAGGAAAATGGTCCCCCATTGATGAAAAATCCTCCTAAGTCTTTGGACACACATTATGGTGCATAAATGGGTCCCTCCTAAATAAACTTTGTAGGGATCGGAAGTTCGGCAGCCTTTAATTCTTCTTTTCCCGCTTGCTGACGCTTTGTACATTTTCAGAAACCCCCACAACCGAAGGCTGCAATTAAGGGGGTGACGTTAATCGGCTAACACCTGTCTGCTGTGAGAGGGGAGAGAGAGCGTCTGGTGGTCCGGCTGATTTGTCCTAAATTTTGTGAATTTAAAAGGATTTATCTGGTGACAACAATTCTGATAACTTAATAATCCGTGCGGGTCCGACCACCGGGAACCGCGCAGATCGGCTGAACGCGGAACTTTTATCCCCATTGCAAAACTGATCAGCACACAGCCGACCCCCTCTCCGTTCTTGCTCTGAGGCTCCACTATGCATTTTCCAGCAGCCCCATGGAGAATGAGTGGAGCGGTGGTTGGACAGGCACACGGCTGCTACTTTTTGTGAATAAAAAAAAAAAAGTCCCCTTTCTGCTGATCGATGCAGATCCATCTGGTCGGACCCTCACCAATCAGCAAGTTGTCACCGGACAACCCCCTTTGAAATAATACTGGTTACAAAATAATAGAAATGGGAAAGTTTTGTCTTAGTGGCTCGTTCAGACGTCGGTGCAAAGTGGTCCGAGATCAGACAGTAGTGCCCGGACTGGCTGCAGGTCTCCGGACCCGAGCGTGACAACCTCATAGAGATACACTGTGGTCAGGAGACCTGCGGTCAGTCCGTGCATTAGCGGTCCATTCTCAGGCTGATTGGCATGGCATGGGCCCTTACAAAAACATATGTGCAAAACTGATACATTCAGAATACTATTAAGACCACCATAAACATTAGAGTTCAGCTGGTTTTCACGAGATCGGCCATCCATAATGTGTATGGGGCGTCCTGACAAGTTATGTGGCAGGACATATAAAATTGGGTGGTTGGACTTCAATCAATAGTCCGATGCTAGGTGACCCTCTCCCCATAGAGGAGTACTCGGCCGGACTGAGCCACGCGGTCCTGTGTATGGAGGAGTTTGGGTAGATTGCGGATTCCCACAACCTTTTTCCATTGTGTATGGCTAGTTTTAGGCTGTAAACATCAGTCCTTCTCTCCACCTCAACAGATCCCCCTACCTATTTCACCACCATCTGGTTCTGCTGCTCTGTAACTGCAGCCTGTACTCTGCTTATAGATGTGCAAGTTCAGCTGCAACATGTCAGTGCCCGGTGGGGTTCCCACAGAGTAATGATACGATAAATAACATACTATTTTAGCCTAACCTTCATATAAGTAGGACAAGACAAACAAGGAGGTTCCTGACTAGTAAGAGAAAAAAAATAAGTTTGCCCATCACCTAGTCCGAATGTAGTCAATGCCGCGCTGTGCAAAACTGCGCTCGTTCTTCGCTTCTCGTTTTATTTCATTTTTTTTAGTTAATTAGATCTGGAATATTAATATAAAAACCTACCTCGCGCACTTGGCATTCGGGAGGGGTGATAAGATCTCGAGACGGTCTGCATGAAAACTCCGCTTGTTTTGTTTCATTTGCACAGCGGTGAAAGTAGCGACCAAGAAATTGGCCAATTCTGGAATTCATGATGCGGCCAGCGAAGCGCGGCCAAAATATGCAGTTTTGTAAGAAAGGACGTTTTGAGGGTACGAGGCTTGTGACATCAGTCGGATTTGTGCCTTATATATATAAACCCTGAACGCAATGATCCTCTGGCCTCGGTTTCTATGTAATTTGCCAAAAATACCGAGATGTGACAGTAAACAGTGGCTGGATAATAACAGGCTGGAGACAAGCCGGGCACTGGTTAACTGTTTCTGGTCTAGAGGGAAGAAGTTATCTGGGCAGATATACTCAGTTAAGTTGTGTTTTTTTTGTTCTTTTTTTTTTAAATAACCTAAATGTAAATATTTGGGGCTAAAAATATTGGCCGGAAAAAAGTCACCACTTGTCATCCATATTCTACAGTCTATAGAGAGTGACGCGGAGACCGAGTTAACTGGAAATCCGTAAGTGAGCTGGTTGTGACAGTCTTGTAAGAGTTTGTAACGCTTTTTTTTTTTTTTTTTTTTTTTTTTTTTAATTTTGTCTTTTTTTGAGCTCCCCTCAGCTAATTTATGACCACATTAAAGTTGAACATGGCGGGAACCAAAGAGCCTGTAAAAGCCAAATGGTGCCAACTTTGTAATGAAACATTATTGTGAACCCAAAATAAAAATTGTCTCCAAACCCCTTTTTATTGTTTGCTGATTTTATTTCCCTACTTTTATCATGTCGATCAACTAACTTAAGTGAATGGGAGACACTCAGTCTTTTAAGTAAACGAAAGGCAGGTTTTGGGAGAAAGTTGGAATATACGTCCTCGTCCGGTGTAATAGATTCACGTTCTTTTAGTGGTGGTGCTTTTTAGCTCCTTCTGTTATGTGCAAAACTCTGGAATATTCAGAGACTGATTGATGGGTTAGTCCCTGTGACCAAAAAAAAAAAGAAAAAAATCCAAAATTGAGAATTGTCGCTGGGCTGACCTAATCTGTATCGCTGGTTTAGATGATTCCATCATTTATTCTTCTGCCTTTCAGGGGACGTGGCAGTAAAAATCCTCAAAGTTACAGATCCAACCCCTGAACAGTTGCAGGCCTTTAGAAATGAAGTTGCTGTTCTCAGGTGAGTATACTGAAAAATGGTAACGCCCCATGCACATTAGGTAATAGTTGTAGCTTTCTCATATCCATGGGATTGGTCGACAGTCTGTGTGGGGCCTTCTGAGTTTTCCCCGACAGAAGATGTCCAGGGGTCGCACAGTATAATTTCAACACCAGATCCTTTTCTTATTTAGGAGATAAAGCTGCTGCCAGATCTGTTTGGCAGCGGCTTTTTCCACTCTTCCTTTGAAAACACATGGACATTAGCCCACAGGATGGTGGAGACGGGAAAGATGGGTGTCTGCCAAATGAGAACTCTGCCTTCAGCTATTGTCTACGGCCAGTTTTGTTTTACCATTTGTTGCTTCCCCCAACTTACGGCAGTGCCGCTTGCAGAAGACTACAGAACCTCAAGTGGTCCTCCCTACTCCGTTGAACAGCATTCCTTATTACATTGCAATATCGCTAATGGTGAAAACCCCATAATACCGCATCTAATGTAGCATCCCACAAAAAAAACTATCTGTTGGGTTTACACAGAATAGAAAAAAAAAACTATGCCTCCATAAGAAGTCGTAGCCATACAGTTGTGCCCAAATCTGTGCACAGTATTCACTTGTGAGTGTTACACAATATTTTCTGGGTAATCTCGTCATGTATTTTCCCTTCTCATATTTAGAAGCATTATCTGTTATTCGATGTTTCCTTTGCACTCTCTCTACATGGCTGGTAATAAATCTACTGAAGAGAAGAGGGCCCAATACTGACCCCTGTGATACCCCATTAGTACCGTTAATGCAGTTCACAATTTTTTTCCTAGTTACTCATTCCCTAAGTGCATACATACTGATTTTGTTTCTTCTTTATATGTGCTATGGAAAAAAAAAATAAATCTAATATACACAAACGCTGATGTGGAGGTACACATTTTTTTTTTAAATTGACATAATCCCATTTAGCCTCCTATATAGCGCTGTATAACCTGTGGATCAGATGTGTAATATTTTATATGGCTTATGTGGAATCTAACAATTATATATATTTTTTTTTACTCCTTACAGAAAAACGCGGCATGTGAATATCTTGCTTTTTATGGGCTACATGACAAAAGACAACCTGGCCATCGTCACTCAGTGGTGTGAGGGCAGCAGCCTGTACAAACATCTGCATGTACAGGAGACCAAATTCCAGATGTTCCAGCTCATAGACATCGCCAGACAGACGGCACAAGGCATGGAGTAAGTATTCCTGCTGGGAGCAGTGCTCTCTCCTGCCTGTAAACACTACACCTCCCAACATGCCCTAACAACGACCGTATGGGAGTTGTAGTTTTAAGAGAGATCCAAAGGCAGCCGAGAATTGCCGTGGTGATTAGCCATTTCTTGTCATTCCCACCCACCAGAGGCAGACAGATCATAGGTGCAGCCTGGGGCCCAAGAGGTCAGGGGCCCATTACACCTCCAAAGCAGATGAAATTGTGCATTATGATGAGCTATTGGAATGCACTGGGGCCCTTATCCTGCTTATGCACATGGGGGGCCCTTGTCCTGCTTATGCACCTGGGGCCCTTGTCCTGCTTATGCACACGGGGGGGCTCATGTCCTGCTTATGCACACGGGGGGGGCTCATGTCCTGCTTATGCACACGGGGGGGCTCATGTCCTGCTTATGCACACACACAGGGGGGCTCATGTCCCGCTTATGCACACACATGGAGGGGCTCATGTCCCGCTTATGCACACACACGGGGGGTCCATCCATGTCCCGCTTATGCACACACATGGGGGGGTCCATCCATGTCCCGCTTATGCACACACACGGGGGGGTCCATCCATGTCCCGCTTATGCACACACACGGGGGGTCCATCCATGTCCCGCTTATGCACACACACGGGGGGTCCATCCATGTCCCGCTTATGCACACACACGGGGGGTCCATCCATGTCCCGCTTATGCACACACACGGGGGGTCCATCCATGTCCCGCTTATGCACACACACGGGGGTCCATCCATGTCCCGCTTATGCACACACACGGGGGGTCCATCCATGTCCCACTTAGGCTGGTTTCACACTTGCGTTTTTACCGAAAAAAACCGCATACTTTTTTTTGCTATGTTTAACATTAAAAATGCATGCGTTTTTTTTTTTTTTTTGTACGCGTTTGGCCGCGTTTTACGACGCATGCGTTTTTTTGCTGCATGCGTTCTTTTGCAGAAATGCAACATGTAGTAATTTTCAGAGGCGTTTTTTTGCCGCAAAAAAACGCATGCGTTCATTTGCGTCAAAAAATACATTGATGTCTATGGAAACGCATGCGTTTTTATAGAAAAAAACAAGAATACACCCTGATAAGCCACCCCCCACCATTAGGGTGATAAAGGGATCCTAACCCTAACCCTAGGGATCCAAACCCTAACCTTACCCTACCCCTAACCCTAACAATATGACAGTGAATACTCTCCGAGTTTATTTTTTTAGTACTCTATTGCATTACCGTATATCTTGGGGTGTCCACATTGAACAAAGCTTTTTATTAGAAGAATGTCCTGGTCTCCAGGTCAACATAATAGCCAATCCCTATGGATCCCTTGGGTTAGGGTTTAGGGGTAGGGTTAGGGTTTGGATCCCTAGGGTTAGGGTTTAGGGGTAGGGTTAGGGTTTGGATCCCTTTATCACCTTGATGGTGGGGGGTGGCTTATCAGTGACCTGGTGACCAGGACATTCTTCTAATAAAAAGCTACCCCTAACCCTATTGATCCTAACCCTAACCCTACCCCTAGCTAATTCTATTAATAGTGGGTTTTCTAGTTGATTTTGATGATTGGCAGCTGTCACACACTTCTCAGCATGCGTTTCAAAAACGCAAATGCAGGAAAAAACGCATGTAAACGCGTCAAAACGCCGCATTTTTTTTCTGCATGCAAAAACGCATGCGTCTAAAAAACGCAGCGTTTGCACGCGTTTACATGCGTTTTTTTCACCACCTGCGTTTTTTTTTTTTTACAAACGCTGCAGATCAAAACGCAAGTGTGAAACCAGCCTTATGCACACACGGGGGGGTCCATCCATGTCCCGCTTATGCACACGGGGGGCCCTTGTCCCGTTTATGCACACGGGCCCTTTTGTGCATAAATCCCCAGCCTGTTTGCTCCGTGGGAACTCGCCCTCGCAGCTCTGAGATCCGAGTTCTCGGTGAAGACATTTCTTGATATTCTTGCTCGACGGCTCCTCGTGTTTTCTGCCAAGCAGGATATTTGCTGATTGTGCGCTGAGCGCCGGCTTTGCTCGGTGTGTGCCAGCAGGCAGGGACGTGTCGCAGCTTGTGTCCTCACAGTACAAGCGGTATAAAGGCACAATCCAGGCTGCGCAATAACGTGCACAACCGTCCGGCAGTTTGTGGAGGACAAGTCAGGTTATCCCTTTTATTTGCATTCTTTCTTTCTTTCTTTGATGTTTAATGGCCCTTTGTTCTCTTGCAGCTATTTACATGCAAAGAACATTATCCACAGAGACATGAAGTCAAACAGTATCCTTTACTGGAGCGAAACGGGATTTCACCTGTGTCAGGGGGTAAAGGGCCCCTGAAGAAGTCGGCACTGCCGGCCGGAGCAGTGATCCACGCCATATCCTACAGTCTCCTCCACCTCTGATTCTGTACATTACTATACAAGGAGGTTTTGCTTTTAACTCCTTTAAAATGGAATGTGTCATCAGAAAACGAAGTGTGATTTGTTACTTGTACACCCTGTCGGAGGCCTCTCACCCAGCCAAATCCGATCTACTGCTTTGCACTGATGAGGGGCAAACACCCCTGAAATATGTTTCTGGTTTGCCGCCTTAAGGATGAGCGAGCGTGCTCAGATGAGGTGTTATCTAAGCATGCTCAAGTGCTAATAGACTATTTTCTGGTTGCTCGAATAATATGTTTTGAGTCCCCTTGTCTCATGGCTGATTGACATGTCGGACATATTATTCGGCACGCTGAAGACTCTATGATCACTCGAGCATGCTCAGATAACACCAAATCCCAGCACTACTTCTTATCATAAGTCATGTGGCAGGTCACATTAAAGGGTTGATATAGACAATTAGGATTGCCAGTGTTACACGAGTCTCTCCGATCCATGGCCAGCAGTATTCTACATAGAAGGGCCACGTCCTGGGTTATAGAGGAAGTGGGGGTCCTAGCAGGGTCCCAACCTGTAATGGCCTTATGCCCTCGTAGCAGAAAGCTTATTGTCAGCAATCTGGGAGATTTTATAATTAAAGGGGTGTTCCCATTTCCAAGATCCTATCCTAATATGTAGTAGGAGTAATAATAATATTAGCTAATACCTCCATTTAGAAATGTAGTATAGTTCTTCTGATTCGCTATGTCGCTTAGGGAATTGCTATAGCTTAGGTATCCATGGTTACGACCACTCATAGTGACAGTTCATTAATTGTTAGTTGTCATAACTATGGATACCTAAGCTACTGCAACGCCTGCACATGGTGTAAGTGATCTAGATAATCAGGAGAACTATACTACATTTCTAATTGAAGATATTTGCTAATATTATTATTATTATTATTATTACACCTACTACATATTGGGATAGGATCTTGGAGATGGGAATACTCCTTTAAGGACAACACAGGATTTATTGAATTGCTTTCTGGAAAAATTGTATTGTGCTATTTTACTGTTGTCCATTACAATAAGCGGCTGAGTGATAAAAACTCCCGTTGTCTTCATATACATCTTCATATACGGGGGAATCTTTACATCGCTGCTTTTTAGCTTTTTGTTTGCCAGCATTTTAGGAACTACAACTCCTAGCATGCTGTAGCAGGCGGCTATAAAGGGGTGCTGCAGTAGTCATTTTGGTACAGATTTGGGGAGTCTGCTTCAGGCCAAATTCGGCGCGGCCATGGTTTCAGTCTGAAAACAAAATGACCGTAACTTGGACCAATGTTCTGTGGGACAGTGCAGACGTGAGATTTTTTTTAATTTTATTTTTTTTACAAGTTAGGAAAAAAACCATCTGAATTTTTGCATGAAATTTGGCCATTTTTTTTTTTATACACTCGGCCTTACAAATGGCCCGCTGTTCTCGGGCCTCGCCATCTGCAGATGTTCCAGGTAGAAGTGGGAAGTTGCTTATTATTGAAAGTCCCGGATTGGGTGTGATCGCGCGTCGGGGTGCAGAGCCGCAGAGCCGAGGTTGTGTGCTGATCCTTTACTGTGACACAGACATCTTTCTGCATGAAGGATTGACCGTGAAAATCGGTGATTTTGGACTGGCCACGGTGAAGTCTCGGTGGAGCGGTTCCCAGCAGGTGGAGCAGCCGACGGGATCGATCCTGTGGATGGTGAGTAGTGGCGATGTCGCCCGCAGCGGCCGTGCGGTGCCCATGTGTTTCCTGGCTCCCGGTGTGCGGCTTCACCGCCCGATGCCCTACCGCCGGTTACTTGGTGCGATTGGTGTCATGTCAGTGAGGTTTGCATTGTAGGACTTCATCTCCACGTGAAGAGTTTGATATTAATCAGGTGTAAATATGGCGGCGTCTAACAAGATGTCCGGTATGTCACTGCATCGGCCCAGCAGCACTCCCACGGTCCCCACCGCCCGGTCACCGGTCCTGCCGCCACACATGTGGTCACCGACCGTAGCTGGGACTCCTACTTGTGCGGCACAGGACTGAAGCGTCCGGCCCCAGTCGTTGTTTTACACCAGGATCCTCTGCCAGGGAAGAATAGTGAGACCCCGGTACTAACGGAAATATGGTTTGGCTAATGTGTGAGGGTCTTGGGCTACATCCCTGGTTTTTTTCCTTTTTTTTTTTTTTTTTCTTACCAAATCTTTTGTTAGGGCAGCGTGATGTAGAGACAGAGACCCTGATTCCAGTGATGTGTCACTTACTGGGCTACTTGTAGTTTTGATAAAAATCAGTTTTACTTTCTGCAGATCTAACAGAGCTCTAAATGCAGACCTCTGTATAACCCCGCCCACATCACTGATTGGCTGCTTTCTGTGTACACTGTGCATAGGCAGAAAGCTGCTAATCAGTGGTGGGTTATACAGAGCTCATCAATATAAAGGACTATATGGCAGCGGGTTTACTAGTTCTCTAGTGATAATCTAAGTGGTTTTTTTTTTTTTTTTTTAAATCAAAACGAAGCAAGCAGCCTAGTAAGTGACACATGGCTGGAATCCGTGTTTTTTTACCCCTACATTTTGCTGTGCTCAGAATAGCTGGTGACCAATTCCTTGTAGTGCTGCGATACTTGGGCTTGTGTGTTCAGTTTGTCTTCGCTATGGAGCCTCTTCCCAGGGCGCTCGCTGAGATTTGTGTTGCCTCCTCAGGCTCCGGAGGTGATCCGATTGCAAGACAATAATCCTTTCAGTTTCCAGTCGGACGTTTATTCTTATGGGATTGTCCTGTACGAGCTGATGACCGGGGAGCTGCCATATTCTCACATCAGGGACCGAGACCAGGTGGGTGCAGAGACCGGATAACGCCATTGTCCGCGGGTCTCCTCGGAGCAGCCCGCTCCCCTAATGGACGGCACTGCATGACTTAACCTTGGGTACAGCGCCTCCTGCTGGCAGAGTGGCTGCAGTGTCATCTCGTCTGTAGCCCGGGGGTTGCAGCTCTGCGATGTACAGACCCCGGTATCCCGGCTGTAGTTGTGAGCAGGCGTCTATGCGGACATATTATGGGGCGGTGGCGGATATATTGGGGTCTCTGCAATGTACGGACCCCAGTATCCCGGCTGTAGTTGTGAGCAGGTGTCTATGCAGACATATTATGGGGCGGTGGCGGATATATTGGGGTCTCTGCGATGTGCGGACCCCGGTATCCCGGCTGTAGTTGTGAGCAGGTGTCTATGCGGACATATTATGGGGCGGTGGCGGATATATTGGGGTCTCTGCGATGTACGGACCCCGGTATCCCTGCTGTAGTTGTGAGCAGGTGTCTATGCGGACATATGGGCGGTGGCGGATATATTGGGGTCTCTGCGATGTACGGACCCCGGTATCCCTGCTGTAGTTGTGAGCAGGTGTCTATGCGGACATATGGGCGGTGGCGGATATATTGGGGTCTCTGCGATATACGGACCCCGGTATCCCGGCTGTAGTTGTGAGCAGGTGTCTATGCGGACATATTATGGGGCGGTGGCGGATATATTGGGGTCTCTGCGATATACGGACCCCGGTATCCCGGCTGTAGTTGTGAGCAGGTGTCTATGCGGACATATTATGGGGCGGTGGCGGATATATTGGGGTCTCTGCGATATACGGACCCCGGTATCCCGGCTGTAGTTGTGAGCAGGTGTCTATGCGGACATATTATGGGGCAGTGGCGGATATATTGGGGTCTCTGCGATGTACGGACCCCGGTATCCTGGCTGTAGTTGTGAGCAGGTGTCTATGCGGACATATTATGGGGCGGTGGCGGATATATTGGGGTCTCTGCGATATACGGACCCCGGTATCCCAGCTGTAGTTGTAAACAGGTGTCTATGTGGACATATTATGGGGCGGTGGCGGATATATTGGGGTCTCTGCGATGTACGGACCCCGGTATCCCTGCTGTAGTTGTGAGCAGGTGTCTATGCGGACATATGGGCGGTGGCGGATATATTGGGGTCTCTGCGATGTACGGACCCCGGTATCCCGGCTGTAGTTGTGAGCAGGTGTCTATGCGGACATATTATGGGGCAGTGGCGGATATATTGGGGTCTCTGCGATGTACGGACCCCGGTATCCCGGCTGTAGTTGTGAGCAGGTGTCTATGCGGACATATTATGGGGCGGTGGTGGATATATTGGGGTCTCTGCGATCACCCCCATTATGGTTTTCTCTCCCCTTTAGATCATATTCTTGGTCGGCCGGGGATGTTTGGTGCCGGATCTCAGTAAGTTGTACAAGAATTGTCCCAAAGCCATGAAGAGACTCGTAGCGGACTGCATGCAGAAAGTCAAGGAAGAAAGACCCCTGTTTCCTCAGGTACGTCGGGCTGTCTTGTCACACCGAGGTGGTGGTCTTTGTACCGCCACCCCCCGATTGGGGTGGGCTCGTCCTCCCATAAATGAAAGCTGATGACTACATAATGGTGCCATACTACTTGTATTATGGGGGTATACAGCGACTATTTTATGCCCCGTTATCTAGAAGAAGCGAGCAGAGCTTGTACCTCCATATAAAGCCATGGCCGAATGATCAGGGCGCCCCCTACTGGTCAGATGAATTCACTTGGCATAATACGGCCCCTGCATCCGGAGACTTATAAAGAAAAATTTGTCAAAACACTGGAGGAGAAAAAAATATTGTCTTTGAAAACGCGTCAGTCTGAGCAGATTTTATTTTCTGACTCCTTAATTATAAGTGCATTAAGAAGGCCGGAAATGCGTCAGTGTGCGTCTCCGGAGCCGCTGGTTACATTTATTGTACTTTTATATTTGTAGGAATAATTTGCTCGTGGCGTTTATTATATAACAGTCCGAAGGGGAAGAGCTTAGATGTCCGCACAACGCAGAGGATTGCCGATGTCTGCCAGACGGGACATTCGTGCAGCACCTCCGTAACCAGCGCTCCCCCACAAACATGGGAACATTAAATCTCATAGTAGTAGCGGTGTGTAGCTGGATTATCTGCGGGCTAAAAAATAAAAAAAGGTTTTTAAAAAATATAATAAAACACCATAAATTGGAAAAGCAAAAAAATGATCTTCCAGAAATGCCGTATTTTGGTCACAGCATCACCCAGAAAAAATACAGTAAAAAGTAATCAAAATGTAGTTCGTACCAATGAAATCTACCTCCGTGTGCAAAAAAATGTGTGCGCTCACAGTCCCATTGAGTGAAAAATAGTTGAGTCTCAGAAAATGGTGGAAGGAACCAAATTATTATTATTACTAAAATTATATATATAATATTTTTTTTTTTTTTACAATTTTCCCCCCAAATTTCTAAGCCACTGAAAATGGCAAAAAACAAACATATCCGATTTGTGTTTGGTGTCGCTATAATTGTACAGACCCCGGCAGGATCATATTATCAGGTTACTTTTTCCCATATAATTAAGACTCTAACAATGAAACCTAAAAACTGATGACAGAAGTGCGTTTATTTTTCACCATTTCACTCAACTTGCATAATTTTTTTTACATTTTTCCTCTGTTTTCAGTGCATTACATGGTAAAATAAATGGTATCAAGCAAAGTCACAACTCGTTTCAATTAAAAAAAAAAATCAGTCCCTTGTACAGCTGTGCCGATGGAGGAATAAAAAATGTTATGGCTCCTTGAAGGGGAGGAAAACACTGAAAATGGTTGTGTTAAACCCTGGACAACCCCTTTTTAATGTTAAAGGGACCTGTACGTTGTATGACGTGTCTAGAATGGGACCAAAAATAGATAATTTTGCCAAAACCAGCAAAGAGACCGTGCCGCACATACACAGATGTAAAACCAAATATTCTGGCTACTAGAGGAGTCCGGGGGGGCTTACTGCCTGCTGGGGGAGTGTAAGGTATGGCCTGCAGTAAGCAGCTGAGCTCCCTCTAGTGGTGGCAGTAGGGAGAGCACATTGTTTTAAGCAGTTGGGCTCCCTCTAGTGGTGGCAGTAGGGAGAGCACATAGTTTTAAGCAGTTGGGCTCCCTCTAGTGGTGGCAGCAGGGAGAGCGCATTGTTTTAAGCAGTTGGGCTCCCTCTAGTGGTGGCAGTAGGGAGAGCGCATTGTTTTAAGCAGTTGGGCTCCCTCTAGCGGTGGCAGTAGGGAGAGCACATAGTTTTAAGCAGTTGGGCTCCCTCTAGTGGTGGCAGCAGGGAGAGCGCATTGTTTTAAGCAGTTGGGCTCCCTCTAGCGGTGGCAGTAGGGAGAGCACATAGTTTTAAGCAGTTGGGCTCCCTCTAGTGGTGGCAGCAGGGAGAGCGCATTGTTTTAAGCAGTTGGGCTCCCTCTAGTGGTGGCAGTAGGGAGAGCGCATTGTTTTAAGCAGCTGGGCTCCCTCTAGTGGTGGCAGTAGGGAGAGCACATTGTTTTAAGCAGTTGGGCTCCCTCTAGTGGTGGCAGCAGGGAGAGCGCATTGTTTTAAGCAGTTGAGCTCCCTCTAGTGGTGGCAGTAGGGAGAGCACATTTTTAAGCAGTTGGGCTCCCTCTAGCGGTGGCAGTAGGGAGAGCGCATTGTTTTAAGCAGTTGGGCTCCCTCTAGTGGTGGCAGTAGGGAGAGCACATTGTTTTAAGCAGTTGGGCTCCCTCTAGCGGTGGCAGTAGGGAGAGTGCATTGTTTTAAGCAGTTGGGCTCCCTCTAGTGGTGGCAGCAGGGAGAGCGCATTGTTTTAAGCAGTTGGGCTCCCTCTAGCGGTGGCAGTAGGGAGAGCGCATTGTTTTAAGCAGTTGGGCTCCCTCTAGTGGTGGCAGTAGGGAGAGCACATTGTTTTAAGCAGCTGGGCTCCCTCTAGTGGTGGCAGTAGGGAGAGCACATTGTTTTAAGCAGCTGGGCTCCCTCTAGTGGTGGCAGTAGGGAGAGCACATTGTTTTAAGCAGTTGAGCTCCCTCTAGCGGTGGCAGTAGGGAGAGCACATTGTTTTAAGCAGTTGGGCTCCCTCTAGTGGTGGCAGCAGGGGAGAGCACATTGTTTTAAGCAGTTGAGCTCCCTCTAGTGGTGGCAGTAGGGAGAGCACATTGTTTTAAGCAGTTGAGCTCCCTCTAGTGGTGGCAGTAGGGAGAGCGCATTAAGCAGTTGGGCTCCCTCTAGTGGTGGCAGTAGGGAGAGCGCATTAAGCAGTTGGGCTCCCTTTAGCGGTGGCAGTAGGGAGAGCACATTGTTTTAAGCAGTTGGGCTCCCTCTAGTGGTGGCAGCAGGGGAGAGCACATTGTTTTAAGCAGCTGGGCTCCCTCTAGTGGTGGCAGTAGGGAGAGCGCATTAAGCAGCTGGGCTCCCTCTAGTGGTGGCAGCAGGGAGAACACATTGTTTTCTGCAGATGTTTCGGTGAGTCAGTCCTCAGCGATGGTCTATAGTTGATGCTGCGGTCAGTTTGTCTAGTTTTCTGCTCTCTTTAACGTGTAATAATGTTTATTTTGGCAATGAAAATGTATAATTTTGCTCATAACCTTTTTGCACCTACCAAGTTTTTTTTTTTTCTTTCACAATCCTTTTGTTGTTGTTTCCAGATCCTCGCCTCTATCGAGCTGTTACAACACTCTCTCCCCAAAATCAACCGAAGCGCTTCCGAGCCCTCCTTGCACCGCGCCACCCACACAGAAGACATTAATTCGTGCACGTTGACGTCCACGCGGCTGCCGGTTTTCTGAAGACTCTGCGGCCGGCGCAGCTTCCTCGCTCTGCGTCTTCTTAAGAAGATAGAAATAAAAAATAATAAAAAAAAAAAAGCTTAAGACGGCTCAGTCTCCACGGTCCGTTCTCACGTCGTAAGGAAAGCGCTGCTGCTGTTGGATCTCCGGGGCAGACATGGCGGCCGCTGACGTGGAGGACACACAACCGTTCCCCATTCTTCAGCCTCTGATGCATTTGTTACAGGACTTAATGTTACGTAGGTGCCAACGGGTCAATGAAGCGGCCGGGACGGTCGTCCGTAAAGGTCGGAACATTAAAAAGAAAATGATCCATATTACACGAAGGAGATTCCGTAATGGACGATTTTGCACAACTCTGGACATAGGGAGAAAACGGCCGGAACTTTCCGGTATACGGACGGCGGACACCGGCGACGGCACAATCTGCCGCACTCTGGTACGGTGTTTTGTAACGTAGTGAACGCTCTGCGCCAGGTATTACAGTGCCGGTCAGTCCGCAGAGCGTCGCCCGTGTGCATAGATACGATTAGTGGGCACACGCTGGGATCTGCACTAGATGGGAATCAGTGTGTACAGGCTTTTATTTTTATTTTTTGATTTGGGTTTTAATTTGTCTCTGTTCTTCTATGGCATTTATTTTAAATTACAGCTCTCCTGATTACCCAGTTTTAATAAATTAAATGTGTTTCACATTTGACCACGTTTTGGAGTTTTATTATTATTTAACCCGTTAAATGCTGGTCACTCTGACAGCATCATTTAACTCACGCTTACCAGAAGCGCGTCACTAATCCCGTCCAGCGGTGACCCTGTCGAATAATCGCTAGTCACCAATGGGTCGGCATGACAACCAGAGGTCTCCAGCAGACCTCTATTATGTCACGAGAAAACAATCTCAGAATGGCTTGGATAGGTGAAAGCGTTCCAAAGTTATTAGCCCATGAAGTGGCACAGGTCAGATTGGCTTAGGCACTTGGGTACAAATAGGCCTAGGGCTGAAGGGGTTAATAAGCTACGTATATGTAAGGGCTATCATATCAAAAAATAAACTACAGACATGCATCTACCTAAAAATACCAAAGAGAATTAGTCACTCCGCTTGGTACCGATATCGTCAAATTTGGTTCTTGGCTCATGGACTATATGGCTGTCATAGCCAGATTGCTATGAGCGCCACCCAGTGGTCAGCGCTCATAGCAAGTGAGCATGTCTGCTACATACAGGTGATCTGATCATCCCGTGTGTGTTAGAAGAGATCAAAGTACCGCAGCCTCTAGTCTAGTCTCTCATGGAGAGTATTGAAGCAAGTGAAAAGTAAAAAAAAAGTTTTTAAAAATACATTAAAAAAGTAAAAGTTCAAATCACCCTCCCTTGCACCCCATTCAAAATAAAAAATTATATATATATATATATATTTTCTTTTTTTCGTACGTACCTACATACACGCATGCACAGTATTGCTCGATCTATCAAGTTATAAAAGGAATTGACCTGATAGCTAAACGGCATAGTGAAAAAAAGTCTTAACGCCAGAATTATTTTTTTTTTGGTTGCCATAACATTGCATTAAAATGCAATAACGGGCGATCAAAAGAACATATCTGCACCAAAATGGTATCATTAAAAATTTAAGCTCAGCACGCAAAAAATAAGGCCTCACCCGACCCCAGATCACAAAAAAGGGAGACGCTACGATATCAGAAAATGGCGCGCTCTTTAACACTTTAGACTTTTTTTTTTATTTAAATGGTTAAAAAAAAATAAAATAAAAAACTCCAGACATGTTTGGTGTCTATGGTACTTCGGTAGTGGTGAGGAGGCAGCGGGGTCAGTGCAGGCTGTCGGCTTTCCTGAAGAGGTGGGTTTTCAGGTTCCGTCTGAAGGATCCGAATGTGGTTGATAGTCGGACGTGTTGGGGCAGAGAGTTCCAGAGGATGGGGGATATTCTGGAGAAGTCTTGGAGGTGGTTGGGTGAGGAGCGGATAAGTGTGGAGGAGAGAAGGAGGTCTTGGAAGGTCTGGAGATTACGTGAGGGAAGATATCGGGAGATTAGTTCAGAGATATATGGGGGAGACAGGTTATGGATGACTTTGTAGATCAGTATTAGTAATTTGAACTGGATACGCTGAGGGAATGGGAGCCAGTGAAGAGATTTGCAGAGGGAGGAAGCGGAGGAGTAGTGAGGAGAGAGATGAATTAGTCGGGCAGCAGAGCTAAGGATGGACTGGAGAGGTGCGAGGGTGTTAGCAGGGAGGCCGCAGAAAAGGATTTTGCAGTAGTCAAGGCGGGAGATGATGAGGGCATGCACAAGCATTTTAGCAGATTGACAGTTGAGGAAAGGACGGATTCTGGAGATATTTTTTTTTGAGCTGGAGGCGACAGGAGGTGGAAAGAGCTTGGATGTGCGGTTTGAAGGACAGGGCAGAGTCAGGGGTTACTCCTAGGCAGTGGACTTCTGGTACGGGGGAAAGTGTGATGTTGTTAATTGTGATAGATAGGTCAGGTAGGGAAGATCTATGAGATGGAGGAAAGATGATGAGTTCAGATTTGTCCACATTGAGTTTGAGGAAGCGAGAGGAGAAGGAGCATATGGCTGATAGACACTCTGGGATTCTGGACAGCAGAGCGGTGACGTCTGGGCCAGAGAGGTAGATCTGTAGATCTGAGTGTCATCAGCATAAAGATGGTACTGGAATCCACGGGACTTTGAGTTGTCCCAGGCCAAGTGTAAAGATTGAGAAGAGTAAGGGTCCTATAACAGAGCCTTGGGGGACTACAACAGAGAGAGGGTGGGATGAGGAGGTAGTGTGGGAGTGGGAGACGCTGAATGTGCGGTTGGAAAGATATGAGGAGATCCAGGATAGGGCGAGGTATTAGATGCCAAAGGAGGAGAGGATCTGTAGTAGAAGGCAGTGGTCAACTGTGTCGAAAGCAGAGAACAGGTCTAGAAGGAGGAGTACAGAGTATTGTCTGTTAGCTTTGGCTGTAAGTAGGTTGTTAGTCATTTTGGTCAGGGCTGTCTCAGTTGAGTGATGGGGACGGAAACCAGATTGTAGATTGTCAAAGAGCAAGTTAGATGAGAGGTGGGAGGAAAGTTCAGCATGGACGTGCTGCTCCAGGAGTTTGGAAGCCAATGGGAGCAGCGATATTGGGCGATAGCTGGACATAGCAGTTGGATCGAGGGTATGCTTTTTAAGGATAGGCGTGATTGTGGCATGTTTGAAAGCAAAAGGGAAGGTGCGAGAAGTTAGTGATAGGTTGAAGAGGTGGGTTAGGGATGGGATAAGTGTGGTGGTGAGGTTGGGGAGGAGGTGGGATGGGGTCGAGCGCACAGGTGGTGAGGTGCGAATTGGATAGGAGACAATTAAGCCCCCCTTCAGTGATGTTGGACAGGGAGGTTATGGGGTTTGGGCATTGGTCTGGTATACAAAGTTGTGGTGGTTGAACAATGAAGACTTGCCTTGTCTGGTCGATCTTATTTTTAAAGTGTGCGGCAAAGTCCTCAGCAGAGATGAGTGAGGTTGGAGGGGGCAGTGGGGGGTGGAGGAGGGAGTTAAAGGTTTTAAATAACTATTTGGGGTTGTAGGATAGGGAGGATACGAGGGTTGTGAAGTAGGCCTGTTTAGCAGAGGTGAAAGCAGATTTAAGAGCGAGTGTTGCCTGTTTGAATGCAGTGAAGTCATCTTGCGAATCTGTTTTCTTCAAATGCTGCTCTGCAAACCTGGACACTTGCCAGAGCTTTTTAGTCGTGTTACTGTGCCAGGGTGGTCTATTGATACATTGCTCTCTGCCATGAACGAGAGGCGCAACCGTGTCAATAGCTGATGCAAGAGTGGCATTGTAGAAAGCAGCGGCACTGTCTGTCGTGGAGTGAGGATATGGATGCCAGTGGTAGGATAGTCATAGTGTGTGGGCGTCTAGGTGTGCAAGGTTTCTGTGGGGGTGCGCATGTTGCTTGACATGGGTGACCAGTGAGGAGGACAGGGAAGAAAAAAGTGAGCAGATGGTGGTCGGATAGAGGTAGTGAAGTTAGATAGAGAGCAGAGACAGGTGAAGACCAGGTCTAGGGTATGTCCTTCTGTGTGGGTGGCTGCGGAGGACCGCTGAGTAAGTCCAAAAGATGAAGTAAGGGACAGAAGTTTTGAGGCTGTTGACTGAAGGGTATCAGTGGGGATGTTGAAGTCACCCATGATGATGGTGGGAATGTCGATAAAGTGAAGAAGCCAGGTGGATAATTGATCAATAAAGGCAGTGGCCGGGCCTGGAGGTCGGTATATGACGGCCACTTGGAGGTTGGAGGGAGAGTAGATGCGGACAGAGTTGACTTCAAAAGAGGGGAGGATAAGGGAGGGTAGAGGTGGGATTGGGTTAAAGGTGCAGTTTGAAGAAAGGAGAAGACCCACTCCTCCACCATGTCTGTTGCCAGGGCGAGGGCAGGGCCGGCGTTTGGCACAGGCAGACGCCTGGGGACCCCACCTAGAAAGGGGGCCCCCTGCCTCTGCAGCTCCTGTATGAAGTGCCCAGAGGGTGTACAGCAGTGAATAATGCTCTGTTGTTCTGGAATGCCGCTCCCAAACCCCCCTTGAGACCCCTCAGTGCAGTGATTTACTCACTGTGGTCCGGAGCTCTGTGCTGATTGCTGTAGGATCAGGTTTCACAGTCACATACAGCAGGGATCAGCATAGGCTCTGACCACAGTCACTGCTTGTAATCTGACAGGGCGACCTGCTGTCACGATGACACAAGACAGGAATATTATCTGCTGAATCAGGGTATTTATTATATAGAAATAAATGAATTCCCACGTGAAACACTAAGGGTAAACTATACACATATATAGTACAGGTGTGCATAGGAATCAGCATTTTTGGTGCATTTTTTTTGCAGCCAAAGCCTGCTCTCTTGGCAGTAAAAACACTGCTTTCAAAGCACCCATTTTTTAGGGTATGTGCAGAGGATCCGGAAATGGCAGCCCTTTGGCTGTAGAGGACATGTGCTGCATCCAAAGTGCTGCCATGTTTTGAACACAGGTGATTCCGCGTGTGTTCATTGATCTGTGCGGAATCCCTGCGTCCTATACATTGCACGGATGAGATTTCTCTTGCGGAGACTCGCGTCTACGCCAGATAAATTGACATGCTGCAGCCTGGACAGACGCGCCCCATGTCCGTCTCTGCGGGTGAGGTGCGGGTGTCAGTGCACGCATAGTAGAGATGGAATTTCTTGAAATCCCATCCACTATACTGTAACATCTGCGTTTACTGATTGTGGGCACATACCCTTAGAGCTTTCGCTGTTTGTTTTTTACAGTATGCAAAGAAGCGACATGCTGCAGATTTAAAAAAACGCTGCAGTTGTGAAATTCAGTCAGGGGAAAATAAAAGGGTGTGCAGGAGATTTCTGAAAATCTCAGTTTTTGCTTGTGTTGTAAAATGCTGTAAACTTCTTATTTGTAGAAGAAAGAGCTGCAAAAATTCTGCATCTGAACATGGCCAAAGCTTCTTTATAAAGTGCCAACAAAACATAGGAGATTTCCGAAATCTCCTGCAGGCGCTTGTTTTTTTACTGACTGGATTTCAGAACTGTAGCGCTTTATAAATCTGCAGCGTGTCACTTCTTTCAGTGTGTTTTTACCCGTAGAAAGCAATGAAAGAATAAAAAAGCTGCAGATATTGCAACAGCATTTTTCACTGCAATTTTTTAAGTGGTTTTGGTGAATTAAACTATTAGGTCTCGTTCACATGTTCAGTATTTCACATCAGTATTTGTAATGCAGAAACAGCCGTGGAACAATGAGGCTATGTGCACACGTTGCGAAATCTGCTGCGGATTTTTCCACGCAGATTCCTAAAAATCTGCAGGTAAAACGCCCTGCGTTTTACCTGCAGATTTACCGCACTTTTTGTGCGTTTTTCAACAGCGTTTTTACACCTGCGGATTCCTATTATGGAGCAGGTGTAAAACGCTGCGGAATCCGCACAAAGAATTGACATGCTGCAGAAAATACAACGCTGCGTTTCCACACGGTATTTTCCGCAGCACGTGTACTGCGGATTTTGTTTTCCATAGGTTTACATGGTGCTGTACAACGCATGGAAAACTGCTGCAGATCCACAGCAAAATCTACAGCGTGTGCACATAGCCTGAGAAACACGTCACCACTTCTGTATTTCTCACCCTCCTGGTTTGGCTTACATATGCTGATTTGAAATACTGACCAAACACTCAACATGTGAACGTGGCCTTAAACATACTGTAGACAAAACAAACATCCTCACTCCAAAAAAAAAGCTGAAAAAAGTGTGAAGAACACCACAAATTAAGCTGAAAAACAGGGGTTTTGAATGCAACATTTTTACTGCTAATAGAAAAGGTTTTGGCTACTGAAAAAAATGCTGCATGTGAACATAGACATAGCGTTTCAGAGTAAGACTATCTGTGGTGTTACATAGGACTGCAGGTGATATATACTAGATTATCTGTACTCAGAGTTATCACTGCTATCTCTGGTGTTACATAGGACTGCAGGTGACATCTACTACATTATCTGTTCTCAGAGTTAGCAAAGTTTTATCTGAAGAGTTGAAAAAAATAAAATTTAAGAGGGGGTTGGGGGCAACTCTTTGTCTTGGGCCCCCAATCTTTTCTGACCCTAGCAACACCCCTGCGTACAGCTAATAGTGGCAGCCTAAATATGGGGGCCACAGTGCAATGTTATCATTTGGGGCCCCCACTGTAAATTTTTGCCTGGGGCCCCACTTTGTCTAAAACCGGCCCTGGGCGAGGGGTGTGGGTGAAGTGGAGGCTGCCGTAACACAGCGCAGCAGGGGAGGCGGTGTCAGAGGGTCTTAGACATGTTTGTGAGGCGAAGGAAGGCAAGCTTGTGAGAGGTCATGAATCATATGAAACTTATTGCAGATTGAGCGGGCATTCCAGAGTGCTCCAGAGAGAGGGAGCGGGGGGGGGGGGGGGGGTGTCAGGGGCACGGGTTTTATGTTGGAAGGATAGCGGTAGTTTATATTAGATAGGGAGTGGTAGGAGGGGGTAGTAATGGGAGGTATGAGCTGTGGGGTTCCTGGGTTGGGAGATATGTCGCCAGCAGTGAGGAGGAGCAGAGAAAGGGAGAGCAGGTGTGAGGAGAGTGGCCAGCTTGTTTTATTAGGACAGATTTGAGGTTGAGGAGCAGGTCAGCAGAGGAGGACAGGTGGGGAGGTAAGAGTGCAGTGGAGATGATTATTAGGTTAGAGAGTGCTGGGGTTTGTGGATAGTGAAGGAGAGTGAGGATTAGTGGAGCAAACACTGTAAGGGCATAGGTAATCATGGTGAAGGAGTAAGATGGGTTAATAGAGAAGCTAGATCCAAGTAATTAGAAGTCCTTATTCAGCAGACATACCCAAGAGAGACTAATACATAGAGTGGGCTCCTGACTCCTGCCGTAACTAACTGCAGATGAAATAACTGCGGCGTCTGTATGCTTAGCTGCGTGATGCTTTGCTGCAGGGATGCGCGTGTCTGAGCCCACATGCACACCTTAAGATGCTACAAAATTTATAGGACTGAGTAAAGGATCAGGTGAGAGGGATTGTGGGACCTGATTGGGGATAAATTAGCAATTGGCCAACAACCCAGGAGAAGTTACATGATCAAAGGCACTGAGCCTCTGGCTACACACATATGCTGTAACACCTCTTTACACAAGATAATATCTCCTGTGACCCCAGCATGGATATGCAGCAGTAAGTGTTCAACCCCTTTCTGACCTCGGACGGGATAGTACATCCGAGGTCAGATCCCCTGCTTTGATGCGGGCTCCGGCAGTGAGCCCGCATCAAAGCTGGGACATGTCAGCTGTTTTGAACAGCTGACATGTGCCCGCAATAGCGGCGGGTGAAATCGCGATTCACCTGCCGCTATCAAACGCAGACAGCGGCATTTAACCGTCGCTTACGGCCGGAAATGATCGCATCGCCGACACCCGTCACATGATCGGGGGTCAGCGATGCTTCTGAATAGTAACCATAGAGGTCCTTGAGACCTCTATGGTTACTGATCCCCGGCAGCTGTGATCGCCACCCTGTGGTCGGCGCTCACAGCACACCTGCATTTCTGCTACATAGCAGCGAACATCAGATCGCTGCTATGTAGCAGAGCCAATCGTGTTGTGCCAGCGTCTAGCCTCCTATGGAGGCTATTGAAGCATGGCAAAAGTAAAAAAAAAATAAAAAATATATAAAAGTTTAAATCACCCCCCTTTCGCCCCATTCAAAATAAATCAATAAAAAAAATAATCAAACCTACACATATTTGGTACGGCCGCGTTCAGAATCGCCCGATCTATCAATAAAAAAAAGCATTAACCTGATCGCTAAACTGCGTAATGAGAAAAATTCGAAACGCCAGAATTACGTGTTTTTGGTCGCCGTGATATTGCATTAAAATGCAATAACGGGAGATCAAAAGAACGTATCTGCACCGATATGCTATCATTAAAAACGCCAGCCCGGCACGCAAAAAATAAGCCCTCATCCGACCCCAGATCATGAAAAAATGGAGACGCTACGAGTATCGGAAAATGGCGCAAATGTTTTTTTTTGTTGTTGTTTTTTTAGCAAAGTTTGGAATTTTTGTTCACCACTTAGATAAAAAATAACCCAGTCATGTTAGGTGTCTATGAACTCGTACTGACCAGGAGAATCATAATATCAGGTCATTTTTAGCAGTTAGTGAACCTAGCCAAACAAAAAACCAGTGTGGGACTGCACTTTTTTTTTGCAATTTCACCACACTTGGAATTTTTTTTCTTGTTTTCTAGTACATGACATGGTAAAACCAATGATGTCGTTCAAAAGTACATCTCCCGCAAAAAATAAGCCCTCACAAGGCCATATTGACGGAAAAATAAAAAAAGTTATGGCTCTGGGAAGGAAGGGAGCGAAAAATGAACATGGAAAAATGGAAAATCCCAAGGTTATGAAGGGGTTAATACAACAAATGAATTTAGCAAACATTCAGCAGGCACGTTAAAGGAAATGTTGCAGGATGATAGGCAGCAGTTGCCAGGAAGCGGAGATTGTACCATTAAAGGAAATGTGATGAGACTCGTCTAATGGAATTGTCCAGTGTATATTGGAAGTTGAAAATGTCCCCAGGCCGATGTGATGTGCCCTATACAGATGTCATCTGGTGTTTGTCAGATTAGCGCTGAGGCCACCAGTGGGCTCCTGATGATGTGCTCCGCTATGGCTCCAGTACCCGCTATACCCCGGTCATCACACAGGAGCTGTGGTCTCATGTAATGTACTGTTCAATACTCTGATAATAAGAATATATCCATATAAAGCGTGCATTGTGGTGGGTATATTACCTCCTCAGGTGTAACCGTGCCTCCTGCTGCAGTATCCTCAGTGGTATAGCAGATAAATACCCGAAACTCAAAGCAACTTCAAAATGTGTTTTTTGTTTTTTTTTCAATAAAATATTGTTTCTTTGTCCTGATTGTTTCTAGTCTGATCCATAGCACACACAACAGCTGTTTCCTCCCCCCAGGAAGAGGCCAAAACTGCAGAGGAAGAAGTAGAGAGGCTGAGAATGTTATGATTGGGTTGATATAGTTAACGGGCATTACTCCAGAGATGTAAAAACCAATGGTCACCCAAAGGGGTAACTACCATGAAGAGATCCAGAGTAACGGTAATTAAGGCTTTTATTGGAGAACTTTTATAAAATGCCCTAGCACCCTAACATAAGGTGGAGGCTAAGTGCAGTACATCATTAGTTTATATCAATTGCAAGGTAGTGATATCATAAAGACATATTCATTTCAGTACATCCTAGCTGCCTAAGCATGCCCATAATACACAAACAGTGCCAATGTACATAATCAATTCCTATAATATCTACCTGCAGACAGCACAGCGTTCCACCTCACCCCAACGCACGTTTCGCACCAGGCTTCTTCCGGGGATGATCATGAATATGTCTTTATGATATCACTACCTTGCAATTGATATAAACTAATGATGTACTGCACTTAGCCTCCACCTTATGTTAGGGTGCTTATGCATTTTATAAAAGTTCTCCAATAAAAGCCTTAATTAACGTTACTCTGGATCTCTTCATGGTAGTTACCCCTTTGGGTGACCATTGGTTTTTACATTGCATTTGGAAGTGCCAGCTTTATCTACTTTGGACGTTGGTAATCGTATCCATTACTCCAGAGATCTATTTTTTCTTCTTCTCTCCAATGTATCGATAATCCCACTAAGTTAATTACTTGTATTGTATTCTCTTCTTTAGCACTTGAGCATGCTCGCTCCTCACTAGGTAAGAGTGTCTTCAACGTGCTTGAATACCATGTTCTAGTCCCCACGGTTGCATGTCTCATGGCTGTTAGACACATGCAGCTGTGGGGACTCGAATATAATATTTGAGCACACAAGCGAGCGCCCTCATCACTTCTAGTAACCAAACATTAAACCCAGAGGAATCTGTAGGCACCAGCGATATGCATGGGATGTCTGGGAGCAGACTCCTCTTCTGGGTGATCCTACCATTATTTCCATGGTGCTCTGTCAGTTATAACTACACCCGACGCATTCCACATCTTAGGTTTTCCCTTATTTTAGGCATTATGTAGGTTACTTGTGAATCTCTGGTTTTATACTATTTTATCTGCCTTATTTGGGGGACTTCTATATACCGCTCCTTGACCTGTGGGGGTGACCTGGTCATTCGCATCTACAGGGGTTTATGATGACCACTGGATAGACAACTATACATCTATACGGGGGGGTTATGTATTGGGGATCTCCTTCCCTGAGTGCACAGACCTATTAGACATGATCCTGGTAGATTTGTATGGATTAGTATATGGCTCTACTGTACAGGCCACCACTAGCCTCGGTAACATCTGTTATATATTCTGCTCTACACAGGTTTATGATGTTCCAGTGCATTTATTTTTCATTACGATTTGTGTTTCTCGGCTACTGTGCAATTTACAAATTGATCACCTGTAATGTACAGACTTAGCTTAGTCCATGATACGCGGTACTCTGTGGGGTTTTATGTCACTTATAGTCCTTTTCTAATACAATTCTTTATTTAGGTGTGCACATTACTAGTGTGTTTCTATTCTCGTCTGGCATCTAATTGTGATAAATTACCAGAGCTACCGCCTCACCAACATCGGAGCAACCTACTTTCTCCTTCCCCACCATCCTGTAGAATGTAAGCCCGCAAGGGCAGGGTCCTCGCCCCTCTGGATCAGTCTGTCAGTTTACTGTAAGTGATATCTGTAATTTGTATGTAACCCCTTCGCATGTACAGCACCATGGAATCAATGGTGCTATATAAATAATAATAATGGGGCACCTATAGTTATATACAGTGGTGGCCAAAAGTATTCACACCCCTGCAATTCTGTCAGATAATACTCAGTTTCTTCCTGAAAATGATTGCAAACACAAATTCTTTGGTATTATTATCTTCATTTAATTTGTCTTAAATGAAAAAACACAAAAGAGAATGAAGCAAAAAGCAAAACATTGATCATTTCACACAAAACTCCAGAACTGGGCCAGACAAAAGTATTGGCACCCTCAGCCTAATACTTGGTTGCACAACCTTTAGCCAAAATAACTGCGACCAACCACTTCCGGTAACCATCAATGAGTTTCTTACAATGCTCTGCTGGAATTTTAGACCATTCTTCTTTGACAAACTGCTCCAGGTCCCTGATATTTGAAGGGTGCCTTCTCCAAACTGCCATTTTTAGATCTCTCCACAGGTGTTCTATGGGATTCAGGTCTGGACTCATTACTCGCCACCTTAGAAGTCTCCAGTGCTTTCTCTCAAACCATTTTCTAGTGCTTTTTGAAGTGTGTTTTGGGTCATTGTCCTGCTGGAAGACCCATGACCTCTGAGGGAGACCCAGCTTTCTCACACTGGGCCCTACATTATGCTGCAAAATTTGTTGGTAGTCTTCAGACTTCATAATGCCATGCACACGGTCAAGCAGTCCAGTGCCAGAGGCAGCAAAGCAACCCCAAAACATTAGGGAACCTCCGCCATGTTTGACTGTAGGGACAGTGTTCTTTTCTTTGAATTCCTCTTTTTTTTCTCATGTAAACTCAATGTTGATGCCTTTGCCCAAAAAGCTCTACTTTTGTCTCATCTGACCAGAGAACATTCTTCCAAAACGTTTTAGGCTTTTTCAGTTAAGTTTTGGCAAACTCCAGCCTGGCTTTTTTATGTCTCGGGGTAAGAAGTGGGGTCTTCCTGGGTCTCCTACCATACAGTCCCTTTTCATTCAGACGCCGACGGATAGTAGGGGTTGACACTGTTGTACCCTCGGACTGCAGGGCAGCTTGAACTTGTTTGGATGTTAGTCGAGGTTCTTTATCCAACATCCGCACAATCTTGCGTTGAAATCTCTTGTCAATTTTTCTTTTCCGTCCACATCTAGGGAGGTTAGCCACAGTGCCATGGGCTTTAAACTTCTTGATGACACTGTGCACGGTAGACACAGGAACATTCAAGTCTTTGGAGATGGACTTGTAGCCTTGAGATTGCTCATGCTTCCTCACAATTTGGTTTCTCAAGTCCTCAGACAGTTCTTTGGTCTTCTTTCTTTTCTCCATGCTCAATGTGGTACACACAAGGACACAGGACAGAGGTTGAGTCAACTTTAATCCATGTCAACTGGCTGCAAGTGTGATTTATTTATTGCCAACACCTGTTAGGTGCCACAGGTAAGTTACAGGTGCTGTTAATTACACTAATTAGAGAAGCATCACATGATTTTTCGAACAGTGCCAATACTTTTGTCCACCCCCTTTTTTATGTTTGGTGTGGAATTATATCCAATTTGGCTTTAGGACAATTCTTTGTGTTTTTTCATTGGACAAATTAAATGAAGATAACAAAGAATTTGTGATTGCAATCATTTCCAGGAAGAAACTGAGTATTATCTGACAGAATTGCAGGGGTGCCAATACCTTTGGCCACAACTGTAATGGTTGTGCCTCTACTTTTCTTATGGTATGCAAACATGTTGTTATTGTGATTAATGGTGGTCTCCTATTCTAATTAATGGGCGCTGGCATCTCCATGTTGTCCCAGCAATTGGTTCATAAGTCAAATTCTAAAACAGATTTAATATAACTACAATAATCCCAACCAAGCGTCTGGCAACAGAATTGGACACATACAGTCTGACATCAGATAAGTCAGAATATATCTACCCCCCTGGACCAATAGCCCAGATGCTTTTAAAGCTTTTGCAGATGGATGCCTTTCGGTCCATACTTTGCATCAGTATTTGTAAGCACAAACTAGAGGAGTAAGTTGAACGCGGAAGATATATAAATTTTTTTTGTGTGTTTCTTTTCCACTCCTAATTTTGGAAAAAGGACAATTTCAGATGAGTGCAACACAGGCAGATTTTTGTGCAATAAAAGGTATCTATAAAACCTGTATCCAAGCTAAACAATTGCCATAATATTCATTCTATTTACTAGGTAAAAAAAAAAAAGAGCCTGAGCGGAGGAGAGGGCCTCCCAGAATTAGGACAAGATCATGGAGCGGTTCAGTTTTATTTTCTTGTGAAAAGGACACTTGGTTCTGCCATCACACTACTCCCACACAGTCTCTGTGCTCTACTTTCTAATAAATATACGTTTTAGCTAGAAGAAGCTGCGTCTGGCTGGTCGGCCCCTGACAGATGCATGAACAAGTCTCCTAGTTCAGACACTTCATCATCCGTACTGGGGACGCTTCGATTTTCTCGATCTTCAATAAAGTCCCAGAGCCTGACTGCATTAAAGAACTGTAACGAAATAGAACAATGGATTATATGGTCGTATACGACGTTTATCAGCCATATAGTCATGCGCCATCTATTGTGAAGTAGTGACCGGTAAGGTCCCCAATACACATTAGACCAAAGTTGGCCGAACACAGGATCGACCACCAGACTAACATGTACGGAGACTTCACGACTCATTGCCCAATGTCATCTGTTGGGAGAAGGGATCTAACCGCAGATTCCTTTGTTCTCCATGAAGAGGAGTCTGACCGCAGCTCACATAGGGGACACGAGAACTGTCGGCCAAGCAGAGAGTACCCGAGTCTATTCAGGAGAGCTGATGGCTGAATAATCATTCTGCCGACAGCCATCTCAAGTGCAGGGGGTGACAGGACTTTAATGTCATCACAGTCGGAGTTTTAGTGATACAGTAAATTAAGAGATTTTGCATAAATATACACGCACCCTCACTGTGCCCTCTGATCCAAGCTGTTTTCTTGGCTTCTCGGGGTCTGCTCTGGTTCCATCTGGGTATGCATGCAGGTACAGGCACTTACCCCCAAAGGGGCAGGTGCTGCGTCCCTGATCAAAATACTTGCAGGCCTTTTTACTAAAACAGAAAAATAGGAATATTTTACAATAATACACACATTTTCCCCACATTCTTCTCTGACCAGTACAACCTGGCAATGGCCACACAGCCAATACGACGGCTCTTTATAAAGCATTGTACAAACATGGAAACAACCCAGAGAAAGAGACTGCACTAGTTGTCAGATGGGTGAAGGTTTTTTTTTCCCCCTTCACAAATTGTTCCTCACATTGAAATGCCCATTATGTCATTATATTTCATTTTTATTATTTTAATTGGCTCTCTGCTGTAACTGGAGCTGGTAAATTAGCCCAAATTACAAGGGACCTTCAGCCTCCTGGCTGCATAGCACAGGTGACTGGGTGTCCTAGGACCCAACATCTCCTGCTTTCTCCCTACATCCAGCGATCACGACCGCTGAGTCCAGAGGAGAAAGCAATGTCACCGCTTCCTACACTGTATACACGGAACTTGTTCAGCGCTGTGTATACAGCAATCAGGAAGGCAGAGATGATAATAAACCCTCTCTGCCTTCTCTATGTAGAGTTGGCTGTGTCTGACAGCCAGCTCCCACCATCCCTCCCGCAGCTACATCATCTCAAGCAGATGCACTACTATGCAGTTACGTTTTAATACATGACTACAGAGTAGAACGCGGCATCCTGGACCTGCAAAAGTCCTCTTCTATTTAACAATTCCCAGGTGGCGCGACACCTGCACCCACCCCAGGCTGCGGCAGCATCTCTCCAGGCCACAACCTCCAACCCAGGCTGTGGCAGCATCTCTCCAGGCACCGGCACCCAACCCACACTGCAGCAGCATCTTTCCAGGCCGCGACTTCCAACCCAGGCTGCGGCAGCATCTCTCCAGGCCGCGACTACCAACCCAGGCTGCGGCAGCATCTCTCCAGGCCACAGCACCCAACCCAGGCCCCGACACCTGCACCCACCCCAGGCCGCGGTAACATCTCTCCAGGCCACGGTAACATCTCTCCAGGCCGCGGCACCTGCACCCACCACAGGCAACGGCACCTGCACCCACCACAGGCCGCAGCAGCATCTCTCCAGGCCGTGGCACCTGCACCCAACCCAGGCTGCGGCAGCATCTCTCCAGGCCGCAGCACCGGCACCCACCCCAGGCTGCGGCAGCATCTCTCCAGGCACCTGCACCCACCCCAAGCTGTAGCAGCATCTCTCTAGACTGTGGCATCTGCACCCACCCCAGGTTGCGGCAGCATCTCTCTAGACTGTGGCACCTGCACCCACCCCAGGCCGCAGCAGCATCTCTCCAGGCCGTGGCACCTGCACCCAACCCAGGCTGCGGCAGCATCTCTCCAGGCCGCAGCACCGGCACCCACCCCAGGCTGCGGCAGCATCTCTCCAGGCACCTGCACCCACCCCAAGCTGTAGCAGCATCTCTCTAGACTGTGGCATCTGCACCCACCCCAGGTTGCGGCAGCATCTCTCCAGGCCCTCTCTCAGATTAGATGGGAGACAGACACTTACCCCATGCCTTGCTTAAAAGCATCAATAAGTTCATCCTTCTTGCTCTGATCTTCTACCCAGTACACGCTAGGAATCACAAACTCGGAAATAACACGACATTCTGGGCACGACCTGATGAGGAAACAAGGAACATTACAGAGGAATAGACACAGGGTTTATGTTAAAAGTGATGAAATCAGACGTGTATTATTATTTGATTGCATAAAGGTAATTAAGATTTAGAGAGTCTCAGCCTTCACATTTTACGGTGGGGCGACTTATAAAACATTCTAACGTCCAGTGATAGAGCGGCGGTGCAGCTGATCTAATGTCTGTGTGCTGTTGGATCACTTTTTTGGGAGCGCGTCGTGGTCACACTTACTTTATAACCGGATTCTCAAACTGTTTGGCACATCGCCACTGTCTGATGCAGGAGAGGCAATATGTATGGCAGCAGTTCGACAGGATTCCGAACCTACGCTCCGAGGGGGAAGGCTTCTCATACACCACCTCCATGCAGATACTGCACACTTTGTCTTGGCTGGCCTGGAAAGCAAAAGCCTTTTCCATCTCGTGTTCAAATGCCGCCATGCACAACTGGGAAGGAAGCAAATACGGGCGATTATCCGCAGTCCTAGAAATAATGCATTAACGGGATCTCTGGAAAGTGCTCAACACTAATGTAATAGAGATATAAAATGTAACTTTTTGTATAGCTTAACATACTATTTTTTTTTTATATAAAATGTGTAATCAGCACATCCAGGTTATTGACACTGATGACTACGACTTTCCCGCACCTTTTCGTGGGATTTTCTCTGTTCCTGGTCATATGGATGAAGAACTTGTAGGTTGCAAATCTCACACATGTCTCCATGAATGTAGACACAGGTTTCTCCAAAGTGACATGTCCCAGCGGCTGCATAGGGACAAAGCTGGTGGGGGGCTTCAAGATAGGGGGCTGTCATTTCTACTTCTTCTAATCCAGTGCAGATGGCTTCCAGGTAAGAATGTGGCTTTACGACCAGATCGGCGCCTTGTGCATCGCTGCAAGACTGCGGATTGGAAATTGGATCGACTCGGCTCTTCTCTTCCGTCTGTCCGCATAGATCTGATTACAAAAGATATAACATTAGACACTTTATTTCTCCCATCAGCTGAAGGAAAAGAGATACTGTGTTAGGCCGGCTTCACAAGTACATGCTGCAATGTAACAGCAGCAACTTGAGCTGAGCTCCAATCGCTGCTGCTTAACCATCTAGATGCTGCTGTCAATCACTGACAGCACAATTTACATGATTCTAAATGTTTTGGGCATCTGTTCCCTGTGATGCAATTGTCTACTTAAGGCCAACGATGACACCATCTTACTGCTCCTGAAAAGCCCGACCTAAGGAGCGCAGGTTCACATCCCCTAGGGGGGATAAAAAGTTATGCATAAAGAAAAATGGATGGGAAGAGAAACATGGAAGGCTAAACTACTGTACATACCACGATCTCGGAGAACGATAGCCTTCTTCTCTCGCTTGTGCGGGGTGGTCTTGGTGACATCTGGAGGGGCTTCCACTGGCAATGACGATGCAGGAGGGGCCTCGACCGAAGCTGCTGGGACATCTTGAGGGTAATAAACCATAGGAGAGCTGGTAGGCTTAACATGATCATATCTGGAAAACAAACATATATATGATGCTGAGCTGTGACCCGAGAGTTTGCGCCTTAATGCGATGTGTCATGGTAATCAGCAATGTGTAAGCTCCGTACCTGCAGCGGGACCCATAGGCGCACTGGCCTTTTTGGTAGAATCGGCAGATAGAAGAAGGTTTACTGTTCGCCAAGTCATGAGAGAACAAACAGCGGTTTCCTTCTCGACACACCCCATGTATGAAGTATCTGAGGACACAGAATGAAGATGTTACAGGAGCAATGGAAGAAACAAAAGGGTCAAATCTGAAGTCCTACATTATGTGTCGAAAAGAAACTCGGCTAAAGATGATCAGACATTACCGTCCATCACGGCACAACTATTTTTTTAACCTGGACCATATTTTATAGGCAGCACGCATTAAATTTACTAGCAGCGTGCTCTGCGCCCAACATGTGGCTACAATACTCTCCAGCACAATATCAAAGGGAACTCGGCAGCATGCATCTGCAGTCAGATTCCCTCTAAGAAGCATCAACAATGGTCGTGCATGTCCAACGAGGGCAGATGGCTGGGTTCAGGGATGGTTCTACAGATGCAAGCATGGCCCTGGTGCGAATGTTGAGACTTGTCTGTGGTTCGGGCATGAGACACAGGTTTGGGTTGGGCACAGATCTTGAGGTTCAGGTAAGGACGCAGGAGCCGAGTATGATGGTCTTAGGACCTTATTTATTAAGGTGCAATTAAACATCGAGTGCGGAAAGACAGAACAGTCCAGAACGGATCAATGTGGAAAACAAAAAACAGATTAATTTCTAGCTAATATTCCAGTTTTAAGAAGAAAACTTTTGAAATGTGACAAGTTTTGCTTAGTGGGGTCCGGATGTAGAAACCCCCTGTGATCACTAAAACAACGAAGCAGAAGCGGCTCTCTGAGGCTATGTGCGCACGTTGAGCATTTGCTTTCAGAAATTTCTGCAACGTTTCTGCATACCTTGGCAAGATAAACACTGCAGAAAAAAAAAGCGCAGTTTTGGTGAATTTTTGCACAGATATGAAGGCTTTTTGAGCTAAATATATTTAGAAAAAAAGTTTTGTGATGCAATTTCTTGGTTCCACACCACCTTTTTCGTGCTCACGCAGTGTGGCATCAGAGTAATGGGATTAGGGCTTGGTGTCAGAAGAGGTTATTGACACCTAGCTCTAGGATTAGTAATGAAAAGGTGTCAGCCCGAAACCCTCATTACTAAGCCGATAAGACTGATATCCAAGAAGTATATTTTCTCCTTGCAGAGATTGACATGCTAAGCATGTCGAGATGAGGAGACTTAAAGCCGCAATGCTCCTCTGGGAAATATGCTAATTATGCAAATTGTCTCTTCAGAGAGGAAGAGAACTAGAACTCTCCAATAGGTGGCACTAGAGTTCTAGTTCTCTTCCTCTCTGAAGAGACAATTTGCATAATTAGGATAAGACTTAAGGTACCTTCACATTAAGCGACGCTGCAGCGATACAGACGATGCCGATCGCTGCAGCGTCGCTGTAGAGCTGTCACACAGACAGCTCTCCAGCGACCAACGATGCCGAGGTCCCTGGGTAACCAGGGTAAACATCGGGTTGCTAAGCGCAGGGCCGCGCTTAGTAACCCGATGTTTACCCCGGTTACCAGTGTAAAATGTTAAAAAAACAAACACACATACTCACCTTCGCGTCCCCCCGCGTCCGCTTCCTGCACTGACTGAGTGCCGGCCCTAACAGCAGAGCGGTGACGTCACCGCTGTGCTGTGCTTTCACTTTATGGCCGGTGCTCAGTCAGTGCAGGAAGCGGACGGCGGGGGACGCGAAGGTGAGTATGTGTGTTTGTTTTTTTACATTTTACACTGGTAACCAGGGTAAACATCGGGTTACTAAGCGCGGCCCTGCGCTTAGTAACCCGATATTTACCCTGGTTACCATTGTAAAACATCGCTGGTATCGTTGCTTTTGCTGGCAAACAACGATACACGGCGATCTGACGACCAAATAAAGTTCTGAACTTTAATCAACGACCAGCGATATCACAGCAGGATCCTGATCGCTGCTGCGTGTCAAACACAACGATATCGCTATCCAGGATGCTGCAACGTCACGGATCGCTAGCGATATCGTTTAGTGTGACGGTACCTTTACACACACACATTGTCACTAGCCGAAGGAAAGATGAAGGCTGGAGGCAGATGTTCATAGTCTGGGAAGGAGCCAATAGCCAAAGGTTCCCAGGTTATTAATATCAGCTCACAGCTGTTTGCTTACACTTTACTGGCTAGTTTACAAGGGCACCCCAGAAAAAATTGACATAGGGCTCCCCTATAAAATCTAACCAGGAAAGGCTAGGCAGACAGCTGTAAGCTGATATTAATAACCTGGGAACCTTTGGCTATTGGCTCCTTCCCAGAATATTAACATCTGCCTCCAGCCCTCATCTTTCCTTCGGCTGGTGACAATGTGTGTGTGTTAGTCTTTACTTAGCCTCGCTCTTCCCACTTGCCCTGTAGCGGTGGCAAGTGGGGTTCATATTTGTGGGGTTCATATTTGTGGGGTTGATGTCACTTTTGTATTGTCAGGTGATATCAAGCCCACAGTTAGTAATGGAGTGGCTTCTATACGCCACCTATCCATTAGTAACCTCATAATGATATTAGAAAAAACAGAGACACCCAGAATAAAGTCCTTTATTTGAAATAATGACACCGAGTCCTTTAATGAATCTTAATTAAACCATACTTACCAAATGCCTAATCCACCGAAGCCAATTTCTCCTGCAACAAAAATAAAATAAACTGCAATATTCCTCACCTTTCTGCAGATATGATCCATAATGTCCCACGATGATCCTGATCACTTCGAGAGCAGTCACTGATACACTGAAGGAGGTAATCGCTCCCGCAGTGTATCGCTGGCGGCCGGGTAGAGCGGTCACATCTCCCAGTACACGGGAGAGTATATAGTGGTTTATTATTTTACATTTTTTCTAGGAGATGAGGGCATCGGGGATTTGGTATTAGGCGAGTATAATGGGTTTTTATTTGAATATGTATGTAATTATTTTATCTTTTATTTATTTTATTTTTTTTTAACTGTGAGCACAGGTGTAGGCTGTCCAGACTACGTCTCCCATCAGCGGCACTGTTATCAGTGACAGCAAACGTAGCCCGATGGGAGCAGTAGTCTCATCAGCCCACTCATGCTGACCTGCGGTAAGCTTTTTACAGCAGGTTATCGTCACAGCTGACATCTTGAACCCGCGGGATCCTGACCGACAGAGTTACCAGCGGTAGCGTTACCGTGGGTCACAGTCACGCTGACATCTGACATGAACCCGCAGTGCTCTGACAGACGGTCTTACCGGCACTAGCGTTACTGCCACTAAGAACCACAGCGCCGGTGTTTCTTTCCCACGCTGTCACACAGATGACAGTGTGTGAAACACCATAGGAAGCTGGTAAAACGCAAACAAAAACTCAGCAAATCCGCAAACATTTTTATACCTGCGTTTTTGCTGCGGATTTAACTGAGTGAATTGAAGTCAATGGGTGGGGAAACGCTGCAGAAACGCAAGAAGAATTGACATGCTGCAGAAAAAAAACGCTGCAAATACGCACGAAAATTTACTAATCATGTGTACAGGACTTCAGGATTGTCACTGAATTAGCTTGCATAAGGATTCCATAGCGGTTTGGCCCATTTCTGCGCGGAAAAAGCACTGCGAAAACGCATCAAAAACGCACTTTGTGCACACAGCCTGACAGTTCTGCGTTCCTCCAACAATAAGGACTGGTGGCCACAATGGCCAAAACCAAGAGGTGAAAGCTGCTCTTCTCCGAGACCACGGACAGGCTCAATAGAAAGTACAGAGTTCATCTTCAGCGATGTGGTCGGCTGAGGGCTCCCTCTCCTTTGTCTTCGCCATGGGTGGTGGTCTCGGCACCAGTGTACCCACCAAAACTTCATATGTCATTATTACATGACGAAAGTTTTCTAAAAGTTCAGTTACATTTTAAAAGGCGAGTTGAGTCTTCAAATACATCTAAAAAGTCTTGTAACATGGGAAGGTACGGTCTTGTGATGAGGGTGTAGGCCAGGTACCGTCCAGGATTATGGTGCAGTTATGGGTCATGTATAGGTACGGATTGGGAATGTTCAAATATTAGGGTCTAATACCTGAACTCACAAGATCAATTATCACAGACCCGCTGTCTGACCAGGATCTGCAGCCATAACACAGATGATAAAATGTGGCCAACACCAGGTGGCCTAAATAAACCCGAACTAAGAATGTGAATTGGGCACAAATCTGGATAAACGAAGTGTAGAGGGGCGGTAGGGCCGGGTACGGTTCTTGCCCAGATTATTTGAGGCCGAGGCACAGAGAGAGGCAAATCTTTCCAAGATGCTTGTGACTGGTGGGTGGGCTTATGCAACTCTATTCCCTTCTCACACAGTGGCCCCTGGTCGTGTGAAAACAGGGTCTCATTGGAGTTATTGTCACCTTTCCGCAGGATCGGTGATAACTTACTGATCGATAAGGGTCCAACTGCTGGGACCTGCACCGATCGGCAGTGTGGGCATGTTACCCTCGTGTGAACGGAGCAGCAGAGCACATGCTCATCGGCCACTGCATCCATCCATTTGCCAACAGACCCCACGATCAACAATCACTGGAGAACCCCTTTATTTATCAGGATCGGACGGGGTCCCAGTGGTCCACACCCCCACGATCAACAAGTGATCATTGGAGAACCCCTTATTCTCAGGATGGCAGGGTCCCAGTGGTCTCACCGCTCATCGTATGGCAGGGGCCCAGTGGTCGCCCCGCTGATCCTATGGGAGGGGCCCACTGGTCGCCCCGCTGATCCTATGGGAGGGGCCCAGTGGTCGCCCCACTGATCCTATGGGTGGGGCCCAGTGGTCGCCCCGCTGATCCTATGGGAGGGTCCCAGTGGTCGCCCCGCTGATCCTATGGGAGGGTCCCAGTAGTCGCCCCGCTGATCCTATGGGAGGGTCCCAGTAGTCGCCCCGCTGATCCTATGGGAGGGGCCCAGTGGTCGCCCCGCTGATCCTATGGGAGGGGCCCAGTGGTCGCCCCGCTGATCCTATGGGAGGGGCCCAGTGGTCGCCCCGCTGATCCTATGGGAGGGTCCCAGTGGTCGCCCCCGCTGATCCTATGGGAGGGTCCCAGTAGTCGCCCCGCTGATCCTATGGGAGGGGCCCAGTAGTCGCCCCGCTGATCCTATGGGAGGGGCCCAGTGGTCGCCCCCGCTGATCCTATGGGAGGGGCCCAGTAGTCGCCCCGCTGATCCTATGGGAGGGGCCCAGTGGTCGCCCCCGCTGATCCTATGGGAGGGGCCCAGTAGTCGCCCCGCTGATCCTATGGGAGGGGCCCATTGGTCGCCCCGCTGATCCTATGGGAGGGGCCCAGTGGTCGCCCCGCTGATCCTATGGGAGGGGCCCAGTGGTCGCCCCCGCTGATCCTATGGGAGGGTCCCAGTAGTCGCCCCGCTGATCCTATGGGAGGGGCCCATTGGTCGCCCCGCTGATCCTATGGGAGGGGCCCAGTGGTCGCCCCGCTGATCCTATGGGAGGGTCCCAGTAGTCGCCCCCGCTGATCCTATGGGAGGGGCCCATTGGTCGCCCCCGCTGATCGCCCCGCAGTAACACCGGACAGTATATAGTCAGGCCCCTGACCTCCTGGTGATGGAGGAAAATCTCCCCGCTCCCCACACTGTCCTCCCCTGTAGAGAACCCTCCCCCCCAGGCAGAGCCCCTCCACATGTACTACCCACCCCCTGACACTCCGCACAGTCCCGCCCACTAGCAGCACGGTCCCGGGCCCCCCTCACCCCAGTCCGTACACAGGGCAGACCCCACAGGACCGGGCGCCCTCACCTGCACGTCACGTGTTTTGTGCTCATGGCTCCGTCCAGACAACGGCCACACGCGTGTTATTGTCGCGCAGAGGTCTCCTGCAGACTCCTCCCCTTCTTCTCCTTGCCCCGCCCCCCAGCTGCCGCCGGTATGACGTCAAGAAGCGGTGCAGCTCAATAGCTCTTCCGGCGATAAACATGTCCGCAGCGCCTTAGTTCCGGAGCATCCCGTCACTTATTTTTTCCCTAAACATGAATGCGTCCCTCCCCCCTCCTAGGATTAACCCATCACATCCTGACAGTGAGAAAAGCGGACTCCCCGCACAAATCTATATACACGGCGATATACAAGTCCCTGCAGCGCGGAAACGCTGTGGAGAGTCACGCGTGGCGTATTTTTCCACTTATTTCGCTGCAACACATTCAGTTTGTGATTTTTTTTATACATATTAATGCAAATCTTACTCTTTGCCCTAAAACCGCAGCGTAAAATTCCCCGTATGTGAATTCTCGCCTTAGCGCGTGTTCACACTCAGCTTTTTGTAATGGTTTATAGATTTTGTGCCGAAATCCGCATGAAAAAACGCTTAAATCATCGGCTTTCTATTCTTTCATTGAAACCGCAGGAACTTTAGATCAGAAGCAAAACTCCAGCGCTGAAATAATAAAAAAAAAACCTCATGGAGTGCTGCAGGGAAGGTGCCATAAAAAATAATTTTATAACAAAAAAATTTAAAATAATAATGTTTTCATTAAAAAAACAAAACAAAATATCATTTGTTTTTAATGGATTAAAATATGAAAAATAATTTAAAAAGTTTTGATATGTTCCACTTTTAAACACTAGGGGGAGCAGCTGCTGAAATGTGCAATGAAAACCCAGTGCACATAGTGACCTAATGGGCCAACAAATAAGGGCCATAGCTCTAACCAAAAACCTACAGAAACACAGGGGTATACAGGCAAAGGTAAACGCCAAATCTTTATCAATCAAAAGGTCGAGACATATTAGCAGAATCTAAACATAAAGTGTGCGACATCGGCAAAGCCACACAAAACGGCTCCAGATACAGAAAATAATAGACATTAGATGACCAAGTAAATGGACAGTCAGGTGAAAGGTCATGTATATTATCTCCCGATTATAGTCATAATATTTAGAGACCAGTATAATATAAAGTGGACATAACCCTGTGCTGGACTAAACAAGAGCCGTGCAGAAAAGATTAAACCAATGGAATAGGGAGGTAAATAAACCTGTGTGGCAGCCACTGAGGCACCCCGACGCGCGTTTCGCATTCAGCTTCCCCCGAGGGGTGACGGTTCATTTATTTGGTTCTCAGTATTGCTCCTTCTTTAGAACTAGTGACTATAGTCCTGTGACTAATGCACAACTCTTTTTTCAGAAAAGATCTCTGTTATATTTCAAATGGTTTTTTTTTTCCATCTGTTTATTTCCTTGTAGGAGTTCATCATTCCACTTTCTATCCATTTTATCTTGATGTATACCTCTAGAGATCAATTATTTGATTGCTGTATTTTTTTGTATGTGAAATTCTTTCTGAGTGTATACTTACAATGTCTATTATTGGCTGTATCTGGAGGGGTTTTGCGTGGCTTTGCCGATGTCTGACACTCTGCTTTTAGGCTCTTTAACTATGTCTTAAAATTTTGTTCAATAAAGATTTGCCTTTTTATCTTTAGCTGTATCCTCCTGTGTTTCAATAGCTTTTTGGGGTTTATAGTTCTTTTTGCTAGTGTACAACTAGCTCAGATTACGACTGCAGTAAATGTGGGCGGGGTCTGATCACGTGTGTGATGTCACCGCTCCCCGCCCATACTGGGTGAAGTTTAGGACCACATTTTGTTGGTGAGTTCAAAGTGATACTGAGAAGTGGAAACACTGGAAAGTGTCACCGAGGACGGCCGGCAGAGCGGATTCTGGTAGTTGGTGCAACTCGCTGTATCATGCGCTGGTGTTAGATACATGAAGCATATCATGTGCTGCAATTAGATACATGGAGTGTAACACGCTGGCATTAGATACAGGGCTCAGTGTCGTATATCGCACAGGATGGGATTAGATATGCAGTGTCTAATGTATGCAATGCATCACACCGCTCCGTCCACTTCTATGGGAGCAGTGGTGTAATGTGTGACACCGTTCCGTCCACTATGGTGAGTGAGATGTATATCCTCCAGGACACTATTGTGAGTGAGGTGTATATCCTCCAGGACATTATTGAGAGTGGCGTGTATATCCTCCAGGACACTATTGTGAGTGAGGTGTATATCCTCCAGGACATTATTGAGAGTGGCGTGTATATCCTCCAGGACACTATTGTGAGTGAGGTGTATATCCTCCAGGACACTATTGTGAGTGAGATGTATATCCTCCAGGACACTATTGTGAGGTGTATATCCTCCAGGACACTATTGTGAGGTGTATATACTCCAGGACACTATTGTGAGTGAGGTGTATATCCTCCAGGACACGATTGTGAGTGAGATGTATATCCTCCAGGACACTATTGTGAGGTGTATATCCTCCAGGACACGATTGTGAGTGAGATGGTTATCCTCCAGGACACTATTGTGAGGTGTATATCCTCCAGGACACTATTGTGAGTGAGGTGTATATCCTCCAGGACACTATTGTGAGTGAGATGTATATCCTCCAGGACACTATTGTGAGGTGTATATCCTCCAGGACACTATTGTGAGGTGTATATACTCCAGGACACTATTGTGAGTGAGGTGTATATCCTCCAGGACACGATTGTGAGTGAGATGTATATCCTCCAGGACACTATTGTGAGGTGTATATCCTCCAGGACACGATTGTGAGTGAGATGGTTATCCTCCAGGACACTATTGTGAGGTGTATATCCTCCAGGACACTATTGTGAGTGAGGTGTATATCCTCCAGGACACTATTGAGTGAGGTGTATATCCTCCAGGACACTATTGTGAGTGGCGTGTATATCCTCCAGGACACTATTGTGAGTGAGGTGTATATCCTCCAGGACACTATTGTGAGGTGTATATCCTCCAGGACACTATTGTGAGTGAGGTGTATATCCTCCAGGACACTATTGTGAGGTGTATATCCTCCAGGACACTATTGTGAGTGAGGTGTATATCCTCCAGGACACTATTGTGAGTGAGGTGTATATCCTCCAGGACACTATTGTGAGGTGTATATCCTCCAGGACACGATTGTGAGTGAGATGTATATCCTCCAGGACACTATTGTGAGTGAGGTGTATATCCTCCAGGACACTATTGTGAGGTGTATATCCTCCAGGACACGATTGTGAGTGAGATGTATATCCTCCAGGACACTATTGTGAGGTGTATATCCTCCAGGACACGATTGTGAGTGAGATGGTTATCCTCCAGGACACTATTGTGAGATGTATATCCTCCAGGACACTATTGTGAGTGAGGTGTATATCCTCCAGGACACTATTGTGAGGTGTATATCCTCCAGGACACTATTGTGAGTGAGGTGTATATCCTCCAGGACACTATTGTGAGGTGTATATCCTCCAGGACACTATTGTGAGTGAGGTGTATATCCTCCAGGACACTATTGTGAGTGAGGTGTATATCCTCCAGGACACTATTGTGAGGTGTATATCCTCCAGGACACGATTGTGAGTGAGATGTATATCCTCCAGGACACTATTGTGAGGTGTATATCCTCCAGGACACGATTGTGAGTGAGATGGTTATCCTCCAGGACACTATTGTGAGGTGTATATCCTCCAGGACACTATTGTGAGTGAGGTGTATATCCTCCAGGACACTATTGTGAGGTGTATATCCTCCAGGACACTATTGTGAGTGAGGTGTATATCCTCCAGGACACTATTGTGAGTGAGGTGTATATCCTCCAGGACACGATTGTGAGTGAGATGTATATCCTCCAGGACACTATTGTGAGGTGTATATCCTCCAGGACACGATTGTGAGTGAGATGTATATCCTCCAGGACACTATTGTGAGGTGTATATCCTCCAGGACACGATTGTGAGTGAGATGTATATCCTCCAGGACACTATTGTGAGGTGTATATCCTCCAGGACACGATTGTGAGTGAGATGTATATCCTCCAGGACACTATTGTGAGGTGTATATCCTCCAGGACACGATTGTGAGTGAGATGGTTATCCTCCAGGACACTATTGTGAGGTGTATATCCTCCAGGACACTATTGTGAGTGAGGTTATATCCTCCAGGACACTATTGTGAGGTGTATATTCTCCAGGACACTATTGTGAGTGAGGTGTATATCCTCCAGGACACTATTGTGAGTGAGGTGTATATCCTCCAGGACACTATTGTGAGGTGTATATCCTCCAGGACACTATTGTGAGTGAGGTGTATATCCTCCAGGACACTATTGTGAGTGAGGTGTATATCCTCCAGGACACTATTGTGAGTGAGGTGTATATCCTCCAGGACACTATTGTGAGGTGTATATCCTCCAGGACACTATTGTGAGTGAGGTGTATATCCTCCAGGTCACTATTGTGAGTGAGGTGTATATCCTCCAGGACACTATTGTGAGGTGTATATCCTCCAGGACACTATTGTGAGTGAGGTGTATATCCTCCAGGACACTATTGTGAGTGAGGTGTATATATCCTCCAGGACACTATTGTGAGGTGTATATCCTCCAGGACACTATTGTGAGTGAGGTGTATATCCTCCAGGACACTATTGTGAGTGAGGTGTATATCCTCCAGGACACTATTGTGAGGTGTATATCCTCCAGGACACTATTGTGAGGTGTATGTCCTCCAGGACACAGAGAGCAGCTGCTGGGGACAGCTCAGGTGTTGTGCCGCTTCCTGTTTCATGTGACAGTCGGACAGCTCCTATGGCGACGTTCAGGGATCAGGAAGAAGCTGGAGCCCCGCAGCCTCTGGCACCATGTCTGGTGAAGTTCACACATTGTGACCGAGACATCTACAGCCGCTCTGTCCCTGAGCAGTGCCCTGTCTGTGGGCGCCGGCCGGTGAGCTCCTGGGCCCTGGAGCAGGCTCCCGTCAGCATTCCTAACCCTTTTGTTAATGCACACAGCGAGAAATGCTCTTTTGTACTGAAACCAACAAAAGGCCACTTTCTAGGGTAAGTTAATCATCAATGAGACCTAAGCTCTAGATTTTCTGGAAAATCGAAAGCTCCACTGATTCCTGGCAATGCAACAACCTTGAAAAATGGCAACTTTGGCATGACACGTCCATAAGATATCAGTGCGATGATCTATATATATAATCGTCTAAGGGGCACTTCCGTCTGTTTGTCTGTCTGTCACGGAAATCCCAAGTCGCTGATTGGTCGCGGCCAGCGGCCGCAACCAATCAGCGACGGGCACAGTCCGGCCGCGAAATGGCCGCTCCCTCCTCCACTGCAGTCAGTGCCCCCTCCATACTCCCCCCCCAAGTCACCACCCGCCGCCCACATAGCGTTTTAGCAGTCCGTTAAACCGACTGCGTTACACCGCGTCATAACGGCTCTGCTATATACTACATGGCTGTTATATACTACGTGGCTCTGCTATATACTTTGTGGATGTTATATACTACGTGGCTGCTATATACTACGTGGCTGTGCTATATACTACGTGGCTGTGCTATGTGGTTGTGCTATATACTACATGGCTGTTATATACTACGTGGTTGTGCTCCATACTACGTGGCTGTGCTATATACTATGTGGATGTTATATACTACGTGGCTGCTATATACTACGTGGCTGTGCTATATACTACGTGGCTGTGCTATATACTATGTGGCTGTGTTATATATACTACGTGGCTGTACTATATCCTGCACCCCGAACCCCCGACATCCAGCGCCCGAACCCCCGACATCCTGAGACAAATCAGTGACAGACGCAGTCCAGCCGTGAATTGACGCGGGATTTAAACCACGCTTCCCTGATTGGTCACGCCCGGCTGGCCGAGACCAATCAGCGATATTGGCACGGGATTTAAACACCGCTTCAGTGATTGGTCGCGCACGGCCGGCCGCGACCAATCAGCGATATTGGCGCAGTATTTAAACACTGCTTTGGTCATTGGTCGTGCCCGGCCACGACCAATGAGCGACAGGCGCAGTCCGGCCGCAAATTGGTGCCAGATGTGAACCACACTTCGCTGATCAGCCAGCCGGACGCGACCAATCAGCGATATTGGCGCGGAATTTAACCCCCACTCACAGCGTGACGTACATACATACATACATATTCTAGAATACCCGATGTGTTAGAATCGGGCCACCATCTAGTGGTCTAACTTGTAGCTAGATGTGTGGTGAGTACCTTGAACCTCCAAGTGCTTCACGAAATTTGATAACGTTTTTTCCACAAAAATGTTGTTTTAGCACCAGTTTTTTTATTTTCACAAGGGTGAAAGGAGAAAATGGACCCCAAAATTTGTTGTGCAATTTCTCCTAAGTACGCCGATACGCCACATGTGGTGGGAAACTACTGTTTGTACACACTGCCGAGCTCCAAAAGGAAGGAGTGACGTTTTGGAACGCAGACTTTGATGGAATTGTTTGTGGGCGCCATAACGCATTTGCAGAGCCCTATATTGAAATCGTTCTACCGTCTCCTGGCATGTGAATTTCACAATATGGTGGCATATATGAATTGTGTAGAGTGCATCAGGTTGGCATATGTACGTTGTGTAGAGTACATCGAGTCGTACAGAAATAACTTTAGTAGATCATGGATGAGATGTAGAGTTTGAAACAGTCGTTCATACACAGACCAGGTATGTCCAGGCAGGTGTCACCTTGACAAGTGGTGTCCTTTCGTATCCCCCTTTTGTAACACTTTGCACCTTTTCAGCGACCTTCCTCTCTTTGCAGTTTGAGGGACCTCACCTGGGAAAATATTAAGATGGGAGAAGGTATTACGCCCCACGTGTTGCGCCACACACGATGGCTTCAGCAGGGGCCCTGATACACTGTTCACTTAAAAATCCATGGTGGGAGTTTTAGATTCACGAGACCTGAAGTCTCACAAAAAAGCAGCTCATCAGATGATCACACAGTGTCTGTTGTGAGTTATTTGCATCCCCACTGATTTGTATGACCGTTTCTGATCCGTAAAAGCGGATAGGAATATGATCTGCTCTAATTGTCATGGATCCCACACTTGGATCTGTGATTCTCACAGCTAGGTGTATAGATGAATGAAACACTGTGGGTCACTGTGCCATCCGAGAAAACAAAATCAGATATGTGAATGCAGCCTTAGGTGTTGCAATGATTTACCAAGGATCAGGAAAATCATCACTTTGATGCAATGCAGAATATCTTAAAGGGGTTGTCCACTACAGGAAGACCCCAGCTTAATCAATTGAGGACCCCAATTAACATAATAGTGGATATTTACCTCCCGAAGGGGGCAACAGATGCCTCTTCATGCCACTTTCCGGGAACAGCGGTGCAACTTTCCAGGAGCGACATCGCTGCAGGAAGTGATTACACACTGTTTTTATTTTAATTGATTACTGTAAGTTGTCCGCTACCAGGACAATCCATTGAAGTAGTTCCCCTCTTGTAAAATGAAAAAAATAGCAGATACTCATCTCCTGCACTGGCGCCTTTCCACTGATGTTGACGCCACAGCTCCCGTAAGCGCTGCAGTCAATCAGTGGTGGCTTTTGGACTTCTTTGTTCTCAATTTTGCTTGATCGCGATTAATCCAAGGGAAGAGCACTGCAGCCTCTGATTAGCTGCAGGGCTCACGTGGCATAAAATTGTCAAGCGAGCCCCGGGAGACCGGTCACCAACATCACTGGAACACCACCACTGCGGGAGGTGAGAATTTTGCTTTATTTTACGAGATGGACTGGAGATGTCTAGATAGTGAGTCCAGCAGCACATGACTGATCAAACCCAGCACAGTTGCTCGCAACACCCTTGGCATGACCAAACAGTACAGTGCACCTTCCCACCTACTTATTCCACTCTCCTCCGGCTCCTGTAAATCCAGAGCTGTCAATCATGAAAGCAAGAGATGGAAATCCAGCAGATGGGAAGGTGAATGTAACTGTTTGGCCTGTGCTTGGTTTGAACAGTCATTTAGTGCTGACAGCTCCTTTTAAAATCCCATTGCTCTGATAAGTTTTGTGCTGTCCCTGCAGTCATTTACTTACTAGCGTTGTCCAAATCTTCTGTACTATTATTTCACTTACTGTACTTATTTAAATGATGGCTGCCGCTTCTCCTTGTTTCTTCTAGGGAGTATGACGGTTGCTCAGATCTCCATGTTGGCATCACCAGTTCTAAAGGTAAAGGTTATGTTGCATATTGCATGGGTAGCATTCAATCCCTATTCACATACACCACAGTATCGAGGAATCATTCTGAAGGAAGGTTGTGACTTATCCCATTGTATAGGCCTACATCCATACATGCTGCATGTGGACTGTTGAGAGAAAAAAAAATATATATATACAGTATATATATATATATATATATATATATATATATATATATACACACGGTATATATATATATATATATATACACACATACACACACACACACACACACACACACACACACACACACACATACAGTACACACCTCATTTAAAGATTTTTCTGTATTTTTCTGACTATGAAAATTGTAAATTCACACTGAAGGCATCAAAACTATGAATTAACACATGTGGAATTATATACTTAACAAAAACGTGTGAAACAACTGAAATCATGTCTTATATTCTAGGTTCTTCAAAGTAGCCACCTTTTGCTTTGATGACGGCTTTGCACACTCTTGGCATTCTCTTGATGAGCTTGAAGAGGTAGTCACCGGAAATGGTCTTCCAATAATCCTGAAGGAGTTCCCAGAGATGCTTAGCACTTGGCCCTTTTGCCTTCACTCTGCGGTCCAGCTCACCCCAGACCATCTCGATTGGGTTCAGGTCTGGTGACTGTGGAGGCCAGGTCATCTGGCGTAGCACCCCATCACTCTCCTTCTTGGCCAAATAGCCCTTACACAGCCTGGAGGTGTGTTTGAGGTCATTGTCCTGTTGAAAAATAAATGATGGTCCAACTAAACGCAAACCGGATGGAATAGCATGCCGCTGCAAGATGCTGTGGTAGCCATGCTGGTTCAGTATGCCTTCAATTTTGAATAACTCTCCAACAGTGTCACCAGAAAAGCCCCCCCACACCATCACACCTCCTCCTCCATGCTTCACGGTGGGAACCAGGCATGTAGAGTCCATCCGTTCATCTTTTCTGCATCGCACAAAGACATGGTGGTTGGAACCAAAGATCTCAAATTTGCACTCATCAGACCAAAGCACAGATTTCCACTGGTCTAATGTCCATTCCTTGTGTTCTTTAGCCCAAACAAGTCTCTTCTGCTTGTTGCCTGTCCTTAGCAGTGGTTTCCTAGCAGCTATTTTACCATGAAGGCCTGCTGCACAAAGTCTCCTCTTAACAGTTGTTGTAGAGATGTGTCTGCTGCTAGAACTCTGTGTGGCATTGACCTGGTCTCTAATCTGAGCTCCTGTTAACCTGCGATTTCTGAGGCTGGTGACTCGGATAATCTTATCCTCAGAAGCAGAGGTGACTCTTGGTCTTCCTTTCCTGGGGCGGTCCTCATGTGAGCCAGTTTCTTAGCACTTGATGGTTTTTGCCACTGCGCTTGGGGACACTATCAAAGTTTTCCCAATTTTTCGGACTGACTGACCTTCATTTCTTAAAGTAATAATGGCCACTCGTTTTTCTATACTTAAATGTTTTTTTCTTGCCATAATACAAATTCTAACAGTCTATTCAGTAGGACTATCAGCTGTGTATCCACCAGACTTCTGCACAACACAACTGATGGTCCCAACCCCATTTATAAGGCAAGAAATCCCACTTACTAAACCAGACAGGGCACACCTGTGAAGTGAAAACCATTCCCGGTGACTACCACTTGAAGCTCATCAAGAGAATGCCAAGAGTGTGTAAAGCAGTTATCAAAGCAAAAGGTGGCTACTTTGAAGAACCTAGAATATAAGACATAATTTCAGTTGTTTCACACTTTTTTGTTAAATATATAATTCCACATGTGTTAATTCATAGTTTTGATGCCTTCAGTGTGAAGGTACAATTTTCATAGTCATGAAAATACAGAAAAATCTTTAAATGAGAAGATGTGTCCACACTTTTGCTCTGTACTGTATATATATATATATATATATATATATATATATATATATATATATATATATATATACACATATATATACACTCACCGGCCACTTTATTAGGTACACCATGCTAGTAACGGGTTGGACCCCCTTTTGCCTTCAGAACTGCCTCAATTCTTCGTGGCATAGATTCAACAAGGTGCTGGAAGCATTCCTCAGAGATTTTGGTCCATATTGACATGATGGCATCACACAGTTGCCGCAGATTTGTCGGCTGCACATCCCAAAGATGCTCCATACAAGGCAGGATAGATCCATGCTTTCATGTTGTTTACGCCAAATTCTGACCCTACCATCCGAATGTCGCAGCAGAAATCGAGACTCATCAGACCAAGCAACGTTTTTCCAATCTTCTACTGTCCAATTTCGATGAGCTTGTGCAAATTGTAGCCTCAGTTTCCTGTTCTTAGCTGAAAGGAGTGGTACCCGGTGTGGTCTTCTGCTGCTGTAGCCCATCTGCCTCAAAGTTCGACGCACTGTGCGTTCAGAGATGCTCTTAGGCCTACCTTGGTTGTAACGGGTGGCGATTTGAGTCACTGTTGCCTTTCTATCAGCTCGAACCAGTCTGCCCATTCTCCTCTGACCTCTGGCATCAACAAGGCATTTCCGCCCACAGAACTGCCGCTCACTGGATTTTTTTTCTTTTTCGGACCATTCTCTGTAAACCCTAGAGATGGTTGTGCGTGAAAATCCCAGTAGATCAGCAGTTTCTGAAATACTCAGACCAGCCCTTCTGGCACCAACAACCATGCCACGTTCAAAGGCACTCAAATCACCTTTCTTCCCCATACTGATGCTCGGTTTGAACTGCAGGAGATTGTCTTGACCATGTCTACATGCCTAAATGCACTGAGTTGCCGCCATGTGATTGGCTGATTAGAAATTAAGTGTTAACAAGAAGTTGGACAGGTGTACCTAATAAAGTGGCCAGTGAGTGTATATATACACACACACATATGCCATTTTTTACCATCTCATCTCAGTGTAGGAATGAGCAGCAGACTGTTCTTTCCTATACCGAATAAGTTTTTAAAAAAGGTTATGCTGATGCAAACACACCTACCCAGCATGCACCCGATGCACGGAGCCCATGCATACCTTCTGTGCATGTTTCCAATTTCTGATGCTTTCCTCTTTTATATGAATTGCTTTAATAAAAACACCAAATTTCTTTCTTTTCCTAAGGAATTGTGCACCATTACAATGAATCTGGCACCCACAAGGACGCGAGCGGCTGGGAACAGTGTGTGAGCGTACCACTGGTGCCGCCCGACCAACATGCCCTCATTTACCAGTGGGATTCGTACCTAGAAGACTTTTCCTATCATGAGACATGGCTTCCTTACAGGTCAGTCTTCAATCTTCCACCATAAATGTTTTATTCTTTCCATGTTTCCATTTTATAAGTTCCCATTACCTCTTCCAGATATGATGAAACAGAGCACAACTGCTACACGTATGCCTTAAAGTTCATCAACGGCCTCCTCCATTTACAGGAGAAGAAAACATTTACCAAAGAGGAATTTACAGAGAAGTTTGTATTACCAAGGAGCCGCCGAGCATCCAAGTACATCACTCTGTGTCACGAGGTGTCCCGGAATTATTACTACATGGTAGACCACCCTAGATACGACGGAGGGGCATGAAGACTAGTAGGCGCTGTGGTCTACTTTTGGATAAAAAAAAAAATGGAAATACATTAATAAACTTTTTTACAATTCTGGGCAGTAAGAAGCCGCTGGAGAGACGGGACATGGACTGTGTGCAGAGTACATTGACTGATTAATAGAGATGAGCGAACGTGCTGGGATAAGGTGTTATCTGAGCATGCTCGGGTGCTGAGTGACTTCGGCGTGCTCAGATAGTGTGTCAGAGTCCCCGTGGCTGTTCGACAGCCGCAACACATGCATGGATTATCTGTTTTTAGGCAATCCTTCCATGTGTTGAGGGTGTCGAACAGCTGCGGGGAATTGGACATAGTATTCGAGCACGCCGAAGTCGCTCAGTTAGCACCCGAGCATGCTCAGATAACACCTTATCCCAGCACGTTCGCTCATCACTACTGATTAGCTATAATTTATTATAAAATGAGAATTCATTTAGCTCATTCTATCATTTGGAATAAATATGGCTAAACCAGTCATTATCCATTAAAGCACCAGGCAGCTCTGATAACATTTTATTGTAAAAAAAAAAAAAAAAAATCACGTTATAGTTCATCATGTTCCATTCTCTCTCGGGAGGAGATCCAGCGATTTACGATGACCTCCTGTAAACAGAAATAAGACGGTTATATAGACACAATATAGGCCAGCTAATAGACACACAGTACTATGGGGGCACTGGTATTGCTGCTGTATTACACCCATCTGACACCGGCCTTAGCCTAGCGTCACATCTGTGCTCGCACTTTCATGTTTTCTGTTCTGTGATAGTGACACAAAAATTATTGAGCGGATCCATCATAGAAATGGACAGCGGCATTAAGTGGTTAAACAGCGGCAATGCTGTTAGAGGTGTATGTTGGCTGTATAATACAGCTAGCGTCTATTCTTTGTGGAGCGGGTACAGCTCCTGACGAAGCCACTTAGGGTGGCGAAACGCGTCGGGCATCTTTCAGGCCTCCGTGTGACTCTATCTTTGGCGAGTTCACCCTGCCCTTGATCATTGTGGTGAGGTATCCTTGACTCTGGGCATTTTTATTTTTTTCGGGTGAAATTTTTTGTCTGTGTATTTTACATTTGGACATTACTTGCCTCTCTTTATCTCCTGCTTGGTACTACCTGTCTGATTATTCTAGCCTCTGTGTTAGTATCCATGTGATCTGGTGTGACATTTTTTCAGTGCGCATATATTTTCATTGTAGGATTGATTGTGATCCCCTTTACACTGCATTGCTTCACACAAAGGGATGTTTCCCACATTTTCTAAGTGTCTGCTGTGTATATTATGTATATTACGGTTGGTTTGATCCACAGCATTGTGTGTTTATTTGAGGCACTTCATTTAGTTCAGTGATAATCTTCTATGCGCTGGCCATATCCATTCATATTTTATATAAGTTCACTATTTTGTATATTGAGGATGATGGTTTAGTCACACGTTTGGGGGACTGTAGCCCCATTACGGGCAATTCAGTTTTGCACTTATGTCATTTCATGACTTTTAATTGTTTTTATCTTGGTGTTACTTCTTTTTGTACCTAATAAAATATTTGAGTATATCTCTGTGGTGATCCCTGTTTCATGGGCTGTAGCTTTTTTTTCTCTCCATTTGGACAATACAAAGGTGACATCAACCCAACGAATATGAACCCCACTTGCCACCGCTACAGGGCAAGCGGGAAGAGCCGGGCAAAGCCCCAGAATTGGCGCATCTGATAGATGCGCCTTTTCTGGCGGTTCCGGGCTGCTACTTTTAGGCTCTGAGGAGAGGGATAGAGAGGATAGGCAATATCCATGGCCCCTTACAAGCCTGAGAATACCATTCCTCAGCTGTCTGCTCTAGCAAGGCTGGTTGTTAAAAATGAAGGGGGGGACCCCACACTTTTTTTTAAAATTATTTATTTAAATAATTAAAAAATATGGTGTGGGGACCCCTCTATTCTTGATAACTTTGCTGACAGCTGAGGGTTGCAGCTTCCATTTGTGAGCTTTGCCTGGCTGGTTATCAAAAATAAGGGGGAACACAAGCAGTTTTTTTTTTTAATAAGTTTATTTACAGTGCAGGAGCCGGCTGATGAATACTCCCATCAGCCGCTCTTGCTCTTGCAGGTGTCGGCTGATTGGAGCGGTAGTCACATCAGCCGACACCAATGACCGGAGGTAATCTTTATACCTCCGGTCACAGCTGAGCGCTCACCCTGTCTTTTGAACCGCGGCTCTCTGAACGGTGGTGATGATTTCACCGCTGATCAGAAGTGGTGTTTGCCGCACTGTCACGCACATGACAGCATATCAAACACTGGGTGTTCGGGCCCCCCATTCAAGTGAATGGGGTCCGGGTTCGGGTACTGTTCTGGTACCCGAACCAGAGCTTTTTGTAACTGTTCGGCTGGACCCAAACATCCAGGTCTCCGCCCAGCTCTATCCATGACCAAACTTGCAGTGAATCTCATCTCGTGGAATGAGGGTGATGGTGCAAAACTTCTGCTCAGGAAAAAAAGCGACAAATGGCGAGCAATCAAATTCCACCATCTATGGAAGATGAAAGTAGGGTTCTGATAACTTTCAGTAAATAAATTCCAGAATTTTACTATTTTGACAAGTCTCTCCGTGTTCTTCTAATATGTCACCACCTTGGTCAGATCTACCATTCACTTCCGGTAGTCGTATATATCCTTGTAAGGACAAAAATTACAACTCTTGATTTGGAGTGGTGCTTGAATTGCACACACGGACACTGCAAGACTTGAGAGCGCACAGTGTCAGTGCGGCTTGCTGCACACAGACTCACATAGTGAGGGCGATGAGCGAGCACCAACACTGGCACAGCGTGTTCTCGGCTCCTGCATTGTCAGTGTGCGCAGGGCTGAGGATTGTAATGGAGGCAGGAAATAAGTAAAATCTGCACTACAGGTATCATTTTTATAGGTGTTAATTTCCCTATATGAATATATAAGTGGTTACATTTGAGTTTTGAGGGTGACAGACTCCCTTTACAATATTTGGAGATCTGACAGTAGCTGAAGTAACGTAGTAACTATTGATGAGTGAACGTGCTTGGATAAGGTGTTATCTGAGCATGCTGAGTGTCTTCGGCATGCTCGAATAATAAGTCCGAGTCCCCGCAGCTGTTTGACAGCTGTGAAACATGGAAGGATTGCCTAACAAACAGAAAATCCCTGCAGGTGTTGAGGCAGTCGAACAGCCGTGGGGACTCGGACATATTATTCGAGCACGCCGAAGACACTCGGTTAGCACCCGAGCATGCTCAGATAACACCTTATCCCAGCACGCTCACTCATCACTATTTGTAACCCATGATTGTAAACCGGCTCATTAACTTGCCTGAACTTTGAAATTTTGTATACACTCGGGGGAGCTCAGATCCTCTTCTGTGACGCCGGGAGGTTTCATTAAATAACAGATCAGCAGCTCCTGTAAAGACAGAAGGAGGTTGACATTGCGATCACATTGTAAATGACACAACCGCTGTTACAACAGCAAACAAGCAAAATGTTCAGGCCCAGGGCTTCCAGGTCACATCATCGATCGGTGGATATATTTTTTATATTTTTTTTCTGTGTCGACTGATTTTATAAAAACAGCTGTATTGAAAGTAGAGATTGTTTTTTATTCCTATACGAAGGCATATAATTAAAGAATATAAGGCAGCCAGGAGCTTACAGCATACCCACTGTACAAGTCAATGTATAAACCACAGGCACTGACATAGCGGACTGCACCAACCTGCCATCATAAATACTTTATAGGAGCGCGTCTTCGACTGCAGGGCTTGATACATCAGGTGCTGACACTGCCGAGATAGACGAGCCCAGGAGCAGCAAAGTATGTTCGTTTGGATTAATTTTAGGGATTAATGTCTGAATTAAAGGTAATCTGTCAGCAGGTTTTTGCTCTGTAATCTGACAGCAGCATGATGTAGGGGCAGAGACCATGATTCCAGCGTTGTGTCACTTACTGAATTGTGTTTTGCTGTACAATACAATCAGTGTTTTATCAGCAGGAGATTATCACAACAGTACTAGGTGTTTCGAGTCTACTAGTCCAACCCTTCCCCACCACTACTGATTGGCTGCTTTTTATGTATGCTTTGCATAGGCAGAAAGCTGCTAATCAATGATGTGGGCGGGTTATACAGAGCTCAGCAGCACAGTTAACAACTTAACCAGGGCCGGTTTTAGGCAAAGTGGGGCCCTAGGCAAATATTTAAAATGGGGCCCCAAATGCTAACATATTGCACCATCAAACAGAAACAATTTTGGTTGTAGCTACATGCGCTGATTTCAGGCCACTAAACGAGTGTGATTAACAATATTGAAGTCATTCGCCGCTTGTTTCCAGCCTCTTTACACTGGCTGAGGAATAATGATGGGGACAGAATGATCACTAGTAAATCAATCTGTCCCCATTCAGTATCATCTTAGCAGCATATCTGCAGTTTTAACTGGGCGATGTGCTGATGAGAACAATGATTTTTGTTCCGGCATATACTGTACATACATACACCGTACATACACACAGATACACATACCGTACATACATACACAGACATATACCTTACATGCATACACACATACAGTTATATACACATATAGTATACACATACCGTACATACATACACCGTACATACACACAGATACACATACCGTACATACATACACAGACATATACCTTACATGCATACACACATACAGTTATATACACATATAGTATACACATACCGTACATACATACACCGTACATACACACAGATACACATACCGTACATACATACACAGACATATACGGTACCTTACATGCATACATACATAGTTATATACACATATAGTATACACATACCGTACATACATACACCGTACATACACACAGATACACATACAAATACAGTATATGCAAACACATACATATACCTTACATGCACACAGATACACATACATATACCGTCATACATACACATACCGTACATACATACACAGACATATACGGTACCTTACATGCATACACACATAGTTATATACACATATAGTATACACATACCGTACATACATACACCGTACATACACACAGATACACATACCGTACATACATACACAGACATATACCTTACATGCATACACACATACAGTTATATACACATATAGTATACACATACCGTACATACATACACCGTACATACACACAGATACACATACAAATACAGTATATGCAAACACATACATATACCTTACATGCACACAGATGCACATACATATACCGTCATACATACACATACCGTACATTCACACAAATGCTGTACATACATATACCATACATACACAGATACACATACATATACCGTACATACATACACATACCTTACATGCATACACACATATACTGTACCTACACAGTTATATACACGTATAGTACACACATACCGTACATACATATACCATACGTACACCCAAATACACATACCATACATATATACATATACCGAACATACAGATACACATACATGTACCATACATACACACATACAGTATATACACATAGTATACACATACCGTACACACATATACATACACATATACTGTATGTACATGCACATACATATATACCATATATCCAAAGAAATTGATTGCACATACACAGATACACACAGATACTGTACATACATACACACATAGACATACACATACTGCCATACAAATATACCATACATACACACATATGCCGTACATACATACACAGATATACACACAGATAGAAACATACACACAGATGCACACACACATACATACAAGCACATATATACACACATACTAATCTTGTATAGGTGATCAGATGAGCCCTTGGATGAGGTCACATAGTTCAGCTGGAGAGGGCTGCAGACCCCACTGTGGGGGATGGGGCACAGAGCAGACAGCACTGATATCAGCCCCCTGGTCCTACCTGCTGTCCCGTGCAGTGAGCTCCTCGCCCATCTCTTCACAGTGAGGAGACGCTGCAGCCTGCTGGGAACAGAACAGTGGAGGGAGCAGAAGACACTGTAAGGCTCTCTTCCTCCACTGATGTCTCTATGTGCTGTGCGGTGGGGCACCTCACCTGACTGTAGGGGTGAGTACTCACGATTGGGACGCGCCATGCAGGAGGACAGCAACCAGTGAGCGCTCTCCTCAGTCTGGTCATGGTGAGGTAAGGAAAGCGTTCATTGGCCAGCGTCTCTCCCTGCATGACACGCCACCTTTTTGATCTCCTGCACTTCGCGCCCCGCTCTCTCCCTCGCGCTGGGTGTTCCATGATTATAGGAGGGAGTGAGAGGGGCCCGATCCTGCATGATACCGGGCCTGCCTGCAGGGGCCCCCCCTCCACCTCTGGGCCCCGGAGCAGTGCCATCAGCAGTATGTCCACCACTGGCTGGGGGCCCCTAGGGCAGCGGGGGCCCTAGGCAGCTGCCTAGTCCGCCTGCCCCTAACGCTGGCCCTGAGCTTAACACAACTGTGGCGCCCAGTAAACTAAATGATACATTGCTGGAATCAGGGTCTCAGCATTTGAATGATGTTGCTCTCAGATGGTGAAGCAAACACCTGCTGACAGATTCCCTTTAATCTTTTGGGGTAGGTCTGGGATCTGAATTAATTTTAGCATCTTAAATGAAATATATTTGAGAGATCTTATATGTAATTAATTTTAGGGGTTTATTTTCAGTGACGTGGGGTCCGAATTAATTTCTGTGGTCTGAATAATTTTGGGGGGTTTGCTTTGGGGCCAAGTCTAAGGTTTTAATTTTTAGCGACTGGTTTGGGGTTTCAATAAGTTTAAGGGTCTGTTCTGGGGTCTAAGTTAATTTATTGGTCTGCTATATTTTTCCTAATAACAAGTAATATCTCATGGGATAAATAATTCTACAAAATGTGCAAACTGTTAACCAGGCGACCACTTGGTGTTCGGCTCGTGCCTTCACCTGACCGTGGTAAGCTGGCCTTTACCAGAGGTGGCTGCACGCAACCAGAACTGTAGGTTTTCACTCTATGGCTAATCAGAGGGATGTTACTATGTTATTACATATGTCACCGCAGCAGGTTAGTCCTTACCTTAGACACATTCATGGTCGTCCTGTTCAGGCCAGATAAGGACCTCCATGTCAGGGGCCGCAGAGGAGGACCCTCATAGTTCTCATCCACAAGCTCTACAATCACCGAGTAACTGTAAGGAGGTGACAACAAGGATTATTCTCAACATCAATCAAAGCTTTTGGCTTTTGCAATTTTTTGGAGGAGGTGGAGTGATGGAGAATACCGCAATATTGGTACTTTGATTTTTTTTTTTCCTTTACCAAGTTGAATAATTTTATGGTCCGAGAGTTACCAAATATTTATCTATTTTTTAAATATGGAAAAGGGGATAATTCATATATATATATTTTTTAATTTAATACTTTTTACAACTTTTTTTTACTCTCACTGTATTTGTTAGGCTTCTTTCACACTTCAGTTGTTTGGCGTCAGTCAGCTCCGACATAGTGACGAATCGACGGATCCATCACAATTGTTGAGAAAACGGTTCCAATGGATCCGTTTTTTTGACGGATCAGTTACTTGGGGGTTGTCCGGGAAAAGTATCTACTTTTTGGAGAATGCGCAATTGAAAAAGCGGATTGGGGCGACGGATCCGCCGAAATGACGGTCGCGACGGATCCGTCGCCCATAGGCGGCCATTCTATGGATTGGCGGACCCGACGGATTCGTCGCGAACCGCCATTTCGGCGCAGACAAAAAACGTTATAATGTCCGTCAATGTCCGCAAAATTTCGACGGATCTGTCGCATGGCGGATGGAACGGACCATCCGCCACAATCCGTCGCTAATGCATGTCTATGGGAAAATAGCGGATCCGCCAAAAAAAAATGGTGGATCCGCTATTTGAGGAAAATGGCGGTTTTAGACTGACGCCAAAAGACTGAAGTGTGAAAGAGGCCTTAGGGCACTTGAACCCTCGATCATTTGATCGCATGTATTATATACTGTAATTTTAGTACTGCAGTAGATGGGCTTCACACAAAGTACATGGGCTTCACACACTGTACCCCACACGGGAAAGCAGCGGCGCCCTGCGATCGCTTTGCAGAGAGGCAATGGGCGCTCAAAAGGAAAAAAATTAAATGGATGAAATTTAGATGCACAAAACCAAAACATCTAAGCCAATTAATGTCACTTAATTAAAGGTGCATATGCTAATTAATTACAAATTCAATAATATGTACCAACCTGGCGTGGTAGAACGGAGGTCCCTTACGATACAGCACTGAAAAACAAAACAAAATACGGACATTTAACAGCAGAAAAAATAAATAAATAAATTAAAAAAAAGGAAAAAGAATTGGGAAATCAATTTTCTGGAATGCTGAGCAAACTGTGGGATAGAAGACTTTGTGATCTCAACTGTCAAAATTAACAACTACCCTGAGCACCATGTTAGAAACTGCCGCGATTCAGTCATCCGTTTTTCTATAGCGCCATGTATACGTAGCCGAGATATAATGTTTACCATGCTGGACCTTATTGCACTGCTGGACTATGAGCCATCACATGGGAAAAATACAGGTCACCTATAGAAAGGTGTGCGATTGACTTACACAGGTCAGTCCCATACTTCAGGCCCACTTTGGGCACCCAGCCCTTACATCGGAAGTGGTGATATGCCATATAACGTGTCTGGAAGTTTTCCTGTGCTGAACTAAACACTTCCCACAGTTTTACTATAGTTAAAGGTTCCTAGAAAAAATACAAAAAACAAACAATATTAATACTAAATGGTGTACTAGGGTTCAATACTGGAATTCTACATTATACAGGTAAATGCTGGACAGTAAATCAAGGTAAACCAAGAGACTTTCTTTCAGACAACACGTGCATATAACGGGTTATTTCCATCCTCACATATGGGTATTGTCCGATAGTACTTGCAAAGACAAGCAATTTTGCAATTTACTGCTTGTTAAAATTTTCAGCCGTTCTTGAGATATGAACACTTCTTTTGCTTGCAGCTCGTCGTCTTGGAGACCGACCATCGCTGCTAGACAGCAGAACCTGAGCAGTGCTTACAAGATCGCTAGCCATTGGCCTCGTCCATCGTCAGTGCTGTGCTTACAAGCTAGACAGCAGCGATGGTCTGTAACCTAGGCAACGAGCTGTAAACAAAACGAAAGTGTTAATATCTCAAGAACGGCAACAGAATTTAATAAGCAGTAAATTGCAAAAGTGCTTGGTTTTACACGATTTATCAGACAGCACCCATCCAGAAAGATGGAAATAACCTTCTAATAGAGTAAGAGACACTACAAGCTATAGCAAATCACATTATTCTGAATTTAGCTGCCTTTAAATGTATTCCTATATGAGAAGCACATTACTCCTTCATCTTGATGACTTCCTCACTATCTCCACTATTCCTTTACTTTCTCCCGTGATAACAGGTAATGGAAAAGTGGACGAGGCACAGCAGAACCTCAAATATCCTTACTTAAAGGACTCCAGGTTAGCAATTCTGTGGTGGTGGTTACTGGGTAATCTAGCTAGAATTAATGAGAGTGAATGGAGAAAGCATCGTTTCAGCAAAACTTTTCGGCTGAATATAGGACATTTCTCACAAAGGTCTGTAAGTCTTTTATGTAGCCGAGAGCTTTGTAGAAATGTTAAAAGATCCTCTCCCTTTTCTCAGTGTTACAGATAGCAAGAATGGAGAGTATGTACGCAGTAGATAAGTGGGGAAAGCATGTATAGTCTCATGGAGGGCAGAGAGAGTGAGAGGCCATTGACTAGAAAATATTTGCACCATAAATAATGCCAGTCTCTAGTCAAATAATCACAAATATGGTGCATGTAAAAATGTGCAACTTTTTGTTTGTGTTACACCAGAAAGTGGGGAAAGCATGTATAGTCTCATAGAGGGCAGAGAAAAAAAAAGCAGAAAAAGAGAGAATAGCACATGGTGAAGAAATAAATTTAAGTACTGGAGCTGTGCTGATAAATAAAAACAAGTGAAGATAAAGAAAGCAGCACAGATAGCTCACACTGAGCATGTACTGCAGGGAGGGACACGCATGAGAAAAATCTGAAACTTGGATCAGGCTGCAAACGGCATATTAGGGGGGCTGAAAATTAATAAAGGAATGACAAATGCAGGCTGTAATTTTATTACCTAAAAGGTAACCACTAACATATGTAAAAAATAAATAAATAAATAAAAAACATTTTTTAGGTCAAAAGTTCATAGCTTTTAAAGAAAATGTCTGGATAAATTGACACACAGAGGAATTGATGACAAACATGAGTGTTTCTTCACTGGGGTAAAAACTGCCTAATTTAGAGAGACGCCATTGACTAGAAAAATATTTGCGCCATAAATAATGCCAGTTTCCAGGAAAATAATCACAAATATGGTGCATGTAAAAATGTGCAACTTTTTGTTAGTGTTACACCAGAAAACTGTTTTAGAGGGAATGATAAAGGCACAACAGTAGGCGAAACACAGTGGAGGGGAACATGATGATAAATCCCCCCTCGGATTTTTCATCTTACCTTTTTAGATGTGATGGACAGGCACCCCATGGCATATACTAAGAAGAAGGCCTAAAAGACAAGGTGTTAAGAAACAAATAAGTAATATAAATGTGCTATGATTCTACACGAAGCATTGGAGGGAATATCACTCTTACTTCTTCATGGCTTAACTGTAAATACTCCAAAATTCTGAACGGATTCCGGCGGCAAACCAACTGCAACTTCTTCACTTCCTAAATTCATAAACATTAAAATGGGAGCAAATCAATGTATATAGTTAGAGATCAATCTTTGGAAAGTTATGAATTTTTGCGCTATACTTCATTATTTTAATATTCCTCCTCCTTTCCCAAAGACGATGCTGCCATCTAGTTTCAAAGATCTCTACATTGCCTTCATGCAAACTGCGTATAAGACTTTCCCATTCAATCTTCGTATTAGGGAACATAGTATACAAAGTCCCATAGCAGATTGTTTGCATACAGTGTGCGGATCTTGTTAAGCAGCAATTAAAAGCAGCTTCTAAAGGAGCATGAACTGGGCATTGAAACTGCACTTTCAACATGGTGTTTGGGAGAGAAGGAATCTAAAGGAGGTATTGATCAATTATAAATTAAAAGTGTAGTTACTCTTTAAGGGTTGTGTAGACAAGTGAATTTTCAGTCCAAGTGCAATTCGGCAAAACATCAGATAGCATCTGGACCAATGTTATGCTACAGGGAACAAGTCTGATTTTATTCCTCGGACAGCGTCTGTCTAAGGAAAAAAAAACACATCATGCCTGGGTTTGATCTGATATTCGGAGCGCACTTTGCCAAGCAAGTCAATAAGTGCGTGGAGAACATCAGACTGCACTCGGATGACATTGGAGTGCAGTCCGATTTCCATTCCTCGGCTGGCCTCGTTTTAAGTCATCTGCTCTTTATAGTTGAAACAACTAGAAAAAGTTATCAGCAGAGGAAAAAAATAAAACCAGCAAAGGCACTGCAAGAAAAAGACCGCCGGCTTTTTCATATAGTCTTCACCTAGGAAAACCTCGGTGGCTTCGCCATTGGAATAAACGCGTCGTGTGCAAATACCCCTTATTTCCCAAACACAGGACAGAGAGACAGGGAGGGTCCTGCTGTCTCACATTTACACCGAGAAGCTGCAGCTGCATCCCCCTATTCTTCCAAATACACAAGACAGGTTTTCATTGAGGACTGACTTTTGCATATAGAACGGTGATGAGTAGTGATGAGCGAGTGCGCTCGGAGGTGTTATCTGAGCATGCTCATGTCTTAATCGAGTATTTTCAGTGTCCTCAAAAAAAAATGCTCAAGTCGCCGCAACTGTTCGACAAGGATTGTTGGAGATTCAACACGATTTTTACAACCTGGTTGGTGGTAATGTGGTCATGGGTAACACAGGAAAAGATCCGCAGTGTATAGTGCCAGGTCCACTGTGCACAAAACTTACACCTCTGTCCTCCTCCATGTCTTCAGCCTCCACTATAGTTTCCTCTTCTACCATGACGTACTCGTGCCCCCGATCTTCCATCACGCTCGTCCCTTCAGGCTCAGTGTGAACAGTCTGTTTTTCAGGCTTACATCCACAGTGGATGATAAGGTCATCGTGCCTATGGCAGTGCATCTTCTCGAGAGCTTCTTTGCCCTGCTGAGTAGCTTTGTGATTGGCGTTGGGGTCGGAGCCATACTGAGACAAGGGATCATAATGAGGATCTCCTTCTCGAACTACGCCGTCCTTATTAGGAGACTCGGGTTGTAGCTCCTCTACATTACCCTCCAAATTTACAGTCTCATCTTTTTCGCCTGGCAGATTAATCGGTCTGGTGTAATCGCCAATTATCTTGCCAATTGACTTTGAGTCCATGTTCTGTCCTCTTAACAGTTCTTTGGCCCACTCTACATGATGCTGATACCTAACAACATAGAATCATTTTCCAAATTAATTATTAATAAAACGATGTAAAAAAAGAAATAAAGTCAACGGATAAAAAGACACATAAACAAGTAATCTAAACCCCTGGCCGATATGTATGATTTCTGATTATCGGCTATTATTAAGTTTGTAATGCTTTGATCTAAACATACAGGAGTACTATTACCACCCGTTTATCTGACATTTTAGAAATATATGGCAGATCTAAATGGAATCTGTCAGCACAAAATGACTGATCAAACCTAGCACAGGTGTTCTGCGCACCATAGGCTGAGCAGTTCAGTACACCTTCCAATCTACTTGTTATCCCTCAATCTCCATCCTACTTTTCTTTAATTAATAGCTCAGACTTTATACAGTCAAAGAAAAGCAGACATGGATGTAAAACAAACAAAACCGAAGATAAAAACTGCAGTAAATTAACAGTAATAGTGCATGAAAATTATATAGGGTGCTTAGTAAACGTGATTTTGATGAAAAAAAAAAAATGTAAACCTTCCCGCCGCGTCAAGGTGACCCTAATCAGGATGGTCCTAACCTCTAGCATTAAAGTCTTACCATGCCGAGAAGGACAAAGACACCAACTAATGGACACCCAGCCATGGGGAGCTATCTAAACGTAATGTCCAATTCAAAGAAAAGGGAGCCCACGCCCTTATAGCACATAAACGTGAAACAAAAACCTAAATAAATTAACTGGAATGTAAGTTGGTATGAATGCAGCGTGTACTTGCATGTTCACACTGGCCACTAAATAGACAAAAAAGCCTTGATGTGATGGGATGGCTTTTACGTTTTTTGATAAAAAAAAAAATCATCACATTAATCCTTGTTCACATTCATGTCATTTAACATCTGGTAACGATTAAATAACAGAGGTTAGGATCATCCAGAATAGGGTCGTCTTGACGTGGTGGGATGGCTTTTATCAAAATCAAGTTAACTAAGTACCCTGTTAGTTTCCTGCACGATTACTATATATTTATTTATTGCAGGGTATTCGCTCATTTTGTTTTTATCTTCGGTTTTGTCTGCTTATTGGTCAGTGTGAACATGCTCCTACATGTTGCATTTATACCAACTTACATTTCAGTTCCTAGATGGAAAACAAGTAGGTGACAAGATGGATTGAACAGTTTGGCCACGCCAGGAGCGCCTTTGCTTGGCGTGAACAGTCTCCTAAGCTAGAGGACTGAATGGATTTGTGGCCCTATTAGATCTATGGCCTAATTAAGGGGGTTATGTAAAAGTCTTGTATCTTATTGATGGCGCCGGCTCGTTCACAATGTAAAGCGATAAACTTATGGCCAGAATTTACTTACTTGATGGATGAAATAACTGGAAATTTAATTTTGGAATCTGCAAAAGAGAGACACAGTTTAGCGTTGGCATATTTATTTATCACCACTGATCGTGGAATTAGGGGTCAAAAAATCCTTAAGGTCTCTATACACAAATCCTTAAGGTCTCTATACACATCAGACAAAACATCCAATTTTGACCATAACAAATGATCGTTATGACCAAATGGTGCATGTTGAATTTTTTCGGCCCAACACACTGTGGAAGATCAGTGGAGTATAAGCCCAACCGTTCGTCAGCCCATATCTGTCCCATGTGTATGGGGCCTATCAGCACCGAATCTCTGCACCCATGGTCTTTGCTGATGGATATATTAAGCTGCTGGTGATATTCACTTTACCTTTCCAGCGCCTTCTCAGCTCCTCCTGTGCAATGTTGTAATCTGGTCTACTCCGTGACAAAATCCCCTTCCCAAAATATCCCTGGAGACAAAAAGACAAAAATAACAATTCCTAATCCATTCTTAGGTTTGGTTCCGATTTTCTGAACGTCTCTTTTTGGGGAGTCTAAAATGCAAGTTTATTATAGGTTACCTACAATGGTTGCCCCAAATTCTTGATTTCAGCCCCAAGGGAAAGGCTTAGGTAATAGTGATGAGTGAATGTGTTGGGATAAGGTGTTATCTGAGCATGCTCAGGTCCTAACAGAGTGTCTACGGCGTGCTCGAATATGTTCGAGATCCCGCGGCTGAATGTCTCACGGCTGTTCGAGAGCCACAACACATGCAGGGATTGCCTAACAAATCTATTCAATTGTCTTCTGGTCATATAAGGGTGTGTGCAAATGGGAGATAATGTGTCCCTCAGAGACCAAAAGGTGTATGGTTTTGTTAAAGGACCTTTTGGCATAAAAGTACTTTCACACATCACATTTTTTTCTGGAGCGGGCAAAATAAAGAAAAGGACAGATTTCCATCAGTGTGCAGGATCAAGTTTTCATTAGTTTTTGTTCATTGTGTAATTTTTTACCACCCGTGTGTCATCAGTTTTTCTTATATGCAAAAGAAAAACAAACATACAAAAAAAAACCAAAAACCTGATGGCGGTTCCCGAAGCTTCTCATAGCTTTAGGCAGTGAAGTACAGGCAGCAGACAGAAGATTTTTTTTTCATGGACCCATAGATTTCAACAAATTTGATTGTCATGTCACATAAAAAAACAGAATTTTTTTTTTTTTGCAGACTATTGGTCCATGAAAAAAGAAAACCACAAAAATGGGTCCTTAGACTGCAAGTAAATTGTGACAAAAGTCAATGGGGAAAGTGGCAAGTGACTGGTTTTGTAGTAATTGAAAGATTTTATGCTTTTACTTTTTGCCTAAGGAATAATGAAGGTAAGGCTAGGGTCACAGGACTGTAATAGCTGTCATCCGAGAGAAAAGGGCTGGTTAGTCAAATCACACCCTGATCGGAGCGTAATCAGAGCGTGATCAGAACGTGACCAGAACGTGATCGGAGCATGATCAGAACATGATCAGAATGTGACCAGAGCATGATCAGAGCATGATCAGAATGTGATCAGAGAATGATCAGAACATGATCAGAACGTGATCAGAGCATGATCAGAGCATGATCAGAACATGATCAGAACATGATCAGAACGTGATCAGAACGTGATCAGAGCATGATCAGAGCATGATCAGAACATGATCAGAACATGATCAGAACGTGATCAGAGCATGATCAGAGCATGATCAGAACATGATCAGAACGTGATCAGAACATGATCAGAACGTGACCAGAGAATGATCAGAGCATGATCAGAACGTGACCAGAGAATGATCAGAGCATGATAGGACGTGACCAGAGCATGATCAGAACATGATCAGAGCATGATCAGAGCGTGATCAGAGCGTGATCAGAGCATGATCAGAACATGACCAGAACATGACCAGAACGTGACCAGAACATGATCAGAACGTGACCAGAACGTGATCAGAGCATGATCAGAACGTGATCAGAGCGTAATCAGAACGTGATCAGAGCATGGTCAGAGCGTAATCAGAACGTGATCAGAACGTAATCAGAGCATGATCAGGACATGATCAGAACGTGACCAGAACATGATTAGAACATTATCAGAACGTGATCAGAGCATGATCAGAACATGATCAGAACATGATCAGAACATGATCAGAACATGATCAGAACATGATCAGAACTTGATCAGAACTTGATCAGAACTTGATCAGAACTTGATCAGAGCATGATCAGAGCATGATCAGAGCATGATCAGAACTTGACCAGAGCATGATCAGAGCGTGATCAGAGCATGATCAGAACGTGATCAGAACATGATCAGAACATGATCAGAACATGATCAGAACATGATCAGAACATGATCAGAACGTGACAAGATTTTATGCTTTTACGTTTTGCCTAAGGAATAATGAAGGTAAGGCTAGGGTCACAGGACTGTAATAGCTCTCATCCGAGAGAAAAGGGCTGGTTAGTCAAATCACACCCTGATCGGAGCGTAATCAGAGCATGATCAGAACGTGACCAGAACGTGACCAGAGCATGATCAGAGCATGATCAGAACGTGATCAGAACGTGATCAGAACATGATCAGAACGTGACCAGAGCATGATCAGAACATGATCAGAGCATGATCAGAACGTGATCAGAGCATGATCAGAACATGATCAGAGCATGATCAGAGCGTGATCAGAGCATGATCAGAGCGTGATCAGAGCATGATCAGAACGTGATCAGAGCATGATCAGAACATGATCAGAACATGACCAGAACGTGACCAGAGCATGATCAGAACGTGACCAGAACGTGACCAGAACGTGATCAGAACGTGATCAGAGCATAATCAGAACATGATCAGAACTTGATCAGAGCATGATCAGAACTTGACCAGAGCATGATCAGAGCGTGATCAGAGCGTGATCAGAACGTGATCAGAGCGTGATCAGAATGTGATCAGAGCGTGATCAGAACGTGATCAGAGCGTGATCAGAACGTGATCAGAGCATGATCAGAACATGACCAGAACATGATCAGGGCATGATCAGAACGTGATCAGAGCATGATCAGAACGTGATCAGAGCATGATCAGAACATGACCAGAACATGACCAGAACATGATCAGGGCATGATCAGAACGTGATCAGAGCATGATCAGAACATGACCAGAACATGACCAGAACATGATCAGAGCGTGATCAGAACGTGATCAGAGCATGATCAGAACGTGATCAGAGCATGATCAGAACATGACCAGAACATGACCAGAACATGATCAGGGCATGATCAGAACGTGATCAGAGCATGATCAGAACTTGATCAGAGCATGATCAGAACATCATCAGAACTTGATCAGAGCATGATCAGAACTTGACCACAGCATGATCAGAACGTGATCACAGCATAATCAGAACGTGACCAGAGCATGATCAGAACGTGATCAGAGCATGATCAGAACATGATCAGAACGTGATCAGAACTTGATCAGAGCATGATCAGAACTTGACCAGAGCATGATCAGAACATGACCAGAACATGATCAGAACGTGATCAGAACTTGATCAGAGCATGATCAGAACTTGACCAGAGCATGATCAGAACATGATCAGAACATGATCAGAACGTGATCAGAACTTGATCAGAGCATGATCAGAACTTGACCAGAGCATGATCAGAGCATGATCAGAACGTGATCAGAGCATAATCAGAACGTGACCAGAGCATGATCAGAAAGTGATCAGAACTTGATCAGAACATGATCAGAACGTGATCAGAGCATGATCAGAACATGATCAGGGCATGATCAGAACGTGATCAGAGCATGATCAGAACGTGATCAGAATGTGACCAGAGTGTGATCAGAGCGTAATCAGAACGTGATCAGAACGTAATCAGAGCGTAATCAGAACGTAATCAGAGCGTAATCAGAGCGTAATCAGAGCGTGACCAGAGCGTGGTCAGAACGTGACTAGTGATCCTGTGTCCGAGGATAAAACCTAACATTAGTCGTCTGCACCTGCCCTTACTTTGTTTAAAATCCTACACACCCAATTAAGTTGATATAAAATGATACAACAGTAAAAGAGGGGTTTAATTCTACAAATTATATAGTTAATATGGTTGATAGAAGACAAAAGCTCTGCAAGTTCAACCATGGGAAGGAAAATGACAAAGGGAAGAGGCACATGGGCATCCACAATGCATGATCCAGGACCAATCATTCAGAACTCCGACCTGATGTTGTAGATGACAGCTGGGTGTGCACGGCGACATTTGACACTCAGCAGCAATTCTCAGACCAGCCACGCGTCCAAAAACATTTCTGCAATTTGTTGGGTGGTTATTTTACAGCTTTGATCCTGCTGTATAAAAACAACCAAAGCTCACGCAGGTCACTGTCACGTGCGACCTGCATTGTCGTCTATGGCAAAATCGGTCACCTGCAACTTTGCCGCCAGTGATGGAAGATGGAACATATTTGGAAACATTTGTGACTGTCGCAGGCACGTTAGGTCACAATGTGGCACCATAGGAAAAGAATTAGATGCAACACTGAATGACATATATGGAGGTGTAGCACTTAGTGAGCTCGCACGGCAGAGTCAGCTGTCAATCAAAGTGCCAGGGTGGGCTTACAGCAGTCACTCACTGTACAGTAGGCAGAACTGTAGCCCCTCTGATCACCGCCCCTATAACTGAAAGCCGGCGGCTCCCGGGAAAGGTTACATTCATTTTCTCCTAGCAGCCGCACTTTCAGTAAGGCGGCCTATAGTCTGTTAGCCCAGGCGTCATGATATGGCTACCTTAGCAGTTCCCCAGGGGTGAATGCTCTTACCTTTCCATACAGCAGCTCTATATCGTCTGTGCTCCTCACAATCACATTATTGTTAATAATCTCTCCCCTACAGATCCGGAAATCCTTCATGTAACAATCATGAGCTAGTGGGATGGGAAAGGGGGATTCATAGGACTCGTACACCTTCCTCTTCCTCCGAGGAGCGTGGAACGTGGCCTGAGACATGGCCGAGCCTCTGCTGATATAAGAGAAGAAACAATGGAGTATACGATAAAGAATACAGAAACAGACAAGCCGCCATATATCCCATCGTTAGATCTGCCCCCGGCGAGGCTGATGTGAATTCTCCCCATAACACTGAGGCCAGAGCCACACATCAGACATCCACGGCACATGGACGGAGGGCGATGTCTGGACCAGCTGAGAGGCTCCTGACCCAGTGTCCTTATGGGGGCTCCCGACCCAAACCCAATGCCCTCAGAAGGGCCCCCGACCCAAACCCAATGCCCTCAGCAGGGCTCCTGACCCAAACCCAATGCCCTCAGCGAGGCTCTGGACCCAACCCAATGCCCTCAGCAGGGCTCCTGACCCGAACCCAATGCCCTCAGTGAGGCTCCGGACCCACACCCAATGCCCTCAGCGAGGCTCTGGACCAACCCAATGCCCCCAACAGGGCTCCTGACCCACACCCAATGCCCCCAGCAGGGCTCCTGACCCAAACCCAATACCCTCAGCGGGGCTCCCGACCAAACCCAATGCCCTCAGCGGGGCTCCCGACCCAATGCCCTCAGCGGGGCTCCCGACCAAACCCAATGCCCTCAGCGGGGCTCCTGACCCAAACCCAATGCCCTCAGCGGGGCTCCTGACCCACACCCAATGCCCCCAGCAGGGCTCCTGACCCAAACCCAATACCCTCAGCGGGGCTCCCGACCAAACCCAATGCCCTCAGCGGGGCTCCCGACCAAACCCAATGCCCTCAGCGGGGCTCCTGACCCAAACCCAATGCCCTCAGCGGGGCTCCTGACCCACACCCAATGCCCTCAGCGAGGCTCCTGACCCAAACCCAATGCTCCCAGCAGGGCTCCTGACCCAAACCCAATACCGTCAGCGGGGCTCCCGACCCAATGCCCTCAGCGGGGCTCCCGACCAAACCCAATGCCCTCAGCGGGGCTCCTGACCCAAACCCAATGCCCTCAGCGAGGCTCCCGACCAAACCCAATGCCCCCAGCAGGGCTCCTGACCCAAACCCAATGCCCTCAGCGAGGCTCCTGACCCAAACCCAATGCCCCCAGCAGGGCTCCTGACCCAACCCCAATACCCTCAGCGGGGCTCCCGACCAAACCCAATGCCCCCAGCAGGGCTCCCGACCAAACCCAATGCCCTCAGCGGGGCTCCCTACCAAACCCAATGCCCTCAGCGGGGCTACAGACCCAATGCCCTCAGCAGGGCTCCCTACCAGTGTCCAGCTCATCACAAGAGAACCCTGAACACATGAAAAGCTGGAGACCAAGCACCGCTGCCGGCTGCTGGACTGCATTGAGTAGCCTGAAACATATTAAGATACATGCACTTCTTGGAGACAATTTTTTTTAAACTTAAGTGCATTTAATGGGTTAATTTTTTTGCAATTATTATTATTATTTTGCATTATTAGCCTCTGTGTTAGGCTAAGTACACATTAGCGTATCTGTGCAGTGTATCATCTGCATGCCAAAACGCATTTAAACGCATTCTTACGCTGCATTTTTTATCCGCATCAGCTTTTGTATGACGCCAAAAAAAAGCTGCGAGTGCATGCGTTCAATATTTCTAGGAGGGCGTGTCTCAATCAGTTCCTGGACATGCGCAGTCCGAAGTACGCAAGTGCATTGATCGCATGTCCTTATGTACCAATGCGTCCCCATAGACTGTAATGCCTTGTTTCTACGCACTCATCCACATGCTTAAGTCTGCGCATATTTGACGCCTCAAAAAATGCAACACGTTGCGTTCACCGGACACCGCGAAACGACGCATGCGGACGCATCCACATACAAACTGATGCTAATGCACGTCGCTGTGTACACAGCGTTAAAGATAGGTAGGCAAGACGCACGCGGACAGTACGCAGGTCTGCGCAAAAAAACGCTAATGTGAAACCGACCTTACACTGTCTATTGTTAGCGTCAGATGAGTCAACCAACAATCGATCAGCGAGCTCCTTCCTGTCCAATGGGAGAGTTTCCAACCATTATCTGTTCCTTTCTGAGCTTACTTATGACCACAGATCACATCCAAGTTGAATGTGCAGGAAACGGAGTCAGCAAACCCAATGGCAAAATGATTTTCAGCCCCACATCATTTCAAATAAATAAATGTCCCCACAGGTGGGCAATCCCTTTAAGTGTCCTATGTGAGGATCTGAGTGTTCAGGAGGCCATCGTTCAGCGTCTGGTGGGCTTGAATACACTATAGCCTCTCACCCACATGTAGGGGGCTGAGATGTGCTGATTGGGGGGTCACACAGTGCGGTGATGGGACCCTGAGAACCATATAAAATTGCTTTGTCAAGGGAAAACCTCACTGGTATTCCCTAATGTGCCCGCACTGCAATCATATTTTCCCACAGTGCTGTTTTAATACCAATACCAATTATAATTTTATTTTTTATTCAAAATTGCAAAAGTGTTCACACCCTCCAGGGCTCTGCTTACAGTAACATCATGGCTTCTATGCATAACACGTCGCATCCTATTATACTGGACACTGGAGACCCCCAATGACCGCACACTTAGGGGCAGGCCGCGGTATAATGAGGGGGGAGGACAGTGGAGAGACCCCTTCTGATGTGATTGTGCTGATGATACCGAATTGCCCAGACAACCAATCAGGCTCCACCTTTCATTTCTCCAGTCCAGGTTACGAAATAAAACATCGAATCTGATTGGTTGTCAATAACCTCTGACTATAAATACACAAAAATGCGTCTCCATCACATTCACACTGAGGAGCCGTTTACGACGACGTCAGTCAGTGCAGAGAGTATGACCGGTGCTGACAGTCACTACTGTAAGTGACCCGCGGGTAGACGACACCCGCAAAAAAAACCCAAATATTCCGGTGTCACTCACCCATATACACTCAGGAAGCCGAGCACCACGTGCAGCCACCCAGACCACGCCTACAAGAGTCATGTGACCTTACCGTAATGTCTATGCAGGTGACGCAGCCTCTGCCGTATTGTCTAGATTATACGCGCCTTCTCGATGCATTCCTCCCTGACTCTCAAGTGAGGCGAAATGTTGAAATAAACGCAATTTCGCCATTTTTTCATGTTTTTTTCCCCGGAATTTTCGAAGACTCGTATCTCTTAGGCCACATTCCCACCATGAGCTTTTGGTCGGTTTTTGATGCTGCATATTTTCCGCACCCGTTATTATTATTTTTTAAATACACAGCATAAAAAAACTCAGCAAAAACTCATCGTGTGAACGTAGCCTTACTGGGCATAGTTTTTGGGGTACAAATGGCGTTTTGATCAACTTTTATTGCATTTTTTTCTGAAGACCAAAAACAAATCACCAATTTTGGCATTTCAATTTTTTTTTACGCCATTTAATAAGCGGGTTGAATTCATTTTATGTTTTTTTAACGTGATTCGACATTTTTATGTTCTTTTTCTTTATTAGTATTTTTGATATTTTTCTTTTACACGTAATATTGTAGTTCCCATAGAGGCCTGACGCTCGCTTGTTCAATAGAGTGTATAAGACAAGTCTCCCATGAAGCCCGGCCTGTGGCTGTACGCTGTAGGACCACCAAAATAGCACAAAAGTGGCCTTCAGGAAGTCCCCCATTACCATGACAACACTTGACAACGTGCCTTAAAGGCTTCCAAGGTTTTCCTAGGCCGAAACACATCTGGAATAAGTCTTTTTCCTGAAGCGTATTTTTTGGCGGTTTTGCCCTAGTTTTTGAGGCGGTACTGCCACCGTCGTCTTTTAACATGAGAACTGGACACGGGGCAGCAGCCAGTGCCGATTCTCACGCTGTGACGAGCGGTGGCATCAGTAAGGTTAGCGGAAGTCACAGCCGCTGAACTGAGGTAACTTTACTGATGTCACCGATTCCCCCCCTGCTCCTGCGTCTGGAGCTTCATTCTCTGAGTGGGGCTCCATATACTAGGTGAAAAAGATGGGGATTGTCGTGGGACCTCCACTTGGATTCCGGCGGACCCTGTGCATTTTTTTAATGGTAATAAATGGGGGAAAGAGGGATATTGTCGGAAAGTGCTTTTTACAATAAAATTACTTTTCTGTGTGTTTAAAGGGCCACTGTCACCCCCCTCCAGCCGTTATAAAGTAAAAGAGCCACCTTGTGCAGCAGTAATGCTGCATTCTAACAAGGTGGCTCTTTTAGTTTTTGGTTCAAGTATTCCCAAAATAAAGCGTTTTCAAACTTAGCCAAAATACCGGTCTCTAGACAGGGAGGCGGGTCCTCACTCCCCAGCTTGAACCTCTACTCTGCCGTCACTTCAATCTTCAGGGGCTTTCATCGCCGCCCCCTCAGCGCTGTTTACGCTTCAAAACCGGCGCCTGTGCTGTGTACTACTGTGCTGCGCAGGCGCAATGAGCTCTGGCCATCTGACGTCACAGCCAGACTGCGCCTGTGCGGCCGCCCTGCCTGTGAATCCCAGCCCCGCACTCTGCATAATGCATAACACAGTGCGGGGCTGGGATTCCAAAGGTGGGTGGCCGCACAGTACAGGCGCAGTCTGCAAGCCTGGCTGGGACGTCAGACGGCCAGAGCTCACTGTGCCTGCGCAGCACAGTAGTACACAGCACAGGCGCCGGTTTTGAAGCGTAAACAGCGCTGAGGGGGCGGCGATGAAAGCCCCTGAAGATTGAAGTGACGGCAGAGTAGCGGTTCAAGCTGGGGAGTGAGGACCTGCCTCCCTGTCTAGAGACAGGTATTTTGGCTAAGTTTGAAAACACTTTATTTTGGGAATACTTGAACCAAAAACTAAAAGAGCCACCTTGTTAGAATGCAGCATTACTGCTGCACAAGGTGGCTCTTTTAGTTTATAACGGCTGGAGGGGGTGACAGTGGCCCTTTAAGTTTATTTCTTTTGCCTACAGAGTTAGTAATGGGGGTGTCTGATAGACGCCTCTTCATTATTAACCCTGAGCTTTATCTCACCATCACCATCCATTACACAGCTGACATCAACACCGAAACCATTACCCTGATTGCTAATTCGAAAGAGCTGAGGCGAAATGCCAGAATTGAAGCATCTAATGGATATGTCATTTCTGGGGTGTCTGAGTGCCAGTCTTATTAGCCTGGGAAGGGGCCAATATCCATGAACCTTCCCAGCCTATTAACCCCTCTCCGACGTTGGGCTTAATACTACACCCACGTCGAACTCCCTCCCTTTGATGTGGGCTCCGGCGGTGAGCCCACGTTTCCCGCCACATATCAGCTGTTTTGAAGAGCTGACATGTGCCCGGAATAGGCACGGGTGGAATTGCGATCCTCCCGCAGCTATTAACCCATTAAATGCCGCTATCAAACGCTGACAGCAGCATTTAACATGCATTTCCAGCAATCGCGCCGGAAATCCGGTGGTCGGCGCCCATAGCAAGTGAGGTATTCTGCTATTTGCAGGTGATCTGAGCATCACTTCTATGTAGCAGAGCTGATCGGGTTATGGCAGCTTCTAGTCTCCCATGGAGGCCATTGAAGCATGCCAAAAGTAAAAAAAAAATGTTTTTAAAAATATTAAAAAAATAAAAAAATATTAAAGTTCAAATCACCCCCCTTTCACCCCATTCAAAATAAAAGAATTATAAAAAATCAAACCTACACATATTTGGTATCGCCGCCTTCAGAGTCACCCAATCTATCAATAAAAAAAAGGATTAACCTGATTGCCAAACAGTGTAGCGAGAAAAAAGTCAAAACGCCAAATTAAGTTTTTTTTATCTCCGCAACATTGCACTAAAATGCAATAATGGACGATTAAAAGATCATATCTGCACCAAAATGGTATCATTAAAAACGTCAGCTCAGCACAGAAAAATAAGCCCTCACCTGACACCAGATCACGAAAAATGGAGATGCTACGGGTATCGGAAAAAATAATCTAGACATGTTTGGTGTCTATGAACTCATGATGACCTGAAGAATCATAATGGCAGGTCAGTTTTAGCATATAGTTAACCTAGTAAAAAAACAAAATGAAAAACAACTGTGGGATTAAACTTTATTTGCAATTTCACTACACTTTGCTTTTTTTTCCCTTTTTCCAGGATATGTTAAAACCAATGGTGTTGTTCAAAAGTACAACTCGTCCCGCAAAAAACAAGCCCTCATATGGACATATTGACTGAAAAATAAAAAAGTTATGGCTCTGGGAAGAAGGGGAGCGAAAAAAAAAGAAACCGCCAAACCAAAAATACCTCTGGTCATAAAGGGGTTAATATCAACCCGCAGATGTCTGCTTAACCTTTGCTGGTTATTGAAAATAGCAGGGATCTCATGTCTTTTTTTTAGGGTCCCCCTTTTTTAATAACCAATAAAGTTTGAGCAGACAGCTGTGGGCCAATTTTAATAGGCTGGGAAGGTCCTTGGTTATTGGTCTCTTCTCAGACTAATAAGACCAGCTCACAGCTGTCTGCTTTCCCTTAGCTAGTTATTAAAATAAGGGGATCTCCACACCATTTTTTTTCATTTCTTTATTAGCTAAATACATGTACAATAAACTACACATGCACGGCAATAATTATGTATCTCACATCTATCTATCTATCTATCTATCTATCTATCTATCTATCTATCTATCTATCTATCTATCTATCTATCTATCTATCTATCTCTGTATATAAGATTGCTTTATTAGTTGGAAAACTAGCTTTAAATTACATAGAGAATTACAGTATGTAAAAGTTGATGTTATAAACGCATTGTCATATGGATGCTAACTGAGAAAAATTGCTTTTTTTCTGGATCGACATCGGACTGATTTTTCTATACGTTAGTGTGACTCCAGCCTTATTGTTATATACAGTATGTGGTATAATGTGACTTCTTTCATTGGCTTTGCAAATTTCCCAGAGGAGCATGCATGGTGTATAAGTCTCCTCACTCTGACATGCCAGGCCTGGCTTGTCACTCTCCACAAGGAGAAATGTTAACCCTTAGATTTCATGCATTGATCACACATCAGTTGTCCATAGTCCCCCAGGCTGCATGCTATGCCTGTGCCCGGCCACTAGATGTCACGATCTGTCCATTTTTTAAAAAACTGTCACCAACTTATTGTCATATACAGTATTGTAACCCAGTCTGAATAAGAGCTGAGATTACTGACATTTCTGTTCTACCTTTACCTGTATCATATACGCTGTAGTTACCACTTTGTCCTCAAGCCATATTACTATTCAGGGTTGTCAACTTTATTTTTTTCTGGCCAGTTTATCAAAAAAATTACACATTGGAAAACCAGAAATCATTATAATTATATCAGTGATCCATGTCTACATCCCATAATTCTGATATGAAAACATCAGCTGTATTCCCTGTAAACTGTAAAATGATGATAATTCCAATCGAAATTTTCTGTATAAGTTTCCTCAGTTTAAAAAAAAACTCTCGGACGCCTTACATGTTTTTAATGGACTTTGGCAAAAAAGTGCCCATTTTTACTGTCTGTCCTGCAATTTCTAGACAATTGGGAACCCTGTTGTTATTTTGTTGTCCCAGGAAAATTCTGATTTCATGGCGTCTGCAAAAGCACCCCAAAAAATAGACAACTTTTTTGTTTATCCACTTCACCCTTGGGCGATTTTCTGGGTTTTTTTTGTATTTTTCGCCTCTTCTTCCAAGAGCCATAACTTTTTTTTATTTTTCCAGCCATATATGAGGGCATCATGCAGTGGCGTACTGACGTCACTGCGCGATTGCGTGTTGACATCATCACACGCTGACGTCACTGAGTGCAGAAGTCTGGCCCCCGGGAGGAAGAGGATGACAGACCGCTTGCACCCAGACGGGGTGGCAAGCAAAAGGAGAAGAGGTCTAGAAAGGACAATTCCAGGAGGCATAGTATACCACATAAAAGAGACACGAAAGGGTGTCATTGGGTTGCTGGCTGCAGGTGTGTGGCTGAACTGCCGGCCCCCGCTTCTGGATGTTCAACAGGACCTGATGACTACAATGGCAATGCAACAGGAACTGAGGGACCACTGATGGCGGGTGAGCCATCAGACGGGTCGGATGAAAAGGATAGTCTGGTACCATTGGATGAAGAGGGAGAAACGGACGCACAGGGGACACATACAATGGCTTTTCCGAGTCGACCTCATAGTCAGCTTGGTAATAAAAATGGTGACTGTGGCTTGTGCACGGCAGGTAGCAGATGCCAGTGCTGATGATAGTGAGTAGGGTTGAGCAAAACGGATCGGTCATTTTCATAAGTCGCCGACTTTTGGCAAAGTCGGCGTCTCATGAAACCCGACCCGATCTCTGTGTGGGGTCGGCCATGCGGTACGCGATCTTGGCACCAAAGTCGCGTTTCGTATGACGCGTTTAGCGCCATTTTTTCAGCCAATGAAGGAGCGTGGGCAGAGTGATGACATAGGTCTTAGGGGAGTGCACGCCTATCGCCATTTTATTGCTTGTGCGCAGTAGGGATTTGCAATGTGCAACACGAGATTTTCTGTGCTGGGATGGGACGGAGGGAGAGAGAGAGAGAGAGAGAGAGAAAAAAAATAAATAATTTTCTCCATTGACGTGCATAGGGTTTCGTGTTCCGGACGATCCCCGACTTTTCGCAGTAATCGGACGATTTCGCCCGACTCGACTTTTCAAATAGTCGGGTTTCGCGAAACATGACTAGACCCTAAAAAAGTCAAAGTCGCTCAACCCTAATATTGAGGTGTCACAATTTCTGCGGGTGATGAGAGAATGGATTGGTGCGGCAAGGTCCTTCCTGGCAGCTGTGTGGCAGAGGAGTGTTCCCCAGGTGGAGCCTAGAGAGGTAGGGTCGGTGAGGAAAACAGCAGTAGCAGAGAGTGCTCCAGTAACAGAGCAGTGGTTCCACCAGAGTTGGATACCCCTGTGATATCATCTAACATGAGGGTAGACTTGGTTTGTATGGATGATAGAGCACGAGGCGAGGTCTACGTGTGTTTTTATGGGCCTTTGGAGGCACACAGTGTCAGACTGAAGAACATTGCATCTCAAAAACATTTCTAGAATTCGCCCTTTTCTTACTTTCGACTCTGCAAAAACTCTAACTGTCTCACTTATTCATTCTCGTCTGGACTATTGTAACTCTCTACTAATCGGCCTCCCTCTTACCAAACTCTCCCTGCTCCAATCTGTCCTGAATGCTGCTGCCAGGATCATATTCCGCACCAACCGTTACACCGATGCCTCTACCTTGTGCCAGTCATTAAACTGGCTACCCATCTACACCAGAATCCAGTACAAAACTACTACCCTCATCCACAAAGCACTCCATGGCTCAGCACCACCCTACATCTCCTCTCTGGTCTCAGTCTACCACCCTACCCGTGCCCTCCATTCTACTAAAGATTCTGCGCTGTGTTTTTCTATAATGTCTTTTATTGTCAGTACAAGTCCCTTCTAAGATGTAATGTGCTGCGGAATATAATGGTGCTATAGAAATAAAAATTATTACCTTGAACTGACAGTTCTTGTGTTCTCCACTAGATGGCAGCACGTTACTTTTCCATTGTTGGTCGTGTGTTTAGCTCCGCTAATGACCTGAGGTTAGCATCCTCCATAATCAGAACCTCCCACTCCCGTCTCCAAGACTTTACACGTGCTGCGCCGATTCTTTGGAATGCACTACCAAGGTTAATACAATTAATCCCCAATCCCCACAGTTTTAAGGGTGCCCTAAAAACTCATTTGTTCAGACTGGCCTACCGCCTCAACGCATTAACCTAATTATCCCTGTGTGGCCTATTAATTAAAAAAAAAAAAAAACATAATCAGGTTCCTTGCATCGTGTTCTCATACACTTTATGCAGTTAATAGCCCTCTGTGTCTGTACTGTTACATACTTAGGCTGTTAACTGGTTCATGCAGCTTTACATGAACACCCGAGCCTTACACTATGGCTGGTCCAAATAACTAAAGCAATTGTCACCATCCACCTCTCGTGTCTCCCCTTTTCCTCATAGATTGTAAGCTTGCGAGCAGGGCCCTCATTCCTCCTGGTATCTGTTTTGAACTGTGATTTCTGTTATGCTGTAATGTCTATTGTCTGTACAAGTCCCCTCTATAAGTTGTAAAGTGCTGCGGAATATGTTGGCGCTATATAAATAAAAATTATTATTATTATTATTATTGTCTGTACAAGTCCCCTCTATAATTTGTAAAGCGCTGCTGAATATGTTGGCGCTATATAAATAAAAATTATTATTATTATTATTATTATTGCGTCCACCAGAGGATTTTATTCTGTAGGCCCACCTTTCTCCCCCATTCAAAGTCCCCATAGCAGCTGCAAGGTTTGCACTATGAACTCTCATTAAGGAGAAGCCAGGGCCCACTGGAGGATTCTCCGGTTCTCTGGTGGGCCAGTCCAACCGTGGAGGCACACCTGAAACAAATGGTGAGAGAGAAAATATGGAAGGACGAGTATGTGGAGATATTTTCGTTGTTGCCAATGGAGAAGTTTAATTTGGACCGTGTTAAAGCAGATGAGAGCAACAAAAGAGGTAGAATAGTGGCTGAGGTACCGCTTGATTTCTCAGACATTTGCTGATTGGCTTCAGGCATTTGCCATATTGGCTAGTGTGATAGGGGAGAAGGCGCCTGAGAACTGCTCGGCACTTGGACGGAATAGGGTTGGTTACACTATGATGAGCAGATTAGACAGCAGAAGGCGGTACGTCCACATTTGCAGTAGGATCACAAGGAGATCAGTCTATGGATGCGGCTGATGACAGCCCCCCAAGCAACCTCGCAGCCCTTTTCTGGGTCCCCCAAGTTTCTGCCAATTTGGGGGAATCTGCGGCAGCACCTGGAAGGGAGTTTGTTGGCGATTTAATGAGAAAGAGTGCAATGTTGGCGAGTTATGTAGAGTTAAGCACGAATGTTCAGGTTGCGGAGGGAACCATAGCTCTGCAAAATGCTTTAAGAGAGGGAAAGGACACTTGGGGAGGTTGCGAGTAAATGGGAGGATGCCAATGAGAATTGATCGGATGCAGCATCATCTAAATAGATTCCCAGACAGAGAGCTGGCCAGTATTTTAAGTGACGGTTTTAGATACATTTTAGATTTCCTTCCGAGGTAAACAGAGTTTCTATGGAAGTACGTAATTGAAAGTCGGCAAAGTTACGGACCCCCCTTTACCGAATATGAGGATTTTTCCTTTGGAGTCAGTCCCTAAGAAGGAACCTAACAAATTCCGGATGCTACATCATTTATCGTAACCGGGGGGTCATCAGTAAACAATGGGATAAGTCCAGAGTTGGTTCATGTACCATATGTGTCTTATAATAGAGCTGTGGAATGAGTCCAACGGCTGGGAAGAGGGGCCTTGTTCACTAGAACAGACACTGAAGCTGCTTTTCGTTTACCCAGACAGTTATCATTTACTAGGTGGATATATGGGATGGGACTTATTACATAGATTCTTCTTTGCCTATGGTTCGATCTCTTGTTTGTATTTTGAGAAGTTTAGTTCCTTCTTGGAATGGGTGGTTAAGGAAGAGTCAGGAGTTGATTCAATTTTATATTATTTTGACAATTTCTTATCTATTGGCCCGGTGGGGTCTCCAGTGTATGCGATGCTTTTGAACACAATGGAACAGGTGGCTGATAATTTTGATATACTATTGGCTTCAGAAAAAAATGGAAGGCCTAAGAACTACATTAAGTTTCTTGGGAATTAAAATAGATGCTATGTTAATGGAATGTAGATGATAGACATTGCAAGGAAAATAGATCCCTTTTATGGGGAGCGCTCTTATGTAGTATGGAAACAAAAAACAACGCACCAAAAAGCAGTTTTGTAGTCAAAATGTGCAAAAAAATTTTTATTAATATATTTATTATTATTAAATACAGAACAGATAAAAGGCATAGCAGGACAGGTCCTACAGTAAAGCATCACACATGGAAAAAGGGTCAGTGAATGGCGCAGGAGTATATCTAGGAGAGGAATAATAGCGTAAGTCCCCCATCGTAATCATATGAGTTCATCATGATCAATACACATCACAGCCAACAGTAGGCTATCTAGGGATCATGTACTCAAACACAAAAGTAAGGACAAATAAGCACCAACAGGGAAATAGCAATAAACAGCCGTCAATACCAACTCCAGACACCACGCCGTCCACAACCCACTCCGACGCGCATTTTGGAAAGATTCCTTCCTCAGGGGGCATTGAGGGCAGATGTCAAGTCCGGTCCTCAGCTGGGCCTCCTAAAAGAAGAGGCCACAGTCCAATGGATTGGGGTTTCTTGTACGTTGTGAACAAGACTCATGCCAGAATTTTATTTCCATTCAATCTTGGACATGCTTCGGATATTTTAATTATGCACGTGGGGGGAAACAACATGGGTGTGAGGACATCAGGAGACTTGATTGTCTGCGTCTCATGTCCTCACACCTGGTTATAGTGATTGTTTGGTCCGACATTGTGGCCAGGCTTGCATGGTAACATGGCCAATCTATTGAGTGTTTAAATAAGGTGCACATTAAAGTTAACAGGGAAGTAGCCCTTTTCCTGGCTAGAAATGGGGCTAATATAATGAGTCATCAGGAATTGGAAACTCCATCCAGGGAGCATTTGATACAGAAAGGGGTTCATTTGTCTCCAATAAAAATTGATCTTTGGGAACTGGGTTTAAGGGATGGCCTGGAAAAAGCAGTTAATGTGTGGAGGGACATGCACGCATAAAGTGTCATTCATGCTTGTCATATCGGGAACAGGTCTGTGGAAAGCCAATTCGTGGTATGCGTGACCCATTTTGGTGGGGTCATCCTTCTCCTTTTATAACAGGTGAGAAAATACTTGGAGTCCACACTGAGCCAAGGTCTCAGGGGACCAATCTAATTGGGGTGTGCCATTCAGCAGGAGGGTCTCCAAATCGGTGCCGTGCGGTTGGGGGCAGAGAGGAGCAGCTGATGGCACTAAGTTCCTTATATTTTACTTAATATGTTAATGTTATTTAATATAGGCCGCTTTGGCCAATTTATGCAAATCCCGTAGTGTTTGTCTTTATTATGGGTTAGGGTAAGGTCAGAAGTTAACAGGGGGATGGCAAGTAGGGGAAGGGGTTTTTGCTTGGCCACAGGCTGAAGTGTCAGCCATTCCTTAGTCAAGATGCAAGCTCAGCCTGTGAGCCCGCATCAAAGTCAGGGACACAGCCGATGACATAAATATACGTCGTGAAGGGGTTATTTGCCAGATATATTTAACATTATGCTACTTCTTTTCATTGTTCATCTGTCAGTGTACGATACATTGCTAATGGGGAGGAGCGGATCTTTTAAAATTACACATACAAAATAAAAAAAAAAAAACAATTTGTGGTGAATCAGTTCAATGCGATATTAAGGATGGCAGTATTTAGTACAAGCAACCATAGGTTCAAGATCCCCTGTAGGACTAAAATAGTATATACAGTATATAAAAGTTGTGTAAATCTGCACTGGACCACTGAAAAGTTTGAACCCACCAGTCCATGCAATGTTTTTTCTTGTATTTATTGGAACTTGCAGATTGTAGATTCAGACTGAAGGCAGCAAAACCATTAAGTAACACTCTTCCCAAGCCATCTCAATAGGGTCGAGGTTGGGTGATTGTGGATGCCATATAGCAGAACTCCTTACCTCTTGTTCTTGGTCCCTTGCATAGCCTGGAGGTGTGTCAAGGTCGATGTCCTCTAGTGACACAAATCTTGGTCTTGCTAAGTGCAAAGTAGAGGGAATGTCATGTCGTCACCGAATGCTGGGGTAGCCATGCTGGGTAAATGAGCCTTGAATTTGGAATAAATCACCATCAGTGTCACCAGCAAAGCACCCCCCCACGCATCACACCTCTACCTCCATGCTTCACAATAGCCACCATACATGTAGAGACCATCTGCTCATCTTTTCGGCATCTCACAAAGACATGGTGGTTGGTACCAAAAATCGTAAATTTTAACTGTTTGGAAAGCAGAAACAATTTTAACTGATTTAACATACAGTCCTTGTGTTGCTTGCCCCAAGTCTTATTTGTGATCCTCAGTAATGGCTTCTTTGCAGCAATTCGACCATAAAGGCCTGCTTCTCATAGTCTCCTCTGGACAGTTAATGTTGAGATGTATCTGCTACTTGATGTCTATCATTTATGTGGGCTGTTATCTGACATGCTGTCAATTTGTGTTTTCTGAGGCTCATCACTCTGATGAACTTATCCTCTGCAGCAGAGGTAATTCTTGATCTTCCTTTCGTGGGGCAGTCCTTATGAGAGCCAGTTTCATCATAGTGATTGATGGTTTTCATGACTGCACTTGAGGTCACCTTCAAGGTTCTTCAAGATTCTACCAATTTTCCACATTGACTGATCTTCTTATCTTAAAGTAATGGTCTCTTTACTTAGCTGAATGCTTCCTTCCATGTCCTGGCCTCGAACAGTTGTGGAATAGGACTCAGGACTGTATGAAACACCCTTGATAGTCGTAAATTCTTTGTAAAGGTAATTGACTCTTGACAAGGCATATCTATCTATTGGAAACCATTACTAGTGACTACTTTATGAAGATGCTTGACAGAATACAAGGATATGTATGGCCATATTCACATGGCAGTATCTGGTCAGTATTTGACATCAGTACTTGTAAACCAAAATCAAGTAGGTAAAAAATGCAGAAGTGGTGCGTGTATTCCTGTTATATTTTTTCTCTTCTACATGCCCAACTCCTGGTTTTAGCTTACAAATACAATGTAAAATGCTGACCAAATACTGATGTGTGAATGTGGCCTTATTAGGGTAAAATAGGTGACAACTTTGAATCTAAGGTTAAACACATACACTTGTTTGTTTAAGACATGTTTCTTTATTCCTTTGTTCGTGTTCCTTTGTGGTTTTGCTGCCTTCAGTCTGAATTTACAATGTGAAAGTTCCATTAAGAACAAAGAAAACTATTGCCTGAACGGGTGTGTCCAAACTTTTGATCTGTGGTGTATAAAACAACATATTCGGCATTCCATGTCTACAAAAGTCTCATCTTTCAAAACATAAAAAAACTATTTATCCAGTACAGTAAATGCAATTAATAAAAAACAAAAATGGAAATTCTGTCTAAAATTGCTGTTTTACAGTCAATGCACCGCCTCTAAAAACTATGATAAAGAGCAAACAAAATATTGTAAAAAAAAAGTACCAATAAAAACTACAATTTGCCAGCGAAAAACAAGCCTTTACACAAACTCCATGAAATGAATAATAATAAAAAACAAATTGGCAACACAACCACATTTTTTTTTACAAAATTCTGATTTTGCTAAAATAGAAATAAAACTATACAAGTTTGGTATCACTATAATAATACTAACCCGGAGAATAATATTAAACTCACAAATTTACCCCAAAATTTAGCTGTTGTACAGCACTCTGAAAGTCGAAAAAATCTAGCATAAATGAAAAAAGATCCTTACTTAAGTGAATACGTGAGGATCAGACGGAGTTTTCAATTTTGCAATTTTTCTTGCTGCAATTAAAAAAAAATAAATGATTAATTTGCCAAAATACATATCACCCTCATTCTAAGAAAACATCCTCTTTGCAAAACATATCCAGTTTCTTGTATTTGTGATGTTTCCGTGTTTTTTTATGGTAGCAGGAAAAGTTTGATGCGTCCCTTGGGGATTGTTTAATTCTATAATATGTTTGCAGGTTAAGAAGCCACGTACCACAACAATTTTTTATTGTAAAATCTCATATTTTGAGAACATTCCTTGGCATGGCAAAACATCTATTCTTTAATGATGTTTGTATAAAGGTCTGATTTCTAACACTGGCTCTACCGTATTTTTTGGATCATGCAATCTAAAATAACACACAATACAATCTTATATTTAACTAAAAGTACCGTATATACTGAGACGGGTAAAGAAATATTTATTGTTTTTGTGTAGTTTTCAAATTAAAAACTTTCTGCTCTTTTTTATGACAGCACCATTGTCCATTTCTTTCCACTTTGAAGTAGTTTTTTTAACTGTAATTTTATCAGAATGTTTAACCCCCTGGAATTTTAATTTTTTTGCTTTGTTTTTTTCCTACTCGCCTCTTAAGGAACGTATGAGAGCTTTAATGACACCATTAACTCTCCTGAAAAATAGTAAAAAATGGGGTGAAATTGGCACAAAAAAATGTAATTCCACAATTGTTTTTTGGGGTTTTGTTTTCATGGTTTTCAATGTGTCGGAAAAAAAATCACCTGCCATCATGATTCTCCGCGTCAGTACAATTACAGCAATGAAATTGAAAACAAATCTTTGTTCTACTGGTCAGTATGGTTATCATAACAGCAAATTTAAAAATACTTTTTTTTTTACTTCTTAAACATTTTTTAAAAACGTGAAAAAAATTGGCTTCAGCAGTATTCTTAGAGTCATTTTTTTAATTTGGTAGAGCAGTATAAAGGATTGTTTTTTTTGGTAGGGTGAGCTGCAATTTTCATTAATAACATTTTGGGATTAAAAAAACTTTCTGATCTTTTTTAAAAAAATAGCAATTCTGATCCTTTTTTCCATTTCAGCATTCTCTGTATGGGATAAATATTTTTTATGTTTTATTAGTTCAGACAAAGTGATCCCTAATATTTTAATTTTTTTTTAATTTTAGATTTGGCTATTTATGTTTCGAGGAAACAGAGTGATTTAAACTTTTATATTTTGGATATTTTTTATAGTGGGTTTTTTTTTTTTAATGTTTTAATGCTTTTTACATTTTTAATGGTCTCTTTAGGGAAGTTGAACCTGAGATCACTTGGTCGCTTGTACATGTAATTGCTAATATAATAATAATCTTTATTTTTATATAGCACTATCTTATTCCGCAGTGCTTTACATACATTGTCATTGCTGTCCCTGATGGGGCTCACAGTCTAAATTCCCTATCAGTATGTCTTTGGAATGTGGAAGGAAACCCACGCAAACACGGGGAGAACATACAAGCTCCTTGCAGATGTTGTCCTTGGTAGGATTTGAACCCAGGACTCCAGCGATGCAGTGCTAACCACTGAGCCACCATGCTGCCCCATTATCCTATGAAGCCCAAGCTGAGCTTCACAGGTGTAATCTCATTGCGCCTGGTGGTGGCAGCATCGGTGTTGATGGGAGTTGGGATTAACTCCCTTTAACAGAGACATCTAAAGACCGTGAGCCGAGCTCTCCTATGTTCTCTATGAAAGAACTACTGCCAGACTCCTCCCTGCCCGATCAGTTACCCTGATTCTCACGTAACAGCTTCCTCTCACCACTGCAGTCTCTGCATTTGTACATGACCTTTACAGTTTGATAAAAGGGAGTCTCTCGTGAAGATTTTGCTACCTTATCTGAGAACAGTATAATGTAGGGGCCGATACCTTGATTCCATCGATGTGTCACTTTCTGGGCTGCTTGCTGTAGATTTTATAAAATCTTTGTTTTATCAGCAGGAGATTATTACTCGAAGACTAGCAAACCTGCTGCCAGGTAGTCCAACCCTGCCCCATCACTGATTGGCAACTTTCTGCCTTTGCAGAATATACACAGAAAGCTGCCAATCAGTGCTGTGGGCGGGGTTATACAGAGCTCAGCAGTCATAGAACTGATAGATCTGCAGCAGAGAAAACGGTTTTTAATCAAAACTACAGCACCCAGCAAAGTAAGTGACACATCGGTGGAATCAGGGTCTCTGTCCCTACATTATGCTGCTCTCAGATGGAGCAGCAAAAACCTGGTGACAGATTCCACCTTAAGCCAGGAATGGGGCTGGTTTAGCAATTAAAACATGCAGACAGCCCCCTTTACACACTGCTGCTGGAAATGCTGTCCTGTGTCAAAGACAGAATTGGAAGCAAAACTACTTTTATGGAGTGGTTATAAGAGGATTGGAGATTAAATAAAAATATTATTTAGTGATAGAATTTACTATATACAACTAATGAATTAACATTTTTTTTCCTTTAGGTTTCCTGCATCAAATCTGAAGGGAACAATAATGGGGCTCCATACAAGGCCCCGATAATGTGAACTGAGCCAAATAAAGTGACGCTTTCCCATCAACTTCATAGGAAATAATAAGGTCATCTTTTTGCCGATAATACTTTTTCAACAGTCAGGTTTGGAATTCAAGACTAAGACCACCTATTAGCATTTGTTTGCCTATGGACACATAAGCGTATATGGCAAAAGACAGTCCTCTGCATATGCATTGTATGAATGTAGCCGAAGAAATGACTTAATCAAATTGTTAGCAACTCTAATAGATAAGAACATGACTTTCATTTTATTTTTATATAGACTTTTATATTAATGCAATGGGTTTTACAGTTTATTTAACATTCATCAGAGTATACATATGCCATGACCGGCTGACCACCATGTGAGGCTGAATAAGAAACTGGCAGGACTTTATGGCTCCGATTCATCATTTGCGATTTATTGTAGTCATTTTTCTTTTTTGTGTCTTATGGTATTTGTTGACATTTTTGGCACAAAATCAAAAATGCTCTTTATTTTTATCTTTAACCATTTTTTTGGGACTTTTAGCTTCAAAAGGAGCAAAACCTTTAAAAAGTTGCATGTTAGTCTTAAAATGCACCGAATTAAAAACTCTGCCAGAAAATGTATTCCGGGCAGGGACTGGAACGAGATGCTCTTTAGGGCTTATACTCACTTGCATGAAATACGGCAGAGTCTCGCATGGTAACACCCGGCTCTGCTGCCAGCACTTGGGAGCGGAGCGTGCAGCTCCATGTATTGCTGTGCGGGGCCACACGCTTCGCTCTGGAGTGCAGGTGGCAGAGCCGGGTTTAAACATGCGAGACTCGGCCGTATTTCACGCAAGTGAGTATGAGCCCTTAAAGAAAAATTCAAGATAAAATACTAGGGAGAAAGTATAGCAAATAGGGTCTTATCCAACAAACATTAAAAGTATTTTTATCAGATTGTTCTAACCTGATCTGTATTATAAAGCGTTTTAAGTTAATGTTCAGCTGCTGCGGATTCTTGGGTTGTCAAAACCGACAAATATCAGGATCAACGCGTTTCAAAGTGACAGACATTTCTTCATCAGGAAACAACCACATACCTATGTGTGTGGTATAGGTATGTGGTTGTTTCCTGAAGAAGAGAAACACCTTGAATACAAACCACAAGTTAATAAATTTCTTTGAATTGATGTCTTCAATAATCGGCAATGTGGAAGGTATCCTGTTGTGAATTCTGCTCTTGGGTTCCCTCCGGTGGTTGTTGGTGGTAATACAGTTGTCCCTGGGTTGCAATCCTGGGCAGGTGTCCCTGCTGATTGCAGCTCTGACTGGGGTATTTAGGTGTGCAGGATTCATAAGCCCTTGCCAGTTGTCCATTGTTCTTGGAGGTTTTACATCTCTGTCTGGTTCCTCCTGCCCTGCTGCCAAATCAACAAAGATAAGTGTCTGGTTTTTTGTTTCTGCAGCACACATGCTGTGTGCTTTACAATTCAGAGCTATTCATTGTTTTTTTCTTGTCCAGCTTAGAGTGTGTTTGGATTTTTCAGTCAAGTTGGATTCTCAGGAGATGCAGATATACATTCCATGTCTTTAGTTAGATGGTGGAATTTTTGTATTATCTGCTTTGGATATTTTTAGGGTTTTAATACTGACCGCTTAGTATTCTGTCCTATCCTTTCCTATTTAGTTACCATGCCTCTTTTGCTAAATCCTGATTTCTGCCTGCGTGTGTCTTTCCTCTAATACTCACAGTCAATATTTGTGGGGGGCTGCCTATCCTTTGGGGTTCTGCTCTGAGGCAAGATAGAATTCCCATTTCCATCTATAGGGGTATTTAGTCCTCCGGCTGTGTCGAGGTGTCTAGGATGTGTTACGTACACCCCACGGCTACTTCTAGTTGTGGTGTCAGTTTAGGGTTTGCGGTCAGTACAGATTCCACCTACTCCTGAGAAAGTCTCATGCTGCTCCAAGGTCACCGGATCATAACAGTATCCACAAATTCTCCAGATCCTGTTAAAAAATGCAATATTTGGTACAAGTCACATTTCATGAATCTGTCTAAAACATCTGGATAAGCAAAGTTGGCACTAAAAAATAAAAATAGACCGAAAAAAGAAAGACAACTTAAAAAGTGGCGCAACGAGTATAGAGAATAAGAAGCAAATACTAAAGCCACTAAAAAAAGCAAATTACTCTAGAAAAAAAAAGAAACAACAATAATGAATAGGGACCATATTTTCCTAGTTTAATGGGGCATTTATTTTAATATCACGCTCCAGCTGTTAGCTTCAACAAAAGAAAGCTATTTGGCAGAAGCTTTCTCCTCTGTACCTTTTGAAAACACATGAATGCTCAGCTTAGTGGATCGTTAAGGCTACGTTTCCACATGAGCTTTTGGTGAGTTTTTGATGTTTCAGAATTTCTGCATGGTTTCTGTACCTAGTATTTAAATTAGAGTTCTTGCAATTTTTTATTGCATTTTGGGTATTTTTTTACATACGTTTTATCTATTTTTTTTTACGCTGCGGTTTTTGTCCCTATGTTGCTCTGTCATCTTGTAAATTAAGCTGCTTTTTTTTTATACTTCCTGGTATTTGGCTTTGACAAAACTTTACTGATATACCTAGGTGCGGATGACATACCTTTTTAAGATTTTTTTTTATGCCATATGTGTTTTTTACCCTCGAATTTTATGCATCTAATGTAAGTCTATCTGTAAAATCCGCACAGAAAACTCAGCATACCAGCAAGAAACCTTGAGGCTTACTCATCCTCCCCGGGTCCAGCACCGACTCTCCACCACTGCTCAGTATTTGTTTGTGGTGGTGATGTCACATTGGCAGCACTGCTACCAATGAGTGTGCTCAGTGGCTCTGAACGGCTTGTGCTGTCTTGTCAGACAGAGGCACTACAGCGCTGGTGGTTTGGAGAGAAAGTGAGCCAGATAGTGCCAGAGAGCAGACTGGAGCAGTCTAAGGCAGGAAGAACGCAGCAGGGGCCGTGCAGCCACGAGAAAGAGCTGCAGCTCCTGGACAGAGATAATACCGAAAGCAGAACAGATTGCAGTGAGCATGTAGGAGAGTGATATCAGGGGAGACCAGCTGTGAATGGGCTGCTTCCCTCTGATAACCGGTAGCTGGAACACCGAGGTTGTAACGGACTCTACGACTTACAGCAGAGACCGGCAGGACAGCTAAACTGCAAGTTACCTGTCCGCCTCAATACCCAGGAGGCACAGTGACACATAGAGCCTGGGTCATGATAGAGACCCTGTAAAAAGGCCGTACTGGGGGGCCCACGGCACTTAAGGGGAGGCCGCCATGACGGGGTTACGTGGGACCTGGGGAGCTGGAGCAGTTTTTGATGGGTGTATATAGTTAAGGGTTAATTGGAATATGAGGAGGTGGCTTAATGGCATTTTTTGAATGTAGTGGGTGGAGCTGGGGGGTCTGCGGGGAGGGGGCACATAAAAGGGGGCACACTCCTCACGCAGGCATCCATTTTAGGTACCTGCGTGACAAGTGAGGAATCTCCGTTACACTAACCGGCATGGATATTGAAGCGATCCTTCAGCGTCTCCGGACGGCAGCCAGCTCTCAGGGGACCGACTGGCTGAATGCTTCGGTGACCAGTCTCCTCCAGAATACATCTGAGGCACCTTCCCAGGTTCAGCAGGACGGGCGCCGGCCGCGGAGGACCAGACCTCCGGCGCGCCTAAGTCCCGATGTGATCCCCAGGGCCCGGCGCCGAAACAGGAGCCCCTCCAGGGACCCTCCGGTAAGCAGCGCTGCCCCCTCCACCGTGCAGCGCAGCGCCGGGAGGAATCCTATTGAACGGCGGGGCCTACACCGGGGGGCGGAACCTTCCTCCCCTCCTTCAGTGACCGGTCGGCGTGGGGCGTCTGGTGCAGGAGCAGGGTCTGCGGCCGCCAGCACGTCTGCTGGCACCGCTCGGCGTGGGAGGCAGAGTGAGCCGAGGAGACGGGGGTCAGTTGCGGCGGCCCCTCAGCAGCGGAGACCATGCGAGCGGCAGTCGGTCGGCTCTGCCAGCAGCGTGCGGCCCTTAGCAGCGCACAGCTCCAGCAATAACAACGCAGCAGCGCCCTCTGCTGGTGATGGCCAGGGTTTTCAGGTTTCTGGTCACAGCTCCAGCAATATCAGCGCAGCAGCGCCCTCTGCTGGTGGTGGCCAGGATTTTACAGTTTCTGTCAGGCGTCAATCGATGGCTTCGGGAGGCGATGACAGGGACGTATCAGCACCAAGAAGCTACTCATCTTCCAGCGGGCGGCAGGATGCTGGCTCGGCCTATTCCACATCTGCAGCGCCAGGGCAGTCAGCGTCTTCACCAGGTCGCCAGTCTCCAGTTACGGTTGGCAGGAGTTCGGCGGCCAACATCGCGGATCAGTCCGGCATGGAATACGGACACCTTCGGCTGGGAGCTGGACCTTCGGCTGCTGGGCTCACAGCACCCAGGCAGCTAGGTGAGAACATTTTTCCTTTGCTTAATATGCCAGGCATAGTTTCCCCTGAGGCTAGGAGTACTGATGTAACTTCGGGAGTTGCTAGTGGGGGTATGGGTTTAATTCTGAGAGGTCTAGGTGAGCTAGCAGGCTTGTGGGGGTCCGGGATTAGCAGGGGGGCTTTGCCGTCAGCAGCTTGGTTGGGACATACGGGGTCGTTTGAGGGGTCTAGACAGTTACCGGATTTTTCGGGTTTATCCAGCAGTGCGGGTCCTGCGTCAAACACTGGGGGCTCATCGAGAGAGACTGGCGGTGCTACACCGGCGTTATCAGTAGGGCCTGGGTCAGGGATTGATGCGTTAAGTGAAGGAGCTTCGCGGGATAAGGAGAAGGAGGACGTCCCGCAACTGGACGATGCGGCTAAGGGGGAGGTTTACGTCTGTTTTGAGGGCCCTTTAGGGGCGCACTTAAAACAAGAAATTAGGGAAAAAATCTGGAAAGGGGAGTACATAGAAATTTTTTCTCTTTTACCCCTAGAGAGATTTAACTTGGACAGACCTAGAAAGGAGGACTCTAAGAAAGAGGATGAGGAGAAACGGAGATATAGATTGATTCCCAGATCATTTTCAAATTGGCTACAGGCTTTTGCTATTATGGCTAGCATAATTGGGGAGAAGGCCCCAGAAAATTGCTCGGCGCTATTTTGTTATTTAGATGCCATAGGGGAGGCCTACAGGACCTACGGGGGACAAGGTTGGTTACGCTATGACGAACAATTTCGTCAGCGGAAGGCTTTTAGACCGAACATTAGGTGGGATCACAAGGACATAGCGTTGTGGATGAGAGTTATGGTCCCGGCCCGTTTAGGTCAGACCAGCCAGCCTTTTCATGGGAGCGCCGGGAGTTCGGGACAGTCAGGACACTCGGCGGCTGTACAAAAAGGACTGTGTTTCGCCTTCAATGATGGGGTATGCAGATTCGGGAGCAAGTGTAAATTTAGACACGAGTGTTCTTCATGTGGGGGGGCGCATAGCGCCTCAAAATGTTTCAGAGGTAACAGGCAAAAAGGCGGAGACTCTGCTGAAAAAAGGGGTGAGTCCGGTACAGTGGGTCGTGATGGAGGCATTTCTAAGTAGATACCCAGATAGGTCAGCTGCGGCGTTATTACGTGATGGTTTTAAGGAAGGTTTCAGAATTCCTTATGTTGAGCAAGTCGTTAGTTTGAAAAGAAAGAATTTGAAATCGGCGTTACAATTCCCGGAAGTTGTGTCGGATAAGTTGAAGAAGGAAGTTGCTTTGGGAAGAATGGCAGGCCCGTATGTTGCTCCTCCGTTTGCAAATTTGAGGGTGTCACCTCTTGGCGTGGTCCCTAAGAAGGAACCTAATAAGTATAGGTTGATCCATCACCTATCATTTCCGAAGGGATCTTCGGTTAATGATGGTATCGACCCCAAGTTAAGTTCGGTGTCGTACTTATCATTCGATTCAGCGATGGAGTGGGTTCGAACATGCGGAAAGGGGGCTAAGCTGGCGAAGACCGACATCGAAGCGGCCTTTCGTTTGTTGCCAGTTCATCCCGACTGTTTGCATCTATTGGGTTGTTTTTGGGATGGCGGCTATTTTGTTGATCGTTGCCTTCCCATGGGTTGCTCAATTTCTTGCGCTTATTTTGAGGCCTTCAGCACGTTCCTGGAATGGGTGGTGAAGGACATGTCTGGGATTCGTTCATGTTCACACTATCTAGACGACTTTCTGTTTATAGGGCCAGCAGAATCAGCAGATTGCTCGATCTTGTTGCACACAATGGAGAGTGTGGCAAAAAACTTCGGTGTGCCTTTGGCGGAGGAAAAAACAGTTGGTCCGGTGACAGTGTTGAGCTTCCTAGGCATTGAAATTGATACGGTAGCAATGGAGTGTAGGCTACCCGCAGATAAGCTCATCGCATTACGTCAGGATGTGGTTAATGCGATCGGTTTGAAAAAGATAAATTTGCGCGGTTTGCAATCCCTGTTAGGGAAACTGAACTTTGCCTGCAGGATAATGCCGATGGGTCGTGCGTTCTGCCGCCGCCTATCGTTGGCAACAGTTGGGGTAAAGTCCCCTTTGCATTTTATCAGGATAAAGAAAGAATTTCGTGATGATTTGAAGGTGTGGGCAGATTTTCTTGACGAGTACAACGGTAGATCTCTGTGGATTCAGCCTGTTGCATATGCCGCTTCCTTGGGCATTTTGGTTCATGTTGTCGAAGAGAGTGGCTTTGGTCTTTTCTTTCGTGGTAGCTGGTCTGCAGCGGCGTGGCCTGAAGAATGGAAGGAGGAAGGGTTGACGAACAATCGGCTACTACTGCATTTGTTCCCCAGGGTAGTGGCGTTGGCCCTGTGGGGCGACAAATTGAGGAACTTGAAGATTTCTTTTTGTTGTGAGCATGATGGAACAGTGACGGCGGTGAACTCGTTATCAGCGGCTACGCCGGCGGTAGTGAAGGTCTTGCAGCACTTGGTTTTTCTGGGCCTTAAGTTCAATTTATGGATTGTATTTGAAGTTGGCTTGTCAGCGCCAGATCCAATAGTTGTCGCTCTTTCTCAATTTCAGGGGCAGCTTTTCCGGGATTTGGCACCCCAGGCGGAGAGCGCGGGTCTGGATTGTCCAGTCAAATTGTGGAACCTGCCGCGAGGGCCGTAGCGGAGTTGTTTACCAAATCGCTCGCGGACTCATCTTGGTCTCATTATAATCAGGCTTGGAGCCTGTGGGAATCCTGGATGTCAAGTTTGGATCCAGATATAGAGGAGGAGTATGGTTTGTTGTTGTTCCTCGGTCATCATTGGGAGGCAGGTTGGTCTGTTTCGCGTTTGAATAAGTTTTTGGCGGGGCTAGCATTCAACCTTAAATGCAGAGGGCGTAGGGATATAACGAAATCCTTTTTGGTTCGGCAAGTTGCTCGGGGTTGGAAAAAAGGGTGGAAGGCCTCAGACGGACGGCGTCCTGTGTCGTATGAGGTGCTTTCAGCTATTGGTCGGCAGTTGCAGGGGGTGTGTTTTTCCGAATGGGAAGTGGTTCTGTTCCGGGCAGCCTTTTCGTTGGCCTTCTTCGGGGCATTTCGGTTAGGAGAGTTGGTTAGCCCGTCCGTTAGTAAAAGAGGTACTTTATTAAGAGAAAACGTTGATGTGGAAGGGAACAGGGTGGTGGTGTTTGTTAAGGCCTCAAAGACGGACGTGTATGGGAAAGGGTGCAAAGTGGTGCTGTTCAGTGTTGAGGGATCCCCTTTATGCCCTGTGGCTTCAGTGAAGGAGTACTTGGCAAAGGGCGGTGCGTTGGATGAGCCATTGTTGGTGCATGAAAATGGGGCTTTCTTGTCCCGTTTTCAGTTTGTTTCGGTATTTAGGAAATGTTTGGTTGCAGCTGGCTTACCTGCAACTCAATATAGCGGGCATTCTTTCAGGATCGGGGCAGCAACTGAAGCCGCTAGGTTGGGCCTTGGAGAAGATGTGGTTAGGAGAATTGGGAGGTGGGAATCTTCAAGATTCCGGTCGTATGTTCGCCCAAACCTATTGTGAATTAGGGGCGGCTGTGGTGAGTTAATTGTTTGTTGCCTTTCTTTCTTTATTGCAGGGGCTGATCCGGTGCTCGTCTGGATCATGGGGCACTCGTATGTTGTGTGGGCTGCATTGCGTGCTGCAGTTCGCCCGGACGGTCGCCAATTGGGTCTTTCCCGAGACACAGTGACTTTACGATGGATCGGTAAAAGGGGTATGCTGTGGAAGGAATGGTTACCTGAATTCCATCGCTTTGTTAGATTGGATAGAGTACCAGAGATTGTGGTGATTCATCTAGGGGGTAATGATTTGGCTAAACGGTCTTGTAGGGAGCTGATTAAGGATATTAAATTTGATATCCTGCGGTTCTGGGTCATGTTTCCAAAAGTGTTGTTGGTGTGGTCTGACATCATTCCGCGTAAAAATTGGCGAGGTGCTAGATCTCTTGAAGGGGTGAATAGGGCCCGGATCAAAATAAACAGGGCTATATCTCGGTTCATGGTGAGGAATAGTGCGTTGGCCGTGAGACATGTGGACTTGGAATCGGGGCAAGGAGCTTACTGGAGAGCCGATGGCGTGCACCTGAACGCGGTGGGAAATGACATGTGGTGTTTGGCTATCCGCAGTGGCATTGAATTAAGCCTGAAGGTGTGGAGGGACATGAATGGCTAAGGTGTCAGGCCATTCGTGTTTTTTGGCGGGGGTGGAGGTCCTCGAGGTCGGTGGAAATGGTAAATGGTGGTTTAATGGGGGGGGGATCTTGAGAGGTCCTGGACCCCCCATGAGAGAATTTAACAAGGCGCGGTCCGGTTATCCCGCGTGAGGTGGATTTATGGGCCCCTGGCATGGGGGTGGGTTCGGTGGACCAGGATTGGTTATCTGTCCCTGAGCTGGTGCTTTACGGCTGGGGGTAAGACTTATCCTGGGCTGGACATTGTGGAATTTGGGATGCTGAGTTTTATAACTTTAGGGCCTCGAGGACCGCCCCTCCTATTCTGGGTTGTTATAAAAGTTCTGTTATATTTTATTTTAATAAAATGGCTGCTGTGGCCAATTAAATCCAACATTTGTATCAGTCTATTAATTTGCGTGCGATCTAATTTTTATTCTTTAGGCTGTTTTTGGGGCCTATTTAAGGGAATTGGGTGAATTTTCCAGATCACGGAACTCACGTATACCCTATGTCAAGAAAGGCCGTACTGGGGGGCCCACGGCACTTAAGGGGAGGCCGCCATGACGGGGTTACGTGGGACCTGGGGAGCTGGAGCAGTTTTTGATGGGTGTATATAGTTAAGGGTTAATTGGAATATGAGGAGGTGGCTTAATGGCATTTTTTGAATGTAGTGGGTGGAGCTGGGGGGTCTGCGGGGAGGGGGCACATAAAAGGGGGCACACTCCTCACGCAGGCATCCATTTTAGGTACCTGCGTGACAAGTGAGGAATCTCCCACCCGCCCTCCCTTGTTTGGTTAGAGTAATGGGGGAGAAGTCGACCCGCGAGGGTTTTTTGTGTACTCTTTAAAGAGGTGCCTAAATGTATTTGTTGTTTTGTGAATGTTGTCACGGCAGTTTGGCGGGGGTGGAGGTCCTCGAGGTCGGTGGAAATGGTAAATGGTGGTTTAATGGGGGGGGGATCTTGAGAGGTCCTGGACCCCCCATGAGAGAATTTAACAAGGCGCGGTCCGGTTATCCCGCGTGAGGTGGATTTATGGGCCCCTGGCATGGGGGTGGGTTCGGTGGACCAGGATTGGTTATCTGTCCCTGAGCTGGTGCTTTACGGCTGGGGGTAAGACTTATCCTGGGCTGGACATTGTGGAATTTGGGATGCTGAGTTTTATAACTTTAGGGCCTCGAGGACCGCCCCTCCTATTCTGGGTTGTTATAAAAGTTCTGTTATATTTTATTTTAATAAAATGGCTGCTGTGGCCAATTAAATCCAACATTTGTATCAGTCTATTAATTTGCGTGCGATCTAATTTTTATTCTTTAGGCTGTTTTTGGGGCCTATTTAAGGGAATTGGGTGAATTTTCCAGATCACGGAACTCACGTATACCCTATGTCATGTAGGAGAGTGATATCAGGGGAGACCAGCTGTGAATGGGCTGCTTCCCTCTGATAACCGGTAGCTGGAACACCGAGGTTGTAACGGACTCTACGACTTACAGCAGAGACCGGCAGGACAGCTAAACTGCAAGTTACCTGTCCGCCTCAATACCCAGGAGGCACAGTGACACATAGAGCCTGGGTCATGATAGAGACCCTGTAAAAAGGCTAGAGTTACCTGTCATATGGGTTTGTGTCCCATCCTATACGGGGGACAAAGAGAAGAACTGCACTACAACACCACCGCGTTAGAGGAAGGCCTTTAACTCCACCTGGATAAGGGGACTCCCAACTTGCCCCCAAGCTGGACGGACCCTACCTGTCCTGTGATCTGGTGCCATGGACTGTGGCTGCCTGAAGTCTTCAGTAAACCAGGTAAAGAGACTGCAAACCTGTGTCCTCGTTCTTTACTGCACTATTCACCATCTTCCATCTACACACCGGGAGCCCTGGGGATATATTTTACCTGTGGGAAGTTATACCATTTAGCTGCCATAACATCACCCCAGAGAACCCCTTAAAGCAGCATCGGTCACCCTGACCGAATACCACAGGTGGCGTCATGAACATAAATTTTATTCAATTTCCCTTTTACATGGGCGCCCAGGGCCACGTACCGGGTCACCACGGTGACATCCCTCTGTGAACACCGTACCCAGTACCGGGTACCCCATGGCCCTGGCGGTCGACTCACTGGCGATGTGACATCACTGCCGCAGGTAGTAACAGAGAACAATAGCAGAGGCAGAGACTCAACGTTGGACCCCGGGAGGGTGAGTAAAGCATTTTTTATTTTTAGAGGTTTTCTGAAACTGTAAAGCTTTGTGCCCACGTTGCAGAAATGCTGCGGAAATGTCCACAGCATTTCCGCAACTCCCTGCCGCAGTTAAAACGCATGCTGAATTCGCATGCGTTTTCCCACAAAACACAAGCAATTTGCAAGAGTTTTTAGCTTGCAGAATACTTGCGTTTCCAAGCAATTTGAAGCATCGCTTGGAAAAGTGATTGACAGGTTCGTCACACTTGTCGAGCATAGTGCTTGACAAGTGTGACCAACTTTTTACTATTGATGCTGCCTATGAAGCATCAATAGTAAAAGATAGAATGTTAAAAATAATTTAAAAAATTAAAAAATATGTTTATTCTCACCTTCAGACGGCCCCCGATCTCCTCAGCAGCGCTCCTGGCGGCTTCCGTACCCAGGGATGCTTTGCGCGAAGGACCTTTGTGACATCACGGTCGCGTGACCACGACGCCATCCCAGGTGATTCACGCAATGCCGCCGCGTGCACTACTGAGAGGCGGGAGGACTCCAGGGGCCATCAGAAGGTGAGAATGCGGTTTTTATGCATTTCCACTGCAGCAAAAAACACGGCAGGAAAGCATAAAAAACACAATGTGGGCACACAGCCTAAAACTTCTTTAAACATCCTATATAAGCATTGCATAGCATGCAGAAATCTTCTCTTCAACCTCGGATTTTTCCTTGCAGTCTTGTTAATACAATACATTATCCCATGAATCATCCAGCATGTTCCCGAATTAAATTACACTGTCAATATCTTCTTGTACAACCTTGCAGAATGACTTGCTCACACGAAACATAGTAAAACAAACAAAAAAAAATGAAATAAAAAAAAATAAAAATCTCATAAAGCGTAATTGGAGACCGGACAGTGACGAAGACCATTGTGTCTTCCATGAGAACACATAATAAATTTGTCTAGTAAGAGGCTGGTTCTCCTACAACTACAGTGTTTCAGCAATAATGGGACTAGTATTTACAAAATATTCCTATGGCCGGGGCGTACTATTGTCAAAAGAAATGAAATGGTTACATATTAATAGATTTTATATGCGTGACACGCAACAGTAAACATTATAGGGCCATTTTAGGGCTATTTCCTCTTGGCAACGGCATATCAGGCAATGAAGTGAATTGCAATATAACCTGACCACACAGCTGGGAGATTCCTGCTGATAACCGGACAGTAGTTTATTAGGCCCATTTAGTTGGACTGACCACAGCTGTTAAATGACCACTGATCGGCTACATGTAATATTTTCCGTAATTATTTAGACTGGCCCCGCATCCTTGTGCACAAAGTGATAGTTAAAGGGAACCTGTCACTGTGATTTTACAAAATAATATAAAGCCACCACCTTTACTGCCTCTTTTATCGCAGTCCAAAAACCTGTATATAAACCTCCAATCCCCTCTGCATATCCCAAAAAATACCTTTTCACAATGCCCCAAAATGGCTCGGACTGGTCCGATGAGCATCACTGGTCTTGCTCATTGCCTCCTCTCTCCTCTCAATCACCGTCCTTCTGCCTTGCTTGATATGAATGACACAATCTACACAGCGCCGCCAATCTTGCTTCTGCGTAGGCGTGATACGTTCTGCCCTACCAAGGGAAAGGAAAAGTATTGCAATGTGCAATCGTCAGCCTGACGTCTGGGTCATCAGCTCTCTTTGTCCTCTCCCGGTGCATGCCCCAGGTCTTTCCTCTGTGAGCGGAGTACGGATTGACCAGAGCGAGATTGGTGGAGTTGTGTGGATGGCGTAAGATCCATATCAAGGATGTGGATCCATATCAAGCAATTCAGGAGGACGGCAATTGTGGGGATAGAGGAGGCACTGAGCAAGACCAACGACACTCATCGGACCAGACCGGAGAGATGGAAATGTTGTAACAGATAATTTTGGGGACATGCAGAAGGAGTTGGGGTCTTATATACAGGTTTCTGGACTGTGATAAAGGAGTTTTTAAAGTTGGTGGCTTTAGTTTATGTTGGGAAAACCCGCTGACAGGTTCCCTTTAATACCATGTACACAGAACATTATGTTCTCGGCAGCACATGTCCTATTTACATAGGACGTTGTGCTGTCGAGAACTATGATTTTTACACAAGCATATGTTGTGTGATTGTTAGCCTGGTTTAGACAAGTTGATAATCAGAAAATAATTCTCGGTTGTCTAAATGGACATTTACTCTTGCTAGATATTAAAAACAGTAGAACATAGTGATCAGCTGTGGAGCTAGATCATGATCACTTAAAATAATAAGCACCATGGAAATTTGGTACCTAAGCTTGTATAGCTTGTATAGCCTTAGCTGCAATAACCACTCACTCCATGTCCTTAGAGTCTCGACTGTGGATAATTTTGGTAGAATCTCACTGCCTCCACCTGCTTACCTTTTTCCCATAGTGTCTAAGGTGCCATCATTTCCACAGGTAGGTACCACTAGCTGGTCATACGATGAAGAAAATGTATTCATCAGACCAGGTCACCTTATTCCATAACTCCGTGGTTCATTTCTGATGCTCACGTGTCCCTTATAGGCACTTGCAGTGTTGGACACAGGTTACTCTATATGTAGTAAGCGGCGATGTTCTATGTGTTCGGCTTGAGGTCCGGAAGGAATATTGAGAGCCATACCCCTGTCCTCCCTGTGAGGAAGATGTCAGTAGGGTCGCAGAGAAAGGAAAGGATGGTGTTCCTCAGGGAAGCGGTTATGCTGGGAGGAGGCTACCTAGGGCCGGCTAGGACAGTTGGGGTAGGGACAAGTCGGGCAGAAAGGTGACGAAGACTGACAGACCAGGGAACAAATAAAACATCACTAAAATGGGACTGCGTCTTATTCTGTATTCTGAAGCCATGTGTAACCGAACTGCACAGTAAAGCTGAACCTTTTAACCTGAACTCCTGTCTTAAGCTACAGCCGGACCCGATCCCATGGACAGGGTGGTAGAAGGTACTCCTGAAGGAACATTGAGTGAAGAACTAACTCCACCGCACCACACACCTATGACTGACTCCTGTGTAAAAGAGAGGTTTTAGGGCAACCAGAACTCAGTTCCGGCCCACAGCAAACCGGCCCTCTGCCCCCTTCAAGTGGACCCTGCTCGCACTACTGAGCCCTGACCTCAAACCCATCCAACACCTATAGGATGAACTTGAACAGAGATAGTGGGTCTTCTCTTCCAACATTAGTGACACAAAAACTCCAAAATCTTGTAGAAAGCTTCCCAGAAGAGAGGATGAGGTTATAGCTGCAAAGGGACCAACTCCATAGCAAAGTCTATGCATTTATGATTGAATGCTATAAATCTCCTGTAGGGCGAATGTGTATTGTGTCAATATTTTGGTCCATATATTTCTTGTGTGCTTTGTCATAAACCTCCATGTGATGCTCAGAGAGTTTGTTTTTGTAGTGCTAGCGGAGCTGAATCTGAAGCTAGGTCATCACCGTGTACAAACCCTTATTTACTTGTGATAACTGTATGAACAATTATTATCTGAATTCAGAAATTCAGCACAAAGGGTGCAATGTCCAATGATCGGAAAACATCATCCACATCAGTCAAGGATGGAGAGATGGATATTTTGGCACAGAGGAGGCACTGAGAACTATGCAGAGACCTCCATTGGACTCATCGATGCTGATTTTTGGAGCCATGGAGTGCAACTGGGCTTATGTCAGGAGGGTAATATAACAAAGATCTGTAAAAGGTGGCCTCTAAAGTAAATATCGAGGTGCATGGATTTCACTATTACTACACACATAAATAAGTGAGATTATTAGTGCACATTTTGATAAACATGTGTGAGCTCATCTGCCAACCAAAAGACTAATCTAGACTCACCTCTGTCTGTGACTAGGCTTCAAAATAAATGGGGACAAATAGGATCCTGTTATACTTTGCTCCAATTAAAACATTGGAGTGGGGTAGGGGACAGGGTGGCCTCATAAAGTCCATGCACCCTATACCATCTTTCTAAAACTTAGAGAAAAGTATGGCTGGATTCTTCCTCACTTCAATGGATGCCTTAACACAGAGCGAAGTAAATCTTTAGTATAGTGCCCCATCTGAAAGATGTTGATGGCAGATGAACAAAGACACTTTGATCCAAATTTTTGTTAAGTACCATACGTCCCATTTTCCCATATGTAGCAACAGAGGATATATTCTTCGACCAGCAATAACATGTATTCACCTATGTCTAAAAAGTGGATTGTCTTTACAAAACCGGTCCTTCAAGAAATTTAGGCAAATTTATTCATGGTAGGGCTTGTGCACACAATCGATTTTCTCGTCTGTGTTATATCGGTGGTTTTCACGGATAGAACTCTTACCTATGATATTTTATGGGGCTGTTCATATGTCCAAATTTTTCCTTGGACCGAGTGTTCCCCGTAAAAAATTGGAGACATGTCCGATTTGGATCTGAGTGTCAGAATACAATACTATAGGGCTGTGAACAATATGGAGAAAGTGGACAAATGTTCTTTTATTTTTTTCTGTCCAAGTCCGAGAAAAACTGATGCCTCTCCAAGCAAACTCTGATCAGAATATCTTTTTCTCGGGTGTGGGGAAGATGGTCGTGTGACTCTACCCTTAAAGCGTAATAATACGACACCGTTACTTCCACTGTTTTTTGGGTTTTGTGCCTTTAAGTTAATATAATGTAACACAATAATGAGAATTTTCAATGCTTAGTTCCAATAAAGGAGTTAAAGGAAAGGAAAGCCAACTCCCGAAGACCTGCCCTTGACCAGGAGAAAAAAATATCACAATATTAATGGTTATTCACAGATACTTAAATAACTATTAATGATTATTCTGGTATAAAGGGCTGAGTGTATGCTATCTTCCCAGCAAACACATGGCCTCAGAAGTTAACTCATAAATCTTTACTAAAGCTTTAATGAACAAATTAATTGGAATGTTTTACTGCCGGCATTCTGGACTATTTCATATGTTGCAAGAAAATAATCAGTGTACTGTGTCCCTGTTTATTTCTCTATTTTACTTGTCTCTATGGGGATAATACACCGGAGACATGTATAGAATATAGAAATGTCAGCCGTGCAGCGTTTTTACCTATGTGCAAAATTTGAGAGCAGTTGAAAATGGAAATTTCTTACTTTGCAAAAAGGCTGTAAAGCATTTTGAATTTTTGGAAGCTTTTTACATTTTTTTTCCAGCTTTGTAAAAATTACCATGACTTTGATGCAGATTTTGCAGCAGTTTATTTTACATCCATAAAGAAGCCTATAGGAAAAAGCGTAAAAAAAAGCTCTATACTTGAAGCATGGTGTGTTTTCAGAGCAAAAAACAACAATGTGAAAAAAATACCAAATACTGTATACACACAGTTTTGCCAAAGTGTTTCTGCCACAACAAAATCCAGAAAAAATGCCACCAAAAAACGGGGCATTTCCAAAAGCACCCCACTATGTATGCCACTTAATGAATTTAGCACATCTTACTCCAGTGCGCCCTTTATTAAAGGGGTTATGCAGGACTATTTTTTTTACTATGGGCCTAAAAACTAACCACCTTCCTTCTGTACCTGGCGCTGGCACAGAGCATCCATTAACCTCTCCTGCCGGCGATTCAGCTGCTCCACAGCTCTCACTCTTTCGGGCTTCTCTGTCAACAGGGAGTGACTGTCAGCATCTTGCTGATTGAAAGCCTGCTCCTGACAGGCAGCAGGGAGCCAACAGTCCATCAGCATGACATTGGCATTTACATCCTGTCAACAGAGCTGAGCGGAAGAGAAGACACTGCTTTGGCGACATCACATCAGCAGAAGCCACGGAATCGCCAGCAGGAGCGGTCAGTGAGAGTCAGTGCAGAGATCAGCGCCTGGCACAAAAGGCAAGTAGTTAGCAACTACCTGACTCTTAGTTCTTAGGAATCCATTGCCCCATTTGGCTGAAGACTTAGGGCACATTTATACATACTGACTTCAGCTGTCAAAGGACAGCTGTTCAGCTGTAGTTTAATGGCCTGTCTAGATCAGCTTGACCACTCTTCTATGCTCACAAAAAAGTCAATAATACAATACTTTTGTGCATACAGACCCTTATGTTCTCGGCAGTACATCTCCTGTTTACGAAGGACGATGTGCTGCCGAGAACAATGATGCTTAAGCAAGCTTAAATCATTCCACCTGACTAATGAATGTTTTGCTCGTTCGTTGGGTGATTGCTGGAATATTTAGACAGGTCAATAATCCACAATGAACATGCTTAGGAAAGATCTTTCCCCAATTATCGGAGCATCTAAATATGCCTTTAGTGTCATAGTGTTGTAAAGTGACTGAGAGAGGTAGTCATGACCTAGCTGCTGTTCGGTTATGTCCTGGCACTTTACAGGAAAACCATGTCCCATTGAGCTGTCAGGTGTGGGGTGTATCACACTCACTTGTAGGCCACAGGCCTCCGCTGTCTCCAGGCCTCTATCTTCAGGAGCCGCCGCTCACAACTCAGGTGTCACCAAGGTCATTTCAACTAACAGAAATTTACTTGAAAGCTCCAGATCCCCAGATTGTAACATGTGGGATAGGGCAAAATACTTCTTGTTCCTTACTTCCTCAGCACAAAACATCTTCAGCCGAACCATTCATTCTTCCTGGACTATCCCTATGCCCACTGGCTCCATCAAACCCAGGGATTTCCAGTCCAGTTCCGCAATGAACACGGGATCCGCTACCTTCCCATGCGCCAGAGGACAGACACTATGTGCCATTTACCGCTATGCCACACCTTGAGCTCCTCACGTTGCCAGATTGTCTTCACAGAATTCTAGTATGGTCTCCCACTGCCTTGAATGATAGGTACATGCTGGCCCTAGCAGCCCACTGCACTTACACCTGATCTTGTGACTGTACTTCCCTATCTCTCTCTCTACCAGGAATTGCCCATTTTTACTAGCAATAGCCCCTTCCCATAGTGGGCTAGCCCCAAACATTAGCTTTATCTTACCTTATCTTATGTCCTATCCTTATACTGTGCACTCTGAACATGTCCCATACCTTTGCCACGTACTATGCATCTATACTTCATATTACTATATTAACAGTACTTATAATACTCCTTATCACATGACACTACATATGTATAAAACTCATGACATTATCTCTATTACGAGATTGTTGTCTTCAGGGGCAGGAACAGGACAATACAGTCCACATCTTTACAGTGTAACTGGTACATGACATCACATATTATTATAGTATTAGGATTTCATGGCATCATTCACACTAGAACCATGAAAATGTTAAATGACAAACTAAGGACCATATAACTAGTCAATATCTCACCATTTTTGGTGATGCAGTTACCGCTATAGACCTGGGACTTTCCACCAGCACAATATAGTTGCTATTTAGTATGATTTTCTAATTGTTGTGCCAACGTAGTTGTCCTTTCTTAAAAGTGCAGACCAATGGTGCCGAAGATACCAGCTATATAGTCAGATCTTGGAACTGTGTAAAGGATGTCCAAACCAGATGTTTTTTATGTTGACCGTCCTTGGGTCAAGCCAATGGATCCATTATTATGTAGCCGACAAGATACACAGTAATGGATTTATTGACCTTCATGGGCACCACGTAATGTCCTACAGAGCATCCGCATAGGATATACATGCTTTTAAAGTTGCTTCAAACACTTCACAGACATGCAAATTATTGACCTCATTAGATAGTAAACTTCCGGTATGGTGTTGGCCGCTCCATCCAGGAGTCACAACCTCCTTCTGGAGAATAAACAGACAATTTGACTTTCTTTTCACTCAGTTCCTTATTTTTAGGATTTAAGCAACTGTATTTCAGCCGATTGCCAACAGACAAATCACATATCATGTACAAAGCTTTGTCCTTGTCCCGCAGAAGAGGAACCGTCTCGTTTTGCAGACATCTGCTGATAACTGCGCTGCTCGTTAGCTAATTACTATAAACATGAATCTGACTTCGGTTCACACAGCTGCTGTAGAGACCAGATATCGAAATCTGAAAAACTGAAAAATATGTTATAAAATCTGAAATAGAAGGTAAATTATTAGTAACTGTTTTATATTTTCCCCTATACCCAATTTATAAACAGTTTCCTTAAAGACAAGTATATGATTACGGAATAGACGTGTGTACAGTAGTGCTGTTCAACAATATAAATTTTTATCACAAACATATTCAAAAAGATGCCAGTGTTTTTTTTTAAATTATTTTGTATGCAATCTTCCACTTTAAACATCTTAAAATATTTCAGTTTTATACGGATCACTTTTGCTGTAACAACAAATAGATATTTTTTTTCGTTTTCTGCATCTCACTTGTAAGCTTTGCTGTATAGACTGGGATAGGATGAGCAGAGTCTATGTGGTGCCCATAATACTGTATGGAGGACTATGTAGTGTCTATAATACTATATGGAGGACTATGTGGTGCCCATAATACTTTATGGAGGACTATGTAGTATCTATAATACTGTATGGAGGACTATGTGGTGCCCATAATACTTTATGGAGGACTATAAGGTGCCCATAATACTGTATGAAGGACTATGTGGTGACCATAATACTGTATGGAGGACTATAAGGTGCCCATAATACTGTATGAAAGACTATGTGGTACCCATAATACTGTATGGAGGACTATGTTGTGCCCATAATACTGTATGGAGGACTATGTTGTGCCCATAATACTGTATGGAGGACTATATGGTGCCCATAATACAGTATGGAAGATTATGTGGTGCCCATGATACTGTATGGAGGACTATATCGTGCCCATAATACAATATGGAAGACTATGTGGTTCCCATAATACTGCATGGAAGACTATGTGGTTCCCATAATACTGTATGGAGAACTATGTGGTGCCCATAATACTGTATGGAGAACTATGTGGTGCCCATAATACTGTATGGAGAACTATGTGGTGACCATAATACTGTATGAAGGACTATATGGTGCCCATAATACTGTATGGAGGACTATGTGGTGTCTATAATACTGTATGGAGGACTATGTGGTGCCCATAATACTGCATGAAAAACTATGTGGTTCCCATAATACTGTATGGAGAACTATGTGGTGCCCATAATACTGTATGGAGAACTATGTGGTGTCCATAATTCTGTATGGAGGACTATGTAGTGCCCATAATACTGATAATACTGTATGTGGTGTCCATGATACTATGCCTGAGAGGATTCAAGAGTTTCTGAGCTATTGTAGAATTCACAATATCTATCACTCATGTAATGTAAGAAGTAAGTGAAATCTTGGGCATTGTACTATACCTATATTTGCTATCTTTGCATCATGAATCATGGCATGTGCTAAAGGGGCCCACTGAGACTTTTTTCTCCCAGGTCCTGTAAAAACCTGAATCCGACCCTGAGGGTCAGAATTGCAATGCCTATATTATATACGATTAGAATATTTTCAAGATTCGGGTGAGTTCTCAGGTTAATACCTCTCGCTGCACAGGCATGCCCATAGGGTTCCAGGTCTCAGGATACAACTGTCAGGGCTCTTTTCCACTTGCGAGATAAACGTCCGTGTCTCGCATGTGAAAACCAAGCTCTGGTGCCGGCACTCCAGAGCGGAGAGTGCGGCTGCATAGCAACACATGGAGCCGCACGCTCCGCTCCCAAGTGCTGGCGCCAGAGCTTGGTTTTCACATGCGAGACACGGACGTTTATCTCGCAAGTGGAAAAGAGCCCTTAGGGTTAAAGTGAACCTGCCGAGGGAAAAAACGTTATTAACCTGTAGATATGGGGTTAATCTGTGAGTTGGTACAGCTCTGAACCTGCCCGACACCGGCACTTAGAGCCCTGCTGCCGGGAGGAAATTATCTTTATTTCTCCCAGCAGCGTTCGGGTTTCCGTCACCTAATGCTGAGCTGCTGTCAGTCAGTGCCGCTGCTGTCTATACACAGAGCGGTGGCTGAACCCGCAGCGGCTCCACACCTGTGACTGAACGCCGGATGCTGCCGGGAGGAATAAAGTTAATTTCCCCCTGGCAGCGGGACTCTAAATGAAGGCGTCGGGCAGTTTCAGAACATTATTAACCTGAAGATTAACCCAATATCTGCAGGATAATACCATTGTTTCTACATGACAGGTTCCCCTTTAAGGATTCAGGAACAAACAATGATCCATGAAACAGGTTTCAGGGTGCTGGTCCAAGTTTCAGGGTTCAAAATTATACACAAGGTGCAGAAGTAGTCCAGAAACTAGCACTCAACTTCTCCATACTAAGTGCACATGATGACAAATCCTAAGGTGAGTCCACCAGTTATAAGTACCGTATTTTTTGTTTTATAAGACGAAATATTGAGAAGAAAAATATGATTTTTTTTTTAAATAAAATGGTGGTGCTTCTTATAATCCATGCGTCTTATTGCTTACCGGGGGTGGTGGCTGCGGTGAAGCGGGGACCTAGGGTTGCTGCTGGAGGAGGCAGGAGTGGAGTCATGCTGCAGGCCGCAGGCTGGGATGAAGGGGTGTCTGGCAGTGCTGCTGGTGTCTGGCACTGCTGTCCGGTGCTCTGCGGGTGTCTCCGGTGCCTGGCGGTGCTGCGGGGGTGTCCGGCGGTGCTGCGGGTGCCCGACACTGCTGCCCGGTGCTCTGCTGGTGTCTCCATTGCTGCGGAAGGCGCTGCCCGGTGCTGTTGCGGCAGTCTCCGGTGCTTCTGGGGCTCTGCCGACATTTTGTGAAAGGCTAGAGCCCAGGCAGTCCCATAATTTCCTGTGCTGTGGACTCCAGTAAAATGGCCACCGGGGGAGCGACGCATGCACAGATGGACATCTCGGCACTGAGATCTCGGGAGATGAGATTTCAGCGCTGAAATCTCATCTCCCGAGATCTCGCTGCCGAGATCTCCATCTGCTCATGCACCGCCCTGCCCGGCGACCATTTTCTAGAAGTCCACTGTACAGGAAACCATGAGACTGCCGGGGTGGACCCCTGCAGCACCGGAGACCGCTGCAGTAGCATCGGGCAGCGCCGGCCACGCACCTGCAGCACCGGAGACACCAGCAGAGCACCGGGCAGCAGCGTCGGACACCCGCAGTAGCACCACCGGACACCTCCGCAGCGCCGCCGTCCACCGGAGACACCCGCAGAGCACTGGGTAGCAGCACTGAACACTCGCAGCACCGCCGGACACCGCTTCATCCCAGCCTGTGGCCTGCAGCAACGGTACCGGTAAGGTACATTCGCATTATAAGAAGCACCTCCATTTTCCCTCAAAATCTGTGGGATAAAAGTGCGTCTTATAATCCCAAAAATATGGTAACTAAGATTAAAGGGAGTCTGTCAGCACACATTAACTGTTCAAACCAAGCACAGGCACTCAGTGCGCCCTTGGCATATTTTCCATCTATCTCCGTCCTTTCCTGGCTCTTGTACAGATGTCAATCAAAGAAAAGGAGGGATAGATGGAAGACAAGTAGGTGCACTGAACTGCTTGGTTATGCCAAGGTTGCACAGAGTGCCTGTGCTTGGTTTGAACAGTCATTTTGTGTTGACAGACTTTTGCAGTGTAAAGTAGGAGCAGCCTCAGCTTTAAGCACTTAAAGGGACTCTGTCACCTGAATTTGGAGGGAACAATTTTCAGTCATATGGGTGGGGTTTTCGGGTGTTTGATTCACCCTTTCCTTACCCGCTGGCTGCATGCTGGCTGCAATATTGGATTGAAGTTCATTCTCTGTCCTCCGTAGTACACGCCTGCACAAGGCAATCTTGCCTTACGCAGGCGTGTACTATGGAGGACAGAGAATGAACTTCAATCCAATATTGCAGCCAGCATGCAGCCAGCGGGTAAGGAAAGGGTGAATCAAACACCCGAAAACCCCGCCCCTATGGCTGAAGATTGTTCCCTCCAAATTCAGGTGACAGAGTCCCTTTAACCCAGAAGAAGGCCTCTAACTATCATTTTGTATAAGAAATAAAAAAAATCCTCACAGTTTTTATGGGAAGCTGAATGGTACCGATTCCTTTTTCTGTTTGTATTAAAAGGAAATGATGCGTGTCTAGGCCGAATGGATCATTTAAATTGGTGCAAAAATAAAAGACTGAAGTGATTGCTGTATTGCTTTTCTAGTATTTTTATTTTAACATTTTTATTTTAACATTTTAATTTTTTTATATAATTACTGTGATTTTAGTGTGAAATAAATAGTCATAAAAAATACATTTAGGAAGTTCAAATTATTATTTTTTGAATTGCTTAAATGAGGCCTAAAATAAAATTTGTACTTGTGCCAGCTATTATACCATTTATTAGAATCTCTAACAAGTGTCATTGCTGCAGGTTTGGGGTTTCATATATATAGTTTGCATGGGGAAGGTGGTAAGGCAATGTACGGACAGTCTTTGGACGAGGTTTTATTTGGAGCAGATCTGCCACAGAAATCACCTAAGGCTACGTTCACATTAGCGTTGTGCGACGCAGCGTCGGGCGCCGCTGCGTCGCCGCATGCGTCATGCACCCCTATATTTAACATGGGGGCGCATGGACATGCGTTGCATTTGCGTTTTGTGACGCATGCGTCGCTGCGGCGCACGCGTCAGGGCGCACAGGACGCAGCAAGTTGCATTTTTTGTGCGTCCAAAATCAAGCAAAAAAAGGACGCATGCGTCACAAAACGCTGCGTTGTGCATGCGTTCACATTTGCGTTGTGCTTTGCGTCGCCGACGCTGCGGCGCACAACGCAAATGTGAACGTAGCCTAAGAAGCACCTGAAAAACTTTCATTCATTTTAACATTTTAACAGAATGTGTCAGCAGAATCGCGCTATGTAATCCGAGCGCAGCGTGAAATAAGGGCTGAAACACTGATTTCAGCAATGTGCCACTTATTAGCCTGTTTGCTGTTGTTTAATACAATGAGAGTTTTAACACAAGGAGATTATCACTGCCCAGAATACAGCTCATGTGCATCCTTGTCCAACTCCGCCCCCATACTGATTAGCAGCTCACAATGAATATTTTCCCTTTTTTTTTTGCGTTTTTCGTGCACGTTTGATTTAATGTTTTTTACGCATTTTTTTTTAGTGCAGAAGCCCTGATATTCTACACTTAAAAAAGCCATTACTCTTATTACATGCATTTTTTCAAGGTTTTGCTTTCCCTATAAGGTTCTATAGCCTGTAAAAATGCATGTAACAAATATGGCGTCACATGTGTCATTCAACAGGGATTTTAGATGTGAATTTTTGTGAAATTCCATCCACTTTGCCCGAACTACCAAACACGGTAGTGCACACAAAAAATGGAGCATTTACTCCGTGTGGGTACAGCTGGAAAAAGTGGCAAGAAAACACCAAAAGTTTCAAAATTTTACTGTGAGTTGCGCAAAAATATTGTGACTTTGTAAAGCAATTTACGCAAGGAAATTTACCCCAGAATTCTGGCAAAATTGCTTTGATGAATCAGACCCCATGATGTTCCCATGAAAATATTTGGTGACTTTTGACGTTGCAGATTTTCTGCACCTATTAGCTAAATTAAGTTACTTGAGGTTTTTTTCGTTGAGTTTTTGAGTGCCTTTTTTATATGCATTTTTGTTGTGTTTTTTCTGCTGCGGCTTTTGTCTCTTTTTGCTACGTCATGCTTTAAATAAAACTACTGTACTTTGTTTTTGATACTTCCTGGTATTTGCTTTTGCTAAAACTTTATGTGCTATTGTGCGAACTACATTTAGTGCAGAACAAACGCACATGAATTTTTTACCTGCAGATTTTTCTTACCCCATTCAAGTTTATGGAAAAAAAAAATCAACAAATAAAATGCATATTTACCGCCTGTGAAATTGACGTGTTTCAGATTTAAAATAGCAATTTCTGCAGTGTTAAAAAACAGCCAAGTGGGCATGAGATTTCTACAAAACCCATACACTTTGCTAGAACTAAGAGATGTTGCATTTTTGTGCATGAAAATAAACAGCGTCAAAAAGTCGTCAAAAACTCATCAAAAACTCATGGTGGGAACTTAAAAAGTGAAAAGACCTACAAAAATCATTCCGATCATTCCTAATTGCTACTTATTTGTGGTTGATGAAGAGTTAAACTTTCTTGTCGCACCTTTACCTAAAGCTTAAACCTTTAGACTTTACCCTTCGCTCCTCTTGCTGCTCTTGAACATGGATGAACAGCTCTTCTACCCGGCCATAGCTCTGATCTATTTTGCCGTGTTGTCCTGGGAGAGTCGAGGGAACAGGTTGGAGCTGGGAACGGCTGCCTCTCTCAATGTATTCTGCCTCTTTGTGGTGGCACAGCCAATCTGCCTGATTTTGGGGGGATATCAAGGACTGATAATATATGCATCAATGGCAGCGACTTCCTATGCTTCCCTGCCTAGTGGAAAAGAGCCAAGACCTGATAAAACCAAGAAAAACAAAGATCAGTTGAAGACAAGCAAACGTAAAGTGATCAAGAAGGAGTAAGCGGGTGGATGTGTTTAGAGGTGTGTTTGAACCCACAAATTTGCATTTCATTAACTGTTTGTTACTTCTTGCTATAAGGGGTAATGTTTCTCCTTGTGGATAGTGACGTGAGTAAGGAGTCTTATAAGTCATTCACTACTCTAATCACCCTTCCCCTTTTATCCTTCACCCAAACCCGTCAGTATAATAACACCAGCAGAACAGAATCATTTTTAGATTTTTGTTATATATGTTTTTTCCATATTTTGCTTTCTCCTCTCCCAAAAACTATGTTGCACTGCTGTTTCAATTCACAGTTCATGATCCTTTAGAAGCTGCTTTTAACTGCTGCTCAGCAAAGAGTCATGCATTACATGTGTAGGGTAATTTCTCTGTCTAATTTTGGGGTTATGTGGTATGGCGCAGATAAGCGCAAACATTGAAGTATTGTTAAAACATAGTTTAGGGAACTTGGCTGAGCAGCAGTTGAAAGCAGCTTCTAAAGGACCATGAATTCACCATTGAAACAACACTGAAGACTAATCTTTGTGAAAGAAGGAAACAAAATAAAATAATGATGTATATAACAAAAAATTCATAAGGTTGCAAGGTATAGAGGATAATTCAGTAAATAAAAGATTGGCTTTCTTTAAAAGATTGTACAATAAGACATTTGTTCATGGGGTGGTAGACTGACATCTGAATGACACTGCAACTTCACAGGCATCATCCGTCATTCTTGCTCATGTACTTGGTACATACATCGTTCCCTCTTCCAAGGTCCAAGGCATCATTGATGTACTAACCATACATTGCCCACATGTTTGGTACAACTGGAAAAGGAGCAAGTGCAAGACTTCACAGAGGGTACCGATGACTTATCAGCAATAATAACATGTGAATCTAGCACGTAGGGGTGGTGCTACATAGGGAAATGAGGCAAATCAATGCACCATTAGAGTTTTGGCATGTCCTCAATGAAAGTTCAGCATACTTTAGGTATCCTGAAACTTATGAATTGCCTACACATCAATGTCATTAGTTTCCTAACATCATCTGTCGAGGTAGAGTTGAGAGGCTCTTATACTTTAGATAATTATGAGGTCACGCCAAGATAGGTGCTCAGCCTTCCCTAATGTGTATGGAGGCACTTACATCAGAGACACATAGACTGTATGTGGCTTCATATAATCTTCATGTACTTAGCTTTGTCATGTGCATGAAGTCTAAGATACAATACAATACATATGTACAGTGGGGAAAATAAGTATTTGATACACTGCCAATTTTGCAAGTTTTCCCATCTACAAAGAATGGAGAGGTTTGTAATTTTTGATGTAGGTACACTTCAACTGTGAGCAGGGCCGGCCCGAACGTATAGGCGAACTAGGCGGCCGCCTAGGGCGCCGACCCTAAGGGGCGCCAGAGAAAAAATAGAAAAAATTATAAAAAATCTTTTCAAAAGGCAAAAGGTGTATGGAGCGGAGCTGAATGTGTATGAGGTGTATGGAGCGGAGCCGTGTGTGTATGAGGTGTACGGAGTGGAGCCGTGTGTATGAGGTGTATGGAGCGGAGTCGTGTGTATATGAGGTGTATGGAGCAGAGCTAAATGTGTACGAGGTGTACGGAGCGGAGCCGCCTGTGTACGAGGTGTAGGGAGCGGAGCGCGTGTGTACGGAGCGCAGCCGCGTGTGTAGGAGTAGCTATGTGTGGCCATTATAAGGTACGAAGTATCATGTGCGGCCAATATACAGTATGGAGCATCATGTGTGGTCATTATACAGTATGGAGCATCATGTGTGGCCATTATACAGTATGGAGCATCATGTGTGGCCATTATACAGTATGGAGCATCATGTGTGGCCATTATACAGTATAGAGCACTGTGTGGCCATATTTTTTTGTTTATAATTATTCTTTATGAAACAGTGTGATCAGCAGTGCTAAATGGGTGTGGCTGGGATGTGGATATGGGTGTGGCTAGTTATGAATGGGTGTGGTCAGAGGCGTGGCCTAAAATTTGCCGCTCTTTCCCATCTTCAAAAGTTGGGAGGTATGTTAAAAGTAGTAGGGGCGCAACAAAATAGTTTCGCCTAGGGCGCCTTAATCTCTCGGGTCGGCCCTGACTGTGAGAGGCAGAATTTAAAAAAAAAGAAACTGAAAATCACATTATATGATTTTTGCATAATTAATTTGAATGAAATAAGTATTTGATACAATAGAAAAACAGAACTTAATATTTGGTACAGAAACTTTTGTTTGCAGTTACAGAGGTCAGATGTTTCCTGTTGTTCTTGACCAAGTTTGCCCACACTGCAGGAGGGATTTTGGCCCACTCCTCCATACAGATCTTCTCCAGATCTTTCAGTTTTCGGGGCTGTCACAGGGCAAAATTGAGTTTCAGCTCCCTTCAAAGATTTTCTATTAGGTTCAGATTTGTAGACTGGCTAGGCCACTCCAGGACCTTGAAATGCTTCTTGCAGAGCCACTCCTTAGTTGCCCTGGCTGTGTGTTGGGGTCATTGTCATGCTAGAAGACCCAGCCACGACCCATCTTAAATGCTCTTACTCAGGGCAGGATTTTGTATTCCAAGATTTTGCAATACATGACCCCATCCATCGTCCATTCAATACGGTGCAGTCGTCTGGTTCCCTTTACAGAAAAGCACCCCCAAAGTATGAAGTTTCCCCCACCATGCTTCACGATTGGGCTGGTGTTCTAGAGGTTGAACTCATTCTTCTTCTTTCTCCAAACACGACGAGTGGGGTTGATACCAAAAAGTTCTATTCTGGTCTCATCTGACCACATGACCTTCACCCATGCCTCCTCTTGGTTCATCCAGATGGTCATTGGCAAACGTCAAACAGGCCTGGAGATGTTCTGGCGTGAGCATGGGTGTCATGATCCAGACCAGGTTTTGGGTCCTGTTTTCCTGGTCTGGTCATGTCAGGGGTTAACCTTTCTCAGCCTCAGTTGGGTTCAGGTTGGCTATTTATCACTGATGCTTCCTGCAGGCCATGTCAGTTATAGTTTTTGCCTACGGCTGCTGTAGCTGACTCTGATTGCTGTGATCTGTCCTGCTGCGTTAGCTGCCTGAACCCGTGTCTCTGTTTTCCCCATTCCCATCCTGACTCAGTGTTTCCCTTTTATGTGTTGACTCCCTGGTTTTGACTTGGCTAGTATCCTGACCTGCTTCTGTCTCTTGTCTTTGGCTTATCCGCTCCTGACCATTACTGATCTTCTCGGCATGTCTTGGACTCTGAGTTAGTTTATTCCATTTGGTACCCCACTACAGGTTGTTGCTTGACCCGGTTTGTTCTCTGCTGCATCCTGGTGATAGCCTCAATGCTGCACGGCAGGCCTGCTTTGTCTAGGTGCAGCTCTCCTTCCTCTCTATTGCCATCTACTAGTGGAGCTTTCCCCTACCTGCATTGCAGCAGCGTGACAATGGGGACCTTGCGTGCCCTGCGTGATTTTAATACATGAAGGCGTAGTGTGTTACTAACTAATATTTGAGACTGTGGTCCCAGTTCTCTTCAGGTCATTGACCAAGTCCTCCCGTGTAGTTCTGGGCTGATTCCTGACTTTTCTTAGAATCATCCTTACCCCACGAGGCGTGATCTTGCATGGAGCCCCAGACCAATGAAGATTGACAATCATCTTGTGTTTCTTCCATTTTCTAATAATTGTGACAACAGTTGTTGCTTTCTCACCAAGCTGCTTGCCTAGTGTCCTGTAGCCCATCCCAGCCTTGTGCAGGTCTACAATTTTGTCCCTGGTGTCCTTAAACAGCTCTTTGTTCTTGGCCATGGTGGAGAGGTTGGAGTGTGATTGAGTGTGTGGACAGGTGTCTTTTATACAGGTAACGAGTTCAAACAGGTGCAATTAATACAGGTAATGAGTGCAGAGTAGGAGGGTTTCTTAAAGAAAAACTAACAGGTCAGTGAGAGACAGAATTCTTGCTGGTTAGTAGGTGATCAAATACTTATTTCATGCAATAAAATGCAAATTAATTATGTAAAAATCATACAATGTGATTTTCTCGTTTTTATTTTTAGATTCTGCCTGTCACAGTTGAAGTGTACCTTGGTAGGTGGGAAAACTTGCAAAATCGACAGTGTATCAAATACTTATTTTCCCCACGGTATAAGGAAGCGCTATGTAGGGCATAACTAATAACTAACTATTTAAAGAGGATCTGTTATCAGCACCCAGAATGTAAACTATGGCATTATTAAATACATTTCTTAGTCCTGATGAGCAATTCTAACACAGATTTTCACAGTAAGTACACCAGCCTCATCAAACCTATGATATCTATGTAATAATGTAAATGTGCTGTGAAATCTGGTGACAGATCCCCTTTATGTTTCTCAAGATTCTCAAACAGGGAACTTTCTATCAGAAACTCCAAGATATGAGTGTGACAGAGCAAGTTCTGTTCATACCCTATGTAAGGCAAATTCTTTTTTTTCTTCCTAGTAGTATTTGTATTTCTAATAATTTCATATTTCTTTAATTCCTTATAGAGAAATAAAAATGACCCTGTATTATGCGTGTGAAGATCAGATTGAAGATGAAGATGCAATCCGGTTCTTTTTCAATATCAATTCATAAGGACTGATTAGAAATCAGCACAATGGTGCTAACATGGACGGGACCATATGTATGTCTATGGACCATATAAGTGTTAACTAATAACTGAAAAATGAGGAAAGATAAAATATAAGGTTATTAAAAGTATCAGATTTCGTAGAAAGAGCAAACAAGCACATGGTGTATCTGGTGGAATACTGAACTTGATGTTGAGATGTAGGCATCTAGTGGATGGGCACATCTGTATTCTTGAAGGAAGAAAACAACGGAGCAGATTTACAAATCCCGTCCACTATTTTTCAAACTTAAGGCCCAATTACCGTAATCAAGGTTTTCTCACCAGAATTCTGGAGCAAAAGCTTTAAAAATTCGCAAAATTTAGGTATCTAAATTTTGCTATTGTTAGCATCATCACATGAATTTCTTCCAGTTATACAGAAATGGGCGCAGCTGTGGTAGGACATGGGTGAGGCGGGGGCTTGATGCCACAGCCAGTCTAATTCTTGGCAAACTGTGACGTTCCCTATTCCAGAAATCTTACTCTAGTAGCTGACTGGAGTAAAATTTCCGGCATAGAAAACATAGGCGCGTTCCAGTCGTCAGACGCTCTAGATTCATCAAGAGGCGTGTACCCTTTTGCAGGAGCGTTTGACTCCAGTTCGCTCCCGTATTGCCTGTTTTGAGGAATCAGGCTCCTACACTACACCATCTGTCAATGCGCCTACTTTATCACACGCTGAATGATAACTTTAGTGTATCTTTAGACACTTTTGTCTAACTTTACAGCCCATAATGGTTGGCTTGTTTAGACCATAAATTTTGCCACAATTTGGTACATGGTGTCACTTGTATTCCTCCAAACCATGCCGTTTTGTACCAAACCACACTCCTTGTCAAAAAGTTTCTGAAACCTATTAGTAAATCCAAATTAATATTTAACCATACAGAGAAAAAGAAGATTTTAGCACTCATTGGTCATAAAAAAAATTCTCAATTTTATTTAAAATTTTTTAAAGACAGTGGGAAATCACTGCAAAGTATGGACATCAGCCGTTTCGCCCTAGGTAAGTGCTTCTTCTGGTGACCTAGCATTAATCGGCTATTGTCCATCCTTTCCAGTGTTTTACATCCCTGCTTTTTAATTCTTTTGAAATAAAATTGTGGAATTCTTTTTTTGACCGGTGAGTGCTGCAATTTTCTTTTTCTCTGTATGATTTACACATTGTTTGTTTTACTCTTTGCTGTTATTACAAAGCACTGCTGTGTAATTGGGAATAACGATACTGAGAGTGCCAGTATTCATTTTGGTTTTGGCTGAAATTAATATTAATTGTGCTATTTTGTTTCTTTCAGCAACTTGTACTGTATATGATATGAAATTAAACACAATTATTTTCCTAGAATCTTTGAAAAATGTTTTTCTATTTTTGTTTGTTTTTTTCCCCCCATTAATTTGCATTTAATAATAAACAGACCAAAAAACTAACTTTCATCTCCTGGAAAACTTCATGATGTTAAAGGAGACAAAAATATAAAACGTTTCTCAAATATATATTAGTATTAAAAAATAAATAAAAAAATTCTGTCTAAGTTAGTGATAAATATCTGGTGCGTTAATGGGAACCCATCACATTGTACATTTTGTCGTATCTTTGGACAGCACGTTATAGAGAAAAAGCTGAGCAGAGTGATATATAGGTTAATTGGAAAAGATTCAGTGTAACTTGTATATTATTCATGGAAATGACTGGTGTTTATATGTATATGAAAACTGTGGGCGGTGCTACTAGTGATTGACAGGTATGTCTGAAGAGCAGGCTCAAGTACAGTTCGTGCTGAAAAGTTTTTTTATTAGGGCAGTATTGGTCCTGGATTTTAGGAGCAGTCAGAAGAGATGGGCAGGTCTGGCTGCTCCCATATCTGAACAGGCTAATTAAAACGGCTCAGTTGCTTCATTTCCTAGGTGGAAGGTGGAAACACTTCTTGATGTGGTTCAGTGTGTGGGAGGAGGGAAAGATCATGTGGAGTTGATCAATCTCTACAAGAAATTCAGAGTGGACTTTAATCTGTTCTAGTGATTGGTAATCTCCATTAGGGAGCTAACTATGATGGGTCTTTAGCGTTCTCATATTGGCCTTTTGGACTCACTAGGCTCCAACTATAACCTCTGCATCCCCTATAGTTTTGCCCCTGTTAATTGGTAGAGGTCACTTGTATAATGGTGGCAGGTAGTGATGAGCGGAAGTTCTCGGATAATGTCTTATGTGCGCATGCTCGGGTATTATCCGGGTATCTTGGGCGTACTCTTATATTATGTTCAAGTCCTCGTAGTTGCATGATTTGTGGCTGTTAGACAGCCTGAACACATGCAGGGATTGCCTATTGGTTAGGGACTCCAAAGATGTGTCAAGGCTGTCTAACGGCAGCAAATCATGCGTCCAGGGGACTCAAACATAGTATACGAGCACGCCGAAGATCCTTGGCTAACATCTGAGCATGCCCGGATAAGCATGTTCGCTCATCACTACTGGCGGGATCAACAGTCAACTAATTATCGCAGCGTCAGGATACAGTAAATGTAAATAACTTATAAAACTGTAGATAGATAATAGAGGATTTTCAAAGTAAGTATTCCAGCCTCATTTGGTCTAAGATCTCCATTTGATAATGTATGCTGTGTTTATTCTAAAATCCATTGATGGATCCACTTTAATTAGTAAAAAAAAAATTAATATCTTAGTTTTTTTGCCAAATAGAATTAGCGTAAATCTTATGTCTGTGATTTGCCGTCTAAGCAATTGATTGTGGTTACACAGGAACTCTTTCTTCCTTGATTCACTCAAATGTATTATATACAAAAAGGGGCTTTCTACTCTTAGAAAAGAGGATCGCAAATGTTTCTTATTATGTACAATAACAAAATCGGACAGTACTTGCCCTCCCTGGTCCTCCGTCGCTGCTCCAGTCTCATTGTTTTGGCTGCAGCGTTGACGACATGTCAATAGGTCACATCACTGAATTCAGTGGCTCATTGAGTAGCTGAGCTCAGTGATTGGCTGCAGCAGTGATGTGACTGTTACTCCCAAAAAACACTAAGACTGGAGTTGCGGCGGAGGACCTGGGGAAGGTGAGTACTTTTTGATTTTGGTATTTCACATGTTTGGGGTCCATTTTTCTAAAAGTGGAAACCCTTTTAATTGTTATTACTACTCTGCGGTATATTACTGTTGTCTCTCTGGCGAGATCCGAACACATCGTTTTGCTTACTGTTGTCGGCATAGTATTTTGTCTATCTGCCCAGCGTCGGACAAGTAAGCCAAGGAATTCTGCGGACTCAGCAGTGGCCCTCGCTGCACTGCGCAGAGATTCAATAAACATTCATTCCCATGGAAGAAGAAACTCTAGCGCTAGTTGTGGGAGAAGGTTTCAACGAGAAATAGTTTAACTACTTCGTCAATCAGATGCCTAGAACTAAGTATTATTGTTTGTTGGAACATCGTCCATTTGGCATCATGGAAGAAACGACCGAATGAAGCGTTACAATAAATTTACTATTTCAACTTCTTTCTTGTGGTTGAAAACCCCCTCAAAATATATGTGCCTTGCCATAAACAACATACATTTATTTCTGCAGAGCGGTTGGCCTGATCTGTCACGGAGGATATTTTACATTAATGAAATTAGAAAAAAAAGTAACGTTGCAAATTTCGGAACGGGGTTAAAAAAAATGGTGCATGGCATATTTTCCAGGAAAATTGCTGAATGTTACAGTAGCAGCTTTTTGAATGAGATCTCCTCCAAAAATCTTATCCACCTTCTTTGGAGCTTATGCACAGCCTAAGTTGACTGGTTCTGCAGATTTGAAATCCAAAGTTTGTCAATTTATATGGAGAACATCACTTTTTACAATCCAAAAGTTCGGAAAAATAGTGGCGGCATTTTGCTACATTGGTACATACCCCAAGATCTGGTTCAGATATCGGTGCCTCTCGTGTAGATCACGTGCCATCCGTCTATGGGGCTGTTCACATGTCTGTGTTCTGTTACTGGACTGAGAATCCACAGAAAAAAAGTTTAAGATTTGTCGGTTTTTTACCCAAATCACGGAATAAAGTAACCCACTCAAGTCAAAGGATTTGCGAAAAATCTCGGACAAGACAAGAGCGTAATCCGTGTTGCATCCTAGTGCTGTCCCTTTTTACTGTATAAAGGGGTTGTCCAGCCTAAGGCTACGAATCTGCCTTCACTCTATGTGCGCCGGAAGTGCCAGTCATGTGACCGCAAGTATGTGATTTGCATACATGTGCTCACATGCCGACTAGACGTGCATGGCCTGGCCTAATGCAAGTGCATAGCGTGAGGCTGGACACGTCTAGTCAGAATGTGACCAGAAATATGCAAATCTCATACTCCGCTCCTGATGCCGACAACCAAGAATCCTCACAAGGCACAGTGTGCGCAACGTGAGAATTCACAAGTCTGCAGTCACATAGAGTGACTGCAGACTTGTACCCTATGGTCAGACAACCCCTTTAATAGGAAGCAGAAGACTGGAAAAAAAAATATTTTCTTGAACGAATGATAAATTGATAAATCAAAGACTAACACTGGATGAAAACCGGATCTCCTGAACCTGTATGACCAGGACATATTTGTATCCACTGGTAGTTAACAATGTAAATGTTCTTTTTGCACGTCGGGAACCATAAGTCTTGAAAACTGTAAAAAAAAAAATATATTTATTGAATCAAACTTAATAAGTAAATTTAATTGCAAAAAAAAGTAAATTAGGGAGGATGAAGGTGCACTTTGTCACAGATCTGATATAAATACTTAGATTCTTATTAATAGTGAATGTATATAAAGTACGCTAAGGGCGCAGACAGGAGGCCGTATAAATTGGGGTGAGATCGGAACGCAGTGCCCAGACTGGCCGGCGGCTCTCCCCACCCGAGAGTGTTAGCTTATGTATTTTTATGCAGCTGTCACGCTTGGGTGAGGAGAGCTGCCTGCCAGTCCGGGCACTTGTCCCGGTCTTGCTCCCATTTATACGACCGTCTCAGTCTGACTATTCCCTTACTGGTACCGATGGAGGTAAAGATGAGAGGCGATGGCGGAGAGAGAAGAGTGGATTATTCGATTGAAGGATGAAGAGTTGGACAACAAGGTATAGTGACAAATATCTAGGACATGATGAAGCATTTCAGCCGTCTATTTTGTTACAGCTCACCATCACATTTAATAAAGACCATTAAAGTCTACGACTGGCATCTAATTGTTTTACATTTGCACATTGACGTCTAGTTTTTGAAGGGAGCGGTTGCACATTATTTGCTAGGGTGTCACAGCCAGGCAGGAGTTGTCAAATACACTTGCTCAGGAAGGAAAGTGAATATTAGTCATTCTTTATTCTCCTTGGGCTGGATAATTTCCTAATTTTGTTTTTTTAAAGGGATCTCCAGCAACTCTATTTATAAATGGATGCCATCATCTTCCATGTATAGCTATAGCACTGGGGATTTTTTTTGGTAATCCCCCACATCTAACCATTAGGCCTCAGACAGACGTCTGTTTTTCAGATACATATTCTATTTGTGTTTTTCACGGAACATGTAGCCATTATAATCTATGGAGCTGTTCACATGTCCCTGTTCCTTTGCAGACTTCAAGTTCACAAAAAAAATAAGGAGACATGTCCATTTTTTATCCAAGTCTGAGATCAAACTGACCCATGTTTTGGATTATTGTTCTGCTGCAGAATAAATTTGGAGTCAGTCAGCCGCCCCCCTGATGCTATTACATGATGGATAAGAATCTGCCTGTTCTTCTCCACATTGAGGACACCAAGCAATGGCAACGTTGACAAGCAATGGCAATGTTGAAAACCAGAGATGCAGTGGTCAGCCAAGAAAACTTAGTGCATCAGATGAAAGACACACTATGCTTACTTCTCTTCAAAATTGGAAAATGTCCAGCAGTGCCATCAGTTCAGAACTGGCAGCAACCAGTGGGATCCAGCTACAGCAATCTTCTGTTCAGGGATATCTGGCCAAAAGTGGTGTTTATGGAAGAATTGAAGGGCTGGAGAGCAATAGAAAAATGAAAGTCTGCAGGCAACAGAGAAGCATGGTGTCTTTGCGTGATTAGGGCTTCATGTCCAGAAATCGAGTTAGAGATTTGGTCAGGATTAATGGTGTCCTCAATGCTGAGAAACACAGGCAGTTACTTATCCATCTTGTGATACCATCAGGACTCATAAAAGTGCAAAGATGTGGTAAGCCATTGGCTCTGCAAATATGTAATGGAGCTGGAAAGAGTGGATTAATAAAATAGAATCCTGCAAAAAAGTATACCAGTGCCGAAGTCAATGGTAGGTATAGGCATACAGTAGTCTTTAAAACAAACATTTTGGCGGTACTCTAATATTTACGGCAAAAGTAAGCCTTGAAGGGGCTCACAATGCAAACGGCATGCTTTTTGGAAAAAAAAAAAGGGGGAAAAGCTCTCTTAGACCTGATGAGGCTGGTGTACTTACTTTGAAAATCTAGACTGGCTGTATTTATCAAAATGAGAATTCTACCAGTTCCTCTTGAACTGGACTTCCGTAAAGCTCTCATCAATATTAGGTGTGAAAACTTTTATCAAGGATTATACAACCATTCTGACCCAGGTTTAGTAAACATACAGAATTTTTATAGGGTCGATGAGATCCATTTAATAATGATTGAGGTTTGTATTGCGAAATCTGGTATCAAATCCAGTACTGAGAGGGTGTTATACACGTAAGATAAAAATAAACTGGCAAATATGTGGTAAGAGATGTGGTTTTGGTGGACGCACATTTTCTATTTCATGATTGTTTACAGAATGTTTAACAAATGTTATAATTTTTCTATGTACTCACTTTTTTTTTTACAGTGTACCATTCTATTAATTAGCTGTAATCACTGGATGATGTTACTAAACATTATTACTTTTCCTTAACAGCCTGGTGTCGCTTGATACATACAGACAAATTAACAATGGTCCATAGTTTGTCCAGGGACAATCTCTTTCCAGAATGTAGAAGTCATTAAAATGAATGTAAATATAACATTTATATTGATTACATCTGATGTTTCTGCACGTACTTGATTTTCAGCACTTTGTGCCAAACCTCTGATCTATAATTTAGCAATGAGAACATAGTACTACTGACCGTACAGCCAAGAAGAAAGTATGACTTACATAACAAATCCATTTATCGCAATATGCCAAAATGAAAAATGACAGTCTGGCAATTCCTTGATATTAATAAAAGAGGTCTTGAACAATGTGAACAATACGCAATGGATCAGATCCAGTTGTAAAGGAGGTTTGATTGAATTTAGGATACAGTGATAGCTGCAAAAAGATTTAGTAAAAATTGTGTACTAAGAATGCTAGACAGGAGGAATCACCTGAGCCATAAACAAGTAGATAGACAGGAGTTCACCCTCTCTTCAAGAGTGCACTGTCACTGGCAAACAAGAAGCCAAGAGGCAAAGGAGCTGTGCACTCCCAAATATTAAACAAGCACTTCCAATAATTTTATTATTAGCTCAACCTGTGTAAATGTGTATAATTTAGTTGCAACAGTGTGTTAATATACTTTCCAATCGCCATGTTCTCCAGTTTCCAGCGGCGCTCCTCTTCTCACTCATGTGGCTTCTATTCTGACTTATCGGTTCCCATTGAGGTCTATGGTTTTAGAATGTGAGCCTAGGGAATGTGATAAAACAAAGTTTAAAGACCTAGTAATCAGAGACGAGTCTGGTGTATCCCTTGGCTCGCTATAGACCATTTTGGGATTATGCATTTTTAAACACACTACATAGAACAAGCTTTTATTTTAAATAATTTGCCGAATTTTGTATTACTTTTTTTTATGCAACATGTTCTACATGTGGCATTTATTTCTGCCATTTTAGGTTTTATTATGGTACTTGAAAAAAACATGGAAAATAACGAATGTTTTATATAACCAATATAAAACACCAGACTTGATACAGAGACTGCTGGAGTAAGAGCCTCTTATGGTATGTGTCCACTGTCCGGATTTACTGCGCTTTGGACAGAGCGGAAAACCCGCTCCGCCCAAAGCGCCGCCCCCTTCTGAACGTGCGGTGATTCCGGATGTGTTCATTACACACATCCGGAATCTCCACACCCTATGCATAGGGCCCTGTGATTTACCTTGCAGCGGCGGAACGATCCGCAAGGTAAACAGACATGCAGCGTTCTAAAAAGATGTGCCGCATGTCTGTAAACGCAGGGCATGTTCGCACACATAGTGGAGACGGGATTTCATAACATCCCCTCCACTATGCTGTAACATCTGGACGCTGCGGGTTGAACACTGCGGTTGTATGCAGCGTTCAATCCGCAGCTAATCCAGATGTAAACCGGCCCATGGACCCATACCCTTAATTAATTAATTATCTTAGAGCAAAGCTGTTGGGCTGCTATAGACCATTCCCCTCCCGCTAAGCCATATCGACTTTTCAAAAAGTTATCAGAGTTGGTGTAAAAAATCCAATGCTGCAATTTTTTTTTAGCTCAGCTACACAGTGCGCAAAAAATTGTGACTTTTGTACTGTAGCCTTGTTGAAAAAAAGTGCACCCTTTCAGAAAATCTTTATCACCAATTATAACCCCCCTGTGTACTTTATTTATAATCCCCATGTACAGAGCTGAGTTTCTGGTTCTGCTACCGGTGTCTGGTAATGGCTGCCGTGCTGAAGTCATGTCGATAGTTCAGCAGCCAATCAATTCCAACGTGACATCATACCGGACATCAGGAGCAGAGCCAGAGACTCAGTGCTGAACCTGGAAATCTATATATATAAAGCTGAGTGTGTGTATGTATCAAACCATGCCCACTCCACATAGTGTAATTTGCTTTGGTTTTTTTAGAACTAAAGAGTTTCTGAAAGGGGAAACCCCTTTAATGAAATCCCCCTATGGATCAAGGAGGCACAAGGAGGAAAAGATCTGACATTACACGTGTAATTACCACTGCAGATTGTATAGACATCTGATGCCAATTTAACATGTTAGCTTATATGTAATGACGGTCAGGGATCAAATGAATGTCCCCTGTTTATACAATAATAATCATATCTAATAATGTATTATCATAGCGTACGACATGGACCATAGCGTGTAACGAGCCTCTACGGTCATATATTACAAATGTTGTCAAACCCATAGCAGACACAAGTCCTTAATATCTAAGATTTGTTATCATTCCAGAAGCTGAAGCTTAGACACCAGATAATGTTCTGTTAGTCAAAACCCAACAAGTGAGTCTAGACTGCATAAGCCAAAGTGATTAGGCAATGCTTGGTGTGAAATATGCACTTTAATTCTATCCTTTGTTTTCATAGGAACAGAAAATTAACTATTTGCCGGCAGCGGAAGGGACTCAGTTAGTTAAATACATGACCTTCTAGTGGGTATAAAGCAGTCTCTTGTCTTATCGTAATGTTCTGCTCAGTGCGATTCCTTCTTCTTCTCTCTTATCCAATGCAAGCAGCTAAAGACTATTTCTTTAGAGGCTAATTAGCCATTTTCAAAATAATATATTTAGTAAAAATAATATTTTCATAATACAAACATGTTGAGCCTCAGTGGTGAGAAACCTCCATTAAACCTCTGGAGGAGACTTTACCAGTTTGATAATGATTCTGTGTGGCTCTGAAACACTGTATAAATGAATTAGGATGCATACAGGCTCAAAACTTTGGGGGGACGTAAGAGTATGTCAGGACAAGTCTGCTCTTCTTCCCTTCGTATAAAAACGAATGCGCCGAATGCGCTTTTTGTTGTAATGTGAATAATGCTATAGAATGTTTAAATACTATTGTTGTGTATGACTTAAATGTACCGTGATAATGCGTTAATGTATTAAGTATAGGGAAAGTATAAGTATAGGAAATTAGGACACAAGTATAGAAATAGGATAAAGCAATAGATATAGGCATAGAAAGGAATCGAGAAGTGCAGTGGAAACAGCAGAAACAAGAAATAGTATAGCATAGGAAGAGTTAAAGTATTCAGGAACAGCCCGAGTTTGGGAGGGGCAAGGATAGTTATAAGGGGAAACACTTCCTGGATCAAGTCAGGCAGAGATAAGAGATTAGACGGCCACCACTAACTTTAGCGGACCTTCTCAGGACGTTCGGGGTCTATGGCCTGAATTAGGTAGTGAAGAGAATTCCTTATTCACTTTCCAGAAGGCGAAGCCAGACAGAGAACTGTGTCAGAAAGGCGGGTCGGAACCCATGAAAGCTGCGGAGCCGGACAGAGTATCTCAGGGGTCAGGGGTGTCAGACCAGAATGGGATTACTCAGGCTGAAAAAGACGTGACTGTAACATCGTATTGTGCTGTAGCTAAGATGGAGATTGGGCTGTTCGGTAAAGTTCATTTGATTGAAAAGGTTCAGTGTCTCCTGTTCGATGTGCGGCTGATCCAGGATCCAGAAGGGTGGAGTCAGCGATGACTTCCAGCAAAACCGTGAGTGTAATTCAATTCACACAATGCACAAGGGAGATGGGACATTATTTACTGGTGGGGTGCCGCAGTGTGGGAACACAGAAGCACCTCACCCATGACCCTGCACACCTTACAACTTGGCGTAGTCAGCAGGATCAAGAGTCCTCACTTACAGAAAGTGGAGGAACCCCTGAAAAAGCTTAGATGGCGATTGTCGAGGGACCTAAGATGGCGGCCAAAGCCGCTAAAATCAGAGGGCGCTCTGCTCGTCGTGGGCATCCATGGAGCAAAATGGCGCAAAAGAGATAGTATGCCTGGAGAATATGTCCCATTGTGAGCGGTGCCTGCCCCAGATGGGCTCGACGAAAGAAGATGAAACCTTGACCATTGCTGTGAGTGACTGGAGAACAGACGTGGACTTGCACAAAGCGGGCAGGTCAGCCTGAAGAAGCCCTACCCTCAGAAGAGGCAGAGCAATGGAAGAGTATACCTCATGCAGATCGGCTCGGTGCCATTGTTGGTGAGACAGATGAATAGTGAGCAGGTAGAGTGTTATGACCCCAATGGCAGAGGGTCTCAGGAATAATGCTAAGTCAGTAAATACAGAAAACCAGCTCATAGGGCAGTGGTAACTGGGCTGACCATATAACTAATCCTAGCACCACAAATACCAGCAGCCGGGGAACGTTCCTACGTTGATCCTAGACGTCTCGCGCCAGCCGGAGAGCTAACTACCCCTAGAAGGGAAAAGAAAGACCTTTCTTGCCTCCAGAGGAAATACCCCAAAAAGTTGGATAGAAGCCCCCCACAAATAATAACGGTGAGGTAAGAGGAAAAGACAAACATAAGAATGAGCTAGGAATTTAGCAAAGAGAGGCCCACTAGCTAATAGCAGAATATAGAAAGATAACTTATATGGTCAGCAAAAAATCCTATCAAAAATATCCACACTGGAAATTCAAGAACCCCCGAACCGTCTAACGGCCCGGGGGGAGAACACCAGCCCCCTAGAGCTTCCAGCAAGGTCAGGAATCACATTTAATACAAGCTGGACAAAAATGATAGCAAACAAATAACCCAAAAAACAAAGAAGCAAGACTTAGCTTAAATTAGGCACGAACCAGGACCAGCAAACAGGAGCAAACAGAATGTGTCTGATAACACCGATGCCAGGCACTGGACTAAGGTTCCAGGAGGTTTATATAGCAACACCCCTGAAGTAACGACCCAGCTGGGTGCAAACAGAGGGAAGGAAATCCCAGAGTCATATCACTAGTAACCACTAGAGGGAGCCAAAAAAAGTCTAATTCACAACAGTGGAGATGGAGCATCACGGATTTCCTCTGCAGAGAGAACAGTATTTAGAGGTCTGAGGGCATGAGGAGCACTTGCTGTTCTGCAAGTTGAACAACTGAATTTGCCTGAAGTTGCCGGTTACTGAAGTTGAACAACCAGAGACAGCATAGACCTGCTACCAAAATTTGAGTGTTACGCACCACACGCATTGCACAGGAGAATCGGGACATCGTTTACTGTATTTGTCAGGTGCCAGGTTGTGGGAACAAAGCAGCCCCTTGCCCATGACTACCACCCTGTGCACCTTACAGGGAAAGAACAATGTGTAGCAATTTGAGGCCCAGATGATCTGCTGGAGCGCCTCATGGAGCCTTACCATTTCAGCGACATTGTTTTAAAGGCCCTGGTGGGATCGAAACGTCCTATGTAACTTTGCGGTGAATTTCTCCTGCCTTGTTGAAAAGGGTCACACACCCTGTTCCACCAGCACCTCACAAATACGACAATCATTTGATATCAAAAGCTAGTGGGGCAGCTTTCAGAGCTTAAGGTGAGCCTGGGAACATGGACGGTAAGTATAAGTGGCAGTAAATCAGATAGCCACCCCTGATTAACATTGATCGATCTATCTATCTATCTATCTATCTATCTATCTATCTATGAAAAAAGGAGAAAACTAGGAGTATGTAGGATATTTAGGTAATAGAAAAATGCTTTATTTAAATAACATATAATTAGCAAGCTTTATAGCAAAATACAAGAAAGCACAAAAAGTACATAGCAAGTATATTCAGACAAGGATGATAAAAAGGAGTGGATGACCCCCAGTGTGCACCCACAAGAATACCATCACGCAGGGCTACATATTGTGAAGATAGCTGCTCCAAAGCATCTCTATTGTTAGAGTAGCATCAGGCACACCATGTGGTGTGTCATGAATAGTTAAAGATTTGTAATTAAAAAGAGAGCAGCGCTTACCCTGAGAGGCACACAGTGGGGCACACCAGTTGGGGTCCACCGAACGCGACCCCCGACGCGCGTTTCGCCTACCAAGACGGCTTTATCAAGGGAAGGTGACATGAGATGTATCCGATATCCTTAAATAGCGCCAATAGTTAATCACATCACCGGGCACCTGGTCTCAATCGGCGGATGAAAGCGGCGCATGCGTGCGCAGAGAGCCGAGCCCGGCGTCACAGACCGCGTCACACAAGGCGGGCGCCGCTGGGAGCAACCCAGGGCGCACGCGCCAAGTGTCCAGACGCCGCTGGGACGGAGGGCGGGGCAAAGTGCGCGACGCAGGCGCACTACCGCCGGCCAGGTAAATGTCAGCCCGGAGTTGCGGGGTGAATGGGCGCGTGCGCACACCCCGAGCCACACCAGGCATCACCGCCGCGTCATGCATTGCGAGGGCGCAAGCGCACAAGCAAGGCAGGGATGACGCTGCTGGGATGAATGGCAGGGCAAGACGTGTCACGCACGCGCTCCACCGCAAAGGTACTGACCTGATGACGCATCTGCCCGTTGTAAGTAGGAAAATGTTGAGACACCTAACCACCAAAATATACCATAGCATCTATCAACTGTCTCACTAGATAGGGAGCAACACCCAGCATATTAGAGAAGGACACAGTATATGAAACAATGCATCTAAGGCATACAACATAATTAATCCATCAAATGCTGGCTGTGGCTGAAGAGTGACAACTTGTTAGTGGTAAGTTCAACTCGGGCAGGAGACAGTTGCGCCAAAAATAAGGACATCAGCATCTCAAACGTCGTGATGTAACTAAAAACATATAAAGGAAGACAAGCTTAAAATTTAAAAGAAAATTAAAAAAACATACCAAAGGGCCCCAAGTGGGTGATCCACTCGAGGGGGAGATATTACACAATGGAGGGCAGGATATGACGGGGAAGGGGGAACCCTAAGACACTTTAATATAGGGAAATCTATAATTCTGTAAATGTACAAGACAGTATACTTAAATATAAGAGATGGACCATAGAACAAAAGGGGGAAACCCTCAACGCCGTACTGGCACATCCATGAGAGAGGAGGGCTTTTTTAAAGGAAGGGAGAGAAACTCAGGTACTCGTTAAGTCCCTTTGGAACCATGGTGTCCACACGGACTATCCAGCCTGCTTCACGCTGGGCAAGGACCTTTTTATAGTTGCCCCCTCGTACCCCGAGATGAATACTTTCAATGCCTCTGACCTGAAACGTCCTGGCATCACAGCCGTGAGCCATCTTGAAATGACGTGGAATTGTTTTCAGGTCAGAGTCATCCTCTACGGTTTTTGCAGCGCATATGTCCCTAACATGTTCACGAACACGTACGCGTAACTCCCTTGATGTCAACCCAATATAAATTAGGGAACACCCACATGTGGCATAATATACAACGTTGGATGTACCGCATGAAATGCGCTGCCTGATTGAAAATTCTTTGGTGCCATCCGAGGATTTGAAGGTAGTCGCCCGTATGATATTGGCACATGCAATACAGTGGCCACATGGATAGGAGCCAAATACAGGACCCCTAGTGCAAAAGGGATTAGTAATTGATGGTACATAGTGGCTGCGGACGAGGAGGCTACTCAAGTTGGGGGATCTCTTAGCCGTCATAAGCGGGAACTCCCCCACAGCCTGTGCTAATGAAGGTTCAGTCATCAGGACTGGCCAATGTTTTTTAAGTATATTCCTCATGTTGGACCACTCATGATTGTAGGTCGTAATGAACCTAACTTTCTCACAGTTCTTCCTCCTCCTCCGATCATTTGTTCTAGACTGCAGGAGGTCTCTGCGGGGTGTCCTCCTCGCTCTGTCAAAGCCTCGCCTAATACTCCTGCGGCTATATCCGCGATCTCTAAAGCGTCCCTCGAGGTCAACCGCCTGTGCAAAGAATTTTTCATCAGTGGAGCAAATCCGCCTCACCCTTAGGAACTGTCCGACCGGGACGGCCCCAATGGTGGTAGGATTGTGAGCGGAGTCAGCATGCAATAACGCGTTGACAGCTGTAGATTTTCTGAAGACATCAGTCTGGACGCGACGTGTGGTGTCTACCTCCAGCCTGACGTCCAGGAAGTCAATGTGCTCCGAATCACAATTATATGTCAGCCTGATATTAAACGGGTTGTCGTTGAGTTGATCCATAAAATCCCCGAGCTGCCGCGCTGTCCCCTCCCACAGAAAGAGGACGTCATCTATATATCTTAGCCAGCACAGCACATGGTCCGCGCCCCGCACCCCCCCGTCGCCAAAGATCTGTCTCTCCCATGCACCAAGGAAGAGATTGGCGTACGAGGGGGCGCAGGCCGCGCCCATGGCTGTGCCGCATTTTTGTAGAAAAAACTTGTCCTTAAAAGTAAAAAAGTTGTGGGTAAGGATAAAGCGCAGCAGCTCGAGGATTAACTCACACATGGGGCCGCCCAGGTCGGAGGTCCCCAAGAAGAGGCGGACTGCAGCAAGACCATCCTCATGACTGATGCACGTATATAGTGTTTGCACATCAGCGGTGACCAGGAGGACGCCAGGATCCACAAAGACACCGTCAACCCGCGTGAGGACGTCCGTCGTGTCTTTGACGTACGATGGTAAAATTTCAACCAAGGGTTTTAAATAAAAATCAATAAATTTGCATATTGGCTCACATAGGCCTTCAATGCCTGACACGATCGGACGCCCCGGCGGGTTGACGGGGTCCTTGTGGATCTTTGGAAGCAGGTAAAAGGTTGGTATCTTTGGGGATCTGACTGTCAGACCCTCCAATACTTTTTTGTCTATGATGCCTTTCTCATAGGCTACACCAAGGATGGCCTGTAGCTGAGACGAAAAGGAGGGAAGGAGGGCAGAGGGTTATAAGTTAATTTAGTATAGGTGGTGCCATCACGTAGCTGGCGAAACACCTCTTTCTCATATTTAATGCATGGCCAGATCACGATGTTCCCCCCCTTGTCTGCTGGTTTAATAATAATGTCTTTAAAAGACTGTAATTCTTTGATGGCCATTCTCTGTCTTGACGTCAGATTATCAAATTTACGTCTTGAAGACAAATGTTTAAAGTCTTCTGTCACCATCTGGGTAAAAATATCCACAGCGGGACATAGAGACAAGGGGGGGAACCTCGTCGGTCTGGGCATGCAAACTGATGGAAACGTACCTTGAGGATTACTTGCTTGCTCCTCCAGGAGATCCTCTAGGTCTTGCAAAGCCCCCCTTTCCATCTCAGACAAAGGCCCCTGTGTATGATGGTTCCTGTGATGAAGCTTTTTGAATATGAGTTTCCGAGAAAACAAGTGAAGGTCTTTCAAGGCTAGAAAGAAATCAAAAGAGTTAGTAGGTGAAAAACTTAACCCTTTACTCAGGACCTCAATCTGAGTGTCAGAGAAAGTCCGCGTGGATAAATTTAATACCTGGAGACCACCGTTGTTATTCGTCCCCGGTTGTTTACCCGCTGCAGCCATTGTTTTTGAAGTCTGTCGTGTAACGATTTTTTTAGTCTGTATATTAGATCCAGGGTGTTCCCCCCTTGCTTCAGTATACGTTGCATTATCTTCGTGGGGGATATTTGATTTAGTGGATCTGGAGCGTGACCTCGAACTTGAAAAATTTCTGAAACGGGGACGAGATCGATCCCCCAGGCTCCGCCATCTATAAACGTTGGAGGTTTGTTTATCCTGTACATCGCGTTTAAATTTCTTTGCTTTGAGACCCTGAATCTCGTTCACCCATTTCTGTGACTCTATATCCACATCATCATTTAATTTTTTAATAGCTTCTCCTGACATGTCCTTTTTGAGCTTTGTTTGAACAGTCTCAATCTCAGCCTCGATCTCACCCAGTTTAGATAAATCCAGGCCTTTAAGCAATGTCATGAATCCGAATGAGCAAGTATTAGAGAGTTCCTCCCACCTATTCTTAAAATCCTCATCTAAGGTAGGGAATGATGGGAAGACCTGGATTCTCAATCCACGGGGAATAAGCCCCCCCTCCAAATATTTTTCAAGGTAGGCATGATTCCACCATACTCTTGTTCTTTTTTTCAGGAGGTCCTTAAAACGTCCAATAGTCTCCCGTAGGTCACTACCTGATCCCTCCAAACCCCCATTAAAACCATCCTTGAACGTATCGTCTATTTGGGCACGCCATGTAGAGTCTCGTGCCCTAAAATCCATAGTGGGCCTGTAAACAGCTGTGAAAAACACAGAAACAATAATAATAACAGATTCAGGCAGCACATTAGATACAAACGGAAGGGGGAAATGAGACCACCCGCACTAAGTAGTGCTGTGTAACCCCCCACCGATAAAGAGAACCAACTCCATAGAAATTGAATGAAAAAAGGAGAAAACTAGGAGTATATAGGATATTTAGGTAATAGAAAAATGCTTTATTTAAATAACATATAATTAGCAAGCTTTATAGCAAAATACAAGAAAGCACAAAAAGTACATAGCAAGTATATTCAGACAAGCATGATAAAAAGGAGTGGATGACCCCCAGTGTGCACCCACAAGAATACCATCACGCAGGGCTACATATTGTGAAGATAGCTGCTCCAAAGCATCTCTATTGTTAGAGTAGCATCAGGCACACCATGTGGTGTGTCATGAATAGTTAAAGATTTGTAATTAAAAAGAGAGCAGCGCTTACCCTGAGAGGCACACAGTGGGGCACACCAGTTGGGGTCCACCGAACGCGACCCCCGACGCGCGTTTCGCCTACCAAGACGGCTTTATCAAGGGAAGGTGACATGAGATGTATCCGATATCCTTAAATAGCGCCAATAGTTAATCACATCACCGGGCACCTGGTCTCAATCGGCGGATGAAAGCGGCGCATGCGTGCGCAGAGAGCCGAGCCCGGCGTCACAGACCGCGTCACACAAGGCGGGCGCCGCTGGGAGCAACCCAGGGCGCATGCGCCAAGTGTCCAGACGCCGCTGGGACGGAGGGCGGGGCAAAGTGCGCGACGCAGGCGCACTACCGCCGGCCAGGTAAATGTCAGCCCGGAGTTGCGGGGTGAATGGGCGCGTGCGCACACCCCGAGCCACACCAGGCATCACCGCCGCGTCATGCATTGCGAGGGCGCAAGCGCACAAGCAAGGCAGGGATGACGCTGCTGGGATGAATGGCAGGGCAAGACGTGTCACGCACGCGCTCCACCGCAAAGGTACTGACCTGATGACGCATCTGCCCGTTGTAAGTAGGAAAATGTTGAGACACCTAACCACCAAAATATACCATAGCATCTATCAACTGTCTCACTAGATAGGGAGCAACACCCAGCATATTAGAGAAGGACACAGTATATGAAACAATGCATCTAAGGCATACAACATAATTAATCCATCAAATGCTGGCTGTGGCTGAAGAGTGACAACTTGTTAGTGGTAAGTTCAACTCGGGCAGGAGACAGTTGCGCCAAAAATAAGGACATCAGCATCTCAAACGTCGTGATGTAACTAAAAACATATAAAGGAAGACAAGCTTAAAATTTAAAAGAAAATTAAAAAAACATACCAAAGGGCCCCAAGTGGGTGATCCACTCGAGGGGGAGATATTACACAATGGAGGGCAGGATATGACGGGGAAGGGGGAACCCTAAGACACTTTAATATAGGGAAATCTATAATTCTGTAAATGTACATGGGAACATGGACGGTAAGTATAAGTGGCAGTAAATCAGATAGCCACCCCTGATTAACATTGATCGATCTATCTATCTATCTATCTATCTATCTATCTATCTATCTATCTATCTATCTATCTATCTATTATCATTCTATTTATCTATCTATTATCTGTCTGTCTATCTATCTATCTATCTGGCTATCTCTTAAAGGATTTCCAGGCTTGTCATAAATTGTAGAAGTCATTCTACTTGACTGCAGATTGTGAAATCCTTACAATGTGCAATATGCACACTGTCAGGATATCCCTCTATTACCAACTTGAGCCAGCAGTCATGTGACTACTATTATGTGGCTGGCATACTTGTGGTCACAAGTCAACTAGCGTCTTATCAGCAAATTCAGGGACGTGTATGGGAAGCTATCCAGCACGTGACCACAAGCATGCAAATTGCGGTCACGTGACACGCTAATCAAGCTGAAAGTAGATGAGAACGCTGATGACAGTGCTCATATTACACACTGCCAATTCTGCAATAACATAGAGTGTTTGCAGAATTTTATGTTTAGCCCAGAAACCCCCTTTGAGTGCATTTACTTATTCAACTTATTGATAGATACAAGTAACAACTTCAAAATTTGATTTGTTTTGAAATCATACCTCTTCAACATCTGCAACCCTTTAAGAAACTATCTTATGTTACTAAAACAAAGTTACAGTACATTAAGCAACCTTTGGGCTCTACTGTTAATAAGGTACATCTCCCATAATGCTAATAATAAAAAGGCTTGCCAAAGGCCAACATTTCCTAACTACGATTACAGTGTTCATATAAATCATATCAATACAACAATATCGGGTGTAAGACTTTGGGCCAAAAAGCTGAATGCACTTAGAATGTTACCTATGACAGAATATTGCATTGCCTTTTACTTGGTTGTTAACCTTTCCTATTGTAGAACCTGACAAGTGTTATATTTAAATTATGAGCTGCAGTAAAATGTAACTGTCATTTCAGGAAACTTTTGACATTCTAGAGACATTTCAAAATGTTTAATTGCTAAGACCCACCAGTAACTAAAACATAGGGGAACAAGTAATCAACTGAGTGCTGCTCTTCTCCGACCCTAAAGTGGTCTTCATTGACTTTTCATTGAGTCTGTCTTCAGTATTGGAGGAGACCAGAGCTTAGCTGCGTAATTCTGCTGTCTGATTTTAGCAATCGGTGGGGATCTCAGCAGTCTTTATGCCTTTCTAGCTCTGCAATAGTAATTTTGAACCACAGAAAGTAAGGCACTTTTTATGGAGTCGGGCTGGGGTGCCAAGGGCCCAACAGTAACACTGATTCAGATGGCCCACTATACAGCCAAATGCAAATTTTGTCTGATCTTTGTGTAATTGATGGACCCCCACACACATGACAATAGAGAATCCCAGAAGTGGCATTAATGGCAGGTTTAATTATACATGTTCATACCCCGGGAGGTGGTCTGGCAGTTCATGGTGCACCAAGTGTACTGGCCAAGCACTGTTCATGTAGTGGGATGGGGGACTGGAGGCCCACTTATGTACAGGAGCCTACATATTCCCTATTCCCCCATGGGCCAGTCCGAAGCTGGCCCTTTATATGCAATATTGCATATAACACAATCTTTTTTTTAGGGGGACAAGTAGCCCATCTTAATTACTAGGCTTCTGTAAAGCTGAATAAGTTGCACAATTGATGTGTCCACCAATGCGCAAAATGCACAACTCATTTTATGCATGTTTCACCCGGCATCTCCACCAGTCTGTTATGACTCTGTTGTCAGATTTCTCGGGACCAGGGGCTCCTTCCCTGTCTCTCGTGCTAGGGGACCCTAACTATCCATGCTCCCTGGATTACTTCTAATGGTGAAGATGCCGGGGCATGGTACCTTGCTGAGCTCCTGAACCACACTTAATCTGTTCCCTTCCCCACCCAGGGAAGTGGGTAGTAGTAGTGTATGAAAATACACAAACCAGACTACCAAGGGAAGACATACAATGATAAAGGAAAATACCAATCACACTATTTATTCTTCTATGTATACTGCAGATATCCCTTATTATGCACTGTCACTTTATAGTATGAGGTCTTGTCATATCGCTTTCTCATTATTTTGTTGCTTTTATCTTTTTGATATTTATTGTATTTTATTGTATATATATCCTTATCTAGTCTTTGTCACCTTTATATAGTGTGGTAAAAAAAAGATATCACTCTATATTCATACATTCTTCTGTATTATTAATCTTTATGAATTCTCCTCTTTTTGGTATCTTTTTCCTAATGCACTTTTCTTTTTCGGATGCACATCAGCAGTGCGCATGTTGGCTGTCCTCCCCCTGTTCTCATCCTTGATCGACATCATCCAACGTTGTTGCCCTGCACATGTGATCCGGTGCTCCGCTCATGTGACCTACTTGGGCGGTCCTTCTAGGGCTTGTGTTCACGGAGTCACCTTGATACTTCTGATAATGTTGTTTGGGGGAGGGCGGTGCATCCGCAAAGATGCTTTTTGATTGGTCACTGGTTTATATTTAAAGCTACTCTTTTCTGTGTGAAGCCAATCCCCCCCGAAGAAGGCAAGCACCGAAAGGCATGTAGGGGACCTGTCATGCATCTACTAGCTTTGGTATTTATACTTACTTTTCTCTATTTCATTTTGTCACTTTACATGGCTATAGGATTTATGCACTTGTATTTATACTCATATTGTGGAGGTTTATTATTGTACTACTTTCTATGGAACTGAAATGATTGATCCCGCCATATTATGAGCGTTCATGTAATTTTTTTACCTGTACATACTTTGTGAGTATATATGACTATTTATTCATCTTACCAATTGCTGGGGATACTGTCCCTTTTACATTTTTTTGTCTGTTTGTACATTTTTTAATATGACCTAATAAAGAGTTATTCTTTTATCATTATTTTTATTATTTGGTCTTTCTGCACCTTTTGTTATATGATTTATGAACTTTGTGGTGCATAGCCCCACTAACAGTCCTATTCCTCTAAGTACATATATACCTAACATCATGCATTTTTAATGTACTTCTACAAATTGTTCACTTTTGCTTATTATAGACAAGAGAGTGGAACACCAATGAGTGAAAGAAAGGGGAAAAAAAAAGAAATTGCAGAGGATGAGGAAATGCACACAACCGAAAAACCAAGCAACAGTCTTTAGATAAACACTCCAAACGCCACCTCAAACAACCAACTACTCCAGCTCCAGAGCCAGGCAGCAAGAAACTAACACTGGCATCCTTGATATCCAGAGGCAAGTATTTACAGGAGAGAGGAGTGGCCAACACTGAACAGCTGAAACCATCAACACTGGAAAGCTCTAGCAGCTCTAAACTGAACAGTATAACTCCTGAACTGTTAGCAGAAACCTGCACTGTTTAATATTATAGTTAGGTGCTTCTAATCAGTGCAGGATTATGACAAATCAGACGCTGCGGTCTTCTGTCACTGCTCTGTCGTGGTAAACCCGTGACACAGCCAAGCTGAGAATCCTATTGCATTTCTGTAATTGCTAGCAAGGAGAGCCAGACTGTACTATGTAATGAGGTCACCCATCGGAAATAGTCCACATTGCTTAGTCTGCAGGTGGAGAGGGTGACCAACACAAGCTTTTTATTACTGTGGAGGAGAGCAACAGGACAAAATCTGCAAAGATAGGGAGAGGTAGTTCCTCAGAATTAGCACGTGTGTAACGACGGTGGGTGTGGACCCACTGAGCCACGGGCTGGGCTTACCCTGGAGGGATGTAACTAAGTGACTACATGGTCTTCACTAGAGCCTCTGATGGTGAGGATAGGATTGGGCAGTTAGGGTAGTCACAAGGTGCCACTCCGGGTTAGTTCCCAGCTGGCAGCAGCTGACCGGCAGGTCAAAGGCAAAAAATATGAAGCATAGAGGGCAAAGAAGAAATAATGGACAGTAAGTCCATGGACAGGGCAGGAAGCGCAGGTTCAAAAAATGAAGCAGGCGTCAGGAGCAGAGAGATCTGGGAAAACAAGTCAGCATGCAGGGTCGGTAACAGGAGAGTCAGAACAATAATACACCTTGACAGGGAACTAGTGACGAACTGCAGATAGGTCCTAAGCTCAGACAATGTGTGTAGGGAGGAGGTGCCTGATATATCCAGTGTTGACACGGGATAGGCCAGGGAAGCAAAATTCTGCAAAACATATTGGTTTAAAATGTCAGCAGTGTCTATCCACATCTTTCTATAGCTGGTGGAGACTTTCCAGCAACAGGAGAATGTAGCATTGCTGGAAGTATTGCATGAGGCAGCTCAGCGAAAAGGTCTGACAGTGGTAGAAGCAGAGCGCTGCGCGCAGTGTGTGGGATGGCGCTTACAGCCAGTGCGTGTCACTAGCATGACAGTGTGTCACCTTATAGGCCGTGGAAAGGAAAATGGTAGAGAAATGAAGCTGTGCTGGTATGGAGCGCCCCCACACCGCCGCAGGGCCGAGGGGTACCCGGAGCCGGGCCTCTAGTACTCAGTCCTGGGGTTGTCACGGTGGCTAGACCCGGTCCGTGGCCCTGTCTGTCAGTGGGGGACGTCCGGTGAAATAAGTGGTGTTGTAACGGTGCAGTTGTGGGGTGCAGGTCGCGGTAAATAACGAGGACACCAGGTTGCAGTCTCTTTACCTCTTTACTGAAGATCTCTGAGTCCTCAGTCCAGAATACGGTTCACCAGGCTGCGCAAGTCAGGCCGGTCCAATGGCACTTCCAGAGTTCTCTTCACAGGAGGAAATCTGTGCCTTCCCCCTAGCGCTATGTGTTGTAGTCCTTCCCTGCTGTGCTTACGGAAAGTACCCCACAACTGTTGTGTCTGTTTCTGATGTTCCCTCACAACTCGATTAGATGATGTTCTGCTAATCTTCCGTCCCTTCCTGATGTTACAGTTAGAACGGCACCCGTTTGTCGGATAGGCCTGGAGTTCTTCCGGGACCCTAGAGACGCCCCTCTCCCGCAATTGCCTCCCAAGACTTCATAGGTGATTTGAGTTAGACAGCCCGCCTGAGACTGACTGCCCTGCCGCTGTTTGGAGTATTGCTTGAAGCTGAATGTTATTCTACTCCCTCGGCGTTCCGGCCACCGGTAGTGCGCCTCAGTAGGATGTTGCTTCGATCTTACAGCACGACTCCTACTGGTATTTCTCCTTTTTGCGTGATCCCGTTTCTCACTCAGCACAATCTATCTCGCTTCTAGTCCTTTCTTGGGTCCCGCCGCTTCCCGGAGCAGGCGCGGACCCGTTACGTTCTTTTCAATGCCAAGCCTCTGTCAGGATCCCACCCCTGACAGAGACCCTACTGTCTCTTCCTCCACAACACCCTCTGCCACTAGGTGTTGCTTCGTCCAATCCAGTCAGCTTTCTGATCTAACTTCCTGCCTGACCCCCAGTTTACCCACTATGGTGGGGAGTGGCCTAATGAATAGCACCCTTAGCTCCCCCCGGAGGCCCGGCTGTGAAATTTATTGGTGTCTGTGATACCTGGTCAGATGAACTCCTTCAGTGCCATCGGACGCACCATAGCTCCCCATAGTGGCGGAGCCACAGTACTGCAACGACCAGGACTCTGGGGCGCTGCACTCCCCCCTGGTTAAACACAGTACTCCGGGACTGGGAAGAAAACAACAATACAAGTTTAGCAAAAAGACATACAATTTTTGTGAGTGCAAATAACAATAAGTATACTTGAACAGTCTTCCCTTTAAGGGAGGTTAGGACACTTGAACGTTACAAAACAGGGTTAAATAACATAGCAACATGCTATGAATAACTTTTCTTACCCAACCGGGTATTCTACTAAGTGCAAACATTATTGAACAATAATTTAACATTGCCTTTAAGGACATACACTCTGTATCCACTAAAGACCTTCCTATAATCACATTATAAGGCATATCAACTTTGTCATTCTCCTTCTTTGAGTCTGCAGGACCGCCTGTCCTATCGGCACCAGACCTACTGCTTCTCCTTTCTGTTACAGGACCGCCCCGTTCAGCCAGGGCCTACTGCCTTTTCAACTACTATACACAGTATAGAACATAACTTTTCTTTCAGTTTGAGAACACCGAGCCGGCTCTACTTGGCTCCTATAAGGACTCACCCACTAACCCTTCGGGTTCACTTTCTGTCCTTAGTAACACATTACTAACTCTTTCTTAACTTTCTATGGAGGACTCAGGGTTTACCTTCTATCCCCATTGCTTATCAACATTATTAACTATTTCCTTATATCATCAACCTTCATTAATACTTTCTTACTTCCGACTATGCAGGACACTCTGTCTACCCCTAGGGGCCTACTGCACCTTCCTTCTGTCTCTCAATCTTTCTTCTAAGGAACATTATCAGCATTTCTTTACAGTTAACCAGTTGGATACATATAACTTTTACATGTAAGTATCATCATTTTCTCTTATCAAACATCATTGCTATCTATCAGTCTTAAAGCAATACCATTTCTTTAAGTGCAACACGTGAACATCCCCTTTAAGAGGGGACCAAGTCTTTATGAGGTAGCATTTGTTCTCTAGCTACCAGTCCTTTCTCAGCAAAAGCTCCGGTATGGTATCTTCACAAAGAGTCTTTAAGTAAAACCAGTAGGAAAGGTATCTTCACAAAGAGTCTTTAAGTAAAACCAGTAGGAAGCGCCTTTAATAAGGTGCTAACTATATACAAAAAGTTTGTATCATGCACGGTCCATGATTGCGGCAGTTCTGGAAACGTGTGTAAAAACTTTAGAAAAATGAAAAGGGAAGGAAAAATCAAAAACAAACAATAGGGATCCCGGGTCAACAAAGGGATCCATAAGAATTAACCCTGGATGGGTTTAGCAGCAGTAAAAGCAGAAAAACAAACAGTTAAACTATGTACATATAAGAAAACAGTCAAATCTTACTGTGGTGAATCAGAAGATGGTCTCATCTCTGGCCTCACCAGGCCGACAGATCGCACCGGTGAGCCAGGAAGCGGTTCCGGTCCCAGCAACGATAAGCTCCCTCGCCGGGAGGCCCTTCTCACGGGTAGGCGCACACGTCCCTCCGGGGCACGGCGAGGTCGGGCCTCTCGAGGTTCCGCGGGGCCGGGCTCTGCAGCTTTGTCCACAGGAGCATCATCTTCCGGTGTTCCGGCAGCAGCCTGGAGGGCGATGCACCGCTGGACGCCTCGGGCGACCCAGCCCGTCTCGCCAGCGTCCCTCCTCCACCTCGTGTAGGTCACGGCATCACCTGGCTCCAGATCACGAGCGAACCTCCCGCTGCAGGGCTCCACCTCCTCCCGGTCCACGCGGACTTGTAGTGGCTCCCCGATCTCCTGGATTACTCCTCTTCCATACTGGGGGTTAAAGGCCACCACTACACCCCAATGTGACGGCGGGACCTCTGGAGCACTAATTAAATCGATCTGCTCTGCAGGCTGGGGCCGGCTCCGCCATGTTGCCATCAGACACCGTAGATGTTCGGCGTCCGGCATGATCTTCAGGCCCGGCGTCTGTAGCGTACCTTCAGCCGCGGCCAGGTGGGAAGGAGCAGGGGACACTGGGGACAAGCGGATCTCCGTTGGTTGGCCCAGCCGAGTAAGCACGCGGGCATCATCCTCCAGTCGGCGTGCTAGCTGTCGGGCCTCGGCTGCAGCCGCACACTCCTCAGACAACGGCAAGGGGGGTCGGCCCATCGGTGGCTCCGCAAGGGTCAGACCCCGCAGCGCTGGCGTTTCTGGGGCTGTGTCGGGTTGCGCAGCCTCAAGCCGGATCGGGTCAGCCCCACGCGGTGCTCCTGGTGTCGCCATCTTGGCCTCTTCTCCAGTGTCCTCTTCCCGCGGTCTCTTTCGTGGGCGGCTCCGTCTCCATGGTCTCCACCCTCCAAACAGGATCAGGAGGCGGACTTCAGCCGCTGACGGACACGTCCTCAGGACACAGAAGTATTTGGACTGGGCGGTCATTGTTGTTCGCGCTCTCCAGTCTGTCTACGCCTACTCTACGCCCCTCTTCTCTTCCGGCGCTCTCCTCAGCGCTGCAATGGCGGTGGATTTTGGCGGCAAGTGACGCAGCACACAGTCTTTGCAATAAAGTACAGTCCAAGCACAATAAATCACAGTTCCAAGGCACACATGACCTGATTCTTCAGGCTTAAGTAGATCCTGTTCGTGACGCCAAGTTCTGGAGCGCCCCCACACCGCCGCAGGGCCGAGGGGTACCCGGAGCCGGGCCTCTAGTACTCAGTCCTGGGGTTGTCACGGTGGCTAGACCCGGTCCGTGGCCCTGTCTGTCAGTGGGGGACGTCCGGTGAAATAAGTGGTGTTGTAACGGTGCAGTTGTGGGGTGCAGGTCGCGGTAAATAACGAGGACACCAGGTTGCAGTCTCTTTACCTCTTTACTGAAGATCTCTGAGTCCTCAGTCCAGAATACGGTTCACCAGGCTGCGCAAGTCCGGCCGGTCCAATGGCACTTCCAGAGTTCTCTTCACAGGAGGAAATCTGTGCCTTCCCCCTAGCGCTATGTGTTGTAGTCCTTCCCTGCTGTGCTTACGGAAAGTACCCCACAACTGTTGTGTCTGTTTCTGATGTTCCCTCACAACTCGATTAGATGATGTTCTGCTAATCTTCCGTCCCTTCCTGATGTTACAGTTAGAACGGCACCCGTTTGTCGGATAGGCCTGGAGTTCTTCCGGGACCCTAGAGACGCCCCTCTCCCGCAATTGCCTCCCAAGACTTCATAGGTGATTTGAGTTAGACAGCCCGCCTGAGACTGACTGCCCTGCCGCTGTTTGGAGTATTGCTTGAAGCTGAATGTTATTCTACTCCCTCGGCGTTCCGGCCACCGGTAGTGCGCCTCAGTAGGATGTTGCTTCGATCTTACAGCACGACTCCTACTGGTATTTCTCCTTTTTGCGTGATCCCGTTTCTCACTCAGCACAATCTATCTCGCTTCTAGTCCTTTCTTGGGTCCCGCCGCTTCCCGGAGCAGGCGCGGACCCGTTACGTTCTTTTCAATGCCAAGCCTCTGTCAGGATCCCACCCCTGACAGAGACCCTACTGTCTCTTCCTCCACAACACCCTCTGCCACTAGGTGTTGCTTCGTCCAATCCAGTCAGCTTTCTGATCTAACTTCCTGCCTGACCCCCAGTTTACCCACTATGGTGGGGAGTGGCCTAATGAATAGCACCCTTAGCTCCCCCCGGAGGCCCGGCTGTGAAATGTATTGGTGTCTGTGATACCTGGTCAGATGAACTCCTTCAGTGCCATCGGACGCACCATAGCTCCCCATAGTGGCGGAGCCACAGTACTGCAACGACCAGGACTCTGGGGCGCTGCAGGTACATGAGAGTGAAGACAACAGCACCCTGACCTTGGAGACCTTACATCCAGCAGGTATGTCTGGGAGTAACAGATCTGAATAAGAAAAGTGGGTAGCTAGGAACAGGAGCAAACTAAATATCAGAGGGTTTAGAAATGAAGGGAAGGTGATTTCAACTTTTTAAAATCAAAGTGTCTGTAAAAATAATTTACTCCCATAAAAATACAATGACAAAATGTGTTGACTTGCAATATTTCGATTAATGAACTAGCATCCATCATTGCGTACAATGTCCCTCGATGTCTTCCATTATCTTTCAGACAGACTGTAGGACTATGTGACCCCTTCCAATTGTTTCACAATGAATGGCGAGATGGCGACAGCACCAGGACATTAAGAAATACAATTATATTTATGAGCTGCATTTATCACAATGATAGCCTCTTTCCTCATCAAGGACAGGAGGAGATTCTGGAATCTGAACAGGGGAACATCTCTCCGGAGCAGCGTCTGCATCATTTCTATTTAAAAGCAGATTCTGCTAAGCTTGGAAACGTCTGATTCAAAATCTGGCAGGACGCAGGAAGCTGAGATTTCACACTAACAAATTAAGAATATAATGCTGACACCACAGATTGATTTAATCACAACTGCAACAAATAGGACAAGATCCAGTTGTTTGCTGCCAGCTCTTCCCAAAATGAGAACCAATAGTCTGTTCTGTTTCACTTCCCTCCCACGTCTCTGGGGGTTATGTAGTTATTGGGTCTTGTTGGGCAACACAAGAGAGTGAGTGCAATGAGTGATAGCGCTCTCCACCAGCCAAGACCCAATGATAACACAACTTTATATCTTCCCCATATGGAGGGCATGTTTCAGAATATACTAAATATATCGGTATGTACTCGATCTATTATATACATTGAGGGTTAAAGAGTAAAACTATTATTTTACTATAACAAATTAAAGAGAAATTCATTGTTTGGTGAAATTCTTATATAATTCTGATATTCAACAATGGCTTTTCTTTAGTATGGCCTTCATACTGACTATGGGGTGTCTTCCAGGGAGCTCCAGCAATAAGTTCTAATCGGTAAGAGAGCCCAGTAGCAAGAGTTTTATTCCCCATCAGTGTCACCCCAGGGAACATCAACCTGTATATGGCTTCTATGTATATCCATGAGATGTCTATGGAAGGCGTGAATATGTGGGGTCCTCCAGTGCAAGTAACACTCATTGTAATTACTCTATTCTATAGCTAATAGTGAATAGAAGACCAAGCATGAACACATTGAGAATGTGTTTTTCTTTTCATCCAGGAAATCTCTTTAAAGGGGTATTTCAAAAACTAAAGGGGATAACTTGTGGATTGCTGTGGTCTGGCTGCTGGGACCTCCAGCAATCCTGAGATCAGGCCTCTGGATGCCAGAGAATGGGAATCTGTAGCCCTGTCCTGGATGGAGAGGATGTGCTAGATCTCCGTTACATTCATTTTCTATGGGACAGTTGAGCAGTTGCATAGATAATGAGTAAAGCAGAGGTAGTGGTTATATCGCTAATGGCGGAAGATCGCGTGGCTACTATGGGGCCCGTAAGTTGTGGTGGCCTTGACTCCTACCTGACCAAAGTCTCAATTTTATCAGTATCCGCATACTCAATATGCAGATACAGTTGAATACAATGGTGCAACCTATGCCACCATTCAGCTTGTGCGTTTGAGGATAGATCTGCAGCAGGATCCATGAAGGTCCCAGAGGTCCCAGCAGTTGGACCACTAATTATCAGCAAATTAAGCCCTACCCAATGGATGGACGGCAACTACATTTTTGGGGAATAACTCTTTAATATGCTTCCTTGAAAACTAGCAGCATTTACAAGAACAACTCAATGAGCAAAATCATTTTGAACACTAAATATAATAATAGAAAGTGGCTTCTAACCCTTTATTGTAAATGTCTATTTAATTTTTTAAGGTACTTCTCCCTCCAGATAATACGTAATAGACACAGATGTGTCAACGCTTCACGTTTTAAATCTATGTATAAAAAACCCCACCAAGAATAAAATCAGTTCCTGTACAAGATTTCCTGTATTTCTCTTCCTGCAATATAATAAATCTTATCTCCTGGAGTAATACAAATCTCCGGATCTCACTCTAATGAGCCTGAACCTCCGTCCCTACGCTTTTGGCCAGAAGTGTCTTCCTCTGAAGACTCAATGACTTGGAAATCCTGACAGAGATGTTCCCCAATGACAGAAGTCTCCAGGGGTCACTTATTTAGAGTTTCTCTGATCACCTTTGTTTCAAGACAGAATAAAACAGACTGGGACAATCCCTGCACAGCCGATTTTCCAGTAAGTTTGCAAAAGCGAAAACAGGGGATTATATGATAAAACATCTAGGTGGTGGGTCAGTGTGAGAAGTAACATCTGTATACATGGACATACAATAGGTCCTGCCATTTAGAGTTAGGCTACATTCACGCATGTCACAGGGTTACCGCGACAGTGTGGAGCCAGAAGACTGCAGCGTCTGATTGCTCCTACTCCAGCGCTGAGAAGCACTTCTCCTTCGTTTTAAATAGTGTATATTACTTTTGGCAGAACAGGGGTTAATCGGCCATGTTGGAAAACTGTGAGCTCGCAGTTGAGCTCAGTTAGCCTTTCCCTTCCCCTTTATAATCTAAGCTCTGATGCAAATCCATGTCAGAGCTAGCATTTGCTGCATGGCTTCAGGAGGAAGAGGTGTTCATATGAGAAGGAGTGTTTGAGAAGTTATTTGTGACTGTTGCGTGGTTTGTAAATGTGGTAATTCCCTTCCCTTCTCTACTTTTGTTTATTCCTTATCCTCCACTCCCCAGTGCATTCCTCTGTTATCTGTGAGTTATTATTTTGTATGCCTGGAGTTTTCTGTTAACCCTTGTTTGTGTAGCTTTGTTTGTTGGGTTGGTTTACCGCAGTGCACAATAGTGCCCCTCTTCCTACGGTGAGGGATGAGAACTGACGGAGCGCTAACTCAGTAGGTAAGGCAAGGATGGCGGCCCCTGCATCTTTACCTTCAGAAGTATCCCAGGGAATAGGACAAGTTAGGGTGCTCCCTAGTGGTAGGGTCAGGGAAGGAGCCCCTGGTCCCGGGTCACCCGACATACATCTGTTGTATACGTTCATGTGCTGTCTGTTTCTTTTCTCGGACACTGACCCATTGGTATTGCATTAATCATACTGACCAGCAAATAAAAGCTATGTCACATGGTAAATGCTGTGAAAAAAATAACCCTAACGGGAAAAATTTGGTTTTTCACTTTTTGTCATCTGCCATTCATTAATTTATTGAACACAGTTTTGGCGTCAAAATGGTCACTATAGCCCTTGATCGATGCCTTGATGGGGTATAATTTCCCAAATAGGGTCACTTCTGGGGGGTTATAATTTTTATCATTACACTAATATGTCAATTGCTCTGTGATATTGTGACTAGAAACCATTCCAGAGCCTTGTGTGCCCAAACAATAGTATACAACCACATATCGGGTATTGCCATGCTTGGGAGAAATTGTGCAATGTATTGGGGGTACATTTTGTCTTCCTTCTTCTTGTAAAACATTGGTAATTTTGACCTAAACAGCATAATATTGTAACAAATGTGGTATTTCATTTTCACAGCCCACTGGTAATGTGTGAAACGACGATAGAGTAAAAATGTTCATTGCACCCCTAAATGAATTCCTTGAGGGGTGCGTTAGGGGCCGAGATTCTCCCTCTGCACAGGGGGGATCCCAAGCCTTGTCTTCTCCTGCTATAGTAACTGGCTATTCTCAGCAGCGTGCAGTCACTCCTGAGACCAGATTTCGCTCTACTGAGCATGCTCACTGGTCGACTTCTCATTGGTGGTCGCCTGTCACATGCTCAGGTCCTGGTCTGGCTCCAGATTGGCCAGTGAGCAAGGTCCTGTCTGATTGACAGAAATTATAAAAGGATCTTTAGCGCACCTGTCAATGCGCTAAGATCATTTCTGTTTGGTGTGTTTGTGGAACCTTTCAGTAGTGTGTACTCTGCTACATATGTTAGGGCAGGCTCAGTGCCTTTAGAATTCCGGCTTAACAGGAGAGGAGCTTGTGTATTTGTATTCAGTGCAGGCGCTAGTGTCTTTAGAATACCGGCCCCTCCGGTGAGGAGTTCTGTGTATGGAATCCACTACCAGTTCCCTTCCCTCAGAGTAAACGAACTCCTATGAAGTCAACTCAGTGCGAGTCTGTTTAGCTCGCTGCAAGTCTCTCCATTGACCTTTTAGCTGCAGTGTACTATCTCTGCACGGTGGACCCCGGGTGGCGAACACACTTTATTATTATAATTTATATAGTGCGTTCCGCCCACCGCAACAGGGTGTACATTCCAAAATGGAGTCACTAATGTGGGTTTCCATAGTTTTGGTACCTCAAGGTTTCGGCAACCATTTCAGCAAAGTCCAAAAAGCAAATGTTCCTTCCCTCCTGAAGCCTTTTGTGTGTCCAAACAATAGTATACGGCCACATATAGATTATTACTGTATTCGGAAGACATTTTGTAAAGAAAACTTTTTTCTCATTTTATCTCTTGAGTTAATAAAAGATACCTAAAACAACATTTTTTAAACAATATGCTTTTTCATTTTCTCAGCTTAGTGCTGTAAAATTTAAGAAACACCCATGGGATCAAGTGTTCCTCAAACCATAGGTTAATTCTTGAGAGGACTAATTTCCAAAATGAGTTAATTGCTGTTTTGATACCTCAGAGGCTTGACAAATGCAACCTCAGGGGCTCTTCTAACTATTTTAGCAAAATCTGTGCTTTAAAAGACAAATGGCGTTCCTTCTGTTCTGAACCCCTCTGTGTGTGAAACCAGTGGTATACAGCTCTGGCAAAAATTAAGAGACCACTGCAAAATGTTCAGTTTCTCTGATGTTTCTCTTTATAGGTATACTTTTGAGTAAAATGTAAATTGTTCATTTATTCTATAAACTTCTGACAACATGTCTCCGAATTTCCAAGCAATAATTTTTGTATTTTTTTTTTCTGACAAAGAAAAATGGTCAAATTTTTTTAGAAACCCAGTGCTTTTAGACCTCAAACAATGCAAAGAAAACAAGTTCATAATCATTTAGAAACAGCAATACTAATGTTTTAACTCAGGAAGAGTTCAGAAATTAATATTTTGTGGAATAACCATGATTTTTAATCACAGCTTTCATGCGTCTTGACATGCTTACCAGTCTTTCACACTGCTTCTGGGGCAAAAATTTAAGCAGTTCTTCTTTGTTTGATGTCTTGTGACTATCCATCATCCGCTTGATCACATTCCAGAGGTTTTCAATGGGGTTCAGGTCTGGAGATTGGGCTGTCCATGACAGGGTTTTAATGTGGTGGTCTCTTTATTTTTGCCAGAGCCGTATTTCCCCATAAATGGTATTGCAGTACGTGGGAGAAATTTTGTTATAAATTGTGGGATTCTTGTTCTCCTGTTACTTCTAGTTAAAATGAGAAATTTGAGATTAAAACTACAATTTAATGGGAAAAATAGAATTTTTAATTTTTTGCATTTAATTTTACGCTAATTCTTGTGAAACACCTGAAGATTTAACAGACTTCTGAAACACTATTTTAATTATTTTACCAAGTTCATTTTTTTCAAATGGGATGATTTGCTGGGGGTTTCAAAGTAACTTGAGAACTTAAACAGGCGCCAAAGAGAATAGGTTTTTGATAGTTTTTTGAAAATGTGAAAAATTGCTTATTAATGTATAAGCCATCTAATGTTCCCCCCAAGATAAAAATGATGGCAACATAAAGTAGACATATGGGAAATGTTAATTATTAACTATTTTGTGTGGTGTGACGTGTTTTAAGGGCAGAAACATTAAAATGTGAAAAGTGCAATTTTTTTCAAAATTGTATTGCAAATTTCAGGTTTTTTTTTCAATAAATTAAAAACATGTGGACCTCAATTTACTATTAACATAAAATACAACGTGGAAAAAAAACACTCTGAGAGCCACAAGGACCTTCTCTAAAGCCACTTTTGAGCAATAAGCTACGTGATGCATTCAGTATGATAGCGCACCCATCAAGAGAATACTTTATGGGCTGATGACTAGGTTTACTATCGACTCCAAGTATCCCGGGCAGCAATTCTAGTAAAATTGACAAGGCCTTTTAAAATTTCTAGAAAAGACATAAAACTATAAAATGAAATAACTTATATAGAAACTGCAGGGATTGCCTTCAATCTCAGCGATTTAAATACTTACTGGTTTATAGGGAAAAAAACAAGTGGATAAAATTATTATATGACATGCAGCTGACGACACTACTGCGGGGTGTCTTTTCTCTCTTTCATCATTTTATATGATGCAAACACCAAAGTCTTGTTCTGTCAGCGGCAGAAAACATGTTGTTCTGAGGTTCTGTTCTTAATAACTACAGTAAATCTTAACAAATGCCGAAAGCAAAACATATGTAGTTGTTTTGGTTCTAGAACATTAAATTCTAGTATGTCAAGCTAAAAGGTTAGTGGTTATACAAAAATGATGGCACAGATCTTGATGGTTACACTTCAACGCTGAGGCTTTGAACTTGGCGGTTACACAATAACATGAAGATGTGAAGTGTGACGTGAAGCTGGAAAAAGTCAGAAAGCTTGAAAGTGCAAACATTTAACTTTTACAGTGTCTTTCACAAATACAGCAGGCACTGTCCACTGGTAAAGAGCACAGCCCCAAAACAATGTTTTTTGGGGGGCTGTTACATTGAGTACCTTGTAGTAGGCTACACTCAAATCAGTCCATTGATCCTTGCTCCCAAGCAATGTTTACTTGTAGGTGACAACAGAATTTGGAGACACGTACTCCCCCCGATGTGTCCTGGAGTCCTTGTTGTCTCAGACCACAAATGATATCAACTCCTGGTCACAGCTGACTACATGATCTCAGACCAAGGTGGAGCTCGTCATCACATGCCACAGTTCTTAACACTTTGTCGGACCATAGAACCACTTCTCATTCCAGATCACAGTCATTGTTACTGTCTTAAGATCTTAAGGCTCATTACAGGTGGTTGAAGGGAAGGCAGACTGGAGCAATCATAATTAGTGGTCACCTTAGGGCTTAGTTACCTCTGTTGCCATCACATTGGTCTATAGTTTTGGCCATGGCATTCACCCAATTCTGAAGTTGCCTCACAAGTAATTGCAAGGAAGCCATCTATTATTGTATATAAATACCATTATATTGACCCTTGGCTGTTTCCGCCTTGTGATCTCTGCATGTTGCATCCCGACACCTGCATTACATTTATATACAGTGTCCTCCCTTAAGCATAAAACATTGTCCCTTATTACTGTCCCTTTTTAATTCATACAATGTCCTCCCTTATTATTATACTCCGTGTGGTTTGTATTTGTTTAGTGGGCATTATGTGTATTCATTTTCCTTGTGATGAATGGGGTATAAATACTATTTGCGAGTGAAATGCCCTAGGTTGGTCACAACATGAAAGTGCAAAATTCTGGGTTGCCTAATATCTTTAGAATTTGCCAAATGTCCCTCTCCAAAGTTGCCAGGTATAGATGTATGCCTAATCACCATGAAAATATGGCCTCACATCTTACATGGTGGTTTAGTGCAGAAATAAACTTTATATGACCAATGTAATAATTGCATTTGCTTGCACACCAAACTAGCTTTATAAATTACATTGCACTCATCAAACTAGCAGTACTGATATTTCAGTCATTTCATAATTTGCTGAGTCTTGCAATAAATAGAGAGGTCACTCCTCGGAGGACTTGCTTGTTCCAGACAGTTTAGGCCATTGCTGCCATTGTTCTATCATAACTTTGCAATAATAGCCCTGGGAGACTTATTACAAAATTTTCATTTATTACTATTTATTTATTCTCCGGGGGGGGAGGTCTTGTATGCTCATGTTGACATATCGCGTTGTAGTTTAATTGAGAAGATAACGCTGCCTTTCATTAACACAGCAAAAAATGCCGGAACCCTTATCCAGACTTGATATGGAGAAATCTCTGGAGGCAAAATACAAACACGTTGCTGCCTTGCAATTTTGTTTCTACAGTATCACTATACGGTAGGCATTTATACCAAGCTTGGTCATAAAAAGTGGTCATCAGTTTGCGACCTCACCATCCTCTGTAGGATAGGTCATCAGGGTCTGATCTGTGTCACTCCTGAATGGGAGCCTGCTATGTCTGTGTCTGGTATCAGCCTGATTCACTTAATGTGCAAAAATTCAAATTGTTTTTTCGCACCATGCTACATGATATACTGCTTAAAAAAAGAATGGTCTTTTATAATGGATCAGAACCTTATTAACTGTTATTATCACATTGGACACATAAGGCCACCTAGACGTCAGATAAAAGTCTACCTAACCTATTGATTTCGGAGTGATCAGCCAAGCATCTAACATGAATAGTGACCTCCTGACTCTCCCCCGATAGATGATATCGAGACAGAAGAATCAAGCCTGTTAAACTTCAACGTCCAATCCTTTTGTTGGGAGCAGAGATAAGCCGGTGCCAGATGAATCTGGCAGCAGGTCTCTCACAGATAATACAAGAACACTTGGCCAAGCTGAGCACTCTTGTGTATGGGTGAGTCGGAAGAGAAGACTGTTGGCCGAACGGTCATTAGAACTCCAGCTCTCTAACATTGATGGCCAACTTCTTTAGGTTTATCTGCACTGATATAAAATATCTGATTTTACTATATTTAAAATGAATGATATTCCATGAATCATATCACAATGAAACTGAAGATTTGAAACAAATATGTCAAGTACTGTCAGAAAAGAGTGAAATGGCTCTAGTGATAGAAATAAGAGTAGGGGGCCAAGATACACAATTGCTCAAATGGATAAGAACACCAGAGTCTTATAGTTGAGAAACAGTCAAGGGTATAATTAAGGTTAAGTGGGCCCCATTGCAAATATTAAAATGATCCACTTGAGCTTTAACACTTGCACTCCTAATGGAGCGCCCCCAGACGCAGGGCCGCAGGGTACTCGGTACCGGGCCTCTCAGTCTCAGTCCTGGGGTTGTCACGGTGGCTAGACCCGGTCCGTGACCCTGCTAAGGGGCGTCCAATGAAAGATGTGATGATGGTGTGTGGTGCAGGTCGCGATGAATAACGAGGACACAGGGTTGCAGTCTCTTTACCTCTTTACTGAAGGCTTCAGGATCCGCAATCCAGAGTACTGCTAACAGGGCTGGCTGAGACCGGCCGGTCCGAAGGCACATCCAGAGTTTCCTTTGCAGGTGGAAATCAGTGCCTACCTTCTAGCGCATGTGTGTTGTAGTACCTCCCTGCTGAGCACCACGGGATAGTCCTCACAACTGTTGTGTCTGTTTCTGATGTTCTTTCTCACAACTCGTATCTGTTCTGATGTTCTTTCTCCGTCCCCCAGATGATATGGCTAGGACGCACCCGTATGATGGGTAGGCCTGGAGTTCTTCCGGGACCCTAGCATCGCCCCTCTCCCACAATTGCCCCCTATGTCTGCTTAGGTGTTTTAGGTGAGACAGCCAACCTATAATCAACTGTCCTGCCGCTGTTTGAAGTAATGCTTGGAGCCCAATACTTCCTCGGCGTTCCGGCCACCGGCTACGCGCCTCAGTAGGATGTTGCCACGATCTTAAGGCACGACTCCTACCGGCTTTATCTCCTTTTTGCTGCGATCTCGTTTCTCACTTCTCCACAATAAACTTCTCTTCGTTTCCTTTCTTAGGATGCCACCGCAACGGGTGCAGGCGCGGCTCCGTAACGATCTGTTCTGTTCGCTAGGTCACTGTCAGGATCCCACCCCTGACAGAGACCCCCCTGAATCTTCCCCTGCAACACCCTCTGCCACAGGATGTTGCCTGGATCCAACCCAGTCAGCTTCTGACTAACTTCCTATCCAGCCCCCAGTTTTACCCAAGTGTGAGGAGTGGCCTAATACATCGAACCCTTTGCTCCCCCTGGTGCTGGAGTGTGAAATGTAGTGTGTGACTGTGATACCTGGTCAGGTTAACTCCTTAAGTGCCATCAGACGTACCATCACTCCCCTTAGTGGCGGAGCGTCAGTACTGCAACGACCAGGACTCTGGGGCGCTGCACTAACCAACTGGAAGATGACAACCTGGCGTTTATTTGTCTCCTTACCATGATATCTAGACTAAATCCCAATAGTTTTGTTTCTATGTGTAGAGGATCCATGCACAAAATGAAGCCAACACAGTAATCATCTAATAGCCCCAAGTCCTTCCAGCAATCAGCTACAAGAGACATGTAGTATTACATAATACATTATACATGGAGTGGCAAAACCGACAGGAGAAGGAGTCAATGCTCACCAGTCTCCTGTCTGACTCAGAGACTGGATCATAGATGGGGAAACCTCTTTAAAATAATGAGTGCAGTCATGTCATTTGGGACCCCTTTTCCGGGGTCTCCATGTAAGTGTAGGCTTCCAGATTTTGGTTAAATGTTTCTGAAACAGCAAGAAGTTGCTGCCTTTCAGCCATATTAGCTACTATTACTGTTTGCCAGCCAAGCATAGAGCAAGCTAGACTAACTTTATATTTTAAGCAACATATGTACCAGTATTTTGAGTTTGTTTTGTCATGCAACTTTGCATAGTACCTGTTAGGCTCACTTGGTGAGGTAGATTCACTAAGCCTCAGATCCAGGTGGGGACATGGGCCCAGGGCATGGGTGCAACTTCCCAGATGACACATGGAACCGTGAGGACTTGGAAATCACAAATCTCTGGAGCAGTAGGGCAGATGAACAGGAATCCAGCAGGGCTGAATGAAAGTTGAAGCACAATTAAGTACAGAAGGTGAAGACCGCCAAACATAGGACTTTAGAGTCTCAATCCCAACACACATGTGTGTGTCTTGGTGGGCCTTATAGGTCTAGGGAGATGATGTCATTGAGCCATGTCAGGCAACTTCCAAAACCCGATGTGGAGCACATCAAGTAGGGCGGACCAAAGGGTAGGAAGGACACCTGGGACAAGTGACAGTACCACATAAATGACAGTATTTTTTAATTTTCCAAGACAAAAATACAAAATAATTTTGCAAATGGAGGACAACATGTCAATGCATATAGTACTTATTTTGCACATTTACTCACACAAGTACATCTAGACCACAAATGTCAAACTCTGGCCCACCGGGTGAGTATATTTGGTCATGACGCTGGGCGGTCACCCAAGTATATTAGGCACACAACGCCGGACGAGTCCCACTCCCAACAATGCACTTTAAACTATATCAGCATCCTAGAGGCCGATACAGTTGCAAGTAATGATAAAAGAGGGAGCCAGCTGTACCCATATGTGCAGAGGATCTGGAGACACCATGAAGGAATGTGTGTCCTATTATACTGTATAGAGCACTATGTGGGGATATTATACTGTATGGAGCACTATGTGGGGTCATTATACTGTATGATTACAAGACCCTAACTAAAGACTATAATAAAACTTAACTTTTATTCAACTAATAAGGACAATTAAAACCTGCTGAGTTAGTTGTATCCATCACCAAGATATTTTGTAGTAATCTAATCTATTTGATTTATATCTGGTGTCTTTAGTAGTATTAATTAATTATGTGGGATTGGTGCGGTGCTACGTAAACTCTTAATCAGATTATTTGGCACTGCTAACTCACTATTAAAAATCACTCCTATGCCTATAGAGGGTCTTGTTGCCTTATGGCAAATTGTTAATTATGTGCCTAACCCTATACTGATTATTGAACAGCAATTGTGTTATTAATTATACTGTATGGAGGACTATGTGAGCCAATTATACTATATGGAGCAATATAATCGCACTGTATTGAGCACTACGTGGGGCCATCATACTGTATGGAACACTATGTGGGGCCATTATACTTTATGGAGCACTATGTGGGGACACTATACTGTATAGAGCACTATGTGGGGCCATTATAGTGTATGGTTACAAGACCCTAACTAAAGACTATAATAAAACTTAACTTTTATTCAACTAATAAGGACAATGAAAACCTGCAGTATAATGACCACTTTTTGTGGTCATTATACTGCATGGAACATTATGTGGGGCCCATTATGCTGTATGGAGCACTTTTTGAGGCCATTATACTGTGTCGAGAACTATGTGGGGCCATTACACTGTATGGAGCACTTTTTGTGGCCGTTATACTGTATGCAGCACTATTTTCTAACAACATTTTTTTCACCATTCTTTGAAAAATCAGTGATGGCAATAAATAAGTGAAGATATGAAATGCTTACTTGGACCTTGTCCTATGCGGTTGCCGCTTCACACAGGTAGTGCTTTTCTCTCTTTTTTCTTCTTACAGCATCAGAGAGTACATGGCTCTGGCAAGAGTGGCAGCAATGCCACTGGTCTTAACTGTGAATCAAGCAGAAGCGCATCATCCCCTATCAAGCAGAAAACAACCCCTCTAAACCTGCCATCTAATTAATTTTCATGCTTTGTGACTGGCCATCTACTCTTTTTAAGCAAGTAATTCCTCCTCATTAAGAAAGATATGACATGAGGTCTGTACCAGGACACTGCTACAGGTGTCTCTCAAAATTATAGGAGAGGAGTTGGGGGCGTTCAGTGCAGAGAACCCCAGACTCAGTAAGGAAATGTCCAGTGGACACAAATTCTAGTACAAACTTCATTTTCACGGTAACATAACTAATACAACTATCAACCTGACAAAACTGCTGACGGGCTCTCTTAAAGGGAATCTGTCAGAAAGATTAACCTTCCTAAGCCGTCTATATGGGCATGCAAGTCATAGAAATTTAAATTAAATGTTACCATGATGTCTGCGATCCAATGTGCTATTCCAGAGAAATCCACTTTTTTCTTTATATGTAAATGAGCTGTTAAGATCTCACTGATCTGCACAAGAATCTGCCTACACAAATTATTTTGAATGAAAGGAGCGTCACCAGTGTGAGACATGTAATGGCTATCTCTGCTGATCTCACTGCAGAGCTGTGTGGGATTATAACTAGCACTATACTGCAAAGCTGAATTTTGTCCCATTATAAACCCATCTGCAGCTGCAGTTGTTCCCTAATGGTGCTTCAGCTTCCATTTCACATGCATCCAGTGTGGAGTGAAGGGCAGTACAGCATAGCTGACATCTCTATGAGATTTGAGCTGCAGCCTTAAATGTGCTTGTAATGAGACAAAGTTTAGCTCTGCTGTACTGTATTTGTTGTAATCAGGCACAGCTCTGCAGTGAGATCAGGCTAGCAGACTGACAGTCATTACATGTCTCACTCTGGTAATACCACCTTTAATTTAAAATAAGCTCTGGATTCATGTTCTCAAGAAGATCAATCTATGTCCAGCCCATAGATCTTCAAAGCTCACTTGCATGTAAGAAAAATGTGGATTACTCTGGAACAAGACATCGGATCAAATATATCAAGATATCATTTTATTCAACTTTCTTTGACCTGCATGCCCGTATAGATGGCTTGTTAGGGTTGATCCTTTTTTAAATATATCATATACCCTAATTCTAGATGCATGAATACACCACTTGGGGAAGCATACTGATATATACCGCTATTATTAAAGACGTTGTCCACTACTTGGACAACTTCCTCTCATACCCCTCACTTGGCCCTCATAAAATAATAAAGACTATACTCACCCTGTGCCAGTGTGGTTCCCGCGGTGTTGACACTCCATTTCCAAGGGTCCCATGTTGTTGTTGTGACATGTGACACTGGCGCCCAGTCAGCGCTAGCGTTGCTATCCCCGCCTCCTGTCAAATTGAGCAGAAAAAGGAAGCCCAAGATAAACTCCAGCCAGGATTTCCTCTTCATGCTCAGGAGAGCGAGTGAGTACACCACGGGAGGTGAGGATAGGCTTTATTATTTTATCGGCGCCAAGCATTTTGATTAGGAAGGGGTTCCCATATTAGTGGTCAAGCCCTTTAAATGTAGTGGGAGCTGGATAAATTTGCATGAGGAACTTGCAAGCATCAGCAATTAAGTAGCTACACAAGGAGGGGAGGTAATTCAGTACATTACACGGGAGTTATGTGCCCTGTCTCTATGATCGATATACCACAAGGTTCTATGGCAAATCCTTATTCATCTGCACAGATATGTGAGTTTGACTCTATAGTAAACAGATTTATTGCCCTAAAACTAAATCCAAATTTAAAATTAACTAAAATTGAACACTCACTAAATGGTCTGATGAAAATTTTAGGTTAGCTCGCTTCAAAATTTTCTACGCAGTCACCGCAGTTGATTTTAATAAAAAAAGAAGGACGCAGCAGCACTCTATAGAGACCAATATATATGCAAACACAAAATCTAACATAATTGATGAATAAATTGTACCAAAAATGTAAAAAAAATATTTTTTTTTTCAAAAAAAGTACTTACAAAAAAGTGCATAAATTGGCCAATTCATGTGAGCCCATCAACCGCGACAAGCTGACACTTCTCTGATGGGTCCTGTCAGCCTAAATATGCCTTTTTGTTTTATGCAGTTGATTTCAATGTCACTTTGGTCATAATTATTTCATCCTAGAGATTATTGGCGATTCAGTATCACGGACTCACATCTATCGATATTAGAAAATTATTTTGATTGGATTACTTTTTTTCAAGGAGATTGTCTCACATTTTATAAATTTGTGAATGTTCTAAAGTAAAATAAGCATGACTTAATAGTTGTTTCCATTTTCTCTTGTGGTCTCTGACATCCCATCCATCATTCACATGACCAATGTAGCCCATCAATGGCCGCAGTTGGGCAAACCTACGAGGCTAGTGATTGTTGAGCATGATCAGATGAATAATGTGCGGGGACGTCATCACATTAGGCACAGCATGGAATTGATCTGGTAAGCATTGCCTTTTTTTATTAGAACATTCACTACTTTTCTGAAAACTTTTTTAAACTTTGACAAAATTCCTTAAAAATTGATATCGGTCCATGATATGCCACAGTTGCAGGCTAGAAAGAAGAGTTTCATCTCTACCAAGTCCAATAACAGATATGTTTTTCTGATTATTTATCTGATCCTGGGATAAAGTTGCTGGTGGAAATACTGCCATTATTTTTCTGTATTTAAGGTACCGTCTTTCCATATAGTGCACACCTGATTAACTTTAATGTATGAAATTATAGTAGGGGGTTTTATAAAGTCATGCTGTATAGGAGATTACAGTGCTTGGTACATTGCTACCTTATTTGACTCGTTTGCTATTTTTAAATTGACCAGGGCAAACCACAAAATGCCCCTTATTTCAGTGTTTGCTTTACAATTTAGGGGAACAGGGAAATATTTCGGATCATTATTCTTTTCAAACCAAGAAAATTCCACTGAGAGTTTCACAATAAGGAAGGTTGTCGTGAACTGAAACGAAACATAAATACATTGGGTACGCAGCGAGAATTCAGCCAGTGTAGTCGTAAAAAAATGAATGGAATTAATCGAGGAGAGACATATTTTCAAGATTCCATTGTTGAATTTGGCAAGTGGAAGAGAGCATTGGTGAACCACTGAGAAGATCTATGTCATTCCTGTGTGTGTGTGGGAATTTGTAGTCACCGCAGAAAGCTGGGGACTTTGGAGGGGGTCTGCGTCGCAGGTCCCCATAGACTGGAAATCTCTAGCCCCCTTCTCTTCACATACACTCATATTAAAATCCCTGACATCGACATTATATCTGACTAAAGCTTTGTTGGGATATATTTACGGTCTGTATGCTTGGTCTTTCCAGCCTTAGTAAAATCAGCTGATGTTCTTGGGAAATGCATAATAAATTTCCCACAAGTTCTTCCAAAAAAAACCCACGAGAGCCAATTTAATAAGAAGCCATTTTATCCCATTAGTATGCTGGGAGGCTCTCGGAGAGAAGGAAGATTCAACCTCTGCCTACTTAGTGCCAATGGTCTGATTTGACCTTGGTATCTCAGAAGCCCGAAGCAGTCAGCCTATGTAGAGTGGACTTCTCAAGTGATTCCTGGTCTATCTCATGACATTCACTCCATGCCATGCTTGGCAAAGCGGCTCCAATGTTCAACACTTCAAAGCTACCCTGCATCTTAGCTTTGAACATTAGCATAAGGTGAATTCTACACTTAGATTAGCTTGATGTAGCTTGATGATATCTCAGAAAGATTGAGCTAGTTGAGGAGAAGTTAGAGGGGTGTGCAGCACCGAGGAGAAGCAAGTGCTGCTGGCAAATGTAGTTTTAGCTGTGTGAGAATAGAACCACCCATTCAGCTATGTGAACCTAGACAGACAATGGGACAGATAAAAATGAATAGGCACAAAAGTACAAGAAAGAAACGTTATGTTGGACTTAGTCTGTACATTAGAAATAAGTATGCATTTACTGTGCTGTGTGAAAAATAATGTGGAGTTCTTCGAAGCACCCTCAATATATCCGCCCCCCTGCTTTTTCCTTTTTCCTCCTAAGATGCTGTATTAGGCCAGTCTCACACGTCCAGATAATTCCGGTACCGGATAAATCGGTACCAGAGTTATCCGTGTCCGTGTGTCCGCGTGCTCACGTGGCACATCAGTGTGGCACACGGGCGGCAGCCATGTGCCGCCCGTGTGCCGACTGAGGACCACACGGACCATGCAGGAGACAGCGCTAGAGTCAAGCGCTGTCCCCTGCTTTTGGTGCTGAAGCCGGCATTCATTCCTTCTCCCCAGCAGCGTTCACTGGAGAGAAGGAATGAAAAACCAAGGTTTTTTAATTTATTTTTTGCTTAAAAATAGAGTTCGGGGTCACCTCCCACCCCCTGTGTGCCTGCCCATTTGCATTAAAATACTCCCGCAGCTCCCGCGATGCCTCCTATCAGCTCCGGCAGCTTGTCCTGTGTGAGCGGTCACGTGATACCGCTCATTACAGGGATGAATATGCGGCTCCACCCCTATGGGAGGTGGAGCCACATATACATCCCTGTAATGAGCGGTACCACGTGACCGCTCACACAGGACAAGCTGCCGGCGCAGAGAGGAGGCATCGCGGGAGCTGGGTGAGTATTTTAATGCAAACGGGCGGGTGCACAGGGGGTGAAAGGCGGGAGGTGACCCCGACCTCTATTTAAAAAAATAAAAAAATAAAAAAACCTTGCTTTTTCATTCCTTCTCTCCAGCGAACGCTGCTGGGGAGAAGGAATGAATGCCGGCTTCAGCACCAAAAGCAGGGGACAGCGCTTAACTCTAGCGCTGTTTCTCCTGCGGCGGTACGTGCACACGGAGGAGAGTGCACACTGTTCTCCGTGTGCACGTGTGCGGGACGTTTTGTGGACCGTGCTGCCGGAGAAACGTGGACATGTCTCCGTGTTTTGCACACGGACACATGGTCCGCGAAAAATCACTGACATCTGCAGAGACACATTGATTTTAATGTGTCTACGTGTGTCAGTGTCTCCGGTTCGTGAGGAAACTGTCACCACACGTACCGGAGCCACTGACTTGTGAAACCGGCATTAAGAGGCATCTTTTCCTCTGCTGAATCAGAGGAGCGCATGGTCACTCTTGCTTTAGAACATCACTTGCAAACTCTAATGGAAAGAGCTTGTCAGTGCTGCAATCTTTGCCTAAAAAAACAGCAATCCAGTCATCAATGTAGTCTAACCTAAGCATCGAGGAGTGCACAATAAAACTAAAGTCCCCAAGTTTGCAATTTTACTCATTAACTACCCTTTAAGTACTATATGTGAATCCTTAAAAGGATAAAATTAGTGCATCACACATGCACTTTGCATCTTTTTTTTAAACTCCCCTGTTCTCATATACACGGTCTCCAGGTGATCTTTGCTTTTTTGGTCCATATCAATGGCATGACATATTTAACATGTGATCACAGCATGTGAACACTGACCTTAGAAGTGATGGGTCAGTCATGCTGATGTATCCACTGCAGGAACTGATTGGTTTTCTATGGCCACATGTGACTTATACCACTTCATTGCTACAGAAAAAATGTTATACTAGGGGGTTTTGAGAAATGGGAAAAAAAAACATTTAAAACAAATTCCATGCATTCATATATGTTAACATTGCAAAGCCATTGAACCGATTTCAGGACTGGGCATCATTCTATTGCTGTGCATTTTTCCCAAACGTATTAAACTTTTTTTCCCACAGATCAGGGACTTTTAATTGAGATTTTTCACAAAGTTAATAGTTCAATTGCAAGACAAGAATGATATGAGATGATATGTTAGTGGTTGGCTTTGCTCTCGTACAGTAGTAAAGTCAGTGGCAGTTATGACCACAATATGCAGTTAGGATTTCATGACACAGAACCATAATTACTCCTCTGCCGTAAAACAGTTTTCTCATAAAAATGTTGATGCTCGAAATATTTTATGAAATGATCTTAAGAGAATTGACAAAACAGAATTTTTATTAAAGGGCAGGTTTATTTAGCAGGATGCCACTACACCTGGATCAAGGGAGCAAAGGTGATTTTTTTTTGAAGATTCAGTAAATCAGATCAGAAAATATTCAGAAATAAGCAATTTAGTATTGTCCTTGTCATATGTCACTTTGTTTGAGAACACTACTTTATAAAGCAATGGTCAACTTACATATTAGAAAGTACTCTTGAACTACACACTATATGCCAGCTCGGACTGGCCAACAGGAGAACAGGAGAATCCTCCGGTGGGCCCCTATACAAGAGTAAGCTATTTACCCCAAATATGAGCAGTAGTTGACCAATACATTAATTCACTATGTACAGATAAAAGCAGTATCTCATCATTCATTAAACAAACGACCTAGTTTATTATTATATAGAAGCAGAAGTAAATTTGTGAAAGACGGTAATTTAATTTTTGCATTAGGATGAACAGTGGGTCCCCCAAGTCAATGTTACTGGTGGGACCTTGCCACCCTAGTCTGACACTGACTATATGGATAAATTTATAGGGACACAGTTTTGACGGCACATACAGATGAACCGCTGCACAATTGTGAAACAAAATCAGAAGTTTTGCCCACATGTGACCAGCCGCACAGTATGGGTGATCTATATAATACGGCCTCTTGCCATGCAGTCTGCCTTTACTAATATTTGTGAAAGAATAGGCCATTCTAAAGAGTTCACCAATACCAGTGTCACTGTTGAAATATGTCAGTTCGTTAAAATTCCATGATAACCTTTGAGTAATATTATCGAAAAATTGAAGTGTTTAGGAACCAAAGCAACTCTGCCCCAAAGTGGAGACCACGTAAAGTTACAGAGCGGGGTCACCAAGTGCTGAGGACCAGAAGGGAGATTTGTCACCAGTGCCCTGCTGACTCCATAACTGCAGAGTCCTAACCCCCACTGATATTAATAACAGCATAAAAACTGTGCCCCCACAGGGAACAACATGGCTGAGCAGCGGCATGCTGCTGTATATCACCAAGCACAATGCCATGGGTTGGATAGAGTGGTGTAAAGCTGCCACCACTGGACTCTGGACCAGTGGAAACATGTTCTGTGCAGTGACGGATCAAACTTCTCTATCTGAAGTCTGACAAAAGAGTTGAAGTTTGGTGAATGTCAGGAGAATTTTACGATCTTAACAGCATTGTGCCATTTGCAAAGTTTGGTAGATGAGGATGCTGTGAGGTTGTTTTACAAGAGTCGGCCTAGGCCACTTAGTTCTAGTGAAGGGAAATCTAATGTTTCAGCATTCTAAAACATTTTGGATAATTGTAACTCCCTATTTCATGGGAACAGTTTGGGGAAGGTCAGTTTGGAGCGCCCCGTCAGGGCAAGGGGGATACTTGGTACCTGGTCCTGCACGTCACAGGGGGATGTCACGGTGTCCGTGGCCCTGGGACGTCCATATAAAAGGGAAAGGTCTTTAAAGGGATAAGGCTTATGTTCGTGACGCCACCTGTGGTATTCGGTGAGGGTGACCAACGCTGCTTTAAGGGGTCCGCTGGGGTTATGTTATGGCAGCTAGATGGTATAACTTCCCACAGGTGAAGTGTATCCACAGGGCTTCCCAGTGTGTAGATAGTAGAATGGTGAGAGGTGCAGTGAAGAACGAGGACACAGGATTGCAGTCTCTTTACCTTGTTTACTGTTGGTTTCAGCAGCCACAGTCCAGGGCACCAGATCACAGGGCAGGTAGAGTCCGGCCGGCTTGGAGGCAATTCCAGAGTCCCCTTGTCTAGGTGGAAATCAGTATCCTTCCCTTGCGCTGTAGTGGTGTAGTCCCTTACTGCATAAGCTTCAAATAAGGTCCTCACAGATGTTGTGTCTCTCTCTCTCTGTGCCCCGTAGTCGGATAGGACAAAACCCGTATGACTGGTGGCTTGAGGCGGTTTATGGGGACTCTAGCATGCTCCATCCTCTGTGGGGTGTCACCGTGCCTCCTGGGTGTAAGTGCGGACAGGTAACGTGCAATTAGCTGTCCTGCCGGTCTCTGAAGTGAGGCGTAGAGGTCCTTACTACCTTGGTGTTCCTGCTACCGGTTATCTGCGCCTCAGAAGGAGGCAGCCTGCTCAGGGCTGGTCCCCTTCTGGTATCCTCTCCTGTGCTTTGCTTTCCTGCATGCTCACTGCAACGTATTCTGCTTTCTGAAATGTCTCCTTCTGGGAGCTGCAGCTCTTAGGGCTTGCACAGCTCCGTAGACCCTCAGTCCTCCTCAGACGAATGTCTGGAACTTTCTAACTTTCCCTACAGACTACCAGTTATATATATATGGGTAGTCACCTAGTAAATAGGATCAAAAGCTCCCCCTGGTGGCCTGGAGTGTGAATATGTTTCATGCTTGTGGTACCTGGATGCAGTTATCCTTCCTTGCCTCCAAACGTAACATCACTCTCCCCTGGAAGAAAGCAATGCCACTGTGACCAGGACCCTGGGGCACCATACTTTTCTGTTACAGCATGACTGTGTCTTTGGCAAAAAAGCAAGGTCCATAAGGAATGTTTGGGGTGAAATTTCTGAGAAGAATATGACCGACTGCACAGAGCACTCAATCCTATCCAACATTTTTGGGATGAACTAGATTGGAGATTGCAAGCCAGCCCATCAACACCGGTGTCTGACCTCACAAATGCTCTTCTGTGTCTCAAAGTCATCTCCAAAATTTAGCAAAAAGCCTTCCTAGAAGAGTGAAAGCTGTTGTAACTGCAAAAGAGGAACCAACTCCATATTACTATCTATAGATCTAAATTTTGATGTCATAAAAGCTCATCTGGATTGGGAGCCCCAATGGGGACAGGGCCGATAATATCTGAAAAGTGCTGTGGAATTAATAGCGCGATATAAGTGAGCAAAATAAATGTAAAAATGTAGTGTAACATGCATATGGTGTATAGCTGGCATGTCCCTAGTCTTACTAAATATTTTACTACACGTACAGCTCTGGCAAAAATTAAGAGACCACTGCAAAATGTTCAGTTTGTCTGATTTTTCTCTTTATAAGTATATTTTTGAGTAAAATGTAAATTGTTCTTTTATTCTATAAACTTCTGAAAACATGTCTCCGAAGTTTTTTCTGACAAAGAAAAGTGGTCAATTTAAAAAAACAAAACAGTGCTTTCAGACCTCAAATAATGCAAAGAAAACAAGTTCATAATCATTTAGAAACAACTATACTAATGTTTTAACTCAGGAAGAGTTCAGAAATCAATATTTTGTGGAATAACCATGATTTTTAATCCCAGCTTTCATGCGTCTTGGCATGCTTTCCACCAGTCTTTCACATTGCTTCTGGCGCAAAAATGTAAGCAGTTCTTCTTTGTTTGATGGCTTGTGACTATCAATCATCCTCCTGATTACATTCCAGAGGTTTTCAATGGGGTTCAGGTCTGGAGATTGGGCTGCCCATGACAGGGTTTTGATGTGGTGGTCTCTTAATTTTTGCCAGAGCTGTATATACTGTATATATACACTGTATATAAATATATATAGTGCTTTAGTTTATGCATGCATTGTTATTGTATGCTAGTTCATATTTACGGTATACACATTTTATTGGCTTTAATGTTTGCACTTTAATATGAGCATATATTTGCACCTTGCTTAAAGGAGTTGTCCGGTCTAAAATGACGAGTTTGTGGTCACTCTGTGCGACTGCAGACTAGTAAACCCCTCCCAGCGCACGCACAATGTGCTGCGAGGATTCGCCAATGTCTGCCCCGAGGACAGTGGTGGAGTATGCGATATGCTAGAACCTGTCTAGTGGGCACGGCCCTCGCTCACTACAAGTATACTGAGGGAGGCCGTGTCCATTAGACGGGTGCTGCCAGGGAGTGTGCATATTGTGTTCTTGACTGCCGTTTCTGGGGCACCGTCGGTACGCTGGCAGGATTCACAAGTCTGCAAACATACAAAGTGACTGCAGACTTGTTCAATTTAGACCGGACAGCCCCTTTAATATCTTGCACTATTCTCATATAAATCCTATGATAGAAACAAAATGAACATATACCCTATATTTCAATCTCCAAACGTGACTGATAAAGGAAAAATACTTTCTTTAGGTCTTCAAGTGGACGCCTTTCATAAAGAGAATATCCCAGATGTAAATGTATTTCCCAAAGTATTGGATATAAATTAATAGGAAGACGTCACTTGCCAAGGCAAGTAGAATGCACAAGATTAGAGTGTATAGAGTGCACTAAAACTATGAATGTTCCCTGTGATACAAAAATGAAGCTAGAGGAACCGTACATGCAGATTGTATGCAATGGCAGAGGCTAATGACTAAATAGGAAAATTGATTGGAAGGGAATGCAGTAAAAAGAAATATATATATGGTTTACTGATATTTATGCACATGAGTATATACACATAGAACAACATATTGAAGACATATAGAAATAAGAAAATAAAAAGACAAATAAACACATAGAAAGGTGAATGTTTTTTAGAAGACCGTTGGAATTTTGGAACTTTTCGCCAAGTGACGGTATAATAGCTGACTCATTAAATTAGTTGGAGTTTGGATGCTTTAATTGTAAAACATAATATATCGAGGTATCTGTTCTAGTTCAAAGGAGATGGGACTTTGATCAAAGGATTTCTTTTGCTTGATATTTTTGAGTCAAAAAGCAAATTTTATCTTCTCTTGTAATTGTCAGCTGTTTTAGGACACATACATGCACATGGTGTCCTTAAGATGACGGCGCACCAGCCGAATTTTCACAGGTACAGCCACTTCAGGAAAACACTGATGGCTTTTACTGTGGTTTCGCCATCGTTCTTGCAGAAACTCCTGGTGCATCTATGTCGATACGTTCATTGTTGAATCTGATTCATCCATGTCGATATATTCATCGCTTCCAGGACCATCATGGTGTGACTGCTTCCTTCATACCATTGGACTTTGTTTACCATTCTCATTTTCTTTATTTTATTATTTCTTATTTTTTGTTTATTTTATTATTTTGTATTTCTTCTTTTATTCTTACATGTGTACAAGTGTATATATAGATATTTGCATAGATAATAATTCTTCTATTTCTCTTGTGTTTCATACATTTTCCATCTCTTTAATTGAGTTACTATCTTGCATATGTTTATACTACTATAATTATGCATACCTTGTATCTTGTGTATATACTTACATGTATATGTGTATTTCACTTCGAATATTTTCTTACGTGGTTAGCACACTTGTTCATTTTTCATTGTTTTGTTGTTGTATTTATTCTTTTTTTATGGATTTTTTTGGCATTATTATGTGCCAATGTATATTTTGATGCACCCATTTTTTCGGCACCATAACTTTTGGGACTGCACTTACGTTTATATGTATTTTCTTCTTTTTTCTTATCTGCCCATGATCGGATACCGTCGCTGTGTGCATGCGCTGCCTGTGTCCCTCTAGTTGAGCGTCCCGCGTCTCTGTTGCCTTGGCAGCCCTTCACTGCCTGGATTCATGACGCGGGTTCCGCGCACTTCCGGGTCCTCCTGGCGGCACATGCGCCGCTATGCTTCTGTTCCCTCCATCGGTAACATGGATACGCATATTTATCTGATGATCGGATGCCGTCGCTGTGCGCATGCGCTGCCTGTGTCCCTCTAGTTGTGCGTCCTGCGTCTTTGTTACCATGGCAGCCTTTTTCTGCTGGGTCGCATGACGTGGGTGCCGCACACTTCCAGGTCCTCCTGGCGGGGCATGCGCCGCTACGCCTCTGCTCCCTTCATCGGTAGTATGTTCAATCATATAAATAGACCTCCGTTCCTCCCGTACATCACCCCCTGACGAAGGACACAGTCCGAAACGCGCGTCGGGGTGCGCTGTACCTGGAGGATCGGACGGCTTATAGAAGGAGGTAATTAGCCTTTGTTCATCTAACTCTGCACTCAGCATCTTGCGACTTTGGCATTAGCCACACTATTCACATATGCCATTGACACTGTTTACATGCACTCTTCACTGTTTGCCTATGAGCTGGCTTCACATCTATTGTTGCCTGTAATACAGGCTCTGTATACTTTCTTGTGCACTTTATTTGCCATTTTTGCACTTTGAGTGTAGCACACGGTTTTCATACCTTTTTATATATTTTATATATACATTTTTTTGTGTACCCCTCATTACAAATGCTGAGTGCCCCTAGTTTTAGCCATTGAATTGTACTTATTTATATATAATTTTTTTATTTATACTGCCTCCTTTGCGTCCGTTCAATTATTGCTATTTTTTTGCTTAAATATTTTTCATATATTTACCTCCAGTTACAGGCACACTTCTGTTGTTGTCATTTGTTGCCCATTATATATATATTTTAATAAAGGCATTTTACTATATTGCACTTTTTTTTGTCTTTACTTTGTTCTTAATTTGGCTGCTATACACCAGTACATTATTTATAACATACATGTATTGACCTCCATACATAGGGTTCTTTGTTGTATCAGAAACTCCATTCTTGCAGAGTATAGAGAGCAAGCGGCTTCCAATTGAAAGCCCGAAGAATGAGCATATCATTTATTTTTACCATTTCAGGGGCTACGAACCCTGAAGTGGTTAAAAGATGCTACATATGACTGAACATGTGCACAGCAATGTTGTCCTGACATTGCTGTGCATTAAATCCATTTATGGGGTGCTTTTTCAGGTGGATTCCGCCTGAAAAAGACACTTTGTGCACATACCCATAGGCTATGTGAAAACAATTTTTTTGGGAGCTTTGGTAACAGAAACTGAGTGGAAACTGTCAAGATCTCAAAACTCCTCAAAATCTTGCGTTTCCACTCAATTTCTGCTCTGAAAGCTCAGCAAAAAGACTCTGTGTGCACATACCCTTACTGTTTTTTGTGTGCTTTTGTCTGAATCATTACAGTAGGAATAGGTTAAAGTAGATTGACACAGATCTTTCTTATTTAAGGGGTTGTCCAGTCTTAACCCACATGTCTGCAGTCACTCTCTGCGACTGCAGATTTGTGAATACTCACGTTGGGCACATTGCACGCTGTGAGGATTCTCTGATGCCGGCGCAAGGAGTGGCTGGTGCATGATCGCAAGTATGTGATTTGCATATGTGCAGTCACGTGCCGACTAGATGGGCGCAGCCATGCTCATTGCAAGTATATTGATATATTGAGCGAGGTCGGATACAGTCTAGTCTGAATGTGGCTTGAAGCATACCAGCTCCCAGTGCCGGACTACCAGAGAATCCTCACAGCGAGAAGTGCGCGCAATGTGAGGATTCACAGTCTGCCGTCACTTAGAGTGACTGCAGACTTGCACCGTGAATGAATTCCCGTGATGTTGCCTTATACGGTTTATTCCTAAAGATATTTTTTTTAATTAATCATGTAACCAGATTATATCATTATCACTACATTCATGGTTTATAAATCCCTATGTTAAATTTCAGAGCAGTCATATAGACATAGGTGTATTAATTGAAGTCTGTACTTTTGGAACTTTACTAATACCCCAAGGAAGAAATGCCAGGTATAGTACAATCTCTGGAATAATACCTTAAGTGGATCTATCACCAAATTTCACAAATTGCATGCATTATCACATAGATATGTTAGACCTCATGAGACTGTTGTACTTTCTTAAACGAATCCATATAAAAATGATTCTATAATCCTTTTTTTAAAACTCATATAAAGCCTGATTGACAGCTCCTCAGTGTCCCTCCTCCCTGCTACTGCTGAGGTCTCACACTGCTCAGTACAAGCTGCTGCTGTCAGGGAGGCTGGGTGAGTAGAGACTGAATAAACAAAGGCTCATGACCTCTTTCACTCTATAGCTGAACTCGTAAAATGCACATTTGAATATCAGGATGATACATTTATTCTGACATGGTTTTTCAAAGTAACTACACCATCCTCCTCAGGTCTAAGATCAATTTTCTATTGTATGCAGTTTGTATTGTGAAATCTAGTAACAGATCGCCTTTATGAAAATATAATATCTTGGTCTTGTTCCTTAAGACTCTCAAATATGGAACCGTCCACCACAATCTCCAAGTTACTTGTGCGACAGAGCAGAATGATTCCTTTGAATGTTCTGTGATTGTTTTGCAGCAGTACAATAATGTAAAATAGATGGAAAGCTTTCTATGTGATGTGCAGGGTATCGGTGAAGCACAGGCAGCTGTTCACAATTGCAGCATGGCTGATTCATGTGGATGCAATCTAAGGGAATGTACACAATGAGTTTTTGGAGAAGTTTTTGGAACAGAAACTGAGTAAAAAGTCTCCAAATCCTCCTAAAAAATACAAAACTCATCCAAAGCTTGGAATTTCTGCTCAGATTACGCACCAAAAACTCAACAAAAAGACTCAGTGTGTAGACAGTATTCACGGATGTGAGGATAATTCTTATCTATTAGTTTTGGAGTTGTCTTAACAATATACATTTTTTGTTCCACTCCTTGTTTTGGCTTACAAATACGGATGTAAAATACTGACGAAATACTGAACATATGAACATGGCCTAAGCCAGTGATCTGAATTATGCCTAAGTGTCAGGTCAACATATCAAATTCTCTTGACTGCCACCTAAGACTACGTGCACGTGTTGGTCAGTATTTTTTACCTCAGTATTTGGTCAGTTATTTTTACCTCAGTATTTGTAAGCCAAAACCAGGAGTGGAACAATCAGAGAAATAGTATAGTAGAAACACTTCACCATCTCTGTATTTATCACTCACTGCTGCTTTTGGCTTAGAAATACTGAGGTAAAAAAATCATCAAATTCTCAACGTGTGAATGTGGCCTTAAAGACAGAAAAATCCAACATTTTTTTTACCTCAGTATTTCTAAGGCAAAACCAGGAGTGGAACAATCAGAGGAAAAGTATAATAGAAACACATCAGCACTTCTGTATTTATCACCCAATGGTGCTTTTGGCTTAGAAATACTGAGGTAAAAAATCATTAAATTCTTAATGTGTGAATGTGGCCTTAAAGACAGAAAAATCCGACAGGTTTTTCAAGAAGCATCCACTTAAGACCAGGATCACACATGCGAGAAATACGTCCGCGTCTCGCATGGTAATACCCAGTATTGCCCCGTCACTCAGGAGCGGAGAGTGCGGCCGCATATCAACACATGCGGCCTCATGCTCCGCTCCTGAGTGACGGCGGCAATGCCGGGTATTATCATGCGAGACGCGGACGTATTTCTCGCATGTGTGATCCCAGCCTTAGGGATATGTCCACATGTCATCTTCTAAACGCCGGTTTACCCGCATGGGTTTTAAAGCAGAAGACTCTTCAGGAAAACGCTGCTTGTGTTTTTCCTTGAACGTTTTCTTTGTCGTATGTGTAGCTGTCTTTGCGGGGGCATTGCAGTCGGCATCTCTTTTTTATTTTCATATAATATAATGAAGAATGATCAGGTTATGTCTTTTGGCCACTTCACAAATTTCAAAACCTGAAGTGGTTAAAAGAAGTGAAAAGAGGTGGAACATATGCACAGCAAGCCGTCTATTGCAGTATGGAGTAGCCCCCAAAGGCAGGGCAGCGGGATACTTGGTACCGGGTCCCTCGGTCTCGGTTCTAGGGGTGTCACGGTGGCCCGACCCGGTCCGTGGCCCTGCTAAGGGGCGCCCAAATAAAGGTGTAGGTGAGAGTTTGTCAAGTGTTCGTGACGCCACCTGTGGTATTCGGTCAGGGTGACCGACACCGCTAGGGGTCCGCTGGGGTGATGGAATGGCAGCTAGATGTTGTAACTTCCCACAGGTGAAGTATGTCCCCAGGGCTTCCCTTGATGAGTAGATGGTAATGGTGTAGGTCGCAGTAAATGACGAGGACACAGGGTTGCAGTCTCTTTACATTTTTACTGAAGGCTTCGGCATCCACAATCCAGAGCACTGCTAACAGGGCTGGCTGAGACCGGCCGGTCCGAAGGCACATCCAGAGTTCCCTTTGCAGGTGGAAATCAGTAGCCTTCCTACTAGCGCCTGGGTGTTGTAGTACTTCCCTGCTGAGCACCACGGGATAGTCCTCACAACTGTCATGTATGTTTCTGTTCTTTCTCTCCGTCCCCCAGATGGTTTGGATAGGACGCACCCGTATGAAGGGGTAGGCCTGGAGTTATTTTATAGGGACCCTAGAGACGCCCCTCTCCCACAATTGCCTCCGTTGTCTTCATTAGGTGTAAAGGTGAGACAGACAACCTAGAGTTAACTGCCCTGAGTAGAGTAATGCGTAGAGTCTATTACTTCCTCAGCGTTCCGGCCACCGGCTAAGCGCCTCAGAAGGATGTTGCCGATCTTGGGGCACCACTCCTCCTTGTGCTGTGATCTCGTTTCTCACTTCTCCACAATATACTTCGCTTCGTGTCCTTTCTTAGGATGCCGCCGCAATGAAGTGCAGGCACGGCTCCGTAACAATCTGTCTCGTGCTAGGCCACTGCCAGGATCCCACCCCTGACAGGGACCCCCCTGAATCTTCCCAAGCAATGCTCTCCTGTCACTAGATGTTACCTGGGCAAAACCCAGTCAGCTTCTCTCTAACTTCCTATCCAACTCCCAGTTTTACCAGAGTGTGAGGAGTGGCCTAATACATAGAACCTTTTGCTCCCCCTGGTGGCCGGAGTGTGAAGTGTAGTGTGTGACTGTGATACCTGGTCAGGTGAACTCCTTTAGTGCCATCAGACGTACCATCACTCCCCTTGTGGAAGAGGGACAATACTGCAACGACCAGGACTCTGGGGTTTTCAGCACTTTTTTAGGGTTCCAAGCAGAATCCACCTGAAAAACATGCCGTTTGCATTTACCTTTAGGAAACATTCGTTTTCCTTCAATATTCTCCTCAAAAATGTCTGTGTGAACTTATCCTTATTGAGAATTTTCAGGATTGAATAAGAAGGACCTGTTAGGCTATCTTCACACAGAGATTTGCAAAACCGATGAGATTTTAATTCTAGTTGGAATCGCTTCAGGAAACTTTTTGGAGAAGTTATCTTTTCCTGAAGCTTTTTCTTGAAGAGTTTTTGAAGAATTTTGGAAGAGTTTTTCTTTTCTAAAGTGTTTTTTTACAGCCTTTTACTTTGACACTGCCTAGTTTGGAGCAGATTTCGTCATGGTCCGTTACAAAGAAGTCAAATGCCCATTTTTTTTCTAATGGGCATTTTTCAAAACCTCTTCTTGAAAAAAAAACAACTTTCAAAAACGATATATGAACAGCATAGTGCATTTTCTATAGAAATGACTAAGATGTTTTCCATATTTTTTTAGGGGGATTTTACAACAGATCTGCTCCAAATAACTGCTCAAAAGAACTGTGAGAACATAGCCTTAGGGCGAGTTACATACACGTCTTTAAAGGGAACCTGTCAGCAGAATTGTGCTCAGTAACCTACAGACAGTGTCAGGTTGGTGTCGTTATACTGACTACAATGATACCTTGGTTGATGAAATCCATCTTGTGGTTGTTGTTTAATATTCATTTTCAATTTTGAGTTAATGATATGCTCGTGCTCCGGGGTGGCCTGTAGGGGTCTTCATTTGGTGCTCTGATTAGGTATTCATCTGTGTGGCTTCTGACAGGTCACTGATCCCTCACCGACTTGCCCCCTAGTTTACATAATGAATAGCGGGCAGCGCCATTTTCAAATTGATTTTTTTTTTCTGGCTGAATAACACGAAGAACAGTTATTATAGGCACATGAAACATGTGATTATGCTGCAGAGCAGGTGCCACGGCTGGCGCCTGCCTGCGGAAGGTTTTTTCTTTTAAATATGTACAGATATTCATTATGCAAATTAGGGGGAAGGTCACTGAGGGATCAGTGACCTGTCAGCAGTCTGCATTATGAATATCTAATCAGAGCACCACATGAAGACCCCCCCACAGGCCACCCCTGGGAACAAGCATATCATTAACTCAAAACTGAAAATAAAGATTAAACAACAACCACAAGACGGATTTCATCACCAGATATAATTATAATCAGTATAACAGCACCAATCTGACACTGTCTGTAGGTTACTCAGCACAATCCTGCTGATAGGTTCCCTTTAAGATACCAGAAGAACTGTTGCGGTTTCCTTAAAGGGGTATTCCCATCTTCAAGATCCTATCCCAATATATAGTAGGTGAAATAATAATAAGATTATCAAATACCTCCAATTAAAAACGTAGTACAGTTTTTCTGATTCGCTTTGTCTCTTTCCTCATGTGCAGGGCATTGCAGGACCTTAGTTATCCATGGTTACGAACACTGATATAGTGACGATATAGTGACAGTTAGTTAGCTAGTTGCCAGTGGTCGTAACCATGGATACCTAAGGTCCTGCAATGCCTGCACATGAGAAAAGAGACATAGTGAATCAGAAAAACTATACATTTCTAATTGGAGGTATTTTCTAATATTTTTATTATACCTACTACATATTGGGATAGGAATACCCCTCTAAGCCTCTTCACCAGCGTCTATTCTGTCATTTATCCAGTGGCTTTCCTCTAGACTTTCAAGTGTATAGAGAAGGCTGCTTCCAAACAAAGCAGCCTGATGAATTAACAAGTCATTTCTTTTGACTGCTTCAAGTTTCCGAACCCTGAAGCAGTAAAAAAAAGCGACATAAGACCAAACATGTGCTTAGTACTGTTGTTTTGACATTGCTGCGCACTATGTTCATTGTTTTCGGTGCTTTCCAGGAGGAATCCACCTAAAAAAGTTACCGTTTGCACATATCCTAATAGGGACCTTTACTATTGCAGAACGTAAGATAGGTTACATTTTTGGGAGTATCATACTATGCGTTTTTTCGAACCAAAAGACTTGAGGGGGCAGATTAAAATAAAATCAGAAGTCTAAGTTATGACCATGGATGGCAAAAATAACTAAGATCCGCTTTTTCGTAAAATATTTTAATATTAAAAGTCATTGTACATGTGCTTTATAAACCAGTTGCATAAAATAGACCAGTTATATGAAAGCTTTGCGTCTTTTAAGGCTCTATCACAGTAATTGTATCTGCTGTTACTGTTTCCCCTCATAAAAATAGTGCAAATTGTAAAAATACATAATTGGAAAATAAAAAGGTTAGTTCGGTACAGGTCCCTATGGATCTCTTGCAGGAGTGGTGGAGGTTTAAGATGGGTTGTTATAAATCTATTACAGATGCCGAGGTTCACAAAAATACTTTGTCGTTGGAAGAGTTGTAGATCTTTGGCAGGTGTGGTTGGACATTTAGAACAAGTCCTTGTAGATCTCTCGGAGATTTGGGTGGATGATTTCGCACAAGTCTTTATTTTTTGTTTTTAGTTGGAATTGAATATATAGTAATAATGTATGTTACGTCTCTGTATATATCCTTATCAACTTCTTGTAGTTTTGTGTGCAGACTCGGTACAAGTCCTTGCCAATCTCACGTGGATGTCGTTGAAGGCAGAGAAGTCTTTGTACTATGTCTATTTCAGCTCTAGGTGGAATTTTATCAATATAAATCCTTGTAGATCTCTTGCAGGAGTGGATGGAGACTAATTTCTCCTTCCGTTTTCCTTATAACTTGCCAGTACTGGACGTGCTCTGTCACTACTTGTCTAAGGTCCGTCATCTTTTGAAGAAGTTTAGCAAAGAGCTGAGAGGAGTCCGGGTGGTTCAACTTGAGCTGCAGTTCAAGGGCCTGTAGCAAAGTGTCCTGAATATCTTCTATGGGCTTCACATTCACTAATCCAGGGCGATCTGGGCAAAGAAGAAGATGAAAAGAAATTAATCCAAGGTAAATGGTCTAATATTGATATTTGTGGCCATAAAAAAGTCATTATGCTGCACTGTAAAAGCAATAAAAGTGCAATGGAAAACAATGAAACCATTCACACAATCCATATACACAAGTACGTAAGTGATAATGACATGACTCGGACTTAACCCCTTAACGCTACATGATGTACACCACTGCATCTGCGAGATGAGTGGCAGGACTGACTAATCTATAAAGCTCCAGAACAAGATTTTCTTTCTACCTAGACTTAGGTCTCATTCAGACATGTGATTTTTGCATACAAGTGCAATTCGTGTTTTTCACGGATAGCACTCGTACCAGTAATTAGTCTCTGGGAAATTCATGTGTTCGATTTTTTCCTTTGGACCGAGTGTTTTGGAGGGCAGTATTGGACACGTCTGATTTTTATCCGAGGGTCATATCAAAATTGGTAATGCAATTCAATGGCTCCATAAAAAAATCAGACGACATCTGAATGCAGTTTGATTTTCACGGACTCTCAAAATTTAGAAGGTGGAGATTTTTTTAAATTTCTCCACACTAAAGAAAATCGGACCACACTCGGGCCACACTCGGACCATACTTGGACCACACTCCGACTACACTCGGACCACACTCCGACTACACTGAAACCGCTCTCGGACCATACTTGTACCACACTCAGGCCATACTTGGACCACACTCCAACTACACTCAGACCGCTCTCGGCCATACTCAGGCCACACTCGGACCATACTTGTACCTCACTCCGACTACACTCAGACAGCTCTCGGACCATACTTGTACTACACTCGGACCATACTTGGACCAAACTCTGACTACACTCGGACCACACTCTGACTACACTCTGACTACACTCAGACCGCTCTCGGACCATACTTGTACCACACTCGGGCCATACTTGGACCACATTCTGACTATACTCAGACCGCTCTCGGACCATACTTGAACCACACTCTGACTACACTCGGACCACACTCTGACTACACTCAGACTGCTCTCGGACCATACTTGTACCACACTCGGGCCATACTTGGACCACACTTGGACCACACTCCGACTATACTCGGACCACTCTCGGACCATACTTGTACCAAACTTGGACCAAACTTGGACCACACTCCGACTACACTCGGACCACTCTCAGACCATATTTGTACCACACTCCAAAGCCAATTAATGACCTTAATGCCAGTGTTCACTGCCAGTGATATAGCGTTGACCCTGGTGCCAAGTTCTATTAATGCTAGTGCACAATAGTATCTGCAGCGGCCAACAGCTGGCAAGCCACATGCTATGGGTCCGGATGGCTACATGTGGCCCAGAGTCACTGGTTGGGACATAATGGCTTAACTGGTTCCATCTGTTTGAGAACAATCTGGGGCAAACCTTTTATCTTAGAACATTTACTGTTTCTAAAGGGATTGTCCTCTCCAGGGGATATTTTTCATTTTTGACTGAGTATGGAGCCCGCCCCATACTCATCAGGTGATGGCTGAGTATTACAGCCAGGACCTGCTCTGTCCTGCGATTGTTAACCTGTTAAATGCCGCTGTCAATCTCTGACAGGGGCTTTAGCAACGCGCCCGTACGGGGGCACGTTATTCTACATGTCTATCTATGTGATTGTGATGTGATCACCAATGGATTGCCAAGACAGCAATTCCCTAATTACAATAAAGATAATAATATTTAAAAAAATGTGGTATCCCCGCGTTCATAAAAGTCCGATCAATCAAAAAATAACAATTATTAACCCAATCGGTAAACACTGTAAATGAAAAAAAAGTCAATAACGCCCAAATTACGCTTTTTGGGTCACTGCAATACCATATAAAAGCGACCAAAATGTCATATCTATCCCAAAAAGGTATCAAAAAAAGCGTCTTACCCCGCAAAAAATTAAGCCATCACAATGGTCCATCAGTCGAAAATAAAAAAATATTACGGGTCTCACAAAATGGTTACACAACCCAAAAAAATGGTTTTTTTTTTTTGCAAACTTCTGTTTTTTTTACCACTAAAATAATAAAAGCACTGGATATGTTTGGTATCACCATAACCGTACTGATGAGGATAATCATATTGCAGGGTCATTTGTACGACCAAATGTACACCTTAAAACAATTCCCAAAAAAACAATGTCAGAATTGCGTTTTTTTCACAATTTCTCCCCACTTGGATTTTTTTCCCCTTTTTACAGTACACTATGGGGTAAAATGAATGGTGTCATTCAAAAGTACAACTCGACCCACGTAACAAAAAAACGTCGCATTTCTATGTGGACAGAAATTTAAAAAAGTTACAGCTCTGGGAAAAAAAGAAAAATGCAAAAATGGAAATTGAAGGGGTCAATAAAACTCAATTACAAAATGTTTTTTTAACTCGAAATACATGCATTTAAGTAAGAAAAAAATGTGACCTTAAAGATGAACAAACCCCTTTTTTTAGAAGACTTACAGTTTTAGTGTACAGCATGATTTTTTATTTTATCAGAATGATTTAAGTGTATCACAAATTATAATCACTTCTTTGGCAGCTGTATATGTATTCGCTATAGAGCAGCTAGAAACAGTGTGTCAAATTTGCATACATAGTATATATGTTGTACGTATAGAGACATTTTCTGTTCTCTATACTCGTATGTGTAAATATCCCATTTTTCCCCAGTGGCTCCTGAATGGGTGGGCTCCTCTTGGTATAAAGTAAGCGCATAGATGTGTGTGCTTTTAGCTGATTAAAAATGCCCCCCTCCTATCTTTTGCTAACATTCCCTTTTCTTTCTCATGTGGTTTTGCTAAAAATGTAAGAAACTGCAGCTGCATCCCCCTCCTACCCTTCAGCCTATCTTATTTTAGGCAGATTTATTTAGAATAAGGAGCCTTTTTCCTAAAGAGCCAGCAGGCAAGAAAAGCTGAACTACAGATTGCTGAAATGTTGCACTTCAACTTAAAGATGACCAGTGACATGGTCAAAAGAGGTCAGTTTTTGCTCTTATTTTATTTCTGCTACTCAACTGAATATCCCAGTCTTTGTTTTACTTAAATCCGCTATACGGTTCCAGAGATAATAGGCTTTTTATGTAAGGGCAAGTGCTCACAGGATCCTCTGGGGCGTATCTTTAGGCTACTCTGCATAATTACCCAGTGAGCAACACCCCTTTTGCAAAGACCAGAGTAATTAGCCCTAAACAAAAAGGCCCATATCTCTGGAACTGTAGGTCGGATTTTAACAAAACAAAAACTGGAATACTCAGGGGTGTGGTGGGAATAAATTAGGAGCAAAAAGTGACTGGTAACTTTTGACGTGGTGACAGGCCCTCTTGAAATCAAATCTCTCATCATATGTAATAATATAAACTGCATACATTATCGAACAAGTCTCTTAGACCTGATGTACTTTAACTTGAAAATCCATGTGAAAATAGCTGGATAATTCAGATATTAAAAGGAGTCTAGAAGGACTCAAAATGCCCATTGTAATATCAGAGAGGGAAACTTTCAGAAAAGATTATACAGCCATTCTAACATCAAATTTCAGAGTAAATACATAAGACTCATCAGGTCTAAGAGATTAATAATGCATGTGTATTTTGAAATCCTGTGACAGATCTGCTTCAACAATAAATACTGAATTACAAAATATATTAACTTGAATAATTAGGCAAGAATCTCTAGATGCAGGGCCGGACAGAGACAGAAGAGGGCCCCTGTGTAAGACGAGCATGTGTGCCCTTTCCAGTCCAATAGTTCATCACCTTTTTATGTCATGCTTGGGAGTTGGGCATGGACCATCTTACCTCTTTCCTTATTTTTATATTTCTGAGATCACAGTTGCAATTGATAACATTCTATTTGTAGGGACGGGGGAGAAAAGAGATAGAGATAGAGCTCCCGTCTCCACCTGCATAAAATCTTATAGACACCAACTGTCTCCTATCTCAGTAATGTAAAAATCTGTCTTCATTGAAGACAGATTTTACCCGTAAATTTAGAGTTTTGGAAACTAAAAATGTGTCTTATAATAATACATATTGCTCTTATAGCTTTAAGATATATTACAAAGTTGCTTATCTTCATGTGAACTACTGATTTATGAAATAAAAATGGAAACAATGATTTATATAGCATGCTGGACAGATTTGCAGGTCATCTTCATGTTCCCCACATGATTTTTACGTGGTCATATAAACTGTCCTTTTTTCTTAAAATACAAATAAAATATGCCTCAAGTATTATATGGCATATAATAAAATGTTAATATTTTATAGTCTGTAATTTGAAAACACTCAACATTTCCTTCATCATCTACTTCTTCGTAGATGAGTCTGGTTTGAACTTGCTGCTGTATTCTTTCTACACCTGAAAAGAAGTACACCCAGTGAACTTATCCTGAAATGACATTGCTTTCATCTGACGTTTACTAGATGGTTACACTTTAACAAATTCTCCTTCTCTGCCTAACATTGATGTCATATCTCATAAAATCTACCAAGTAGAGCTGGGAACCAAGCCATGCACGCAAACCACCCACTGGCACAAAACATGTCTTACCTCCGCTAAGTATGATGACAGCTACGAAAATGGCCAAGTCACTGTCATCCAATTCTAGAGCGTTAAATCTTACGGCAAATTCAAACTTGGGCTCCATAAATTCACCAAATGGTTTCCTCAAGCTCTTGAGAAACTCTCGGGTCATGAATCCTTGGCCGTCGGCGATGAGAACCCCATCTTTATTCATGAGAGAGGCCAGCATTGTAAATATGATCTCATGGACACCATACTTCAGGAGAGTTACTTGGTCATTTAGGTCAAGATTGACAAATCCTGGAATGTTTTTGGCAAATTCAGTGATCTCCCGGACGGCTTCCACTGATCGAGATTGACATCTTTGGAAAATGCGAATTGCAACTTCTTTATTTTGCTCCATGTAAGGAGTCAAGTACTGACACTTGATTTGATCTTCTCCCATCATCAGTGAGTTCATATCATAGATCACCACAGGCTAAAAGAAGAAGCACAGACATTAAAATGACTCTTGTGTCCTCTACTATTTCCCAAAGATATGTTCTACTTAGATATATTAATGTCCTAATCTCTATAGGCTGGCCCATTTTTGAAAACTAGCAAAATCTTCAATGATTTGGGGCAAATGCTTGTGCACATCATGGCCCCATGTCAAAGGCCGGATAACCCTTTTAAGGACTGAACTCATAGTTGCTGATTTATTAAGACTGGCATTGTGCATATCAGTCTTAATAAAGGTATTGCTGGAGAATGATATGCCAAATTCATTAAGAGTAAGCTACTTAAAGGGGTTATCTAGGAATATATAATTTTTTTACTACAAACCTAAGAAGTAACATGCAGATTCCTACCTACCCACCTGCCTATTGCGCCTGGCCCTGATCTATGCTGGCACAGAGCGATCAAAGTCCTCTCCTGCTGCCAATTCTGTGGCTTCCGCTGACATCACGCTGACAGAACAGCAGCTTCTCATCCATACGGCTTTGTTGAGGGGTGTGACTGCTGATGTCATGCTGATTGACAGCTGGCTCCCCGCTGCCTAGTCGCAGGGACCCGGCTGTCAATCAGCATGACGTCATCAGTCATGCCCCATTAATATAGCAGCCCGGAAGAAGAAGAACTATTCTGTTGACATAGAGCAGCTGCATTGCTGCCAGGAGAGGTCAATGACTGCTCTGAGCTGGCGCCGGGTAGAACAGGAAGGTAGTTGCCTCTGTTAGCAACTACATGCCTATTAGTTTTTAGGCCCATAGTAAAAAAATATATATAATAGTCCTGGCCACCCCATTTACAGAATTTGGCGCATCGTCTCTGTGGAATGTGACTAGAGTAATTCTGGCATAAGAAACGCCACAAAAACTTTAACAGGCAAGAGTATCTACACCCCAACTCTTCCCCACCTCCTCCAATTTTGGTGGAATTACTTCAAACTTCCGTGAAAACACCAAATGTCGTGGAGTTGCACAAAAATTTTTGTTTTTTTTTTCAAAGCGTTTTACAACAGTTTTCTGGCGTAAAAGCTTTGATGAATCATCCCCATAACATATTATTACTTGGCTCTAGTCATACGATGGCCTTGGCTTTTGCTATATCTACAGTATATCCTTGCTCTGGACATATATCATAGTTTTTCCGATTTTCTACACAACTTAGATCGGAAGCCCAAGATAAAGATAATGCATGACCTTGTCTAAATTTACGTCCTGTATCTAATAATCGCAAACTTCCAAAACTAGTCTCAGTTATATAAAAAGGAAACAACCTCTTGAAAATAATTCTGGATATGGCTAAAGCTACACAGCGACATGACATCGCATCTAATGAATTCCTGTAAGGTTGCACCTCCTGCTTCTAGAGTCGAAGGTGTTTCCAAATGTGTGGGCTTTTCCGTTGCTGGTTGCCGGTCGCTTGCCAGAGACTTCAGTGAATCTTCTAGGCAATTTGGCCATTTTTTAACAGCAAAATCACAACTCTAAGATAGTTGCATGCCAGCAAGTCCGCAGACAAGCTGCACAACTGTTTTTTGTTGCACGACTTTCCAGAGAATTGCTCTAGCATGACAGATCTCCGTGTAGCCCCAGCCTTGTCTTACAATAGTAGAAAATATAATGATAGTAAATCATTTACACTCATAACTCCCACTCACCGATTTATCTGTTGTCCTTCCTGTCAATATGGCTCTGGCCTTAGCTTTTGTTAAAGGGAAGGACTTGAGATATGAGTCATACAAGTGCTTGGCCAGGACTCGCTGATCAGCACACTCTGGATTTAGCTGGTCAATGTCGCTGGAAATCTCAGCCAAAAGCTTCTCCTTCTCAGCCTGCGGCATCCGTCCAAACCTGATAGCTAAAAACACATTTTTTTTTCTGTTACTAGGAGTGGGATTATTATTAACATTATGGAGAGACACCGTATGGTGGTAAAACAAGAATGTGGTGTCATAAAACATGCCATAAATGCAGTTCAGCATATACTGAGGTGTGCTTTTCATACAATATCTCCGCGCAAATAATGTTTAATTATCGCTATAAATTTATTGAACTTCGATGACCCCCATCTTAAAACTTTATGAAAAGTATAAGTAACTGATAAATGAGACGTCTCACTATTTTATATATAAAATGCTGGGAAGAAAACACATTTTAAGCTTTGACGTAACTCAATCAATATCTGTGGCATTTATTTAAATAAAACAAGTAGCCTTACATATTGTTTTGAAACGTCTGTGCAGTAAACTAAAAAAATGTACAAAAATGACTTTAATATAGTTCTTCAGGTTTTTAATATTTTTGATGGTAACTATAGCGTAGTATTATTTTTGCCATTGAAAAGTTATTCTTGAGTTGTCTCTTGAGCAGCTCAGAACTCTACCTTCTCCTAACTTCATGGTTTCCGGCAGAGCAGACTCTCTTCCTAAAGTGGCAGTTCTGGTGATTACCCGAGCTGTAGTATTAGTAGAACTATAAGGGTACCGTCACACAGTGGCATTTTTATCGCTACGACGGCACGATTCGTGACGTTCTAGCGATATCGTTACGATCTCGCAGTGTCTGACACGCTACTGCGATCAGACACCCTGCTGAGAATCGTACGTCGTAGCACATCGTTTGAAACTTTCTTTCGTCGCTGGATCTCCCGCTGTCATCGCTGGATCGTTGTGTGTGACAGCGATCCAGCGATGCGTTCGCTGGTAACCAGGGTAAACATCGGGTTACTAAGCGCAGGGCCGCGCTTAGTAACCCGATGTTTACCCTGGTTACCAGCGTAAAAGTAAAAAAAAAAAAACCGTACATACTCACCATCTGATGTCCGTCAGGTCCCTTGCCGTCCGCTTCCCGCTCTGTCTGTCTGCCGGCCGGAAAGTGAGAGCAGATCACAGCGGTGACGTCACTGCTGCGCTCTGCTCTCACTGTACGGCTGCACTCAGTCAGAGCAGGAAGCAGACGGCAAGGGACCTGACGGACATCAGATGGTCAGTATGTACTGTTTTTTTTTTTTACTTTTACGCTGGTAACCACGGTAAACATCGGGTTACTAAGCACAGCCCTGCGCTTAGTAACCCGATGTTTACCCTGGTTACCAGCGAACCTCGGCATCGTTGATCGCTGGAGAGCGGTCTGTGTGACAGCTCCCCAGCGACCACACAACGACTTACCAACGATCACGGCCAGGTCGTATCGCAGGTCGTGATCGTTGGTAAATCGTATAGTGAGACGGTACCCTAAAGCTCAGCAGAAGATCTGCGCCTGTAACACATTCTGCTATCAGTGGTTTGTCTGAGTTTACACTGATATCACTGCATTTACACATTATTATTATTATTATTATTATTTATTGTTATAGCGCCATTTATTCCATGGTGCTTTACAAGTGAGGAGGGGTATACATAATAAAAACAAGTACAATAATCTTGAACAATACAAGTCATAACTGGTACAGTAGGAGAGAGGACCCTGCCCGTGAAGGCTCACAATCTACAAGGGATGGGTGAGGATACAGTAGGTGAGGATAGAGCTGGTCATGCATCTCTACACATAGAGATAACTGCGCCTCTGAACAAGTACACAGCTCTGGACAGCCCAAGCTGCAAGTGAGAGCCATGATTAGCAGATCTGCTTTGAAAGCTGCAGGGTTGGTGATTTTGCAAGATTTATAACAGCAGCTTGTCAGGAGCTAAGAGCGAGTGGGAGGTAGAAGAATAGCTAACTGTTCTATAGAAATAACGTTACTAGGAAGAGCAAATAAAAGCAAACACCCGCACCACCGCAAACCGTAGGAACTAATTGGTTACAGCTGGTCCTCAGATATCGGGTGCAACAAGCCTCAGAGATTTCCAATGTAGCATACGAATAGAAGAGAAAACGAGGCTGCACTCACCAATCTTCTTATGCAGGAATTTTATTAGGAGAAACTTCACGGCATCGGGGGTGAGTACATGCAGGGAAATGTGCAAGCGGAACGACGGCCGTTTCGCACCTATCCGGTGCTTCAATGGGTGGAACCCCCGATGCCGTGAAGTTTCTCCTAATAAAATTCCTGCATAAGAAGATTGGTGAGTGCAGCCTCGTTTTCTCTTCTATTCGTATGTTCTATAGAAATCAATTAGCCGGAGAAAGGTGGCTGGTATGTTAATCCCTCTCCTGGAATGTAACTACTGTGTAGTCTCAGACAGTGTCTGGGCAGGTACTAGTGGCCTTGCTCCACTGAAACCCGCTGTACACTATGAAAGATAAAAGCTGTCATTGCTGGAGAATGACAGTAGATAGCAAAAGCATGTCAATCGCAAACTTGATTATTTTCATACTGTCTAACTATCTAAAGCAATTTAATAACTTGCGAATAACACCTTTAACAGAAAAGCTTAAAGAAACCATGGCAGAATCCCCAAATAATTGAAAGAATAAAGCCGTGTTAATTGTGAAGAGCAAGTGTTACACAGGATAATGTTTATGTGATCCAGTCATTCTTTAACCGCATAACTTAAGAAGATTTCTCAAACTAAACCAACACAGATTAATTAGTTTCCAGTTTATATAAAATGTCACAAATGAGCTGAGCTACCTCAGTGCAGGACACAGGCATAATGTACAGTGATTTCAATATACTGTATGTTTATTACTAGGCACACAATGACAACCCGATTTATTTATCCTCTTGCAAATTTGTTTTTTTATAGCAAAATTTGAACATTTTCTGTTGTTTGTAATCAACCAGTGAAAGAAGTAAAATTATAATCAGCAGGAGTATTAGCAGTATGACCCCCACTATCTGAGGTCAATGGCCTTTCTTAGAAAAAGGCCGTCAATTTTGTAGTCTGTGAGAAACAATTCAATATTTACTGTACAGTCTCTAAGAAGTGGACGCCCCCTCTAAATTAGACATAAAACAGCTCCTAGTTGCACTGTGGGTTTTTCATAGTATGCCTACAGCTTGTATATATATATATATATATATATATATATATATATATATATATATATATATACCGTATATCATACTGTATGTATTGTACTATATATATATATATATATATATATATATATATATATATATATATATATATGTATGTATATATAGATAGATAGATAGATAGATAGATAGATAGATAGATAGATAGATAGATAGATAGATAGATATAACTCCGTCCTGGGTTTGCATTATCTTAATTCCAACATATAGCAGTGTATGCTCATTAAAGATGTTATTTAGGCACAATTGTTATTACTTTTTTAACTTAAATGCATGTTTTATGGCAAAAAATTATTTTTGCATTTGGGTTTCATTAGACATTTTACACTAATTTTGCTTCTTTTCTCCCTAGACATTCAACTCTGATGTGGTCTCTGGTCATAAGAAGAGCTCAGAGAAAACAGATTAACTCTATGCAAGCTCTGTCATAGCGAGCTCGCTGATTGGTGCTCAGTTAACTCATTCAGCAGCCAGCAATAGACAGTGCAGCCCAGAGGTTACAGAAGGCAAACCGTACAAAATTCTTAATAATATCCAACTGAAAAAATGTTTTTAGTCCCCAAATACACGCATCAAAGTTAAAAAACCTTAAGGTATTGCCTACAGCAACCAATATGTTCCAGGTATTATTTTCCAGTAAACAGCAACCAATCAGATTACAGTTTTGTATTTTTATAATGCAGATTGGAAGGCAGTAACCTTATATATAAATATCCTGAGTATTGCTGTGACCGTAAAGCGCCATATTTGTGACAACGGCCGCCATGAAGCGGATATACCAATATCCTATTGTTTAGTAATATGACCTGAAATAATATGGACGACCTCTCCAAGATCTAGAGTTAAACAAACAGGAAACGTCTCCCTTAAAGACAATATGAACTGCCAACCCGAAAATGTGATCTGCACAAATATGTCCTGATTTATTGGTCATTTGACAATGTTGTTGCAATACCCACAGCAGAAAACAAGACTATTTTCCTACAGTTCAGGATCGATGCCAGAAAAGTATCTTGTGTGGGTCCTGGTGTGATCTGTGGCATGTAGTAAACAAAATGCCGCCCTAAAACTGATCCCTGAGGCGAAATCCACAGGAATTGAAACATATACATTTTTATCTATGATGTGTCACTTATTGGGCTGCGTTCTACATTGATCTTAAAGGGCTAGGGGGATATTTGTAATCCTCCTGTCTTGTCTGTTTTACTTTATTATTATTCTTTTTAACCTTTATATTTAATAAAGATATATATTTGTATTACATATATGCCTCTTAACTTATTAGGATTGATTTGTAATGCCGGGTGATCACATTAATACTAGGTACTTGAGGTCTTATTTATTATGGGCAGTTTTTTAGGTATTAGTAATCGAGTACGGACATAACATTGGTGTAACCTGAGCAGCCGCACAGGGGCCCAAGAGGAGCTATAGGACCGCAAAGGACCCATATAGTGTTCTTGCACAAGGGCCTTCTTATGTCTGTGTCCGCCAATGTTACTAATAAGCATATATGAAGCTGTAAGCTCAGCTCAGGCGACCCACGGTCAATCCGGGCATTGGAGTCCGTATATAGACTGTGAAGTACACCCATCTGAATGGGGCGCAGAGGGGCTGCAGTCACTGTGCGGACAAAGAGCAGCACTACAATCAACTGACTGTGCAGGAAACGTAAGTAGAAGGTCCTTGTGTAAGAAACAGCTCACAATCAAGAAAAGGTAAATTCTGTAAAGAAAATTATATACAATATATATTCAAAAATAAGTTGCTGCCACATTTAGCAAATCTATCTATTGTCTAGCTATTATCTATCTATCATTTATCTATGTATCTATTATCTATCTATCTATCTATCATCTATTGTCTATCCATCTATCTATCTATCTATTATCTATCTATTATCTATCTATCTCATATCTATCTATTATCTATTTATCTAAGAAATAGAAATATGGGCTAAATAAAATAGCTCCTTATTCACAGACAGTGGTGTGTTGCTTCCTTTTTGGACTACTATCTATCTATCTATCTATCTATCTATCTATCTATTTATCTATCTCTCTATCTATCATCTATTATCTATCTATAATCTATCTATCTATCTTCTATCTATCTTCTATCTATCATCTATATCTATCATCTATCTATCATATCTATCCATCATCTATCTATCTATCTATCTATCTATCTATCTATCTATCTATCTATCTATCTTCTATCTATCATCTATATCTATTATCTATCATCTATCTATCTATCGATCTATCTATCTAATATCTGTCTATCTATCATCTATCTATTATCTATCTCTATCTATCTATCTATCTATCTATCTATCTATCTATCTATCTATCTAAGAAATAGAAATATGGGCTAAATAAAATAGCTCCTTATTCACAGACAGTGGTGTGTTGCTTCCTTTTTTGGACTACTACCTATCTATCTATCTATCTATCTATCTATCTATCTATCTATCTATCTATCTATCTATCTATCTATCTATCTATCTATCTTATGAGTGAGGGTTACTTGTATCTGAAGCTCATAAAAGTTTATCAGATGCCCCCTAGTGGTGAAATAATACTTTTTTTCTAAAAATATAACTTGCCAAAAGGTCATTTTGACCTTTTCAGAATGGACTTCTGCAGGTCCAGGATTATTTCCATGCTAACTAACTTTTTTTTGTTAGCTACTGTAGCAAACCTGGAAACATTATAAATTGCCGCTATGTGTCAAAATAGTCAGTACAAAGCAATATTGGTTTAGACATTTGTGTTTAAGATATCTGTATAAGATAACACATTGTACTGCACCCATTAAAAAAAAAAACCATTAACCTTTCAGTGAAGTCTGCTGGAATTTTTGCTGATACAAAGGACAATTTAACCTGTACTTTTTATCTCAGGCTATTTGTGTTCCTGGCACGATGTTAATGTGGAATGAATTTAAAACAAACCCATTAATACTAAATTACGGGTCTATTTATCAGCACATTTTTTTTCTGGACCGGGCACACCGATTAGGGACATGATGACTTTACTAGGGCTAACTCCATACGAAGTGCAAACAGAAAATATTAATAACTGGAAAATGATTTATCAGGAGTCCACACCTATTTGGTTGTTTGCTCGAGAAATACATTCATCAGCGTTTCCTCATTGGATTATATGAAATCTGACTTAAAGGGGTTTTCCAAAAACTGAAAAGAAAGGAGGAAATGGCTAAAAATAACAAAAAAAAACCCTATACCTGTCTCCAGCGTTCCCGTGTGCTTTCCACCGATTTTTATTTATCCTCCATCAATGATAACATCCCTATCTACCCAAGTGACCGCTGCAGATAATCAATGCACTCAGCTGAGGCCAGCGATGGGCTGCAGCAGTCTTAAAGGTAGAAGAGGACACAGATACAGAAATGTATAGGACATATTTTGTAATAACATTTTTAAAATACCACTGTTTGTGTCACTCAGTTTAGGCATATAAATGCCATGTAGGGTAGTCCTTCACAAAGGACCCCTTTCACATTTATCCATTGCAAGGTTTGGTCCATATATGTTTGGTTTTCCGTGTTACATGTGGACCCACCCATAGGGGTGGAGCTGCATATTCATGACTGTAATGGGCGGCACCATGTGACCACTCATACAGGAGAAGGTGCGGCGAGGAGAAGATGCAGCGAGGGAGCCGGGTGAGTATTTTAGTAACAGCGGGCGGGCGCACAGGGGGTGGGGGGTGGGAGGGGACAGGGATCTTTATTTTAAACACGAAAAAAAAAAAAAAAGGATTTTTCATATCTTCTCTCCAGCGAACGCTGCTGCAGAGAAGAAATGAATGGCGGCTTCAGCACCACGTTGGGGGGCAGCGCTTACTGTAGCGCTGTCTCCTGCACGGCACATGGACTGCACACGGACAGCATCCGTGTGCGGTACGTGTTTTACACGGACCCATTGACTTTAATGGGTCCGTGTGATCCGTGCGCTCCCACGAACACTGACATGTCTCCGTGTTTTGCACACGGACACACGGTCCGTGAAAACACGCTGACATGTGCAGAGACACATTGATTTTAATGCCTGATGAAGGGCATTTCATTTTCATATAGCCCTTGGTTGGGCAGGAAGTCATTCCAAAAAGACTATTAAATTCGGGAATTGCTAATAATGGCAATTCTCAAAAGCTCGGTGAATAGACGTTATGTTATAATGCTGCAGAATTTACCCAAGGTTTGTCCATGTACCTCTATAGACGATCGTAGTATTTACTAAGTGTGAACGAATATTTTCTGTCCAAACAATTAGATCTGAACTGCACCACGATTCATTGGTTTTCTGTTACAGGACGACAATGGGAAACCGTCAGCAGAATGTTCTTTAAGTCGATCATTCAAAGGTCATTCATCTTCTAACTTTAAAGCTCTAAAAGGTGACAAAAGGGAGCAAGAAATCTGAGGCTTCCTTTAAAAAAAATCCATACGGGTGTGCGCCGAGGTTTCTGTAACCAGTTATGTGCACATATACTGTAGCTTAGCTACCGCTTAATTTTATAGTTTTTTTTTTATATGAATTAAAGTTTACATGGACAGATTTCTACCAATAAGTCAATCATTTAAAGGGGTTGACTTAAAGAGTAATTAAACTATCATTTGTTTATTAATAACTTTATCCAGTATGGAAAGTTATTAAAACTTTGCAAATCACTTGCCAATTTTTTTCTTTTCAACAATTGGAAAAAATTAAAAGAATTAATGTTTTCATATTTTTAGAATATTTACAAATACTAAATAAATGATAGTATAAAATCTGAAAAAGTATTTAAAAAGTTTTGATGTTTTCATCTTTTAAACACTAGGGGGAGCAGCTGCTGAAATTTGCCATGAAAACCTAGCGTACTGCTAGCTCGCATTACGACTGCAGTAAATGTGGGCGGGATTTGGTCTCACATGTCTGGCTCCTCCCCTTCTGGGTGTTTGCAAAAGGATAAGGGAGAATTAAGTTTAGGATCCATGTAAACTACATTGAGATGAATACGGTTGATTGACTCTATACAGTTTACATATTGTTGGCTGTACACCCCTAGTCAGCATACAAGATGCAACCAGCTTTCCAATAATTTGTTTTGCATGTTCGCAGGTCCGTTGTTAACATGGGCACGTAAACGGGCATTTAAATGGATCCAATTTATTATAACAGACTAAAAGATATAAAATGTGAAATTATTTCTTTTTATGGTTCTCCTATAAGAAAGGTCTCATTCATATTTGCATAGATTTCAATCCACGGGGTTCCTTAATATTAGAGTAAAGCCTCATTCATATGTCCGTGTTGCACGAACGTGTGCCATCAGTGGTTTTCACGGATACAACACATACCCAATATAGTTTATGAGAATGTTCACATGTCTGGTGTTATTTCATGGACCATGTAAGTCCATGTTCACACGTTCAGTATTTGCTCAGTATTTTATATCAGTATTTGTAAGCCAAAACCAGGAATGGAACAGGAAAAGTGTAATAGAAACACATCACCACTTCTGTATTTATCACCCACTCCTGGTTTTAGCTTACAAATACTGATGGAAAATACTGACCAAATACTGAACATGTGAACGTGGCCTAAGCGTTATGGAGACTTTTTTTCCGATATCAAGGATGAAAAGTGTCAATATAAGTCTTTGCGTCCGTGAGAAACAATTACAGTACATGGATGGCATCACTGTGCCATCAATTATCAGTCCGTACTTAACATTGCAAAGGATTGGGAAGCTTTGTCATTTAACTATTCATGCATCCGTGAAAAACACTGATGGTAAAAAAAGACACTGATGATACACTGATGGTAAAAATGGACACACGGACCAAACACTGATGACACACTGATGGTAAAAATGGACACATGGATCAAACACTGATGACACACTGATGGTAAAAATGGACACATGGACCAAACACCGATGACACTGATGGTAAAAACGGACACACGGACCAGACACTGATGACACACTGATGGTAAAAATGGACACACGGACCAGACACTGATGACACACTGATGGTAAAAATGGACACATGGACCAAACACTGATAACACACTGATGATAAAAATGGACACATGGACCAAACACCGATGACAATGATGGTAAAAATGGACACATGGACCAAACACTGATGATACACTGATGGTAAAAATGGACACACAGACCAAACACTGATGACATACTGATGATAAAAACGGACACACGGACCAAACACTGATGACCCCCACCCTCATCATGGGTGATTTCAATATCCCAATTGCTTCTCCCCTCTCCCCATCTGCTTCTCACCTTTTATCTCTAACCTCCTCTTTCAGCCTCTCGCAGCATACTAACTCTCCAACACATGATGATGGAAACTCCCTTGATTTGGTCTTCTCCCGGCTTTGCTCACTGGATGATTTCACAAACTCCCCTCTCCCGCTCTCTGACCACAACCTTCTTTCATTCTCTATCAAGAACTGCCATCCCGCTCAGGTCACCCCCACTTTCCACACTTATAGAAACATACAGGCCATTAACACCCAGAAACTTATGAAGAACTTGCCGTCTTCATTGGCCCCAATCTCATCCATCTCTTGTCCTAATTCTGCTCTGAAGCATTACAATGAAACCCTGCAAAGTGCCCTGGATGAAGCTGCACCTCCTATACATAGAACAACTCGGCACAGACGGCGACAACCGTGGCACACGCTGCAAACACGTTTCCTGCAGCGGTGCTCCAGGTGCGCCGAACGTCTGTGGAGAAAATCTAATCTACCCGAAGATTTCATCCATTATAAGTTCATGTTAAAAACATACAACTCTGCCCTTCACCTCTCCAAACAAACCTATTTCAACACCCTCATCACCTCGCTGTCCAATAACCCTAAACGTCTCTTTGACACTTTCCGGTCCCTACTCAACCCAAGAGAGCAGGCCCCAACCACAGATCTCCGCGCTGACGATCTGGCCAATTACTTCAAAGAAAAAATTGACCACATTCGACAGGAAATCATTTCCCAATCTCTTCATACCAAGCACTGTCCTCCCTCCCCCACTGCATCTAGTTCACTCTCTGACTTTGAACCAGTTACAGAAGAAGAAGTAAGCAGGCTCCTTGCATCTTCTCGCCCGACCACTTGCACCAGCGACCCCATTCCGTCGCATCTCCTCCAGTCCCTTTCCCCGGCTGTCACCTCTCACCTAACAAAAATATTCAACCTTTCCCTCACTTCCGGTATTTTTCCCTCCTCATTTAAGCATGCCATCATACATCCACTACTTAAAAAGCCCTCCCTCGATCAAAATTGTGCCGCTAATTATAGACCTGTCTCTAATCTTCCCTTCATCTCTAAACTCTTGGAACGCCTGGTCCACTCCCGTCTTACCCGCTATCTCTCAGATAATTCTCTTCTCGACCCTCTTCAATCTGGTTTCCGCTCTTTACACTCTACTGAAACTGCCCTCACTAAAGTCTCTAATGACCTACTAACAGCTAAATCTAATGGTCACTATTCCATGCTAATTCTCTTGGATCTCTCCGCAGCCTTCGACACTGTGGATCATCAGCTCCTCCTCACTATGCTCCGCTCCATCGGCCTCAAGGACACCGTTCTCTCTTGGTTCTCCTCCTATCTCTCTGGCCGATCCTTCACTGTTTGTTTTGCTGGTTCCTCCTCCTCTCACCTTCCCCTTACTGTTGGGGTTCCTCAAGGATCAGTCCTAGGCCCCCTCCTCTTCTCTTTGTATACTGCCCCTATTGGACAAACAATCAGTAGATTTGGTTTCCAGTACCATCTCTATGCTGACGACACCCAATTATATACCTCTTCTCCTGTTATCACGCCGACCTTTTTAGAAAACACCAGTGATTGTCTTACCGCTGTCTCTAACATCATGTCCTCCCTCTATCTGAAACTGAACCTGTCAAAAACTGAACTCCTCGTGTTCTCTCCCTCTACAAACCTACCTTTGCCCGACATTGCCATCTCTGTGTGCGGTTCCACCATTACTCCAAAGCAACATGCCCGCTGCCTTGGAGTCATCCTTGATTCCGAGCTTTCATTCACCCCCCACATCCGATCACTGGCTCGCTCTTCTTATCTGCATCTCAAAAACATTTCCAGAATTCGCCCTTTTCTTACTTTCGACTCTGCAAAAACTCTTACTGTCTCACTTATTCATTCTCGTCTGGACTATTGTAACTCTCTACTAATTGGCCTACCTTTTACCAGACTCTCCCCGCTCCAATCTGTCCTGAATGCTGCTGCCAGGATCATATTCCTCGCCAACCGTTACACCCATGCCTCTACCTTGTGCCAGTCATTACACTGGCTACCCATCCAATCCAGAATCCAGTACAAAACTACTACCCTCATCCACAAAGCACTCCATGGCTCAGCACCACCCTACATCTCCTCTCTGGTCTCAGTCTACCAACCTACCCGTGCCCTCCGCTCTGCTAATGACCTCAGGTTAGCATCCTCAATAATCAGAACCTCCCACTCCCGTCTCCAAGACTTTACACGTGCGGCGCCGATTCTTTGGAATGCACTACCTAGGTTAATACAATTAATCCCCAATCCCCACAGTTTTAAGCGTGCCCTAAAAACTCATTTGTTCAGATTGGCCTACCGCCTCAACGCATTAACCTAATTATCCCTGTGTGGCCTATTAATAAAAAAACAACAACATAATCACGTTCCTCCATCATGTTCTCATACACTTTATGCAGTTAATAGCCTCTGTGTCTGTACTGTTACATACTTAGGCAGTTAACTGGTTCATGCAGCTTTACATGAACACCCAAGCCTTACACTATGGCTGGTCCAAATAACTAAAGCAATTGTTACCATCCACCTCTCGTGTCTCCCCTTTTCCTCATAGATTGTAAGCTTGCGAGCAGGGCCCTCATTCCTACTGGTATCTGTTTTGAACTGTGATTTCTGTTATGCTGTAATGTCTATTGTCTGTATAAGTCCCCTCTATAAGTTGTAAAGCGCTGCGGAATATGTTGGCGCTATACAAATAAAATTATTATTATTATTATTATTATGACACACTGATGGTAAAAACGGAGACACGGACCAAACACTGATGACATAGATGGTAAAAACAGACACACGGGCCAAATACTGATGATACACTGATGGTAAAAACGGACACACGGACCAGACACTGATGACACACTGATGGTAAAAATGGACACACGTACCAAACATTGATGACACACATGGCAAAAATGGACACACGGACCAAACACTGATGACACACTGATGGTAAAAATGGACACACGGACCAAACACTGATGACACACTGATGGTAAAAACGGAGACACGGACCAAACACTGATGACATAGATGGTAAAAACAGACACACGGACCAAATACTGTTGATACACTGATGGTAAAAACGGACACAAGGGCCTAACACTGATGATACACTGATGGTAAAAATGGACACACAGACCAAACAATGATGACACAGATGGTAAAAATGGACTCATGGACCAAACACTGATGACACACTGATGGTAAAAACAGACGCACAGACCAAACACTGATGTCACAGATGGTAAAAATGGACACACGGACCAAACACTGATGACACACTGATGGTAAAAACAGACACACAGACCAAACACTGATGACACACGGATGGTAAAAACGGACACACTGATCCAAAACACTGATTACATCGCTACCATTTTATCACATATGTGATTAAACATGAACATGTGAATGAACTTTTATTAAAAAAAATTTAAACATGAAAATTGACATGGTTTAGGCTGCCGTCACACTAGCAGTATTTGGTCAGTATTTTACATCAGTATTTGTAAGCCAAAACCAGGAGTGGAACCATTAGAGGAAAAGTATAATAGAAACATATGCACCACTTCTGTATTTATCACCCACTCCTGGTTTTGGCTTACAAATACTGAGGTAAAATACTGACCAAATACTGCTAGTGTGACAGCAGCCTAACACAAGGATGGGGGGTCAGTTAGAAGATGGCATTGCTAGTGGTCTCTGAAGCCATACCCAACTCAAACAAAAAGGGTTCTGTGAACCAAGAAGCATCTGACCCCTATAAAATTGGCTTTTCGAAAAACCCCTCAGCACATCCCTCTAGATCCTAGACCAAATTTATCAAAGCAGAGAACAGAGAAGTAGGCCTGGTTGCTCATAGCAACCAATCACAAATCAGCTTATATTTTTCAAATGCAGTGTACAAAATAAAAGCTTATTTCTGATTGGTTGCTATTGGGAACAAGGCCTATCTTTCTGATAGACGGTTTTGAGCCAATGTACTTGTGACAAAGAAAACGCGCAAGCCCAGTATCATAGTAATATTATAATTGTTTATAAACCTGTTGACCAAGAAATCAAGACTTTGCTTGATTTAGTGCCCTGTCAGTAGGCCTGAGGGGGTGTATTGACATCGTCAGTCCTTGCTTGGCCTGTTTAGTGTTTGCATTACTACTCAAATGATGTTTTAAAAGCATTGTCCACTCAACCCGCCCAACCAGTTTCACTTCTTGTCATAACGATGAGATGAGATGAAGGAATGAGGTAATTCCTGCCAGTCTCCTCCTTTTTAGCAGGCCATTCTGGTGTGGGCTCCTTCATAATGACTCTGTATTTTACGCCTTAGCTAGCATTGTCACGGACACACGCTGTTATGAACATGCACTCTGCGCTCCAGGAGGAACAAGTCCCTTCACAAATTATCAATTTCAACTTTTTAAAGTTAAACAAGAGAGAAAATTTCCAGGGCGGCAGACAGAAAAGGTCAAGGTGAAAACCTGATGGAAAATTATCTAGACATACCTAACATACTAAAAAGTATAATGTCCACAAACTCACATAGTATCTGCTTCTGCAAGGCTGTATATATTCGTTTGTGCACAAAAAAGTATATATATGTATAAATAACTAATATATTAATATATATATATATATATATATATATATATATACACACACGTACTTGCAAAATATATAGAGAGATAATATACAAGTACATGTGTGTGTACATATATATATATATATATATATATATATATTTATTTTTTCTTATTCTTTTTTTGTGCACAAATTATATGTATACATGGAAATAAATAGAATACAGCAACACAAAAGTTCAGTAAAAAAGGTGGTTTATTGCTGTCAAAACATGTGAGATATAAACAGCACCATTTCAGCTTTTCTGTAGAGCCTATAAACATTTCTATAAAGATTTAAACGTTGCAGTCTATCTTTTGCATGTTTTGAAAGCCAAAAAAAAAACCTTTGTAACTGGAATTTTTTGGGAGTTCTGCCTTATTCTATTTTTTTGCATATATCTATTATAATGTGCAACTATCTATCTATCTATCTATCTATCTATCTATCTATCTATCTATCTATTTATACACTGTATATACACACGTACACACATATACATCTACCTACTGTAACATGAATATATATATATTTTTTTTTTTTGTGGGGGGGGATGATCTACTTTTTTTACTTCTCTTATGAACTTGAGTTAACTCTGTGGATCTTTGCACCCATCCAATTTGGATTTGACTCAAAGTGCCGTTTCCCATTATTTATTTTTATCATTATTTATGTTTTTATAAATGTGTATCTGTCTATATATGTATAGTATTGAGCAACTGATCATCCAACTCACCATTATGAGACATCCCGACTGCCAGACACTTCTGGAACCTGCAGTACTGACATTTGTTGCGACTTTTCTTGTGAATACGACAATTGAGCTCACATCGTTCATAAATTAACTTCAATCTTATTGTTCTTCTAAAGAATCCCTGGAGAGAGGAATATTATCATTTTTAACATGTCGGTAAAAGAACTAGACAGATATGGTTTTCATTTTGCCTTTTGCTTTTGCTATGTGAAATCTATTATAAAACCAGGCAGCTTTGTAGTAAAATTGTGCGCTATCCGTTATTTTTATGCATAGATCACAGTTGACACGTCCTATATTTTTGAGGAATGATTGTCCGTAATGCCCCCCTCCAAAAAAAGGAGACATGTCTTACTTTGATCCAAAAAAAAGTTAATTAATACACATAGAAATATCTAGTGCTATAACAGCGGCTATTTGATAGTTTCCATCTAATAACAAAAGTTTTAGTTTTTTTCAGAAAGCAAAACAATTTGAAACGCAAGGAAAAAATACCAAAAACATGCAATTCTGATATTTTATAAAGATGTCTTGTTTTACGATGACTAATTTATCCAGCCCTTGATTATTCTGATATAATAATCAATAACTTATTCAATGGATCTGATTTATTTAAATGTAAATTCTAGAATATCAATATAAAGAACATTAATTGCTAGATGTACAGCAGATGTACATCAATATTTGGTGACTAAGACATTTAATTAATCAGAATATTATTATTTTTTTATATATATAAATAGTTGATTCTAATTAACCAAACACACACAAAAAAATAAAGGATTTTTTTTCTACTGGAAATTATTTGTGCACAAATAGGAAGGCGTATGTCATTATTAGACCAATATAATTTGGAGCTCGTGGCCATATTTTACAATATTTTATTAGTTTATATGTGCTTCTTACATGCAACACTGATTTTTTTGTTGTATTTTTTATAACCTACAGCCAAGACTTTGTCTAGAGCAATCAACAGAGTATACAGAGTAGCTGCATCTAATTTTCCAACTGTTTACAATAGAAAACTAAGTGAATTACATGAGGTCATCAGCCTAGGACCACACAAGCTTTAGCTTTGTTATTGGAAGAAGACAAAATTAAGCGACTGTGCTAATAAAGTACTGAATAATATGATACAGGGCATTAAAGGGAATGTGTGAGCAGCAGTTTACATCCAAATCTATTTATTTGTGAATGCAGCTCTTTCAAAGACAAGTCCAGCAATACCTTAGGGTACTGTCACACAGTGCAATTTTCGTCGCTATGACGGCACGATCCGTGACGTCGCAGCGTCGTATGATTATCACTCCAGCATCGTAGACTGCGGTCACACTTTGCAATCACGGCGCTGGAGCGATGCCGAAGTCCCCGGGTAACCAGGGTAAACATCGGGTAACTAAGCGCAGGGCCGCGCTTAGTAACCCGATGTTTACCCTGGTTACCATCGTAAACGTTAAAAAAACAAACAGTACATACTTACATTCCGGTGTCTGTCCCCGGCGTCTCAGCTTCTCTCCACTGTGTAAGCACCATAGCCGGAAAGCAGAGCGGTGACGTCACCGCGTCACCGCTGTGCTCGCTTTCCGGCCGGCAGGCGCTCACACAGTGCAGAGAAGCTGAGACGCCGGGGACAGACACCGGAATGTGAGTATGTACTGTTTGTTTTTTTAATGTTTACGCTGGTAACCAGGGTAAACATCGGGTTACTAAGCGCGGCCCTGCGCTTAGTTACCCGATGTTTACCCTGGTTACAAGCGAACACATCGCTGGATCGCTGTCACACACAACGATCCAGCGATGTCAGCGGGTGATCAAGCGACGAAAGAAAGTTCCAAACGATCTGCTACGACGTACGATTCTCAGCGTGATGTCTGATCGCAGTAGCGTGTCAGACACAGCGATATCGTAACGATATCGCAAGAACGTCACGAATCGTACCGTCGTAGCGATCAAAATTGCACTGTGTGACAGTACCCTTACAAGGCCAGTTCATTCCTCCCTTGCTGAGAAATCACCGTTTGAATTGATATGCAAATGGCTATGGTAGATCTGAAGCATCTATGATGTGTGACTTTAGGCCAACGTGTTATCAGTCAAACAGTGGGAGGAGCTGGTGGGTGGGGAATAGATCTGGAGTGACAGAGGCTTCAGATCTGTCATAGCCATCTGTATATAAATTCAAACGCTAATTTCTCAGTAACGGAAGAACAGTCTGGCCCTTTAATAAGTGACCATGTTGATATATAAGAACTCCAGTGTAAATTTTCCTTAGGTAACATGGTTTCATGTTTACAACTATATCATAGTTTTCATGACTAGTGATGAGTGAACATGCACAGATAGGGTGTTATCTGAGCATGCTCGTGTCCAGAGTGTCTTCGGCGTACTCGAAAAATATGCTCGAGTCCCCACAGCTGCATGTCTCATGGCTGTTCAACAGTCACAACACATGCAGGGGTTGCCCAACAAACAACCGTGGGACTTGCAGCCGCCGAGACTCGAACATATTATTCGAGCACGCCGAAGTCACTCGGTAAGCACCCGAGAATAACACCTTATCCAACTACGCTCGCTCATCACTATTTATGACTATTAAAGTTTCTGAAGGTGTTAACTTCATGCAAAAATGTAAACCCAACTTTGGGCTAAACATTTCCTATAAAAGTTTCACTTAGCCCCACTGTCCTCTATTGCAGAGGTGTCAAACTGCATTCCTCGAGGGCCGCCAACAGGTCATGTTTTCAGGATTTCCTTAGCATTCCACAAGGTGCTGGAATCATTCTGTGCAGGTGATTAAATTATCACCTGTGCAATACAAGGAAATCCTGAAAACATGACCTGTTGGCGGCCCTCGAGGAATGCAGTTTGACACCTCTGATCTATTGGGTGTAGTCAGACAGCCAAGATCGGACCGCAGTGCACGGACCGGCCGGTGGCTCTACCGACCTGAGTGTGACAGGTCAGAAGAGCCGCTGGCCAGTCCATGCAATGTGGTCCAGTTTTACCGGAAGACAATTTTTATAAATGTTTCTGAAATTCTTTTGCATGAAATATTTGCACAAGGAATAGTTCACAATTCAATTATATTGATAGATTATCCCAAAACATTTTAAAAAATGTATTATTTTAACCAGGGAGTTTCCAGAAATGTCTAATTAATGGCACCCAGAATATGATCATACAATTAATATTAGTCAATAATTATTTAATAATATAATTACAGCAAATATAACACAAATATGTTACCTTACAGCCTTCACATGCATGGACCCCGTAGTGGAATCCCGAGGCTTTGTCTCCACACACGCGGCATTCTATGGCAATGAAGGAGTTGGAGGCCTCGTCCGGAGATTTGGTAAACGACTGTGACTTGTCTGAATAGTAAGGTGGAGAAGGAGGCTCCAATTTTATTGTGTCTGAAGTAAAAGGAAATGGAAAAATAAATCATTGCAAGAAATGTCGCCTTTAAGATATGTTTATTTACATGAAGGCAACTATTTCGCGTTTTTCCTCGTAGTTGATATAACTTTGTTAAAATCTTTTAAACACAATATGAAATCAAAATAAGGCAATGTAAAGTAATTACTTAGAACATTTCTAAAAGTATCAGTAAGAGCACCTCTTTTTTTTGTGTTTATTGCTTTTTTTTAGATTCAAACCATGCTCTACATATAGCATTGTTTGTGCAGTTTGTGGCATTTTTCCTCTATAAACCTCTATTGTTATTTCTTCTCTGTTCAAACAATTTGTATTGCGTTTTCTTGGTGGCTTTTTTGACATTGGATATCATGTGATTCTTAGAAGAATTTTGGATTTTCCTTGTATCTCAAGACTTGTAATGTTAAACATGCAACTGAAAACTGCAAACATAAATACAGTGCAGAAAATAAGTATTTGATACACTTCGGAGTTTGTAAGTTTTCCCACCTAAAAAAATGGTGAGGTCTGTAATTTTTATCGTAGGTACACTTCAACTGTGAGAGACAAAATCTAAAAATAAAATCCAGAAAATCACATTGTATGATTTTTAAATAATTAAATTGCACTTTATTGCATGAAATATGTATTTCATCACCTACCAACCAACAAGAATTCTTACTCTCACAGACCTATTAATTTTTCTTTAAGAAGCCCTCCTACTCTGCACTCATTACCTGTATTAATTGCACCTGTTTGAACTTCTTACCTGTATAAAAGACACCTGTCCACACAATCAATAACACTCCATCCTCTCCACCATGACCAAGACCAAAGAGCTGTCTAAGGACAAGGGACAAAATTGTAGACCTGCACAAGGCTGTGATGGGTTACAGGAAAATAGGCAAGCCACTTGGTGAGAAGGCAATGACTGTTGGCGCAATTATTAGAAAATGTAAGAAACACAAGATGACTGTCAATCGTCTAGGGCTCCATGCAGGATTTCCTCTTGTGGGGTAAGTATGATTCTGAAAAAGGTCAAGAATCAGCCCAGAACTATGGTAGGACCAGGTCAATGATCTGAAGAGAGCTGGGACCACAATTTCAAACATTACCGTTAGTAACACACTGCGCCGTCATGGATTAAACTCCTGCAGGACACATAAGGTCCCCCTGCCCATGCCAGCACATGTCCAGGCCCGTTTGAAGTTCACCAATAACCATCATGATGATCCAGAGCAGGCATGGTAGAAGGTCATGTGGTCAGATGAGACCAAAATAAAGCTTTTTGGTATCACCTCCACTTGCCGTGTTTGGAGGTAGAAGAAGGGTGAGTACAACCCCAATAACACCGGCCCAATCGTGAAGCATGGTGGCAGAAACATCATACTTTTGGGGTGCTTTTCTGCAAAGGGGACAGGTCAACTGCACAGTACTGAAGGGAGGATGGATGGGGTCATGTATTGCAAGATTTTGGCTAACAACCTCCTTCCCTCAGTAATAGCATTGAAGATGGGTCATGGCTGGGTATTCTAGCATGACAAAGACCCAAAATACAAAGCCAGGGCAACTAAAGTGTGGCTCCGTAAGAAACATTTCAAGGTCCTGGAGTGGCCTAGCCAGTCTCGAGATGTGAACCCAATAGAAACTCTTTGGAGGGAGCTGAAACTCAATGTTGCCCAGTGACTGCCCCGAAACCTGAAAGATCTGGAGAAGATCTGTATGGAGGAGTGGGCCAAAATCCCTGCTGCAGTGTCTAGAAACTTTGTCAACAACTACAGGAAATGTCTGACCTCTGTAATTGCAAACAAAGGTTTCTGTACCAAATATTAATTTCTGTTTTTCTATTGTATCAAATACTTATTTCATGCAATAAAATGCAAATTTATTGTGTAAAAATCATACAATGTGTGTGAAGTTATTCATTTAATTATAAGGAAAGGGCTACAAAGCAATATGTGTTGCGTCAAGTTTATCTCAGTGTCGCAACATCGCAACTAATGATTTCCATTTGTGTCGCATTGCACCTTGCGACCTGCTGCAACTCCAAATGTTTCCAAATGGGTTCTACTTTCTGTTGATAGTTGCAAGTTGTACGCTTTCTGACTTGCCATAGACTTTAATGCAAGTCGCATACATCTGCGACTTGCATGCGACATACAGTATCTGCCTATGAATGAGTCTCGCTAAAGCATTTCTTAGACAAGTCCAACCAAAAACATCAGTGCAACTTGTCTGCGACTTGAAGGTATGCAACTTTTTTATTAGAGGGCTGATTTTGCTATAAAAAAAAATGGTCAAATCGTAGACAAGCAATTCTCAGTCGCATACAACTTTCAACAAAGTCCATGGTTAGTGAGTCACGTGTGTCCAGCAGCCAGAGACTGAAAATCCTATGCATTTGCAAACATATGCAGTTTCTGTTGCAATCGCAGTAGGTCGCAGGTTGCAACATAACACCATAGCAGATCATTAGATGCAATATCTCATATGCAATGACAATTTCAGTGTGTGCAGATCTTGCCTTATACCGTCTTTGTACATGGATGATAGTAGGTACACACTGTTCTGTCTTGCAGAAGATATGAAGGAGAAGACCATGGTGTTATGGGGGATAAAAGCTCATAAGAGGCCTGCGTGACTCTCATATTATGCATTCATGATCTTTGTGGCAATATCCCAAAAATGGTAATTTAGCCAACGTATATACTGCAGTAAAATAAATCAGATATGATGCAAACTTGCACTGGTGGTGATTGAAATAAGCCAAAATAAGTATGCTAGTGTCACACTATGACAGTCTTCGGTAAGGAAGGGGGGCCTCAAACTGTCACCGAAACAGTGACCCTAACTATCCCTGTCTCGGGGGTACACTTGAAGTTAAAGGCCTGGGACAGAAATATAAGGCAAACAAGACATAAAGACAAAACAGGAATATCAGAAAGCAACAAACATGCAAACACTCACCAAAGGTAAAGGTGTATATGGGGAAAGATAGGAATGTACCAACCAAATGGGAATAGGAACCAGGAGATAAACACACAAGTACTACAGCAAACTAAAGATCACTACTACAGCAACTCCACTCCAGCCATTAAGCTTAGCACTCAGCACAGGAAGACGAATCTCCAGTAGCAAGAACAAATTCCTATTCAGCATAGCTTCTCCAAATGAGCTAGGAAGCAAAGTGTTCACAGGCAAGGCAGAGAGGGTCTGGCCAGGTTTCATAGAGAGAGGTAATGACCAGATCAGAAGCAGCTGAAAATGGAGCTGCAAGTTTCTGACCAGCATAGAAAGGGTCGCTAGCCTCTGTAGCACCAATGGAAACCAAATCCATTTAATATGTGACACAAACACACAGGCTAAGTGGAAGATCTGCACTTAACAATACATAGTGATCTTCCACCCACAGATCTCCCAGGAGGACGTGACCGCCAGTTTTGAATAAAGACATTAAACGTAACCATGCAGTCTAGCTATTCACCCTTGTGTACCAACATAACCATCCAGTTTTAACATTTGTCCCTTTTAAGTTACTGATGCAATTTTTAGGCCTTCAGGATATATAAGACACCACTGTTTAAATTATCCGGTACATTATTGAGCAATTATATTGTATTACATGAAGGTAATAATTATACAAGACTCCAGAGAACAATCACGAGCATGGAATGAGTCAGCATACTTTGGCAGTCTTGTAGTTTCAGCTCATACTTATAATCAGCGTCCATTTGGTCATTTCGGCACAGGAAGTTCTTATCTTCTAGAATGTCTTCATATTGAGCCGCAGAAATACTTGTAAAGTCCACCGTTGCAAATGGCTTAATGTCAAAGTCATGGGAATGGCTCTCAATGGCAGAAAGGTCTATTGAGCTCATGCCAAAATTCATCCCCCAAAATGGCATCTCTGTGTCGACCATGATTGCTGTTGTTTCCTGGAAGAGAGTAAATAGTCTGTTAAGAAACTGTGAAAAATATGTGTCGTTTCATGGCTAAACACATAGGATTATTCTGCGATTGAAACAGACTGTTGAAACGTCAGACACTCTGGTATATAATTATGGATAATTTTGTGTATAGCGGGATGGCAGGGTATACAAATGAAGTTGAGTTGAAAGTAGGGGGTCCTTTATTTTGGATTCTCATGTTTGAACCAGAGAGGAAAGCAGTTACCAAAAGCGATTCTCTTTCTGGAGGACCTGTCCTGTCCTGCAATGGACTGCTAGGTTTCCCGCATGTTACAGTTGATTGCAAGGGGCTCAGTACAGTTGAGTGGTTTGGGGAGGTCATAGGGGCAGTTACCCTGGGTGCCAAATTCTATGGGGTCACAACATTTTACCCTTAATCTGTCCACATTGTCTACTGACTGAGTAGTGCCAGTAAAAGCTGCTTTTTCCTGCTCGCTGGCAAGCAGCTTCTTTGTCACTTTGTTCAATGCTGAAAATTTCTATGCAGAGTGCAGCAGCCGGGATGAGTTTTTCATCATCTGCTGTACTCTGCAGAGACAGCAACCAAGATGAAGATCATTGTATAATTAAGTGAGCTTTGTCATCTCAGTCACTGCCTTTGCAGAGCACAGCAGCCAATGACAAACCTGTTTCGAATTCTGCGCTCTGCATAGGAATTTCTGTAAACAACTGGAATGGCAGAGCAGCTACTAGGGTTAGGGCTAGAGTTAGGGCAGGGTTAGGGTTAGGTTTAGGTCAGCTGTAATAAAATAGTTATATTAAAAAATACTTAAGTGCAATTAAGAACTGTTTTCTAAAAACGTATAACGGATTATTTTTTACATTTTGTGCCAAACTTTAGAAGAAAGAAAAATTATAGAGATCCAAAGGGCAAACTATAAATACATTAGTATTTTTATTAGAATGCTTGGGGAATAACAGATTCATTAATCGACTATTAGAAGGGAGTGCTAATGGTCCCTGGTATAAGGGGGGGCAAATACTTGCCTTGCCCTGGTTGCTGGCAGCCCATGCTACGCCACTGGCTTTGTGCAATCAGCTAATTGTCAAGGAACTTTTCTAACAAGAGAAGAACTCCTTTAAGTAAATGCCCATCCTACAAATTTACCAGTTTTCCAGAGAGTATGATATATATATGACTGTTGTAACGTATGATGTAAAATCAGTGTCATTGAGGATGTCTTAAATGAATCCTGTTTGCTAATGGAAGGTGCACAGTGACAAAGTCAACTTATTTCTTAACATCCACTATTTCCTTCCTTTCTATTACAGTATGTAATATACTATATGTGTCATCCGATAAGGTGCCACATATTGCATAAAAAGGCATATGATATTATTACATTTTGCCTGTTTGATTGTATAATTAAAAAGGTGGTCCCAAAATTCCAATTTTATCACATAACGAGTACGACAGTATAGACAGATCACTAAGGGTCCCGCTGCGGAGATCCCTACTGATCTATGTCCCTCATGAAAGGTAACTTTTAATTCCTTTGCATGGACAACCAATTCAGCATTTGAACAGGACACACGAGACTCCAGTCCTTTTGTCAACTGGGTCCAAATAGTACCCAACCCCACCGATCAGACACTTGAACACAATGAACACAGCATGCAAACAGGTCTGCCGTGAACTGAAATCCAGTGCCAATAAAGAGAAAGCTCCGTAAATGTGGTTGACTACTGTAAATCAACACTAATTACCATATAGTATGAATATAAATAATTATAATTATATATGTATCTATATATATATATATAGATAGATATATATATATATATCTATATATATATATATACATATATATATATATATATACTGTATATATAAAATTATCATGTCAACTAAAAAAAGCACATCAGGATCCCGACCATGGTGATGGCAATGATGATAGACACCAAAGGGTAGAACAAACTTGACGTGACTCAGGAACAGAAGCACAAAACATTCCAGTACAAATATATTGAAAAATACTAAAGTAGGAATATCTGGCATATACAGTATAGTTGCTGTGCTCTGAAAATAAAAGGCGATGTGCTCAATTAGCCTTGGGCAGTGCCCCTCCATGACTGCCAGGGGTAGCATGCTAGCACATATGTTTCCCATATCTGCCCTACAGCTGGCCATAGACATGACACTTTCCCAGTAGACCATGCCAATTTCGAGTCTGTGACAGACACAATATAAACTGACCATAGTCACACCAGAACTTCCAGTGTCCCAGTGAGGGTGATCGGCAATCAGTAAGAAGCAGTCCATGAAGCAAAGAGCGAAGGTCAACCACCCTTCTAATCTTGCATTTTACAACCCTAGTTTGTCCATATGCTGCAACCCAATCTATGGACAACAAACTGAGTAATATTTCTAAATTGCTAGTAAAATATTTTTGACTTTCGTATCAAGTTCTAATTTTGATATGACATCTTTGCTGAAGCTGGTGAGCTACGAGCAAGAGGGCTGAAGAGCTACATGTGGCGTCGGAGCTTTGCGTTGGTCAAAATTAGCACAAAAAGGCCAATCAACAGACTTAGCTTGAAGATTTAGTTTCTGAATGCGAAATCTATAACATGGTTCCTTACATACCTTATACCAATTATAATATTGGTATGGGGCTGCTGCATTTGCACCCCCTACAGCTACACCTGTGAGGGTGCTCCTACAGCTACATCTGTGTGGCTGCCCCTACAGATACACCTGTGAGGCTGCTCCCTACAACTACACCTGTGAGGCTGCTCCCTACAACTACGCCTGTGAGGCTGCCCAATACAGCTACGCCTATGAGACTGCCCCATACAGCTATGCCTGTGAGGCTGCCCCCTACAGCTACCCCTGTGAGGCTGCCCCCTACAGCTACACCTGTGAGGCTGCCTCCTACAGCTACGCTTGTGAGGCTGCCCCCTACAGCTACGCCTGTGAAGCTGCCCCCTACAGCTACGCCTGTGATGCTGCCCCTACAGCTACACCTGTGAGGCTGCCCCATACAGCAGCTACACCTGTGAGGCTACCCCCTTACAGCTACACCTGTGAGGCTGTCCCCAACAGCAACACCTGTGAGGCTGCCCCCTACAGCTACTATTGTGAGGATGCTCTCATGTAACTTCCTGGATGTTGACAACAAAGGAAAGTATGTTGAATTTTAACATGAATATGGGCACTATCATGAGTCTGACACTAATCATTGAAATGTCACTGGACATACTATAAGCTGGCATGTTGGCAATAAGGTGGGCACTATCGGGGATCACTGTATATCGTTACCTGCATGAACTGGAGTCAAAAAGATTACATTTTTTTCACAAGTCAAAATGATCTTTTTTGACATTTTTGAAAGTTTTGGCATTTTTCAAAAAGTTACAAAGCACCAGTTACTTATGTATAATGGTAAATCCTGCCATATTGCCTAAATTAATGTCATCCTAGATGATTACGGTGGGGTGGATAAGGGACAGGCAGCTTCAAATTAAACATCTGACCCTTTTGTTGTCTATGAGATAAGCCGTTGCCACGTCTGTCTGGCGACGGCTCTCTCCACTAACGACATTTAAAACACATGAAGGCTTGGTCAAGAAAAATGTTACCATAATTCCTACTTAGGCACTGTATAGGACAGTATATCACTTTTTCCAATGGAAGGTGGTAGAGTCACTGTATGACCACTTACATTGCGGTTGGGGGGGCACCCACACAGAGGCAGTACTGTGTAGGGCATCATCCAACATAAGATCGATCATGCCTCTATTACAGAAACACATTGAAGATGACTGTGCATTCATGTAGCCCTATTGGCTGAATTTTTGGAGACTTACAAAGTCGTTTCAGCCAACAATCCTCTTACAAATGTGAGTTCAAGAAAATAATGGTTCTCCTTAAAGACACCAGGTAAGCACATATTCTTATTGGCGTAGTATGAAAGCAATTAACTCACAAGAAAGAGCCACACTAATGAGTAGCCATCTTTACTCCTATTAAAAAAAGAATAGGATCGTTGTACATCCATCAGGATGAGTAGATTGTGGAGGTCCATACATCTACAAGGTGGTGGAGGTACTAGTAGACATGCAAGACCATTAGGACATCATGTATTTTCTTTTAGTATAATTGACAATCCGTGAGAAGTCTTGTCACAAAGTTATTCTGAGAATTGTCGAGTAGGATCCAGGAGCTACTCCCGAGAATCTTTCTTGAGCAGAAACAACCAACTTGTTCCTCAATCCAGTGAGTCACTAAAATTGGCACTCGATACTTATGTTTTCAGTGTCAATACAACAGAAAATAAATATTTCAGCATCAAATCTGAAGTGGTTACTGGACAATAATTCCAGAAGAAACTGATAAACAGCTGTGGCTCGGACTTCATCTTAACCTCTGTCTCCATTGGAACGCTATCAAAACTAATTATGGACCACGCGCATTCGTCATCATCAGATGCAATATGACTGGTACGAGGAGAAATTCGGATGAGTAACTAAGCTGCTTGCGTGGTGGTCAGTCTAATGACTGATGATGTGTACATCACCCATACACCAGTTGACTTTTATCCTAATTAGAACACAAGTGTGTGTGAGTCCTTCCCATTATATATGTGGATGTGAAGAACCAAAACGCTAAAATTAGATGTATCTGTAGTGCGGAATTTGTGGACGGAAGTTTTTAGTTTACTATGTTCAACATTTAATTTTTATTTTTTTTTGTACAATTTTTACAAATGTATTTTTCATTAAAGGGGGCTCATATTGATGGCCTATCGTTACAATAAGTCATCAATATCAGATCAGTGGGGATGAGGCGCCCGGCACTCCCACCGTTCCGGTTTTCTCTGTGCCGGCAACCGACGGAAGGTATCAGTTGTGGAGCTGAGCAGCACAGCTCCATCAACTGTACAACTGTATAGTGGTAGCGGCCGAGTACTTCACATCTGCCCCTATTACAATGAATGGGGATTGATCTGCAGTACCCCGCTGTGGCCACTATACAATTAATGGAGCTGTGCTGTTTTGCTCCGCAACTGATCACATCCTTCCGCCACCAGCACTGAAAACAGCTGATAGGCATTGTGCTGGATACTGCTCTGATATTGATGACCAATTCTTAAGGTTAGGCAATCAACATAAGAGTACTTGACAAACCTTTTAAGCAAAAACAACCATTGGCCTAAATTTTAAGAGTAACTATCACTTTTATTTTTTCTTCCTAAATCCATAGAGCACATGAAAATAAGAAACTTTGTTATATATATATATATATATATATATATATATATATATATATCTCTATCTCATATCAGAGAAATCCCCTTCTTTCCGCACCTGAGCTGATCATTAATTCTCAAAATTCTCAAAACTCTGTCTTCCATGAACAGATTTTCCCATTATTGAGGCAAGACATGACAGTTGGTGCTCATAGAGTTCTATGGAGAACTGTAACTGTCATTCCAGGAGAACTTGCAGCCTCTAGCTCCTCCCTTCTCCATAGAATTTTATAGTCATCAACTGTCATCTTCTATCTCCGGAATGGGAAATCTGTCTTCACTGAATACAGATTCTACTCACTAATCGAGAATAAAATGTCAGCTCAGGAGGTGAAAGAAGCTGATTTTTCTGATAAGATATGTTACAAAGTTGCTTATTTTCATGTGTACTATTGATTTATGAAATAAAAATTAAAATCACTCTTTACGTTATCCACAGACTTTTGCCACGAGAGTTTGAATAGCAACAAACTGGTGACTTGTAGTCTAACCACATGCAACTTCCTTATCGTTTTTGCTTGTATATCAGACTTATAGTTATAGGAACAACAAGTAGACATGCAACCCTCATGTAATGCATTCCCATGGACTGTCACTGTCATGTTACAGACGGGATCTTCAGTTTAAAGAAGCAAAGGGCGTGAGATTCGTAATGATAATCTGACATACCGGTGTCACTTAGATGTTCTTTCAAATTCATTGTATTATTTTACCTTTGTGGTTTATACAACGTAATTCGCGGCACATTCAAGACACCAATTATAGAAACTTCTATTTGACAGGATGTTCGGCTCCTGAATACCTGCTGCAAACTTTTGACCTCAAAGCTGTATCTGCAAACTTTATAGACCATAATTATACAGCAAAGAGAAAATGAAGAGAAAGGCCAGATGAGGCTGAAACGTTGCCTTGTCTAGTTGTCTTCTTGCTGTGACCCATTTTTAATATTATGGAATAAAGATTTAAGTTTTTATAAGGATTTGCCTTCTGGTGCCTCGATTTCCTTGGAGTTTTGAATTATCCTGGACCCAGCATGAGGCCCATAACCACATAATTGCCAGATGGTGCCGGTGAATTATCTATGGGACTGGAGAGCGGCGGCTGTAACTGCTCCCCCGGCACTGACTGATAGCCTGCCCTAATGCTCCCAGTAGTGCCAGGCAGATTCAGAACACTATTAACCTGCAGATCAAACCCATATCTTCAGGTTAATAGCTTTTTTTTCATGTGACAGGTATGTAAAGGGATTGGACACTGCTTTTTTTAATTGATGACCTATCCTTAGGCCTTAGGATAGGCCATCAATATGTGATAGGTGTGTGTGCGGCACCCGGCATCCCCGCAGATCAGTTGTTACTAGTGTCGGTGAAGGCCAAAAGTTCTCAGATGCTGCCATACCACAGAATCTCCATTAAAGCTATAGTGGCCATGGCCAGAAACCACAGATCCACCCCCTATTGATTGAAATAGAAGGGGGTCTGCAGTACCCGGACAACTATAGAACTTTTGGCCACCGACGCTGTAACAGTCTACCAGCAGGTGTTGTTTGCATCCCCACCGATCGTACATTGATGGTCTATCCCAAGGATAGGCCATCAATACAAAAGTAGTTAACATCATCCTTGAACTGTTGGCCACCGACGCCGTAACAGTCGACCGGCAAGTGTTGGTAGCATCCCCACCGATCGTATATTGATGGTCTATCCCAAGGATAGGCCATCAATACAAAAGTAATGGCCATCATCCGAGAACCTTTGGCCACTGACGCAGTAACAGTCGACCGGCAGATATTGGTCACATTCCTACCGATCGTACATTGATGGTCTATCCCAAGGATAGGCCATCAAAACAAAAGAAGTGGCCATCATCCGAGAACATTTGGCCACCGATGACGTAACAGTCGACCGGCAGGTGTTGGTCGCATCCCCAACGATCGTACATTGATGGTCTATCCCAAGGATAGGCCATCAATACAAAAGTACCAGTCTGTCAATGTAAGCTTGTTTACTGTAAACGATATTTATAACCCTGTATGTAACCCCTTTCTCATGTACAGCACCATGGAATTAATGGTACTATATAAATAAATAATAATAATAATAATAATAAAAGTAATGGCCATCATCCGAGAACGAGTAGTGGTCATCCTCTTTAGTGATTTATTAAAAATTATTTTTTTTTTCTTTTTAAATCTTCCCCATTTATAGCACACCTGAGATGAGTGTGCATGTGTCTGAGGGATCTGGAGGAAGAGCTGCTGGCCTATGGCTGCATCCAAAGTTTAACCCATCTCAAATCATATTGTGTCACCGACCTCATCTGATTGTTGTTTATTTGCTGACTCTTCAAACCGTCCATTTGTTGAGCAAGTTTCTTTTGTGGTTTCGAACGATTTTGCTTTCTTCAGCATCATGATGTCAAGAACCACAAATGTATTTGCAGCCAGTGCAATCACAAAGCAAACTTCATGCTACATAACGCACACTGTCTGCTAAGACCGATAATATATAACTTACACTTCTTGTACTCTATTAATTTGGCATATCGCCTAGAAATATAATAGCTAAACATGAAATGAACATTGACCTGGCAGGTTTCCCAGATGTACATATATGTGTTCATTCACGTCTTCAAACAAACTCAAATAACTCTGATTATTTTACTGTATGTGCCTAAAGGACTTTACGTAGTTGCATCCAACAATGCAGCCGTGCTTTCCGGTCATTAGCTCGGATTTTACAGTTTGCATTTAGAATTGGTCAACATTTGTCATAAAACTGCGATGAAGTTTATGAATAATAATCTGGAGCTGCATTCATAAGTCAGCTTGTCGCTAATGGAAGAATTCAACATAACTTGTAGCTCAGTTACTAAAAGTTAGTTTTTCCTGCATGAAATTACAGCACTTGTGTAAAGAAAAAAGTTACTAAAATCAAAATTTTGCACCGTCCCTGTGTGGACACTGAAATCAACAAATAAAGCTGAAAGATTTCAGCTCTAAAGCATGTAAAATTGTAAATACAGCTCTGGACTTTAATACAGGCTGTAACTCTCAGCATTCTATGGCATTTCTAATTATTAACTGTTAAATACAGTAACTGTTGTGTTTTAAATGAAACCTTCTGATTCATGCTGGCCAAACCATGGGCAGCCTGAATCGGACACTGGCTGCATTATTGTTGCCCTGTATATTTTACTCTGAAACGCTGTGGTGTTTCAAAGAGTACAAATTTAAGGAGATGGACTTACTGTCCAAGTTCCACGTTGTGTATAATATAATGTATATTATGTTAATTGTGTTGTGGTGCATTGTAGTCTTTTGCACTGTGCGTTGAGAACGCTGTGTTCTGCCCAGCATCAGAGAGTGAGTAAGGTAAAATGTTGGGACTAGCCCATAATGGGAGGGGATAAGATGAAGGGAAAGGAGACAGTTTCCTGTCAGAATGTTAGGTAGGGCCGGAGTACATAGAGAAAGGACCTAAGGTCCCATTTGAGCATTCTTGGGTGTCCCTAAGTGAGAGGAGACTGAAGGAAAAGAGATAGTGAGATCTGAAACATAAGTGAGTAAGAGACAGAGTGATCTATTAGAGACGGGTCCTGGAAGAGGACGCCTAACTGAAAGACCCAGAGCTTATAACAATTGTAGGTAACGGGCCTACAGGACTGAGTTCATGAGACAAATAAAATATCCTGGGCAGGAATTCCAGAGCATCAGCATCAGAGGAAATAAGTACAGACCATATTGTCACATTAAGGGGAAGGAGGATGCGGAACCGTGAGTCGAGTTTAAGAGTCTTGCTAAACAAAATTGTAGAGTCTAGATGGGTTGTGGTGAAGTAGTGAGAAACAGTGGAGACAGAGGACAAGTAAAGAGGAAAGGTGAACAATAGAGGACAGAGGGAAGGACACTGTGGAAAATGCTTTGAGTTGTAAAGGAAGCCTTCATAAGACTTTGTACCCGCTATCTCTTTTGTATATGTTCCCTACTAAGTTCCCGTTCAGTAAAATCTTTATATTCAAATGGTGGTCTCCCTCACGGAACTGTTTAATACCTGGTTCTTGCAAACCAGCAAAATCAATCACATGAGGCCTGCATGAGCGTAGTGCCATCACAACACAAGTCCACACACCCAGCCAGGACCCCGACTTTCATGTAACATGCCGGGCAGTGGCGCAACTTGAAACTCATGGGCCCCGATGCGAAAGCTCCAACGGGGCCCCCAAACATTTTAAATCTTTAATAGCAATAGTCTTTTTCTATAGGCCAAAGGGACTTTTACGGTCCCCTAGGCTCCAGGGCCCGGGTGCGATTGCAACCCTAGCACCTGTTGTAGTTACACCCCTGGTGCGAGGGCATGAGAGAGGAGTACCTCGCCCATGGCTACCGTCCCACGCCATGTTACACTTACTTTGACTAGGTGTGACTAGTCCGTGGTAGGTACCTGTTGGCTTCTCCAGACTCTGCTCCCCTAGACTAACACGTCTCCCCATACATATAGGAAGAGACCTGTCACTTTTGGGGAGCAGAGATGGGAGAAACTGTCTGAGGACCGGCCTCAGACAAGTCATGCATAGATGTTGTCTCTGAAGCCCTGCAGCGAGTCAGAGAAAAACATGCACGGCTGCACGTAGCTGATTCATGCTGCCCAAGGTTCGGGGAGCTTGCATCAGATCACAATATCCCCTTTAATTAACCACATTAATAAACATGTAATTTAGAAGATTTATGCATTAAAGTAACATTTTCTCCTTCAATACATGTGTTCAGCAAATGCTCATTTATTGGTTTATTGATTCCCAACCAAAGTTCACTGAGAAGAGTGCAGTTATTTGTAGCTTGCGATAACAGGTCTCCTCTGTAGTCCCGCTACGCTTGTGCAACACGTATAAGCTATGGAGGCTTTTGCACGTTATTCCTGGAATATTTTAAGCTAGCCAGGCCAAGGCCGCACCACAAAACCCAATTAAATGCCAATTGGGACCCCAGGAAGAACTGAGCCCGGCTACCCCAACACGTACCGTCTTGAAATACATTATCAAAGCAGGAAGCAAATTAAAGGTTGGTTTTTCCTTGGAGGCTCTTACAGGTTCTACATTGGTCCTCAGGAGCTTCAAGTTATCCTTATGAAAATGTCTATAGATTATTAACATCATCCAGATACTCACAAGCTCTAAACACAAATGCTTAAAAGGAAACCTGACAACGAGCCAGTGATTTCCTAAAAAAAGCTTGATAACAAACAGAATCCTGTTCACTTGATTTCACATGTACATAGACAATAAGACGTCCAGGACTGGAGTCCCCCCGCTGTTACTCCTACTCAATAATGTTTTCAGAAATTATTTCAAGCTTCATGAGAAGCTCAGTGTGTACAGATTATTAGGATATAACCTTTCCCTCACTTTTCTTATTTTAGTATCCAGTTTACACGTAATTGTCCCTAAGGGAGATGGTGAACTTCCTTTATGTGAAGGAATATGGCAAGGGATCATTGGGATGACTCTAAAACAGGACCTCAAAAAGACAAATTATAAGATGGTTCGTAATCCTACAGGAAATACAAGGGGATAGATAGATAGATAGATAGATAGATAGATAGATATAGATAGATAGATAGATAGATAGATAGATGAACACAATGAAGGCAGCACTACCAAACTAGGAAAAATGAAAAATGTAATAGCCCATAGTGACGGCAACATTTTGTTCCAGTTGAGGACCTTTTTCGATTGGACCAAAACGTTGCCGTCACTATGGGCTGTTAAATTTTTCATTTTGCGCCTACATTTTTTCTATTTAGATAGAATACATTTATATACTTTTTATTAATGTCCCCACTTTTGTTAAACACTTTACTTGGAGTACTGCCTGCCTTTTATTATATTTTAAATAGTGGCCCTCAGATTGATGTTCAGGGACTTGTACCCAATATCCCACAGCGTAGCTGGTACTATTTCTTCTTGATAGATGCATAGAACAATAAATACATAATAGATAAACAGATGAAAGAATGATAAAGAAATCAAGTTAAAGATTAAGGTACCGTCACACTAAACGATATCGCTAGCGATCCGTGACGTTGCAGCGTCCTCGCTAGCGATATCGTTTAGTTTGACACGCAGCAGCGATCAGGATCCTGCTGTGATGTCGCTGGTCGCTGAATAAAGTCCAGAACTTTATTTGGTCGTCCGATCGCTGTGTATCGTTGTGTTTGACACCAAATGCAACGATACCAGCGATGTTTTACACTGGTAACCAGGGTAAACATCGGGTTACTAAGCGCAGGGCCGCGCTTAGTAACCCGATGTTTACCCTGGTTACCAGCGTAAAAGTAAAAAAAACAAACAGTACATACTTACATGCGCGTCCCACAGCGTCTGCTTCCTGACACTGAGCGCCGGCCCTAAAGTGAAAGTGAAAGCACCAGCGGTGACGTCACCGCTGTGCTTGTTAGGGCCGGAGCTCAGTCAGTGTCAGGAAGCAGACGCTGGGGGACGCATGTAAGTATGTACTGTTTGGTTTTTTTACTTTTACGCTGGTAACCAGGGTAAACATCGGGTTACTAAGCGCGGCCCTGCGCTTAGCAACCCAATGTTTACCCTGGTTACCCGGGGACCTCGGCATCGTTGGTCGCTGGAGAGCGGTCTGTATGACAGCTCTCCAGCGATCAAACAGCGACGCTGCAGCGATCGGCATCGTTGTCGCTATCGCTGCAGCGTCGCTTAATGTGACGGTACCTTTAAAGAAAAGAGATAGGAAGTCAGTCTGCTATCTATAATATATCTATCTTAAATCTATCTATCTATCTATCTATCTATCTATCCATCCATCTATCTATCTATTATCTATCTATCTACAGTGGGGGAAATAAGTATTTGATCCCTTGCTGATTTTGTAAGTTTGCCCACTGACAAAGACATGAACAGTCTTTAATTTTAAGAGTAGGTTAATTTTAACTTTGAGCGATAGAATATCAAAAATAAAATCCAGAAAACCACAATGTATAAATTATATAAATTTATTTGCATTTTGCAGTGAGAAACAAGTATCGGTATTTGATCCCTTACCAACCAATAAGAGTTCTGGCTCCTACAGACCAGTTAGACTCTCCTAATCAGCTCGTTACCTGCATTAAAGACAGCTGTATTACATAGTCACCTTTATAAAAGACTCCTGTCCACAGACTCTATTAATTACCCAGACTCTAACCTCTACAACATGGGCAAGACCAAAGAGCTTTATAAGGATGCCAGGGACAAAATCATAGACCTGCATAAAGCTGGAATGGGCTACAAAACTATAAGAAAGACGCTGGGTGAGAAGGAGACAACTGTTGGTGCAATAGTACGAAAATGGAAGAAATACAAAATGACTGTCAATCGACATCGATCTGGGGCACCATGCAAAATCTCACCTAATAGGGTATCCTTGATCATGAGGAAGGTGAGGGATCAGCCTAAAACTATACTGGGGAAACTTGTTAATGATCTCAAGGCAGCTGGGACCACAGTCACCAAGAAAACCATTGGTAACACATTACGCCGTAAAGATTTAAAATCCTGCAGTGGCCGCAAAGTCCCCCTGCTCAAGATGGCACATGTGCAGGCCCGCCTGAAGTTTGCCAATGAACACCTGGATGATTCTGTAAGTGACTGGGAGAAGGTGCTGTGGTCAGATGAGACAAAAATTGAGGTCATTGGCACTAAGGCTATGTGCACACGTATTCTTGAGGTCTGCGGATTTTTCCGCAGCTGATTTTTGAAAACCGCAGGTAAAAGGCACTGAGTTTTACCTGTGGATTTCCTGCGGAATTACCGCGGTTTTTGTGCGGATTCCACTGCGGTTTTACACCTGCGGTTTTCTATTATGGAGCAGGTGTAAAACCGCTGTGGATTCCGCAGAAAGAATTGACATGCTGCGGAATGTAAACCGCTGCGTTTCTGCGCAGTTTTTTCCGCAGCATGTGCACTGCGGATTGCGTTTCCCATAGGTTTACATTGTGTTGTAAACACATGGGAAACTGCTGCGGACCCGCAGCTGCGAAAACGATGCAGATCCGCAGCAAAATCCGCAGCAAAATCTGCAGCGTGTGAACATAGCCTAACTTTTCTCGCCGTATTTGGAGGAAGAGAAATGCTGCCTATGACCCAAAGAACACCATCCCCACTGTCAAGCATGGAGGTGGAAACATTATGTTTTGGGGGTGTTTCTCTGCTAAGGACACAGGACTACTTCACCGCATCAATGGGAGAATGGATGGAGCCATGTACCGTAAAATCCTGAGTGACAACCTCCTTCCCTCCGCCAGGACATTAAAAATGGGTCTTGGCTGGGTCTTTCAGCAAGACAATGACCCAAAATATACAGCCAAGGAAACAAAGGAGTGGTTCAAATAGAAGCACATTAAGGTCAGTGAGTGGCCTAGCCAGTCTCCAGACCTTAATCCCATGGAAAACTTATGGAAGGAGTTGAAGCTCCGAGTTTCCAAGCGACAGCCTCAAAATCGTAATGATTTAGAGATTATCTGCATTGAGGAGTGGACCAAAATTCCTCCTGACATGTGCGCAAACCTCATCATCAACTGCAAAAACGTCTGACTGCTGTGCTTGCCAACAAGGGTTTTGCCACCAAGTATTAAGTCTTGTTTACCAGAGGGATCAAATACTTATTTCTCACTGCAAAATGCAAATAAATTTATATAATTTATGCAACGTGATTTTCTGGATTTTATTTTTAATATTCTATTCTCTCAACGTTAAAATTAACCTACGTTTAAAATTATAGACTGTTCATGTCTTTGTCAGTGGGCAAACTTACAAAATATCTATCTATCTATCTATCTATCTATCTATCATCTATCTATCTATCTATCTATCTATCTATCTATCTATCTGTCTCTTGATTATTTTATTTCAGAAGTAACCTCAAAGTCTTTCTGGAAAATATGTTTGTGATCAATGATACCAAAGATAGATAGATCTATGTAATTAACACACAATTTGACTTTCGTTGTGTTACCTACTGTATACTTCATTTATAACCTTACATTTACATCATAGTCTACAATTCCCAGAGATCTGGATATTTTCTAACTTTGCTTTGTCACCCAACAACTTACTCCGATGTCCTTGAACTGAGGCTTAAATGGACAACAGGAAACTTAAAATGGAAGTTATTGGCTGGGGAACAGCATTAGACACAGTGGTTATTTTAATTTTTCTTTCTGCAGGAGAAAGTTTACAGGACTTGTGTGCATCTTGGGAGCCCAGAAGTTTTGAAAACCCCATGATTCCAGGAAAGGGCCCCATTGAACTGAACAACACAGCCGAAATGTTCCTCAGCCACATTCAAATACTCTTCTTTGACTTGTTAGAAAAAAATTACAAAGGTAGCCAGGCGATAACGACGGCATCTCAATGGTTCCAACAAATTATGTCATTCTTCACTATATATTTCGAAGCATAGGTCCACCAAAAAGAATTCTTTCACCAGGTCAGTTTGCAGACACAGGCCCACACACCCCATACCAAAATCTAGGGTATATGACCCTGAGACCTACTGGTTTTGGCCAAAAAATACATAAAAAATTGCAGCAAAACTGTATGTCCAATGGACTTCACAAGAGGCTTGTTGGGCTATTTGCCTACTATATTTCTGAGCTAAAGGGAAGGTGTTTTCCTTCTAGCTTTTACCACCAGTGTTTGCTAAATACATTTATCTCTATCACATTTGAGTCTTTGTTCTGGTTCTCCAGAGAGGTGTGAAGCTGGAAGCCATGATTATACAAGCGCTATTTGCACAGGGCAGGACGGCATCTTGCGTGTGAACTTGTATTGGTCTTGATAATGATCTGTATGGCCCATTACAGTTTGACCAGCTTGTGATTTGCTGCCCTGGACACACCTATTATCCAGTTCCTCAACCATAAAATCTGCAGGACTAACCAGTTAGATATCTTTATCGAGTTTTTTTTTTTCTCCTTCTTGTCAGGAGTTAGCATGCTTTGTATTTATGTTCTCTTTTTATAGAATCATTTCTTTGAGTTATACATTAACCTCGCTGTGGGTAGGATGTGGATGGCTTCCTGTGTTTGGCAAAGTCTAGAATTCAAGAATTTGCAGGTGAAGAGATTTCAAGGGAAAAAAGTTCATTAACTCACAAACTTTTTTTTTTTTAAATGCAACAAGAAGGTATTATAAAAGCCTATCTGACGAAATATTACACACTGGAAAGATTTGGATGGAGAAAACATATTATAGTGAGTTGTGCTCAATAGTATGAAATGCTGAAACGTCAGACCGTTAAGGCTCATTTAAGCGTCAGTGATTTTTGTGGCTAAAAAAACTTGATTTAAACTGGATCCTTTTTTTATCACTGAATTCTACAGAAAATGGATCTGTTATCTAGCCATCTGTTTTCTTCCATTTGAAACTGATCCTGAAAGCAAAAAACTGATCCTTTTCAAATGTTTCAATGTTAAAAAAACGGATCCAGTTGAAATTAGGTTTTTCAGCCGGACAAAGAAAGTTGTTTCTGCACAACATTTTTGTCAAAGGATTACTGCTGGAGACGTTCTAATGAATGATTACTGCCCATGTGTACAGAGCCTTAGTGAATATCAGCCCTAACTAGATTGTGTCCTAGTAAAGTCAGGTTCATATCTCATCTTGGCCATATGTTCGGGACGCCATAGATTGATACGTTTGATCCACCCAAAAAACGGGATTTTGGATTTGCCTTAAACTTATCAGATTCATTCCAAAACATGCAAGTCTGGACTCCATTTGAGCTTTTTTTTAGCCGTATCCATCTTTGAAGTTGTATACAGTAGTGAAGTCTACTCAGCTATCGTTTCTGACTTCAAAGACTGTGTGGTAGATTGGCTCAACCGGCTACACACGGAGGTAGGCACAGGAAATGCTGTCTCTTTAAATCTCTCACTGGTTTATTAAGGGTCCTGCATAAACTAGTGCAGAGTTAGCAAAAATAAACAAGGCCTTTCTGGCCTAAGGGAAAAACATAACATACAGCACAGTCCATGTTGTTGCGGAGATCCGCCCGCTCAGGAAAAAAATCAACATACGATGGTTCAGGTTTCCTTATCAGGACACAGCACTGAAGTTCCACTCTCCAGGCCTACGAACACTGAATGCCTCAGAAGGCCGACTATTTACACTCACCGGCCACTTTATTAGGTACACCATGCTAGTAACGGGTTGGACCCCCTTTTGCCTTCAGAACTGCCTCAATTCTTCGTGGCATAGATTCAACAAGGTGCTGGAAGCATTCCTCAGAGATTTTGGTCCATATTGACATGATGGCATCACACAGTTGCCGCAGATTTGTCGGCTGCACATCCCAAAGATGCTCCATACAAGGCAGGATGGATCCATGCTTTCATGTTGTTTACGCCAAATTCTGACCCTACCATCCGAATGTCGCAGCAGAAATCGAGACTCATCAGACCAAGCAACGTTTTTCCAATCTTCTACTGTCCAATTTCGATGAGCTTGTACAAATTGTAGCCTCAGTTTCCTGTTCTTAGCTGAAAGGAGTGGTACCCGGTGTGGTCTTCTGCTGCTGTAGCCCATCTGCCTCAAAGTTCGACGCACTGTGCGTTCAGAGATGCTCTTAGGCCTACCTTGGTTGTTACGGGTGGCGATTTGAGTCACTGTTGCCTTTCTATCAGCTCGAACCAGTCTGCCCATTCTCCTCTGACCTCTGGCATCAACAAGGCATTTCCGCCCACAGAACTGCCGCTCACTGGATTTTTTTTCTTTTTCGGACCATTCTCTGTAAACCCTAGAGATGGTTGTGCGTGAAAATCCCAGTAGATCAGCAGTTTCTGAAATACTCAGACCAGCCCTTCTGGCACCAACAACCATGCCACGTTCAAAGGCACTCAAATCACCTTTCTTCCCCATACTGATGCTCGGTTTGAACTGCAGGAGATTGTCTTGACCATGTCTACATGCCTAAATGCACTGAGTTGCCGCCATGTGATTGGCTGATTAGAAATTAAGTGTTAGCAAGAAGTTGGACAGGTGTACCTAATAAAGTGGCCAGTGAGTGTATATCCTAAACCACACCCTGAGGTGGAGATAAGGTGGACAACCTCCCAACCACACGTTAGCTGTGCACAAAAAACCCAGCCCAAAACATGGCTGATTAACCCCTCTCAGCACTTAGTTTGTTGGAGCAAAACTTCTAGGTTTCAAATCACTGAAGCTAATAGCCTCAGTGAAACATATCGCCTCTCCAGTACTTTGCCAGTCACAATGGATATGTCTGAAAAAAGCATGGTTTGGACACCATTTGAAATTGAAATTTATGGCTCTGTTTGAAGCATGTCCAAATCCTGTTTTCAGACAGAACCCCCAAAGCAGTCAGGAACTCCTATACCCAGTCTTAGAGACTTTACAGACTTAGAAAACATAGCTGTATTTGTATTTTTTTTACACCATTCTATGCCAATAAAAATGGGGTAGAAGTCTTTTTTTAAACATGCTAGGATCACAAAATGTCATATGGATTCATATGCATCAAAACATGTAAAGCTATATTTTAAAAAGAGGGTACATTACACAGTCACTGTTTATAAATCATGGCTGTAAAGTAGTGCTGACCTCTTCACAGAATTAAAGGGAACCTGTCACCAGGTTTTTACCAACTAATCTGAGAGCTGTATAATGTAGAGACAGAGACACTGTTCCAGCGATGTGTCACTTACTCGGGTGCTTGCTGTAGTTTTTATAATATCTTTGTTTTATCAGCAGGAGATTATCACTAGAGAAATAGTAATCCTGTTGCCAGGTAGTCCTTCAAAGTATTTAGCTCTGTATATCTCCGCCACCCACGTCTGATTGGCAGCTTTCTGCCTATGCACAGTGTAAATAGGGAGCTGTCAATCATTGGTATGGGAGGGGCTGTACACAGCTCAGTATTCAGAGAACTGCAGCAAATAAATTAGGGATTTTATCAAAATTACAGCAAGCAGTTCTGTAAGCGATACATTACTGGAATCAGGGTGTCTGCCCCTACATCAAGCAGCTCTTAGCTGGGGTAGCAAAAACCTGGTGACAGAATCAGATTCTCTTTAATAGTAAGCCTGTGTCTTTCAACGTTTTGATTTTCAGATATGATGTGAAAAATAAAACAGGGCCCCAAATTACTGGTCTTCAATAGTACTTGTATTTTCATATGGTTCAAAATAATTTTTTGGGACCCCCTGGGCCCACTATATTTTTTTTATATAGCACTGGCATAGATACAATTTCAAGCTCTTGGGCAACAGTGGAAAATTTGGAACATGGCCCCCTCATCACTCATAGGAACTTTGTGCATTTGTGCCTTATTTTGGTCTAATTTTTGGTGTTTTTCACCAGTTTTTGATTTGCGCCTTATTCTTCTTTGCATCTTTTTTTAAATTCTATTTTATATGTGTTCACCTGTTGTTATTTTGCGTCTGTGGTTCCTAGTTGTTTTTTAGCTGATTCATCAATTGCAACTTTTTAAAAAGTCGGAAAATTTGCTGAAAATGTTCTCCATTTTCCTCTTGAGTGATTTTATGTACACCAGAGTATTTAGGTGTAAATTTTGTATCATTTTTCAAAACTGCACTAAAAAAAAAAATCACAAAACAGGTAAAGACGAAAATAAAGAGCGTTTTGGACTTTGCGCAAAAGTTCATAAATCGCATGCGTCATTTTGAAGAATTTGGAGCAATGAACGTCAATGAACACCATAAGACAGAACGAGAATAGTGACTTAAGAAAAACTCAATGATGAGTGGGGTCTTTAGACTTTTCTGTGACTACATTTAAGGAACTTGTGGCCTCCATTATTAACCAGTCACAGTCATGCCTTTTATCCCATGTCGGGAAAAGGTCAGAGAAGATGAAATTTAGAGAATGTATCTCAATATTTTAACTTCATTGACCTTTTCCCTACAATCAATTATATTTGAATCCATTGTGAAATAAAATCCTCCTACACAATAAATGATGTCATAAATGAACTGTAGGCTCTTTAATAACAGCGTGGATGTGATGTGGTTAATGTAACTTCCCAAAGTTTTATAGAAAGGGTTCAAGTGAATATATCAAACGGAAATGTCTGAAACCTGCTGGTTTCACAATTCATGAATGACGATTGAAACATTAAAAACGTGGGCAGAACCTGATGACTATGTGGTTTGCTAATACCTAAAAGTCACTAGGTTATTGTGCAGCAATATTCAAATTTATCATAATGTTATTGTTTCATTAAATATTGCAATTAAAGTGAAAAATAAAGGAAAATTATTTTACTATATTACCATAAGTCTTGTGGCACACGGAATACTAAACGTAAAATCTGCAGTCTACAGAAGGCACTGCTCATATCAGTTACAGCCATTTTTTCTAGGTCAAAACCTGAAAATCATAATGATAATTCTTAAAAAAAACAAAAAACATGATACATGATATTATTTTTCATATAGAAGTCACTGTGGCAAGCAGATGATGTTCTATGCATGAGCTGAGTGACATCACCACTCTTCAGAGTCTCCAGAGCTCTCTATGTTCTATGCATGAGCTGAGTGACATCACCGCTCTTCAGAGTCTCCAGAGCTCTCTATGTTCTATGCATGAGCTGAGTGACATCACCGCTCTTCAGAGTCTCCGGATCACTCTATGTTCTATGCATGAGCTGAGTGACATCACCGCTCTTCAGAGTCTCCGGATCACTCTATGTTCTATGCATGAGCTGAGTGACATCACCGCTCTTCAGAGTCTCCGGATCACCCTATGTTCTATGCATGAGCTGAGTGATATCACCGCTCTTCAGAGTCTCCAGAGCTCTCTATGTTCTATGCATGAGCTGAGTGACATCACTGCTCTTCAGAGTCTCCGGATCACTCTATATTCTGATGATGATGATGTTCGTCCTTCGTTTTCGAAGATGATCATGACTTCAGGGTTAGAAAAGAATTAGTAGTTATGGGTCCGGAGGTGGCTGATGAGTCCAATCCGGGCCCTGAAGGTTCGCCCACATAATTGACATAAGGAAGCATATGTGGTCAGTACACCAGATTCTACTTGTGCCTTGCATACAGCGCGCTTTCTTTTTGCGTCAAAGATTTTCCTATCTTCAGCTGCACATGCTCCTGAGGTGATCCTGCCCCGCCAACCTGGACGATCCAGGGCAAGCTCTTCCCATTCATTGGTGTTGACTTCTAGGTTTTTGAGAGACACCTTAAGGCAGTCTTTATAGTGTTTCTTCTGCCACCCAACTGCTCGCTTTCCTTGGCACAGTTCTCCGTACAGCAGTTGTTTCGGTAGTCGGCTGTCAGGCATTCTAACCACGTGTCCAGCCCACCTGGCTTGGACTTTCAGCAGGAGAGTGTAAATGCTGCAGAGCCCAGTTTGTTCCAGAATTGCTGTGTCCGGGACATTGTCTTGCCACTTGATGTGGAGGAGTCTGCGGAGGCAACTCATGTGGAAATGATTAAGCTGTTTAGCATGCCGGCTGTAGACTGTCCAGGTCTTGCAAGCATAGAGAAGTGGGGTGAGGACCACCGCGCAGTAGACCTTCAGCTTGGTGGTAAGGCTGAGTCCCCTTCATTCCCAGATGTTCTTACGCAGTCTCCCGAAGGTGGCACTGGCTTTGGCGATTCTGTTATTAATCTCAGCATCTATGGTTACTTCACGGGAAAGTGTGCTGCCTAAGTAGGTGAAGTTATCAACTGCTTTGAGGTTTTGCTCCTTCACCATGATACATGGCTCCTTGTACAGTTTCTATGTTCTATGCATGAGCTGAGTGACATCACCGCTCTTCAGAGTTTCCGGATCACACTATGTTCTATGCATGAGCTGAGTGACATCACCGCTCTTCAGAGACTCCGGATCACACTATGTTCTATGAATGCGCTGAGTGACATCACCGCTCTTCAGAGTCTCCGGATCACTCTATGTTCTATGCATGAGCTGAGTGACATCACCGCTCTTCAGAGTCTCCGGATCACGCTATGTTCTATGTATGAGCTGAGAGACATCACCGCTCTTCAGAGTCTCCGGATCACACTATGTTCTATGTATGAGCTGAGTGACATCACCGCTCTTCAGAGTTTCCGGATCACACTATGTTCTATGTATGAGCTGAGTGACATCACCACTCTTCAGAGTCTCCGGATGACTCTATGTTCTATACATGTGCTGAGTGACATCACCACTCTTCAGAGTCTCCAGATCACTCTATGTTATATGCATGTGCTGAGTGACATTACCGCTGTTCAGATTCTCCAGATCACACTATATTCTTTGCATGAGCTGAGTGATATCACTGCTCTTCAGAGTTTCCAGATCACTCTATGTTCTATGCGTGAGCTGAATGATGTCACTGCTCTTCAGAGTCTCCGGATCACACTATGTTCTGTGCATGAGCTGAAAGATATTACCTCTCTTCAGAGTCTCTGGATCACTCAAAGTTCAATGCATGAGCTGAGAGACATCACCGCTCTTCAGAGTCTCCAGAGCTCTCTATGTTCTATGCATGAGCTGAGTGACATCACCGCTCTTCAGAGTCTCCAGAGCTCTCTATGTTCTATGCATGAGCTGAGTGACATCACCGCTCTTCAGAGTCTCCAGAGCTCACTATGTTCTATGCATGAGCTGAGTGACATCACCGCTCTTCAGAGTCTCTGGATCACTTAATGTTGTATGCATGAGCTGAGAGACATCACCGCTCTTCAGTCTCCAGAGCTCTCTATGTTCTATGCATGAGCTGAGAGACATCACCTCTCTTCAGAGTCTCCAGAGCTCTCTATGTTCTATGCACGAGCTGAGAGATATCACCTCTCTTCAGAGTCTCCAGAGTTCTCTATGTTCTATGCGTGAGCAGAGTGACGTCACCGCTCTTCAGAGTCTCCAAATCATTCCATGTGCTATGCGTGAGCTTGAAGTCTCTTTTACAGTGAAAGCCTATAGAGTCTTGTCCTGATGCTCCATAGAGTTACACTGTAAAAGCCAATTACTGGTCAGGTCACACAGATCGCAGTGTGACTCGGAGAGTGTGAAGAGCGGTGATGCTGACATCACTCAAAAGAGGCACTGGACACTGAGAAGACGGCAATAGATGAGAATATATTAAGACACTCACTAAACTACATACACATGTACATATATTTAGCGGGACAAGAAAAGTTCTTGGGAGGGCTTCTTAAAGTCTGCTAATTGTAAGACTTTCCCTATCTAAGAACTGCAAGACAGTCACAGACACAGTAAGCATAGTAACATACATACAGTACTGTGATGTAACTAGCCCTCACTAGAAGTCACATGCCACTGGTCACACACAGCACAACCAACGTCTGCTAGACATCAGATGTGACCTTCTCCAAAGTATATGTACTAAAATCATACCCTGAATTCATTGCAATACCTTAATTACAGGTTCATGTCAAAATTATAGTCATGTAAAAATGAATATGACAGGCAAACTAATACTAATGGTCTTGGATCAAGGGTTATATTCTCGACAGTATTGTAGCCCTATTAAGACGTTGTATAAAATGTAGCCACATTACAGTGGTATAAAGTGATGTGAACTTTTTTTTCTATATTTCCATGAAACAGTTGCAAAGAAAGCCCCTTGTCGTCCATTAAGTGGGACCCCAACAATCACAGGAATGAACAACTAAGCGCTCCGGGCCTTTAATGTACATTAGAGATTTAAAAAAGTTTCATTTACTCTAAATCCTATAAAACTAAATCGGACTACAATGATCATATTATCTTCCCATTGGCTTTAATATAAGAGTCATCATCACTTGAGTGAAACGATCAATTGATATTGAAGAAGTCATTCTGTTTCAGGCTTACTTATAAGGCGCATCCATATTATACACATGTTTTGTAACATATTAATCTCTTCCGACATGCCGAGCCAAGGCGCCACTTCACTACCAAACAACCAACCGTTTCCTATTCCCAAAGAAATATAAATTATAACTTTTGAGCTTTCCTGGCACCATTTTTCCGGAGGTAAGTGGTTCATCTATTGGCCATATAACTCATTTGCTAAGCCAGCACTGCTTGTAATGTGAAAGTGTAGGAGAGAGACTTAGGTCCTCTCTCAGACTCATGCAGTTGGCAACAAATCTTTAATTGATCGATTAACATAAATAAGATGACTTATACTTTCCTTACGACATGGTAGCTCATCCCAGAGACATTATCAAAATTAAACTTGGTCCATCCAAACAAGTTTTCAAAACTGCGACGAGGTTGGAACTTTAGCTGAGATCTAGGCTAAGGTCTCAAAATGTCAACAACTTGTTCGAAAAGCTAATAGGAAACTATGAATGTAATGAAGCCGTATACTATATCAGTATGGAAGAATATATGTCAACAAGTATGCCATTTTTCTTATCAACGGCATTCAGGCTCAGATGGGCTATTTCCCAGAGTGACGAGATAGATCCCATAGACCTACTGCACAAATGTAATGTTCACAGAAGACTCTATGGACTCCAGGGACAACTTACTTCTATTTCGTACATAATGAATATGTTTAGTCCATTGTTCGTCAAAAAACATAAGTTACCAACAAAAGGTGTATGAGGTCTCTACAATCAATGGACTCAATAAGTAATTTCATAGTTTTATATCATGATAATAATAAAGATATGGTGACATCAAAATGATCAGAGTAGACAGTAGAGACCGGGTACAGCAGAATAACTTTCTTCTTATGGAAACATAATAAAACAGATCTCAGAATTACGATAATTCTTTTTTTTCTGGGAGAATGCATACAGGAGAAGAGGCCGATAAGCAAAAGTGAACTCCTTTTCCATTTGCTATTTCATCCCCCTACAAGCAATTCAGTAACAGGAACCTGTTCTTCTTCTTTCCATATCATGTAGATGAGATAAAGTGTCATTCTAAGGGCTCATTCAGACTTCAGTGATGTTTCTTCTATACAAAAGACTGGCAAAGTTCTCTCAAACAAAGATGAAAAGTGGACAGCACTTGGATGGCACACGGATAGCATCCAAGTGCTGTCCTTTTTTCCCCCCAGACTCATTGACGTCCATTGATTAGTTTGATACGTGAGTTGGGTCCAAATTGTACATGTCTCCATGTTTCGGTGCAGATCACTCGGTCCACAATTCTCCCCTCTCAGACTTGTTCACAATATAATATCTATTGAAAGGGCAAGTGATTCCCACTAGGGTAGATCCACACAACTGCTTTCTATCCATTTGAGAGAAACAGTCTGATCAGACTTTGATCAGAGTGGCGCCAGTTTTTCTCCACTTACCCCATTCAGTCAGTCCATGAAATTCGGACAACACTCGGATGTCATTTGAGTGAAGTCCGATGTTTTTTCACGGACCCAAAGGCTTGCATTGCCATTTTGATCTGATACTCGGATCAAAATTTGACATGTCTCCAATTTTTTCCTTGGACTGCTCGGTCTAAGAAAAAAAATTGGACCGTGCACAGCCCCATAGAATATCATGGGCACTAGTACTATACAAAAACAAGGGAAATTTCTTCCTGCTCCTAAGATAAAATTCAAGAATTCTTTATTTGAAAAACATTAAAATTCCATAGAAATTCTGGGACATAGAATATCAGACAGTCCAAATGAGCAACGCATTTCGATCACCGAGGTGATCTTTGTCAGAGCTTTGACAAAGATCACCTCGGTGATCGAAACGCGTCACTCTGGCACCCCACAATTTGAGCAATATCACATATTATATTGATGATATATTTTATACCACTGATCTAAAGTATTAATTGGGAAAGGTAAAAAAAGATGATGGAGTTTCGAGCTAAGTACTTGTGTGATTGTGGAGAAAACCCGACGACCCGAAGAACATCAACAAGGGAATTTGTGTTTCCCTAATTGAATATTAATGATGTTATTCCGAATCTGATGGTTTTAATCTTTGACATCCATTTAGGATGAACATTTCGTAAATCTATAAAGATTTTTGCTATATTTACCCTTAAATTTTGTCAACCTCAGAAACAGGTCAAGCATGGTCAGGTACGGACTGGGGCTGAAATTTAGCCCTGGCTTTTGAAATCACACAGGCCCATTTTGTCCTCATCCCGATGAACCAGATGGGATATATTACTAATATTACTCTGGATGGAGGAAAGGAAGATTTTCTACAAGACCAATATTTCTAATGATGCCCGTGGCCTGCTGGGGCAAGTGACGGTGCATCACAACTCTTAACAGTATGGATGTCTTGAGAACACCGATTCTGTTAACAACGTAGCAGACAAGGCAGCCCATGACCAGACAGGCCCTTCTGGCATTTGCCAGAATTGCCAGATGGCCAGTCCAGCCCTGAGCATGGTCATTGGGTTCTGTAAAGATAGACCATCAAGACTTTATGTCAAAATTAATGTTAAATAGTTGTATTTTTTGTCTCAAAAGGAAACCTGAAAATAAACCCATTTTGCTGGAAATACCTGATTTGCACTACGTTCTACTGTTGGGTATAAATGTATTCATTTTCAGACTGGAGGCTAGTGGACAAACGTATTAATTTTCAGACTGGAGGCTAGTGGAGAGTCTTTCTTTGATGGCATGTCATGGATTCCTCGAATAAGACTAAGTGGAGTTTGGCTCTTAGCTAATGTCCACCTGTTTGCTTGTTCTTCATCTAGAACAAACAGGAACCTGAATGTCAGAGAAAAACCTGCCTAACCTCATAATCATTCATAGATGGCAGGAATGTGACACTACGAGCAGTCAAGTGTAAGACATCATCACGACAAGGTCTCATCAGTTTGGAGAGAGCAGAGAACAGACACTTGTGCTCACGCTGCGGTCGGTATAAAGTCTCCTGGCACGGAGACGATCATTGTGACCTACTGTAACTCGTAGGGTGGAATATGCACTCGTTTGACCTGAACTGCTGATAGGGTTCAAAGGGTTTCTATGTATTGATTTCGGTAGGACTCATATAACAGGGGACATGTAGTGCTCACACTTGTCACCGATCAGTGATAACAGGATTTATACATATTTTGCTTGTCTATAATATATAGATCAGATAAGTCCACAGCTCTTCATGGAGTAATATCTAGGATACACTATAGAATATATAGCGGATGGTTATGAAAAATGACCCAGGAGCTGTGATCAGGAACTATTCTGCTCTAATTAAATAATCATTTTATAGAATAACATTCCGGAATCTAACTTTTCAATAAATCTCAAACTTCCTTTTATTTCTTAATACAAAAAAAAAAAATTCTCTTGCAACATTTTCCTTGACAGAACATGTCAGTGTCTGTCCTGATTGCAAATCGCTCAGACGCGCACGTGGGTTCCCCAAAAATTCACTTCCTAAATCGCTTTTAAATCATGTGACCCGAGAAGTGAAAACTCTGCAAAGTATTCCTGCTGATTCACGTGAAGAATGTGATTTGTGACGTCACGGGCCAAAAAAAAAATCAAAAAATTTTGATTTAAACTTCGGTGTTTGATTAGAGGCACATTTGTCGTATGAGAATAATAGACTACAATGTATCCCTAAAATAAATTATATAAATATTGCTATATATTTCTAATTTCCCAAATGTAGGCACCTTCCAGTTCTTATTGCCACAGTCATATTTTATCATTACGCATAATAATAAAAAAATGAGTTTATGTATTATTTTTGCTATGATCAGGATGATTTATGGCATAACATTTTGGTATGTTTGGTGTTTGCCTGATCAGGTGGGGGGAATGTATCTGTGTCTATACAGTTGTGCAGAATTAAACAGCAAAGAGAATACATAGAAAATAATATTCATATTATGTAACCGCAATCTTTAATCTTTGTTCACTTTAGATAATCTGGCTAATCTGTCATTACAAATACATCACCCGAGACATTACTACATTACAAAATAGGTAACGTGATACTGAGAAAACCAGTCTGCTGCAATCAGGCTGTAACCTGGACACACTGCATCCCATATCAGCCCCATTACTGACTGGTGTATATCACGTATCACAGAAACACCCTGACCAGTAACGACCACGCTCTTCAGTACATTACATACCGACCTCACTCCAGGCCTAGTGACCAGTCTCCTGTCCTCAGAACATCGTCCTGAGCAATGTGTAGTCTGAAGAACCTACATATCTCCATTTAAAGTCTCATTCATAGGTCAATATTTTTCATCAGTATTTCATCAGTATTTGTATGCCTTAACCAGGAGTGTCTCTGAGGCCTCATTCACACACCAGTATTTGGTCAGGATTTCATCAGTATTTGCACAAGTTCAGTATTTGGTTAGTAGTTCACATCAGTAGTGGTCAGTATTTCATAAGTATTTGCACGCATTCAGTATTTGATCAGTATTTTACCTAAGTATATGTAAGTCATAACCAACAGTGTCTCTGAGGCCTTATTCACACATCAGTATTTGGTCAGTATTTCAATAGTATTTGCCCACATTCAGTAATTGGTTAGTCGTTCACATCAGTATTTTACTATTTGCACACATTCAGTATTTGGTCAGTATTTAACCTAAGTATTTGTAAGTCATACCCAACAGTGTCTCTGAGGCCTTATTCACACATCAGTATTTCATCAGTATTTGCACACGTTCAGTATTTGGTCAGTATTTTACATCAGTATTTGTAAGCCAAAACCAGGAGTGGAACAATCAGAGGAAAAGTATAATAGAAACATATGCACCACTTCTATATTTATCACCCACTCCTGGTTTTGTATTACAAATACTGATGTAAAATACTGACCAAATACTGCTAGTGTGAACATGGCCTACAACACAGAACAGGAGTCAATCTTTCAGTTACAGTTTTTCTCTGTAAGTTTCACTCCTGGTTTTGGCATACAAACGCTGATGGAAAATACTGACCAAATACTGATGTGTGAATGAATCCTAATGATTAGTGTTGTAGCCCACAATAAGGCCTCATTCACACATCAGTATTTTGCATCAGTGTTTGTATACCAAAGCCAGAAGTGGAACTTAGGCCACATTCACACGTTCAGTATTTGGTCAGTATTTACATCAGTATTTGTAAGCCAAAACCAGGAGTGGGTGATAATACAGAAGTGGGGCATATGTTTCTATTATACTTTTCCTCTGATTGTTCCACTCCTGGTTTTGGCTTACAAATACTGATGTAAAATACTGACCAAATACTGAACATGTGAATGTGGCCTTACAGAGAAAAACTATAATTGAAAGATTGAAACCTGTTCTGTGTATCTGAGACACTGCTGCAAATACTGATGAAATACTGATGTGTGAATGAGCAGTACAGTACAGCTGATCACTTGCTCTTCATTCTCTCACCCCAGTGTATTAGAACACTGGTATAGCGTTAAGAAAAAAGTGTATAGAATCTTGAAATAACACAAGTGCAACAATGTTGCAAAATTGTAAACAAAAGCCTAGAAAATACAGAATACTATGGATCATGTAGCAAATACATCCAGTCATTTACTCTGGAAAGTAACATTTGGTTATGTAAAGTCAAGTTAAGGGGGTACTCTGATCATAATATGTCATTGGGAATCTGGGGTCCCACTAATATTCAGACTGAACTGGTCAATGCTGTGATCCATGTTATATTAATTATCAGCTGGGGTCACATTTCCCAGACCTCCATCATATCTAACAGATAAGTTATTAAATAACCAGAAACCCCCTTTATATCACATGCAACAGAAGGGAATTAAAGTGCCAATGTGTCTGAGTAATAGAATGTAATAGAATGTAAGAAGGTGGATGTCACTGACCTGCAATGGTTGTCAGTCAGTAGGACAGGCGTGCTATCTTGCAGCTCAGTAGTAGTCAGCCATAAGCTGGCAGCAGAGTCCAGACTGGAGGGGATAGTGTCCACTTAAAGCTGCAGCTGTCACATGAAGTGAGGACACTTCAGTCTCCACTATTCTGTCACTGTGCCTCTTCCCTCTCATCAGACCCTGCCAGTACTACTGTCAAGCTCTCCAATGTGTGTCACTCCCCTTCCCTGTGTCAGATCCTCCCTCTCCCCACCCCAAACCCTCCTAGGCTCTGGAGAGAGCACATTACTGACTGTCCTATCTGCACTGAACTATCAGCCCCTGACTGTCTGATCCCAATACTTGTAGGGTGCCCCGAGCAATTCCAAAATTTGTCAAATAAAGCTGATTAGAAGATGCTGCCACCTACTGGCTTATAAGTTTCTTTCTTTAATCAAAATTGACATTTATATAAATATATAGCAGATAGAGAGATGGCGGAACATATGCTCTGGACCCCCTTGGTGCCGGAGGGCAGTCACCCTGTTTTGTCCGCGCTATTTAACTAGAAGAGAAAAGAACAGACTCCTGTCCATAATGTGATCAGAAAAGATAACAATGCTTTATTGATTCGCAGTACGTTACAATAGAAAACATCTAAAAATATACAGGGATACTATATATAGAAGACAGAGAACCTAATGGTAATCCAAAGCAATAAGTGTCATGTGAACGTAGTACATAAGATGTAGCTATCAGGAAATGACATGTGTATGGTTAGAACTGCAGCCTTGTAACGTGGGGGTCCTGGGTTCAAATCCCACCAAGGACAACATCTGCAAGGAGATTGTGTGTTCTCCCCGTGTTTGCCTGGGTTCTCCAGTTTCCTCCCACACTTCTGATAGGGGATCTAGATTGTGAGCCCCAATGGGGACAGGCATGGTAAAATAAATATATCATGCATATACTCAAATGTGCCTCAATGGAACTTGTCATGTGAAAAAACACTATTAGCCTCAGGTATGGGGTTAATCTGCAGGTTAATAGTATTCTGATCCGCCTGGCGCCTGCACTTAGACCCTCGATCTGACCGGGTAGGTGCTCGGATTCAATATTGGCATCGCCTACACCGAAGAAAAAAAGGAAAACATCCGGCGCTTACAAGTTAATGAAAAATTAAAAATGACTTTATTGTAGAAAAAATAAGTTAGAAATCCAACATATGAAAGACAAGGAATCAATGACAATCACGGTGTGTATTCTTAATTGTAGCACTGTAAGAACACATGCTGTGTTCGAGACGCGTCAGTTACTGCTTTGTCTTTCATATGCTGCATTTTTTACTTATTTTTTGCACCATAAAGTGCCTTTTTCATCCACTTGAGAGTGACTGATTTTTACCTTTTTCTCCCACAAAATTACATAAATTATGGAAGATGTCATGCCATACAGATTAAACTATCAGGACTCGGAGTCCCCTGGACAAGCGTTTTGCTTGGTTTCCTCAGAAGAGCTAAGTGAACCAGCCAACTGAGCTCTGCTGCATCAGTCACACTCATCCACGGTGTATTGACTAAAAGCAGAGGAATCTGACACTGGTAAGAGTTCCATCCGAGTGTCAGCTTAGTGTGATCCGATGAGAAAATCGTAGCTCAGATGAGAAGATTGAGAACTAAATTTATCCTCCTTCTCCATTCTGTGAGCCCAGGAAAATGGGACTGCACTCGGATGTTATCCGAGTGCAGTCCATGATTTCCATGCGCCCATAGGCTTGAATGGGTGAGTGGCATCCGATTTGCCTGCAGATTGCAGCATTCTATGATTTTTTGTCACGCGACTCGGTATGAGAAAAAAACGCAGATCTGCCCTGCCCCATAAAATAATGATAATATGAGTGCTATCCGATAAAACATAAGATAGTACTCAGCCAATGTATACACTCGTGTGAGCGAGTCCTAATATTAATCTGATTTTTATAACACCCCCTCTCAGTGCCAGAATGGGACTCAAATTCATGGCTGACAATTGAAAGCACAGTATGTGTGCTCCATATTGTGCCTCCACATAGTAACAATGTCCACTCCGTGCCTCTAAATAGTAATAGTGGCCCCTTCTGTGCCTCCACAAAATAATAGCTCCCCTATTGTGCTTCCATATTGCTATATTGCCCTCCTATGCCTCCATATAATCATTGTTCACCCTTTGTACTAGTAATAAAGCCCCCTATTTGCATCCATATAGCAGTAGCTTCCCTTTTGTGACTCCATATAGTAATAATACCCCCCTGTGCCTCCATTTAGTAATAATGCAACCCTGTGCCCCCATAGTTATAATGCCTTCATATAGAAATAGTGCTTCCTTGTGGAACGCCCGGTAGGGCCATGGGGTACTTGATACCGGGTCCGGTACTTAAAGGGGATGTGTTACGGCGGCGACGGCGACCCGGTCCGTGGCCCTGGGCGCCCAAGTAAAAGGGAATGTCTTTAAGGGGATTTTGTGAATAAAGTTTGTTCGTGACGTCACCTGTGGTTCTTGGTCAGTGATGACTGACGCTGCTTAAAGGGGTCCTCTGGGGTGATGTTATGGCAGCAATTATGATATGACTTCCCACAGGTGAAGCAGGGTCCCCAGGGCTCCCGGTGTAGTAGTGTCAGGTGGTAGGTGGTGTAGAAAGAAACAAAGGACACATGGTTGCAGTCTCTTTAACTTTGTACAGCCACAGTCCAGGGTACCGGATCACAGATGCTGGTATGGTCCGGCCGGCTTGGACTCGAATCTGGAATCCCTGTAACCAGGTGGGATTGGAAGCCTTCCTACTAGCGCTGTGGTGTTGTAGTCCCTTGCTGCCTTAGGCCTCACACAAGGTCCTCACGTTATCTCTCTGTCCTCCTTTAGGTAGGACAATACTTGACAGGTAACTCGAGCCTTTTTACAAGATCTCTATCAGGACCCGGGATCTATCTGCTACTGTGTCTTCAGGTGTAAGGTGGACAGGTAACTTGCAATCTGCTGTCCCGCCGGTTTCTGCTGCGAGATGTAGAATACTGCACAACCTCGGTCTTCCGGCTACCGGTATCTGCGCTCAGCGTGGAGGAAGCCCAGTTGCAGCTTCTCTCTCCAGCTCTTAACGTCACCTTTAGTTTACCTCTGTGCCTCATACAGTTATAAAGCCTCCATACAGCGTATGTATGTGCTCTATGCTCCCATGTGGTAATAGTGCTCCCTCTATGCCTTTAAATATTCATAGTGTCCCCATCTAAGCCCTCATATAGTAGTAGTTCCTCCTCTGTGCCCTAATATAGTAACAGTGCCCCAATTGTACCTTTATATATGTAGCTATAGTGCCCTTTTGTCTCCACATAATGAAGTGCCCAGCTATGCTCCCAGATAGTATTAGCACCCCATTGTGCCTCCACAGAGCTACAGTGCCTCCTTTATGCCTCCATATTGAACCCACACCCCTTTGTGCCTTTATAAAACAGTGGCCTCCTCTGTAACCCCAGATAGTCATAGTGTCTCCTTTATGCCTCTGTAGAGCAGTAACACCCCCTTTTGGGCCTAATAGTAGTAATAGTACCCCCTTTGTGCTTCCATATTGTAATAGTATCACCCTGTGCTACCATATAGTAATAATGTTTCCTTTGTATGCCTATTTAGTAATGATACTCCCTTTACGCCTCCATTCTTCCATATAATTATCATGCCCCCTCTGTGCCTCTATGTACAAATAGTGCCTCCATTTAGTAATTGTCATGGGTTTACCGCGACAGAGAGGAGCCAGAAGACCGCAGCGTCTGATTTCTCCTACTCCTGCACTGTTTAGAAGCACTTCACCTTCATATTAAACGGTGCAGTTTTATTTTAGCACTGCAGGGGTTAATCTGCTCCATTGAGAGCTCTTGGAAGCTTTCCTGCTTTAAGGCTCTCAGCTGTTCACTGTTAGCCACTCCCCTCTCCAACATATTCTGTGCCTTGGCAAGCACTCATTGTCAGAGGTAGTTTATGCTGCATGGTTAGGAGATGGTGGTTTGTTGTTGTTTGAGAAGGCGTTTGGTGGATTTATCTGTTGGTGGATTTATCTGAGACTGTTGCATGGTTTCAGTTGTGTGCTAATACCCTCCTTCTCCTACTTTGGTTTTACCCCATCCCTCTCTCCCCGGTGTTTACCTCTGTTGTTTATGTGAGTATATTTGTATAATTGGTATTTATTCTTTATCCTTGTTTGTATTACCTTGCTATTCTGGTTGGTGTATTATGGTACATTACTACTCCCCTCTTCGCTGGGTACGGAAAGGTTACAGAATGAGGGCACATTAAGGAGCTAAGGCATGGCACTTCACCATCAGAAGTTATCTGGGGAACAGGGTGAGCTAGGGCACCCCTAGCGTTAGGGTCAGGGAAGGAGCCCCTGATCCCATGACACCCGACAACAGAGTCGTGACAGCTGTCTAATAATCAGGAAATGTAGTCCTGGCAGTCTGCATATACATCAGATTGATCACAGTGGCACACGCTGTGTGATAGATCTTGCTAGAAGTTAGACACCTATCTCAGATTTACACTAACTTTAATTTGGGATCAGGGAAGGAGCCCCTGGTCCCGAAAAACCCAACAACAGAGTCATGACAGTAATAGTGATATTATTGTACCTCTGTATAGTTATAGTATTCCTCTCTATGTCTCAATATGATAATAGTCCACCATTATATCTTCACATAGCAATAGTGCACACATATGCCCCCAGATAGTAACAATACCCCTTAGTGCCTCCATGTAACAGTAGTGCCTCCTTTATGCCGCCATATAGCAATAGTGCTTCCCCTATGCATCTATATAATGATAGTGGCCCCTTCTGTACCTCCATTTACTGTACCTATTTTGTTCCTCCATATAATAGTAGTGCCCCCTCTGTGTCTCAGTATAGTAATCATGGCCCCTGTGTGTGCTATGGGGTTACCGTGACAGAGGGAGGCCAGGACATTGTGGTGTCTGATTTCACGTACTCCTGCACTGATTAGAAGCACTTCACCATCATATTAAACAGTGCAAGTTTCTGTTAGCAGTGCAAGGGTTAATCTGTTCATTTGAGAGCTCCTGGAGCTTTTCTGCTTTGATGAACTCAGCTGTTCAGTGTTGGCCACACCTCTATGCTATATTTACTCCCTCTGGCAATCAGGGATGCCAGTGTTAATTTCATACTGCCTGGTTATGGAGTTTGAAGTTTTGGTTGTTTGAGGTGGTATTTGAAGTGTTATTCAGAAAACTATTGCTTGATGATTTATGTGTGTGTATATCCTCATCCTCTCCTATTTGGTTTTTACTTCCCGGTGTTCCACTCTGTTGTTTGTGAGTGCATATTTTTATGATTGGTATTTTCATTTATCCCTGTACGTCTTCCCCTGTTAGTCTGGTTTGTGTATTCATATACAATACAACTCTCTACCTCCCCAGGTGGGGGAGAAAGAGAAAGGTTCATTTAGGAGCTCAGCAAGGCATGTGGCCCTAGCATCTTCACCATCAGAAGTAATCTGGGGAGCAGGGATAGCTAGTGCACCTCTAGCTTTAGAGGTAGGGAAAGAGCCCCTAACTCAGGGAGATCCTGCAACAGTGCCATGACAGTGTTACTCTATAAAGTAGTAGTTACCTCATTGTGACTCTATGACGTAATAGTGCCTACATTGTGCTTGAATCAACATTTGGGTTGCTAGACTGAATGACAAAGCAGGAGGTCGGTGTTCTCTGCTCGGCCACATTTTTAACAATAGCACTTGGAGATGGGTGTAACAATGGTGGTTGCAGAGTGTGACCGCCACCGAGCCTTTAGGTGCATCTGAGGAGGTGTATTACTATCTGAGACCTCTATAGCATATTGAATGTACATCCCATAAATGTCTGATACATGCTGATTCCTTTTTCCACAAGCCTCTCCTACTGGAAGGATGAAAGTCCCTGTTCAAACTCCAGAACGGGTTTAGATTCTGCATGCAGCTCCCTCCATTGTACTTTACATGAGTCCCATGCTGTTTAATTAAATGAACAGTTTTCTTTTTTTGAGTTCTGGTCCCACTTGGATTTGAACCCCCAACCAATTTTTGGTGCAGATTTGAAGCAGATGTTTTAATGTTCTTTTTATAAGTACAGAAAGGTTTTGATTTTGCTGCTCTTGAAAATGCAATGGCATTTTTCTACATGCATTATTTTCAGCTCCACATAGAAGCTCATAGAGAAAAAAAATGCACAAAAACAGCAAATTCTCTAAATACTTGAAGCTGTGTACTATTAAAAAGAACCTGTTCGCACAATGTAATAATATAATTGACATAGCTGTTATGGGGCTGTAGTACAGATTACATTGATACATTTGGTAAAGAAATCCGCTTTGTGGCTCTTCTTTAATCACCATTTGATGTTTTCCGCTAATTAGATTTCGGTGCACAGGGGCCGGACTGGGCACTGGGTCTTCTCCTCTCGATCTAAAAGCAGACACCAAACATAATCCAAAATAATCATTGGGACCCCTCTAATTCCGTCAGCATCAGTTATGCAACAGATCTGTTTTGGGGATGAATTAGTTGTTCCAAAAAAAGAAATGGAATTATTTGTTCGAAATGTAAATGTAAAGCTTAACTAGACTCCAGTGGGACCCCCATCCAGAGTTCCTTCCTAATACATATGTCCCCCATTTTGCTGCTGTTCTCTAATGCCTAATAAAACCCCCCAGCATTCTACTCACCTTCCCCTGCTCCCACATCGTGCAGTGCCCTCTTCTTTAGCCGGCACAGAGGCTGGCAGCTGACATCGGCGTAACTGCCAAGGGCAACATATGATGTCACTCCTATGGATCAGCTGCTGGCCTGGTGTGCTGCATGTCTTTGAAATGTGAGGCATGTGTGTTCCATGTGTCTTGTATAAGCGCAGCATGTATGTGCAGCGCCCCCACTGCCGCAGGGCCGAGGGGTACCCGGTACCGGGCCTCTGAGTCTCTGCTCTGGGATTGTCACGGTGGCTAGACCCGGTCCGTGACCCTGCTGAGGGGCGCCCAATAATAGATGTGGATGATGGTGGTAGTGCGGTGCAGTGCCGGTAAATAACGAGGACACCAAGTTGCAGTCTCTTTACCTCTTTACTGAAGACTTCAGGATCCTCAATCCGGAATACGGTTAACCAGGCTGCGCAAGCCTGGCCGGTCCGATGGCACCTCCAGAGTTCCCTTCACAGGTGGAAATCTGTGCCTACCTTCTAGCGCTTGTGTGTTGTGGTCCTCCCCTGCTGTGCTCACGGGATAGTCCTCACAACTGTTGTGTCTGTTTCTCGTGTTCCCTCACAACTCGTTTCTGATGTTCTTCCACGTCCCCCAGATCTTATGGTTAGGACGCACCCGTATGACGGGGAGGCTCGGAGCTCTTCCGGGACTCTAGCGTCACCCCACTCCTGTTGTTACCCCCCCTGTGTCTTCCTGGGTCAATTGGATGAGACAGCCCGCCTATAACTGACTGTCCTGCCGTAGGTTTGAAGTTTGGCCTGGAGCTCTATACTTCCTCGGCGTTCCGGCCACCGGTTATGCGCCTCAATAGGATGTTGCCTCGTCTTACAGCACTACTCCTACTGGTATTCTCCTTATTGCGTTGATCTCGTTTCTCACTCAGCACAATGAACCTCGCTTCTTGTCCTTTCTTGGGGTACCACCGCTATATCGTGCAGGTGCGGTCCCGTAACGTTCTCTCTGTTTGCTAGGCCTCTGTCAGGATCCCACCCCTGACAGGGACCCCTCTGAATCTTCCCCTACAACACCCTCTGCCACAAGGTGTTGCCTGGTTCCAACCCAGTCAGCTTCTATCTAACTTTCTGCCTAAGCCCCAGTTTTACCAGATTGTGAGGAGTGGCCTAATACATAGAACCCTTAGCTCCCCCTGGAGGCCAGACTGTGAAGTGTATTGGTGACTGTGATACCTGGTCAGAAGAACTCCTTCAGTGCCATCAGACGTACCATAGCCCCCCCTTAGCGGCGGAGCATCAGTACTGCAACGACCAGGACTCTGGGGCGCTGCACTCCCCCCCGGTTAAATCCAGTACTCCTGGACTGGGAAGAAAACAACAATACATGTCAGCAAAAAGACATACAATTTTGAAAATGCAAGTACAAGTAAACTTTTTAACAGAGCTTCCCTTTATGGGAGGTGAGGACACTTGAACGTTACAAACATGGTTAAATACTTTAAATAACATACTATAAATAACTTTTCTTACCCAACCGGGTATTCTACTAAGTGCAAAATTTTTGAACAATAATTTAACATTGCCTTTAAGGACGTACTCGCTGAATCCACTAAAGACCTTCTTATAAAACATTATAAGGCTAATCAACTTTTCTGCATTCTCCTTCTTTACATCTGCAGGACCGCCTGTCCTATCTGCTCCAGGCCTACTGCCTCTCCTTTCTGTTACAGGACCGCCCCTTTCTGCCCGGGCCTACTGCCTTTCTACTACTATACATGGTATAGAACTTATCATCCATCTTTCAGTTCAGGATTACTGAGCCATCTCTATATGGCTCCTAGGAGGACTCACTGACTAACCCCGTTCGGGTTCACTTTCTGTCCTCATTCTTTTATCAACATCATTAAACATTTCTCACAATAAACTAGTTAGCTACATTTAACTTCTTCTTTTCAAGACATTATTGCCATTTAACCATCTTAAGGCAACACTGTTCATAAGTGCAAAATGTGAACATTCCATTTAAGAGGGGACCAAGTCTCTATGAGGTAGTGCAACTTCTCAAGCTGCAAGTCTGTTCGCAGTAAGGACTCCGGTGCTGGTTCCAAGACCAGTGTCTTCGCAAAGAGTCCTTTCCTTGTGTAAAACCAGTAGAGAGCACCTTTAAGAAGGTGCAAACTATGTACAAAAAGTTTGTAATCATGCATTGTTCTTGATTCAGCAGTTCTTGATAACTTGTGCAAACAGGTAGAAAACAAAAAGCAAAAGAAGGGATCCCGGGTAAACAAAGGGATCCCTTTAAGAGTTAACCCTGATCGGGTTGTAGCAGCAAAAACAGCAAAAAGACAATCAGTTAACTATTTACATTATGAAGCATTCTTGCTTACTCAGTTTCTGGCTGCGCAGGGGGCGGTCTCCTTCCTGCGGCTGATGCGGTGTCAGTGTCAAGGGTTGGTCTCTCGGGTGCAGTCAGATCACCCGGTGTCTGGATTCGAAGGCTAACCCTGGCTGCAAGCTCGGTAGCCGCAACAAGGCGTACAGTAGCAATAGTAACAAGATCTGTCAGGTCAGGATCAGTCATGGTCGGGACAACAGGTGACACCCCCTCAGGCCCACATCGCTGGACGTTCCGAGCTCACCATCCTTGCGCACTCCGGTGGCGGGTGTAGGTCACCTGGTCCCCCCTTTGCAATAGTGGGTCTCCATATTGATCGCGGCAGGGAGTCTTCACGTTATAACTAGTAACGAAGATGTCAGTCGGTAGTCCCGGTTCCTGTATGGAGCCCCAACCCCGCTTTGGGTGAAAGGCCAGCACAGTTCCCCGCTTTACCGCGTCCTTCCTGCCGTGCGCAGGCTTTGGGCGCCGTACGGTTAGTGGATCAGTCTGTCCGGTCTCTTTCCGGTTCTTCCAATATAGGATCAGACATTGTTTATATTGTTCCCAGGTGAGCACAGCAAGGATGAAGCCTTCCTCCCGAGCTCCTTCTGGCCCGGTCCAGGGGGTGTCCCACTGGAGGATCACCCCTTCTGGGCTCACATCTATGGGTTCCCCCATCGTGGTCGGTAGTGGAGGTACCAGCTTCCCCATCATGTCGGGGGTAAGGATAACCCGCTCCACCGAGAGGAAACAGTTATTGCTGGGGTGAGGAGCGGTCACGGGAGCGGGAGCGGTCAGGGGAGCCGGATCGGTCAGGGGAGCAGAATCGGCCGGGGGAGTAGGGGCGCTTTCCATACCTGCGCCTGATGTGATTCCACCGGTGTCGATCCGTTCCGCCGACAAGGACACTGGAATCGGCTGCAGCCCGGACCGCGGTTCCTCCGAGATGGCCTCTTGATGTGGCTCTGCCCTCCATGGCTCCGTGGTTGGGATAGGTAGGCTCAGCTCCTCCGTCGGCGGCTCCAAGGAGTTCAGATCCTTCACCGGCGGTGGACGCGAGTCCGCCTCTGGTGGGTGAGGGCAAGCCGGGATCACTTCGCCGTCGCTCGGGCACTTGCTGCTCATCGTCGCTGCCTGGCATTCGGCGGCAACGCATGCACCTGGCTCCGCCATTTCTCCTAGGTCGAGCTCCTTCTTCGGCTCGTTCCCGCCGTTGCAAATCAGGGGGCGGTTCTCCTCTGCTGCTGGGCAGGTCATCATCTCGCAGCAGAAGTCGGAGGGGACGGTCGCTACTTTTGGCGCCGCTTTGGTGGTCTCATCCCATGGCACGCCCCTCTTCTTCCTCTGCGCTCCCCGTGGTACTGCAATGGCGGCGGATCTTGGCGGGAACTTTTGGCGGCAAGTGACAATACACAGTCTTTACAATAAGTCACAGTCCAAGCACAATAAATCACAGTTCCAAGGCACACATGACCCGATTCTTCAGGCTTAAGTAGATCCTGTTCGTGACGCCAAGTTTGCAGCGCCCCCACTGCCGCAGGGCCGAGGGGTACCCGGTACCGGGCCTCTGAGTCTCTGCTCTGGGATTGTCACGGTGGCTAGACCCGGTCCGTGACCCTGCTGAGGGGCGCCCAATAATAGATGTGGATGATGGTGGTAGTGCGGTGCAGTGCCGGTAAATAACGAGGACACCAAGTTGCAGTCTCTTTACCTCTTTACTGAAGACTTCAGGATCCTCAATCCGGAATACAGTTAACCAGGCTGCGCAAGCCTGGCCGGTCCGATGGCACCTTCAGAGTTCCCTTCACAGGTAGAAATCTGTGCCTACCTTCTAGCGCTTGTGTGTTGTGGTCCTCCCCTGCTGTGCTCACGGGATAGTCCCCACAACTGTTGTGTCTGTTTCTCGTGTTCCCTCACAACTCGATTCCGATGTTCTTCCACGTCTCCCAGATCTTATGGTTAGGACGCACCCGTATGACGGGGAGGCTTGGAGCTCTTCCGGGACTCTAGTGTCGCCCCACTCCTGTTGTTACCCCCCCTGTGTCTTCCTGGGTCAATTGGATGAGACAGCCCGCCTATAACTGACTGTCCTGCCGTAGGTTTGAAGTTTGGCCTGGAGCTCTATACTTCCTCGGCGTTCCGGCCACCGGTTATGCGCCTCAATAGGATGTTGCCTCGTCTTACAGCACTACTCCTACTAGTATTCTCCTTATTGCGTTGATCTCGTTTCTCACTCAGCACAATGAACCTCGCTTCTTGTCCTTTCTTGGGGTACCGCCGCTATATCGTGCAGGCGCGGTCCCGTAACGTTCTCTCTGTTTGCTAGGCCTCTGTCAGGATCCCACCCCTGACAGGGACCCCTCTGAATCTTCCCCTACAACACCCTCTGCCACAAGGTGTTGCCTGGTTCCAACCCAGTCAGCTTCTATCTAACTTTCTGCCTAACCCCCAGTTTTACCAGATTGTGAGGAGTGGCCTACAACATAGAACCCTTAGCTCCCCCTGGAGGCCAGACTGTGAAGTGTATTGGTGACTGTGATATCTGGTCAGAAGAACTCCTTCAGTGCCATCAGACGTACCATAGCCCCCCTTAGCGGCGGAGCATCAGTACTGCAACGACCAGGACTCTGGGGCGCTGCATATGTGTCTAATGTATGAGCAGTGTGTGTATTGTACATGTCTAATGTATGAGCAGTGTGGGTAATATATGTGCAGCACCCCAGAGCCTGGTCGCTGCAGTACTGATGCTCCGCCGCTAAGGGGGGCTATGGTACGTCTGATGGCACTGAAGGAGTTCACCTGACCAGGTATCACAGACACCAATACACTTCACGGTCTGGCCTCCAGGGGGAGCTAAGGGTGCTATGTATTAGGCCACTCCTCACAATCTGGTAAAACTGGGGGTTAGATAGGAAGTTAGTCAGAAGCTGACTGGGTTGGAACCAGGCAACATCCTGTGGCAGAGGGTGTTGCAGGGGAAGATTCAGGGGGGTCCCTGCCAGGGGTGGGATCCTGACAGAGGCCTAGCGAACAGAAAGAACGTTACGGGACCGCGCCTGCACTTCATTGCGGCGGTACCCCAAGAAAGGACAAGAAGCGAGGTTTATTGTGCTGAGTGAGAAACGAGATCAACGCAACAAGGAGAAACACCAGTAGGAGTCATGCTGTAAGACGAGGCAACATCCTACTGAGGCGCGCAGCCGGTGGCCGGAAACGCCGAGGAAGTATAGAGCTCCAGGCCTAACTTCAAACCTACGGCAGGACAGTCAGTTCTAGGCGGGCTGTCTCACCCAAAATCACCTAAGCAGACACAGGGGGTAACATTTGGAGAGGGGTGACTCTAGGGTCCCGGAAGACCTCCGAGCCTACCCGTCATACGGGTGCGTCCTAGCCATATCATCTGGGGGGACGAAGAAGAACATCATAATCGAGTTGTGAGGGAACTTCAGAAACAGACACAACAGTTGTGAGGACTATCCCGTAAGCACAGCAGGGAAGGACTACAACACACAAGCGCTAGAAGGTAGGCACCGATTTCCACCTGCAAAGGGAACTCTGGAGTGCCATCGGACCGGCCGGAATCAGGTAGCCTGGTTAACCGAATTCTGGACTGAGGATCCTGAAGCCTTCAGTAAAGAGGTAAAGAGACTGCAACCTGGTGTCCTCGTTATTTACCGTGACCTACACCACACCACAACATCATCTCATTCTCAACTTTCACTGGACGCCCCTCAGCAGGGTCACGGACCGGGCCTAGCCACCGTGACAACCCCAGGACTGAGACGCAGAGGCCCAGTACCGGGTACCCCTCAGCCTTGCAGCAGTGGGGTCGCTCCATATGAGCAGTGTGTATTGTATGAGCAGTGTGTGTGCTGTATATGTCTAATGTATGGGCAGTGTGGGTAATATATGAGCAGTGGGTGTATTGTATGAGCAGTGTGTGTATTGTATGAGCAATGTGTGTGCTGTATATGTCTAATGTATGAGCAGTGTGTATTGTATGAGCAGTGTGCGTATTGTATGAGCAGTGTGTGTGCTGTATATGTCTAATGTATGGGCAGTGTGGGTAAAATATGAGCAGTGTGTATTGTATGAGCAGTGTGTGTATTGTATGAGCAATGTGTGTGCTGTATATGTCTAATGTATGGGCAGTGTGGGTAATGTATGAGCAGTGTGTATTGTATGAGCAGTGTGTGTATTGTATGAGCAGTGGGTGTATTGTATGAGCAGTGGGTGTATTGTATGAACAATGTGTGTGCTGTATATGTCTAATGTATGAGCAGTGTGTATTGTATGAGCAGTGTGTATTGTATGAGCAGTGGGTGTATTGTATGAGCAATGTGTGTGGTGTATATGTCTAATGTATGAGCACTGTATATTGTATGAGCAGTGGGTGTTTTGTATGAGCAGTGGGTGTATTGTATGAGCACTATGTGCGCTGTATGGGTCTGATGTATGAGCAATGTGTATACTGTATATGTCTAATGTATGAGCAGTATGGGTAATGTATGAGCACTGTGTATTGTATGAGCATTGTATGTATTGTATGAGCATTATGTGCGCTGTATGTGTCTGATATAAGCAATGTATCCACTGTATGCATCTATTATGTGAGCAATGTGTGTGTTGTATGTGCTGATGTATGAGCAGTGTGTGCTGTATGCGTCTAATATGTCAGTGCTGTGCAGTGCATGCATCTATTAAGTGTGTGGCATGTACAGTCATATGAAAAAGTTTGGGCACCCCTATTAATCTTAAGCTTAATGTTTTATAAAAATTGTTTTTTTTGCAACAGCTATTTCAGTTTCATATATCTAATAACTATTGGACACAGTAATGTTTCTGCCTTGAAATGAGGTTTATTGTACTAACAGAAAATGTGCAATCTGCATTCAAACAAAATTTGACAGGTGCATAAGTATGGGCACCCTTATCATTTTCTTGTTTTAAATACTCCTACCTACTTTTTACTGACTTACTAAAGCACTTTTTTTGGTTTTGTAACCCCATTGAGCTTTGAACTTCATGGTTAGGTGTATGCAATCATGAGAAAAGCTACTTAAAGTGGCCACTTGCAAGTTCTTCTCCTGTTTGAATCTCCTCCAAGGAGTGGCATCATGGGCTCCTCAAAACAACTGTCAAATGATCTGAAAACAAAGATTATTCAACATAGTTGTTCAGGGGAAGGATACAAAAAGCTGTCTCAGAGGTTTAACCTGTCAATTTCCACTGTGAGGAACATACTAAGGAAATGGAAGAACACAGGTACAGTTCTTGTTAAGGCCAGAAGTGCCAGGCCAAGAAAAACATCAGAAAGGCAGAGAAGAAGAATGGTGAGATCAGTCAAGGACAATCCTCAGGCCACCTCCAGAGAGCTGCAGCATCAACTTGCTGCAGATGGTGTCACTGTGCATCGGTCAACTATACAACGCACTTTGCACAAGGAGAAGCTGTATGGGAGTGCAGCGCCCCAGAGTCCTGGTCGTTGCAGTACTGTGGCTCCGCCACTATGGGGAGCTATGGTGCGTCCGATGGCACTGAAGGAGTTCATCTGATCAGGTATCACAGACACCAATACATTTCACAGCTGGGCCTCCGGGGGGAGCTAAGGGTGCTATTCATTAGGCCACTCCCCACCATAGTGGGTAAACTGGGGGTCAGGCAGGAAGTTAGATCAGAAAGCTGACTGGGTTGGAACCAGGCAACACCTTGTGGCAGAGGGTGTTGTAGGGGAAGATACAGTAGGGTCTCTGTCAGGGGTGGGATCCTGACAGAGGCTTGGCAACGAGAACGAACGTAACGGGACCGTGCCTGCTCCGGGTAGCGGCGGTGCCCAAGAAAGGATTAGAAGAGAGATAGATTGTGCTGAGTGAGAAACGGGATCACGCAAAGGAGAAATACCAGTAGGAGTCGTGCTGTAAGACCGAAGCAACATCCTACTGAGGCGCACTACCGGTGGCCGGAACGCCGAGGGAGTAGAATAACATTCAGCTTCAAGCAATACTCCAAACAGCGGCAGGACAGTCAGTCTCAGGCGGGCTGTCTAACTCAAATCACCTATGAAGTCTTGGGAGGCAATTGCGGGAGAGGGGCGTCTCTAGGGTCCCGGAAGAACCCCAGGCCTACCCGTCAAACGGGTGCCGTTCCTACCCGAACCTCAGGGAGGGACGGAGGATTAGCAGAACATCATCTAATCGAGTTGTGAGGGAACATCAGAAACAGACACAACAGTTGTGGGGTACTTTCCGTAAGCACAGCAGGGAAGGACTACAACACATAGCGCTAGGGGGAAGGCACAGATTTCCTCCTGTGAAGAGAACTCTGGAAGTGCCATTGGACCGGCCGGACTTGCGTAGCCTGGTGAGCCGTATTCTGGACTGAGGACTCAGAGATCTTCAGTAAAGAGGTAAAGAGACTGCAACCTGGTGTCCTCGTTATTTACCGCGACCTGCACCCCACAACTGCACCGTTACAACACCACTTATTGTACCGGACGTCCCCCACTGACAGACAGGGCACGGACCGGGTCTAGCCACCGTGACAACCCCAGGACTGAGACCCAGAGGCCCGGCTCCGGGTACCCCTCGGCCCTGCGGCGGTGTGGGGGCGCTCCAGGAGAGTGATGCGAAAGAAGCCGTTTCTGCAAGCACGCCACAAACAGAGTCGGCTGAGGTATGCAAAAGCACATTTGGAGAAGCCAATTTATTTTTGGAAGAAGGTCCTGTGGACTGATGAAACCAAGATTGAGTTGTTTGGTAATACAAAAAGGCGTTATGCATGGCGGCAAAAAACACAGTGCGTTGTATAGTTGACCGATGCACAGTGACACCATCTGCAGCAAGTTGATGCTGCAGCTCTCTGGAGATGGTCTGAGGATTGTCCTTGACTGATCTCACCATTCTTCTTCTCTGCCTTTCTGATGTTTTTCTTGGCCTGCCACTTCTGGCCTTAACAAGAACTGTACCTGTGTACTTCCATTTCCTTACTATGTTCCTCACAGTGGAAATTGACAGGTTAAACCTCTGAGACAGCTTTTTGTATCCTTCCCCTGAACAACTATGTTGTATAATCTTTGTTTTCAGATCATTTGACAGTTGTTTTGAGGAGCCCATGATGCCACTCTTCAGAGGAGATTCAAACAGGAGAACAACTTGCAAGTGGCCACTTTAAGTAGCTTTTCTCATGATTGCATACACCTAGCTATGAAGTTCAAAGCTCAATGAGGTTACAAAACCAAAAAAAGTGCTTTAGTAAGTCAGTAAAAAGTAGGTAGGAGTATTTAAAACAAGAAAATGATAAGGGTGCCCATACTTATGCACCTGTCAAATTTTGTTTGAATGCAGATTGCACATTTTCTGTTAGTACAATAAACCTCATTTCAAGGCAGAAACATTACTGTGTCCAACAGTTATTAGATATATGAAACTGAAATAGCTGTTGCAAAAAAAAATATAAGCTTAAGATTAATAGGGGTGCCCAAACTTTTTCATATGACTGTACTGTATGTGTGTAATATATTAGCAGTGAGTGTGCTATATGTGTCTAATGTGTAAACGCTCTGTATACTGTATACATCTAATACGGGAGCCGTGTTTCCAGTATACATTTAGTATGGGGGGTAGGTGGTGGTAGGCACCTTGGCTGTTAAAGGCCAAGAAATTCCGGATTGCTCCACCACTTCACGTAATCTGATAAAACATGAAACAACATTTCTCCTCTGTGCTAACAGGACTGGAATGTGCATCAGGTCTATAGCACCCATATATAATTATTTTGTGCTTTGGCAATCTGTAGTTTTGGCACAACTTATCCAAACATCACCTAAAGAGAATGTACAGTAGAAATAAATGTCTTATCTTTTTATTCACTTTGAATATTCAATGTCTGCCTAAAGGCTATCTGTGAGTTTTAGCAAATTGGTCCATAGAAAAATAAATAAATAAGGTAAAGGCCCCGTCTCACATAGCGAGATCGCTAGCGAGATCGCTGCTGAGTCACAAGTTTTGTGACGCAACAGCGACCTCAGTAGCGATCTCGCTATGTGTGACACGTACCAGCGATCAGGCCCCTGCTGCGAGATCGCTGGTCGTGTCGGAATGGCCTGGACCTTTTTTTGGTCGCTGAGGTACCGCTGACATCGCTGAATCGGTGTGTGTGACACCGATCCAGCGATGTCTTCACTGGTAACCAGGGTAAACATCGGGTTACTAAGCGCAGGGCCGCGCTTAGTAACCCGATGTTTACCCTGGTTACCAGCGTAAATGTAAAAAAAAACCAAACAGTACATACTCACCATCTGATGTCCGTCAGGTCCCTTGCCGTCTGCTTCCTGCTCTGACTGAGTGCAGCCGTACAGTGAGAGCAGAGTGCAGCAGTGACGTCACCGCTGCGCTCTGCTCTCACTGTACGGCGGCACTCAGTCAGAGCAGGAAGCAGACGGCAAGGGACCTGACGGACACCGAAAGGCGAGTATGTACTGTTTGGTTTTTTTGGTAACCAGGGTAAACATCGGGTTACTAAGCGCGGCCCTGCGCTTAGTAACCCGATGTTTACCCTGGTTACCCGGGTGCTGCAGGGGGACTTCGGCATCGTTGAAGACAGTTTCAACGATGCCGAAGTCGTTCCCCTGATCGTTGGTCGCTGGAGAGAGCTGTCTGTGTGACAGCTCCCCAGCGACCACACAACGACTTACCAACGATCACGGCCAGGTCGTATCGCTGGTCGTGATCGTTGGTAAATCGCTATGTGAGACGGGGCCTTAAGCCACCATGAGCGGTAGATATCCATCAGATGTAAAGCAGCCAATTTGCATATTTTGTTGGTTTTTTTTTCTCGCCTTTCTAGTTCTCCGTGATTTAATTTTTTCTTTCTCACTATACCTTCTAAATGGGCAGGTATGCTAGAGATATGGCGTTTACTGTCTACTAATAATTGTATGTGAGAAATCATATAAGAAAAAAAGCACCATAGATACCAATAAAATTACAAAAGTTTATTCAAAGAACATTAAAAACAGAAAAGGTACAACAAAGTATAACAGGGATGTGACACGGTAAGCCAATAGTAGATGGCACCACAGGCAAGAACAGAGAAACAATCAGGTATGTATTAGGAGTACAAAGTGCATGCTCAAAGATAATAACCCAGCAGTTGTGCAAAAAAGCCTAAACAGCAAGTAGAAAGCAGAGCGGCTGTATACCACTCATGCAAAGAATGAGCAAACAGAATAGTAAAGTGACTAAGTGCTAAATATGATATACCTGAAGGTACTCTGGAGCTCTGAGGTGCCACCGTTCCCAACGCGCATTTCGGCGCTTAAGCCTTCTTCCGGCTTCCCCCGGAAGAAGGCTTAAGCGCCGAAACGCGCGTTGGGGACGGTGGCACCTCAGAGCTCCAGAGTACCTTCAGGTATATCATATTTAGCACTTAGTCACTTTACTATTCTGTTTGCTCATTCTTTGCATGAGTGGTATACAGCCGCTCTGCTTTCTACTTGCTGTTTAGGCTTTTTTGCACAACTGCTGGGTTATTATCTTTGAGCATGCACTTTGTACTCCTAATACATACCTGATTGTTTCTCTGTTCTTGCCTGTGGTGCCATCTACTATTGGCTTACCGTGTCACATCCCTGTTATACTTTGTTGTACCTTTTCTGTTTTTAATGTTCTTTGAATAACTTTTGTAATTTTATTGGTATCTATGGTGCTTTTTTTCTTATATGATTTCTCATTACAATTGGCACTTTACCTTTACTTATGCACCATTCCTATTTTGGTTGTGGGTGCAGGCCTTGTTTATTTTGATTAATAATTGTATGTCTCCACTGTTATTTCCTTCCCCTCTCACAGCATGTCTTCACACTGAGGAAGAGATTCTTCTGCAGCGACCCCTCATACCTCATCTTCCCATTCTATCATAATAGCAGTGCACTAACCACAAAAGATAGATTGCCAAAATGTCTTGTGCATTTTGGAGAGCTATTCAGACATTGAATGTCATTCTACCATCAGTTACTACAGAAATGCCCCTGATGAAGCATGGCGAAACGTGTAGGGGCACTGAGAAAATGAGCAATCTCCTCCTTCTTTGTAAGTGAGCTCTTTTGTCACGTTACTTATTAATTTGTGACAAATTAAGTATTTCTTAGCACTGCACACTCCCAGTGTTGTTTGTAAAGTTTAATATTTTCATTCTCTTCAGCTTGCCGAGAAGATTTTTTTTACTACTCCTTTTACTGAGCAGAAGGATAAAGTTGGTATTACCATTATTTACTGGATTGTGGTTTTGTGTTGGCCACATGTGTTGTAACAAACAGGGTATATTCACATTTTGTATATTCAATGTTTTTTTTGCAGCTAAAGCAAACCAGATTATTAACAAGACATTTTAAAGGAAACCTGCCAGTATAAAAATGCTGTCTTTACCGCAAACACAAATTTTTTAGAGCAAAATGCAGAGAACTGATTCATATACAGCTCTGGCAAAAATTAAGAGACCACAGCAAAATGTTCAGTTTGTCTGAATTTCCTCTTTATAGGTATATTTTTGACTAAATTGCGCATTGTTCTTTTATTCTATTAACTTCTGACAACATGTCTCCGAATTTCCAAGCACTAAATTTTGTGGGTTTTTTTTCTGAAAAGGAGAAATGGTCCAAATTAAAAACGAACAAACAAACAGTGCTTTCACACCTCAAATAATGCAAAGAAAACAAGCTCATAATCATTTAGAAACAACAATACTAATGTTTTAACTAAGGAAGAGTTCAGAAATCAATATTTTGTGGAATAACCATGATTTTTAATCACAGCTTTCACTCGTCTTGGCATGCTTTCCACCAGTCTTTCACATTGCTTCTGGCACAAAAATTTAAGCAGTTCTTCTTTGATGACTTGTGACTATCCATCATCCTCTTGATTACATTCCAGAGGATTTCAATGGGGTTCAGGTCTGGAGATTTGGCTGCCCATGACAGGGTTTTGATGCGATGGTCTCTTAATTTTTGCTAGAGCTGTATATATTTTTGTGGGAAAAGATTCTGTACCTCTAGTCAATTTATTCATTAAATCCCTTCTCATTCAGGTCTTAGGAGTCCAGTGGGCGGTCCTACATAGTGATTGACAGCTATCTCAGGAAGCACATTCCTCTTGCAAAGGCTATCATTCCCTGAGTTGACAGCCCACTGGACTCCAAAGCCCAAAATGAGTAGGAATTTAATGAGTAAATTACATGTTTTTAAGTTTTTGTATTAACATATTATGCTTTATTCCTTTGTAAAATGTATTACAATTGTTTCAACCAATAAAAGTGACATTTTCAATTATTTCATCCTAGAACCTTATTAAGTAAAGATCTGTGCTTCATCGGATTTACATACAGCTCTGGCAAAAATTAAGAGACCACCACATGTAAACCCTGTCATGGGCAGCCCAATCTCCAGACCTGAACCCCATTGAAAACCTCTGGAATGTGTTATGATCCTAATGGCAGAGGATCTCAGGAGTACCAGCTAAGTCTGCAAACACAAAAAACCAGCTCATAGGGAAGTGGTAACTTGACTGACCGTATACCTGACCCTAGCACAAACAACTAGCAGCAGCCGGGGAACGTACCTACGTTGGTTCTAGACGTCTCGCGCCAGCCGGAGAACTAACTAACCCTTTCAGAGAAAATAAGACCTCTCTTGCCTCAAGAGAAAGGACCCCAAAGTTAAATACAAGCCCCCAACAAATAATAACGGTGAGGTAAGAAGAAATGACAAACGTAAGAATGAACTAGATTTAACAAAGAGAGGCCCACTGACTAATAGCAGAAAATAGCAAGATGACTTATACGGTCAGCAAAAAACCCTACAAAATATCCACGCTGAATATCCAAGAACCCCCGCACCTACTAACGGTGTGGGGGGAGAATAACAGCCCCCCTAGAGCTTCCAGCAAAATCAGGAATCACATTTTAAACAAAGCTGGAACAAAATAAAGGAAATTCAAATGCACAAAAATAAGAAAGCAGGACTTAGCTTTATCTTGCAAAAACAGGAGACCAGGAGACAGGAGAAAACAGACAAGGTCTGATAACAACGAATCCAGGCACAATACAGAGTATCCAGGAAGTTTATATAGGCACACCCAAGCCAAACGAAGCAGGTGAGTGCCAACCTGGGGAAAGACACTCCAAGTGCCATACCGCTAATGACCACAAGAGGGAGCCAAGAACTATAGTTCACAACAGGAATGTAATCAAGAGGATGATGGAAAATCACAAGCCATCAAACAAGGAAGAACTGCTTACATTTTTGCGCCAGAAGCAGTGTGAAAGACTGGTGGAAAGCATGCCAAGACACATGAAAGCTGTGATTAAAAATCATGGTGTCATGATCCAGGCCGGGGTTTGTTTCTGATTACTCTCTCCCCAGGATGGTCATGAGGGGGTTAATCTCCCCTGCCTCATTTTGGTATCTGTCTGGCTATTTTAGCTCCTTTGTTTCCTGCAAGCTGTGTCAGTTATAGTTTCAGTCTCTGACTTGAGCAGCTGACCCCATTATACCCTGATTTGTCTTCTGCCCTTTTGCCTAGGCCCCATTCCTGTTTTCCCCTGTGACTTCGCTCATCTTAGTACTCTCTCTCAGTGTTGTATACCTTTTGGTATTTGACTCGGCTTGTCCCCTGACCTGTTTGATTGTCTTCCGTCTCTGGCTTTCCTGCTCCCCACCAGCTCTGACTTCTTTGACTTGTTTCTGACCACGTGTATTGCTGTGACCTCTGGTACTTCATTCCCTCTCTGTTGCTGACCCGGCTTTTCTGACTGCTCTTCCACCACCTAGTGGCTCCTGCCTGCTGCTCTGTGGTTTCTCTGTGAGTGTACCTATTTTCCTTCACCCGCACCCCTGGTGGAGGTTATGTGCTACTGTGCTGCAGCAGGCATTACACATAGTTATTCCACAAAATTCTTCCTGAGTTAAAACATTAGTATTGTTGTTTCTAAATGATTGTGAACTTGTTTTCTTTGTATCATTTGAGGTCTGAAAGCCCTGGGTTTTTTAATTTGGACCATTTCTACTTTTCAGAAAAAAAAAATATTGCCTGGAACTTCGAAGACATGTTGTCAGAAGTTTATAGAATAAATGAACAATTTACATTTTACTCAAAAATATATCTATAAAGAGAAAAATCAGACAAACTGAACATTTTGCAGTGGTCTCTTCATTTTTGCCAGAGCTGTATAGCAGGTAATATGTACAATTATTCCTACAAGATATTTCTCCAGTTCTCATAATCAGTTTTGATCCTAGTATTCATACAGCCTGCCTTTACTGCTGTGCTGTCACACACTATATTTAATGTTTCTTCAGTTTTTTATGGCTTTCTCGCTCTCTATAACTATTCCTAAGCTGTGATGTCCTCGCACAATCCAGATTCATAACAAAGTGGCTGCTGCACTCCCTCGCCCTGCTTTTATACAGGCTATGATAGTCATTATTGATTTATTGATTGGCTGTATTATAGCTAGAGTTGAGCGAATTTGCTCAGATTCCCTTTTATTGGGCAACCTATAGCGCTTGCCGAATAAGCTGCAGAGGGAACCTGGCTTCGTGGATCGCGCCGGCAGATCAAATGATCGGCTCCGTAGCTGCATGTGCCGTGGCTGTGTCACAATCATGACACATACATGGAGAGCCCAACAAACAGGTTCTCTATGCATGTGTAGTGACCGTCACACAGCCGTAGCGCATGCAGCTGCGGCGCCGATCAGTTGATCAGCCGGCGCGATCCAGGAAGCCGGGTTCCCTCTGCAGCCTATTCGGCAAGCACTATAGCTGGCCAAATAAGAGGGAATCCAAGCAAATTCGCTCATCTCTAATTATAACATGTGATGTGATAGCGGCAAGGCATTATGGGAAAGCCCACATAGCTGTGCCTGAGGTTATATGAGTCTTCTGTGCCTGATGCAATCTTCTGCAATGTGTAAAATATCACAGGGCATTTTTTCCGGATTCGTGCTGATCAACTATCAAATTATTTGAATTTGCCGAGATCCATAAATTTTGACAAAAAAGTGATTTTCATTTCATCTCGATCCATTTTTAAATTATATTGTTTTAATCTTTATCTATTTACATATACAGTATATTTGTTTTACTTATACAGAAGTGTTTTTTATATATATTTGGGAACTTTATATATATTTGGGAATTTTAGTAAGAGTACAGATTTTTTTTAAATATACAAAAATATTGCAAGGAGAGAAAAAAAATACAAGAAAAAATATATATATTTTTTTCCTCTCCTTGTGACAAAATATGTTGCTTTACATTGACTTTTGGAGAAGCGAAATTTCATATAGTATATTTGTATGGTTGCTATCGATGGAGTTGCTACACAATCATTAGTTTTTCTTGTAATCCTGTGTCCATATCAGCTATAGAAATCTACCATGTATTTTAGATAACTTGAGATACTATTATATTTTTGTTTTTCTCTTTTGCTCATAACTGTTTTTGGGTGTCTATAATTTTTGGAAAAATATTTAGAATTGAGAGTCCTCAGTGGTTGATACCTTTTAATGGCTAACTGAAAAGATGGTAACAAATTGCAAGCTTTCGAGACTACATACGTCTCTTCATCAGGCAAAGACTAAAACAAATTCTGAAGAATCACATATTTATGCACGTATTTATGAAGAGACGTATGTAGTCTCGAAAGCTTGCAATTTGTTACCATCTTTTCCTGTTTTTCTTACATTATATGAAAAAAGGCAACTTCTGTTAATGCGGTATAGCTGGATTGCATTCATCAGTTTCATCCAGAACATTTTATTCACCTTTTTGCAGTCTGGACAAGAACCTTATTGACAATTCTGTTTGGAGAAGATTCGATGGTGGTCATCACCACACATCGCAACTCTTCCTTCTCCTGGATGCAATTTGGCTAAGGCAGCACATTCAGTATTGCACAATTTTTCACATTTGTCATCCTAGAGACGTAGATGAATTATCCACAAACCACTTTTTTTTAAAGAAAAAAATCATCCGCTTAAAATGGGGATGTATGTAATTTTGCAGGGTTGCAAATGCAAACAAAACTAAGAATAGTGGGGAACAAACATGCAACGCCCTGACCTTAAAAAACATGCCTGTAGTTAGTTTCAACTTCAGTTTTTTCCATAACAGGTAATGCTTAGCTAACTAAAAGTCTGAAGAAGATTTATACGTAAAAAGCTATTTAGACATTAAAGAAAACTAACATGCATACAAACAGATACATTCATGCACATACATACAGACAGACAGACACATGCATGAACATACAGTGGGGAAAATATTTGATACACTGCAGATTTTGCAAGTTTTCCCATCTACAAAGAATAGAGAGGTCTGTAATTTTTATCTTAGGTACACTTCAACTGTGAGAGACAGAATCTTAAAAAGATTCCAGAAAATCTCATTGTATGATTTTTCCATAATTAATTTCCATTTTTTTGCTTGAAATAAGTATTTGATACAATAGAAAAACAGAACTTAATATTTGGTACAGAAACCTTTGTTTGCAATTACAGAGGTCAGACGTTTCCTGTAGTTGTTGACCAAGTTTGCATACACTGCAGCAGTGATTTTGGCCCACTCCTCCATACAGATCTTTCAGGTTTCTGGGCTGTCACTGGGCTACATTGAGCTTCAGCTCCCTCCAAAATTTTTTTATTGGGTTCAGGTCTACAGACTGGCTAGGCCACTCCAGGACCTTGAAATGCTTCTTAGGGAGCCACTGCTTAGTTGCCCTGGCTGTTTGTTTCAGGTCATTATCATGCTGGAAGACCCAGCTATGACCCATCTTCAAGGCTCTTACTGAAAAAAGGAGGTTGCTGGCCAAAATCTCACAATACATAACCCCATCCATCCTCCCTTCAATACGGTATAGTTGTCCTTTTCCCTTTGCAGAAAAGCACCCCCAAATTATTATGTTTGCCCCACCATGCTTCACGGTTGGGAAGGTGTAATCTTTTCCCTCTCCTTATGATAAAACATGTTGTTTTACTTGACTTTGGAGAAGCAATATTTCATATAATGTTTTCTTGGTGTACGAGCAAACCTGTGCAACCAAATCAAACCATAGTGATATCGCTGGAGTAGCTATTCAATCATTAGTTTTTCTTGTAATGCTGTGTTCATATCAGCTTTAGGCAATGGAGAAGCGAATGGGTTAAATCTGCGCTGCCATGTGGAAAGGATGAAGGATGCCAATCGTAGCGTAGGTGGTTTATTTGTCAACGCGTTTTGAAGTATACAGACTTCTTCTTCAAGACAACCACATGGTTACCACACTTGTATCCCTGTCCACAACTCTTGACTGAAAGGTCTCTTCTTGCATGTTTATAGGGTAAAACCTGTAAATCATAAAGCAAATCTCTGATTGTGGATCAAGCAGCATATGCCAGCTGTCAAGTTCCTTTTAAAGGGGTTATCAAGGATTAAACAGTTGATGACCTATCGAAACGTTTCCCCCTGTAGTAGCGAGCAGTAAACATTAGTGGAAACATCAGTCAATATTGTGCAAATTGTGCAAAATAGCAATACATAACATAATAAGACAAATGATGATATATACCGTATATACTCGAGTATAAGCCAAGACCCCTAATTTTTCCACAAAAACTGGGAAAACTTAATGACTCGAGTATAAGCCTAGGGTGGGAAATGCAGCAGCTACTGGTAAATTTCAAAAATAAAAATAGATACCAATAAAAGTAAAATTAATTGAGATTTCAGTAGGTTAAGTGTTTTTGAATATCCATATTGAATCAGGAACCCCATATAATTCTCCATACACTTCATGATTAGTGTTGAGCGATACCTTCCGATATGCAAAGGTATCGGTATCGGATTGGATCGGCCGATATCCAAAAAATATCGGATATCGCTGATACCGATACCCGATACCAATTCATATCAATGGGACACAAAATATCGGAATGGTTCCCAGGGTCTGAAGGAGAGGAAACTCTCCTTCAGGCCCTGGGATCCATATTGATGTATAAAATAAAGAATACAAATAAAAAATATTGATATACTCACCCCTCCGACGGCCCCGGCTCTCACCGGTCCAAGCGTCTGCCTCCGTTCCTAAGAATGCAGGGAGTGAAGGACCTTCAATGACGTCACGGCTTGTGATTGGTCGCGTGACCGCTCATGTGACCGCTCACGCGACCAATCACAAGCCGCGACGTCATTGAAGGTCCTTCACTCCCTGCATTCTTAGGAACGGAGGCACCGCTAAGAGCCAGGGGCCGTCCGAGGATGAGTATATCAATTTTTTTTATTTTTATTATTTATTTTTTACATGAATATGGATCCCAGGGCCTGAAGGAGAGTCTCCTCTCCTCCAGACCCTGGGAACCATACGCACCGCACACTTCCGATTCCGATTTCCGATATCGCAAAAATATCGGAACTCGGTATCGGAATTCCAATACAGCAAATATCGGCCGATACCCGATATTTGCAGTATCGGAATGCTCAACACTATTCACGATGGGCTCCATAAGATGCTCCATATTAAAATATGCCTCATATAATGCTGCACAAAGGTTAATAATGGCCCCATAAGATGCTCCATAGAAACATTTGCCCCATACAATGCTGTATAAAGGTTGATTATGGCCCCATAAGATGCTCCATAGATTATGCCCTATACAATGCTGTATAAAGGTTGATGGCCCCATAAGATGCTCCATAGATTATGCCCCATACAATTCGGCATAAAGGTTGATGGCCCCATAAGATGCTCCATGGATTATGCCCCATACAATGCTGTATAAAGGTTGATGGCCTCATAAAATGCTTCATAGATTATGCCCCACAAGATGCTTCATAGATTATGCCCCACAAGATGCTCCATAGATCATGCCCCATAAGATGCTCCATAGATTATGCCCCATAAGATGCTCCATAGATTATGCCCCATAAAATGCTCCAAGGATTATGCCCCATGTGCTATTGTTGCTATTAAAATAAAAAAATCACATACTCACCTCTCGTCACTCAGGTCCCCAGCACTTGCGATATTCACCTTCCCTGTTCCACAGCTGCGCGCCGCTCTGTCTTCCGGCTCTCTGACTGTTCAGGTAGAGGGCGTGCACTAACTACGTCATCGCGCCCTCTGACCTGAACAGTCACAGCCAGAGGACGCGGAAGACGGAGTGGCGCCCGGTGGTGGAACGGGGACAGGTGAATATCGCACAATGCTCACCCTCCCCTTTATACTCACCTGCTTCTGGTGCGGTCCCTGGCAGCTTCTCACTGTCAGATGGTCTCCGGGCACCAGCAGCATCTTTCTGTGTTCAGCGGTCACGTACCGCTCATTAAAGTAATGAATATGCGTCCGTATTCATTACTTTAAGGAGCGGTACCACGTGACCGCTGAACACAGGAAGAGCTGCGGGCGCCCGGAGACCATCGGAGATGTAGGGACCACGCCAGGAGCAGGTGAATATGTGACAGCCGCCGCACTCCCTCACCCGCCGACCCCCTGGGACAACGACTTGAGTATAAGCCGAGAGGGGGACTTTCAGCCCCCCAAAATGGGCTGAAATCTCGGCTTATACTCGAGTATATACGGTAACCAAAATTACAAAATGTTCAAACAGCATGATCCAATCACTAATTGTAGGAAGATGAAATGGACAGCAGTGGGAAGAGGGACCATCAAAGGTCAATGATGGTCCCACAGCAAGGTCATAGCTCTAAATGATAAAAGACATAACAGAAAATATATGAAAAATAAAAAAGAAATAATAAAAATGAATAAAAACACATTGAACATCCGTAAGAGGATGGGAGGCAAGATGTGAACATAATAAAGAGCTAATATGGGCAAAGTGCCACATATCTATAGGAAGGGGTCTCAATCAGACCCTTAGGGGTCATGGTGTCAAGTGTCACTATCCATTTGGTTTAAAATTGAGCTAGAAGTTTTATTAATATTACCACCTCTGATCCCCGTATGGATAATATCACTGCCTCTGACATCCTTATATTGTGGGGTGGGATGGTGCCGCAGCTCCAGATGTTCATGGACCAACTTAACACCAACTCACGCAATATCAGACTAACATATAATTATAATTCTAATAAAAACAGATTTCCTGGACATCTCTCTGGAAATTGATGATCATTTGTGTATGCAGAGTGATGTATAGGCAGATCACATCCATGCCATGTGTATGGCTGATACAAGTGTATAGTATATGGTCTCAATGTCTGCCGTGTCTAGTAAAGTACCTTTTTCCACAAAGATGCCCTCAATCCGAGAGAGGACATCCGTTGTGTCACAGCCATAGGACGGTAGTGTCTCCATCAGGGACTTGAGATTAAAGTCAAGTAAATCTACAGATGGGATTGCAGAACCCCGCACTCCCTGACACAATCAGGCTCCTCGGGGGAGGGTCCTGCAGATCAATTTACTTATCTCTGCAAGCACTTAGGCCTCTTTCACACATCAGTTTTTTTGTCATCAGTCACAATCCGTCTTTTTTAGAAAAAAAACGTATCAAGCAAATGTTGCTGCTAGATCCGTTTTTTCCCATAGACTTGTATTAGCAATGGATTGTGACGCATGGCCTTGCGTTTCATTTTTTGACGGATCCGTCGTAAAGTCTTTGTCCGTCGGCTGGAGACTACAGACAAAGTAATGTTTTTTGTGTACATTGAAAAGTCGGACAGCGACGGATCCTGCGCCGTCCGTTGTTGGCTATAATGGAAGCCTATGGGCGCAGGATCTGTCGGTGTCCATCAGAAGATGGAATCCAGAGACGGATTCCGTTTTTTTAAACTGAGCATGCCCGGAAGAATTTCTATTCCTTTAATTTAACCCATTTTTTCATTCAGGGTCTCTCTCTCTTTATATAAGGCTAAAGATTAAGATACAGCTGATATATTTTATTGATGTACTTGGTACACGGCAAGTATTCCTGTAGATGAATGTGTTTAGGTGCTTCTTTTTCCTTTCATATACTAAGTCAGAAAAGTGATAGTGTTCTGTCTTCTATCTTTTGTGATGTGTGTGTATTTTTTAAACAATTAATACAAAAAAAAGTTTAAATCTCCCCTATTTGCTTAAAAAATATATTTTTTTTCACCACCATCTGTAAAAATATTATTAAAATCTCACATTATTTTGCCACACACTGAATGCTGTAAACAAATAAATGCCAGAATTGCTGTTTTTTAGTTACTTTGCTTTCCCAATGAAACGAAGTATAAAGCAATCAAAATGCCATATCCATGCCAAAAAAAGATACTAATAAAAACTACAGCTCACCCCATAAAAAACAAATCCTTACACTGCCTCATTGGGAAAAAAAAATAAAAAAAAGTTACTAAAGTTATTGGAAAAGTAAAACCTATTTGGTGCTGTTATAAAATGAATAAACTGAATCACAAAATCAAATATGGTAGCTGATTTATTTATTTATTTATTCTACCTCTCTTTTTTTCTGGTACGTTTGTCGAAACAAGAAAATTCTTACTCTTGAAAGATGGGAATGAAAAAACTTAATTGAAGAACTGGTTATCTCAGGAAGAGGTGAATTAGTTGTATTTGTTTGTGACTGATATTTTATGCTGATGTATTTAATATGTTGGGTTAGTGTTCTACAAAAATCAATAGAACAGGTATAGGAATGAAAAGGGTCTGCACAAATGGAGAGAAAATGAGGCATATTAATGGGAGATTTCAGGTACGTGTAGAATAATGGGGAATTTGCCATTTTTTTTACATACAAAAATTCACAAATTACGGGGCACATCCTATTTGTGCAACAATTTGCAACTTTTTTTCCATTACCCTTTTCTAAAATGTAGGTCTAGCTTTTTTTAAGTTATATAATCCCTAGAGGTATATTACATTTACTATTATTACTGCATAGAGGAAATCAACGCCCACCACTGGCAGGCACAGATTTTATTTTTTGGTTCTTGGACTGCCAGAGAAATAGGTGATCATCACTTTGTCTGTCTGGCTGTCAGTCGGTAGCTTTCTCATAGAGAACACATGATCACTTGACTGAATGAGAGCTCCTGTATATGAGATAGTCGGCTAAGATGGCTGTCAGCTGAACGATGTGCCAAAGCATTGATCGTCTGACAGACATCTAATGTGTATGGTCATCTTAAAGTCACCAGGTTTTTGCCATGTAATCTGCGAGCAGCATGATGTAGGGGCACAGACCCTGATTCCAGCAATGTGTCACTTACGAGGCTCTTGGTTGCAGTTTCAATTAAATCAGTGTTTCATCACTACAAGACAAGTTGGTCTGTGTAACCCGGTCCTCAAAACTGATTGACACCTTTCTGCCTTTGCAGTGTGTACACAGTGATGTGGGCCGTGTTATACACAGCTCAGCATTCAGAGAACCGCTAGATCTGTAGCAGTGGTTTTATAAAAAATTACAGAGTACACAGTGGTTTTATCAAAACTGCAGCAAGCAGCACTGTAAGTGACACATCACTGGAATCAGGGTCTCTGCCCCTACATCATGCTGCTCTCAGATTACATGAGAATAATCTGGTGACAGGTTCCATTTAATAAGTTTCCTCCTAATTGTCTCTCCCTATAATTAGAGAGCTGACATCATTCCATTCATTTTTTTTCCTACCTGGTAAATTAGTTAACAATTTAGCAAAACATTAGCTACATAATATGTTTCATCTATACTGTGACTGTCTTGTGATTTTCAAAGTCCCATGAAAGGAAAGAAGAGACTTTATCTATACATATCTTGGAAATTTGTACTCAGGAAAACATTAACTACGGGGAATAGAACACCTTCATCTGTGTATTATTACTAAAAAGTAACTAAACCTTTATAAGTTTTTTGCATATAATGTAGGTCCTTAAACAACCTGTAGATCGATGGTGCAAAAGTGCTCAGCTCCTGTAAGAGCGCGTACTGTTGTGAAATTGGATTTTGGGCTCCCCCGGTGGCCACTGGTGGAATTGAACTGGTGTGCATCATCCTCTCTGTTCACCTGTTTCCATCAGGATGTGGGAGTCGCTATTTAACCTTGCTCCTCTGTCACTTCCATGCCGGTCAACATTGTAATCAGAAGCCTTTCTGTGCATGTTCCTGCTGCTAGACAACTCCCAGCTAAGTTGGACTTAGTCCTTGTTTGTTTTTGCATTTTGTTCCAGTTCACAGCTGTAGTTTCGTTTCTGTGTCTGGAAAGCTCTTGTGATCTGAAATTGCCACTCTGATGTTATGAGTTAATACTAGAGTCTTAAAGTAATTTCAGGATGGTATTTTGATAGGGCTTTCAGCTGACCATGAAAGTGCCCTTTCTGTCTTCCTGCTATCTAGTAAGCGGACCTCAATTTTGCTAAACCTATTTTCATACTACGTTTGTCATTTCATCTAAAATCACCGCCAATATTTGTGGGGGCCTCTGTCTGCCTTTCGGGGAAATTTCTCTAGAGGTGAGCCAGGACTATATTTTCCTCTGCCAGGATTAGTTAGTCCTCCGGCCGGCGCTGGGCGTCTAGGGATAAAACGCAGGCTACGCTACCCGGCTACTGTTAGTTGTGCGGCAGGTTTAGTTCATGGTCAGTTTAGTTTCCATCCTTCCAAGAGCTAGTTCGTATGTTTGCTGGGCTATGTTCTCTTGCCATTGAGAACCATAACAGTTTGACCGGCCTCAAAGGGTTAAATTAATTGACAGAGAAAGGAGAGAAAAGAGAAGTCTGCTGAAGATTTTTTTTTTTTCTCAGTTCTGAGTGTGCTTGTAATTGAATCTCTTGCAAGTCTGCCTATATTGCAGCCTTCCTCTCTCTCTCTCCTTCTAATCCTGGAATGGCTCTGTGTTCACCTGTTTAAAATGGATATTCAGAGTTTAGCTGCAGGTTTGAATAATCTCACCACGAAAGTTCAAAACTTACAAGATTTTGTTGTTCATGTTCCTATATCTGAACCTAGAATTCCTTTGCCTGAATTTTTCTCGGGGAATAGATCTTGCTTTCAAAATTTCAAAAATAATTGCAAGTTGTTTTTGTCCCTGAAATCTCGCTCTGCTGGAGATCCTGCTCAGCAGGTCAGGATTGTGATTTCCTTGCTCCGGGGCGACCCTCAGGATTGGGCTTTTGCATTGGCTCCAGGGGATCCTGCGTTGCTCAATGTGGATGCGTTTTTTCTGGCCTTGGGGTTGCTTTATGAGGAACCTCAGTTAGAACTTCAGGCGGAAAAGGCCTTGATGTCCCTATCTCAGGGGCAAGACGAAGCTGAAATATACTGCCAGAAATTCCGTAAATGGGCTGTGCTTACTCAGTGGAATGAGTGCGCCCTGGCGGCGAATTTCAGAGAGGGTCTCTCTGATGCCATTAAGGATGTTATGGTGGGGTTCCCTGTGCCTGCGGGTCTGAATGAGTCCATGACAATGGCTATCCAGATCGATAGGCGTCTGCGGGAGCGCAAACCTGTGCACCATTTGGCGGTGTCTACTGAGAAGACGCCAGAGAATATGCAATGTGATAGAATTCTGTCCAGAAGTGAACGGCAGAATTTTAGACGAAAAAATGGGTTGTGCTTCTATTGCGGTGATTCAACTCATGTTATATCAGCATGCTCTAAGCGTACTAAGAAGCTTGATAAGTCAGTTTCAATTGGCACTTTACAGTCTAAGTTTATTCTATCTGTGACCCTGATTTGTTCTTTATCATCTATTACCGCGGATGCCTATGTCGACTCTGGCGCCACTTTGAGTCTTATGGATTGGTCCTTTGCCAAACGCTGTGGGTATGATTTGGAGCCTCTTGAAACTCCTATACCCCTGAAGGGGATTGACTCCACCCCATTGGCTAGCAATAAACCACAATACTGGACACAAGTAACTATGCGTATTAATCCGGATCATCAGGAGATTATTCGCTTTCTTGTGCTGTATAACCTACATGATGTGTTGGTGCTTGGATTGCCATGGCTGCAATCTCATAACCCAGTCCTCGACTGGAACGCTATGTCTGTGTTAAGCTGGGGATGTAAGGGGATGCATGGGGACGTACCTGTGGTTTCCATTTCATCATCTATTCCCTCTGAGATTCCTGAATTCTTGACTGAATATCGTGACGTTTTTGAAGAACCTAAGCTTGGTTCATTACCTCCGCACCGGGAGTGCGATTGTGCCATAGATTTGATTCCGGGTAGTAAATACCCTAAGGGTCGTTTATTTAATCTGTCTGTGCCTGAACATGCTGCTATGCGAGAATATATAAAGGAGTCCTTGGAAAAGGGACATATTCGTCCTTCGTCATCTCCCTTAGGAGCCGGTTTTTTCTTTGTGGCTAAAAAAGATGGCTCTTTGAGGCCGTGCATTGATTATCGGCTTTTGAATAAAATCACGGTTAAATATCAATATCCGTTGCCACTGCTGACTGATTTGTTTGCTCGCATAAAGGGGGCCAAGTGGTTCTCTAAGATAGATCTTCGTGGGGCGTATAATTTGGTGCGAATTAAGCAGGGGGATGAGTGGAAAACCGCATTTAATACGCCCGAGGGCCACTTTGAGTATTTGGTGATGCCTTTTGGTCTTTCAAATGCCCCTTCAGTCTTTCAGTCCTTTATGCATGACATTTTCCGTGATTATTTGGATAAATTTATGATTGTGTATCTGGATGATATTTTGATTTTTTCGGATGACTGGGACTCTCATGTCCAGCAGGTCAGGAGGGTTTTTCAGGTTTTGCGGTCTAATTCCTTGTGTGTGAAGGGTTCTAAGTGCGTTTTTGGGGTTCAGAAGATTTCCTTTTTGGGATATATTTTTTCCCCCTCTTCCATCGAGATGGATCCTGTCAAGGTTCAGGCTATTTGTGATTGGACGCAACCCTCTTCTCTTAAGAGTCTTCAGAAATTTTTGGGCTTTGCTAACTTTTATCGTCGATTTATTGCTGGTTTTTCTGATGTTGTTAAACCATTGACTGATTTGACTAAGAAGGGTGCTGATGTTGCTGATTGGTCCCCTGCTGCTGTGGAGGCCTTTCGGGAGCTTAAGCGCCGCTTTTCTTCCGCCCCTGTGTTGCGTCAGCCTGATGTTGCTCTTCCTTTTCAGGTTGAGGTCGACGCTTCTGAAATCGGAGCTGGGGCGGTTTTGTCGCAGAGAAGTTCCGATTGCTCCGTGATGAGACCTTGTGCTTTTTTCTCGCGTAAATTTTCGCCCGCCGAGCGGAATTATGATGTTGGGAATCGGGAGCTTTTGGCCATGAAGTGGGCTTTTGAGGAGTGGCGTCATTGGCTTGAGGGGGCTAGACATCAGGTGGTGGTATTGACTGACCACAAAAATTTAATTTACCTTGAGTCTGCCAGACGCCTGAATCCTAGACAGGCGCGCTGGTCGTTGTTTTTCTCTCGGTTTAATTTTGTGGTGTCCTACCTGCCGGGTTCTAAGAATGTTAAGGCGGATGCCCTTTCTAGGAGTTTTGAGCCTGACTCCCCTGGTAATTCTGAACCTACAGGTATCCTTAAGGATGGAGTGATATTGTCTGCCGTTTCTCCAGACCTGCGGCGGGCCTTGCAGGAGTTTCAGGCGGATAGACCTGATCGTTGCCCACCTGGTAGACTGTTTGTTCCTGATGATTGGACCAGTAAAGTCATTTCTGAGGTTCATTCTTCTGCGTTGGCAGGTCATCCTGGAATCTTTGGTACCAGGGATTTGGTGGCAAGGTCCTTCTGGTGGCCTTCCCTGTCTCGAGATGTGCGAGGCTTCGTGCAGTCTTGTGACGTTTGTGCTCGGGCCAAGCCTTGTTGTTCTCGGGCTAGTGGATTGTTGTTGCCCTTGCCTATCCCGAAGAGGCCCTGGACGCACATCTCGATGGATTTTATTTCGGATCTTCCTGTTTCTCAGAAGATGTCTGTCATCTGGGTGGTGTGTGATCGTTTCTCTAAGATGGTCCATTTGGTTCCCCTGCCTAAGTTGCCTTCTTCTTCCGAGTTGGTTCCTCTGTTTTTTCAAAATGTGGTCCGTTTGCATGGTATTCCGGAGAATATCGTTTCTGACAGAGGTACCCAATTCGTGTCTAGATTTTGGCGAGCATTCTGTGCTAGGATGGGCATAGATTTGTCTTTCTCGTCTGCTTTCCATCCTCAGACTAATGGCCAGACCGAGCGGACGAATCAGACCTTGGAGACATATTTGAGGTGTTTTGTGTCTGCAGATCAGGATGATTGGGTTGCTTTTTTGCCTTTAGCGGAGTTTGCCCTCAATAATCGGGCCAGTTCTGCCACCTTGGTGTCTCCCTTTTTCTGTAATTCGGGGTTTCATCCTCGATTTTCTTCTGGTCAGGTGGAATCTTCGGATTGTCCTGGAGTGGATGCTGTGGTGGAGAGGTTGCATCAGATTTGGGGGCAGGTAGTGGACAATTTGAAGTTGTCCCAGGAGAAGACTCAGGTTTTTGCCAACCGCCGGCGTCGGGTTGGTCCTCGGCTTTGTGTTGGGGACTTGGTGTGGTTGTCTTCCCGTTTTGTCCCTATGAGGGTTTCTTCTCCCAAGTTTAAGCCTCGGTTCATCGGCCCGTACAAGATATTGGAGATTCTTAACCCTGTGTCCTTCCGTTTGGACCTCCCTGCATCTTTTTCTATTCATAATGTTTTTCATCGGTCATTATTGCGCAGGTATGAGGTACCGGTTGTGCCTTCCGTTGAGCCTCCTGCTCCGGTGTTGGTTGAGGGCGAGTTGGAGTACGTTGTGGAAAAAATCTTGGACTCCCGTGTTTCCAGACGGAAACTCCAGTATCTCGTCAAATGGAAGGGATACGGTCAGGAGGATAATTCTTGGGTGACTGCCTCTGATGTTCATGCCTCCGATTTGGTCCGTGCCTTTCATAGGGCTCATCCTGATCGCCCTGGTGGTTCTGGTGAGGGTTCGGTGCCCCCTCCTTGAGGGGGGGGTACTGTTGTGAAATTGGATTTTGGGCTCCCCCGGTGGCCACTGGTGGAATTGAACTGGTGTGCATCATCCTCTCTGTTCACCTGTTTCCATCAGGATGTGGGAGTCGCTATTTAACCTTGCTCCTCTGTCACTTCCATGCCGGTCAACATTGTAATCAGAAGCCTTTCTGTGCATGTTCCTGCTGCTAGACAACTCCCAGCTAAGTTGGACTTAGTCCTTGTTTGTTTTTGCATTTTGTTCCAGTTCACAGCTGTAGTTTCGTTTCTGTGTCTGGAAAGCTCTTGTGATCTGAAATTGCCACTCTGATGTTATGAGTTAATACTAGAGTCTTAAAGTAATTTCAGGATGGTATTTTGATAGGGCTTTCAGCTGACCATGAAAGTGCCCTTTCTGTCTTCCTGCTATCTAGTAAGCGGACCTCAATTTTGCTAAACCTATTTTCATACTACGTTTGTCATTTCATCTAAAATCACCGCCAATATTTGTGGGGGCCTCTGTCTGCCTTTCGGGGAAATTTCTCTAGAGGTGAGCCAGGACTATATTTTCCTCTGCCAGGATTAGTTAGTCCTCCGGCCGGCGCTGGGCGTCTAGGGATAAAACGCAGGCTACGCTACCCGGCTACTGTTAGTTGTGCGGCAGGTTTAGTTCATGGTCAGTTTAGTTTCCATCCTTCCAAGAGCTAGTTCGTATGTTTGCTGGGCTATGTTCTCTTGCCATTGAGAACCATAACAGCGTACTCAGCTCCAGGACCCAACCCAGGACATACGATCAAGGGGTTACATTTATTTCAAGAGTTCTACCAGTTCTGTCTCATTCAGATGATTGTGTATTTGGTCTCGTACTGTCCGTTGATCATGGGCAGCACACTGGCTGCATATACAATCAGTCGTCATACAATTGTTCATATAGATTGGTGGTCTGTGTGAAGATAATTGCTGCATGTTGCGGGAGCATCCGATGATCGGATCACACACCCACACAAGTCGATAGGTGCGTGAAGTGATGACCGGGGGACCACCACGGTGCAGGAAGACTACTGTACACAAGATGAGGTGCAAACAACAAAGGGTAGATTTATTGGGAGCCAAGGAATGGAGTGGGTGAGGAAGATGCAAACAGGGGTATGCAATGGCAAGAGACACTTTACAAGAGTTATAAACTTTATCTTTTTTGTAAAATAGCACGGTGCTCCAACTATTACAGACTCAAAATATGTCTCACAAGCAAATTTAAACAATAAACAAATAACGATGCTACTCTACATATAACCTCCCTGGCCTTTACTAAGCAGGCCACACGGCTCCCGTGTACTGACTATTGAAGCCTACACTAGGCCCTAACAGGTGCACCAAACAGGAACAAACTCACGGTGATGTTGGGGAATCAGATCCAGTCCCAGGGGGCCCCCAGCAGTCTAATACAGTGGTGTGCACGGCTTTCTGTCAGCTCTGTGAACTGTGGTCTTCTCCTTGCTTCTGGGTCCTAGGGATGCTCCTGGAAACGGTAAGTCCCTTTCTTAGTATCTTCGTGGCTTCACAAACTAGCACAGAACAGCCACCTTTGCTGTACTCAGAAAAGTCTTGCAAATTTCACAAGTACACTCCGTCCCAGGCTGTGGGACCTTTCTTGTAGCAAAGAGCACAAAGTTCTCTCTGTAGCAGCTTCAGCTCACACACACAGTTCAGGCTCAACTCCTCCCCTTATTCTAGGGCAGTTCATCTTCACAGTCTATAGCAGGGGGAAGCAGAACATTCCATCACACCAGACAAGGGGGTGCTGTCTCTTAAAGTGGCAGCGTGTTACTGTCCATAACAGCACCACCCTCTTACATGCGTGTGAAACATCGGCAGTCTGATTACAGTAAAGACAGACAATGGAGAAGATGGAGAAATTAAGTTCTCCATCTTCTCCATACCTGGGATATTATTCTCTGATGCAAGAGAATCGGATCACACTAAGGTTATACTCAGATCAAACTCTGGCAGAATTTGATGGGAGTGACATAAGCATAATAGGCCCGAATCTCTCACAAGAGAGAATCTATAGCCGTCTGATCCCGACCTTATACTCATCTGCAGTGTCAGCACTGTTTCAGAGGTGGCTTTCCCGGGGAGCTTTCCCATGTGAGAATATGTCACCCAATCCCTGCAGCCAATCAGTGCTGGCTTCACTCTCACTTCCTTCAGATGAGTTAAACATCAAAAAGAAGTCAGAGCGGTGGTTGGCCGCTTACTTCCTCCTGGTGTCTGCTAAGTCCGAAGGACGGGACAGTATGCATACTCCACTGGGCACAGCCGTCTAATTAATACTTGTATGGGGCGAGGCTGCGCCCACTTGCCCAGGAGTATGCATGTCGCATACATCACCACTGTTCAGAAACTGGCGAATCCTTGCAGTGTACAGTGCGTGCGCTGAGGATATTCAAAAGTCTACAGTCACACACAGTGACTGCAGACTTTCATTTTAGACCAGACAACCCCTTTAATTACCAGCTCTTTTACAATGGCCATGTATGCAGCGGTATTTCTGAGAAAACATTCTGCCAGTTGAGGAATATATGACGAGTCTGACTAATCCGCGAAGCAGGTCCCGATGTATTCTCCCCACCCTGCTCTGCTAGACTTACATAGGTAGAGACTAGTGATGAGCGAGAGTACTCGTTGCTCGTGTGGTCTCCAAGTATTTGTTAATGTTCGGAGATTTAGTTTTCATCGCCTCAGCTGAATGATTTACAGCTAGTAGCCAGACTGAGTACATGTGGGGGTTGCCTGGTTGCTAGGGAATCCCCACATGTAATCAAGCATGCTAGTAGCTGTAAATCATTCAGCCGAGGCGATTAGTGATGAGCGAGTGTACTCGTTGCTCGAGATTTCTCGATCACGCTCGGGTGTCCTCCGAGTATTTTTTAGTGCTCGGAGATTTCGTTTTCTTCGTTGCAGCTGAATGATTTACATCTGTTAGCCAGCATAAGTAAATGTGGGGTTGCCTGGTTGCTAGGGAATCCCCACATGTAATCAAGCTGGCTAACAGAAAACTAAATCATAAATAATTAAAACTAAAACATAAATAAAAAATACTTAATGGACCCCCGAGCATGCTCGGGAAATCTCGAGCAACAAGTATACTCGCTCATCACTAGAGGCGATGAAAACTAAATCTCCGAGCAGTCATAAATACTCGGAGGTCACGCGAGCAATGAGTACACTCGCTCATCATTAGTAGAGACCTATCAGTCTAGGGAGGGGAGCAGGGAGAAGATGATCAGGTCCTGAATCTTGGATTAATCATACTAGTCGCATCATTCCCAGACAGCTTTTAAAAGTATGAACACTGCATTATTAAAAAATACATGGCTGGAAAAATTGAGTTGGGCTTATTCACTCTGCTATTGGTTTCTCCAACAACTGGAGTAACATTTCTGGCCACTTTTGATGAACTTGTGGGCTGGTCATTGCGATGTTCCATTCCTCCTCTTCCTAGTTCCGCCTACTTTGACAACACTGGACAAAAGTGGATTGAAAATGCCAAAATTCACATTTTTTTTCTGAATATTTTACACCAGGGTAAACACTTGGATGAAGTGTTTCAACTGAATTCTAACGGCACTAACCTCTGCCCATCTGTCTATGATTGGTACCATAAATCAGTGTCTTCTCGGCTTCAGAGCCTTGACCGAGGTTATTGGAGACTGCTTTGGGAGTAACAACCTAAAAATTTCCTCTGGGAAAGTAAAATTCCATTTGCAGGAGATAAGCCAAATCTGTTAGTGGCCCAGTGGCTCCATATCATTTCCATTAGGCCTTGTGACATCCATTTGGTCATTTTCTATCTTCAATTCTTCCTGTTTTTAGAAATCAATTTCAATATTTGCATAATAATGTGCTACATATGAAAGTACCTGCCTGATACATTTATGTTAACACAGAAAAAGAAGAGTTTATGGATTGTGTAGGTCTAAATTTCTACATGAATACCTTGTAAAATATGAGTTAATCTTTAACTTTGTTATTAACAAAAAGAATGATACTGTGCAAAACCATATCGTTAAGAAGATATAATGCCCAAAAACAATGAAATAGGTTACAAAAAGTGATAGGTTGAAGTATGGGAACCAAAGGTAGGATTCTTGTCTACTACCACCAAGGTCTCATAACTAGAAGTAGACAATTTAATCAAATGGGGTTAACAATAGAGTAAATTAATAAAAAATTAATTTAAAAAAAAAAGCAGATTTACTGCTGAAGAAGGTCTTTTCCATTCCATGTAGTGCTTTATCTCTTGGCTAGAAACCGCTTTAATGTGAGTCTGTCACCCCCAAAACTTAGTTTAAACTAATCAGATTCCAGAGCCCATACACTGTTAGTGCAGGAATCAAGCAGCTGCATACACATCCACCTCTCCTGTCTGCTGTGGCTGCTTGCTGTAGACAGGAGCGACAGATGTGTGAGCACCAATTTAGCTCCTGCACTGACACTATGTGCATTGCTCATCTGCAGAGTCAGTGTGTGCACCCGCAGCTGAGATTTTATTACAGACAGCTTCGTCAATCAAGAAAAGACCCAGACCACCCTATCAAGGATTTACCAAAAAATATCAGAACAAAGATCTTTATTTTGAATATATAATTCATTTAACATGTACAGGAGTAACGACACATAATAAAATATCATAAAAACTACATCATATTAAAACCAAACACAGGACCAAAAAATAATTGCATAAAATATGCAGGCCACGGTATACTAGTATATATTATATTATTTGCAGTCCCTCACCCACACTGCTCTAAAACAATCAAGACTCAATTACAAAGAGATAAAGTGCAAAAAGAATTGTGCTATACTTATGTATGTATTGCATAAGTACTGTGCAAAAAAACGCAAAAAATCTCTAAAAGTGCGAAGTAGTGCTTCTATAGCCACCATATAGTGTGCTAGTCTGCACAAGACAACTACTTAAAAGTGCAAGAGTGCCCCAAAAAATATATATTTATTTGTATATGTATATATATATATATATATATAGTGCCAAAAGACAGCAAAAATGAGGATGTCACGGTGGCCCGACCTGGTCCGTGGCCCTGCTAAGGGGCGTCCAATTAAAGGTGTAGGTGGCGGTGGTTTAGGTCGCGGTAAATAACGAGGACACAAGGTTGCAGTCTCTTTACCTTTTACTGTAGACTTCGGCATCCACAATCCAGAGCACTGCTAACAGGGCTTGCTGAGACCGGCCGGTCCGAAGGCACATCCAGAGTTCCCTTTGCAGGTGGAAATCAGTAGCCTTCCTACTTGCGCCTGTGTGTTGTAGTACCTCCCTGCTGAGCACCACGGGATAGTCCTCACAACTCTTGTATCTGTTTCTGATGTTCTCTCTCTCCGTCCCCCAGTTTGGATAGGACGCACCCGTATGACGGGGGTAGGCCTGGAGCTATTTTATAGGGACTCTAGAGACGCCCCTCTCCCACAAAAGGTGAGACAGCCAACATAAAGTCAACTGCCCTGCCGTGATTGAAGTAAAGCGTAGAGCCAGTACTCTCTCGGTGTTCCGGCCACCGGCTACGCGCCTCAGAAGGATGTTGCCATGATCTTAGGGCACGACTTCTCCCGGTATTATCTCCTTTGTTGCTGTGATCTCGTTTCTCACTTCTCCACAATATACTTTGTTTCTTGTCCTTTCTTAAGATACCGCCGCAATGAAGTGCAGGCGCGGCTCCGTAACGATCTGTCTCTTGCTAGGCCTCTGTTAGGATCCCACCCCTGACAGGGACCCCCCTGAATCTTTCCCCGCAACACCCTCTCTCACTGGATGTTGCCTGGGCAAAACCCAGTCAGCTTTCTCCCTAACTTTCTATCCAACCCCCAGTTTTACCAGAGTGTGAGGAGTGGCCTAGTAAATAGAACCTTTTGCTCCCCCTGGTGGCCGGAGTGTGAAGTGTAATGTGTGACTGTGATACCTGGTCAGGTGAACTCCTTTAGCGCCATCAGACATACCATCACTCCCCTTAGCGGCAGAGCGACAATACTGCACGACCAGGACTCTGGGGTACTGCAACCCCCCCCCCCCCCCGTTAAATCCAGTACTCCCGGAGTGGGAAAAGAAGAACAACAATACATGTTAGCAAAAGACATACAAAATTTTGGAATGCTGTAAACAGTAAATTTTTAACAGTGCTTCCCTTTATGGGAGGTGAGGACACTTGAATGTTACAAACAGGAACATATTTACATTGTGTTGAAGATTTTAAATAACACTTATTAAATAACTAGCTATAAATAACTATCATTGCCCAGCCGGGCATACTATCTACTAAGTGCAAACTTTTCTGGAACAATAATTTAACTTCTCCTTTAAGGGCGTAAAGGCAGGTACCCACTAAAGGCATATTATAAAACTTTACAGTATTAATTAACTTTTCTTTATTTCTCTTCTTTTTTTTTCTTTTTTTTTTTTTTTTTCCAAGTGCAAAATCTATGAACCATCTCTCTATGGCTCTCCGGAGGACTCACTAACCCCTACGGGTTCACTTTATTGAAACTCAGCTTTCAACTTCCTTCGTCCTCAATTCCTAAGATTGATCATTAAACAATTCTCATCACTATCTAGCTAACTACATATTATTTCTATTCAACACATTATCACTGTTCAACTTTCTTAAGGCAACATTATAGTTTAAACTAAGTGCAACAATTAGACATTCCCTTTAAGAGGGTACCAAGTCTCCTCTGAGGTAGTGCAAATTCTCCACCTGCAAGTCCATTCAAAAGCAAGAACTTCTGCGCTGTACTCAGGAACAGTCTCTTCAAAAAAAGCTCTTCCTTTTGCAAAACCAGTAGGGGGCACCCCTAAGAAGGTGCAAACTATATACAGCAACAGTTTGTGAATCATTCACCATCCATGATTCAACAGTCCTTTAGAACAATGATGAACTTATGCAAAAACATAAAACAATAGGGATCCCGGGTCAACAAAGGGATCCCTTTAAGAACTAACCCTGTTCGGGTTTAGCAGTAAAACAGCAGGAAAACAAACAGTTAACTATTTACATACTCGTGGTTCCGTGGTTCATTCTCATAGTAGGTTGCAAGGCATCATTCGGTAGCGGACACTTCCTGACCGGGAAAGCTTTGATTCCGTGTCCTCATCCGATGCGGTGTCAGTATCAGTGGTTCATCTCTCCGGTGCGGCCAGGTCACCAGGGGTCTGAATTCGAATGTCATCTTTGGTAGCAAGTTCAGTAGCAGCGATAATGCACACAGTGGTGATAGTAGTAGAGTTTGTCAAGTCAGAGTTAGCCATAGTCAGGACAGCAGGTGGCACCACTGCAGGCTCGCATCGTTGGACGTTCCGAGCGCACCACCCTTGCGCACTCCGATGGCGAGTGTAGGTCACCTGGTCCCCTTTACATAGAAGTTGGTTGTCACATCTGTTGCGGGACGGGGTCTTCACATTGTAACTGGTAAAGAAGACTTCAGTTGGCAGTCCCGGTTCCTGTTTAGAGCCCCAACCCCGTTTCGGGTGAAAGGCTAGTACAGTCCCCTGTTTTACCAAGTTCTTCTTATCGCGTTCAGTCTTTAGTTCTGGTACTTTCAGTGGGTCACTTTGTTCTGTCTCTTTTCGGTTTTTCCAGTGTAGAATTAAGCATTGTTTATATTGTTCCCAGGTGAGCACAGCAATGCTGAGGCCCTCCTGTCTGGCCCCGTCTGGTCCAATCCTTGGGGTATCCCATCGGAAGATCACCCCCTCTGAGCTCACATCCAGTGGTTCCCCCATAGTTGTCGGTAACTGGGGCACCAGCTTCTCCATAGTGTTGTGGGGTGTTATCACTACCAGCTCACCGGCGAGGAATCGGTCATTGCCGGGACGGGGAGCGGTCGCTGGAGCAGGATCGGTCGGTGGGGCAGGGGCGCTTTCCATACCTGCATCTGATGTGGTTCCATGGATGCCGGTCCGTTCCATTGACGAGGACACTGGAGTCGGCAGCGGCTCAGACCGCGGTTCTTCCGATGCGACCCTCTGGGACAGCCCCGACTTCCATTGCTTCACATCGGCTGGCTCCATGTTCGGGATAGGTTGACTCGGCTCCTCCGCCTGCGGCCAGGGCCAGACTGGGACTAAAATTCAGCCCTGGCATTTGAAGTTACACAGGCCCACTTGTCACATGGTGACTTTATAATATCTTTGTACACTTGTAGGCAGGGCCGGTTTTAGGCAAAGTGGGGCCCTAGGCAAAGTTTAAAATGGGGCCCAAAATGCTAACATATTGCACATCACACAAAAGCATTTCGGTTGTATTTACAAGGGCTGAGTTCAGGCCACTAAATGAGTTTGATCGACAATACTGAAGTTATTCAACACTTGTTTCCCGGCCTCTTTCCACCAGCTGAGGAATAATGATGGGACAGAACGATCACTAACAGATCACTAACAGATCACCATACAGTATCATGTTATCAGCAGTACATCTACAGTTTACAGCGGCGATGTGCTGCTGAGAACAATGATTTTTGTTCCGGCAAAAACAATCTGAATATGCAGCATTTTACTTGTTTAGTAAAATACACCCCATAGTCCTCCATATATTATAATGTGCTCCACAGTCCTCCATATAGTATAATACACTCCTTGTAGTCCTCCATATATTAAAATACACTGCTCAGTCCTCCACATAGTATAATACACTTCTCATAGTCCTCAATATAGCATAATACACTCCTCATAGTGCTCCATATAGTATAATGCACCGCCATAGTCATCCATGTAGTACAATTCACTTCCCATAGTATAATGCACCCCATAGTTCTTCATATAGTATAACGTATTCCCCATAGTCCTCGATACAGTATAATGCAGCCCACATATAGTATAATGTAGCCACCACCCTACAGAATATAATGCGGCAACCACAGAGCATAATGCAGCCACCCCACAGAGTATAATGTAACCCCATAGAATATAATACAGCCCACCTCCCCATAATATATAATGTAGCCCCCCATAGAATATAATGCAGCCCCCCATAGTATATAACCCAACCTCCCCCATAGAATATAATATACCCCCACAATAGTATATACCACAGACACATAGTACATAACATGGCCTCCCCATGGAAGATAATATACTCTCCATAGTATATAGCAAAGCCCGCATAGTATATAGCATAGCCCGCATAGTAGATAACACAGCCCACACAGCAGTATACAGCACAGCCCACACAGTAGTATATACAGCACAGCCCATACAGTAGTATATACAGCACAGCCCACACAGTAGTATATACAGCACAGCCCGCACAGTAGTATATACAGCACAGCCCGCACAGAAGTATATACAGCTGTTGTGAATTTGCTTTTTGCTCCCTCTAGTGGTTACTAGTTTTTTGACTCTGGTTTTTCTGTCATTCCTTTTATCCGCACCTGGGTCGTTAGTTAGGGGTGTTGCTATATAAGCTCCCTGGACCTTCAGTTCTATGCCTGGCAACGTAGTTATCAGAGCTAGTCTGCTGTGCTCTTGTCTACTGATCCTGGTTCCAGTTATATCAGCTAAGTCTGCCTTTTGCTTTTTGCTATTTGTTTTGGTTTTGTATTTTTGTCCAGCTTGTTGCAAATCTATATCCTGACCTTTGCTGGAAGCTCTAGGGGGCTGGTGTTCTCCCCCCGGACCGTTAGACGGTTCGGGGGTTCTTGAATTTCCAGTGTGGATTTTGATAGGGTTTTTGTTGACCATATAAGTTACCTTTCTTTATTCTGCTATTAGTAAGCGGGCCTCTCTGTGCTAAACCTGGTTCATTTCTGTGTTTGTCATTTCCTCTTACCTCACCGTCATTATTTGTGGGGGGCTTCTATCCAGCTTTGGGGTCCCCTTCTCTGGAGGCAAGAAAGGTCTTTGTTTTCCTCTACTAGGGGTAGCTAGATTCTCCGGCTGGCGCGTGTCATCTAGAATCAACGTAGGAATGATCCCCGGCTACTTCTAGTGTTGGCGTTAGGAGTAGATATATGGTCAACCCAGTTACCACTGCCCTATGAGCTGGATTTTTGTATTCTGCAGACTTCCACGTTCCTCTGAGACCCTCGCCATTGGGGTCATAACAGTTTGCCAGGCCAGTATTAAATGTTTAATGCATTGCAGAAGAGGGATTATAAGAAAGAAGATTCTGAGTTTTTTTTTTTTTTTTCTTCTTCCCCTTTACCTCAGAGTGGCTATGCTTGCTGCAGACATGAATGTCCAGACCTTGATTACAAGTGTGGACCAGCTGGCTACTCGTGTGCAGGGCATACAAGACTATGTTATCAGAAATCCTAGGTCAGAACCTAAAATACCGATTCCTGAACTGTTTTCCGGAGACAGGTTTAAGTTTAGGAATTTCGTGAATAATTGTAAATTGTTTTTGTCCCTGAGACCCTGTTCATCAGGAGATTCTGCTCAGCAAGTAAAAATTGTTATTTCGTTCTTACGGGGCGACCCTCAGGATTGGGCTTTTTCGCTGGCGCCAGGAGATCCGGCATTGGCTGATCTTGATGCGTTTTTTCTGGCGCTCGGTTTACTTTATGAGGAACCCAATCTTGAGATTCAGGCAGAAAAGGCCTTGCTGTCTATGTCTCAGGGGCAGGACGAGGCTGAAGTGTATTGCCAAAAATTTCGGAAATGGTCCGTGCTGACACATTGGAACGAGTGTGCACTGGCCGCTAATTTTAGAAATGGCCTTTCTGAAGCCATTAAGAATGTTATGGTGGGTTTTCCCATTCCCACAGGTCTGAATGATACTATGGCACTGGCTATTCAAATTGACCGGCGGTTGCGGGAGCGCAAAACCGCAAATTCCCTCATGGTGTTGTCTGAACAGACACCTAATTCGGTGCAATGTGATAGAAAAACCGCAAATTCCCTCATGGTGTTGTCTGAACAGACACCTGATTTAATGCAATGTGATAGAATCCTGACTAGAAATGAGCGGAAAATTCATAGACGCCGGAATGGCTTGTGCTACTACTGTGGTGATTCTACACATGTTATCTCAGCATGCTCTAAACGTATAGCTAAGGTTGTTAGTCCTGTCACCGTTGGTAATTTGCAACCTAAATTTATTCTGTCTGTAACTTTGATTTGCTCACTGTCATCTTATCCTGTCATGGCGTTTGTAGATTCAGGTGCTGCCCTGAGTCTCATGGATCTCTCATTTGCTAAGCGCTGTGGATTTACTCTTGAACCATTAGAAAATCCTATTCCTCTTAGGGGTATTGATGCTACACCATTGGCAGCAAATAAACCGCAGTATTGGACTCAGGTTACCATGTGCATGACTCCTGAACACCGCGAGGTGATACGTTTCCTGGTTTTACATAAAATGCATGATTTGGTCGTTTTAGGGCTGCCATGGTTACAGACCCATAATCCAGTCCTGGACTGGAAGGCTATGTCAGTCTCAAGTTGGGGCTGTCGTGGTATTCATGAGGATTCCCTGCCTGTGTCTATTGCTTCTTCTACGCCTTCGGAAGTTCCGGAGTATTTGTCTGATTATCAGGATGTCTTCAGTGAGTCTGAGTCCAGTGCACTGCCTCCTCATAGGGACTGTGACTGTGCTATAGATTTGATCCCAGGCAGTAAATTTCCTAAGGGAAGACTGTTTAATCTGTCGGTACCTGAACATACCGCTATGCGTTCATATATCAAGGAGTCTCTGGAAAAAGGACATATTCGTCCGTCTTCTTCCCCTCTTGGTGCGGGATTCTTTTTTGTGGCAAAAAAGGACGGATCTTTGAGACCTTGTATTGATTATCGGCTTTTAAATAAGATCACTGTCAAATTTCAGTATCCTTTACCGCTGTTGTCTGACTTGTTTGCCCGGATTAAGGGTGCCAAGTGGTTCACCAAGATAGACCTTCGTGGTGCGTACAACCTTGTGCGCATTAAGCAAGGTGATGAATGGAAAACCGCATTCAATACGCCCGAAGGTCATTTTGAGTACTTGGTGATGCCTTTTGGGCTCTCCAATGCACCTTCAGTTTTTCAGTCCTTTATGCATGACATTTTCCGGAAGTATCTGGATAAATTTTTGATTGTTTATCTGGATGATATTTTGGTTTTTTCTGATAATTGGGATTCGCATGTGGAGCAGGTCAGGTTGGTCTTTAAAATTTTGCGTGAAAATTCTTTGTTTGTCAAGGGCTCTAAGTGTCTCTTTGGTGTACAGAAGGTTCCCTTTTTGGGGTTCATTTTTTCCCCTTCTGCTGTGGAGATGGACCCAGTCAAGGTCCGAGCTATTCTTGATTGGACTCAGCCCTCGTCAGTTAAGAGTCTTCAGAAGTTCTTGGGCTTCGCTAACTTCTACCGTCGTTTTATCGCTAATTTTTCTAGCATTGTGAAACCTTTGACGGATATGACCAAGAAGGGCTCCGATGTAGCTAACTGGGCTCCTGCTGCCGTGGAGGCTTTCCAGGAGTTGAAACGCCGGTTTACTTCGGCGCCTGTTTTGTGCCAGCCTGACGTCTCACTTCCCTTTCAGGTTGAGGTGGATGCTTCGGAAATTGGGGCAGGGGCCGTTTTGTCGCAGAGAGGCCCTGGTTGCTCTGTTATGAAACCTTGTGCCTTTTTCTCTAGGAAGTTTTCGCCTGCCGAGCGAAATTATGATGTGGGCAATCGGGAGTTGTTGGCCATGAAATGGGCATTTGAGGAGTGGCGTCATTGGCTCGAGGGTGCTAAGCATCGTGTGGTGGTCTTGACTGATCACAAAAATCTGATGTATCTCGAGTCTGCTAAACGCCTTAATCCGAGACAGGCCCGCTGGTCATTGTTTTTCTCCCGCTTTGATTTTGTTGTCTCGTATTTACCAGGTTCAAAGAATGTGAAGGCCGATGCTCTTTCTAGGAGCTTTGTGCCTGATGCTCCTGGAGTCGCTGATCCTGTTGGTATTCTTAAAGATGGAGTTATCTTGTCAGCCATTTCTCCGGATCTGCGACGTGTGTTGCAGAGATTTCAGGCTGATAGGCCTGAGTCTTGTCCACCTGACAGACTGTTTGTCCCGGATAAGTGGACCAGCAGAGTCATTTCCGAGGTTCATTCCTCGGTGTTGGCAGGTCACCCGGGAATTTTTGGCACCAGAGATCTGGTGGCCAGGTCCTTTTGGTGGCCTTCCTTGTCAAGGGATGTGCGGTCATTTGTGCAGTCCTGTGGGACTTGTGCTCGAGCTAAGCCTTGCTGTTCTCGTGCCAGCGGTTTGCTCTTGCCCTTGCCTGTCCCGAAGAGACCTTGGACACATATCTCCATGGATTTCATTTCTGATCTTCCGCTATCTCAGGGCATGTCCGTTATCTGGGTGATATGTGATCGCTTCTCCAAGATGGTCCATTTGGTTCCTTTGCCTAAGCTGCCTTCCTCTTCCGATCTGGTTCCTGTGTTTTTCCAGAACGTGGTTCGTTTGCACGGCATCCCTGAGAATATTGTGTCAGACAGAGGATCCCAGTTCGTTTCCAGGTTCTGGCGATCCTTTTGTAGTAGGATGGGCATTGATTTGTCGTTTTCGTCTGCTTTCCATCCTCAGACTAATGGACAGACGGAGCGAACCAATCAGACTTTGGAGGCTTATTTGAGGTGTTTTGTCTCTGCTGATCAGGACGATTGGGTGACATTCTTGCCGTTGGCTGAGTTTGCCCTTAATAATCGGGCTAGTTCCGCCACCTTGGTTTCGCCTTTTTTCTGCAACTCTGGTTTCCATCCTCGCTTTTCTTCGGGTCATGTGGAGCCTTCTGACTGTCCTGGGGTGGATTCTGTGGTGGATAGGTTGCAGCAGATCTGGAATCATGTGGTGGACAACTTGAAGTTGTCACAGGAGAAGGCTCAGCGCTTTGCCAACCGCCGCCGCGGTGTGGGTCCCCGACTACGCGTTGGGGATTTGGTGTGGCTTTCTTCCCGCTTTGTTCCTATGAAGGTCTCCTCTCCCAAATTTAAACCTCGTTTTATTGGGCCTTACAAGATATTGGAAATCCTTAATCCTGTATCTTTTCGTCTGGATCTTCCTGTGTCGTTTGCTATTCACAATGTATTTCATAGGTCCTTGTTGCGGCGGTACATTGTGCCTGTAGTTCCTTCTGCTGAGCCTCCTGCTCCGGTGTTGGTTGAGGGCGAGTTGGAGTACATGGTGGAGAAGATCTTGGATTCTCGCCTCTCCAGGCGGAGGCTTCAGTACCTGGTCAAGTGGAAGGGCTATGGTCAGGAGGATAATTCCTGGGTGGTCGCCTCGGATGTTCATGCGGCCGATTTAGTTCGTGCCTTTCATGCCGCTCATCCTGATCGCCCTGGTGGTCGTGGTGAGGGTTCGGTGACCCCTCACTAAGGGGGGGGGTACTGTTGTGAATTTGCTTTTTGCTCCCTCTAGTGGTTACTAGTTTTTTGACTCTGGTTTTTCTGTCATTCCTTTTATCCGCACCTGGGTCGTTAGTTAGGGGTGTTGCTATATAAGCTCCCTGGACCTTCAGTTCTATGCCTGGCAACGTAGTTATCAGAGCTAGTCTGCTGTGCTCTTGTCTACTGATCCTGGTTCCAGTTATATCAGCTAAGTCTGCCTTTTGCTTTTTGCTATTTGTTTTGGTTTTGTATTTTTGTCCAGCTTGTTGCAAATCTATATCCTGACCTTTGCTGGAAGCTCTAGGGGGCTGGTGTTCTCCCCCCGGACCGTTAGACGGTTCGGGGGTTCTTGAATTTCCAGTGTGGATTTTGATAGGGTTTTTGTTGACCATATAAGTTACCTTTCTTTATTCTGCTATTAGTAAGCGGGCCTCTCTGTGCTAAACCTGGTTCATTTCTGTGTTTGTCATTTCCTCTTACCTCACCGTCATTATTTGTGGGGGGCTTCTATCCAGCTTTGGGGTCCCCTTCTCTGGAGGCAAGAAAGGTCTTTGTTTTCCTCTACTAGGGGTAGCTAGATTCTCCGGCTGGCGCGTGTCATCTAGAATCAACGTAGGAATGATCCCCGGCTACTTCTAGTGTTGGCGTTAGGAGTAGATATATGGTCAACCCAGTTACCACTGCCCTATGAGCTGGATTTTTGTATTCTGCAGACTTCCACGTTCCTCTGAGACCCTCGCCATTGGGGTCATAACATACAGCACAGCCCGCACAGTAGTATATACAGCACAGCCCGCACAGTAGTATATACAGCACAGCCCGCACAGTGGTATATACAGCACAGCCCGCACAGTAGTATATCCAACACAGCCCGCACAGTGGTATATCCAGCACAGTGGTATATCCAGCACAGCCCGCACAGTGGTATATCCAGCACAGCCCGCACAGTGGTATATCCAGCACAGCCCGCACAGTGGTATATCCAGCACAGTGGTATATCCAGCACAGCCCGCACAGTGGTATATCCAGCACAGCCCGCACAGTGGTATATCCAGCACAGCCCACACAGTGGTATATCCAGCACAGCCCGCACAGTGGTATATCCAGCACAGCCCGCACAGTAGTATATCCAGCACAGTGGTATATCCAGCACAGCCCGCACAGTGGTATATCCAGCACAGCCCGCACAGTGGTATATACAGCACAGTGGTATATCCAGCACAGCCCCCACAGTGGTATATCCAGCACAGCCCGCACAGTAGTATATCCAGCACAGTGGTATATCCAGCACAGCCCGCACAGTGGTATATCCAGCACAGCCCGCACAGTGGTATATCCAGCACAGCCCGCACAGTGGTATATCCAGCACAGCCCACACAGTGGTATATCCAGCACAGCCCGCACAGTGGTATATCCAGCACAGCCCGCACAGTAGTATATCCAGCACAGTGGTATATCCAGCACAGCCCGCACAGTGGTATATCCAGCACAGCCCGCACAGTGGTATATACAGCACAGTGGTATATCCAGCACAGCCCCCACAGTGGTATATCCAGCACAGCCCGCACAGTAGTATATCCAGCACAGTGGTATATCCAGCACAGCCCGCACAGTGGTATATCCAGCACAGCCCGCACAGTGGTATATCCAGCACAGCCCGCACAGTGGTATATCCAGCACACCCCGCACAGTGGTATATACAGCACAGCCCGCACAGTGGTATATCCAGCACAGCCTGCACAGTGGTATATACAGCATAGTGGTATATCCAGCACAGCCCGCACAGTGGTATATCCAGCACAGCCCGCACAGTGGTATATACAGCACAGTGGTATATACAGCACAGTGGTATATCCAGCACAGCCCGCACAGTGGTATATCCAGCACAGCCCAAACAGTTGTATATACAGGCTGTATATACCACTGTGTGGGCTGTGCTGTATATACCACTGTGTGGGCTGTGCTGGATATACCACTGTGTGGGCTGTGCTGTATAATACAGCATAGCCCACACAGTGGTATATACAGCACAGCCCACACAGTGGTATATCCATCACAGCCCGCATCACCCCCCCCCCCGAGAATGTCCCCACAGTCCAGTAAAAAAAACCAAAAAACACTCTCCTCACCTTTCCTCTTGCCCGCGTTGCTTCCTGCTCCTGTCTCAGCAGCTGCAGTCTGCCCGGGACACAGCAGGTGCGCGATGATATGACGTCATCACGCACCCGCAGTGTCAGAGGCAGAGCGGGGAATGATGGGAGAGGGAGCGTCGGTAGACGCTCTCTGCTCCATCATTGCAACAAGTGAACACACCTGATAAATGCTGCGATTCAGAGACAGCAGCGCTACCACTTACAGCCACCGGAGGGAGCCCAAGAGCAGAATTCACAACAGACAATACTGCACGACCAGGACTCTGGGGCGCTGCATCTGTATATGTATACTTTATGTTGTCTTAAAGGGAACCTGTCACCCCGTTTTTTTCAGTATGAGATAAAAATACCGTTAAATAGGGCCTGAGCTGTGCTTTACAATAGTGTATTTTTTGTCCCCTGATTCCCCACCTATGCTGCCGAAATACCTTACAAAAGTCGCCGTTTTCGCCTATCAATCATGCTGGTCTGGTCAAAAGGGCGTGGTGAAATGGCTGTTTCTCCCCCACCTCTTGCTTATCTTCCCGGAGTTGGCGTAGTGGTTCTCGCATGCGCAACAGCCGAAAAAGAGCGCGATTTGTGCTATTCCCCTTGGTATCGGTGGCGGCGGCCATCTTCCTGAGGCCGCGCGTGCGCAGATGGAGTGCGCGCTCTTTATCGGCTGTTGCGCATGCGAGAACCACTATGGCAATGCCGGGAAGATAAGCAAGAGGTGGGGGAGAAACAGCCATTTCACCACGCCCTTTTGACCAGACCAGCGTGATTGACAGGCGAAAATGGCGACTTTTGTAAGGTATTTCGGCAGCATAGGTGGGGAATCAGGGGACAAAAAATACACTATTGTAAAGCACAGCTCAGGCCCTATTTAACGGTATTTTTATCTCATACTGAAAAAACGGGGTGACAGGTTCCCTTTAATGAAAAATGATGCTAGGTATAATAATTCTCTTGCAGTGGTTCAGTGTACTTGACGACAGCTAGTGAAACTTCAATAAAATCCAAGCAGTCACAATGCAGTGAAAACCATTTTCATTTTTTGCTCAATACAGCTAGGTGGAAAAATTGTTTTTTTTTGCGCCCTGAACTGATGAGCTGATGTTTTCATTGATACTATTTTGTGATAAATATGACCTTTTGATTGCAATTCTGGTGTCTGAATATATTTTCTTTATGGGTTTAGGGTTAATTAATTGTATTTAATATTTTGATAGAACAGACTTTAATGGTTGTGGCTATACAAAATATGTAAGTTTTATTTATTTTTAAATATTTTTTCAAAACTTTTTTTTACTTTATTTCTTATCACTCTTTAGGAGACTTGAGCCTGTGATCTTTTGATTGCCATTACTATATACTATACTATATATTACACTATACTGCACTATATACTATATACACTGCTCAAAAAATAAAGGGAACACTTAAACAACAGAATATAACTCCAAGTAAATCAAACTTCTGTGAAATCAAACTGTCCACTTAGGAAGCAATGCTGATTGACCATCAATTTCACATGTTGTTGTGCAAATAGAATAGACAACAGATGGAAATTATTGGCAATTATCAAGGCATCCTCAATAAAGGAGTGGTTCTGCAGGTGAGGACCACAGACCACATCTCAGTACCAATGATTTATGGCTGATGTTTTGGTCACTTTTGAATGTTGGTTGTGCTTTCACACTCATGGTAGCATGAGACGGACTCTACAACTCACACAAGTGGCTCAGGTATTGCAGCTCATCCAGGATGGCACATCAATGCGAGCTGTGGCAAGAAGGTTTTCTGTGTCTGTCACCGTAGTGTCCAGAGGCTGGAGGTGCTACCAGGAGACAGGCCAGTACACCAGGAGACGTGGAGGGGGCCGTAGGAGGGCAACAACCCAGCAGCAGGACCGCTACCTCTGCCTTTGTGCAAGTAGGAACAGGAGGAGCACTGCAAAATGACCTTCAGCAGGCTACAAATGTGCATGTGTCTGCACAAACAGTTAGAAACCAACTCCATGAAGATGGTCTGAGTGCCCGACATCCACAGTTCGGGGTTGTGCTCACAGCCCAACACCGTGCAGGATGCTTGGCATTTGCCACAGAACACCAGGATTTGCAAATTCACTACTGGTGCCCTCTTTTCTTCACAGATGAAAGCAGGTTCACACTGAGCACATGTGACAGACGTGACAGAGTCTGGAGACGCCATGGAGAGCGATCTGCTGCCTGCAACATGCTTCAGCATGACCGGTTTGGCAGTGGGTCAGTAATGGTGTGGGGTAGCATTTCTTTGGAGGGCCGCATAGCCCTCCATGTGCTCGCCAGACGTAGCCTGACTGACATTAGGTACCGAGATGAGATCCTCAGAACCCATGTGAGACCATATGCTGGTGTGGTTGGCCCTGGGTTCCTCCTAATGCAGGACAATGCCAGACCTCATGTGGCTGGAGTGTGTCAGCAGTTCCTGGAAGATGAAGGCGTTGAATCTATGGACTGGCCCGCCCGTTCCCCAGACCTGAATCCGATTGAACACATCTGGGACATTATGTCTCGCTCCATCCACCAGCGTCACGTTGCACCACAGACTGTGCAGGAGTTGGCGGATGCTTTAGTCCAGGTCTGGGAGGAGATCCCTCAGGAGACCATCTGCCGCCTCATCAGGAGCATGCCCAGGAGTTGTGCAGTAGAAAGGTCATACTGGCACATGGAGGCCACTCACAATACTGAGCATCTTTTCCCTGTCATGAGGCATTTCCACTGAATTTGGATCAGCCTGTAAATTGATTTTCCACTTTGATTTTGAGTATCATTCCAAATCCAGACCTCCATGGGATATTCATTTTGATTTATATTGATAATTGTTATGTTTTATATGTTCTGAACACATTCCACTATGCAATGAATACAAATTTGCAACTGGAATATTTCATTCAGAGATATCTAGGATGTGGTATTTTAGAGTTCCCTTTATTTTTTTGAGCAGTGTACAACAATACAAGTGTATTACTGTATATAGTAAAAATCACAGTCTACTATGAACGCAGGCTACATGCTGGTCTTCATATTTTCATGTGACAAAAAACAGTGGTTAATTATTTGGGGCTAATAAACCACAGTTTTTTGCTATATCTCTTTAGCATGCTGCGTCCAGTTGCTGATTTAGGTCTGGATGGTTTAGTTTTGCCAGTGAGGCTTTGCACCCACATGTTTTCTGGTGCTGCTCCTGCTTTTTCTCTTTTTATATATGTATACCGTGTGTTCATATTGTAGCACTGTCAGGTAGGCTTGGGTTAAATCCCAGCTCTGAAGGCTTTGATTAGTGCACCTATGTACACCTATGTGTTCATCTAAGTCAGTCTGCTGGGAGGCTGAGCAGACTGGATGTGTCTTGAAGTTGAAAAAAGAAACAAGCCAGAATCTCTTTGAGAATAGTCCGTACAGGCCGTGTGCAGAGAACCGTAAGTGTAAGTGGTTGTTATGGACGATTGCAGTTTTTTGTGACTGAGCTGGTGCTAGTACAGCAGTATATGAAGTGCTGAGGGTCTATACTGTTTAGTTAGCTCCAGATTTTGTTGTTTTGGTGCTATGCAACCTGCGGAAAGCAATAAAAACTATATGTTTGGTCCAAAGCTGTATTGCCTGTGTGAGTACTGCCTAATGCTTACCAGAGAAAGTGGGTCCCTACAATATATATAAAGATAAAATTGAACCAAAGAATTAATCTAATACCGTGAAGAACAAATAAAATAACCGAGATGCCTACATATTGCATCCCCAAAAATGCAAGATCTAAAAAAAACTCTGGTGTCGTTGTCATTATACCGACCTGAATAATCATGTCACAAGTCATTTTTATCACGTCTTGAACATCATATATACGAAACCCAAAAAACAATAGCAGAATTGCATTTTTTCATCTTTGACCCTAGTGCAGTTTTGAAATTCACTTTATCTTTGGAAAAATGGAAACAAATTCCAACTTATCCTGCAAAAAAAACTTTAGACAGACAAATAAATAATGTTAACTCTGTCTTGGAAGAAGTTAAAGAAACAAAAGTGCAAAAATTGGCTCTGATAGGGAAGGGATTAAGGAATAGTGGCGAATAAAATAGACTAACTAACATTTTTTTCCCTCCAGGCAGCAATTACTCAGGGGCAGACATAGCACCAGTGCATCTGTTGCAGCTGCACCAGTGCTTGGTTGCGGAGAGGGGCCCGCTGACACCCAAGACTATTTCAGCTAAAGGTATGTCTTCGGACGCATATTTAGCTGAAATATATTGCGATGCAGGACACCCGCTGGCTCACTGCATTGGAATACATGCCAGTGGCCAATCAGAGGCATACCCATGACGGGGCACATGGCAGTGACACCGAACTTAGCTGCCAGCTTCTGCCTTGTCTGTAGAAGAGGACACCACGCGGCATGGGAGCAGGGGAAAGGTGAGTAGTATCGGGTTTTTGTAATGTATTTGAGAATACAACAACGAACATTATCCCAGGAAGGGGACCAGTATAGGAAACATTATACCTGGAAGGGACCAGGATGGGGGACATTATGCCAGTAGGAGGCCAGATTGTGAGACATTATCCCAGGAATGGACAGGGACATTATTACTGGAAGGGGCGTCCCTTATTACGTACCATCCTCTCTAGTTATGTATGGGACAGTCCCTTATTATGTATCATCCTCTGTTGTTATGTACAGTGCTGTCCCATTAAATAGTATCATGTCTTGTTAAATATATCACCGCCCCGTACATAGTTACATAGTTATTAAGGTTGAAAGAAGACTGTAAGTCCATCTAGTTCAACCCATAGCCTAACCTAACATGCCCTAACATGTTGATCCAGGGGAAGGCAAAAAAACCCCATGTGGCAAAGAGTAACTCCACCATGGGGAAAATGGAATACATTTCCCCCCCAAAAAAAACAAGAATACATAGCGTATTCTTGTTTTTTTTTGTTAATCATGGCACAGTGCCCTCTATTTATTATATAGAGTCCTCTCTTGTTAGATATAAAATGACTGCTGATGGAGCAGCATCTGACCAGAAGACCAGTCCATCAGCTCCTCCATTAGAAAAGAAGCTTTCCCATGCTCCATCAGCCGTTATTGTATTATATATCTAACAAGAGAGGACGGTATGTAATAAAGAACAGGGAGCTATAAATAACAAAAATAACGAGAATCCGATATAAAAGAGATGGTGCTGTATATAACATGAGAGGGTACTCTAATTAACAAAAATAGCAAAAGAATCCGATATGTAAGAGATGGTGCTGTACATAACAAGAGATTGTACTATAAATAAGAAAAACAACGAGAATCTGATATGTAAGAGATGGTGCTGTACATAACAAGAGAAGGCACTATAAATAAGAAACATAACGAGAATCCAATATGTAAGGGAAGGTGCTATACATAACAAGAGAGGGCATTATCCACAACAAAAATAATGAGAATCCAATATGTAAAGGAAGGTGCTGTACATAACAAGAGAGATCATAATCAATAACAAAAATAATGAGAATCCTATATGAAAGGGATGGTGCTGTACATATGGTAGGGCACTATCAATAACAAAAATAACGAGAATCTGATATGTAAGAGATGGTGCTGTACATAACAAGAGAGGGCACTATAAATAAGAAAAATAACGAGAATCCAATATGTAAGAGATGGTGCTGTACATAACAAGAGAAGGCACTATATATAAGAAAAATAACAAGAATCCGATATGTAAGGAATGGTGTTGTACATAAAAAGAGAGGGCACCACAAATAAGAAAAATAACAAGAATCCGATATGTAAGTGATGGTGCTGTACATAACAAGAGAGGGCACTATTAATAACTAAAATAATGAGAATCCGATATGTAAAGGATGGTGCTGTACATAACAAAAGAGGGAACAATCAATAACAAGAATAAGGAGAATCCCATATGTAAGGGATGGTGCTGTACATAACAAGGGAGGGCACTATAAATAAGATAAATAATGATAATCCAATATGTAAGGGGTGGTGCTGTACATAATGAGAGGGGACTGTGTAAAATACATAAATATATATATATATATATATATATATATATATATATATATATATATATATAGTACAGACCAAAAGTTTGGACACACCTCATTTAAAGATTTTTCTGTATTTTCATGAATATGAAAATTGTACATTCACACTGAAGGCATCAAAACTATGAATTAACACATGTGGAATTATACTGTATACCTAACAAAAAAGTGTGAAACAACTTAAATTATGTCTTATATTCTAGGTTCTTCAAAGTAACCACCTTTTGCTTTGATGACTGCTTTGCACACTCTTAGCATTCTCTTGATGAGCTTCAAGAGTGTTATGGACCTGGTGGTTAGGAGCACCTGGAAAGACCTGATGAGTAAACTCAAAAAACGGAACTAGCTCTGGGGAAGTGGGAACTCTGCTGACCGCAAACTCTACTCCTATCGCACACACTAGAAATAGCCGTGAAGCATACCTAACTCTCCCTAGACGCCTCTTCACAGCCTAAGAGCTAACTACCCCTAAAGATAGAAATATAAGCCTAACCTTGCCTCAGAGAAATTTCCCCAAAGGTAAAGGCAGCCCCCCACATATATTGACTGTGAGTTAAGAGGAAAGTCACAAACACAGGAATGAAACAGGTTTTAGCATAGGAGGCCAGACTTACTAAATAGTCAGAGGATAGAAAAGAATACTATGCGGTCAGCATAAAAAAACTACAAAACCACGCAGAGTATGCAAAAAGACCCCCGCACCGACTCACAGTGTGGAGGTGCAACACTGCACCCCAGAGCTTCCAGCTAGCAAGGAAACATCATGATAGCAAGCTGGACAAGAATTTAGCAGAGCTAAGAAATATATTCAGGCAGCAGTAACAACAAATGAACCAGCAGGGACTTAGCTTCTGCTGGAGTAGACAGGTCCTCAGAGAAGTCCAAGAGAGATCTGAACCAATTCTGATACATTGACAGCTGGCATCAGGTAACGATCTGAGTGGAGTTAAATAGGGAAGCAGCATAGCAACATAACGAAAGCAGCTGATAAAGTCAACCTAGTGACCAGCAGTTCCGCTCGAAGCCACCAGAGGGAGCCCAAGAGCAGAACTAACCAAAGTACCATTCATGACCACAGGAGGGAGTCCGAGAACGGAATTCACAACACAAGAGGTAGTCACCGGGAATTGTCTTCCAACAATCTTGAAGGAGTTCCCTGAGATGCTTAGCACTTGTTGGCCCTTTTGCCTTCACTCTGCGGTCCAGCTCACGCCAAACCATCTCGATTGGGTTCAGGTCTGGTGACTGTGGAGGCAAGGTCATCTGGCGTAGCACCCCATCACTCTGCTTCTTGGTCAAATAGCCCTTACACAGCCTGGAGGTGTGATTGGGGTCATTGTCCTGTTTAAAAATAAATGATGGTCCAACTAAACGCAAACCAGATGGAATAGCATGCCGCTGCAAGATGCTGTGGTAGCCATGCTGGTTCAGTATGCCTTCAATTTTGAATAAATCCTCAACAGTGTCACCAGCAAAGCACCCCCACACTGTCACACCTCCTCCTCCATGCTTCACGGTGGGAACCAGGCATGTGAAGTCTATCCGTTCACCTTTTCTGCCTCACACAAAGACACAGTGGTTGGAACCAAAGATCTCAAATTTAGACTCATCAGACCAAAGCACAGATTTCCACTGGTCTAATGTCCATTCCTTGTGTTCTTTAGCCCAAACAAGTCTCTTCTCCTTGTTGCCTGTTCTTAGCAGCGGTTTCCTAGCAGCTATTTTACCATGAAGGCCTGCTGCACAAAGTCTCCTCTTAACAGTTGTTGTAGAGATGTGTCTCCTGCTAGAACTCTGTGTGGCATTGACCTGGTCTCTAATCTGAGCTGCTGTTAACCTGCGATTTCTGAGGCTGGTGACTCGGATAAACTTATCCTCAGAAGCAGAGGTGACTGTTGGTCTTCCTTTCCTGGGGCGGTCCTCATGTGAGCCAGTTTCTTTGTAACTCTTGATGGTTTTTGCAACTGCACTTGGGGACACTTTCAAAGTTTTCCCAATTTTTCCGACTGACTGACCTTCATTTCTTAAAGTAATGATGGCCACTCATTTTTCTTTACTTAGCTGCTTTTTTCTTGCCATAATACAAATTCTAACAGTCTATTCAGTAGGACTATCAGCTGTGTATCCACCAGATTTCTGCACAACACAACTGATGGTCCCAACCCCATTTATAAGGCAAGAAATCCCACTTATTAAACCTGACAGGGCACACCTGTGAAGTGAAAACCATTCCCGGTGACTACCTCTTGATATATATATACACGCACATATATATATATATATATATATATATATATATATATATATATATATATATATATATATATACAGTACAGACCAAAAGCTTGGACACGCCTTCTCATTTAACGATTTTTCTGTATTTTCATGACTATGAAAATTGTACATTCACACTGAAGGCATCAAAACTATGAATTAACATATGTGGAATTATATACTTAACAACAAAGTGTGAAACAACTGAAATTATGTCTCTTATATTCTAGGTTCTTCAAAGTAGCCACCTTTTGCTTTGATGACTGGTTTGCACACTCTTGGCATTCTCTTGATGAGCTTCAAGAGGTAGTCACCGGGAATGGTTTTCACTTTACAGGTGTGCCCTGTCAGGTATAATAAGTGGGATTTCTTGTCTTATAAATGGGGTTGGGACCATCAGTTGTCTTGTGCAGAAATCTGGTGGATACACAGCTGATAGTTCTACTGAATAGACTGTTAGAATTTCTATTATGGCAAGAATAAAGCAGCTAAGTAAAGAAAAAAGAGTGGCCATCATTACTTTAAGAAATAAAGATCAGTCAGTCAGAAAAATTGGGAAAACTTTGAAAGTGTCCCCAAGTGCAGTGGCAAAAACCATCAAGCGCTACAAAGAAACTGGCTCACATGAGGGCCGCCCCAGGAAAGGAAGACCAAGAGTCACCTCTGCTTCTGAGGATAAGTTTATCCGAGTCACCAGCCTCAGAAATCGCAGGTTAACAGCAGCTCAGATTAGAGACCAGGTCAATGCCACACAGAGTTCTAGCAGCAGACACATCTCTACAACAACTGTTAAGAGGAGACTTTGTGCAGCAGGCCTTCATGGTAAAATAGCTGCTAGGAAACCACTGCTAAGGACAGGCAACAAGCAGAAGAGACTTGTTTGGGGTAAAGAACACAAGGAATGGACATTAGACCAGTGAAAATCTGTGCTTTGGTCTGATGAGTCCAAATTTGAGATCTTTAGTTCCAACCACTGTATTTTTTGCGATGCAGAAAAGGTGAACGGATGGACTCTACATGCCTGGTTCCCACCGTGAAGCATGGAGGAGGAGGTGTGATGGTGTGGGGGTGCTTTGCTGGTGACACTGTTGGGGATTTATTCAAAATTGAAGGCATACTGAACCAGCATGGCTACCATAGCATCTTGCAGCGGCATGCTATTCCATCCGGTTTATGTTTAGTTGGACCATCATTTATTTTTCAACAGGACAATGACCCCAAACACACCTCCAGGCTGTGTAAGGGCTATTTGACCAAGAAGGAGAGTGATGGGGTGCTACGCCAGAAGACCTGGCCTCCACAGTCACCAGACCTAAACCCAATCGAGATGGTTTGGGGTGAGCTGGACCGCAGAGTGAAGGCAAAAGGGCCAACAAGTGCTAAGCATCACTGGGAACTCCTTCAAGATTGTTGGAAGACCATTCCCGGTGACTACCTCTTGAACCTCATCAAAACAATGCCAAGAGTGTTCAAAGCAGTCATCAAAGCAAAAGGTGGCTACTTTGAAGAACCTAGAATATAAGACATAATTTCAGTTGTTTCACACTTTTTGTTAAGTATATAATTCCACATGTGTTAATTCATAGTTTTGATGCCTTCAGTGTGAATGTACAATTTTCATAGTCATGAAAATACAGAAAAATCTTTAAATGAGAAGGTGTGTCCAAACTTTTGGTCTGTACTGTATATATATATAATCTGTTGTTTGATTGCCATAAAATGTGGGGGGGCCTAACACATTTTTTACACAGATCCCCCAAGCTGTCAGTGCCAACCTCTGATGATAGTACAATAATCACTAACGTTTTTATACTTACAGCAGTACTTTTTAGGCAGCAATACATATATAAAAGTATTGTGATTCTTTTTTAGCTCCTAAAATACATTTATTGCCTTATTTTCCATTTAAAAAAGGAAGATTCCTTTAAAACCTACAGATTCATTAAGGTTCATGTGACACTGCAGCCCTGGGGACAGAATACTCTCAGTTTACTTGTATTTGCCAAGAAAGCAAAGCATTTTAATGATATAGGAGGAAGCTTTGCTCTGCTGAGCATAGCACAGGTCTAATAATAAGGGTATCTGAGTTTAGAACCAGTTCAGTGACTCTTGATCACCTTGGACGAGTTGTTTTATCGCTTGCGTATCAGTGAATGGTTTAGACTTTGTACTACTGGAGTGAGTGTACAGCACCTACAGGAATGTCCGCATAAAAAGCAGCAAAATATGCCTTCGCTACACAGCAAGTCAGGAATCCATGTGTCTGTAATGTTATGAATGTGTCTGTTATCTCTGCAAACCGACAATTGTCACATGTTTATGATGTCACAACCTTTCTGTAATGGCACCAGTGCAGTCTATGGAGGCGACTTGTGACAGTATTGGATATATTGCACAGCTTCATTTTTTATTGCATAAGCATAATGAGAAATATGGCGGTGGATCTATCCTACAGAAGTTCAAATGCTGTTGGTTGAGCATGCTCACCTAATGACCCTGTCTAATAATACATCTGACACCTGGGTTGTGGCACAGCTCAGCTATGCTATGCTGTAGATCCCACTATTACCAGTTGAACCTATTGATCCTAACTCAGGAAGAACAGATGAATCTATGATCCAGTCTAATTCTTGAAAAATAGATGCACCTATGACTCCCCCAGACACTTTCACTGCATCGTCATTGCCCTAACAGCTGTGTTGTAGTGCAGCTCAGCTATTCCATTCTCAGCTCAGCTGTGCATACAGGGAGGGCATAATCATTCCTTGATGATACCCCATGAAGCACTATTGAAGTGCGGCGTTTGTAAATAGTAATGAATATTGGTCAAATAGTGAATCAATCACTACACTGAAGACTATGAATGATCAGCTCATCCATAGAAATAAAAATTGCCCATGGTGAGATCTGTCTATCTTGATCATGGAGCACACAGTAGAGCAGGGGGAGAGGCCTGCAGCACTGAGGAGAAGCAGGGCGCTGCTGGGAAATCCAGTTTTAGTAGATAAGAATAGAATCACTCATCCAGCTCTGTGAAACTGGATCCATATAGGGGCCATAAAAAGATGAAAAAAGACAAATAGATGCAAAAAAACCCACTTTATATTGAGATCGTACTGAATATGAACAATATTTATGCAGATGTGCTTTGTAAAAAATTGACATTGTGTGAATAATCCTTTTAAGCTTTTGAACCCAATGCAAAATCTGTAATAGTCCGCCCCCACCTACCATCAGGGCCGGATTTAAGAGGTGGTGGCCCGGGGCCCATTTTGGAGGGAGGCCCATTTTTCAAGGTGCTGCAATATGTAATGCAAAAACACAAAATGAAACGAACGCAAGTTTATTTACAAAAATCATTTACCCAGAGCAATTTAAGTAAAATCATTCATTTTTTACAATCTGGGCACTTTCCTTGATTTGTGTGCTGTAAAATCACTAATGATGTCACTAAAGTCCAATTCACGTAGTATATCTGACCTTGTCAACCCTTGAAGTCCTGAAAGGGCGTTAAAGATTAAAATATGTACATATGTATGTATATATATTGCAGAAATTTGGGCTGTCTATATCAAAGACTGCTGCTGGGCTCTATATGTCAGAGGCTTCTGCTGGGCTGTATATGTATGAGAGGCTTCTGCTGGGCTGTATATGTATGAGAGGCTTCTGCTGGGCTGTATATGTATGAGAGGCTTCTGCTGGGCTGTATATGTATGAGAGGCTTCTGCTGGGCTGAATATGTATGAGAGGCTTCTGCTGGGCTGTATATATATGAGGGGCTTCTGCTGGGCTGTATATGTATGAGAGGCTTCTGCTGGGCTGTATATGTATGAGAGGCTTCTGCTGGGCTGTATATGTATGAGAGGCTTCTGCTGGGCTGTATATATGTGAAGGGCTTCTGCTGGGCTGTATATATATGAAAGGCTTCTGCTGAGCTGTATATATATATATGAGGGGCTTCTGCTGGGCTGTATATATATGAGAGGCTTCTGCTGAGCTGTATATATATATATGAGGGGCTTCTGCTGGGCTGTATATGTATGAGAGGCTTCTGCTGGGCTGAATATGTATGAGAGGCTTCTGCTGGGCTGTATATATATGAGGGGCTTCTGCTGGGCTGTATATGTATGAGAGGCTTCTGCTGGTCTCTATATGTCAGAGGCTTCTGCTGGGCTGTATATGTATGAGAGGCTTCTGCTGGGCTGTATATGTATGAGAGGCTTCTGCTGGGCTGTATATGTATGAGAGGCTTCTGCTGGGCTGAATATGTATGAGAGGCTTCTGCTGGGCTGTATATATATGAGGGGCTTCTGCTGGGCTGTATATGTATGAGAGGCTTCTGCTGGGCTGTATATGTATGAGAGGCTTCTGCTGGGCTGTATATGTATGAGAGGCTTCTGCTGGGCTGTATATATGTGAAGGGCTTCTGCTGGGCTGTATATATATGAGAGGCTTCTGCTGAGCTGTATATATATATATGAGGGGCTTCTGCTGGGCTGTATATATATGAGAGGCTTCTGCTGAGCTGTATATATATATATGAGGGGCTTCTGCTGGGCTGTATATGTATGAGAGGCTTCTGCTGGGCTGAATATGTATGAGAGGCTTCTGCTGGGCTGTATATATATATGAGGGGCTTCTGCTGGGCTGTATATGTATGAGAGGCTTCTGCTGGGCTGTATATGTATGAGAGGCTTCTGCTGGGCTGTATATGTATGAGAGGCTTCTGCTGAGCTGTATATATATATGTGGGGCTTCTGCTGGGCTGTTTATATATGAAGGGCTTCTGCTGGGCTGTATATATATATGAGGGGCTGCTGCTGGGCTGTATATATCAGAGGCTGTTTACCTGTATATATCAGAGGCTGTTGCTGTGCTGGTTGTATATGCATGAGAGGCTTCTGCTGGGCTGTATATGTATGAGAGGTTTCTGCTGGGCTGTATATGTATGAGAGGCTTCTGCTGGGCTGTATATATATATGAGGGGCTTCTGCTGGGCTCTATATGTCAGAGGCTTCTACTGGGCTCTATATGTATGAGAGGCTTCTGCTGGGCTGTATATATATGAAGGGCTTCTTCTGGGCTGTATATGTATGAGAGGCTTCTGCTGGGCTGTATATATATGAGAGGCTTCTGCTGGGCTGTATATGTATGAGAGGTTTCTGCTGGGCTGTATATGTATGAGAGGCCTCTGCTGGGCTGTATATATATGAGGGGCTTCTGCTGGGCTGTATATGTATGAGAGGCTTCTGCTGGGCTGTATATGTATGAGAGGCTTCTGCTGGGCTGTATATGTATGAGAGGCTTCCGCTGGGCTGTATATATATGAGGGGCCTCTGCTGGGCTGTATATGTATGAGAGGCTTCTGCTGGGCTGTATATGTATGAGAGGCTTCTGCTGGGCTGTATATATATATGAGGGGCTTCTGCTGGGCTCTATATGTCAGAGGCTTCTGCTGGGCTCTATATGTATGAGAGACTTCTGCTGGGCTGTATATGTATGAGAGGCTTCTACTTGCCTGTATATCTAGTATATGTATGAGAGGTTTCTGCTGGGCTGTATATATATATGAAGGGTTTCTTCTGGGCTGTATATGTATGAGAGGCTTCTGCTGGGCTGTATATATATGAGAGGCTTCTGCTGGGCTATATATGTATGAGAGGTTTCTGCTGGGCTGTATATATATGAGGGGCTTTTGCTGGGCTGTATATGTATGAGAGGCTTCTACTGGGCTGTATATGTATGAGAGACTTCTGCTGGGCTGTATATGTATGAGAGGATTCTACTGGGCTGTATATGTATGAGAGGCTTCTGCTGGGCTGTATATATATGAGGGGCTTCTGCTGGGCTGTATATGTATGAGAGGCTTCTGCAGGGCTGTATATATATGAGGGGCTTCTGCTGGGCTGTATATGTATGAGAGGATTCTACTGGGCTGTATATGTATGAGAGGCTTCTGCTGGGCTGTATATATATGAGGGGCTTCTGCTGGGCTCTATATGTCAGAGGCTTCTGCTGGGCTGTATATGTATGAGAGGCTTCTGCTGGGCTGTAAATGTATGTGAGACTTCTGCTGGGCTGTATATGTATGAGTGGCTTCTGCTGGGCTGTATATATATGAGAGGCTTCTGCTGGGCTGTATATGTATGAGAGGCTTCTGCTGGGCTGTAAATGTATGTGAGGCTTCTGCTGGGCTGTAAATGTATGTGAGGCTTCTGCTGGGCTGTAAATGTATGAGAGGCCTCTGCTGGGCTGTATATATATGAGGGGCTTCTGCTGGGCTGTATATGTATGAGAGGCTTCTGCTGGGCTGTATATGTATGAGAGGCTTCTGCTAGGCTGTATATGTATGAGAGGCTTCCGCTGGGCTGTATATATATGAGGGGCCTCTGCTGGGCTGTATATGTATGAGAGGCTTCTGCTGGGCTGTATATGTATGAGAGGCTTCCGCTGGGCTGTATATATATGAGGGGCCTCTGCTGGGCTGTATATGTATGAGAGGCTTCTGCTGGGCTGTATATGTATGAGAGGCTTCTGCTGGGCTGTATATATATATGAGGGGCTTCTGCTGGGCTCTATATGTCAGAGGCTTCTGCTGGGCTCTATATGTATGAGAGACTTCTGCTGGGCTGTATATGTATGAGAGGCTTCTACTTGCCTGTATATCTAGTATATGTATGAGAGGTTTCTGCTGGGCTGTATATATATATGAAGGGTTTTTTCTGGGCTGTATATGTATGAGAGGCTTCTGCTGGGCTGTATATATATGAGAGGCTTCTGCTGGGCTATATATGTATGAGAGGTTTCTGCTGGGCTGTATATATATGAGGGGCTTTTGCTGGGCTGTATATGTATGAGAGGCTTCTACTGGGCTGTATATGTATGAGAGGCTTCTGCTGGGCTGTATATGTATGAGAGGATTCTACTGGGCTGTATATGTATGAGAGGCTTCTGCTGGGCTGTATATATATGAGGGGCTTCTGCTGGGCTGTATATGTATGAGAGGCTTCTGCAGGGCTGTATATATATGAGGGGCTTCTGCTGGGCTGTATATGTATGAGAGGATTCTACTGGGCTGTATATGTATGAGAGGCTTCTGCTGGACTGTATATATATGAGGGGCTTCTGCTGGGCTCTATATGTCAGAGGCTTCTGCTGGGCTGTATATGTATGAGAGGCTTCTGCTGGGCTGTAAATGTATGTGAGACTTCTGCTGGGCTGTATATGTATGAGAGGCTTCTGCTGGGCTGTATATATATGAGAGGCTTCTGCTGGGCTGTATATGTATGAGAGGCTTCTGCTGGGCTGTAAATGTATGTGAGGCTTCTGCTGGGCTGTAAATGTATGTGAGGCTTCTGCTGGGCTGTAAATGTATGTGAGGCTTCTGCTGGGCTGTATATGTATGAGAGGCGTTTGCTGGGCTGTATGTATATGAGGGGCTTCTGCTGAGCTGTATATATATATGAGGGGCTTCTGCTGGGCTGTGTATATATATATATATATATATATATATATATATATATATATATATATATATATATATATATATATATGGGGTTTCTGCTGGGCTGTATATATTAGAAGCTGCTGTTGGGCTGTATATTTGTGAGGGGCTGCTGCCGGGCTGTATATATCAGAGGCTGTTGCTGTGGTGGCTGTATATAGAATAGAGGCTGAGGGGCTGTATAAAGTGTATACACAGCACTATACTGTAAACAGGTCCACACTATATACATACAGTATACACAGACACACTGTAATGCAGGATATAGTGTGGACTTGTATATACAGTATGGTACTGTGTAGGACAGGAGCTGCAAGAAAGATACATAGACAGACAGACACACAGACAGACAGAGATCATACTCACCCACCGCGACACTGTGAAGACTGACCCACTTCACCTCTCGATCTTCAGTGACTGAAGAACCAGAGTGAAGTCCTGCCGCACTCCGCGGTGGAGCATCCTCTTCTCGTGCCGACATCGTGGCTCCGTCTCCTTCCTCAAAGGTAGCTGAACAAACTCTCATCTGATCTAATCCGAGGGAGCGATTATATAGCTGAATAGGTAGCGCCTAGAGGCTTCTGTTGGGATCGGAGAAGGCCGCTGCATACCATAAGCTAAGCATTAGGCACAGGGAGGGTACTAAAGAAGTCTGGCTAGGCTAGCCAGGTCAGTGGATGCTAACGCAGGTCAGGTGCCATGATTCTGCCGCTCTGTGCCAGCCACTGAGATGTAGGACTGTAGCCAGGTCCCTACACTTTCAATAGTTTCTATTTTGTTAAATGTTCCTTATCATTAGAAATGGTTCACAGCAAAGAGACGTGTATTTTACATGTTTTGAGATATTTATCCCTATATTGGTGGGAGGCCCCTGCTTGGGCCCACCCCTAAATCCGGGCCTGCCTACCATGTGTCATGTTTAATTAAAGGGGTTGTGTAGGACTAATATATTAGGTCATAAATTTCAGATCTGTGAAGGTCTGACATCCTGCACTCCCAGGATCAGCTGTTATCTGCTCAGATAGTGGATGGATTAACAGTGTCCGAAGCTGGAACAGCACGGCTCCATAATCGTTGAGTAGCAGCTCCTGAGTGTGTTACCTTATCTACCTTTTGACACCAGAGCAGATATCAGTAGTTTGTTGGGTGAAGTCGGACCATAGATCTGTTAGTAACCATTATGTTAGTCTGGACAACCCCTGTTAAGCTACGTTCACACTAAGCGTTTTTTCAGCGTTTTTTTTTCTGCAGGAATGCCTGATCTTTTGGCAGGAAAGCAGCTGCAGAAAAAAGCATGGGTTTTTTGCAGTGTTTTTTGTATGTTTTTTTTGCTGCGGTTTGACATGCTAGATTTAGAAGCTCTTGTGCATGCTGATAGTTTAGTGTTGAAAAAAGTCCTATTCCATAGAATCAGATTTCACACAAAAAATGCAGCAAAACCTGATACCTGTGTTTTTGGTGCGCTTTTTCACCACCCATTCCTAGTGATGGGCGAACCCCCCAATGTTCGGCATCGGCGGGTTTGCCCGAGTTTTTCTGCAAAGATTGGGGTCGGAGATGACGCGAACTTGCGTCCAAACCCCGAACTTGGACTTTACAGACATGGGATGGGGCGGGGGACCTGTAAAAAAGCATAAAATTAATAATAAACATTATAATTATACTTACCTGTCCAGCGACGCGTCCTCCCATCACGCTGTCTCCCGGCCGGTGACGTCACCGCACGAACACTGCCGGAAAAAGCCGAAGACTGCCGAGTGCAGTGAATGCCGCCGCAAGGTAATGAGCGGCCCCAGAAGCAGATGCGGCCAGGAGACAGCGGGATGGGAGGACGCGTCGCTGGACAGGTAAGTATAATCTTTATAATGTTTATTATTTATTTTTTTCTTTTCTTTTACAGGCCCTGGTCCCGAACTGGACCCAAACTGTAACACGGGTTTCCCATGGAAACCCGTGGTATGGTCCCGAACTTTACAGTTCAGGTTCACCCATCCCTACTCTTAATGCATAAAAAATAGTGATGAGCGAGTATACTCGTTGCTCGGGTTTTCGTAGATTTAGTTTTTGTCCAGGCAGCTGCATGATTTACAGCTGCTAGACAGCTTGAATACATGTGGGGATTCCCTAGCAACCAGGCAATCCCCACATGTACTCAGGCTGGCTAGCAGCCATAAATCATGCAGCTGCCTCGACAAAAACTAAATCCCCGAGCACCAACAAATACTCGGAGACCACCCGAGAGTGCTCAGGAAAACCCAAGCAACGAGTATACTCGCTCATCACTAATCAAAAACACTGAAATAAGTGACATGCTCCATTGTGCAAAAAAACATGCAAAGCCCAAAATTCTGATGACAAAAAACCAAGCTGTGTGCATGAGATTTGTGAAATCTCATAGACATACATTATCTGGTACTGTAAAATGCAGCTGAAAATTTGCATCAAAAAATGCTGCAAAAACGCCCAGTGTGAACTTAGCCTTAAACTGATATTTACTTACGTGTCTAGGAGGTTTTTGAGTGTGCAACTGTTAGGCATTTCAACATAAGTAATGTTTTGTGGATACAGCTATTTGCCATGATTGACAGAGCTGAATCTGTGCTTTCCTTTAAATAGTGATTTACAGGTTTTTTTTTCCAGTTTGAGATGTTATGATAAATAACATTTAAATAGAACTTGTCACCATGACTTTGTAATGTATGGTAAAGCTATGTAATGGTGCTGTAATACAGATTAAATTGACACCTTTGCTGAAGAAATCCGTTTTCTTGATCTTCTTTAATCACTATTTGAAGTTTTCTGCTACATTTCGGTGCACAGGGGCCGGACTGCGCACTGGGTCTTCTCCTTCCTGTCTGTGATTTCCCGGACCCTCCGGTCTGTGAATGACAGGTCACTACTGAGATTTCATACAGAGAGGACGGTCATTCACAGACCAGAGGCAGCTGGAGGAGCCGGGGAATCACAGACCGGGAGGAGAAGTCCCAGTGCACAGTCCGGCCCCTGTGCACCGAAATATGATTAGATAAAACTTTAAATGGTGATTAAAGAAAAAACACAAAGCGGATTTCTTCACCAAAAGTATCAATGTAATCAGTATTACAGCCCCATTAAAGCTATGTCTTTACTTTACATTACAAAATTATGCTGACGGGTTCTCTTTAAAGAAAGCTCAACATGTCTATTTTAGTAAATACTTTAATTCTTTATAAAATAGCAATTCTGGATAGCAGTCTTATAACTCATGATTGTGCCAGTTCTTTGTTATTCCTGCTAGAAATGTATGAATAAATTGACCGGGTGGTTATACCAGTTGGGTGTGTGTCTCAACACATTTTGACACTTTACAATCAATGCTACCAACCAGGGCCCGAGCCAGCATCCTGTGAACTCAGGAAAATGCTGGGGTGTACGGCGCTTGGGTGGCCCACTCTGCGCAGGATTAAATATGCAATGCATGGAACTCAAGTCCTACTGCTGCAGTTTAATTTCTTGGATGCCACCGTCAAACCTTACAGTAGCATTTAAGAGGTTGAAAATGTAAGAAGGTGTCCCTTCTGACCCCATTGCCCCCCTGCAACATTATTGCTGGGTGCTGATAATATTGTCATGGCAGTCAGTGGGCCTTTGGTGCTTGTCATGCTTGTACACATATATTGTAGCTGAGTAGCGGACACAGACAGAAGAGACCCCCCGTGCAAGAACAATAAATTGGCCCAATATCTCATTATAATGGACTGCAGCGATGATGTCCCACCAGCTGATCTCTAATACTAATGACTATTTTTTTCGTCAAAGACCCCAAGCCCAGCTGTTGGGTGACTATGTGTCTTAATACACATGGGTACTACCAAGTAGCACCCTATTAACATTAGTTACGCTTGTTAGTTACTCTAGGAGACAATGACCCATACTGAGGACACAGCTCCATTTCATGGTTGTGATCTGAAGAGGTCACCTAAGGCGAGCAGGAAGCCATAGACTCAGAGTTTGCATTATGACGAGCCTTCCCGATACAGTATAATACGGCTATAAAACTTCCATTTAAATGACGCGGAGGAAGAGCGGGGTGTCTAACACACTGTTATGTAGAAGATAGATCAGATTCCTATTATTGTTGTGATCTGGCAACTTAGAAAAACAATGTTATAAAAGTTTTAGAGCTGTGAAAAAGAACATTTATTTTTGGAAATAGATTTTATGCCGTTTCTCAGGAAATACATTTTATGTTCTGTGACAGCTGGCAAAATACGACTATAACAATTAACCATTATCTTTGGGTACGTCTTGTGTTTGGCAATCTTCCCTTATTGTTGGTGAAATATTTGTTATGACCCCTGCCTACTGTAACAGTCAGGTTACAGATATGACTTAGATTTGTCTACCTGTCTCAAGACAACGTGTAGTGTGGCTTAAAATAATGGGCTCGATAGTAAAAGTATGAAACAAAGAAAATTATACAATTAGAATTGCTTAGCAATTTTTAGGTGGTCTAAAGGGCAACATTTTTTCTTGTGGAGAGCGCCAAGCTGGTGTTATGAGACGTATAGGCCATTCAATGGAAGTGTTACGGGACCCTACTGGACTGAGTAATGGGGAGGTCATGTTGGGTTTTACTAGCAGATACCCTCTCTTCTCTGTAGACCACTGTTTATTTATTTTTGGTTTTTATAAACTAATTTTTATTAAAGATTTTTCACAAATTTTACCAGTAAAAGACAAAATAACATGTTGTATACATCGATAATAAGGAATTCATGAAGATCTCACATATATCTTAGCTGGAAATGAATACCATCTGTGAATATCCACAAGAATAAACTTTTTATTCCTCATAAATTTGCAACATCAGATTTGAGGGGAGAAACAAAAGACCAAGACACCAAGGGAAAGTGGAGAGGTAGGGAAGAGATAAAAAGGTAAGGACAATTAAATAGAAGTATACATTTTGTTGTGCCCAGTTTTCACATTTCGAGTAGCCGTTAAATACTCCCTTCGATACACAGTACACACCTGACTGCAATACTCCTGTCGAGATGGAGGAGAAGTCTTCCTCCAACAACAAGCCACCAAACATCTAGGAGCAGTCAATGGGTGAAGAAGCAGCTTAGAGGAGTTCTTATCCATCCCCCTTGGGGTCACATTGAGGAAGAAGACATAGGGGTCTACTGTAATATCGGTGAATAAAACCTCCATGATCAGGGATCTATTTCCCAAAAGGGTACTATGTTCTCAGAAGTCCAGAAGACATGTGGTGAAGTTCCATTTGAGGAGCCACAGTGCCAACATAGATTCCAGATTTGGGGATTCATTTTATTAAGCAGATCTGGAGTGTGACACCAAAACATAACAATCTTGTATTGATTTTCTTTCTACATAGTACAAATTGAGGTCTTCACTGCCATAGACCAGATTATCTGCTAAGTCTAGGGGGTTTATTTGTTTTTGATGTGGTCTAAGCGGGAACGTTTCTCCTTGTGGAGAGTGCCAAGCTGGCGGAATGGGTCTCATAAGCCATGGCATGCAATGCTTCTCTGGGAGTTTAAACATGCATATAGCCTCTTCAAAGGAGAACTCTAGTCCCACCTATTGGATGTAGCAATCTGAAAAGTCAACATTGACTCCTTAATGAGCCTTGCGATATAACTTAGGATAAGGAGTCAAACCAGACATTCGCATTGCAAGACCTTTGGGTCTACTCACGCTGACTTAGCACTCTCTACAATGAGAATCGTTTCCTCTTAGACCCGTATCAGAGGCCTCTCACTCAGCCAAATCAGTTCTCCTGCTTTGCACTGATGAGGAGAAAACATCCAGAAACATATGTCTGCAAATGGAGTGTCTGATTTGGCTTCTTATCTTAAGCCTTGTGGCAAGGCTCATTAGTTGTCAATATTGACTTTTAGAATTGTTGCATCCAATAGGTGGCACATGACTTCAAGTCTTCTTCATCTCTGACTCAGATCTTTGCATATTTAACAATTTTTTTTTTAAATTATCCTTTGAAGACATAACCTTCCTTACACTTGTCATGTAACGAGTTAAAAAGGAGCAGTTTCCTGGCCTAGAATCAATCTACAAAGGTATACATACCATAATGACAGGCCATGTTGCCAATTGGAAGGAGGAGGTCAAGCCCTGGTTAGTCCTGTACACCTTTGCTACTGGGTGGGAAGAGGGTAGACTTGGCCCAATGGTTAAACAATGGAAGTGCTATGGGACCCTACTGGACTGAGTAATGGGGTGTTCACGATGGCTTTTACAATAAACCCTTTCTTGCCTATGTACACCACTCTTTATTTGTTAGCTAAGACAGGGTAGGTCCAGGTAAGTAATATTCCAAAGGTGAAATAATGCACTGACTCGTGAAGCCACTGATTAACTGAGACGATAACAACGCCGGATGCTTGTAAATAAAGGCATGGAGAATTTGTTCTCAAACTGCAGCAAAAAGAGGTGAATATTGTTTTGTTTTATGTTTTTAACATTTGTCATTGTTTATATTCTTTTTAAATCAGCCAGGTCTTTTTTGTGTAGTATCCTAATAGTATCCTGAAATAGGACTTGGGCGGCCCTTTTAAGATATGTATCTTTTATATCTCTACAGGGCTCCACATTGTTTCTGTAAACCCCACACAAATTTATTGTCTGCTGCCGGCAAGTCAAGCATATGTAAATTGCAATTGAATATTCACCCCCTCCCTGCCTATAATCCCACACACCCCTTTGCACTGGCATCACTGATTCTGTCAGAGTGTCATATGCCCGAGCCTGGAATCGCAAACCTCGGACTGGCCGTCTGCTCTCCTGACCTGAGAGTGACAGCTGCATAGAAATACACCATGCTATAATGCTCAGGTGAGACCAGATGGCCAGTCCGAGCATAGCAAAAGCCATCTCGTGTGAGTAGCACAGCAGTCTGACTACATCCAATCAGTAATGACGGCCGGGAGGGGTGGGCGGTATTATGGGCTGGGGAAGGGGCTAATATTCATTTGGAATTTACATACACTTGACTATTCACCCCTTGATCCGCCCATAATCCCACCCCCTTTTAGCCGGCTTTACTGATTCAGTCAGCTGGCTGTGTTACTCATCAGAGGATCACATCGCAATGCTCAGACTGGCCATCTGCTCTCTTGACCTATGCAGCTGTCACACTCAGGTGAGAAGAACAGATGGCCATTCTGAGCATTGTGAGTAACACAGCAGTCTGACTACATCTCGCTCGCAGCGTAAGTTTGGTGCCAAAATCGCAGTTCGGGCTGAGAAAACTTTACCGGCATCCAGATAAACACTATGCCCATATGATCACTTCCGGGGCACCAAGGCTAAAGTTACGACCCGCGCATGCGCAGTGATGTAAAATATGCTATGCCCACAGTTGGGCAAAACATAATGCGCAGGCGCCGGAGGCAAATTCAATGCGCAACTGCTAAGAAAAAGCGCGATCTGTGCCATTCACAGATCGCGTTTACGAAAGACACGCCGAGAAGCAGGGGGGAGGAACCGCTATTTAACCACGCCCATCCGACCTGACCAACTTGAGTGACAGGACAAAACGGCCACTTCACAAAGGTATTTCGGCGGCCTAACGGGGGAATAAAGTCTCCAAAAAAGCAGTAATGTAAAGCCCAGCTCTGCCCCTATTTCACACTATTTTTATCTAATCTTTAAAAAACGGGGTGATAGGTTCCCTTTAAGCAATGAATGTATTAATAAGTCTCTGTATTATGTATAGGTAGAATTAGCTTCATGCATCTGCCACTAATGTAAAGTAATTACAGTTGTGCTCAAAAGTTTGCATACCTCGGCAGAATTTTTGCTTTCTTGGCCTTTTTTTCAGAGAATATGAATGATAACACCAAAACTTTTCTCCACTCATCGTTAGTGGTTGGGTGAAGCCATTTATTGTCAAACTACTGTGTTTTCTCTTTTTAAATCATAATGACAACCCAAAACATCCAAATGACCCTCATCAAAAGTTCACATACCCCATTTCTTAATACCGTGTATTGTCCCCTCTAACATCAATGATAGCTTCAAGTCTTTTGTGGTAGTTGTGGATGAGATTCTTTATTTTCTCAGATGGTAAAGCTGTCAACTCTTATGGCAAAAAGCCTCCAGTTCCTGTAAATTCCTGGGCTATCTAGCATGAACTGCGCACTTGAGATCTCCCCAGAGTGGCTCAATTATATTTGTTCTGCTGTAGCCAATGACTGGTCGAGTTGGCCTTGTGTTTTGGATCGTTGTCATGTTGTAACATCCAAGTACGTCCCATGCGCAGCTTCTGGATTGATGAGTGCAAATTTGCCTCCAGTATTTGCTGATAACATGCCTCATTCATCTTTACTTCAACTTTGACCAAGTTTCCTGTGCCTTTGTAGCTCACACAACTTCAAAGCATCAGTGATCCACCTCCGTGCTTTACTGTAGGAATGGTGTTCCTTTCATCATAGGCCCTTTTGACCTCTCTCCAAATGTAACATTTATGGTTGTGGCCAAAAAGTTAAATTTTGGTCTCATCACTTCAAATTACCTTGTTCCAGAAGTTTTGAGGCTTGTCTCTATGCTGTTTTGCGTATTGTAGGCAAAATACTTTGCGGCATTTGCGCAGTAATGGCTTTCTTCTGGCGACTCAACCATGCAGCCCATTTTTCTTCAAGTGCCTCCTTATTGTACATCTTGAAACAGCCAGACCACTAGTTTTCAGAGAGTCCTGTATTTCAGCTGATCTTATTCGTGGGTTTTTCTTTGCATCCTGAACAATTTTCCTGGCAGTTGTGGACAAAATTTTTGTTGGACTATCTGACCTTGGTTTTGTTTTTACAGAGTCCCTGATTTTCCATTTGTTAATCACAGTTTGAACGCTGCTGACTGGCATTATCAATTCGTTGGATATCTTTTTGTATCCCTTTCCTGTTTTATACAGTTCAACTACCTTTTCCTGTAGATTCGTTGATGACAACTCTTTTGCTTTCCCCTTGACTCAATCCAGAAACGTCAGTGGCTGGATGAAAGATGCAAGAGCCTCTCTGGATCCCAGAAACTCACTCAGCTTTTATGCACACACACTGATTACAAGCAAACAGGTCACATGTGAGGATGTTACTTTTAGTAGCCATTCAAACCCATTTGTGTCAACTTCTGTGAATGTTATCAGGCCAAAATCACCAGGGTATGTGAATTTTTGATCAGGATCATTTGGAAGTTTTGGGTTGTCATTATGATTTAAAAAGAGAAAACACAGTAGCTTGACAGTAAATGGCTTTACCCAACCACTAATCATGAGTGGAGAAAAAGTTTTGGTGTTATCATTCATATTTTCAGAAAAATGGACAAGAAAGCAAAAATTCTATGTATGTAAACTTTTGAGCACAACTGTATCTGAAGTTCAGTCCTGTTCATATAATTTCATGTTTTTTTGTTTTTATTTCACGGAAGTATAATAATTTTTAGACGAGAAGGTGGAATGTGCAGAATGTACAGCATGTGTCTGAACTCAAATAACTTTTCTATTTTTAGAGTTGAGAACTTTATATTACAAATGGTAGAAAAATTTATTCACAATAAATCAGTCTTTGAAATCATTAATATTGATTGATTCTTCTCAAATGTTTGGCAGCTAATGTGCGTCTTTTATCTCCGTTTTTTCTTTCCGTTTTTTGTGACCTGTTGATTATTTTCCGCAAATCTGTTAATGGTTCTGTGATCGTGCATAGATAGCAACTGCAAGAGTGCGGCATCCTTCTGTAAGACTTGTAACAATTTTTGACTTTTCATGGTCAGTTCAATCTCTTCTTTGGCCCATTTTGCCTGAGGAAAACATGCTGCCTAATAATTTTGCACACCCTGATAAAGGACTCACGCAGACGACCGTATTATAGGTCCGAGTGCGATCCAAAAAGACATCAGATCACACCCGGAATAATTTTTTGCAATAGGGCCGTAAACATGTCCAATTGTTTGGGTCTTGGCAAAATGTCGCAGCATGTTTTAGTAGATCTGATATTCGGTATCCACTTGGCCATGCAAGGCAATGAGTTTTCAGTTTCAAACTGGATAAGTCTTAAATAGATGAATACTGGACGGGTGAACTTCCCTATAAATTATTCGGCTGCTGAAAAAGGGCCACTTTGACTTGTTTGCCTTTTTGGTTTGGACAAAACCATGATAACGTGTAATTTATTTCACTGTAACAAGGACTTGAATAGTCTCCATCCTCCGGAGCGGCTTTGTCTTTGTCATAAACTCCAGTTGTTACTGGTATCTAAAAAAAAACGGAATCATTGTGGCTACTGGTTACTTTAGACATAATGTCCTGTCTTCCTGCGGCTGTCATGTACTTTGTAATCTCATCAGTTGTTAAATAATAACTACCATGAATGTAACTTGATTTTTAATTGCATTATCTTGGCTAACCTCGATCTTCAAGGACATATATAACAAAAGTATAAAAAAAAGTCATTATACACTGTGAAAATGTCTCCTCCAAGGCTGCAGTATGTAAATGTCATTGTGATTAAAAGATCCAGTTATCTTCTATTAAGACTGCTGGAAACTGCCAAGAAGTCAGAAATTGTACAGAATCTTTTTTTTTTTTTTCACAGAAAAGTTGCATGTGTGACGCTTTCTGTCATTTTCCAGAAGTTGATGGACATACAGTAGTTGTTGTATACTTCTGTATTCGGATACCAGAGGCATAGCTGTAGGGGGTGAAGAGATAGCAATCATACTGAACCCAATGGTGGCCGAGGTGACCTGAAAGCCTTTTTTTCTAAATAAGGAAAGGTCTGTTACAGACCATTGGGTTACATGTCCAGAGTAATACAATGAATTTCTATTGTTCCCTTGTGCTAAGCTTAAAGGGGTTACCTGGTACATTTTTTGTCATTTTAACAAAGTGCCTAAGAACTAATAGGCAGGTTGCTAACTGCCTGTCGTACTCGGTGCCGATCTGTGCCGGCACAGAGTGGTCACCGTCTCCTTCCGGAGATTCTGTGGCTTCCACTGACGTCACGTTGACAGAGCAGCGGCTTCTTTTCCGCTCTCCTCTGTTGACAGTACATGACTGCCAACATCATATGGATTGACAACCGGCTCCCCTTGTCTAACTGCGCAAAGCCGGCAGTCAAAAAGCAAGAGGCTAGCAGTCATGCAACGTCAACAGAGCAGCCCGGAAGAAGAAGAGCTGCTCTGTTGACGTGGAGCCAGCATCGGGAACAGAAGCCAGGTAGTTGCCTCTGTTAACAGCTACCTGCCTGTTAGTTTTTAGGTACATAGTAAAAAAATCTCGGACATCCCCTTTAAAGGTTTATTCCCAAAATTTAAAGTTATCCCCAATTCATAGGATCACTAGAAGTCTGAGCTCTGGGACTATCCTTGAATTCAAGATCAGACCCAGGAACCTAGTTCTGCAGAGCCCTGTCTTGACCGGAGCCCACGTCATATCTATTCAAGATAATTCTTGGGTTCAGGACAACTGTTCTTGGCACCACAAGTGATCCTAGTGGTCGGAAACCCAATCAGTAAGTTACCCCCTATTCTACAAATAGGAAATATCTTAATATTTAGGAAAAAAATGTTTGAGAGATTGTTCTCCAAAGCATCATAAATTTAGGGGTCTCATATAGAGACAGACTTACTGAAAATTTGTTTACCACAGGCTTTAAAACTTTGACATCCAATGCCATACATGTACATCATATGTCTGTTAAAACACCACTTTTTTCTTTCACTGCTGGAGTGGTGCTTTACAATTACCGTATGTCCCCTACCCACGGTCGCATAATCACCCTCCGGCGTCTTCACCGTTTTTTTTGGCCCAAAATAAAAAAGAACGGATAATTTTTGCTTGGGATTTTAAGAAGCCAGGGGTAATTTTTGGTGTAACGCTTTCCAAAAGGTCATGGGCTTCTTCCAGATACACTAAACAGCGGCACAACAGGCATCTGCTGCCAGAAAGGATCATTTTTTAACCGTTTAACCATCTCTATGTCAAACTGAAGCATATGCAACTAAATACCACCTGCTCTTCATTTTTGGCTAAAGAAAATAAATGGTCATATTTTTTCAAATAGAAAAGAAACATACAAAAACCAGCATTGATTAATTCCGAGCTATGTATGGACCAATGTTTAATAAGATTTTATTTATACATTTTTAAATAAAAAAAGGAAATCACACACTTACAGCTCATGCAGGACCAAAGACTTACATACAAAGAAACCATCTTACAAAATAATCGCCAGTTGGGACTTCTGGCCACTGTCCCCGAATCACATAAGGCACCGCGGCAGTGTGACATACACGTGTCCGCTATTCCCACACATGCTTAGTAACAGCCACAACTGCGCGCTCTACCCGCACATGCGCGGTAACGACGCGGCTGTTACTGCACCTGCATGGGGAATTAATTTCAACGCACCCCTGATGTGATAGCATCGGGCATATTTCTAGTTTATACAATAAAGGGCAAAAAATTGTGGAAGATTTCAGGTGAGATGGAAAATAGGGTATTAATAATTCATGCTCTATATATAATTATGCAATGTAATTTAGGCCGGGGTCACACTTGCGAGTGCAATGTGAGAAACTCGCGCGAGTCTCTCACATCAATACCCGACACTGCCGCCGGCACTCGGGACCGGAGTGTGCGGCTGCATGTATTTCTATGTAGCTGAACGCTCCGGTCCCGAGTGCCGGCGGCAGTGCCGGGTATTGATGCCCGAGTTTCTCGCATTGCACTTGCAAGTGTGACCATTGCATGAGGCAAGACAACTCTGTACCTTGGGCCAGGGTCAAACATCCGTTTTTTTCTCTCTTCCAAGAATACCGATCCGAGTTTGATCCAATTTTCTCGTATGTGGAGAAAAAAAAGTTTCTCCAACTTCTCTGTATTGTCAATCTGTGAAAATCAGACGTATAGAATTGAATGGGCCAGTGCCATCCAATTCTCGGAGGCAAATCGCGCATGTTGTGATTTTTCTCCCCAGACCGACTCGATCCAAGGAGAAAAATCGGACATGTTCACAGCCCTGTAGAATAACATGGGTGACGGGTGGGATCCGTCAAACGTGTGCATGAGACCTTACTAAAAGAAAGGGTCAAAAGATTGAGAGGAGGTGACTAAATAGAAGTGGGAATGAGTTAAAGAGAGAAAAGAAAAAAAATGTTAAACTGCTTGAATAATTAATATTTTATCCACTATGCTGTAACATCTGAACACTGCAGGTTGGATGCTACACAAGTATGCAGCGTCCAACCCGCAGCGTTTACTGATCATCTGCACATACCATAAGAGACTGTTTTTCAGAGACAGCTTTTTTAGCATCTGGAGAAACTTGAAGTAACTAATTGGGATCATAAATTGTAATCATTTTACAGTTCACAAAAATGGCAGCAATGTGTTCATATACAGGTCCTTCTCAAAAAATTAGCATATAGTGTTAAATGTCATTATTTACCATAATGTAATGATTACAATTAAACTTTCATATACTATAGATTCATTATCCACCAACTGAAATTTGTCAGGTCTTTTATTGTTTTAATACTGATGATTTTGGCCTACAACTCCTGATAACCCAAAAAACCTGTCTCAATAAATTAGCATATCAAGAAAAGGTTCTCTAAACGACCTATTACCCTAATCTTCTGAATCAACTAATTAACTCTAAACACATGCAAAAGATACCTGAGGCTTTTAAAAACTCCCTGCCTGGTTCATTACTCAAAACCCCCATCATGGGTAAGACTAGCGACCTGACAGATGTCAAGAAGGCCATCATTGACACCCTCAAGCAAGAGGGTAAGACCCAGAAAGAAATTTCTCAACAAATAGGCTGTTCCCAGAGTGCTGTATCAAGGCACCTCAATGGTAAGTCTGTTGGAAGGAAACAATGTGGCAGAAAACGCTGTACAACGAGAAGAGGTGACCGGACCCTGAGGAAGATTGTGGAGAAGGACCGATTCCAGACCTTGGGGAACCTGAGGAAGCAGTGGACTGAGTCTGGTGTGGAAACATCCAGAGCCACCGTGCACAGGCGTGTGCAGGAAATGGGCTACAGGTGCTGCATTCCCCAGGTAAACAGCGGCAGAAGCGCCTGACCTGGGCTACAGAGAAGCAGCACTGGACTGTTGCTAAGTGGTCCCAAGTGCCAGAGTCTGGAGGAAGACTGGGGAGAAGGAAATGCCAAAATGCCTGAAGTCCAGTGTCAAGTACCCACAGTCAGTGATGGTGTGGGGTGCCATGTCAGCTGCTGGTGTTGGTCCACTGTGTTTCATCAAGGGCAGGGTCAATGCAGCTAGCTATCAGGAGATTTTGGAGCACTTCATGCTTCCATCGGCTGAAATGCTTTATGGAGATGAAGATTTCATTTTCCAGCACGACCTGGCACCTGCTCACAGTGCCAAAACCACTGGTAAATGGTTTACTGACCATGGTATTACTGTGCTCAATTGGCCTGCCAACTCTCCTGACCTGAACCCCATAGAGAATCTGTGGGATATTGTGAAGAGAAAGTTGAGAGACGCAAGACCCAACACTCTGGATGAGCTTAAGGCCGCTATTGAAGCATCCTGGGCCTCCATAACATCTCAGCAGCGTCACAGGCTGATTGCCTCCATGCCACGCCGCATTGAAGCAGTCATTTCTGCCAAAGGATTCCCGACCAAGTATTGAGTGCATAACTGAACATTATTATTTGATGGTTTTTTTGTTTGTTATTAAAAAACACTTTTATTTGATTGGACGGTTGAAATATGCTAATTTATTGAGACAGGTTTTTTGGGTTATCAGGAGTTGTAGGCCAAAATCATCAGTATTAAAACAATAAAAGACCTGACAAATTTCAGTTGGTGGATAATGAATCTATAATATATGAAAGTTTAATTGTAATCATTACATTATGGTAAATAATGAAATTTAACACTATATGCTAATTTTTTGAGAAGGACCTGTATATGCTTTAAAAAAAAGATGATTTCCATTTTCCTTTCTAAGGCTGTGGTCACACTATGCATATTTGGTCAGTATTTGTAAGCCAAAACCAGGAGTGGAACAATCAGAGGAAAAGTATAATAGAAACACGTCACCACTTCTGTATTTTTCATCCATTCCTGGTTTTGACTTACAAATACCGATGTGAAGTACTGACCAAATGCTCAATGTGTGACCGTAGCCTAAAACGTTGTCTAGCGTGGCCTAAGAAAACTACTAAACTTAGCCTATCCATCCCCTGCTGCTCATCTGTCATTGGCTGCAGCAGTTAGATGTCTGTACAACAAGAACAGGATGTATTGTGCAGGTCACCCCCCAAAAAAGGATGTGGTCACGTGCAGCAGCTATATATTTAGCACTGGACTGCAAAGCCCTAAGCCCTGCCAAGATGCTGCATTTTGCCACTCTCCCTGCTACTGAAACTGTCCCTAGGCTAAATGAAGAATATATCTGATTCAGCAAAGCACAAGGTTAGCCCTTACAAGGACTGTTCGTATGATTGTTCAGCATCAGCACCAGCATCGACACTAGAGGACTCTCATTAGTTAAACTGTGCACACACACAGGTCTGGATAACTGGTCTCTCCCTCCTATCAGAACTGTCCTTGAGACAGGCGTCACCTGTTCTTTTATAACCTCTAATGAGGTAATGCAGACAGCCAATCACAGTAATGCTATTTCTAAAATGGCTCTGGCATTGCTGTGACTGGCAGGCAATCCCACATGCTTATTGGCTGTATCACAGGCGCCAAGCGTGTTGGATGGAGATTCAAGCTTCAAATCTGAGCACCAGTCAATGCTCGTTGAGTTCCGAGCACATCCGAGCACCCAGATACTCGAGTGATATCCGAGTATCACCGAGCACATTTGCTTCTCTGTAATATATGTATAAAACATCTGAGTACTGCTCTGCCACACTGAATACTTTGGCCATTCTTTCCTTACTATTAAAACAGCAAACCTGTTTCTGTTCCCCTATGAATGGTTTGTTATAAAATTTTTGCTTCTTCATTTACCAAACAGCAATCCCGTTCCTTGATCCCAAAACAAGGATAATTTTTGGACAGCTTGTTAAAAAAAATGCTAACCTTTTTTTAAACAAACAACAAACCTATTACTACTCCTCAAAAGGGGTAATTTTTGGAGTACCGCTTAACAAAAAGTCATAACTTTTTCCATGTACATTGTCTGTATATAAACAGCGACAGAACAAAAGGGATCATTTTTTTATATTTAACTGTCACTTAAAAAAAAAAAAGAAATTTCAACAAAGCTGGTGACTTAAAATTTACAAAGATTTGCTAATCTCTTAACATGATATTGATAAATATACTCATAGCGAAGTGCTTGTAGACTTAGGTAAGTAGGGACTGATGATCCATGTGTGAAACAGAGCAATATTTATAACATTGTAAACCATTGTTATAAAAAATGACAGCTGGGGTGTTGCATTAGAAACAGAAATCCCATAAATCTGACTTTTGACAAACAGCGCACAATGTTGGACACTAATTCTTCCTGACTGATAGGAATCAGTTTACTTAAATAACAATAACACTTACATTGAACGAGTGCCTTGGGAATAGCGAACCTTCCCTATCACTGCCAATTGCGGATTCTGAACTTCCTTTGGCACTGAACGAATATGGGTTACTCTGGTTAAAGGTCACTCATTTATAAAAAAAAAATGGTTTATTTTGAGTAGTCTTACTTATAATCAGTGATTGATAAATATCATATTACAAATTAAACATGAATATACAGTATGTGCAAGAGCTGCAATGGAGAACATGGACAGAATCTTACAAGGCAAAGAACTTTTAATAATCTTGTCTATGAGCATTTGCTGTAGCACTGCATGACATACACCTCAGTAACTAGCTAATCTCAGGCTGGTTTCACACTTGCGTTTTGATCTGCAGTGTGGTGAAAAAACGCATGTAAACGCGGCAAAACGCCGCGTTTTTTAGACGCATGCCTTTTTGCGGCAAAAAAAAAACGCGGCGGCGTTTTCCCGCGTTTACATGCGTTTTTTCCCACGTTTGCGTTTTTGAAACGCGTGCTGAGAAGTGTGTGACAGTTGCCAATCATCAAAATCAACTAGAAAACACACTATTAATAGAATTAGCTAGGGTTAGGGTTAGGATCCCAAGGGTTAGGGCTAGGGGTAGCTTTTTATTAGAATGTCCTGGTCACCAGGTCACTGATAAGCCACCCCCCACCATCAAGGTGATAAAGGGATCCAAACCCTAACCCTAACCATAGGGATCCAAACCCTAACCCTACCCCTAACCCTAACCCTTAACCCTAACCCTAACCATAACCCTTGGGATCCTAACCCTACCCCTAACCATAACCCTTGGGATCCTAACCCTAACCCTATCCCCACCCCTAACCCTACCCTAACCCTAACCATAGGGATCCAAACCCTAACCCTACCCCTAAACCTACCCGTAACCATAGGGATCCAAACCCTAACCCTACCCCTAACCCTAACCCTACCCTAACCATAGGGATCCAAACCCTAACCCTACCCCTAACCCTACCCCTAACCCTAACCCTACCCCCAACCCTACCCTAACCCTAACCATAGGGATCCAAACCCTAACCCTACCCCTAACCCTAACCCTACCCCTAACCCTAACATTAACCCTAGGGATCCTAACCCTAACCCTAAGGGTTAGGATCCTAACCCTAACCCTAAGGGTTAGGGTTAGAGTTAGGATCCCTAGGGTTAGGGTTAGGGTTTGGATCCCTATGGTTAGGGTTAGGGTTAGGGTTTTCTTGTTTTTTTGGTGTTTTCTTGTGTTTTTTTTTTTAAAACGCATGCGTTTTTAACGCAAACAAACGCATGTGCTTAAAAACGCATGCGTTTACATAGACAGCAATGCATTTTTTGCCGCGAAAAAACGCATGCGTTTTTTCGCTGCAAAAAAACGCCGCTAGAAATACTACAGGTTGCATTTCTGCAAATGAACGCACGCGTCAAAAAACGCATGCGTTGCCGAAACGCGTCAAAACGCATGTGAAAAAACGCATGCGTTTTTAATGTTAAGTATAGGGAAAAAACGCATGCGTTTTTTTGCATTTTTTAGCGCTAAAACGCAGCTTACAAAAACGCAAATGTGAAACCACCCTCAGACGGTTCAAGTCCTGAGACCCCTTGTTAATGTCAAATTTAGACACAATGGCCATAATTATTGGGACTTACCTATTATTATTAATTATTATTATTATTAATTCAGTCGCATTGCCAGAGTTGTAAAAAATCCAGTCTCTAGCCATGCAGTCTGCCTTTACTAACATTTGGAAAAAAAAATGGGTTGTTGTAAAGAGCTCATTGAATTTTGACTAGGTAACTGTAATTTGTTTGCGAAACTTCTCCCATCTTAAATGTTCCACAATTTATTGTGAGTGGTTTTATTGAAAAATTGAAGCATTTAGGAACCTCAGACACAAAGTTTTGAGGGAGAAGGGATACAACTTAGGGGTTGGTTTTCAGGGATTGTCCCAGGCTCTTTAATTCTAAAAAAGGGAAATAATAATGCTGCATACTACCAAGATCATAGCAACAATAATAACTTCCAACTTTGAGGGAATAATTTTGAGGAAGGCCCTTTTCTGCTCCACCATGATTGTGCCCAGTTCATAAAGAAAGGTCCACGATGGTGTAGAAGGGAAGACCAGGTTGCCAGAGCTGCTGAAGCGCTGGGTCCGGAACTGCTGGGGTCAAACCTCCTGTTCCTGGGGGGAACGAGATTGCAGCCGGAGCAAGCCAGTAACCAGGATAAAAGGGGCGTGGCCAGTGTGAGGTAAAATGGGTTGCGTGGTAACGGAAGCGGTCTTCCCGCCAGGTATAGACCGCAACTGCTGAGAGGGGAGCAACAGGTCGCAACGTGAAGAGAAAGGGCAGCATAGTGAGGGACTCAGCAAAACCAGCGGGTGCGCAGGGGAGCGTGTGATCGAAGGAGCATCGCAGTACAGACGTCCGGGCATCCATCCGATATCCAAAGAAACGCATGCCGGGTAAAGCTGCAGCGCAGCCCTTCAGCTCATAGCGGTTGCTTAAGGAGACCCATGCTGAGAGGAATCTTGTGGGGAGCTCTACTCTCTTACTCCACAAATATATGGACTGGGGGCTCAGCGGGTAGAACCGGAGACCGCCCGCTGCCACCAGAAGAAGGATCGTGTGCTAGGCGAGGAAGCGAACACCACCGACATTCTGCAATCCACGGGGCCTTCAGAGAGTGACAGGCTACAGAGTGACGATAAGTGGAACCGTTAATGAGAGACTGTTCAGTTAACCAACGTTTATTCAGTTTTACCTTTGTACCCTTTCTTTACCCTACTATCTCCCTGGGAGGAATTTTCCCACTGTTAAATACTTCGGTATGGTAGAACAAGCCCTAACCTCAACTCCATCCAACACCTTTGGGATGACCTAGTATTGAGATTGTGGGCGTGCACCACCTTAGTGTCTGGCTTCACAAATTTTCTTATGGTAGAATAGCAAAAATTACCCCAGACTCCAAAATTTGGTAGAAAACTGGAAACTATGATAACTGCATAAGACCAACTCCATATTAATGCCTGTGGATTTAGAATGGGATGTCATAAAAGCTCCTGTGGGTGTCCTAATACTTTTTTTTGTCAGAATAGTGTATGTTCAGTTATCCTATAGTATTATACGGCAATCATTCATATATGTCAGCAACTCTCTGCTGTAGCTGATAGCAGGGGGTGACAATTGGAAGTTTCCCCTCGGACTTCCGTTGGCCATAAGAGCAATATCAAAAGTGGCTGTCCTGATGGACAGTTATTATTTTCGGGTACACATTGACCATCATATAGCATCTAATGGAGACCATGTGTGGAACTGCGACTCTGAAAATATTAATTTTGTTTCTATACTTACTGTATACAGCAAAAACATAAACTGATATCAACATGATCATCACTCATGTTAGTGTACATATAGTATATGTTATCGGACACATCTGTATTAACTATTGACTGTATTTTTAATAATCAGTCGACCAATAGGATCAACTGATTATCATATTTATTGCATACTTACCAACATTTAAAAGGCAAAAATTGGGACAATTAAAAAGAGTCTAGCACTCCCAAAACACCAACTAAACTATTTATTATATGCATATAGGGGACTTAGCTCCTATAACAGGGGTGGGCAATTAATTTTCCCGAGGGGCCACATGAGAGACCATCACTGTTGTGGAGGGCCGAACCAATATGCTGAAATTAATTCTGCTGAATCTTAATATGCAGTATGAACCCGCACACAGCCCCCTATATACCATATGGGCCCATATGCAGCCCCCTCTACACAGTATGAGCCCATGCATAAATTTACTGTTTTTAAATAATTTCCTCTGAATTTGCTGCTGGATACCTACCTCTATTTTTTCCGCTGTGCTGCCTACACAGCCTATTTTCTTACACTATTGGAGAGATTTACTGCACATTGGTGAACTGGAAAAACTAAATTTTGTTACCTCCTATATACAGTATGAGCCGCCAACATAGCCTCCATATATACAATGTGAGCCCCACATAGCCTCCATATATACAATGTGAGCCCCACATAGCCTCCATATATACATTATGAGACCCACATAGCCTCCATATATGCAGTGTGAGCCCCACATAGCCTCCATATATAGGCCTCCATATATACATTATGAGACCCACATAGCCTCCATATATACATTATGAGCCCCGCATAGCCTCCTACCCACATACAAATATCACAGGCATTTAAAAAAAAAAAAACATATACCCACCTCGCTCATGTTCCTCCGGTGCTCTGCTCCAGTCTTCTGTACACTGAATCTCAGCAGTTTGATGAAATGACATCATCACGTCTGCTTTCTCACACGTTGATTGGTGGAGGATAGAGCCGACGGCCCTATCTTCCACCAATGTACCATGACTGTCTGCATCCTAAGGATGCAGATATCGGTGACAGCGAGCAGGGGTGGAAGGAAGGCTGGTACGGTAGGGGATGGTGCTGCCCATGGGCGATGAGTGAGATGGGGGAAAGATGATGAATTCTGTTTTGTCCTTATTGAGTTTTAGAAATCTAGCAGAGAAGAAGGATGAAATAGCGGACAGACATTGTGGGATTCTGGTTAGTAGGGAGGTGATATCTGGTCCAGAGAGGTAGATCTGTGTGTCATCAGCATAGAGGTGATACTGAAAGCCATGAGATTCTATGAGCTGTCCCAGGCCAAAGGTGTCAATGTAGAAGAGCAGGGGCCTTAGGACTGAACCTTGTGGGACTCCGACAGATAGGGGGCGAGGTGAGGAGGTGGTGTGTGAGTGGGAGACGTTGAATGTCCGGTCTGCTGGGTATGACAAGATCCAGGATGGGGCCAAGTCAGTGATGCCAAAAGATGAGAGGGTCTGTAGTAATAGGGAATGGTCCACTGTTTCAAAGGCAGAGGACCGGTCCAGGAGGAGGAGGACAGAGTAGTGTCCCTTGGCTTTGGCAGTTAGTAGATCATTGGTGACTTTAGTCAGGGCAGTTTCAGTGGAGTGGTGTGACCGGAAGCCTGATTGTAAGCGGTTGAAGAGGGAGCAAGAAGAGAGGTGGGAGGACAGTTCAAAATGGACGTGTTGTTCCCATAGTTTTGAGGTATAGGGGAGAAGTGATATAGGGTGATAGCTTGATACAGAGGATGGGTCAAGAGAGATCTTTTTGAGGATAGGTGTGATTTAGGAATGTTTAAAGCTTGAGGGGAAAACACCAGTTGTTAGTGATAGGTTGAAGATATCATACCTCCTCTAAGATCTGACCCAGCAGGCAGCCATAAAGAACTCCGAAATATCACCAAAATGCCAACTGTTGTACTTTGCTTAGCTCCATCTCATTTCAAGTTAGAAAAATCAGAACTGTTACCAAGTATGATTTATTATTACCTTTTTTATGTTCTCTAGTCAGTCAAATTTATTGCACTTTCTCTACTAATGGGTGATAGTACACTCATATTTCTAATTACCAATCATAATGCCTGTTTTGCTAATATCAGGTCTTTTTTGGTCAGTTTGCTGCTTTTAACATTGAAGTCTGTGGCAGACACCACATAGCTTTGTCAGACATGGTTTAGGAGCCCCTTTCTTTCAATACATAGGTGTACCCGAGGATGGCCCACTGCCCATCAGACATTTATGGCACTTTTCATGACTATGCTATAAACGTCTGAAGTGCAATATTTCCTTAAAGGTAATCTGTCACCAAGTTCTTTCAACCCCATCTGATGATGATGAGACACATACTCTGATTCCGGCAATGTATTCCTTAAGGAGCTACTTGCTGCAGTTTTGATAAAATAACTGTTTTATCTGCTGAAGATCTACCAGTTCCTTCTATGCTGAGCCCTGTATAACCCCGCCAACACCACTGATTGGCAGATTTACGTGTACACTGTGCATAGACAGAAAGTTATACAGGACTACCTGCAGAATGTTTACTAGTCCTCTAGTGATAATCTCCTGCTGATAAAACAGTGATTCTCTTATCAAACCTACAGCAAGCAGCCCAGTAAATAATACAACACTGGAATCGGGATCTCTGTCTCTACATTATGTTGCTCTCAGATTAAGTCGCAAAAACCCAGAGACGGATTTCCTTTAAAGAAGAATGTGTGACCCAACTGTCCATTGGAAAATAGAGTTCTGATCATTTGCCCCTTATGACACGTGAAGCTGACGTGACTTTTTTTGGAAATCCCCATTGATGTACCAAAGTATGAGTTAATGAACAAATGTACATTGCTTTCAGTAGACGACAACCTGGCCTGGTCTACATGTGATTTTTGCTTTCTTTTCCTGCTTTTCAGCATTTTTGAACAGTACATTCCACCATAAGTGATGTTACTGCAGATTTATGGGTTTGTTACACATGACATTATTTTTCTCCTTGAGACAAGAAATGGTGAAGACACATTATCTTCACTTGAGGCTGAGCAGTGGAACTTCTAGCCTAGAGATATGAGGTACTGTTTGCATTTCTGCAATGATCATTATTATTATTCTTGGTATAAAAAAATCAGTTCAGTGAACATCATATATTGTAGAATGCTTGGAAATAAGGCTTTGGTGACATCATGATATTTTTTGATGTCAGGAAAATCATTTATAATAATGAATATTGATGGAGACTAAATTAATTAAAAAAAATAGAAAGTCCACCTCACTCGCCGCCAAGTGCACGGCTCACATAGACAATGTTCAGTAACAGGAAAGAAGAAACATCCAGCACCGGCAATCTGATAAAATTCAATGGGTTTATTGATTATCCATAGACGACACAGATACAGTAACTGATGCAGTTTGGATCTGTTGTTAACCTTAGCAATGATTCATAGTTTTAAAATCACAACTGAGCCAAAACGCGTCAGTTACTGTACCTGGGTTTGTGTCGTCTTCTGTACATATTCAATACTTTCCATTGGAATATATCATATTATCAGAGCTGGAAGTTTTTTCTTTCCTTTTACTACGGGCAGCACGGTGGCTCAGTGGTTAGCACAGCAGCCTTACAGCGCTGGAGTCCTGGGTTCAAACCCCACCATGGAGAACATCTGCAAAGAGTTTGTATGGTCTCTCCTTGTTTGGGTGGGTTTCCTCCAGTTTCCTCCCACATTCCAAAGACATACTGATAGAGAATTTAGATTGTGAGCCCCATCGGGGACAGCGACGATAATGTGTGCAATCTGTAAAGCGCTGCGGAATATGTTAGCGCTATATAAAAATAAAGATTATTATTATTATTACTAATTTCATAAAAACGTATTCAATTCCATTTCAACTTAAATCGTCAGTACCTGAGAATCTATAGGATAAGTGACACATAGAGTAACATACTTATAATCATAGAATCCTAGAATGGTAGATTTGGAAGGCATCAACAGGGTCATCGTGTCCAACGAAGGATTCACTAAGCCATCTCAGACAGGTGTCTGTCCAGCCTCTGTATGAAGAAGATTATCAGTGGTCTTATATGTCTTCTATTTACTTATTATTGCTCCCACAATTGATTTCATCACACCAAGCTCCTTTCCTATTGCAGATTCAGTCTTCCCAGCCTGGTGCAGGGCTACAATTTTGTTTCTGGTGACCTTCGACAGCTCTTTGGTCTTCACCATAGTGGAGTTTGGAGTGTGACTGAGGTTGTGGACAGGTGTCTTTTATACTGATAACAAGTTCAAACAGATGCCATTACTACAGGTAATGAGTGGAGGACAGAGGAGCCTCTCAAAGAAGACTTTACAGGTCTGTGAGAGCCAGACATTTTGCATATTTTTAGGTGACCAAATACTTATTTTCCACCATAATTTGCAAGATAAATCTTGCCAAATCAGACAAGGTGATTTTCTGGATTTGTTTTCTAATTTTGACTCTCATAGTTGTGGTCTACCTATGATGTCAATTACACGCCTATCTTATCTTGCACAATTGGTGGCAGACTAAATACTTTTTTCCCCACTGTATACATATTCCCCTAAGGAAGCCAACTCGAAACACGCGTTGGGGCTGTGGACGCGGCCTCACAGATTGAAATATGGGTAAGAGTCCTTGACTGAAGAGATGTATTTTACCACTAGTAACACTGGTAGTGGTATTAATGATTTAACCATTAACAATGTGACTTTATTCCTTCCTTTAATGGCCTAATGCTAATACTATGCTGTACTGTCACTTTATACAAAAATTGTAATCTACTGTTTAAGTCCTTTTTACCCTATTCCATTTGTGGGATACCCACACTCCCCTATTACTGGTAGCAGCTCTCCGATTTGAATTACTTTGTTCCCTGGTACATATTTTATTACTAATTTTTGCCTTGTATGTCTAACTTTGAAAAAATACTTTTATATTGCATCTTAGATGATACACTCCAATAATTTTTTTGCATGCATACATTATTTGCATATGTTACAATTTAGGCACACTTATTTTAATGATTATGCGTCAAGTATACTGTATGCCAAATACTTGCAGATGTACAAATGTGAACCAAGTGTAATGATGTTGGTTCGGAGTAGAACTTTACTTGGAAAGTATCTATTTCAACTGACAACTACCTGGACTTTGATCAAACATTTTGGAAAACTATTTTTTCCATAGTTTTCCGAGGCTTGGAAGGTGTCTCCATATCAAGATAACATTTTAGATAAAGGACAATAATCTACAGCTGAATGTTTCTCATCAAAGACAAATGTTTCACTGTTAGAGATAAAAACTGAATACTAAAAGGCTTGATATATCACTGGTCAAAAGTCAATATCGTTATCGCAGAGGCAAAGTCTTAATTATTATGTGTCTATCTATGGAGATTTGTGGGAATATGTATATATACAGGGCTGCAGTAACAGCTAATGCTGCCCTAGGCACTAAGCATAAAAGGTCTGTTTTAAACTGCTCAATTATTGTCATAATTTAGATACAGGAAATCTTTGTACCGTGTGAGCCAGGAGATAGAAAAATATTTAGAATTGAGAGTCCTCAGTGGTTGCTACCTTTTAATGGCTAACTTTTAAAAGGGTTGTCCAAGTTTGGGGTTCAAGTTTGCAGCCACTCTGTGACTTCTGACTTATGAATCCTCACAACACTCTCACTGTCAGGATTCTCTAGCGCTGGGAGAGCGCATGAGCGTTAAAAGCCAAGGGGAGTGAATACTTTTGCAAGCCACTGTATTGAGGATGAGATGTCTATGGTGATGAATAGTGCAACATGTGTTTTCTAAAATAATTGTACACATTATGTGATTGTTCACATATGATTGGCTCTTACTGGTTTTAAATATAATCACAGTTTAAGGTGAATTATCTCCATGACTAATGGCGTGCGATTCGCCTGAAACTTGTCGGAGTGTTAAAAAAAAATAGCAAGTGCAGTTTCATGTTAATGAAGATATCCTTTTTTTTATATCTCTCCTGGAAGTGCAGATTCCTTCCCCTTGAATTTTCCTATTTATACTCACCTGCCGACTAGACGTGCGTGACCTCACTCAATACAAGTGAATTGAGCAATGCTGGAAACTGCTAGTTGGACTGTGGCTGGATATATACAAATCACATAATTGTGGTCACCAAAGAGTCCTGACACCATGCACACTGTGAGGATTTCCAAGTCTAAACAAGGTTTGCTGGACTCGCCGTATGTATTCAGCGTGTTCTCCACTTATGTATTATGCGGCAGTAACCTCACTGCTGGTTTTGTTACATTACAACCTGTGTTTAAATATTTTTGTAATCCGATTTGTGTGTGATTTATCAGCACTAAATAGTCTTAAATTGGTGAAGTGAGAAAAATATAAGCACACATTGAGTTTATGGAATCAAATAACTAAAAATTGTCATGTCCCTAAGTATTCACCCCTTTTTCGATGAAGCCTGTACACACACTCCATAAACGTTGCCTTTATGAAAGAGTGATTAGGAAAATGCCTTTAGTTGTACACACAAATTGTACGGCTTGTTTTAATTTTGCCAAAATACATGTGGGAGACTCCCAAAGGTATGGAGTAAGGTGCTGTGGTCAGAGGAGGAAAAAAATTGAACTTTTTGGCCAGCAAAGTAAATGCTATATTTGGCACCAAACCAAAACATCTCATCACCCCAAGAACACCATCCCCACAGTGAAACATGGTGGTGCCAGCATCATGCTGTGGGGATATTTTTCGGCAGGAGGAACAGGGAAGATGAATGGTGCAAAATTCAGGGATATTCTCGATGGGAACCTATGAGGTCCCCTGTGCCCTTTGACCCAGCAGCATTTACCTATGTATGATTAAACTCCCTGTCTAACCAGCCCTGTATAATGCAATTCAGTTAAATAAATGCTTTAAAAAAGTATTTATAACCTCCCCTTTCCCTATGTTAATGAGGGCTTTGAATAGTCGATGAGCATTAGTTGCCCCAGACTAGTCAGCCCTTTTTCCAGGTTATCAACATAATTTGCCCGAGTCAGCCTCATTGCCAGCTCATGCAAATCTAGCACAGGCGCACCGCTCATTTCAGCAGCATCTATGGGTCTCTGAAGTCGTTTTCCTGGCTTCAGAGACGCAGTACGTATGACCACAAGCCATCTTCTGAATATCTGTTCATAAGCAGAGCGTCTCTGAAGCCGGGAAGCATACACCCGGCTTCAGAGACATGTTGACGCTGCTGTGATGAGCGGCACTCATGAGGTGGTAATGAGGGCAGCAAATAAAAAGCGTGCCAATGGGCTCACGTTTCTCAAAATCACTCTTTATTCTATATGGGACCTGGTGGGAAGAACTTTTTGTTTATTCAGAAAGTAACCCAGTGGTGGGTACTATGGGAACTATTATCATGCTACACAGCAGGTGCAGGAATAGGAACACTTATGGCAGCAGCGGGCTCAGCTTTGTGGTGTCAGCAGGAAGGAGTTTGGGCAGGTTGGTAATGGGGTGGTGCTGAAAATTTGACAAGTCACATGTTTTTGATGACAAGTCATGGATGGAAGAAGTTGTCATATCGGTCTGGGTCTGAAGGAAAAGACAGAAAATTAAGACTCCAACAGTAAGAAGCTCACCTGTAAGCACTTTCTATAATTGTAGTATAACTCTTAATGTGTTCTGCAGGACTGATATCTACCACTATATGGTCACTATATAGCAGTAATATCAGTTTGTTTTTCATACAGATTTATTTTCAGTAACAGCGGGGTCATCTGCTGAGGTTCCCCTATGCACCCTATTAGGGTGTGTGACCACAGTTGCACACAAGGTTACCAAGTTAGGGGCCCACTCAGATGTTTTCCTTCCCTGTGCTTGAACCCTTAGCTACGCTTCTGGTGGGGTGAGACTGCTGGGACCCCCAGGACGCAGAGCACAGAATACAACCTGTTCTTTTGCCTAAATCTGAAATAGATAAAGCATCTCAGTCCTTGTAAAATCAGTGGATCAGGACACGTTTCCCCCTAGATTTGTTGTCACTCTCATTGTATGTGCACAGAATGTCTTTTTCAGGTGGATTCCTCCCGGATCCCTTATGAAAGCCACTCAATAAAAATTAAAACAATTAAACAAATGCACTGCAATGTAAAAACAACTTGCTGTGCATACTGTATCTTTCAGTCTTTTTCAGCTTCTTTTATCTGCTTCCGGCTTTGAAAACTATGAAGTGGTCAAAGGAAGGGACCTGTTCATTCTGCCGGTGGCTTCTGTATGGAAGCCGCTCACTACTTTATATACGATTAACAAAAATATCCCTGAAGCGTCTTCCTACAGAAAGTACTGCGTTCATCAGGTATGCTGACCTCTATAGTGCACTATGTACATAACATAATTTCTGGTCCTCTCCGCTGCTTTTTGCTGGGGTTTAGCTGGTTAATGGGAAAGCTAGCAGCAATCTCCTGTTTGGTGTCCAAACCATCAGACATTTAGTATTGATATGTCATCATTGTCAGTAATATTCAATTAACTTCAAAAGGACATTGGTCAATTATAATTATTTTTATTAACAATGGATGGATGAAGAGATGTTCTTGAAGGAGCCTTTGGCTTTTGCAGATGTTTCTTCCTGGTCTGATGGACACAGGTAGATGGTACAAGTCCTTCTATATAAGTACAGCATTGATGGTGGATGTGCTGTACTTTCCTCAGGGCTCTAGATCTGCGAGTTTTCTGTCCTCGAGATGTTTCAGGTGCCCTGGTGACATCGGGCAAAAGTGCAGCAATCTCTGATAGTGCGAGCAGCCCTGGATAAACCACGCCGGCAGGATGATATCAACCGACGGAATGTAGAACCTATGAGAAAAGATGTAAAACTAATGTAAGTAATGGGACTCCATATTAGAGGACACTACTGTGCTGTCACTGTGACCGGACCACAGAGGAATCTTCTCCATACAGAGGTCGGATCATTGTCGGATATACATGTGACAATGCCACCGCTGACAGATCACATCTGCTCCACACGACTTCTCACTGACATCATACAACATGGAGATTATGGTCACACTTACCTCGCCTTCTCTCCCCCTCTTCTACTTTATCTGTTTTTTGTTGTTTTCTTAGCTTTTTTGCAGATTTCTTTATCTCCTTAACTGGAGATTCTAATGAAAAAGTCAGAAAAAGATGTTGATTATAAACTCCTAAAGGATTATCTTTATATCTTTACAGAGTTATGCAAACTGGTTATTATGCACCTGTAGCTTCTCTGTGTGCCGCCATGTGGTGTCTCCCAAAGGAACGAACATTACTTGCAGCAAGCCAAAGTGTGATTATAATCAGTTAGATAAAACTTAACACTAAGAAGACCCGTCACCAGATCATAAATATCAAGATTCGCTCTTACTTTATTCCCGCCGGCTCCCCTGAGTGGTATGTTTTTGGTTTTGTTATAATCCCCCTTGCAATTTCAGAGATGGGGGTCTTTTTTGTCAGTGCTAATTATGTTCTTTACCATGGCGGTGTGGCTCACAGTATAAAACAGCAGAGCAGCCTGAAGACACGCCCCCAGATAATACTGGGAGCACCGCCCCCTACGTAAAGACCATAAAAATTAGCAATAAAGACCAAGGTCAATAATTCTAGATCTGTACTCTGGACAAAATGAAAAATTGAATACTCAGAGGGGCAGCGGGAATAGAGTAAGTAATTTTCAGATCCTTCATGTGCAAGCTCACATTACACCTTTGTATTGCAGGCTATAAGATGGTTTATAAACCGGTACATACCTGATAATGAGGGCGAGGATGGCTCGCTGTTTATAGCATTGAAACACTGATTGTCATCATCAGTTTTGGAATGGGGAGGTTCTTGCTGCCTGTTTGGTAGAAGAAAGTCAAGTAAATTACAAGTGAAAACCAAAAGTGAAAGGCCAATTAGGACAACATGAAGGGGATACCCTGCTCACATACTCTTTCACACTTGCGTCGGTACGGGTCCGTCACTATGCGTCGGGCCGACGTACCGACGCACGTTGTGAAATTTGTGCACGACGTGGGCAGCGGATGCAGTTTTTCAACGCATCCGCTGCCCATTCTGAAGTCCGGGGAGGAGGGGGCGGAGTTTCGGACGCGCATGCATGGTAGAAAATGGCGGACGCGACGGACAAAAAAACGTTCACTTGAAAGTTTTTTCGTGCCGACGGTCTGCCAAAACACAACGGATCCGTTGCACGACAGATGCGATGTGTGGCCATCCATCGCGATCCATCGCTAATACAAGTCTATGGGCAAAAAACGGATCCTGCGAGCACATTTGCAGGATCCGTTTTTTGCCCAAAATGACAGATTGCGACGGATTGCAAAAAACGCAAGTGTGAAAGTAGCCTTACTAGTAATATTGTTCTGTAATGAGCTGGAAATGAATGGCTGCCACAATGATCAACTGATACTTCTGGGTTATCACAAGCCAGACACACAGAAACCAGTTATCATGGGGTGGTGGATGCTGGGTTTAGATTTGTGTTACTTGTGTCTGAACATACATCAGAAACAAACCTCATAATAATAACAAAAGTCTACTCACATGTCTGAGCGTTTTTCGCTGTCCTCTTGGGAGCACACTGGAGGTGACATAATGTCGCTGTCCTCTGGGGAGCACACTGGAGGTGACATATTGTCTCTGTCCTCTGGGGTGCACACTGGAGGTGACATAGTGTTGTCCTCTGGGGAGCACACTGGAGGTGACATAGGGTCGCTGTCCTCTGGGGAGCACACTGGAAGTGACATAAGGTCGCTGTCCTCTGGGGAGCACACTGGAGGTGACATAGGGTCTTCATTGGTCACCATCATGTTATTGGTTGTATATAGCTAAAACACACAGATATAAGAATTAGATATATTTTTCAAGTTTTTTGTAATTATAGGTTTTATACATTTTATTGACCACATACTTACTTTAGAAAACTTTTGAGAAGATGATACAAAGTTTTTGATTTCTGGACAGTCATTGTCCTCATTTATGTCTTCCTCATCTGAATTTTTAAATTTGTAATTCACAATGCGAGCTGCAAAGTACAGGAGTTATCAGAGATTATTAGTATAAGACCCGGTCAGACAGTCACCGTGTTATCACTAATAATGATGGTAACTGATTGTCACATGTAATGAAAGAAAAGACACACAGCAGTTTTCTGCAGATGACGTCTCATTTTACTTACTGTTAAAGTAGCGGGTGTCCTCGTCTGACTTGAGATCAGGAACGAACAGAGGCTTTTGACTTAGAAGGTTGTTAAAATCTAAGGCACGCAGAAATGGATGTATTTTGATCTCATTAGCTCCTCCTGGAAAAGGAAGACAAGACAGAAATTGATACAATCATTGTCAGAGAAACGATTCTGTATCAGTACAGTTTATATTAATCAGAACAGAAGATGTCACAGAGCCGATAAGAAGGAACTGTACTGAATATCGTAGCATGAAGAATAGGGAATGGACAAATTGGTAGAGTATAGAATCTCAGTGCTGATCCTCATGGACACGACCATTTGTCTGGTCACAGAGATGTAATAAGTCATTAACAATACTATTATAATATTACCTGTCCCAAGTCTTTGTTCTGGATTTTTTCTGAGCAGCTGTGTGATGATACCCCGAGCATTGGGTGGAGGAAAGTAATTAGATCTCCAAATTATTTCATCTGTTGAATAAAAAGTATTAAAGGAAAGAAAACCTATTAATTTATGTTCGTAAGAAAACATTTTCCTTAACAGAGCTAGAAACTACACCAAAGAACAAATCATCCCAAATAACAATGACATGACAAGCCTTCAGATTATTGTACTTACCACTGACAATACTGCGTAACATCTCCTTTTCGGACGCTCTATAAAATGGTGTATATCCAAAAAGAAACTCATAGAGGATGATCCCTACTGACCACCAATCAAGAGGCCTGCCATAGCCCTTCTTTAGGATCACTTCTGGGGCCATGTAAATTGTGGTGCCAGCAGTCTAAAAACCAACAGAAGGATGATATGATGATTAATAAATATAATTACAAAAATTAACATCAGTGGAAACGTGATGATAAATTATTAGAGAAGGAGAAAGAGATGAGATTTGTAAAGTACAAGATTCTGTAAGTAAAGCTGACCTCTTTATCACGGAACTCTCTGGTTATGTCCTTAGTTGGAGTCTTGTAGAGTTTTGATGTTGGTCTCATAAGGCCGATTTTTGAAACCCCAAAATCGGTCACTTTAATATGTCCTGTTGATGTTATCAGGAGGCTGTAAAAGAAAAGATGTGTCAGCCCCAAGTAATAACCCATAGACTGTATAGCAAACACTAACTTTCATCCCCTTTCTGATATCTCAAGGGTCACTTACTTTGCAGGCTTCAGGTCTCTGTGCACCACACCATAGCTGTGCAGGTATTCCACAGCAAGCACCGTTTCTGCAATGTACAGACGGGCCAAGGTGATTGGTAAAGGACCCCTGTTGATTAGAAGATTGGCACAGTCTCCTCCTACAGCAGAAAGTAAATACGACAGGTGAAGGTTTGTTACAGTGTGAATTACTCATGATGAGAGTGAATGTGAAATAAGCGGAGATATTGGGACAGGATGGCATATAGATACATTGGATGTGTCCTACCTGGTACATACTCCATGACCATACACAGATGAAGTTTAGTAGGAAAGGAGCAGAACATGGAGGCCACAAAGGGACAATCAGCGAATGTAGAGATGTCCCTCTCCTGAAAGGCCCATTTCAGGCTCTTTTGCTTCAGGTTCGGCTTGTCCATTTTTTTCATAGCAAATATCTTGTTTGTGTCTGTATGGCGAACTAAGTGGATGGCCCTGCAGAGGAGGAAAATAAATGATTTATTATGAAATCTTACTAACAGTCCATCTATAGACCTCATCAGGTGATCTCCTGTACTGATGGCTAGTACTAGATGTGCGGCCATCACTAGAAATCCATAAAATCCCACCCCATAAATGATGACCTATGGAAGGTCCTCATCCACGTCACATCCTAACTGACCTGAATAGACAATTAGATGTGGACAGTGATGTGGACTCATCATTTCTCTATGGTAGCATTGCACGGGCAGGGCACAGAGACATAGGCATCGGCATAAGGAGCCCTGAGAAACAAATATTACACCAAAGTAAAGCTCACCCAAAACCTCCACAGTTGATCAGCTTGATAGGGTTATAGTCGCTCTTACAGGGATTTCTCCCTGGGATCAATGATCCGATCAAGGCCTAAAAAGGAATAAGAAATGACATTAAGACATAGAAGCTGCAGGAGGTAAAAGCTCCAGATGCAGGAACATCTCCCTTCTATATCATGTCCCCGCTGATTACGCTGCAGCAGATGTAGAGGACGTGATACAAGCCGGACCCCACAGACCCTCTTATATTATAAGGGGATATGCCCCATACACACAAATCATTGTACTGCAGGGGAGGATAAGGGACATCACAACGAGGAGGCAGAATGATAATGCCATGGTCACACATAATAGGTCTGATCTGCATAAGAACAGAAATATCCCATTGTCATATGGGGTATAATATGGGATGTGTAACTCACACCCGTCACCTGATCATATGCAGACGTCCCTCTGATACTTACACTGGCAGATTCCTGGATGATCTCTGGTGTCTCACATATTCCACCATCAGTATTTGCCTGCACAGTTATTCCTAAAATAATGATAAAATAATGAAAGACGTCATGTATCAGTCTATATCAGCACTTATATAACACATCCATATCATAAAAGAAGTGACAAGACCCCCGTACATGGAATATACTAGGTATATGGATATTCTGCACACTGTATATACTTATGGCATATCTATATACTGTATATACTGTACCATGAATGTGTCATTGCTCAGGATCTGATCGAATCCTCAACAATTACAAGATTGGGGTCCTATTAGCCTCTTTGTACATTTTAGACCTGAGAAGAGCCCAGAGGAGAGAAGCAGAATTACATGAGCCCCCTCCATTATGGTCTATGGGGGCTCATGAGCCGTCAGCGGTCTCATACAGTGGATGAAGAGTAAATCTCCATATTCTCTGCCATTCTCTATAACTTGATATTTTAGATGATCGGCTTACCTTCCATCGGATCAGGGCTCAGCCCCGGCTGACTCATATCACGGTCAGCAATATTTCGGTTTTGCCTCTCTTTGGAGTCGTCTTCTGATGTTTCCTGATGGGTATAAAATATACAATTAATATAAGATTTCACAAATACTACATTACCACATACAATAGACAGGAAGGACTAAACATTGGATTTACGGGATAATTTCAGCATTGCACGGACTATACATGGCCGCTGCCTCCAGTAAATCCACATTAGTATATAAGGGCCTTGTATATACAACTGTTCTCTAATAACTTCTAGCAGGACTGCAGCATTTATAAGATGGAAGATTGTGATGATCGATAGCGACAGAAGTGGAAATACAAACTCCGCACCGCTGAGTACAGACTGTCATCACAGATGATGGAGCCGCAGAGACAGGCTGCCATAAAATATCCTGGGTCTGCCTGGAGCGGACAGGGAGGCCTCTACCATCATAAATCTGAGCTTCTGCTATATGACTGGTGATCTAGAGAAGATCAGACAACAAGGACATGAGATATAGAAGAAGATGGATCCTTACCAGACGCTCCGGTGAGTAGGCCGGATACTCCAGTACAAGCAGGACGTTCTGGGCCAGTTGTTTAATAAAGGCCAATTCTCCACTGTGGGATTTTTCTTCAGCCTATAGAGATGAAAACAAACAAGGAAGGGAAATCATGAAAGTGAAGAATACAGGACGCCATTTATGTCACCGTGTTACACCTGGTATCTGCACTACAAATACGACATGACAGCTGAGGGATCCGGTTACTTGAGAACCTCTAGAGGAAACCTGTCATGTAAAATAACTGTATTAACTGCAGATATGGGGTTAATCTGCAGGATAATAGCGTTCTGACACCGTGCGGCCATATTAGAGCTGTCAGTCAGTTACAGCCGCCGCTCACCAAGCAGACAGCAGTGACTGAAAGCGAGCCGGCACCATCCCTATTACTGAAAGAGCAAGGCTGCCAGGGGGAATACACCTCATGTCCTCCCAACAGCGGGGCTCTCAGTGCGGCGACCGAATGTGGTCAGAATGCTATTAGCCTGCAGATTAACCCCATATGTGCTGGATGGTAGTGTTATTTTACATGACAGGTTGCCTTTAAATCACCAGGTCCACCCTCCATACCCAGTGCATGTAAATAAGACACGTGACTGCCTGCGACTTGTGTAAATCGGCCTCAGCAGCCTTTATTAATTCTAAAATATGAAAGACGGAATGTCTGCAACAATGGCGACCCGCAATTATATAACTATATCGCTAATAGGGCAGATCAGAAGAAAACCAACACGTAAGATTTAGACCCGAGCCGCACTGCAGCGGCACAAGGAGTAAGATGCTAAAATCCCACATTAATACCAATATCCTCGCAGGACATAGCGCCCAATAGTAATAATGTGATGTGACTGAAGTCGCTATTCCACAACAGTAACCTCCGTCCAAAGGACATCACATGTAACAAGTCCCTGACCCAGACCTATCCCCCGCCGCTGTGACCGTTTATTGAGAATCAAATCTCCCCCATCCCTCTACTTATCGAGCACCAGCTTTTAAATCCTCCTTTTCTTCCTTATAGATAGAAAAATATCAGTGCTTGTTTGCTATCGCCTTAATCAGACTGTGGGGGTTGGAAATAATTATATACTGCATAACGAACGCTGTAAAAACAAAACCCCCCAAACTACTGTATATTTTATGGTAAAAAAATGGAGCCATTCAAAGTTACAACTCTTCTCACAAAAACCAGCCCTCAGACGTCTATGCCAACAGAAAATTCAGAAATTTATGGCTCTTGAAAGAAAGTGGTGAAAAAATGAGAGCAGAAAACCGTCAAATTTCCTGGTCCTTACCAGGTAACCAATCCTATTCCCCCACGCAAACAACCTTCCTACTCCTAATTCAATTAACCCCTTAGATCCCACAATTTCCCTTGTCATGTAGCCTGTATGCCCTATTTTGTCTCTCGGCTATTCTTATCTTAGTATTTAGTACAGGCTAAACTTGCAATCAATTATTACTTCCCAATATTATTATTTTACTAGAAATAGGCCCGATGCTATCAAATCAGGAGTGCGGTGAAATTAACATCTGTGTATGCTTAGTGGTGCTGACAGGAGCAGCGGACATGCGCATGCGCGGGTAGAGCACACAGTTGTGGCTGTTACTACGCATGCTCGGGAATAGCGGTAACGTGAATGTCACTTGCGCAGTTGCGGTTCGTGGCCTTGCGGCCACAAACTGCGCCTGCACAAGTGACATACACGTCCCTGCTATTCCCGCGCATGCATAGTAACATCGCCGCTGTTACTGCACCTGCATGGGAATAGCGATGACGTGTATGTCACTTGCGCCTTGCGGCCACGAACTGCACCTGGGCAAGTGGCACTGCCGCGGTGCCTTATGGGATTCGGGGACTGCGGCCGGAAGTCCCAACTGGCAATTATATATGTAGATAAGATTTGTCCAGATTGTCTGCTACTTACCTGCTGTACTAGGGTCCAGATGTTCTCCTGTAAATGCTCAAGGTATTCTGAGCTAACACGACCTTTACGGTATTTGATCAGGCAGTCTCTCACAAGCTTCATAACCAGCCGGTAGGTGAAGCTGAGGACGCCATCGGGTAGTGGTAGCACAATGTCAGGGGCATAGGTGGTAAGAATCCCCTGGAGTAGTGCTAACACCTGAAATTTGTCTGGAGCAATATCAGACATTATAAGTAATAAAGTAAATCCAAACGCAATTAGAATATGATTAGCTAGATAGCTTATCACTGAAGGCAATGACACCGGAATGTCAAAGTGACTATATGGATGCAAACACTTCTGTAAGGGTACCGTCACACATTGAAATTTCCATCGCTACGACGTTACGATTCGTGACGTTCTAGCGATATCGTTACGATATCGCTGTGTCTGACACGCTACTGCGATCAGACACCCTGCTGAGAATCGTACGTCGTAGCAGATCGTTTGGAACTTTCTTTCGTCGCTTGATCACCCGCTGACATCGCTGGATCGTTGTGTGTGACAGCGATCCAGCGATGTCTTCGCTTGTAACCAGGGTAAACATCGGGTAACTAAGCGCAGGGCCGCGCTTAGTAACCCGATGTTTACCCTGGTTACAAGCGTAAACGTAAAAAAACAAACCGTACATACTCACCCGTCGGTGTCCTTCAGGTCCCTTGCCGTCTGCTTCCTGCTCTGAGTGCCGGCCGGAAAGTGAGAGCAGATCACAGCGGTGCTGCGCTCTGCTCTCACTGTACGGCTGCACTCAGAGCAGGAAGCAGACGGCAAGGGACCTGAAGGACACCGACGGGTGAGTACGGTTTGTTTTTTTACGTTTACGCTGGTAACCAGGGTAAACATCGGGTTACTAAGCGCGGCCCTGCGCTTAGTTACCCAATGTTTACCCTGGTTACCCGGGGACTTCGGCATCGCTCCAGCGCCGTGATTGCAACGTGTGACCGCAGTCTACGACGCTGGAGCGATGCTTATACGACGCTGCGACGTCACGAATCGTGCCGTCGCAGCGATGAAAATTTCAATGTGTGACGGTACCCTAAGTAGTGATGGTTAATTGTGATGTCATAATCTAGTGTTCTGATCCTTTTATTTTAAACAAACTTTATTTGACAAAGCAAAATAGACATGCAAATGAGGTTATAATCATAGAATCTCCATGACTTGTACCAACACAGTCCACATCTTTATAAATAAGTATCAAATCCATCCCATAATTTTCTATTTTGTTTTGTCACAACAATTTTACCGGATTCAATTTTTAACTCAACATGCAAAACAACCAGAAAACACTTTGCCATAATCCATATATGAATAGATTGTAAATGTGTGAATCCATTAGCCTTTACGTTACCCTGATGTCTTCTTCAGTTCCTCCATATTATACAAGGATGTGTGTCGGAATCTTCAGCTGTTACAGATCAGATTGTGTATAGCTATATTCAATAAAAGAATTCCATTTGTGAAAAAACGTCATTGATTTTTCTTTTTGTCTTTCTGACTCGAGTTTGTCATAAACTAATAAAGTTTTCAGAGTTTTGATTATTTCAGATAATTGAGGCGTCTATTTCTCCAACCAATATCTAAGTACCATATACATTTTCTGGCCACTATGTATTATCTGTAGAGACAGAACTCTGTCCCTATCCTCCCAACATTCTCTTACAATAAACATGCCTGGGGAGACTTTAGGAATTTAATTTTCCAAACATTGTCTAATTAGAGAAGGGTCTCTTCCCGCACCTTTTGGGTGGAAGGGCATTGCCTGACACTATCAAACGAATTGGCTTAAGGTTACATTTTGGGCATTTTCTTAAATATCGTGATGAAGCATCTTTGTAGGAACAATTGAAAGCATAAATGGCATTATGACTCAGTTTGTTCTGCATTTCTCTCCATTGTTCGTTGGTTTTTGCTTTTTTTTTTTTACTTTATTCCAGCCCTTCAGTGTTTACCATCTATCTCAGTGTCATTTAATGGGTAAATCAATCAGGTACCCAGTGTGCAGAATTTGTCTTTGAATTCTTTGGTATATTGTGGATAGGGAATTTACATATGAACTAGACCCCATCAATATGTCAAAATCATTTCTCCTTTCCACTTTGCCAAAATCTTTCACCATAGAGCTGCAGAAACGAACCGTGATGCTGTAGACATTAATGATCTCCCATATCTTACATTCCTTGCATACTTCCTTGCGGTATTTCCTGATGAAGGCGTTCTGTGAAACTCTGAAACGCGTTGAATAAAAACCACAATTATTATTACATCTGGACTATTCAGCAGCGCAGAACAGGACCACGTTCTCCAAATTTTTATATCTAACGGCCGGTCCTTTCTGGACCCGTGGATCTGCTGCAGCGAATCTTCTCAATGTTTGATCTCAGCTACGTCGCGTGTGTGAATTCCTTTGTATTAACCATTTATCTCTCAGATAAGACCCTATTTTTGCGCTATTTCCTTCGACAGCTTTCATAATATTTTACATCCCTGAGAATTCCTGCCAGGTGAGCAGCCTTCCTTCATCAACGTTTAATTAATCCCCACCTTCAGTTAGCCATTAAAAGATATCAACCACTGAGGACTCTCAATTCTAAATATTTTTCTGTCACAATTTATTAATTTTTCTATGATGATACTGAAAACGGACTATTGTTAAAGGGGTTGTCCAGGACTATATAATTTTTTACAATCTGTCTAAGAACTAACAGACAGGTAGTTGTTACCTACTTGCCCAGCGCCGATCTCTGCCGACAAAGAATGGTCACCGACGGTTACTGCTGATGTCATGTCGACAGAGCAGCATGTTCTCTTCCGCTCAACTCTGTTGATGGAGCATGTCTGCTGATGTCATGCTGATTGCCAGCTGGCTCCCTGCTGCTTAATTGATGGAAGCCAGCTGTCAATCAGCATGACGCAGGTACACCCCGGCAATAGAGAATCCTGAAAATAAAAGAGCTGCTGTATTGATGTGGAGCAGCTGAATCGCCGGCATGAGCATTGGGTGATCGATCTGAGCCAGCAACGGATAGAATAGGCCAGCAGTTAACAACTAACCTACTGGTTTTTTTGTCCCATAGTAAAAAAAAAAAGTCTTGGACATCCTCTTTAATGAAGAAGACAGTGATAGTAAAGCTATGGTTTCAGGTTGCTTATAAAAATATTTTTCTGCAATTAAACATACAGTGGGTACAGAACGTATTCAGACCCCTTTAAATTTTTCACTCTTTGTTTCATTGCAGCCATTTGGTAAATTAAAAAAAGTTCATTTTTTTCTCATTAATGTGCACTCTGCACCCCATCTTGACTGAAAGATAACAGAAATTATTGCAAATGTATTTAAAAAGAAAAACTGAAATATCACATGATCATAAGTATTCAGAATCTTTGCTCAGACACTCATATCACATGCTGTCCATTTCCTTATGATCCTACTTGAGATGGCTCTACTCCTTCATTGGAGTCCAGCTGTGTTAAACTGATAGGGCTTGATTTGGAAAGGCACACACCTGTCTATATAAGACCTCACAGCTCACAGTGCATGTCAGACCAAATGAGAATCATGAGGTCAAAGGAACTAGCCAAGGAGCTCAGAGACAGAATTGTGGCAAGGCACAGATCTGGCCAAGGTTACAACAGAATTTCTGCAGTACTCAAAGTTCCTAAATGCACAGTGGCCTCCATAATCCTTAAAAGGAAGAAGTTTGGGACCACCAGAAGTCTTCCTAGACCTGTCCATCCAGACAAACTGAGCAATCGTGGGAGAAGAGCCTTGGTGAGAGAGGTAAAGAAGAACCCCAAAATCACTGTGGCTGAGCTCCCGAGATGCAATAGGGAGATGGGAGAAAGTTCCACAAAGTCAACTATCACTGCAGCCCTCCACCAGTCGGGCCTTGATGGCAGAGCGGTCTAACGGAAGCCTCTCCTCAGTGCAAGACATATGAAAACCTGCATAGGGTTTCCTAAAAAACACATGAAGGACTCCCAAACTATGAGAAATAAGATTCTCCGGTCTGATGAGACGAAGATAGACCTTTTTGGTGATAATTGTAAGCGGTATGTGGGAAGAAAACCAGGCACTGCTCATCACCTGCCCAATAGAATCCCAACAGTGAAACGTGGTAGTGGTAGCATCATGCCATGGGGGTGTTTTTCAGCTGCAGGCACAGGACAACTGGTTGCCATTGAAGGAAACATGAATGTGGCCAAGTACAGAGATATCCTGGATGAAAACCTCTTCCAGAGTGCTCTGGACCTCAGACTTGGCAGAAGGTTCACCTTCCAACAAGACAATGACCCTAAGCACACAGCTAAAATAACAAAGGAGTTGCTTCAGAACAATCTGTGACCATTCTTGACTGGCCCAGCCATAGCCCTGACCTAAACCCAATTGAGCATCTCTGGAGAGACCTGAAAATGGCTGTCCACCAACGTTCACCATCCAACCTGACGGAACTGGAGAGGATCTGCAAGGAGGAATGGCAGAGGATCCTCAAATCAGGTGTGAAAAACTTGTTGCATCATTTCTAAGAAGACTCGTGGCTGTACTATCTCAAAATGGTGCTTCTGCTCAATACTGAACGTTGGGCATGAATACTTATGACCATGTGATATTTCAGTTTTTCTTTTTTAAGAAATTTGCAATATTATCTACGTTTCTGTTTTTTTCAGTCAAGATGGGGTGCAGAGTGTACATTAATGAGAAAAAAATTAACTTTTTTGAATTTACCAAATGGCTGCAATGAAACAAAGAGTGAAAAATGTAAAGGGGTCTGAATACTTTTCGTACCCACTGTATAGGAAAATAATTTTAGGCCAACTCGGCACAATAAGTAAACACTAGTGAAATAAACACTAGTGAGAAGCAAACATGCTCAGTGATACTCAAGTATTTGGGTGCTCCGATGTGCTTGGCACTCATTGAGCATTGGCCAGCGCTCGGATTTAATGCTTGAATCCCCACCCCGCATGTTTGGTGCCTGTTACACAGCCAATAAATATGCTGGAATTGCCTGTCAGTCACTGTAATGCTGTAGCCATCTTGATAGTGGCATTTATGTGATTGGTTCATCAGAGGTTATAAAACGACCGGCGCTGACACATTCGGCACAGTGACACCATTGCACAGCTCAGGGACAGTTCTGATTAGAGGGAGAGATAAGTAGTTCAGGCCTTTTGCACAATTTTAGGAATCAGAGTCCTCTAGTGGTAATACTTTGCTGAACCATCATACTAAAAGTCCTTAAAGGGCTAATCTTGTGCTTTGCTGTTTCTATACTATACATTCTCCATTAAGCATAGGGACAGCTGCTGGAGCAGGGAGAGTGGCTGACTACAGGCTCTAGGCAGGACTTAGGGCTTTGCAGTCTATTGTTAAATATATAGCTGCTGCATGTGACCACATTTTTTGGTGGGGGATTAAAAATGGACTATATTGTCATCCATACAGTTTAACGTGCTTTGTGTTATATTACAGCGGTATTAAACTCCAAAAAAAGTTAAGACAAAATATTTACTGGATTGAGTTTGTCATCCATACAGTTTAACTTTCTTTGTATTACATTACAGTGGTATTAAACTCCAAAAAAGTTATAACATTTTTTTGCTGGATTGAATTTGTCATCCATACATTTTAATGTGCTTTCTGTTACATTACAGAGGTAGTAAACTACAAAAAGCGTTCAAAATTTTTTACTGGATTGAATTTGTCATCTATACAGTTTATCGTGCTTTGTGTTAAATTATGGTGGTTTTAAACTAAAAAAAAGCTCTGCCGGCTGCAGTTGAATACATTTTATTTTATTATAAAAACTTGATTTCCAGAGACCTAGCAATTATAAAATGTGCAAGGCGTGCGGTTAGGGATGGGGAAGTGGAAGTGATGATGATGGTGCATGCAGACGCCGAGGACGTGGGGCTGGTGTGACTGCACCTGTTGCTGCAGCACAAAAAGCACTCCTATCCATGACACATAGCTTCCTGTCTCACTTTGCCGGAAGGCAAAAGACACCACATCTGAAGCCAGACCAATGTGAGCAGGTGGTCGGTTGGATAGCAGATAATGCTTCCAACATACTTGCCAGCACCACCAAGTCTTCCACACTGTCCAATTTCCCAAGGCAAGAATCTGCATCACTTAATCCTTACCCTGATCCTCCTTCCTCCCACCATGTTGAGTCCCAGGAGACCAGTGATCCCACACTAGGACACTCCAAGGAGATCTTTACATAATGATTTTTTCATTGCGGCCTCTTATCCTGCATGTTCCAAGAGGGACAGGAGGACATGCTGTTTAGTGATGCACAAAACTTAGAGCACCCACAGTCACAAGAAGATGACGGTGGGGAATGACAAATTTTGTCTAAGGAGGTAGATGATGATGATGAGACACAGTTGCCGATAAGTCAGTTTGTTGTTAAGTCAGGAAGATCAGGGTGGGGTGGTGAAAAACAAGGCGGTGGAAGAGGAAGTCACTGACTCAACCTGGGAATCTAGCATGCAGAGCAAGGACAGCAGTGCTGAGGTGGAGGGATTAGCAGCACCGAAACAGGCATGAAGACACAGTGGGGTGACCAGAGGGAGAAGGCGGGCAACTGATCCACAGAGCACCGACACTTCTGAATTTCTCTATCAAAAAGTTAGGTGTTCCCCAGTCTGGGACTTTTTTAAAGAGAGTTCTGAGTCAAAAAACACTGGACATTTGCATCCTGTGCCATGCCAAGATCAGCAGGGGCCTGCCCACTAAGAGCCTAACCTCCACCAGCATGATCACATACATGTCATCTAAGCACCCGACTCGGTGGACCGAACGCCTGTGTCCACAATTGGTGCCAGTGGGTGACACTACTGCCTCTTCCCCTGTGCTAAGTGCTTGCCAATCCCCTGTCCAAGACACAGGCGCAGATGTCTCCTGCCCTGTACTGGTCCTTGCAAATTCTGCAGCACCATCATCAGGCAAATCCTTGTCCCAGCACAGTGAGTCACCCCGCGGGCTAGGGGTCACTCGGTACCGGGCCCTGCGATTCACAGGGGGATGTCACGGTGGCTGCGACCCGGTCCGTGGCTCAGGGTGCCCATGTAAAAGGGGAAGGTCTTTAAAGGGATAAAGTTTATGTTCGTGACGCCACCTGTGGTATTTGGTCAGTGGGGACCGACGCTGCTTTAAGGGGTCCGCTGGGGTGATGTTATGGCAGCTAGATAGTATAACTTCCCACAGGTGAAGTGTATCCCCAGGGCTCCCGGTGTGTAGATGGTGGATGGTGAATGGTGCAGAGAAGGATGAGGACACAAGGTGGCAGTCTCTTTACCTTTACTGAAGACTTCAGCGTCCACAGTCCAGAGCACCAGATCACAGGGCAGGCAGAGAAATCCGGGCAGTCCAGAGACAAGCAAGTTCTCTTGGGTAAGTCAGGTGGGAGCCTACCACTCTGCGCTCTCTGTCTCTAAGTCCCTGCTGCCACTAAGTGTCTCAACAAGGTCTTTAATCGTTCTGCTGTCCTAGGACAGGTACCTGTATGGCAGGCAGCTCGGGTCGTGTGAACTGGGGTCTGTTCTTGGTGACTCCAGGCTCCTACGTAGGTGCTGCTGTGCCACAGGTAATTATGGGCGAAGTCGTTGTAGAACAATACCCTCCGGTTCTGCTTTGTGTTTTATAATCCATAAATGCCTCAGGCTCCCGATACCCGGATTCTTGCGCTGATACTTTTCAGAGGCTTCCTCGTGGCCTCCTGGAGCTCTCACTCTCCTCTGTGCTCCACTCCTGTCTGTCCTCACACACAGACTTCTACCAACTGAACTGTCTCCGCATCCAAACCAGGATCTTTATTGAGGAAAGCTGCCCTAAAACAGGGCTTGGAGCTCCCCCTCCTGGCCTGGAAGTGGAGGGTGTTGTGTGTGTGTAAACCTACTAAAGGAAACCTCACTTGTCTCCAGATATAGCACTATCCTCCCCATGAGGAAGACAGCACTACTGTGGTACCCGAACTCCTGGGGTGCCACAACAGCAAATAGCATACCCACATGCCCAAATGTTAAAATGGCAAGCTGCATGCTGTGGAAATGTTGCAGTTTCAGCTTATGGACAGGGACGATTTCTTCAGACTCAAGGTGGCAGCCATTCCTCATTACTCGGTCCCCAGCTGCCACTATTTCCCCTGATGTGGTGTCCCAGCCTTTTTCCACCACATGTCCAGGAACATCACCGGTGCCCTTACCAATGCACTTACTGGGATGGCCCACTTAATGACCAACATGTGCACAAGCGTTTGTGGGCAGTAATGCTACATTTCCCTGATGGCACACTGGGTAAAAATAGTGGAGGCCCAGCCCGAGTCCCACTCTGCCATGGCACATGTGCTACCGATGCTGAGGATTGCTGGCCCTACTTCTATCAGGGTTTTCTCCACCCCCTACACCAGTTGTTGCACCCCCATCATCTCCAATTTGTTATCTCAGAGCACGTCGCCCACATCAGCCGGAAGCTGGAAGCTCTGCAGCACTGCCCCAGCGAAGCAGCAAGCTCACGGTGGTGGAAGCTTGGCAAGCTTACACACATACCATGCTTGGCCCACATGTTTCAGTTCTGGTCAAGGTACACCGCATCAGCGCCCATTTCCGCAATCCAGCTGCTGGTGTGCGACATGACCACGTACTCATACTCCACAATGCACATGCTGGCAAGGCTTTCTGCACAGCAGAGGCCAATTGTTGTATACCAGTTCCAATATGCCCGTCGGTATTCTGGACAGCCTCCGCACTTAACAACTGAAGAGTGGGCATGGATGTCTAACATTTGTACTGTTCTCTTTGAGGACTCCACAAAAATTATGAGTGGGAATGATGCCATAATCAGAGCAACAATCCCGCTTCTGTGCCTACTTAAACAGTCGCTGCTCACAATTAAACATGAAGCTTTGCATGTGGACCAGGTGGAGGTGGAGCAAGATATGAAACATCGAGACAGCCTAATCTCCTCTGCTCAGCACAGATTGGGTAACAATGAGGAGGTGGAGGATGATGATTATGAGAAGGAACAGGAGCTGGTTGCTAGCGCAACAGAGACTAGTACCAACACAAGCTTTGTCTCGTCTCTCCTACGTGGATAGGCTGAGGAGGGGAATAAAGAGGAAGAGAGGGAGGTGGAGAAGATGGAGAGTCGTCATCTTAGTGGAGACAGGGAAGTGTTAGCTGTAGGGAGCTTGGCACATACGGCCCACTTTATGTACCGCTGCCTTCCCCATGACCCTTGCATTATATATTCACCTTGGCCAGAAAAAAGCACTGGTTGTTCACCCTGCTAGACCCATGCTACAAGGAGAACCTTGCATCTTTCCTTCCTGAGGTAGAGAGGTCTACTAAAATGGTTCTATACCAGAAAGCAGGGGTACATTGTCAAAGGCCTGCGCCAATTTCATGACACCCTCCTAGTGTCCAGGCCCTGATAACTGGGTATTTTTGACAAGGAGGGAAAAGTTTTTAATGATGGTCAAGCTATACATGCTTTGGAGATGTTGTGCTACCATGCCACTAGCGTCTTGTGTGCGCAGATTTTTTGTGCCACTGGGGGGGTCATAAAAGATAGGGGCAGTAAATGGGTTAAACTGTGCTGCCATTCAGAACTATATAAATGATGCAGAATCCAAATATAGGCAGTTTATTGGTAAATGCATTTCAAAGTTATTTTAACTTCTTCATCAGGACAAACCACATTCTCCAATTGAAAATGCTGACGGGCTCACTCCGATAAAAATGAACAAAGCCTGGATTAGCCCTGACTTTTCCAGACCAACAGATAACAGCAGCACTTAAAGTGTTTTTAATCTTCAATGATTGAATGAGATCTGCCAGTTGTTGCCTTCAAGGGTCTATGGCTAAAGGTACCGTCACATTAAGCGACGCTGCAGCGATAGCGACAACGATGCTGATCGCTGCAGCGTCGCTGTTTGATCGCTGGAGAGCTGTCACACAGACCGCTCTCCAGCGACCAACGATGCCGAGGTCCCCGGGTAACCAGGGTAAACATCGGGTTGCTAAGCGCAGGGCCGTGCTTAGTAACCCGATGTTTACCCTGGTTACCAGCGTAAAAGTAAAAAAAACAAACAGTACATGCTCACCTGCGCGTCCCCCAGCCTCTGCTTCCTGACACTGACTGAGCTCCGGCCCTAACAGCACAGCGGTGACGTCACCGCTGTGCTTTCACTTTCACTTCAGGGCCGGAGCTCAGTCAGTGTCAGGAAGCAGAGGCTGGGGGACGCGCAGGTGAGTATGTACTGTTTGTTTTTTTTACTTTTACGCTGGTAACCAGGGTAAACATCGGGTTACTAAGCGCGGCCCTGCGCTTAGTAACCCGATGTTTACCCTGGTTACCAGTGTAAAACATCGCTGGTATCGTTGCTTTTGGTGTCAAACACAACGATACACAGCGATCGGACGACCAAATAAAGTTCTGGACTTTATTCAGCGACCAGCGACATCACAGCAGGATCCTGATCGCTGCTGCGTGTCAAACGAAACGATATCGCTAGCGAGGACGCTGCAACGTCACGGATCGCTAGCGATATCGTTTAGTGTGACGGTACCTTAACCCTGCTAATATTTTTTGGCAGTCTTTACTTTGTGTGCAGAGCCTTTTTGAGTGTAGAAGAACCACAACAACACTTTATTTGAATGAGGGACTCCAGTTGGTGCCTTTACGTGTGTATGGATGGCCCTGCTTGTAATTTTTGGCAGTCTTTGCACTGTGTGCACAGCTTTTATGAGTCTAGGAGTACCACTATGTGACAATTTGAACAGAATGAGACCCTCCTTTATGTCTAATACAGGGTGTATCTGAACCCCTCTTCCATCTACTTTTTGGCAGTTCTTGCTTCCTTCATAAGTTACACTGAAATTTCCAATTTTCTAATAAAAATTAAAATTTTTGATTTAATTAAATTATTATTTTTTAATCCTTTTTAAGTTTTGCCATATATACAAGTCATTATGCAGAAAATAGTGTTTCTTAGTCTTTTTTTCCTGTAAACTCCAATTTCTCGTCTCTTTGGAATGTTATATTATGTTATATTTACGCCTTAAAGTGGAGTAAAAGTCTGATACCATTGATCTCAGCAGTGATCTGAGAGACAGAGATGCTTCCAGGGGTCTTCCCCATGCTGTTCTCCATCTTCAGCACTTTGTCCATCCATTTCAACATTTTCACAGCCCCCCAGACTTCTTTGTAGGTTCTGCCAGAAAACTGTTCCATTTCCTATTGACTCCCATTATATTTGGTACTCGAAACGAGCATTGGAACATCAGTAATTGGTCGCTTCGAATAACGCACATCCGAGCATTTTAGTGCCCGCTCATCACTAATAAATACCTAAATTGTTCATCATACACGTTAGTCATTTTCCAGCCCACAGAAAGAAGAGTCCACTTGTGAAATAATAATATTCAGACCCTTTGCATACTAATAAGCAGTCATAATGCACAGTTCCACCTGCTTTGGAGGTAAAATTGCTCCCCCCTTTCCTTGTTCCAATTACCTTTATGATTATTTCATAACCCTTATATGCACTACTTTTTTCTCTTTGAATAGGGATAAAATATTATTGGTGTTTTTTAGCCATTGTTAGTACAGTATATTTGGATCATTATTTACCTTTTTCTATGGAGTTAATAATTTTTAATATTATTCTATATAGTTTAAATATTTTATTATATACCGGTATGTGTTTTTTTCTATAAAACTTTGACTAAATATACCCTATTATTTGATTTTCTGTAAGCCTAGAGAATCATGTTACAAAGTGATTTTTACTGCACAATAAGCACTGAAAAACAAAAAAAACTGTGGCATTGTTGTGTTTTTCTACCATTTTATCACACCATTTTACAATACTTTATGGCAAAATGAATGGTGTCATTCAAAACGACAACTTGTCAAGCGAAAAACAAGCCCTCCTATGTCTATGCTGATGGAAAATAAAAAAAGTTATGTCTCTTGTAAAAGACGAGGGAAGAAAATAAAGCACAACGTGTTAAGAGTTGAAAAAAAACCTGAAGAGTTTTGAAAGAAAAAAAATATATAAAAGCTTCTCATGGTATAAAATGGCAACAATCAGAAATAACTTTTACTTTGCTATCTCGTTAAACTTTACATATTGTGTGCTTAAATCATCATTAGAAAAAAGTTAATAGTTATTTAATCCAAGGTAAATTACATGTTCTTTACCTATACCTGAACCTGAACCTTTGTACATGTTTTATAGTCTGGCATATAGGTAGCAGTAAATATATTTTATTACACATCTGGATGTTTAATTTCCATAGATGAGTATTCAATTGTCAAGTTATATTAGTTTCAAAGTTTACCACGATAAATATATCTGTAACCATCTCAGCAACACAGAAATGCTAATAAAGGAGTTAATGACATATTTTGCTGGTCAAGTCAAAGAGAATTAATAAGTTTTTAATTCAATTTGTAATGAATTGCTACTGGGGTGAGATGTAATATCTGGAGCCAACAGTGAAAGTGGAATCAAATCTGAGAAACTAAACAAACACACACAGTCTTTGTTAAAGAAACATAAAGTTAGTGTTTAGTCAGGAAAGTGCAAGATATGTAAAAGATACAGTATACAATAGCACTCAGAATAAGGAAATCAGGCAGTATGGTTATAAATGTGTACACACACTATACAGACACCTACACATTACACCTATAGGAGCTTTTATGACATCCCATTGCCAATCCATAAATATTAACAAGAATTGATCCCATTTTGCAGCTATAACAGCTTCTACTCTTCTGGGAAGATTTTGTACTAGATTTTGGTTTTTGTCTGTTGGAATTTTTGCCCATTCATCCAAAAGAGCAAGGGTGTAACTACAACAGGTGCAGGGGTTGCAATCGCACCCGGGCCCTGGAACCTAGGGAGCCCCCAAAGTCCCTTTGGCCTAAAGAAAAAGACTATTGCTATTAAGGATTTTAAATATTTGGGGGCCTCGTTGGAGCTTTCGGATCGGGGCCCATGAGTTTCAAGTTAGGCCACTACAAAAGAGCATTTGTGATGTTGGACAAGAGGGCTGGGCTCACAGTCTCTCTTCTTGTTCATTGCAAAAGGTGTTCGATGGATTTGAGGTCCGGGCTCTGTGCGGCCGGTCACGTTCTTCCACACCAATCTCACCCAACTTTGCTTTTATGGACCTTTCTTTGTTCATCGGGGCACAGTTATGGTGGGCCAGAAAATAGAAATGTCCAAAATGCTTTGGTATGAGATTTTCCTTAACTGGAACTAAGGCTAACCACTGAAAACAACACCATGATATTATTCCACCTTCACCTACAGTAACTTTACATTGTCGCAATACAGTCCGGCAGGTATTATTCACCAAATCCAGTCTCCTACATCAGATAGAGAAGCATGATTATTGCACAAAACTCATTTTTTACTTCATTAAAGTCCCGTGTTTGCGGCTTTACACCACTCCATCTGACAGTAGGCATTGTGTTTGGTTAAAGGGGTTAAAAATTAATTCAGCATTAACTGAACTTGTGAAAAATTGCATGTCCAGCAATGAAAATAAATTTCTGTGTAGATGCAAAACAATAGACCTTTTATTATCCTAATATAACTTATTTAGAGGTTTAAAGTCAACTCCTGTGTTACATACTTAAATAGACTGCTCAAAAAAATAAAGGGAACACTTAAACAACAGAATATAACTCCAAGAAGCAACACTGTTTGACAATCAATTTCACATGCTGTTGTGCAAATGGAATATACAACAGATGGAAATTGTTGGCAATTATCAAGACACACTCAATAAAGGAGTGGTTCTGCAGGTGGGGACCACAGACCACATCTCAGTACCAATGCTTTCTGGCTGATGTTTTGGTCACTTTTGAATGTTGGCTGTGCTTTCACACTCGTGGTAGCATGAGATGGACTCTACAACCCACACAAGTGGCTCAGGTAGTGCAGCTCATCCGGGATGGCACATCAATGTGAGCTGTGGCAAGAAGGTTTGCTGTGTCTGTCAGCGCAGTGTCCAGAGGCTGGAGGTGCTACCAGGAGACAGGCCAGTACACCAGGAGATGTGGAGGGGGCCATAGGAGGGCAACAACCCAGCAGGACCGCTACCTCAGACTTTGTGCAAAGAGGAACAGGAGGAGCACTGCTAGAGCCCTGCAAAATGACCTCCAGCAGGCCACAAATGTGCATGTGTTTGCACAAATGGTTAGAAACTGACTCCATGAGGATGGACTGAGTGCCTGACATCCACAGAAGGGGGTTGTGCTCACAGCCCAAAACCATGCAGGATACTTGGCATTTGCCACAGAACACCAAGATTGGCAAATTCGCCACTGGCACCCTGTGCTTTTCACAGATGAAAGCAGGTTCACACTGAGCACATGTGACAGATGTGACAGAGTCTGGAGACGCCGTGGAGAGCGATCTGCTGCCTGCAACATCCTTCAGCATGACCGATTTGGCAGTGGATCAGTAATGGTGTGGGGTGGCATTTCTTTGGAGGGCCGCACAGCCCTTCATGTGCTCACCAGAGGTAGCCTGACTGTCATTAGGTACTGAGATCAGATCCTCAGACCCATTGTGAGACCATATGCTGGTGCAGTTGGCCCTGGGTTTCTCCTAATGCAGGACAATGCCAGACCTCATGTGGCTGGAGTGTGTCAGCAGTTCCTGCAAGATGAAGGCATTGAAGCTATGGACTGGCCTGACCGCTCCCCAGACCTGAATCCGATTGAACACATCTGGGACATCATGTTTCGCACCATCCACCAACATCACATTGCACCACAGACTGTCCAGGAGTTGGTGGATGCTTTAATCCAGGTCTGAGAGGAGATCCCTCAGGAGACTATCCGCCGCCTCATGAGGAGCATGCCCAGGCATTGTAGGGAAGTCATACAGACACGTGGAGGCCATTTATTAGTTGTGATTTACGTTGATAATTTTTTAGGTTTTATTGTTCTCAACACATTCCACTATGTAATGAATAAAGATTTACAACTGGAATATTTCATTCAGTGATATCTAGGATGTGGGATTTTAGTGTTCCCTTTATTTTTTTGAGCAGTGTATATAGGATTTCTTCCTTCTTGGTTTTTAGCCTTGAGGACAAAGGATTAAACTTTTGGCTGCATGCAGCAACCAATAGGGGGAGCTCCCCGCATATAATTTTTAGTAGACCCCATTGAACTAAAAGTGACTGTCTGTTGGAGGACTGTGGTGTGAGTACTGCTGATTTTGTTATTTCAAAATTCTTTTTATTAGGGGATTTTTACAGTATAGGGGATAAGGGGAATGAAACGGAAAGAAAGGCAAGCAAAGGAAAAGAGGAAAGGTGTTTAGGGAGGAGGACGAGAGAAGCGAAATGAAAAGAAATGAAGATCATCTTAACATAGTTGCACCACAAGAATTACCATACCAAGTGCAAAAACAACGTAAAATAAAGTACAAATTCAAAGAATTCTGGCAAAGTAATAAGACATCATATAATGAAGCTTTTCTTGCTTGAAGAAAAAATTGCGTTCCAAGAGGACCATTTGGAATTATATTTAGCTAGAGAGTTATTCCTTACAGCTAAGGACATTTCTAAGGAGTTATGAGATAACATAATATCAATTAGGTCAGAAAAAGAGGGAATATCCATCGATTTCCACTTTAATGCAATACAATTCTTCGTCAGGAAGGTTGTATAGGGTTTTTAGTGACTAAAAGTTTATAATCGAGTTTAATTTAGGCCCCGTTATAAGTGAAGAACAGTCTAGAATTCCAAACTTTTCCCTTCTCTTACATGGAAAATTTGGTAGAACTGTATGGAAAATTGAGATAGGAAGTTTGTTTAATTTGTTGAGGGAGGTCACCAGCTTCCAGATAAAGGAGAGTCAATTAGAGAGAAGATTTGATGGGAGACTCATTTATTTTATTCAATAGTAAAGACAAATTTTTCCTAAGTATGGAAAGTTTGGACATTCCCAGAATATGTGAAGAAGATTACCTCTTTGACCACAATTACTTCAGCATAAATTGGATTGATTGGGAAATGCGTTTTTAAGTCTAGCGGTCGTGTAGAACCACCTAGATGAAACTTTAATCTAATTTTCATGTAGGTCTGCGCTAACAGAAGATTTGTATGCTAGTTCCACCCCTTTTTCCCTTTCTATCTAGGAGGAAATTATTATTTAGATTTTTTTCTCATCTCCACTTATAATTCAGTTTTTCTAAAGAGACATCAGAGTTAAAAACTGAGCAGAAATTCTTCATATTCCAAATTCAGTTATTCATAGGATTCTCTAAAAGAGGAATAATTTCTCTTGAAAGGATAGGTTAAGAGAATTTACTTCTAATATACTCGTACTTCCTTAAGTCTAGAAGATTATAGAATTCTTCGTCAGGAAGGTTGTATGGGGTTTTTAGTGACTGAAAGTTTATAATCGAGTTTAAAAAAATATTTAGAATTGAGAGTCCTCAGTGATTGATACCTTTTAGTGGCTAACTGAAAAGATGGTAACAAATTGCAAGCTTTCGAGACTACACAGGTCTCATCAGGCAAAGACTAAAAGAAATTCTGAAGAATCACATATCGAGTTTAAGTTAGGCCCAGTTATAAGTGAAGAACAGTCTAGAATTCCAAACTTTTCCCTTTTCTTACATGGAAAATTTGGTAGATCTGTATGTAAAATTGAGAAAGGAAATATGTTGGGATTAATGTTACATTTATTAGCTTTTGAGATACTATATAGCTTTTTCCAAAGTGAGATAGTAGATTTCATCAAAGAGTAATTAGTTAAAGGAAGAGATGGATCCAATAAATGGGATATTATCAATGATGATAAACAGGAATTATTATTAGATGCTTTTTCAAGTTCCGTCAAGCCAGGTTTGCCCTGACTTTGTTATTTGCATGTACAATTGTTTTTTGGAAGAAATAGAAAATAAAATGGACAAACCTTTTATGAATAACTTTAATGTATATGTTTATAAACTTTCCCTAGTGGTAGTTGTAAGTACCGATAACTTCCCATTTGCTTATCATTTATCAGGAAATTTGGAGCTGTTTAACTCCTGAATGACAGGGTGTAGTAAATCTGCAATGTCTTTTGTCATTGCTGCCTTAATGCTTATATTCCTGCAATCTATCAAGAGCAGGTCTTGTATCCTAGGGACTCAGGACTCTCAGAAAAAGACAGAAATGGTTAATCACCACTTCTGCCTTCTCTTGTGCTAGCTACATATGCTCAATGAGCGCACGGCAGTGAATAGACCAATCGGCACTGCATTGTTCTGCGATGAATTGGCATTATGGGGAGGAGATGAGCACACACCTATTCGTATGGTGGTCATGTAAAATCAACTCTCCGTTTTGGAGTAAATTAAGCTAGCTCTACAATCAGGTCTACAAGTTGGGTCCTGGCCATGGCTCTGCTTTCTCTCCTGCCTGTTTCCATCTGCTTTCAAACAAGAGCCTTTTAGACTAGTAACCCCCAGACACTGGAAATCTAGGCTATCGTCATCTGTGTTGGTGCAGGTTTTAGAGCTTTCCGATTTCTAGCAGATGGAAGGGTACTGGATATGGGACTCTGGCTTGATAGACAAATGTTTTTCTTTTTGGAGTGCTTGGATCATGTATAGAGAGACTCCTGACTTTCACTCATGGCTCATAGATCAGAAATAACGTTTTCTTTGTCTTTAACACAACTGGTCAAATACAGTCCATTCCCTTCCCCTAACCCTCCTTTTCCATTCCTTCCCACTGGGTTGTTCTGTCTGTCAGGCTGGTTTTATTGCTTCCAGTTCATGTTCACTGTCATTTCTTTTGCTCCTGTATATATTACATATACTTCTGTAACGTATTTCATACTGGAGCGTGGGCAATGTTCGTTATAACATTTTTTAGCCGCTCCTGAGCTATTAAAACTTTATATATATATATATATATATATATATATATATATATATATATATATATATTTTTTTTTTACTAGGTGATTGACCACAACCAGTGGCCTTAACTTAAACACTGCTTGCTTACAGGCAGAGCTGGTTTTAGACAAAGTGGGACCCTAAATGCTCACATATTGCGCCATCACACAGAAACATTTCGATTGTATTTACATGCCCTGAGTTCAGGCTGTTAAACAAGTGCGATCAACAATATTGAAGTCATTTGATGCTTGTTCCCGAGTTTCTTTAGACCGGCTGAGGAAAAATGATGGGGACAGATAGTCCTCGATACAGTATAATGCAGGTACCATATAACACATATAGTATAATGCACTGCCCCTGGTCTTTGATAGAGTATAATGCAGCCCCCCTAATAGAGTATACCACAGCCCCCCTCATAGAGTATACTACAGCCCCCTCAGAGTATAATGCAGCCCCCTCATAGAGCATAATGTAGCCCCCAATAGAGTATACTGCAGCCCCCTCCTAAAGTATACTACAGCCCCTTAGAGTATAATGCAGCCCCCCTCAGAGTATAATGCAGCCCTCTCAGAGTATAATGCAGCCCTTCTCATAGAGTATAACACAGCCCCCCTCTCAGAGTATAATGCAGCCCCCCTCAAAGCATACTGCAGCTCTCCTCAGAGTATAATGCAGTTCCCCTCATAGAGTATAATGCAGCACCCTGGTTAAAACACCAGTGTGATACATCAAATAAAATGGGTCGAGTGCTTATTGCAAAAGCAGACAGTACAGAAGTACTTACAGGGAACCTGTCACCAGGTTTTCCCAATATAAATTACGGCCACCACCTGTAAGGACTCTTTTACAATATTCTAGTAAGCTGTAGGTAAGTCCACAACCATCTCTGCATATCAGAAAAAGATAAGATTTATTATCCCCCATATTGTGCAGTTTGGTCGGATGAGTGTCACTGGTCTTGATCTGGCGCCTCCTCTCTCTACGCAAGTGCCATCTACCTGCTTTGCTGCATGTGGATGACGCATCCTATGTCAGCCACACAACGCCCCTCATCGCGCTTCTGCCCAGGTGTGCTTCACTCTGTCCTGCTGAGGGCAGAGTAAAGTGCTGTAATACGCATGTGCTGGGAAACGCAGAAGAGCGTCATTGACAGGGAAATAAAGCCGGCACATGCGCTCTAGAATATTTTGCCCTACCGGCAACACGGCAGAACTAAGTATGCCAGCGTAGGAGTGCGATTGGAGGACAGTTAGTGGATGATGTAGGATGTGTTATACACTGACTAGCTGTTGTCCCTGGCATCAGAGGTATCGAGAAGGGAATATTTCCACCTTATTCTTTTTTTTTTTTACCTTTTGGGCCTGAACCAGACATTTCTGTATATCCATTTCTTTGTTAGCAATTTCTCTAAGTCTCCTGATCAGTAACCAAAGTCTCCAGTTGCATTCACTTAGTTAACTTTAAAATCCAAAGTCCTCAAACTCTTACATCAGCCGGTGCTGGAGATCATTATTAGCTGCTGGGATATAGGAGATAACACATTGTGACTTCCCCCTAGTGGACGGAAACGCTTTATGAAACAACGCCACATGATGAAAGAGCTGCACAATAAACTGTGTGACCCGAGGTTATGTAATAAAAAACCAACCGGACACTTTGCTTGGATCTCAGTGCAAATACTCTGCTTTAGCCTTGAGATAAAATGTTTTGGAAATCCAGGTAGAACTTGTCAAGAAATTACATGATGTACTCATCCTACTACGTCTACACATGGACGTAAGGATTAGAAATACAGCTGTAAATGCCATAAACCGACCTTCTCAAACTGCTAGAATTCAATGCTATAAAGAATTCAGTGACTTTATAAAGGTATTCAAGTGTTAAACAAAAGTTCCATGATGACCTTTTTAAAATTATTTGATAAGGCAGAAAATGTACATTAGCTAAAAACAAAAAGCTGAAGTGCTGATTTTGGTGGGATGAGTCAGCCACATAAGGTGTATGGAGGCCTCCCAACTCTTCCGTGATGACGTTAGGTGACCGTGTGGGCCCTCCGACACCAGCAAAAAATTCAACTGGACGTGCACAAAGAGAAACTGAATTGTTTTACAATGGCCCTCAAAGTCCCCTGATTTGAACATCATTGAAAATCTGTGGTTAAACCTCAAAATAGCAGTGCATGCAAGACAACCCAGAAATCTCACAGAACTGGAAGAATTTTCCAATGAAGAATGGATGAAAATCCCTCAAACAAGAACTGAGCAGTAAAAATGGCCGAAAAGGAGCGCTTCTGAGGAGGGATGAGAGGATGAAAAACCAACAAAACACTTACACTAAACATCACCCCCTGACAAAGTTACACGCAAAACACACATGGGAGCACTGGGCAGTGTGGTTCTGATCACTATGGCACATGGTCTGTATTGTCATTGGTTCCACATCTACTATTGTTGTGAATTCTGCTTTTGGGCTCCCTCCGGTGGTTGTAGGTGGTAATGCAGTTGCCCCTGAGTTGCAGTCCTGGTCAGGTGTATCTGCTGATTGCAGTTCTGACTGGGGTATTTAGGCGTGCAGGATTCATTAGTCCTTGCCAGTTGTCAATTGTTGTTGGGAGGTGTAGGACCTCTGCCTGGTTCCTCCTGCCTTTCTGCCAAATCAGCAAAGATAAGTGTCTGGTTTTTTTTTCCTGTGGCACACATGTTGTGTGCTTCACAATTCAGTGCTATTCTTTGTGTTTTCTTGTCCAGCTTAGATTGTGTCAGTATTTTCTCAGTCTTGTTGGATTCTCTGGAGTGGCAGATATACATTCCATGTCTTTAGTTAGATTGTGGAACTTTTTGTATTATGTGCTGTGGATATTTTTGGAAGGGTTTTAATACTGACCGCCTAGTAATCTGTCCTATCCTTTCCTATTTAGCTAGAGTGGCCTCTTTTGCTAAATCCTGTTTTCTTCCTGCGTGTGTCTATTCTTCTCCTACTCACAGTCATTATCCATGGGGGGCTGCCTATCCTTTGGGGGTCTGCTCTGAGGCAAGGTAGCATTCCTATTTCCATCTATAGGGGTATTTAGTCCTCCGGCTGTGTCGAGGTGTCTAGGGTATGTTAGGCACACCCCACGGCTACTTCTAGTTGCGGTGTTAGTTCAGGATTTGCAGTCAGTACAGGTTCCACCGACTCCAGAGAAAGTTTCATGCGGCTCCAAGGTCACCAGATCATAACAGTACAACTGGCCCATAATGAGTTAAATGCATCTCAGAAGAACGGAAGAAAGGTGTTGAGCCATTTTTTTTCTGCAGTCTGTTTTGTCTTTTTTTCCCTCTTTATTTATGGGTGGCTGAGGAGTCTTGTGCCAGCATGGATGTTCAGGAATTAGCTTCTCGTGTAGACCAGCTTGCTGCTAGGGTACAGGGTATTTCTGATTATATTGTTCAGACTCCTGCTTTAGAGCCAAAAATTCCTACTCCTGATTTGTTTTTTGGTGATAGGTCCAAATTTTGGGGTTTTAAAAATAATTGTAAACTGTTTTTTGCTCTGAGACCGCGATCCTCCGGTGATTCCATTCAGCAGGTTAAAATTGTCATCTCCCTGCTGCGTGGCGATCCACAGGAATGGGCATTTTCCCTGGAATCTGGGAATCTGGCCTTGCTTAATGTAGATTCCTTTTTTCAGGCTTTAGGATTATTATATGATGAACCGAATTCTGTGGATCAAGCGGAGAAAACCTTGTTGGCCCTGTCTCAGGGTCAAGAGGCGGCAGAATTGTTTTGTCAGAAATTTAGAAAATGGTCTGTGTTGACTAAATGGAATGATGATGCTTTGGCGGCAATTTTCAGAAAGGGTCTTTCTGAATCCGTTAAAGATGTTATGGTGGGGTTTCCCACGCCTTCTGGTCTGAGTGATTCTATGTCTCTGGCCATTCAGATTGATCGGCGCTTGCGGGAGCGTCAAACTATGCACGCTGTGGCGTCATCCTTAGAGCAAAGTCATTGTGGCGACGCTTCTCATGTCATTTCAGTCTGCCCTAAGCGGACAAAAAGGATCACTAGTTCATTTACTATCAGTACTGTACAACCTAAATTTCTGTTATCGGTGTCCTTGATCTGCTCATTGTCATCATTTTCTGTCATGGCGTTTGTGGATTCAGGCGCCACCTTGAACTTAATGGATTTTGAGTTTGCCAGGCGTTGTGGTTTTCCCTTGCAGCCTTTGCAGAACCCTATTCCTTTAAGGGGGATTGATGCTACACCTTTGGCTAAAAATAAGCCCCAGTTTTGGACACAGGTGACCATGCACATGGCGCCAGCCCATCAGGAAGATTGTCGATTTCTGGTGTTGCATAATTTGCATGATGTTATCGTGCTGGGTTTCCCGTGGTTGCAGGTACATAATCCTGTGTTGGATTGGAAATCTATGTCTGTGACTAGTTGGGGTTGTCAGGGGGTTCATAATGATGTCCCTTTGATGTCAATCTCCTCTTCTTCCTCTTCTGAAATTCCAGAGTTTTTGTCTGATTTTCAGGATGTATTCGATGAGCCCAAGTCCAGTTCCCTTCCACCGCACAGGGATTGTGATTGTGCGATTGACTTGATTCCAGGCAGTAAGTTTCCTAAGGGCCGACTTTTCAACCTGTCTGTGCCTGAACATACCGCCATGCGGAGTTATGTTAAGGAGTCTTTGGAGAAAGGGCATATTCGGCCATCTTCTTCACCGTTGGGAGCAGGTTTTTTTTTTGTTGCTAAGAAGGATGGCTCCTTGAGACCTTGTATTGATTATCGCCTCTTGAATAAGATCACGGTCAAGTTTCAATACCCTTTACCTTTGCTTTCCGATTTGTTTGCTAGGATTAAGGGGGCTAGTTGGTTTACGAAGATTGACCATCGGGGGGCATATAATCTTGTTCGTATTAAACAGGGTGATGAATGGAAAACTGCGTTTAATACGCCTGAAGGCTATTTTGAATACCTTGTGATGCCATTCGGGCTCACTAACGCTCCATCTGTTTTTCAATCCTTCATGCATGATATCTTCCGGACTTATATTGATAAATTCTTGATTGTATATTTGGACGATATTTTGATTTTTTCCGATGATTGGAAGTCTCATGTGGAACAGGTCAGGATGGTATTTCAGATCCTTCGTGACAATGCTTTGTTTGTGAAGGGGTCTAAGTGTCTCTTTGGGGTGCAGAAGGTTTCTTTTTTGGGTTTTATTTTTTCTTTCTCATCTATGGAGATGGATTCGGTTAATGTTCAGGCCATTCATGATTGGATTCAACCCACATCCGTGAAGAGCCTTCAGAAATTTTTGGGTTTTGCAAATTTTTATCGCCGTTTCTTTGCTAACTTCTCCAGCGTGGTTAAACCCTTGACTGATTTGATGAAAAAAGGAGCTGATGTGGCGAATTGGTCCTCTGCAGCTGTCTCTGCCTTTCAGGAGCTTAAGCGCCGATTTACTTCTGCTCCGGTGTTGCGCCAACCAGATGTTTACCTTCCGTTTCAGGTTGAGATTGATGGTTCTGAGATTGGGGCAGGGGCCGTTTTGTCTCAGAGGGATTCTGTTGGTTCTTTGATGAAACCGTGTGCCTTCTTCTCCCGCAAGTTTTCGCCTGCTGAACGCAATTATGATGTCGGCAATCGGGAGTTGTTGGCTATGAAGTGGGCGTTTGAGGAGTGGCGACATTGGCTTGAGGGAGCAAAGCACCGTATTGTGGTCCTGTCCGATCATAAGAATTTGATTTACCTCGAGTCTGCCAAATGGCTGAGTCCTAGACAGGCTCGATGGTCCTTGTTTTTTCCCGTTTTGATTTCATGGTTTCGTATCTTCCGGGTTCTAAGAATATTAAGGCTGATGCCCTTTCTAGGAGTTTTTTGCCTGATTCTCCTGAGGTCCTTGAACCGGTCAGCATTCTGAAAGAAGGGGTGGTCCTTTCTGCCATTTCCCCTGATTTACGGCGGGTTCTTCAGGAATTTCAGGCTGATAGACCTGACCGCTGTCCTGTGGGGAAATTGTTTGTTCCTGACAGATGGACTAGTAGAGTGATTTCTGAGGTTCACTGTTCTGTGTTGGCTGGTCATCCTGGTATTTTTGGTACCAGGGATTTGGTTTGGTTGTCTTCCCGTCATGTTCCTATGAAGGTCTCTTCCCCTAAGTTTAAGCCTCGGTTTATTGGTCCTTATAGGATTTCTGAGATTATTAATCCGGTGTCTTTTCGATTGGCGCTTCCGGCCTCTTGTTCTATCCATAATGTCTTCCATAGATCTTTATTGTGGAAATATGTGGTGCCCGTTGTTCCCTCTGTTGATCCTCCGGCCCCTGTTTTGGTTGATGGGGAGTTGGAGTATGTGGTTGAGAAGATTTGGGATTCTCGTTTTTCGAGGTGGAGGCTTCAGTACCTTGTCAAATGGAAGGGTTATGGCCAGGAGGATAATTCTTGGGTTTTTGCTTCTGATGTCCATGCTGCTGATTTGGTTCATGCTTTTCATCTGGCTCGTCCTGATCGGCCTGGGGGCTCTGGTGAGGGTTCGGTGACCCCTCCTCAAGGGGGGGTACTGTTGTGAATTCTGCTTTTGGGCTCCCTCCGGTGGTTGTAGGTGGTAATGCAGTTGCCCCTGAGTTGCAGTCCTGGTCAGGTGTATCTGCTGATTGCAGTTCTGACTGGGGTATTTAGGTGTGCAGGATTCATTAGTCCTTGCCAGTTGTCAATTGTTGTTGGGAGGTGTAGGACCTCTGCCTGGTTCCTCCTGCCTTTCTGCCAAATCAGCAAAGATAAGTGTCTGGTTTTTTTTTCCTGTGGCACACATGTTGTGTGCTTCACAATTCAGTGCTATTCTTTGTGTTTTCTTGTCCAGCTTAGATTGTGTCAGTATTTTCTCAGTCTTGTTGGATTCTCTGGAGTGGCAGATATACATTCCATGTCTTTAGTTAGATTGTGGAACTTTTTTGTATTATGTGCTGTGGATATTTTTGGAAGGGTTTTAATACTGACCGCCTAGTAATCTGTCCTATCCTTTCCTATTTAGCTAAAGTGGCCTCTTTTGCTAAATCCTGTTTTCTTCCTGCGTGTGTCTATTCTTCTCCTACTCACAGTCATTATTCGTGGGGGGCTGCCTATCCTTTGGGGGTCTGCTCTGAGGCAAGGTAGCATTCCTATTTCCATCTATAGGGGTATTTAGTCCTCCGGCTGTGTCGAGGTGTCTAGGGTATGTTAGGCACACCCCACGGCTACTTCTAGTTGCGGTGTTAGTTCAGGATTTGCGGTCAGTACAGGTTCCACCGACTCCAGAGAAAGTTTCATGCGGCTCCAAGGTCACCAGATCATAACATACTATATAATTGTCTAAGGGTCACGTCGTCTTTCTGTCTGTCTTTCTGTCTTTCTTTCTGTCACAGAAATCCCAAGTCGCTGATTGGTTGCAGCAAAACAGCCACGACCAATCAGCGACGGGCACAGTCCGGCGGCAAAATGGCCACTCCCTACTCCCCTGCCGTCAGTGCCTGCTCCATACTCCCCCCCCAGTCAGTGCTCACACAGGGTTAATGGCAGCATTAACGGAACGCGTCCTGCTGCGGTGTAACGCACTCCGTTATAGCTGTTGTTAACCCTGTGTGACCAACTTTTAACTATTGATGCTGCCTCTGCAGCATCAATAGTAAAAAGATCTAATGTTAAAAATAATAAAAAAATAAAAAATCATTTCGCGACTCTCCGGGGACCGTCATCTTCTCGCGAGACCGCAATGCACTCTTGGGACCAGAGCGTCGCGAGCAGCCTCTGCTGGATCTGAGGGGCCGATGGAGGGTGAGTATATCACTATTTTTTATTTTAATTCTTTTTTTAACAGGGATATGGTGCCCACATTGCTATATACTACGTGGGCTGTGTTAGATACTGCGTGGGCTGTGTTATATACTACGTGAGCTGTGCTATATACTACATCTCTGTGCTATATACTATATGGGCTGTGCTATATATTACGTGGCTGGGCAATATACTACATCGCTGTGCTCTATACTACGTGGCCTGTGTTATATACTGCATGGGCAGTGTTATATACTATGTCTCTGTGCTATATACTACATGGCTGTGCTATATACTACGTGGCTGTGCTATATACTACGTGGCTGTAAACTACATTAATATTCTAGAATACCTGATGTGTTAGAATCGGGCCACCATCTAGTCTACTATATAATTATATAATTGTCTAAGGGTCACGTCCATCTTTCTGTCTGTCTTTCTGTCTGTCTGTCTTTCTTTCTGTCACAGAAATCCCAAGTCGCTGATTTGTCGCGGCAAAACAGCCACGACCAATCAGCGACGGGCACAGTCCGGCAGCAAAATGGCCGCTCCCTACTCCCCTGCCGTCAGTGCCTGCTCCATACTCCCCCCCAGTCAGCGCTCACACAGGGTTAATGGCAGCATTAACGGAACGCGTCATGCTGCGGTGTAACGCACTCCGTTAAAGCTGCTATTAACCCTGTGTGACCAACTTTTAACTATTGATGCTGCCTATGCAGCATCAATAGTAAAAAGATCTAATGTTAAAAATAATAATAATAAAAAAAAATCATTATATACTCACTGTCCGTGGGCCCCCGGATCCAGCCGAGGCCTTTCCTGCTCCTCGCGACTCTCCGGGGACCGGTCCTTTCATTGCGGTCTCGCGAGATGATGACGTAACGGTCTCGCGAGACCACTACATCATCTCGCGAGACCGCAATGCACTCTTGGGACCGGAGCATCGGTAAATGCCTCTGCTGGATCCGAGGGGCCGACGGAGGGTGAGTATATCACTATTTTTTATTTTAATTCTTTTTTTAACAGGGATATGGTGCCCACATTGCTATATACTACGTGGGCTGTGTTAGATACTGCGTGGGCTGTGTTATATACTACGTGGGCTGTGCTATATACTACATCTCTGTGCTATATACTATATGGGCTGTGCTATATATTACGTGGCTGGGCAATATACATCGCTGTGCTCTATACTACGTGGCCTGTGTTATATACTGCATGGGCAGTGTTATATACTATGTCTCTGTGCTATATACTACGTGGCTGTGCTATATACTATGTGGCTGTAAACTACATTAATATTCTAGAATACCCGATGTGTTAGAATCGGGCCACCATCTAGTGTATTTATATTGATCTATATAGGCTGTTCATTGTGAATCGGGGGACTATGATTCTTGAGGCATTGCAACAGATATGCTTGCTATTGTAGCGCAATTTTGACTCCTCTTTAAATATACGATACTGACCCAATGATAGTACTCTGACTACATTGCATAGCTATGTTGTCTTTGCTATAAAACAATGTAATCATGTCTGGTACTGTAAAACTCATGATCTGCAATGTTATATGAAAGCTTAGAAATTTGAATCATGAGCCACACTGCCACAAATAGTTTTTAAAGGTTTTTTAGGGCCTGGCTTGTAATTTAGTCTGTCTGATTGTGTGATTTATAAAAAATAGAATGTATTATTATAATTAAAAACACTATGTTTGTACATACTTTTTTACTACTTTAAAAGTGGTTGTAAATGAAAGTCTAAAATGATCATAAAGTGACTCTGTCTGCTTCATTAAAGTTCATGGCTCCATCAGCACATATGCCCAAATTTTCTTTTTCAGGGTGTCAGACATAAGCCCTGATAGAGCCATTGAGATGTGTCTAAAACGTGATGTGAATATACCCTTGTACATGCAAACTGTACAGGAGCCTGCGCTGTCAATCAAGATAAAAGGGGCATGGATACAGGTATAACATGTGAGCGAGAGGGACAGGTATAACATGTAAGTGAGAGGGACAGGTATAACATGTAAGCGAGAGGGACAGGTATAACATGTAAGTGAGAGGGACAGGTATAGCATGTAAGTGAGAGGGCGCACTAAACTGCCCCACCATGCCAAGGATGCACCTCATTAGCGTATTTGAATAAAGGGCTATTTCTGGCAAATGTAGCAACAAGGTAAAACTCTAAAAGTACAATTTTCATTAGGGGTGAGTCCCCTACAATGTTCTGCGCTTAGTTTGTACTCTTGTTTCGTGCAGATTCTCTTTAAATGTTTATAAAACATAAAAAAAAAAAAAAATTCTAAAGAGGCCATACTCAATGCATGCCAAATTTTGGGAAAAAAAATGCAACCAACAAATACCTTATATGTCTTCGAAAGCATATGCCATGGGCGATCAAATTTCTATGGGTGTTGTATTACTGCTCTGTGCATCTCATGTATGTGCATGTTGTGGAAGATCATTACCTGATTGACACTCTTACAGAACTGAGACCATGATGTTTAACTGTAGGATTTAGGAGCAATTTGATCTTTAATACCCAACCGGCAATTCTAATGAAACTTTATGTTGATCGGAAGAAACAAACATAACATCCAACAGAGAGCTGAAACGGGCTACTCTTATCTGTGCTTTGCATAGATCTGGAACCGCCCAGTTGAGTATTCCTGGTATTGGGTCCAGCTCTTTTACATGCTGTTCTATGGAGAATCACACAGAGCAGAACAGGTTAAAGGCTCAGTAAGCAGTAGCACGTGAAGAGAGAGTGGCAGAGTGGCTGGAAACACCTTGATATGCTAGTTTGGTTACTCATTATTCAACGTTAAAGAGAAAGGAAGAATGTTGTTCTGAGAACTGCTGAATCATGCTGATCCATGGCGAGAATTGTATGTGCCGTTCCAAATCTCGCTGTTAAATTGCAATCCCCAGACTTCTTTCACGTGAAAGCAAAAATTACTTAAATAGTTGACACTTCATGTGAACCGAGTGCAAGCAGCAGAAATTTTCCATCTTAATGGCGGAGGAGGCGATTGCCTACTCTTACTTCATCAATATCATGTTTCTTCTTTGGCATGGGAAGTTGGGCCTTTTCACACCTCCAACATTCACTGTCCGAGTATGGATCATGATGTCCTCAACGGCAGAGGGTCTACTTACCAAAACTCAACAGCTTCATAGACAAATAATAGGCTGTTAAATTTGAGTCAGGAAACTCATGGCTGGTCCAGACATCATGGTTTGTATTTTCTCACAATTGTGTGTGTGCCTCAACTTTGGCCGTAAAATGAGTTAAATTTTGGTAAACATTGTCACCTCCTGGTTCACACCTGTTCAATATATGTTTAGGGGCATGTTTAGATGAGTGTTTTTGGTACACAGACAGCAGACCCATTGTAGCTAATGTGCTAGTGCACAAGGGTGTCTTTCCACATGGACCCAAATGGAGTGTATGCAATTGAAGGCAGGTTCTTCACCCATGCGTAATATAGGACACAAAGCTGAACCCTGACAAAACATTGTTACTATCTCATTAAAAACAGGATGGGAAGGTGGTGGGGCTTAACATAATACAACATGGAAAAAACTATGGCAACAAAAATAGTGGTGTAAAATTGGACAAAAATGTCTTAAAAGGGTTCTTCTTCTTATCCTTAGAATAGAAGTGAGGGGGTATTCTGACTCCATAACTAGGCTGTGAGTGTGGGGCTCTTACGTCACTGTTTCTATGGATGTCTGCATTGACCAGTACTCACACAAAGTGATTTCATCAGATAGCTTGACTCGACTGCAGGTGGCACTTATGAAAATTCCAGAAGGTTTGTTTTCAAGCTGAATTCGTGTGGTTATACACAACTGCAGTAAGTAAAAAAGTCAATTCTGAACCAGAGGTGTATAGAGACAATCTTCCCATGCATATGCCTTACATTCATTGGAGCGGGAGGAAGAAGAACGGAGACAGACAGGGAGAGAGATGGGACAAACCTCTAAAAGGCAAACTTGAAAGTTAAAAAGTTAAACAGCCACAATACAATACAATAATGTATGATTCCCAAGTTGTGGGACATGGCAGGAGTACAGCACCAGGTAACTCCACCAATCGGCCAGAAGTAAACAGTGTACAAAGCTATAACACCACAGCTCGGTGCACTGTGTAGTGGCCATTTTCGAGTACTGCATCATCTTTCCTATTAATGTGAATGGGAGCACAGCTGCAGTACCTAAGAATGGCCATTTATAATACAATGGTGAATCATTTCATTGTTTTGTGACATAGGAACAATGCAATGTCCCAAACCAGAACATTTTCTCCCTGCCCCATGGCCAGTACAGGATATGCTACGAAAACACTCAAGAATGTTCACGTTTGGAAATATTTTGCAAAATCACTCTGTGTTAGTGATCAGGTTGCTGTGATTTTCCCAGCAAATTCTGGCTGTTAGTAAGAATTCAGTTTAATCACTGTTGTTTACAGTTTTTAGAGATATTTCCAAGCTGATCTTTACCACGATATGAAATCTATATTATAAAATGCATGTAAAGTCTGAGGGCCCTGTTACGAATTTGCAATTTGGATCAGGATCTTCATGTTACACCTCTGACATATGCAAATAGCCTCCTTAAAGAAGAAGACTAGAATTCTAGCACCACCTATTCAAAGTAGGAATCCTAAAAGTCAGTATCGACCCATTATAGGACCTTGTCACATAACTTAAGGTAAGAGGCCAATCCAGACACTCCATTTGCTGATTTGTTTCAGCATGTTTGCTCCTCATCAGTGCAAAGCAGGAAGACTGATTCAGCTGGATGAGTGGCCTCTGACAGGTGGTGTAAGGGGTAATGTCCCTCCTTGTTAAGAGCTGCCTAGGCAGCATTGAGAGACTTATAGGCCATGGAATGCTCTCCTGGAATTTAAATATGCAAACAGCCTCTTCAGAGAGGAAGAGGACAAAATCTCTTGTTCCAACCAATTTGAAGTAACAATCCTAAAAGTAAATATCGCCACTTTAAAGGATCTTGCCATAAATCAATTATCTTGCTTTGCACTGAGGAGGGGCAAAATCCCAAAACAGGAGTTTGTCCTATCTTAAGTCATGTGACAATTCTTGTTAAAGGGTCAATATTGACTTTTATTATTGCTATATCCAATAGGTGGCATTCGAGTTCCTGCTCTCTTCTTCGTTAATAAGGCTATTTTCATATTTAAATTCCCATGGGAGCATTGCATGGCCTCAGTAGCGTAGCTACCAGGGGGGCAGAGGGGGCCAATGCCCCGGGCCCGGTGCTCATAAGGGGCCCAGCCGGAGCTACGATAGTTACCTTCTGCAGCAGAGCAGGGAGAATCGATCTCCCTGCTCTGCCGCCCGCTATGGGGCCCCTGAGCAGGCCGGGGGGGTCCCGGTGCCAGTAGTGGGCCCCCGCCCATCACCTCACTGATGAGGGAAGGAGCGCTGTGCTCCTTCTCTCATCATCCTCGTCAGTGACTGGCGTCACTGACGCGATGACGTGACCACCCGGCACCCGCTGTCAGAAGATGAGCGGGAGGTCGGAGCACCGCTGGAACAAGGCGGAAGAGAGGTGAGTATTTATTTGTTTTTTTTATGGGTACTACCTTAAACTTCAGGATCTGCCTATAGGGGGGCTGCCTTATATTTCAGGAGCTGCCTATAAGGGGGCTGCCTTATACTTCAGGATCTGTCTAAAGGGGTTCTGCCTTACACTTCAGGATCTGCCTATAGGGGGGCTGCCTTTTACTTCGGGATCTGCCTATGGGGGGCTGCCTCATACTTCAGGATCTGCCTACATTGGAGCTGCCTTATGCTTCAGGGTCTGCCTACGGGGTGCTGCCTTTTACTAGAGAATGCCTATGGGGTGCTGCCTTATACTACAGGGTCTGCCTATGGGGTGCTGCCTTTTACTAGAGTCTGACTATGGGGTGCTGCCTTATACTACAGGGTCTTCCTATATGGGTGCTGCCTTATACTACAGGGTCTTCCTATATGGGTGCTGCCTTATACTTCAGAATCTGCCTATAGGGGGGCTGCCTTATATTTCAGGAGCTGCCTATAGGGGGGCTGCCTTATACTTCAGGATCTGTCTATAGGGGTTCTGCCTTACACTTCAGGATCTGCCTATAGGGGGGCTGCCTTTTACTTCGGGATCTGCCTATGGGGGGCTGCCTTATACTTCAGGATCTGCCTACATTGGAGCTGCCTTATGTTTCAGGGTCTGCCTACGGGGTGCTGCCTTTTACTAGAGAATGCCTATGGGGTGCTGCCTTATACTACAGGGTCTTCCTATATGAGTGCTGCCTTATACTACAGGGTCTGCCTATGGGGTGCTGTCTTATACTACAGGGTCTACCTATGGGGTGCTGTCTTATACTACAGGGTCTGCCTATGGGGGTGCTGTCTTGTGCTATAGAGTCTGCCTATGGGTGCTGCCTTGTGCTATAGAGTAGGCCTATGGGGAATGCATTATACTATATGGAGTCCTATAGGGAGTGCATTATACTATGTGGAGTCCTATGGGGGGTGCATTATACTATATGGAGTCCTATGGGGAGTGCAGTATGCTATATGGAGGCTTATGGGGAGTGCATTATACTATACTTAGGATGATCTGGTGCATTATACTATGTGGAGGCCATCTAGTGGGTCATCATACATTGTGGAGATTACAGTGAAGGGACCATCATACAATGTTGGAGCCATCAAACAGTTTGGGGCTACTAAGGGGTCAGTATACTGTGTGGATGGTACTATACAGTGAGTGGGCATTATACTGTATAGGGGAGCTGTACAGGGGGTAGACTCGGGACATTATTAAATGTAAAGTGGGCACTTCTTGTTATAGGGGATCTCAGGTTACTGTGACTATCAAAGGGGAACACAGGGCATTATTACTTTCTAGGGAGCAAAATGTGGGCACTGTTTTCTAGGGCACTTGCAACCGGCATTACTATATTATAGAGGGGTACTTTAGAATTTAGAGGGCACAGAGAACCACACAGCAGGTGCAGTAATAGGGACACATATGGCAGCAGTGGCTCAACATTGGGGTATCAGGGGCAGTAATAGCGACACATACGGCAGCAGTGGCTCAGTATTGGGGCATCAGGTGCAGTAATAGGGTCACATACAGCAGCAGTGGCTCAGTATTGGGGTATCAGGTGTAGTAATAGGGACACATACGGCAGCCGCGGCTCAGTATTGGGGTATCAGCAGGATGAGGAGTTTGTGCAGGTTGGGAATAGATGGTGATGGGGCTGGAATATGAGAAGTGAAATGTGTCTTTGTTATATTCTCTGCAGACGTGTCCTGGCTGGAAGTTGTCATGTCGGCCAGGGCCAGATGGAAAAGACGGGAAAAGTGAATGATTCCATCAGAGAACATGCTGTGATCTCTTATATGTTCCATAGGACTGGTATTTACCACTGACCATATGGTAGTAATATCCATGTTGGTCGTTATATAGAGATTATCCTCAGTAACAGCGCGGTCATCTGCTGAGGTTCTCCTCCACTATTAGGGCGCGTCACCAAATTGTAATGAAGGTTACCTGGTTAGGGGCCCACTCAGAAGCTTCGCCCCCCCCCTCCCCCTTAGAATTGTCTAAGGGGTACTTCCGTCTTTCTGTCTGTCACGGATATTCATTGGTCGCGGCCTCTGTCTGTCATGGAATCCAAGTCGCTGATTGGTCGTGGCAAAATGCCCTACGACCATTGCCACGACCAATCAGCGACGCACACAGTCTGGAAGAAAATGGCCGCTCCTTACTCCCCGCACTCAGTGCCCGGCGCCCGCATACTCCCCTCCGGTCACCGCTCACACAGGGTTAATGCCGGCTGGTAACGGACCGCGTTATGGCATGGGTAACGCACTCCGTAACCGCTGCTATTAACCCTGTGTGTCCCCAATTTTTTACTATTGATGCTGCCTATGCGGCATCAATAGTAAAAAAATGTAATGTTAAAAATAATAAAAAAACAAAACACCTGCTATACTCACCCTCAGTACTCCGCCGAGCCGCTCGCCCCGGCCGCCTTCTTCCGTTCCCGGCGATGCATTGCAAAATTACCCAGAAGACTTAGCGATCTCGCGAGACCGCTAAGTCTTCTGGGTAATTTCGCAATGCATCCTGGGAACGGAAGATGGCGGCCGGCGCAAGCGACTCGGCAGAGCTTCGGTGTATCCCAAGCGTCGGTAACCGCTTCCTGGATCCAGGCGCCAACGGAAGGTGAGTATATAACTATTTTTTATTTTAATTCTTTTTTTTTTTAATAGGGATATCATGCCCACATTGCTATATACGTGGGCTGCACAATATACAATGTGGGCTGCGCAATATACAAAGTGGGCTGCGCAATATACTACGTGGGCTGCGCAATATACAACGTGGGCTGCGCAATATACTACGTGGGCTGCGCAATATACAACGTGGGCTGCGCAATATACTACGTGGGCTGCGCAATATACAACGTGGGCTGCCCAATGTACAACATGGGCTGCGCAATATACAACGTGGGCTGCGCAATATACTACGTGGGCTGCGCAATATACTACATGGGCTGCGCAATATACAACGTGGGCTGCACAATATACTACGTGGGCTGTGCAATATACGTGGACTGCGCAATATACAACGTGGGCTGCGCAATATACAATGTGGGCTGCGCAATACACAACATGGGCTGCGCAATATACAATGTGGGCTGCGCAATATACGTGGGCTGTGCAATATACTGCGTGGGCTGCGCAATATACTACGTGGGCTGCGCAATGTACTACGTGGGCTGCACAATGTACTGCGTGGGCTGCGCAATGTACTGCGTGGGCTGCGCAATGTACTGCGTGGGCTGCGCAATGTACTGCGTGGGCTGCGCAATGTACTGCGTGGGCTGCGCAATATACTACGTGGGCTGTGCTATACACTACGCATACATATTCTAGAATACCCGATGCGTTAGAATACCCGATGCGTTAAAATCGGGCCATCATCTAGTGGCCTATAAGTCTCTTTACGTCCCCTTGGCACTCTGCACAAGGAGAAATGTTACCACTAAGCCTAGGGCTACACGGCAACTTTTGACCACCACAACCTTAAATCTCATCATTATTCCTGTACACTATACTTCCCTTATGTGTAAATTTCCATTAAATATTAATCACATGATTTCCTTTTCTTTTTGGTCTAAATCCAATTTCTTATTCTATTTTTATCCTACTACGGTCCCTATAGACTAAATCTTATCCCATCCCCCAAAACCTAATTTTATCTCGGATGCAAACTAGGTTGTCAATATTTGACGAAAAAGGAAATGAATTGTTTTCCCTGGAATCTATCTCCCAGTTTCCTTACATTTAACTGTTACAACGCTATCACTAGCTATTTCCTTTAGGTGGCTGCACATTGTCTGTTGTGTTATTTCCTCTTGAAATGCGATATTCTCCATATTAGTAATTGATTACATACTCGGTGAATGTGTGAAAGAATCTTGCCAGGACTTGTGCAAATAAACCTTCGCTTTTGTATATATGGTGCAATCTATAAGCTTTGTATAATAGATACCAAACTGTACACTCCTAGAATTCCTTACCCCTCCCTAAATTGTGACATAAGTAATACAGAACGGACGACTGTGTAAGATAGAAGTGGAAACATAAGTCTGATGAATAAAAAGAAACTTTTTAATATTGCGACACATACAAAATAAAAGATTTTTATTTACAAACTTAGTGTAATACATGGAAAGTGACACATAACTGCAGGAGATCTGGTGAAAATTCTTCTTTCTTGGTGCAAGCTGTAGTACTGCAAAAATGGCACAAAATAAAACAGGAAATGTATAAAGATACAACTGGTTTGATGAAGAAAATATTTCGACTTTTCAACCCAATATCCCGCTCCCCAAAACTGAGGTATATTTAAACTGCAGCACTAAAGTGTCATTCTAGTGTAGCCTATCCTATTAAGAAGGATAACTAATAACTATGCCCTCGGGCACTTCCTGGGTACATATCTAATAATGGCACACATTTACCAATGCTGTCTAATAATCAGGAAATGTAGTCCTGGCAGTCAGAATATGCACCAGATTGATCACAGTGGCACATGCTGTGTGATAGATCTTGCTAGAAGTTAGACACCTATCTCAGATTTACACTAACTTGAATTCTGGTTTATTTAGACCCTTAATTGGTGCCAAAAAAAAGTACCCGACAATAATAAATTTGGTGCCAATTAACGCCCCACTTAGCCACAATGAGTTTTGAACTTCAGAAAAAAAATTTGACCTAGATCCATCAAAGCAATTTCGACAGAATTCTGGCACAAATTGCTTTGAATGGTCACCAAATATTTACCTAATTGGGAGTTTTCGCCTTTACACCCCAGTTTCTCCAAGTTCTGCCTAAATGGGCAGGATGGGCATGTGACGTAACAGCTCGTCTAATTCTTGTCGAGCGGTGGAGTCCTTGACGTTAGAAATCTTTCTCTAGTTGAGGACTGGAGTAAGATTCAGGGCATGGTGCACATTGGCGCGCCCCACTTGTCAGACACTTTTGACTCATTAAAGGGGTTATCCAGGGCTATATTCATTTTTTAGTATGGGTCTAAGAACTAAAAGGCAGCTAGTTGCTACCCACATGTCTTTTCTGCCTAGCACAGATCTCTGCCGGCACAGATCGGTCACTGGCTGCTCCTGCCAGCGATTCTGCGGTTTCCACTGATGTTCCGTAGACAGAACAGGAGCTTCTTTTCCATTCTGCTCTGTTGACGGGACAGGACTGCCGATGTCACAACTGCATACCTCCCAACCGTCCCGGATACAGCGGGACTGTCCTGATTTTGACAGCCAGCCCCGCGATCCCGGGCGGGACATTAGTTGTCCCGCAGTGGTTGGGAGGTGTGCTGCAATATCAGGCGGTCACTGCGGTCAGCCTCATCCCTGCACCCGCAGAGCTGCCTGAGCACAGCACAGCACATATTGGCTGCTTCGTGGCCACAGGACCTGTGATGAGGTCACAGGGGGAGGAGTCAGGGGTCACATGATCGGGACCTCGTGGATTGCAGGACTCGGCTTGCTGGTTGCCAACTTGCCATGCTGTTTGCTGGATGAGGTAAGCTGCCGTGTGTGGGGTCAGGAGGTGTACAGTGTGGATATAGCGGAGCCGTGTGTGTACGAGGTGTATGGAGCGGAGCGCGTGTGTGTACGAGGTGTACGGAGCGGAGCCGTGTGTGTACGAGGTGTATGAAGCGGAGCGCATGTGTGTACGAGGTGTACGGAGCGGAGCACGTGTGTGTACGAGGTGTACGGAGCGGAGCGCGTGTGTGTACGAGGTGTACGGAGCGGAGCGCGTGTGTGTACGAGGTGTACGGAGCGGAGCGCGTGTGTGTACAAGGTGTACGGAGCGGAGCGAGTGTGTACGAGGTGTACGGAGCGGAGCCATGTGTGTACGAGGTGTACGGAGCGGAGCCGTGTGTGTACGAGGTGTACGGAGCGGAGCCGTGTGTGTACGAGGTGTACGGAGCAGAGCCTTGCGTGTATGAGGTGTATGGAGCGGAGCTAAATGTGTACAAGGTGTATGGAGCGGAGCGCGTGTGTACAGAGCGCAGCCGCGTGTGTATGAGTAGCTATGTGTGGCCATTAAACGGTACAAAGTATCATGTGTGGCCATTATACAGTATGGAGCATCATGTGTGGCCATTATACAGTATGGAGCATCATGTGCGGCCATTATACAGTATGGAGCATCATGTGCGGTCATTATACAGTATGGAGCATCATGTGCGGCCATTATACATTATGGAGCATCATGTGCGGCCATTATACAGTATGGAGCATCATGTGCGGCCATTATACAGTATGGAGCATCATGTGTGGCCATTATACAGTATGGAGCATCATGTGTGGCCATTATACAGTATGGAGCACTGTGTGGCCATATTTTTTTGTTTATAATTATTCTTTATGAAATAGTGTGATCAGCAGTGCTAAATGGGTGTGGTTGGGACGTGGATATGGGTGTGGCTAATTATCAAAAAACAGCTAACATAGAAAAAACTCAGAAAAAATACATACAATAAGATACGGCCTTCCCAAAACCCTGTCTGATGACAAATGCACACTTAGCAGGATGCAGCAGGCCTCCACTGATAAAGGCTAGGAGCGGCACATGTGCAAACTACTTGATAAAAACAACCACCCCCACCCTCCAAACATTGCAGGGGTTGGCTGCCTAGTAGAAAAAATGCACATTGATATAACTCACATAGGACGCCAGTCACACTGATAAGTGTGGTGCATAGTGTCTGGTATGCAACCTATTAATGACGCCCCTTGTATTAACAGGCGGGCTGCCCAGCACTATGATATGCAGCACACAGTGACAGACGCCCCAGAAAAACCTAACCAACATAAAGAGGCCTGGAAACATCCTGCAAAAAAGGATATGATATAGTGCAAAAAATGTATGCATATGATAAACACATACACTATATGAGGTATTGGTTTAATATTTTGGCCAAAATAAAGTAAGCCCGCAACCCAACGTCAAGGGTCCTCATTATATTCCGGGTCCTACCACTAATATCAAAAAACAGCTAACATAGAAAAAACTCAGAAAAAATATATACAATAAGATACGGCCTTCCCAAAACCCTGTCTGATGACAAATCAGTTGTTGGTTAGGTTTTCTGGGGCGTCTGTCACTGTGTGCTGCATATTATAGTGCTGGGCAGCCCGCCTGTTAATACAAGGGGCGTCATTAATAGGTTGCATACCAGACACTGTGCGCCACACTTATCAGTGTGACTGGCGTCCTATGTGAGTTATATCAATGTGCATTTTTTCTACTAGGCAGCCAACCCCTGCAATGTTTGGAGGGTGGGGGTGGTTGTTTTTATCAAGTAGTTTGCACATGTGCCGCTCCTAGCCTTTATCAGTGGAGGCCTGCTGCATCCTGCTAAGTGTGCATTTGTCATCAGACAGGGTTTTGGGAAGGCCGTATCTTATTGTATGTGTGGCTAATTATGAATGGGTGTGGTCAGAGGCGCGGCCTAAAATCTGCCACGGCGCGCTTCGCGCGCCGCAAACTTTGTCCCTCTTTCCCATCTTCAAAAGTTGGGAGCTATGCACAACTGTTGATAATACACTAAAGTATTAGTACAATGTGATCATACATTTTCGCTGGGCTTCTGCTCTGCTGTGAATATTCACACCCAACAGCATAAAAGACATGTAAAACACAAACTAGAAAGACTGGAATTATATCATAGTTACACAGGTTGAAAAAAGACCTCGGTTCATCAAGTTCAACCTTCCTCCATCAATTGTACATTTTGTCACTAATTTAACTGTAACCCGCAAAGTTATGTGTTCTGAGGAAATCATCCGGCCCTTTTTTCAAAGCTGTTATAGTGACCCTTGTAATAATCTAGTTGCCACCTTTGAACTGACTATAATTTCTGAATATCCTTTTTTAAATGTGGAGCCCAAAACTGGATCCCATATTCTAGATGTGGCCTCACAAGTCATTTATAAAGGGGAAATAATACATTGGGAGCGCAGGATTTTCTCTTTTTATACACCCTAAAATCTTGTTTGCTTTTGCGGCTGCTGCCTGACATTGAGTACTTCTCAACTTACTTGTAACCAGAATACCCAAGTCCTTCTCCTGTTCTGTAGTCCCAAGTATACTCCCATTTAATGTATATGCCAAAATAGGATTACTCTTTCCTAGGTGCATTACTCTACATTTATCTACATTAATAAACCTCATTTGTCAAGTGTTTGCCCATTCAGTTATCTTATTCAGATCATTTTCCAAAATTGTAATGTCAAGGTCAGCTTTTAGAAACCTACACATTTTGGAGTCATCAGCAAAGACTGAAACTTTACTCTCAATCCCATCCACTAGGTAAATAAAGAGTTAAAAATAATTGGTCCTAGCACAGATTCCTGCGGTCCCCACTGCTCCCAGTACAGATCCCTGAGGTCCTCACAGCTCCCAGTACAGATCCCTATGGTCCCCACTGCTCCTAGTACAGATCCCTGCGGCTCCCACTACAGATTCCTGTGGAACCCCACTGTACTCAGTACAGTTCCCTGTGGTCCCCACTGCTCCCAGTACAGATCCCTGCACTCCCCACTGCTCCCAGTACAGATCTCTGCGGCTCCCACTGCTCCCAGTACATATCCCTTCGGTACCCTACTGTTCCCAGCACAGATCCCTCCAGTCCCCACTGCTGACTAACAAGTTAAAAAGAATTGGTCCTGGCACAGATCTCTGCGGTCCCCACTGCTCCCAGTACAGATCCCTATGGTCCCCACTGCTCCTAGTACAGATCCCTTCAGCTCCCACTACAGATCCCTGTGGTACCCCACTGTACTCAGTACAGATCCCTGTGGCTCTCACTGCTCCCAGCACAGATTCCTGCAGTCCCCACTGCTCCCAGTACAGATCCCTATGGTCCCCACTTCTCCTAGTACAGATCCCTTCGGCTCCCACTACAGATCCCTGTGGTACCCCACTGTACTCAGTACAGATCCCTGCGGTCCTCACTGCTCCCAGCACAGATCCCTGCAGTCCCCACTGCTCCCAGTACAGATGCCTGCAGTCCCCACTGCTCCCAGTACAGATCCCTGCGGCTCCCACTACAGATCCCTGTGGTACCCCACTGTACCCAGTACAGATCCCTGCGGTCCCCACTGCTCCCAGAACAGATCCCTGCAGTCCCCACTGCTGGCTATATCCTATTTAGAGAACGTACAACTTATGACGACTCTTTGTTTCCTGTCATTTCGCCAATTCCTTACCCGTCTGCATATAGTTTCCCCCAGTCCTTGGGTCTGGAGCTTCAGTATAAGGCTGTTATGTGGTACAGTATTACATGCACAGTATCTATGTGATAAATTCAACCCTAGTCACTCAGGTATAAATATAATAAACTTTGCTTATAAAAGGACATGTAGATTGGAAAAATAAGGGCCACGATAGTGGGGAACGGAAAAGTCCTCAGCCCTTCTCAGACACTGTGGTAGACGCTACTAACTGAAATCTATTAGAACAAAACCAGAGCACATGTTTTAAACAAACAAGGGACTCTCACCACTGAATAGTGAAGAAAGGCCCAAGGCCTGCACAAGAGGCAACCCACTCCATACAATTGATACCAATAAGGAGAACTAAGGAGTATAAAGGGTATCAAAATTTTATTTGAATATACAAAAGTGTGAATACACATAAACTTTATAAAAATAGAAAAAATATATCAAGTACATGAAGAGAGGCATGAGGACGGAAGGTGGAAACAAAGTCCCCCCCCAGTGAATGCGCCAGTATCGCCGCCTCCTATTGGCCGCCTCGCAGCATGTGAGACGTCACATGCTCCGAGTTCGGCCCATATTAAGGTCCTTCTCGGCCTTTGCATTCATCCCCTTGAGAAAGCACATTACTTCTAAAGCGAAACGCGCGTCGGGGGTTCTTCCTTCCCGGTTCCTGCCCGGTGTCCTGGTCTGCCCTTTCTTTTACTGCGGTAAGCACACCTCATGGTTCACTAGTAGCGTCTGTTTGTCGCTCCTTGACGTCTATTTGATTGTGCCCTGCGGTTTTCATTTTACATAGCCAGCTGGCAACTGCTTATTATATCATTAACTGGGCGCCGTTCACTGGGGGGGGACTTTGTTTCCACCTTCCGTCATCATGCCTCTCTTCATGTACTTGATATATTTTTTCTATTTTTATAAAGTTTATGTGTATTCACACTTTTGTATATTCAAATAAAATTTTGATACCCTTTATACTCCTTAGTTCTCCTTATTGGTATCAATTGTATGGAGTGGGTTGCCTCTTGTGCAGGCCTTGGGCCTTTCTTCACTATTCAGTGGTGAGAGTCCCTTGTTTGTTTAAAACATGTGCTCTGGTTTTGTTCTAGTAATTGTATCTGTGTTTATCACAGTTTTTTTCAGATCTACAATGGATTTTAGAGCCCGTGATTCTACTTGGCGGGCGCAAATAGACGACGCATTTAAGGACGGTCTGGATGGGGGCTTGGACGGATTGGGAGGGGACCTACAGGAGACTATAGCCAGGTTCAAGGAGCTCCTCCGTAAAAGGACTAGAATATGGTGGAACCACGCTTACTTTGAAAAGTATCTAGAAGGGAAATTAATTCCCCGTGGTTTAAGGATACACGTGTTTCCCTCCTTTCCTATCCCCGTAGGGGACTTTAAAGACAAATGGGAGGAGCTATCCAACATATGTTCCCTAGGCTATATCACGCTCCTTAAAGATATGGACTCACATACATTGAATAACATCGAAACTGAGATAGAGTCCACTTTACTAATACTTAAAAGGGAAATGTCAGCAGAGGCACTTAAGAAACTGAACGATAGCATCGATGTTGATCTGCAGAAGTGGGCAACTGATATACAGACTAACAAAGCGAGAAAATTTAGACGCGATGTACGGGATAAGCAGACCGGTAGTGTGTATAAATGGCGAGGCCAGGGTGACCGCTCCCGTCCCCGTTATAGAGACATGTCGAGCTCGAGATCCAGATCGCGATCCATGGCATCTAACGCCTCCCGGGACGTGCAACATACCAAGGCGCCAGAAGACCAACCTGAACCTATGACCTCACAGAATAGGATTACCACCAGACAGACCTCTAAGAGCAAAAATTCAGCTGGCAGGCGCCAAGGGACGGGTGCCCAGGGAGGTCTCCAGGTACTGAATCTGTCCAGTAGATCATTCACTACTGCACAGATTGCGGTGTTAAGCAGGGGCCTGACTTTTTCTCCCACCCACCCCTTTGATTTTTTTACAGCACTGAAAGACCTTCATCTGTTCTCAAGGAAATTGATCCTGCGGAAACTGCACCACAGGAGTCAAGATCCGAATGATCCCTTGACTGAGACCGAAAGAGAGACATTGTGCATTTTGGAGGAGTTGTTGGACGAGCAGTCTTCGACACCTCAGGGTAGGTTGCCACCTGCCATCATGCCCAGATCTACGAGTTTCCCCCCCCTGTCACTGTGTCCAGCGGTTGATATGTTTACCAAGGTGGTTAGCGCTGACCTAAAAAAGCTTTCATCTAGGCGTCGTTTTGACAATCTAACATATAGTCAGCGCTCTGCCATCAAAGAGTTACAGTCTTATACCAATGTGGTTTATAAACCAGCTGACAAGGGGGGGAACATCGTGATCTGGCCATGCGATAAATATGAAAAAGAGGTGTACCGCCAACTAAAGGACACCGCCACATATACAAGACTCACCCATAATCCACTGTCCTCTTTTTCGTCTCAGTTACAGGTGTTACTTGCTTATGCATTAGATGAAGGCATTATCAACAAAAAGGTGTGGGAGGGACTATCTGTCAGGTGCCCCAAGATCCCTACCTTTTATCTTCTACCTAAGGTCCACAAGGATGCCGTCAATCCCCCGGGGCGTCCGATCGTGTCCGGCATCGACGGTTTGTGTGACCCGATCTGTAAATTCATTGACTTTTATCTCAAACCATTGGTCGAGGTCCTCCCGTCGTATGTCAGGGACACGACGGACGTCCTTACCAGGGTGGATGGTGTCCTTGTGGACCCTGGCGTTCTTCTTGTCACTGCAGATGTACAGACACTGTACACCTGCATTGACCATGAGCAAGGCCTGGAGGCCGCCCGCCTCTTCCTTGGATCCTCCGACCTGGACGGCCCTCTATGTGATTTTATCCTCGAGTTGCTGCGCTTCGTCCTCACACATAACTTCTTTGTTTTCAAGGATTCTTTCTATCTTCAGAAGCGCGGCACGGCCATGGGTGCGGCCTGCGCCCCCTCGTACGCCAATCTCTTCCTGGGTTACTGGGAGAGATCCCTGTTTGGCGACGGGGGGGCCCAGGCCGCTGACCATGTGCTGTGCTGGCTCAGGTATATAGATGATGTTCTATTCCTGTGGGGGGGCTCGGCGCAGCAACTCGAGGATTTTATGCGTCAACTTAATGATAATCCTTATAACATAACATTAACTTACCAATATGATGCTACACATATTGACTTTCTTGACGTCAGTCTGGAGATCGACCGTATGCGTCGCGTCCAGACCGACGTGTTTGGAAAGCCCACAGCCGTTAATGCTCTGTTGCATGCCGATTCGGCACACAATCCAGCGACAGTGAGGGCCGTCCCGGTCGGACAGTTCTTAAGGATGAGGCGGATTTGTTCCACAGAGGACAGATTCCAGGCCCAGGCTGTGGCTCTCAAGGCCCGCTTTGAAGCACGCGGCTATAGCCGCAGATGCGTCAGGCGTGGTTATGATAGAGCCAGGAGGACACCACGTAGGGATCTTCTCTATAACACAAGCCGTAAGATCAATGCCGGATCAGGGGACACCAAAATTAGATTTATAACGACCTTTAATCATGAATGGCACAATATAAGGGAGATCCTGACCCGGCATTGGCCTATCCTGGGTACTGAACCAGCCCTGGGCCCCGTCTTGGGTGACTTTCCTTCGATGACAGCAAGGAGGTCCCCGAACCTTAATAATATGCTTGTTCGGAGTCATTACATCCCCCCTGCCACCAACCCATTTGGCTCTAGGGGCCCCACGTTTGGCTGCTTCCAATGCGGTCATTGTATGGCTTGTGCCAACATAGTCAGGACTACTACTTTTGCATCATCCGATGGTACTAGGACATATTCCATCAGATACCATATATCATGCAGCACGAAGAATGTGGTATATTACGCAACATGTAGTTGCCCCCTAATCTACGTAGGCCTAACGTCGAGGGAGCTCCGTATACGTACTAGGGAGCATGTACGTGACATCCAGGCAGCCAAGGGGGTTGTTGATGCCTCTCTCCTCAAGACGATACCGCGTCACTTCAAGGTGTTCCATGGGTGTGACGCGGGGTCGTTCCGGGTCAGGGGCATCGACTGCGTTCATTTGGGCACCCGTGGGGGTAACTACAAGAAGTTATTGGCTCAGCGTGAAGCTGCCTGGATCGTGAGACTTAATACTGTCGCACCTAGCGGTCTAAATGAATCGCTGAGTTTTGCTTCATTTCTTTAGAGTTTAAGATGCACGTTTACTTGATATTCCGTTTAGGCCATAGTTAACTCGTTCCTGAGTTCCTCTTGCCTTCCCTTGGGTCTTGATTCTATATTCCGCCCTCCCCCATCCTAGTGGCAACATGGTTCCCCTGCTGGGCCGTGTATATTTTTATTTGGTTTTAACTTGTCTGTTTATTTGTTACTAATTTGTCCCTTTTTTACTTTGTTTTGTAGTTTTCACTTTTCTGGTGTGCCGAGATGTATCTACATTATATTTCTTTCATTCATCTTCTATAGTGGAGGTTTTGGCACTAACGTTTATAAGGAACGACTGAAGACACCTAACGATACTATATTGAAATGTTGTACTTTGTCATTCATGTTTACATTTGATTCATGATTTGATATTATGTTATTAGTTATTGATTATGTATGTGGGGTACCAAGTCACCATTTCATGTATCATCTGTTCTTTTTATTAGCGGCCTTACTGTTGTCTTTTCTCCTGGTACGTTCCTCTTTATTTGTCTGGTACCACTATTCCTTTTATATTGGTGGCAGTGCGCGTGCGCCGGTCCAGCTTGCCGGTTCCTGTTCCAGGACGGCGTCCGCATAGCCTCCCACGCGTGGCCAGGGTTTTCCCTGCTCAGGCGATGTGACGCTGGGCGCCGCTCTTGGCTTCAGGACCTGCGGCCTGATCTGCACATGCGCCAGTATCGCCGCCTCCTATTGGCCGCCTCGCAGCATGTGAGACGTCACATGCTCCGAGTTCGGCCCATATTAAGGTCCTTCTCGGCCTTTGCATTCATCCCCTTGAGAAAGCACATTACTTCTAAAGCGAAACGCGCGTCGGGGGTTCTTCCTTCCCGGTTCCTGCCCGGTGTCCTGGTCTGCCCTTTCTTTTACTGCGGTAAGCACACCTCATGGTTCACTAGTAGCGTCTGTTTGTCGCTCCTTGACGTCTATTTGATTGTGCCCTGCGGTTTTCATTTTACATAGCCAGCTGGCAACTGCTTATTATATCATTAACTGGGCGCCGTTCACTGGGGGGGGACTTTGTTTCCACCTTCCGTCCTCATGCCTCTCTTCATGTACTTGATATATTTTTTCTATTTTTATAAAGTTTATGTGTATTCACACTTTTGTATATTCAAATAAAATTTTGATACCCTTTATACTCCTTAGTTCTCCTTATTGGTAACTGAAATCTATTGGTTGAGTGTGCATTTTTATTGTCATGAACACAGGACGATAGGCAGTTGCCATTTACATGACTGTCAACAGTCAAGATTTTGGGAGGCAAGGGTAGGGTGTATGAAAATATTGTCCCAAAATGCAGTTTTGGTTGCTCCCAGGGCAATGCCTAAATGTCCTGACTTTGGCAACTTTTTTTTCCATCGAAATCAGACAAGACACAGCGGCGCTGCCGTCGCGTGAACAGAGCATCGGCTTCTCGTCCACTCTGCTCTGTCAACAGGGCGTGACCGCTGATGTCATGCTGATTGACAGCCAGATCCCCACTGCCTAACTCCAGAAAGCCAGCTGTCAATCAGCATGACGCCGGCAGTCACGCTCTGTCAACAGAGCAGCCCATAAGGAGCGATGGAACAAGCCTGCCTGCCTGTTAGTTTTTTGGCTCATGGTAAAAAAAAAAAAAAATTATTCCTCGATAATCCCTTTAAGAAAAAGTTTTTTTGTCTGCTCTACGATGTATAGGAAAGTAAAAATAATAAAAAAAACAAACAAACAACACATAAAAGTCAGTGACCGGTTTAGTAATGCTCTTTATTTGTATGGTATATATTATGAACACAGAATTTCATCTGCTGAAATGAATGTCATAAAGTCTACACAACAATAAGGGCTGCAGCATTGCATGAAGGACGGGAGGTTAGAAGTACAACCATGTCCAGGGAACAAATGGCAAAGTTATGAAAGCAAATCAGATTTACCCAACAATTCACAATCGTCTTATTCCTCAGCTCTCGGCCGGCATAAAATGGACAACTACTATAAAGATGAGTTTTCTTAAAAAAAGGAAATCCCCTCTCTCCCACCCAATAACAAAACTTTTCACATGTTTATGAATGTTCCTTTTATAATAAATTTGACTTGGTAAGACTGATGTTTGTGCTCCAGAGCTGTTCTTCCTACTGAAAAAAAAGGATTAAGAATTTGACCGTGTAATCTGCTATCTTCATGGCATGAAAATCTCTATGTGATCCCCCGCAATCATTTTGCCGGGCTCCTCCCTCCGCACCCTCTCTTAATATACGCCAATCTCGTGTATGCTGCTCTCGATGTCACGCTCTGTATGTCTTAAATTAGTAGGGCACTCCTATATTTGTAGGAGTGATTAAATGATAGCTCGCAGACATCTGGAAGGCTGCCAGTCTAACTTCTGCTCTTAAGGTTTTCATTCAGTTTAGTTTCATTTTAATTATCCAGGATTAACATATTGATGACCTATGAACATGTTGGCTCAGTGGTTAGCACTGCATGGTGGCTCAGTGGTTAGCACTGTCACCCTGTGGTCCTGGGTTCAAATCTCACCAAGGTTGACATCTGCAAAGATTTTATGTGTTAGTGTGAGTTTCCTCCGGGTTCTCCGGTTGCCTCCTACAATCTGAAGACATACCGATAGGGAATTTTGATTATGGGCCCCAAGGTTGACATCTGCAAAGATTTTATGTGTTTGCACGAGTTTCCTCCGGGTTCTCCGGTTGCCTCCTATAATCTGAAGGTATACCGATAGGGAATTTTGATCATGAGCCCCAATGGTGACAGTGATGTTGATGTCAGAAAAAAATCACTCGTATAATAAATAATATAATAATAAATATCAGAATGGAGAGGGTCTGACACCTGGCATCCCCATTAACTTTCCCTGATGTACAGAGACAACACATCCTGGCTCAGAAGATTATTTAAAGGGTGCACCTATGGAGAGGTCATCAATATATTAGGGGATCTCCGATTCAGATATAAACTATATGGGTTAGATTAAAGGGTTTGCCCCCTTTCAGTAACCTTTTCCCCATATGCACAGTTTGTTGAAAAAATAAACAAATTTGACTTACCCTCCCCATGTCCAGCACTGTTTCGCCGCCATTAGCCAGCGGTTACGTCATATCAACAGGCCAATCAATGAGCTTTTCGGTTTGTGCCGTCTACATTGGCAGAGCTGCTGAGGTCAGTGATTAGCTGCAGCTAAATCGATGCAACATTACTAGTGCAGCTAAACAGTGGAGACCAGGGCAGCATTGGAGACACAGCGCTGGACTCTGCTCGGAGAGGGTAAGTAGTACAGTTTTTTGTTGTATTTTTCAATTAACTGTGCGTGTATGGAAATGTTTTCTAAAAGAGAACAATCCCTTTACCTGTTTAGTCAACAAAATTGGATTTCAACCATTTATACGACATGTACCGAATAGTATATTGGCACTGAAGTCCCAGCTAATCAAGTATAAGGGGTAACATTTCTACTTGTGGAGAGTGACAAGCCAAGCATGACATGTCAGAGTAAGAATTCCAACCAGCAGGACGAATATATAGAAGCACAAAAATCAAGAATACAAAATTAGAAGAAAAACACTAGTCTAACTAGTAATATAATATACATAATAATAGCAACATAATGCTAATTACCATATAAACAAGTAACCATAGCTATAATAACTGCTAATTGAGCTGGCGGTTATGGCTTAATCTCATACCTGAATGTGAAACCACGGCAATATTGTTTTCACTAGTTATATACCAAAAACACGTTTGCACCAGGCATTATGGCCTGTAGCTAATAAACTTGCACAGAGGTAAGAAGCGTCCGATAACTCATCTCTTTTGGGTACCCTATTTTATATCCTGTGTAGCATTAGGCGCACGATTAATTTTTACTACTAATTTTATAACACTTAGTCAGAGAACAGACCGGCGAAGGACTTCCTTAGATTCCGGATAGTGTCCGCTTTAGCTTCATCTTCATTCGTTGACGAGCGGAAGAATGACGACTGGGTGAAGTTGAAGGCGTTGGTCAGAGACTGGGACTTGCTAATTAAAGAAAAATAGAAATACGTTTACAATAGGCAACAATTACTTAGAAAAAGGTGGCAACGTCTGTCATTGGTGGTGATATAGGACATGAGAACAAGAACAGAAGACATTTTGCTAGTAGGTAGACCTGAGAAACCACAGCACATAACTTGTGATGTAGTCAATTACTATTATAGCTTTGGTGCTTTATATCTATGTGACAACGCAGCAACAACAATGGAAATTTATCCCGGTGACAATAATATGGTATAATATTAGAAAATGAAGCTCATCTCCGTCATGCTTTGAACATAATTGTTGCTGTAGTGACATGAGTCCAGGCTTGGACTGGCACACCGGATAACAGGAGAATCCTCCGGTGGGCCGCTGTGCAGTAGTGGGCCACCACCCTCTTATATGAGAAGTCCTTAGCACAATATACTTGAATCACTATGTACAGACAAAGGCGGCATCTTATTCATTTACCAATCTACCCAGTTCATCGTTATATAGATTTGTGATTGAGGATAATGTCACATTTGCATGTAGCCGAAAAGTGGGGTTGGTCACTGGTGGGTCAGAGCTGAGCAAAAATGGCGTGGAAGAGCTAAAAGTAGCAACATTTTTGCGCAGTCTCACATTGCACAAAAATTTTGCAACTTTTCAAGGCTTTTTACACTAGTTTTCTGGTGTAAAGGTTTACATGAATTGGGGCATAAGGACTATTTTTGACTTTGTACAAAATTCATGAACGTGGGCCATCTTGAAGAATTTGGCCCCAAAAATGCCAATGAACACTACAAGACAAAAAGAAAACTTAAATACCCCTATGAGTCCATCTGTGCGCTGTCTGTGTGCTGTCTGATTTTAACATTGCAGTGGATAGCAGAAGTTTTGCTTTTTCATTTTTAAAGTAAAAAACATAATCACTGATGAAACTCTGATGGTAGACAGAGACACACACTGACTAAACACTGATGAGAATGGTACATTTCTTTCACATGTGAGAAAAAATGGATGCCTGAATGAAGCCCAAGATTTTTAATTAGACACTGATGACTTTTAAAGTACCATCTTATATTGGTATAGTACCAACTTATCTGGGCACCATCTTGTATAGTGCTGATTATTAGAAGTTATTGGACACTGACCACTTTAACAGTAACATCTTGTCCTGGTAGAGTACCAACTTATCTGGGCACCATCTTGTATGATGCTGAATATTAGAAGTTATTAGACACTGACCACATTAACAGTAACATCTTGTCCTGGCAGAGTACCAACTTATCTGGGCACCATCTTGTATAATGCTGATTATTAGAAGTTATTAGACACTGACCACATTAACAGTAACATCTTGTCCTGGTAGAGTAACAACTTATCTGGGCACCATATTGTACGATGCCGATTATTAGACAGTTATTAGACACTGACCACTTTAACAGTACCATCTTGTCCTGGTAGAGTACCATCTTATCTGGGCACCATCTTGTTTGATGCTGATTATTAAACAGTATGGCTATTGGTTTATTGTATGACGATATGCCAAATGGAAGACCAAGACAATGTACCATACATGTGTCGATTCTTACATGGCCGTGGGGGGTATAATGGCTGTATTAAATGCTTAGTCATCCTGAGTCAAACCCTTGTAAAGATCAACAACATGCATTTGGAAATTCTGGCAGAAAACATGGTTCCGCCACCAGACAACCATCATAAAGTAGCATAGAAATACTGTAGTTGACATATTACAAGAAATCAATATTTTACAAGGACGCTGTCCTGACGTAGATCCTCCATAATATGTTCTGAATTAAAGGCAATTAGTGAATGAGGGATCTAAAAAAAAGCAGCACAGGGTCAATATCCACAACAGCGTGCCATGTACGTGTAGTGATTTCCAACCCTATTAATGATTATAGTAAAATGGTTTAACCATTTCAGAGAGGGTAGCACCAAGTCGTAAAAGCCAATAAAAAGTAGAAAAATGGGATTTGTTGTTACGTTAGAATGAACTCTTATGGCGTCGGGTTATTTTAACAAGACATACTGCATATAGAGTTGTGTGAAAAAGTGTTGACTTTTCCCGATTTCCTATTCTTTTGCATGTTTGTCACACTTAATGCTTCAGATCACCAAGCAAATTTAAATATTAAACAAAGAAAACACAAGTGACACAGAGTGCAGTTTTAAAATGAAGGTCTTTATTATTAGGGGAAAAAGAAATCGAAAAATACATGGTCCTTCGTGAAAAAGTGATTGCCCCCCTATCACATCTTTGGGAAACCGAGTTCAACTTCCCTAGCCACTCACAGGCCTGATTATTGCCACACCTGTTCTCAATCAAGAAATCACTTAAATAGGACCCGCGTGACAAAGTGAAGTAGACCAAAAGATCTTCAAAAGCTAGACAACATGCCGCGATCCAAAGAAATTCTGCAACAAATGAGCAACAAAGTAATTGAGATGTATCAGTCTGGAAAATATTATAAAGCCATTTGTAAAGCTTTGGGACTCCAGCAAAACATAGTGAGAGCCATTATCCCCAAATGGCAAAAACATGGAACAGTGGGGAAATTTCCCAGGAGTGGCCGTCTGACCAAAATTACCCCAAGACTGCAGCGACCACTCATTCAAGAGGTCCCAAAAGGTCCCACAACAACATTCAAAGAACTGCAGGCCTCACTTGCCTCAGTTAAGGTCAGTGTTCATGACTCCACCATAAGAAAGAGATTGAGAAAAAATGGCCTGCCTGACAGAGTTCCAAGACCAAAACCACTGCTGAGCAATAAGAACATAGAGGCTTGTCTCAGTCTTGTCAGTAAACATCTTGATGATCCTCAAGACTTTGGGAGACTACTCTGCAGACTGACAAGACAAAAGTTGAACTTTTTGGAAGATGTACAGTATGTCCCATTACATCTGGTGTAGAAGTAACACAGCATTTCAGAAAAGAAACATCATACCAACATTAAAATATGGTGGTGCTAGTGTGAAGGTCTGGGGCTGTTTTGCTGCTTTAGTACCTGGAAGACTTGCTGTGGTAAATGGAACCATGAATTGTGCTGTCTCCCAAAAAATCCTGAAGAAGAATGACAGGCCATGTGTTTGTGACCTCAAACTGAAGCGCACTTGGGTTATGCAGCAGGACAGTGAACCAAAACACACCAGCAAGTCCACCTCTAAATGTCTTAAGGAAAACAAAATTAAGACTTTGGAGTGGCCTAGTCAAAGTGCTGACCTTAATCCGACTGAGATGCTGTGGCATGACCTTAAAAAGGCAGGTCATGCTTGGAAACTCTCCAGTGTGGCTGAATTACAACAATTCTGCAAAGGTGAGTGGGCCAAAATTCCTTCATAGCATTATAAAAGACTCATCGCCAGTTATCGCAAACGCTTGATTGCAGTTGTTGCTGCTAAGGGTTGCCCAACCAGTTATAAGGCTTAAGGTGCAATCACTTTTTCACACAGGGCCCTGTAGGTTTGGATTTCTTTTTCCCTTAATAATAAAGACCTTCATTTAATATATGCATTTTATGTTTACTTGTGTTATCTTTGTCTAATATTTACATTGGGTTGGTGATCTGAAACATTTAAGTGTGACAAACATGCAAAAGAATAGAAAATCAGGGAAATCAGGAAGGGGGCAAACACTTTTTGACACCACTGTCAAAATGATGCTAGGTATAATAATTCTCTTACAGTAGTTCGGTGTCCTTGACCACAGCTAATGAAACTTCAATAAAATCCCAGCAGTCATAATTCAATGAACTTGTTTTTTATTCAGCAAGTCAATAGGACTCATTTCAGCCCAATCATAAGCTTTCGTCGACATTTCATGAAAGCTTGAGAAGGGCTGAAACCCATCCTATTGACTTGCTGAAAAAGTTTGATGCATTGTCAGTGCCAGGACTTTACTGAAGTTTCACCACTTGGATTTCAACGAGCACCACCCTATGGCCGGGATCACACTTGCGAGTGTGATGTGCGACTCTCACATCAATAGCGGACACTGCCGCCGGCACTCGGACCGGAGCGTGCGGCTGCATGTATTTCTATGCAGCTGCACACTACGGTCCCGAGTGCCAGCGGCTGTGCCGGGTATTGATGCAAGAGACTTGCGCAAGTTTCTCGCATCACACTCACAAGTGTGACCCCAGCCTAATAGTAGACTACTGATCTTTTTTGAGATTTCACATGACCACAGTAATGCCTTATGCACATAGCTGTAGTATGCATCCATGTTATACAGATCAATACCATGGCTCTAGTCTCAACCATCCCGGATCCAGCAGGACAGTCACAGATTTGAGGAGCAGTCCCAGGAGGTTGGTGGTATGTCCTGCTTTAAACTGTATCAGCATCTTTAGGAAAGAAATTCATGAATATGATGGCGGTGTGGGGAGCTGGATGAAATGTAGGGGGTGGAATGATGGGGCATCAAACTGTGGGGTAATGTAGGACATTGTATGGTGTTTGGTTGTGGGGTTGGGAGCATCATACTGTGTGGGGGCACTGTGAGGGCATCATATTGCGGGGGGGACTGTGGAGGCATCACCATAGTGTTATGGCACTTGTAGGAGCATTATACTATGTGACTGGGGTTTTGGTTGCATTATACTATGTGGCGGATCATTTTGTGGGCATCATATTGTGTGGGGGGCAGTGTGGGGGTTTCATATTATGGAAAGAAGGGTGGGCATCATACTGTGTAAAGGAGCACTCTAGGTACATCCTTTCAAATTTGGGAGGTATGCAATATTATGGAATCAATAGCTTGTTATTGCCCAATTCCCTACCTGCAGAGGCCTCTTATTTTTTGCTTTTCATGAGAATATAGATAGGCATTTCTTAACCAGTCCAAAATACACCAGTATAAAATACCGTAGGCATTTTAATAAATTAGTTATATCATTCCCCATCTGTGAGCTTAAAAAGTATTGTCCCAACTTCCTTTCTTCAGCAGTGCACTGCTCACGGCTTTCCCAGCGGTGGTGCACTCCTGAAGATTGATAGCTTGGACCACTGGCATAGTCGTGCCACTAGTCCAAACTAAGCGCTCTTGCAGTCTACTACTAGAGGCTAGTAATAGAAAGTGGCGCCAAGTGTCACAGTTAGAATTATCCTGCAGCGAAACCAACAATTCCCCACAAAATGAAATTGTGCGATAAACTAAATGAAATAAATATGTATACACCTGACCGTGTATATAGGTTCGCGCTGGAAAAAACAACCAAATAGCTACTCCACAGACTTGGGGAAACCAATAGGCAAAATTACAAAGGCACATGAACCTATGTGGTTCATATATAGGACAAAAACATAAGACACAATAATGTAAAAACAGCGGTGAAAGTAATAAGTAGCAAGCTCGCCCGCCGTGTAGAAATAGCAATGAACTCCTGGTGTTGTTGTCATGCAGTAGAGAATGTCCGTCCAAGGAAATCTTCCGTTAAGGTAAGTCCAGTAATGGTTTAAAGTTGGTGGCTGCCCCGGCCGGTAGCAGCCACTATTCACCGCAAGCTCGTGTAAGCGGGGTCCTAACTGTGCCGACGCCGCATGTGATCAGAGCGGTGCGTACGGCTGAGCTGCAGGACCTGTGTGACGTATCGCTCACGTGACCGCCGCTAGAGCCCGGTGCTGTGTACGGAGCGCGGTAAGGACCTCTATCCTCGGCTGTACGCACCGCTCTGATCACATGCGGCGTCGGCACAGTTAGGACCCCGCTTACACGAGCTTGCGGTGAATAGTGGCTGCTACCGGCCGGGGCAGCCACCAACTTTAAACCATTACTGGACTTACCTTAACGGAAGATTTCCTTGGACGGACATTCTCTACTGCATGACAACAACACCAGGAGTTCATTGCTATTTCTACACGGCGGGTGAGCTTGCTACTTATTACTTTCACCGCTGTTTTTACATTATTGTGTCTTATGTTTTTGTCCTATATATGAACCACATAGGTTCATGTGCCTTTGTAATTTTGCCTATTGGTTTCCCCAAGTCTGTGGAGTAGCTATTTGGTTGTTTTTTTCCAGCGCTAACCTATATACACGGTCAGGTGTATACATATTTATTTCATTTACTACTAGAGGCTGTTTTACGGTGCCAGCATGGTGTATGAGAGTTTAAAAAATCTCATGTATTTGCTGCAAAATAAATCTTTAGAGTAAATTGAGAGGAGCCGGGGGTTAAAGATCCGCAGAAGGTCAATCTATGGTGCGGATGTTGGAAGGAATATCATCCTTTTCAATGTACCCTACACAGCTCCTTCAGTTATATCAGCAGCGGTAAATGCCTAATGGGAAGTCTATAGTGGAGATGCCACATGGGAATGTAGTCTAATGGGTAAGAAAAATTAGGGATTTTCTTATTTTCTTTTTTTTCTTTACATATGACAAAAATGGATGTTAAACTGTTGGTATTGGATAGAAGATGGATGAAAACTAGATCCAAGACACTGATGAAAAATGGTCCAAGAGTAACGTTTCTCCTTGTGGAGAGTGACATGTCAAGCCTGACATGCCGAGGTGAGGAGATTTTTAAGCCGAAATGATCCTTTGGGAAATATGCAAATTGTCTCTTCAGTGATTCTGGTTTTGACTTTTATCCTAAGTCATGTGACAAGGCCCGTTGGAGAGTCGATATTGACTTATAGGATAGCTAGTTCCTATAGTTCTAGTTCTCTTCTTCTCCGAAGAGACAATTTTCTTGTACACCCTGATGTCTGAATGAGGCCTTAGCATCTTAGAAAACTCAATTAATGGCACATAGGGAAAAAATTAGAGTTCATAAAGGTTTGCAATACAGAATGACTGCCTGGGATGATGGAAATAGGAAGAAGATGTATTCTTATTTCATTAGCTGAGGTGTCAAGAGCAATGAATTATTCTTTACAGGAGGTAATGGCTGGAGTCAGAGATACTACTTCAGTTACTACAAGCCAGGAGAGATACAGTGTGAACGTGGGAGGAATGTGACTAATCACTCAAGGATTTCCTTCTTTTTTTCGTGACACCTCCCAACAATAACCACAATGCGCTCACGTGATAGGAAGTGTTTCTAATAATACAAGCACTTACGGCTGATTGCAAAATGAGGAAAGATCTTTTTGTACTGTTACATAATGGGCCATCAGGTGAAGGAGACAAAGATGACTTCTAATTAAGGAAAATGATGAAGTATTACTATCTGTATAGGGCTGATGCTGAATCTGCAGATTGATGCCTAAAAAAATGTTCTATTGCACATACAGAAATAATAATTTGAATTAATTTTGTGAAGATAAAATAGGATAGTTTGGTTTCTTAACAGACCAGCCTTTTTTTTTTTCCTGACATGCCTTTTAGTAAGGACAGATGCAGACATTTTTCTCTCCATTCGAGAAAATTGGACTCCGATCAGAGTTTGATCAGAGTGGGTTTCGATTTTCTTGGGGATGGAGAGAAAAAAAGAGTTTTTCCAACTTGTCCACTCTTCCGTGGAAATCGGACCGACCCAAAGATATGAATGGACGAGCGCCAACTCATTCTCGGAGACAAATCGTACATGGTGCAATATTTTTATTCCACTCATGTGGACGGCCCCTTAGAATAACATGGGTACGAGTGCTATCTGTCAAAACCACGGATAGTACTCGCTCGATTAAAGCGGTCATCTGCACGAGCGCTCAGTGTAAAAGAATAATGTGGAGTATCCTTTTTTAGAACTCTGTGTTGTGCCGTTCCTCTGCCATTCCTAAATTGTCAATTGTGTGTTTTCATACAAGCAAACTGGATATTAGGCTGCATAATAGTTGTATTACTAAACCTTTCCGTATGATTTTATTATCTTTGACCAATTCCCAAAACTGAGATCAGCTTCTGATATGTTCACACTTGTGTTGTGGCGTCTGTTGCACTGTGGACACCACTGGCGTTCAATGGACCTCATTGATTTAAGGGTCTTCACCAAGATTGGAAGTTATTCTCTATCCATAGGATGAGGACAGCTTCCTTATCGCTGGGGGTCTGACTGCTGGGACCTCAGTGATCTGAAGCTCTGAAGAGCCTTGTCTGGAAGGTGCCGACGTTGAGCATGTGTACCTCTTCTCCATTCAATCTGAATGGGAGCACCAGAGATAGCATTCAAGCAGATCCCTTCTTTGGGTTCGGCAGGGCTCCCTGCCATCGGACCCCCAGCAGTCAGGAAATTATCTATGCTGTGTGGATAGGGGATAACGTCCAGTCTTTCTGCAAACCCTTTTGTCAGTGCCCTTTGGTTTGACTGGAGAAATTGTGCGGCAAGTTGCCCAATTTGTTCCGTCATATCTGATGGAATCTGTGACGGAGCAGATGAGAACAGAGTCTAGTATTATTTTCTTGTTGTAAGTGCCCCTTCTGGTGTATTTAAGACATATCTTAATTTTATCAAAGCCGTTACTTAGTATATATATTCACTACAGTCTTACTTCAGCTGTGGGTGGGGATGGGGTTTTTGAGGTGGGTCCATCTGATGACTGGGTGATGATTCCACACTGCTCACAGGAGGTAATGTCTGTTCTACAGAAAATGGCTGTGGACCTGTAGCGATGGACGGCCCTGGCGGTTCATTCTCTGGAAGCAGGTCTTGACCAGGAGGCTTTTGCTGGTCCACACTCTGTAGAGGCTGATCAAATTGTGATCCTTGGGGTTGTGCTGGGCACCCTAGGTTTAGCACAAGAAAAACTTCACATGGTTAAAGTATTAATGGCTTCTACAACATTTCTGATCTCACCCACTATCTTTTACAGTGTGGAGCAAATGATATCCATGCAAACGTGATGCAATCTTTAAGGAGCAGACAAAATAGCCTTTTTATCTCATATTGCTGCACAATATAACAGTCTGTGATAAAAATGTGCTATCAGTATTGTCCTGACAGTACAGTCTCTGGCACGGCACCTTACTATAGGTTACCAGTTTCTTGATTTCACCAACAGTGATGAGCGAGCATGCTCGAATAAGGTGCTATCCGCATGCTCGAGTGCTAACCGAGTGTCTTCGGCATGCTTGAATACTATGTTTGAGTCCCCGTGGTTGCATGTCTCGTGGCCCTTCGACAGCTATAACACATGGAGGGATTGGCTGTTTGTTAGGCAATCTCTGCATGTGTTGTGGCTGTCGTACAGCCACGAGACATGCAACTACGGGGACTCAAACATAGTATTCAAGCATGTCGAAGACACTCAGGTAGGACCCGAGCATGCAGATAGCACAATATCTGAGCACGTTCGCTCATCACTACTTACCAACCATTGACTTCATAACAGTGAAATAGACCTGTATACCTCCACATTATATAATGTAAGCCCTTGCAAGAACAGAAGAGTCCAAGAGATAATGGTTATTTTGATATGGCTCCGGGCAATGGTTATTGCCGGATATAAATACAGAACTCTATGTTGTAAAGAGCAGTAAAAGCTTCAATTAAATTATCGCTAGATGAAAGAGGTTAAAGTCCAAGTAAAGTATAAAACAATCACACTGACTGAAAAAGGCAATATCTTTTTTTTTTTTTACATAATGATATATTAAAATTCTGTAAAGAAAATGCCCATTCTTGGTAATTTGTGGATTGGCTTAAAATGCCTAAATGGTCTATTTTCTTTAGACAGTGCTCATTATTTTCCACCTGCACATCCATGATACAATTCTGCCTGCAGACCCCCATTAGGAGGAGCTCTGGAGAACAATGTATATACACAAACGTAATAATAATACAACTGTCGGCTCCCCCTATTGGTGGCCGCAGACAGCTGGAATTTTGTCATTCAGTCCTTTGTCTATGTCTGAACATGGATTTTGAGCTATATACCGTATATTAAAAAAATAAAGCCTTGGCCCTAATAAAAATGTAAGAAAACAATGAATCAGCACAAACAGCGTTCAACCATTTTGTCCTCACAATGAGCGTTTGATTGTTCAGACCACATGTTGATGAGCAGATTATAAGACATCCAGGACTTGTTCAGCAATCGCTATTAATCATTTTGTCCAGTAGGGAAAGATACAAAACTTTTTAAATCACTTTATTAGAGGATTTGTCTTCATTACTGTAAACAAAATGTACGCAAAGTGGCTTCCAAACCTTTGCTTTTCCCCAGTCTATTCACCTGCCTTCAGCAGCACTGATATTTGAAAGTGTGCAATTGGAGTACAGATGATGGCAGTAATCGCAAAAAAAATAATAAAAATATGGATTGGCATAGAAAATGTTAAAATCCAGTTTTTATTACATCTAACTAAAAATTAGGAAAATTAAAATCACGTTCCCTCTGACGCATTTCTGGCCGAAGCCCTTAGTCATAGAGTAGGGTTAAGCTGCTGCAGGATATTGATCTGATAAGCAGAACACTTAGAGGAGGGGACAAATGCTGAACCATCACTGCCATCATCTGTACTCCAAATGAGTATATTCTGTTTTCAATGCAGATATACTCAAGCTAATAGACTGGGAAAAACTGGGGTTTTCATGTCACTTGCATATATTTCTTTTTACAGGAATGAAGAAAAATTATTAATAAAGTGATTTGCCAAGTTTTATAACTTTCCATGCTGGCCAAAGTTGTTCAAAAATAAATGCAAAGTTTAGTTACGCTTTAAGTACTATAAGTCGCAAGACAAGGACCCTTTGGATTGAAGGTTTTTTTTCTAGCACAACACATAGATGCACAATTGTATTGAGATCTGGAGAATTTAGACTCATCACCCTGAAGTCTTTGTCATATTCCTTAAAGCATTTATGGACACGTTTTGGAGTGTGGTAGATCGCGTTATCTTGCTGAAAGAGACCACTGCCATTTGGTCTGTGCAAGCTTTAGGTAGGTGGTCAGAGTGACATCAACTTGAAGGCCATGTATTCCCAGATGAAAAATGCCACTGCCTCAGCTTTCATGTCTTCTGCTCCCAAACTGTGGACTGGTGCCAACTTTCTCTCAGGTAAGCAAACCACATATGGTGTGTGATTCATTAGGGCACCTTCTTCCATTTCTCCAGTTCTAAATCTCACAGGCCCCTTGTAAGCACTTAAGTGATGGACAGTGGTTGGAATAGGCACTCGTACAGCAATTGGCAATACATTGCCTTGACACTAGATATGGGTGGATCAATTTGCAAGACTCCACTCCATCGGCCAGGTCAGTAGTCTCTGGCAGGTGGCAGGAGCTCTGTGAATCTCTTAAGTTCCAGGATCCCATCATGTCGTAATGATCCCGTTGCGCTGGGGATCTTGGAATTACGAAACTAGCAGAGCTCACGACCAGAGACCTCTGACCTTACCAATGAACCAAGGTCCCACATACCATTTCTACTTGACACTTATGTATTTTGGCCAGTATTAACCCTTTCAGCAATTTATGCTACTGTAGCTTCAAAGAGAGGAACCACTGGAGAAGGACACCATGGTTGGAAGACTAGAAGGAACAAGGCGAAGAGGAAGACTAGCAACCCGATAACAGCAGAAAAAACCCTGGTGGACCGATCAAGACTTGCACAAGATCTTCCTATAGAGTGTTTATCAAGTCTCCATGGATGAAGATCAAGCTGAAGGCCCTTAAATAATAAAGCTTCTAAATGGCATTTTACCAGATGGGCTAGTCTTTGGTGTCCATGGTCATTCATTCATTAGTCATTGGGTGTTTGTTGCTGGTTAACCATTTGGCCTCCTTTGTATCACTTTTCATATGTACTAACCAGTACATATTGGGAACATAATCATTATTGACTTCACCTGTCAGTGATTTTACATACAGAATGACATTATAATATCTTGCACATAGGCTTGCACATAAAGGCACCGAAAGTTTACTGTTTCCACTGCCATAAATAAAATGTATGTTGGAATGAATATTTGAGCATCCTGATAAATATATCTATTAATTGTATCTGTCTCAGAAACTATATTGGTTTGCACATTGGTCCAAGGTGTTGCATTGTAGGGTCAAAGAGCTTGAAGGCATCTCCTCCCAACCTTACATAGTATATGACAAGTAAAGCAGTTGAGAGCAATACATATGGTCATGGTTGCTTCACAATTTCTCAGGGTGAATCCAATATATATATATATATATATATATATATATATATATATATATATATATCCTTGATTGTGTTCTCCATTAGTATACTACAAGTACACATACTAACATAGCACCAGAGATGGAGCAGAGATTAACACTTGGCCCAGTTTATCGTGTATTTGATGTGCTGTCTGAGGATTTACAGATTATATCACTGGACCACAAAAGGAAAAGTTAAATGTCAAGTTCATCTCTGCTCCCTCAGAATTATGAGTATAATTTTAGTAGGTCCGTAATATGATAAGGTCTTCTGGAGGTATTTGTGGTTAGATACTACAGAATATACTATCACTCATGATGTCTGAATCAAATGATTACCAGAATTAATTTTATGCCATGACCCAGGCTGACATCTCATATTTGCAGGCAGTTCATATATATTTAGTACAGAATTGTGAAATGTATTAGTAACCGGATCAGCAGATCTGAGAAAAGGCAATATGTGAAGCTTTTCTTCTTCCTTAGTTTAGCAGAACATTGTGGCCGCTATCAAGCGTTTCCATGTGGTCTGAGCAATCTGCTGCTGATTCTGCTATTTAAGAAAACTAGTTTCCCCCTGTGCCGGTATAATCCAGAAATGGTAGTATGACTGAAATATTAGTAGGATGCCATTAGTTTACTCTTTAGGACTATTCTTAGCACAACATCTTAAGAATTTTACTAAAAATGTAGATAACACGTTAATAATATACCGAAAACAAACCCAACCATTTCTATATTATACTCATAGCTTGGTGACAACTTACCTCAGTTATTTGTAATGCATTCCTTGACATTTTATACCATAACATACAGTAGCCAAATGCTTCATGTTGTAAAAATTGAGCCTACAAGGCCACAAACTTGTAAAGACTGCAGTGTGGTGCCAACATGGTCATCTTGTAAGTTCACGGCAAACTGCCACCTATTGGGGTTCTACAGCTATCATGGACAGCTAGTTATCAAGTAATGCATGATATTATCATAACATCCTAACCCTAGGGCTCAGGCTGGATGGCGACGTTGGCCTTGACACAAGTGAGTTAGAAAAAGTTAGAACCATTTGCTTGCCTTGATCGCAGTATTGTGTAGATTGTAAGGTGACCCCATAAACCTGAATTACGCTTCATTGTGGCAGCAGCACAAAATGATCCTTGACCACGCGACCTGAGCTGCTGTCAAAGTCGCTATCCAGCCCAAGCCTAATCTTGAACCTGGTCTGTCTCTTTCACAAACACTTCAGATATGGTGCTAAATGTTTTTGTGTTGTCCAAATTAGATCAATTATTACATATTTTAACACTAAATTGTTTTTGATATGCCCTGGACACAGATTAACAGGGGAAAGAGAGGACTGACAGAAGAGGAACAAAAGAAGTTGTGATGTACAGGTGCACTGGGAAATCTACGAAAGGCTTGGTCTGACATAGAAATATATCTACAAAGGTTATACCAGAACTGGTAGAGAAGGAGGAATTGGAAAGGGTGGATTTGTATAGAGCATAGGATGGAAAAGATTGGTCTGGTACAAAGACGACATTAGGAAAAAGTCTTCTGGGTAAGTAAATGTTTGGAAGGCTAGGGTACCACCAATGTATAGTTTCTCATCCGAGACAATCGGGTCAATTATGCAAGTCATACTCTGATCAAACTCACCAGAGTTTGACCAGAGTTTGAGCATAGTGTGCTACAATTCGCTTGCATGAGGAGAAGATGGAAGAAAAAAGGTCTCCATCTTCTCCATTGTGTCATTCTATGGAAATAAGACTGCACTTACGTCATCCGAGTGCAGACCGATGTTTTCCACATACTCATTGTCTTGGGTGGCAAGGGCGATCCGAATATTGGATCAAACTCGGGCATGCTGTGCTTTTTTTCCATGGACATGTGCATGGCCCCATAACATAACATTGGTCTGAGTGCGATCCGATGTTTGATGGATCACACTCGGACCGATTTATAATATGGTCAAGTGCATGAGAGCGAAGAATGAGTGGTTTGGCACAAGTACAACTGTGGTGTGCCACAATGAAAAAAGCGTAAAGAAGTAGTGTGATTCCCCTGAGCAGCAAACTGAGTAGTATGACAGATACTTGTAAAAAGGAAGAAGACGCCAGACACGACCAGAGATCTTAGGATACCGACACACGTTGTGTTTTTGCCATGTTTTTTCCCTGTGTTTTTCTGTCCCAGCATAGTGAACACAATTTCTAAAATTTCAAGCACATACTGCTTATATTTTACTTGCAGATTTCAAGCCGTTTCGAATATGCAGCCCGTATAATTGCAGTGAATAGCTCCGTCTTGTATTAGGCATGGGCTACAGCAGCGGTTTTCTCTTGGAAATAAAATCTAGTAGTTATTCTATGTGAAATGCAGTTTCTGACATAATCTGGCCTGAGGCCAATGCCATAGTTTCACAAGCTGACAGTAGAAAATGTTCCTTTTAAACATAAAACCATTGCAAAACTCAACCAAAGAGAAACAATGGCTGCATTCCAGCTATTTAGCAAAACACTAAATCCTAGAAGATGAAAGCCGTTTTAGCAGTTTTTGAGAGCGCCCTGACAGATATCCATTATTGTAAGACCTTCGATAGGGTACGGCACACCTGAACTTTCTCAAAAGTTCATGCAAGTCGATACCGCTCCTCTATAATCATTAGGAGATGCAAGTACGTCAGAGTAAATCTTATTTAAGGGCTGATTTACATGTAAAATCACAATAGATACACAACTATCTCCTCAATAAAATCAATGGCTTATTGAAACCTATAAAGGCACATAAGGATGTTTAACCTTCCAAGAAAATCAGCTCTGGGTCCAGGTCATGATTAATATTGGTGAGTGTCCAACATCTCAGCCTTTGGGCTAAGATGAAGCGTAGTTCTTAATGTCCAACATCTCGGCCTTTGGGCTAAGATCAAGAGTAGTTTCTAACAGTTGTCAGGTGCCATCGGTAATGGATGGGTACATTTCACACAGGAAGTAGAAGCTTCTTCCTTTACATAGGTTGGTACAATGGATACCTATAGGTCTTAATCAAAGTCATAGGTTGAAAGCCCGAGATGCTAAGTGCCCAAAAAGCATTGACCCTGTGGTTATATAAATTTCTGGGTGTGATAACCTTCTTGTGATACGGTACTCTTGCATCAACACTAGCTTCACTGATTTGAGTCTTGGTCTTCTGGCTTAGCCAATGTGTGGGGTTTTTTTTTGCAACGTTCCAGTTGGATGTCTGGGCCATATTCACAGCACAAATGTTTATTTTACTTATTTATTTTTTTGTTACTGTATATTCACTGTCCAAGTTTTGTTTGTCATACAGGTCTTTAAAGATAGACTGACCTGTTGAGATGTCTCTCCTGGTGGTGAAGGGTAAAATTAGCCACCAGGTTCCTCATCCCCTAGAAAACGCTGGTCCCCCATAAAGGGGACATAGACAGACAGTATGGTTCCTGGCAAACATTGAGATGGCAGCTCAAAAGTAAGCTAAAACTGTGTGTTAGATTGGTTCTCCCACGGCAAAGGAAGGCCACCAATCCAACTCCCTGATTTTGATGTGGCCTTCAGTTCCAGATTGTTGGGTAGAGTTGGTTGGGACCCTTTTCCTTTGACATTGAACTTGTGTTAGACCACATACTTGAGCACTTTTTTCACTTACATGAAAAAATAGTGGATTTCCAGCTACAAGACACTCACTGAAGTGACTCTTACGCGGGTAAACTGATATAAGCAATAATTTGATGTACCTTAACAAGTTGTTTGTCTAGGAGCTTCCATATCACTGCATATTCTTTCTCCATGAGACATTTCTCAGCACTGATCACACCGTACTCAACACCACTGCACGAGAGAACCCAACAGTGTTGGCAGCTTTCAAATACTGCCCTCTGGATAGTCTTGTTCCGATGACCATGCCTCGTTCAAAGTCATTGCAATCACTTGGTTTTCCCATTCTAATGTCTATTCACACTTAATTTGACCCAAGGAACACTTGCTCGCTTGACTTTATGCTGCAATCCTGAGTCAAGTGTCTAATCTCCATTCAGGGAAGCTCCGATCGTGTAAAGGTAAGTGTCGCCAATGACCGTACAGTGCATAGGTATACTCTACCTATCACTTGTAGTACAGCATATATACGTTTTTCCATTAAAGTCTGCCAATATGTTTCAATTATCAAGTGCCACATTCTATTTTTGTAATTTCCATTATCAGAGATGTCCTCTCAATTCCATAGCCAACACAATATTGTTGACTCGTCATCATGGCTCCACCATTTGACAGAACCTTTGTACAGTTTGCACTATTTGGGTATAACCTTGTCTTATTATAAAAAGATTCATGATTTACAATGACAGTCTATAAAATGAAGCATGCATGGAAGATGAGGAATACAATTGCCCGTGTTCACTGTACGTATCTAATGATCTATTTCTATACTGATTTGAATTTTGGATAATTTAAATGTAATGACTTATATAATGACATGAACATATATTTAGTTATTGGAAAAATTATTTAAACCAAAATATAATATCACATTAGGAGCGTTTTAATGTAAAATAAGCAATATTTTTGCTACTGAGGAAAGAAAGCATTGAGCTGACCATAGAGCCAATAGCATAAATGATTTATAGGCATTATAGGCAACAAAAAATGTCCCTAAAATTTTGGCTAACAGATGTAAATCATTCAGCTGCGGCAAGAAAAACTAAATCTCCGAGCACTAAAAAATTCTCGGAGGACCCCCGAGCATGCTCGAGAAATCTCGAGTAACGAGTGTATTCGCTCATCACTAGTAGAATCTGCTGACAATGTAATTTGTACTTGCCCAGTCTAACCCTTCCAATGTCTGTTCTTGGGGGTGAAGTACATTGGGTAAAATTGATTTTGTTTTCCAAATTTTTGTTTTACTCTCCACTACTCAACCATATCTGTGGGAATATTTCAGAGAAAACAAAAATCTACATTTTCGAATAAATAGTTAATTTTAGATATTGGCCCCCAAAAACTTTTGGAAATATTTCTTCTACCCTTAGTATATTAAATCAGCTACTTTATGCAAAAAAAGCAAATACAAAAGTTAGCTATGATAGCAGAGTTTTTAACTGGTGGGAGAGCGGAGACTGAGATTGTTAATCCAGAAGAGACTGGAGATGGACTCTCTAAAGTCTGTTCACGTGCTGAGTTTTACCCCCACGGAAAAAAAACCCGCACCGTTTGTAATACCAGTAAAATTAATGAGAATTCTGAATCTCATAGACACACTGCTTATTTTTCCCTTACAGATTTGAACCATCAAATAATTTTTTTCCAAATTTGCAGCAATTGTTTTTGCGGTTTTGCAGTATTTTTCACCCATTGAAATTAAATGGGCGAAAAAAAACATTAAGGGGTTGTCCGGAATTTAACACTTATGGCCTATCCGTAGGATAAGTCATCAATGTCTGATCGGTCGGGGTGCAAAACCCGGCTCTCCCGCAGATCAGCTGATCCCGGTGTTGGCGGCTGTCGGAAACACTCAGCTATAGAGCTTCACCGCTTCATTGCCTGTATATTGATCAAATCAATAGGGCGATGATATGCAGTACCTGGCCACGACCACTATTCCTTCGACCATTCCTGGTTTTGACCATATATTGACTTTTCTATTGTGCCGGCTTTCAATCTCGGAGAAGAACAGCACTGTGTTGTTGGGTTTCTTACCCTTCATTTTAGTGATCGGTTGGGTTCTCAGCACCCTGATTACCTACCTATCAACATTTTTTACTTTTTTTTTTTTTTAGAAAACTTTTAGTATATTTCAAACTGCACTTACTCTTTAAAAAACATTACCAGGGAGACTTTTTTTTTTTTTTTTTTTAAAGATGATATTCATATGTGGAAATTAATGGCTAATGGAAATGTGGCTTTAAATTCCTTCCGTCAACAAAATGTCCAGCCAGATTGAAAAACGGGCAATGATTTTTTTTCGTAAAGCCCGTCAACAAGATAAGTGGTCCAGCATGGAATACTACATAGAATCTGTCTCTTTCAGGCAAAAAAAATATTGTCCTTTGTAAAATCTGATTTTTTTTCCTACTGAAAACATTTCGAACCTTTATGAGGTCAATTTACCTTTCAATTTTTTACAGGTCAAGGCAATTGAGCCTTGACCATAGAAGCTAAATGGAAGCAGGCAGAGTCCCAGCGGCTCCGTACTATGTATTTACCCCTTTAGCAGACCATGTAGAAGTAATATTGTACCATAATTTCATGAAAGCAAACACTGGGAGCTGGTTGTCAATCTGTCGTGGAGTTAGATTTATTACAATAGATATTCCGTTTTGCTATAAATGATAATAATTAGAATGTTTGGACCCAAAAACCATACACTGAAGGCAGATGTTATTTCCTTTATTACACATTAAGCTGTACAAGATATTTCACATAAATCACTGCAGTCAAACATCCATCATGTACTCTGTGCCACATATCTGGCTTTGTACAAAAAAAAAAAAAGAAAAAAAAAAAGTCTAACAAACAAGAACAAGAAAGAAAAACAAGAAAAAAACTAAATACGGTACATGAAATCTACATTTTAAGACAACTGACCCGTTTCCCACAACACTGCACCGAAACATGCTTACATGCCAAAAATATATAGTAATCTCAAATGTTACTAGCGGCATTTAACATCTTTGTGTATCATAGAAACAGAATTAATCCCTTGGCTACCTGTGTTGGCTTAAAGGGAATCTAAGAGTAAGATCAAGTCTCCCAAACTGCTTATAGGTCTTGCAAATGTAAATCCACAAACACCTTTATATCTTCTATCTGCTGCTGCATTCCCATGTATTTAGCGTTTTCATTCATATGCTAATGAGGCATTAAGTGCTCTGGGCGTGACAGAGCACTTCCTAAGTCTATACCTCTCCAAATTGTTTGTCTACCCAGCACCAGCATTCTTTAGCTTGATTGATATCTCACTGTCTGATTTCCTCATGTGTCGGCAGCTAAAGAGGCTGGTTCTGGATGGCAAAACAACTTGGTGAGCCAAAGGTTCAAGAAGTGCTCTGACATGCCTAGCGCACTTAACGGCTCATTTGCTTATAAATTAAAATGAAAATTATTTGGAAATGCAGCAACAGATAGATGATATAAAAGGTGTTGATGGATTTATATTTCAAAGACCTGCAAGCCCATGTATATACATAATTTGGGGGGCTGGTCTTACAGGCAAAGTCTCTTAACACTTTCCTGCTGCCACACTGTGCACAGAGAATGGCAAGAGACTCAAGCTGTTGGACCCACACATAACTGCATGCACCAATTAGGACCAATGTTCGTATGATTCTACTTTAAGACAACCAATGTATGTGACAGGTTATAAACTAGAAGCCAGTAAGGCCGTTGTGAACCTACAATCACTATTTTAGCTGCACTTCAGAGTCAAAATGACAAAAACGTGATCATTGCTGTACAATTGTATTCCTCAAGCCCCCATTGCCATTTCTTCCTCGTACTCAGTAGTGAACGCTCCACAGTCGTTAAAGTGCAACGGACTTAATAGTCTGTCATGATAAATGATGTCCACTGTCGTTCAATGGTAGGAGCCCTTGGATAATGCTATTCTGGACACATGGGCATTTTGGGGGGCAGTAGAATACAAACACACATAAGAGAAAAGATACACGTTGGTATAGGGAAGACTGCATGGGAACGGGGAACATGATCAACACGACACTTGTGACACAGAGTTAGTGAAAGAAGTACGACAAGCACGTTATAGCTCGATAACAATTAACTTAAAAAATAAATTACTATTAAAACTCATGCTAAGAGTTAAAGGGAACCTATCACGTTGAACATGCAGTCCAATTTATGAGCCGCATGTTACAGGAGCAGATTGATATAGAGTTGTGGGAAAAGATATACTACAACCTACACTTTACTCAGTTCAATCTATGATCATTCTGGGCTTAGGCGTCTGATAAGTGTTTCTAGTAACTGATGGCCATCTCTGTATAAATACTTGTACAAGAAATAGTCAATCACTTATAAGACTCCGAAACCTAGAATGACAAAGAATTGAAATGAAAAATGGCCGATTCTATTCCAACAAAATTATAAACTAATCTTCTCTATTCCTCCTGTTTTACAACATGCGGCCTGCAGATGGAACTGTATGTTTAATGTGAAATATTTCATTATAAAGGACATGTCACAGGCCATAAATATGTAATTTTTTGACCCGCTGTAAAAGTCATTGTTCTCCTGAATCTGGAGTAGTTTTTCTTTAGCTCCTTCATCTCTCTGTTCCCAGGATATGGCCTTCTCTTTCCGGTATGTAAATCTAGTTTAAGTTCTAAGTGGGCGTGGTTCTTAGCTCTTTGTAGGCATGTTCTTGAGGACCACACCCAGTTGTCTAAGATGCTAGATTACACGCAGCAAAGAGAGGCCATATCTCACGAACGGAAAGGAACCAAAAATAAATAACCGCAAATTCAAGAGAACAGCAATATTTACATCGAGTCTAAAAATTATATTTTTGTTACAAGTAACAGGTCTTGGTTAAGAGAGTTGTAAAAAATTAACAAAAACATGGCTGAATTTTTCTTTTCCAGAAACAATGCTACTCTTGTATATGGTGTATCTTTGGAATTATAGGTTCAAGATCATTGTCTAAGCACACACTGGCTGTAAATCTGCCTTCAAAGAGTAATCACAATGTAAATTATTAGAATTTGCCCCAATGGTGCTGACTTAGTACTAAATACAGCCCATGGACAAGAGTGATGCAGTTTATGGACGAAATTATGTATGCTTTTACAACTAATTCAATAAGAGATGATCAAAACATTTGCAGGACCTTGGTGCAGCGTCCAAGTCAATAATCTGTGTAACGGTCGCCTACCTGCTGGTGCCTCTTCTGATTAGTAGGCCCGGCACAATGTCATGCGTTCATCACACCGCAATGCCAATGTCACGGCAGATCTATGAAATAGAAGTTGCTCTGGGTTTTCCGGCCAAGCAGGTGGCAATGGCAAAAGCTTTGGTTTGACAGCTGCTGGACCAGAGTCGTGCAAATATTTTTATCATATTTAAATACATCCCATCTAAAAAAAGAGCAGAATTTGAGGACTATAGAAAGCCAGAATGTCACACTGGTGACGGTCTACTCAAAACCAGCCGACCAGTTGAGGTTCGCCTTGGAGCCTATCCTCTAACCAACCATCCATGGTGTCATGAGCCTTATTAAAGCACCTCTGCCAGTAAGAACAAGTCCTTCAGTATCTGCAGATATTTTGCAATAATCAGTGGTGACTCTAACGGTCAAACGGAACATACGTCATAAATAATTCAACAAGTAAACCGATAACGCGCGTCGTGGAGACTATGCCGAACCAAACAACTAAGACAGATGAAGGACCATCCATACTAACAGCATAAAGTTCAGTATTACACCTTATATTTCTAACTGAGAAGACGGAGGGTTCACAAATATTAAGTATAAATATATCACCATCTTTTCTAATCTGTACACTTCCTCCCACATCTCACTACAGGGGAGTTCTATCCGTGCCCATAGTTAGCTGACCCGAACGGGATCTTTGGATCAACGTAAGAATGAAGGCATAACCCATAACCCTTTAAGCACAGCATAATTGCCTATTGCCTCTTTGGGTAGTGCTAAGCTATAAATCAATGTGAGAGTCACATCACACGATATGGCTATTGAGAGATACATGTAGAAGAAGAAGCCGAGAAACACTCTCCGAGCTTCTCCGGAATATTTACATCCCAGACTGACGACAAGAACACAGTATAAAGAATAAGCAAGTGGGTGGCGAAGGAAGGCGATCTTCAGAAGTCACAATTCCATAGATCTAATTTAAGATTTCTATAATCTCTAGCTCTGTGCTTTTAGGAAGCCACAAAAGCCAGGACAGAATAGGTGGACTACACATCACACTTTATCACAAATATTGCACTAGTGGCCTATCAATATGGCGTGCAAATCACACACTTACACGAGAATGCTAAAAAGTACCACCTGCACACCTCCGCATGAGTATGTCATTTTATGGAGTCACGGAACAGACAGTACTAAAGTCCATGTTTACTAAGTCTACTCATGCTAACAATGACGGCAAAAATCTATAAAATTACAAAAAAATAGAGTAGCCCCGAAATTCAACAGCTCAGATAAACCTGGATTTAAACTCATTGATCTCCGTAATCGTTTCATGCAAGTAACCGAGTAATCTCCAGGTCACGTGTTCACACGCCGGCACACACACATACACGCTTGATGGAAAGTCCGAGGATTGAAACTCGAGTTAGTCGGTATTATTCCCCACAATACGTAAAAAAAAAAGGTATAATAAACAGTCAGGTTAGACTCGAAAGAGGCACAATTCTGGGTATACTGGTAACATCAGCTCTGAATCACAAGATAAACAGAGAAAAGAGAAGATAGCGTCACAGGCGAAGACACAGAGAGGGAAGGACTAGACAGAAGGAGGTGACACTGCATAGAAAAACACAGTCCAGGTCAGCACTGAAACATGGCAAATACTGCACAACATTTGTTTTATGTTTTTTTTGGCTAGAACCCCTCTTCATCAACCCCTCACACAGCCTGGACTTGTTTTGGTCCTACTGAAACGCCATTACAGTCGAGAATGTACTGCAAACAACCTTGGGGTGGAGGTCGTTGTGCTGGAATCTTGCTCTGCTCGGATTCTTTCATCGTTCCGCTCTGAAAAACAGAAATGAGAAACAAGAATTAGATTTACCATTTCCAGATCTGGACTTTACCAAGAAAAAAAAAACACGAAAGGAACAGGAATAGATTTAGGACTTTGCTACTGGAATAGAGATTATGGTAACATGAATACATTTTCCTGTTCTCAAGCACAAATAAGGGACCATAGAGAAAGAAAGAGAATACAAGTGCTATGTGGGCAATCAAGACAGGGACTCGTAGGGAAGTCACCTAGCATGATCTGGGTCTCTGACAGCTGACATGGTGACATAAGTAAATGGGAACTAAACAGCTAGCTGCACAAAGTACCAAGCTCCAGTACGCCAGGGTAAACTCTACAGCAGGGCCTCCCACCTACCATGTGCCATTTATATCCTGGCGATTTTTTATGTGACGGAACGGTTTCTTCTTCTGCCTAAAGGCCCCCAAACACATTACATAGCTGTCAGTCGAATGATGATTTGGCCAACGGCTGTCTCTCCTGGCTCCGGTGCTTTCTAGGACAGGTCTTACTGTATGTCCAGAGAGAACAAAAGGATCAGCTGTTGAAATTCAGCAGTTCTACCTCTGCCGCCGCAGCATCATTTTGGCCATACTCAATAGACTGTTGGCCAGTCCCACCGATAATGCCTTAAAGGGAAACTGACAGGTGATACATGTTGCCCGATCCAGGGACGTGATATATCAGACACTGGCTACATGATTTCAGCCAAATATGTTTGACTTCAAAATGCTGCAGCATTTCAGGAAATAAATTCCGGGGACGGAGTAGCACAGGTGTCTAGTCGGACAGATGGGTCCCAGATGGCTGCTCCTAACTTGTTGCCCTGAAGTGACAGCTTTCTCCATGTATGCTTGTATAGGAGACCTGTCACTCTAGTGCAGCGAGTGTAGGAGAACGGAGTTTAGGAGGCAAAGTGGTTCAAAGCCACGCAGCCTCCAGACTTGAACAAAACCTTCAAGAACTCTTTTCAAGGAGAAGAGTTGCAAAGGGGACAGAATTTGGCAGTGCCCCGGATCAGGTGACAATGACAAAACCAGCCTACAAAATAAAAGATCAGCGCGCTAAAATGGGAAGTGACTTGGTGCCAAGAGAAGTGGCAGATCTATCTGCAGCTCCAGCAGCTGAGATAGTAGGCCGCAGCCACAGGTACGAGCCAGGCCTGGACCTAGACGATGATGGTCAAGCACCAAAGACTGGAGCCACGCTAGACAATGCCGGTCAACCGTAGAGTACCAGCCCCAACCGATCCGGATAGATGAGACGTTCATCGGTGGTCAAGTACCGAAGAGGTCCTGGGAATACCTGGCCCGAGGCTCCAGCCTGGGCTAGTAATCGAAAAAGACGTGTGAGATGGGCTGTCACGTCCTGCAAAGACTTACATTACCAGGCATGAGCAGGGGGATGGCTGCAGACCAGACAAAGTCCAGCTGACGCTACAGCGGCCCAGAGGGCGTTGATAGACTTTATAAGAAGAATGTGTGTTTAGTTTGATGGTGCAGCGGCCCTTGTCAAGTCCCAGAAAGCCACGGAAACTTCTATAGACCTTACCTGCCAAATACTGGGCATTGCATTTAGTCACCTGCTTACATGTGCGGGAAGAAGCCGCTGAGGACCAGCCTGTCCGACTAGTGAATTTTAAAAATTGGTCTCTGAAAAGCAGCAGCATTTCAGGTTTAAACATATATGGATAAAATCATGCATCCAGTCACTGATGCATGCTCCCTTTAAGGCCCAGCAATGCCTCCTTCAAGCACCCACCTGGCCACCTATCTTGGAAAATTTGTCAGCTTCTTACTAGTGGTTGACCGTAGCTATGAAAACACTCCACAACACTGGATTGCTGCTGGGCTTTTTGGGTTACGTTGTGTCCAAGACAGTCGTCTACCATCGTCTATCATTTATGGACAAACTAGTACAGAAGAAAACCTACAGCATTACCAACCTGGAGCATAATTAGTACTCTACTTGTGAAAGTATAGAATCACTCTTGTTTTAGCTTCAGAAACGAGTTTGACTATTGACTCTCGTTGCTTCATTTCATATAATGGCCGCCTGTTCTGTGTATACAGTAGGGAACAGGAAGACTTCAAAGTTCAGCCTGTAAATTAGCTTGGCTGGACTTTAGCTGGTGAGGCGATCTTACAGTCTGTTTGCACATGAAAAGTATCACCGCATATCATGAAAGTGTGATTACATTCCCAAGAATATAAATGCATGACAGAACAGTAGCGCCATATAACAGCAAACATTGCGCTAGTCATTAACTGCACTAAATATATTGTGTCACATCTAAATCCTTTTTACAACATCTAGTAATATGAAATTTCCCATTCCGTGCTGGATGTTTAAGCACAGTCATTACAGGAGCAAGTTACTCAGTAGCCAACATCTCGCCAGAGAAATGTCCACGGATGGGAATGAAGGGTTCGGTTTACAAGTTCTAATGACTCTTGCCGAGTTTTATTTACCTTCTCCATGATGTCTCAGGAGGATATAAAACCAGAGGCAACAAAGATTCATGAGCCATAAAAACATTTCACAAGTCCATGAAAATGATAAAAACTGCAGCCTGCAGATGTTTCAGAAATTTCATTTCAGTTTGTTTGAAAGTTGCACTTTTTTAATGATTTTTCTTTTTCTGTTTTTTTTTTTAAATACAATGTGAAAATGCAGGGTAAAAAAATGTATGTAAAATTACAGGATCCATAGAAACAGGATGAGCATTTTCTAGAACGGATTCTTTTGTGGGGTTACACCATGTATGTCAAAGCCTGGAAAATACCATAAAAAGTCATTAGAGAGAACCTCTCCGGTACCCTAGACCATGTATGTCAAAGACTGAAAAATCCCATAAAAGGTCATTAGAGAGAACCTCTCCGGTGCCATGACTGTCCCCGATATATCTGTATGCATGCCGATTCCTCTATTCTGAATAGGTATTTAATTTGCCACAATATTTTGTAGTTTTTTATTATAAATGCAACAATATTATGGCAAATATATTATTTTGGCTATGAACACGCTAAAGACTCAGGACTATTTCGGTGGACGTCTCTTTTCCTGACTAGTCCTGGCTCAGATCTTTTGTTCATACTTCTTTGCATGATTGACAGCCTCGATACACTCCTTGTCGTGGTAATTGGAAGTCTCGCACATGCAGGCGGTGTGTCTGCATCCCTACCATATGAGCGGAAGTGTATGGAAACGATCGCAGTATGGTTAGAGGATCTGAGGCAGAACTAGTCTGGGGGGAGAGACGAATTGCTGGACTAGTCCTGCCTCATCAGTATGTACAGAACTTCGAAACGAAAGTGCATTTCTAAAAAAAATAGGAACAATAGTATGGCACATGAAATACCTTTTCACAATAAAGTGCATACCACCATAGTAGCATGTTTCCATTTTCTTTCCTTTTTTTGGAGCTTGCTGGGATAGGTTTATGAGAGCAACCTAAAACTGGCCATCTCTCCCAACGCACTTACATACATGAATGCTTGGCATTGCCTGATGCTTATCTTCCCCGACATCAGATGGTAAACTGGTCCCATCAAAATCAGCAGCTTCGTCTGACTATTATTTATAGTGTACTGGAGCCTTAAGAGAGTAGATTATAACCATTCAATGCTATGAAGCTTCAGGAATATTTGGGCATGTAACTCACAAACACATTTACATCTAGCATCTATTGCTGAATTTTCGAGAAATCTGTCTTTTAATTTTTATGCAAATGAGGTGTTAAGAGCTCAGGGTGTAACAGAGCACTTCCCAAGCCACTGCCTCTCTAGGTTGTTACCCAGCCCAGCCTCTTTAACTTGTTGATAGCTCACTGTCTGTGTGATTTCGGGCGCCAGGTTGACCGAACTGCAGTTTTTCCATCATCTAATTTCTCTAAGAAAATATAATAAGATGCGATCAAAATATAATATCTACTCCAAAATCTTACCAATAACACCACCATCTAGTGACGCAAAAAATAAGCCTTCACACAACTCCAATGATGGAAAAATAAAAATGTTACAGGTCTTGGAAAATTAAAATTTTTTTATGTTATAATTTTTTTTTTTTACAACCTTTGGAATTTTTTTTCCATCACTTACCGTAAATAAAAAACAAACATTTATGAAATCATACTTAACTGGAGAATAGTGATGAGTGAGCGTGATTGGATAAGGTGTTATATGAGCATGCTCTCGTGCTATCTGAGTGCCTTCGGCGTGCTTGAATACTATGTTCGAGTCCCGGTGGCTGAATGTCTATTTGACAGCCGCAACACATGCAGGGATTCCCTGTTTGTTAGGCAGTCCCTGCATGTGTCGGGTTGTCGAACATCCGCGAGACATGCAGCCGGGGGACTTGAACATTGTATAAGAGCACACCGAAGACACTATTAGCACTCGAGCATGCTCATATAACACCTTATCTGAGCACGCTCGCTCATCACTACTGAAGAATCATACTGCCGGGTCATTTTTCCTGCAAATACATAGAAACAACCTACCCCCCCCCCCCCAAAAAAAAAAAAAAAAAAAAAAATTACATAATTGCATTTTCTTTACCATATCATCCCACTTGAAATTTTTTTCCCCCATTTTGCAGCAGATAATATGATAAAATGGATGGTGTCATTCAAAAGTGCAACTCTTCCCAGGCCAAAAAAAACCAGTGTGTCGACAGAAAAATGAAACAACTGTGGCTCTTGGAAGAAAACGAGTAAAAAATAAAAACGCAAAAATAAAAAATCACCTTGGCGTTAAGAGGTTAATTATAGATCACTAGGTGACTTTACCTGTTCATTAATTACAGCATCAAACAATACTTTACATACATACAACATTGTTGCGGCCTCATTTAGGTGTAACGCGTTGGCAACGAGTCCATTTCCTTCCATGTTTTACAGAAAGATGGCAAAAAGTGTGTGTGGGGGTAGACATTACTTTCTGCCCAGGCCAAGTAATAATTGTGATCACCCAGGTTTTCCTGATACAAACCAAAAAACTGAAAATAAGTTATAAAAAGACTAAACAAAAAACCCTGTAATGAAGTAGCCCAAGTAAAATGAATGGCAGGAAATCAATCCATGTAAGAAATGTTGGCTTGGAATGAACTCGTTGTCCAGGAAATAAGGGGTCAATATAAACTTTTCGTTTTGGGGCTATTCCTGGCTTTTACATTTTCACAGGTCACATGGTTGGGTGCATTAGGGCAATGATCCACAACGTACACATCCACAAGCTTTACCACTACAATAACAATCTACATCCTGACAAAAGGAGCCTTGTTATTAGCTAATAGCTGTGTAATGGAAAAGCCAAGTATCTCATGTGAGATTTGATGCAAGACAAGGCATCGCTCCATTAATATAAGGCTTTTTCTGTTAATTGTCTACAATTTTATGTAGCAATATTATCCAAGACTTTTTTAATAAAAATTTACAGGCACATAGTTGCTTCCATCCTGTCTGTTATGCCCGGCGTCGATCTCTTCCGGCACAGAGCAGTGGCTTCCCTTCCACTCTGTAGATGGAATGTGACAGCCGACGTCATGCTGATTGAAAGCCGGCTCCTCGCTGCCTACCTGCTGTGAGCTGGCCGTCAATCAGCATGACTTCAGCAGGCACGCCCTGTCGACAGAGCTGCTTGGAAGAGGAAGAGCTGCTCTGTTGACATGGAACAGCTGAATCTCCGGCAGGAGCGGTCAGTGACTGCTCTGATCTGAAACCGGGTAGAACAAGCAGGTAGATAGCAACTACTTGACTGTTAGTTTTTAGGCCCTTAGTAACAATAAAAACAGTCCTGGATAAGCCCTTTAAGTGAGACTAACATTTACTAATGTGTAGTAAAAGCAAAAAACATATGGACACAGTGCAAAACTGGGGACCCCCTTTACACACCTAGAGTTCCTAAAAATGTATCCTTTTTTCAAATGGGGATGTCTCATCAGTACAACCCCTTTCCATATAGCCTTGTAGGCCACAACCGGGGGCTGGACTATGATATTTTCTGCACTATATATACAGTATATATATATATATATATATATATATATATATATATATATATATATATATATACACTCACCGGCCACTTTATTAGGTACACCATGCTAGTAACGGGTTGGACCCCCTTTTGCCTTCAGAACTGCCTCAATTCTTCGTGGCATAGATTCAACAAGGTGCTGGAAGCATTCCTCAGAGATTTTGGTCCATATTGACATGATGGCATCACACAGTTGCCGCAGATTTGTCGGCTGCACATCCCAAAGATGCTCCATACAAGGCAGGATGGATCCATGCTTTCATGTTGTTTACGCCAAATTCTGACCCTACCATCCGAATGTCGCAGCAGAAATCGAGACTCATCAGACCAAGCAACGTTTTTCCAATCTTCTACTGTCCAATTTCGATGAGCTTGTACAAATTGTAGCCTCAGTTTCCTGTTCTTAGCTGAAAGGAGTGGTACCCGGTGTGGTCTTCTGCTGCTGTAGCCCATCTGCCTCAAAGTTCGACGCACTGTGCGTTCAGAGATGCTCTTAGGCCTACCTTGGTTGTAACGGGTGGCGATTTGAGTCACTGTTGCCTTTCTATCAGCTCGAACCAGTCTGCCCATTCTCCTCTGACCTCTGGCATCAACAAGGCATTTCCGCCCACAGAACTGCCGCTCACTGGATTTTTTTTCTTTTTTCGGACCATTCTCTGTAAACCCTAGAGATGGTTGTGCGTGAAAATCCCAGTAGATCAGCAGTTTCTGAAATACTCAGACCAGCCCTTCTGGCACCAACAACCATGCCACGTTCAAAGGCACTCAAATCACCTTTCTTCCCCATACTGATGCTCGGTTTGAACTGCAGGAGATTGTCTTGACCATGTCTACATGCCTAAATGCACTGAGTTGCCGCCATGTGATTGGCTGATTAGAAATTAAGTGTTAACAAGAAGTTGGACAGGTGTACCTAATAAAGTGGCCAGTGAGTGTATATATATATATATAAGCAGCATGATTTTTAAAGGGAACCTGTCAGGCAATTCATGCTGTCCAGTTCGATTGCAATATACGGTACTGTGACCATATCCGATGAGACTATATAGACGAGATAATGCCCCAGCCTGGCTCTTCCCAGCGCTGCTGTAGAAATACATAGGGAGAAACCATGCAGCAGCTCTGGGAAGAGCCGGTTCAATGCTAACAATAAAAATGTCAGCTCCACACTTAAAAAAATAAGCCCCCAGTTTCATCCACTAAAAACATGAAAGATTACAAGTCTCGGAAAATGGTGACACAAGCAAAAAAAAACACCTTTTTTTTAACAAATTCCTAAATTATTTCCCACCATTTAAATAAAATATTGAATCCGGGTATTACCAGAATCGTAATGACCTGGAGAAACATGATGTCAGGTCATTGTTACCATACAACGAAAGCCATAAAAACAACCACCCCAAATAATTGAGGAATTGTGGGGGGGTTTTCCCGCAATTTCAACGCACTTGGATTCTTTTTCTTTTTTCCAGTATGTCGCATGGTAAAATCAATGGTGTCATTCTAAAGTACAACCTATGCTGACAAAAAAGAAGGCTCTTGGAACTAGGCAAGGTAAAAATGAAAGTGCAAAAATGGAAAAATGGGTTAAGCACCAACTTGTGATGGTAATATATGAGCTTACAGTACACTGCAATCATGCTAATAGCCTCTCACTGAAGGTCAGCCTGGTCTATGCCTGCAGGTGATTGTTCCAAGATTTTTAGTTCCCTTCCATAAAATAGTTTTCTTTCTAACAGTGCACAATGACCAAATTACAAGTGATTACTAATGGCAGAAAATAATCATACAAGTCGTTAAGTATTATTGCCTAATCACTGCAAGCACATTGACCTTGAAGATAATCCGAACGAGCAGAAATAATTCAATGCCAGAGACATAGTGACAACAGTCAATGCATGGACCTGGAAGGATGGCGGTAAGGCCGGGGTCACACTTGCGAGTTCAATGCGAGAAACTCGCACAAGTCTCTGGCATCAATAACTGGCACAGCCGCCGGCACTCGGGACCGGAGAGTTCAGCTGCACAGAAATACATGCAACCGCACAGTCTGGTCCCGAGTGCCGGTGGCTGTGCCGGGTATTGATGTGAGAGACTCCTTCGAGTTTCTTGCATTGCACTCGCAAGTGTGACCCCGGCCTAAGACAGGTAATAGTGCGCTTAGTTTTTTTTTCTTGAAGAACCAAAACAGTTGAATGCTATATATAATGAGGACTGTTGAATTACTCAGTGACCGCCACGAGAAGCCCATGGACGTTCTACAGCACCTGCTCTCGCAGGATGACATTCCATAACTGTAGCACATTATATGCGGTTCCTGCGATTCTTAGGGCTCGCAAACACTTGCGATTAAATTGGACTAATGAAATCCCATACAAAATTGAATTGAGTTTGGACTAATGACTGAAAAAAATCCCGCAGCATGCTGATATCACATGCAAATTTCGGATCGAACGCCCCCATACAAGTCTATGGGTGCGTGTGAAACATTGGACCGCACTCAGATATCTCCCAAGTACAGAGCGATTACCGCGGACACCGGCAACAGAGGAGATGGAGAAATTAGAAATTATTTTCTCCATCTCCTTCACACCTGTGCTCTGATTCTCTGATGCAAGGGGCTCGGAGCATAGAGGACTGACACTCGGCTCCCAATAGCAGCAGAGCTGGCATCCGATGCTGTATGTTGGTGAAACTCTGGCCTTAAATGATCCGCTTTTCATCAGTGTTTTGGATCACATTTTTTGTCAGTGTTTCATTGGTGATTTTCTCCTCTTCCTTAGGGCTTATACAGACATCTGATGTTCTCGCACGGCTGCTCTCTGGGCTTTTCTTGGTTAGCACCCGTACCTGTGATAGTCTATGGGGCCATTCACATGTCCATGAGTTTTCACTGATCAAAATTGACAGTGCAAGTCAATGGGTCTTTGAAAAAATCGAATGACATCCGATTGCGAAGCGATTTTTACGGACTGTCTGAATTTAGGAGGTGGAGAAACGTATATTTTTCATTGCTCAACATACAAGAATAACGAATGAAACTGGGACCACACTCTGATCAAAGTATGATTAGAATAATCAGTCCATTTTTCTTGCGTGTAAATGAGCCCTTATTATGTGATGGTCATTTTTTTATTCTGATAGTCCATCTGGAGAAATGTCAGCTTTAAGTGAAAGAACCTGGTCAGCAAGAATAATCTTTACCCTTCCATCAACATGGTGCGGAGTTCATTATTTCAGTCTTTCTAGTCTCTGTTGTGACAACTTGAGGGATTCAGAATCTGTAGGGGACAAGCGTGTATAAGGGCTCATTTTGCTGTTGGTACTTCACGTGAAAGTTTTATGTAGGCCATTCCAATGTCTAGTTGGATGTGCTGTGGATCTGACTGATGAGTCCTGTTGTGAATTCTGCTCTTGGGCTCCCTCCGGTGGTTGTTGGTGGTAGTGCAGTTGTCTTGGGGTTGTAATCCAGGGCAGGTGTTTCTGCTGATTGCAGCTCTACTAGGTATTTAGGTTTGCAGGATCCATGAGTCCTTGCCAGTTGTCCATTGTTCTTGGAGGGATTGCATCTCTCTCTGTTTCCTCATGCCCTGCTGCCAATTCAGCTAAGATAAGTGTCTGTTTTTTTGTCTCTGTGCACACATGCAGTGTGCTTTGCAATTCAGTGCAATTCATTGTGTTTTTGTCCAGCTTAGACTTTGTTTGGATTTTTTAGTCATGCTGGATTCTCAGGAGATGCAGATATACTTTCTATGTCTTTAGTTAGATGTAGAATATTTGTATTATCTGCTTTGGATATTTTTAGGATTTTAATACTGACCGCTTAGAATTCTGTCCTATCCTTTTCTATTTAGCTAGAAGTGCCTCTTTTGCTAAATCCTGTTTTTCTGCCTGCGTGTGTCTTTCCTCTTATACTCACAGTCAATATTTGTGGGGGGCTGCCTATCCTTTGGGGTTCTGCTCTGAGGCAAGATAGAATTCCCATTTCCATCTATAGGGGTATTTAGTCCTCCGGCTGTGTCGAGGTGTCTAGGACGTGTTAGGTACATCCCACGGCTACTTCTAGTTGCGGTGTTAGTTTAGGGTTTGCGGTCAGTACAGGTACCACCTACTCCTGAGAAAGTCTCTCATGCGGCTCCAAGGTCACCGGATCATAACAGAGTCCCATTATACTGGGTCAATGTTTCTGTTCCCACATCATCTCCTTTTCCTCCCAACTGATAGTTCCTGCTCTCCTCCCATCCTACCTCCCTATACAAATCCCATCCATACCTCTTCTGGTCTCTCCTCACTGCATCAGATCCAGAGGCTTTTGTCCCACCCTCCCTCCCTCCCTTGATTTTGGTTAGGTTATCAACCAGTATCGTAGTTTTTTACTAAGTCACAGCAGTGGCCAATTTTACAATTCTGATGTTTTTCCTGTACGAAGACTGACTTGCGCCGGGAGTCCGGCTGTACGCATAACCCTTTGTACCAAAATGTTATACCAGGCCAAAGGTGCCATATCGTTGCCATACCTTTTTATGCTGTGACAGACCTCCATCCATTAAAAGAAAAAAAAAAGAGTTTTATTTGTACTCGGGTCTCATCAGTCTCCATGTTTTTCATGGATAGAAATCATACCTAGTACAGTCTACGGGATGGTCAACGCGTCCATGTATTTTAGACAGACTTATCCGATTTTGATCAAACTCACCAATGCAAGTTTATGGGTCCATGAAAAAAATCAGAAAGCTTGTTTGATAGGAAAAGCTGGAGAAACCTCCATTAGTTTTTTTTTTTAAATATATACGAGAAAAAAATCTGAAACTAAGACAGTATGTGCACATGATATATTTTTAAGGTGGATTCTGCTGCCAAAGTGCCCTATAAAATAATATTTCTGTGCACATGTTCAGCCACATGTCACTTCTTTTAACTGCTTCCGGTTTAGAAACCTTGAAGCAGTTAACAAAAGTGACATGTTCATTCTTCACGAGGCTTCCGCTTACCAGACGTATGCTCTCTAGAATGAAAGATGCCAGTGGTGGAGCCACTTCAAGAATGACTTCAAAGCCACCGGAGAAGCCGCCTCAGACAGACAACCACCGGAGTTATCCTGAAGTGGTTTCGCCTCTGAAAACTTGGCATCTAAAAGACGTTATGTGAAAAAATCCTTGTGGTAAAAACTGTCATGCTGACCAAACAGTGAACAAAATCTGTTTCCCTATAAAATTAAGTGATTGTGCACGGAAACAGTGGACGGACCACAGCGGCCTAGTGCTGTTGAGGTTTCTGACAGCTATGTGTGAACGCAGCCTTACTTCTGCAACACAGTGACTAGAGCGATGCCTCATGCCGTTTCCACCTTTTTACATTAGCCCTCATTCAGGTGTGTGTTTTTCTAATACGTAAAAAAATCTGACCAATGTCCATCAGTGTGCTAGATCAGATTTTCATCAATGTTTGGTTAGTGCGTTAGTTTTTACCATCAGTTATTTTTTTAGTATACAACAAAAATAATAATTGCACAACAGAAAAATATGCCATCTTTGTGCTGTCTGTAATTTTCACAGACCCATAGACTTGTATGGGTGATTTTGTCATGACCCAGAACAAAAATTGACATGGATTTGTAACATGGAGTGGGGAAGTAGCCATGGGCGAGGTACTCATCTCTTACGCCCAGGAACATTACATGAAAGTGCTGCTCTTGGCTGGGTGTATGTGTGTGTGGACTCGTGCTATGGCCTTCGAATGTTACCGATGATTTGGGCTGACCAGTACAAAGACGGAGACCACCAGTCAAAAATAAAATTTCTATTGAACGATAACTTGGGAGGTACTATATACAGTAGATAGCGGGTACAACAGCTTGATAAATATTTTCTTCACAATATGGAGCATTTTCACAGTCTCAGTCCCTTTCTCTTAACTCACTTGGTCTCTGTCTCCACTGTTTCACCTTCCTTCACAACCCGGCTCAGTACTACAGTCCTATTAGTGAGAGCCCTATTCTCAACCCACGGTTCCGTGTCTTCTTCCCCCTCAAAGGAACTAGTTTGCCAACACTGACACCTTGGAACTACCGCCGAGGCACTCTCTTCGTCTGACGCTCTATGTACCGTTTTGGCCCATTACGTTTCCGAGTTATAAACTCTAGGCGAAACTGCTAGGCGTCCTCTGTGAGGGCCCGTCTGGAGGTGCATCACTCTATAATTTGGTCACTTCTTTCTTTGCTCTGGTTCACGCTAACCACTGTTTCAGTCTCTTTACGCCAGTTCATGCTAGCCACTGTCTTGGTCTCCTTTCAGTTCGGGAAACCCAGGTCATACGGCACTGCTTACTGTCTAGACCAGCGGTCCCCAACCATTTTGACCTAGAGAGCCACATTCAGCACTGAGAGACGGTCGTGAGCCACATTCAGCTCTGAGAGGGGGTCACGAGCAACATCCTGCTCCTGTCCCCCTCAACATAGTGTCAACCAAAGCCCCCATTATGGGTATAATGATAACCGAAGCTTTTCCACAGAAATCACTCCAAAGCAGTGCACTGAGATCGAAGGGTTACCAAAATGCTCCAATTCAGTATTCTCCCATCAAGGACTCCCAACACACTGTGGCATTGAGGTTCAAGAACCGGCTCTAACAGGTAATATCATCCCCCAATACCTAAAACATCTTTAAACCCCTAAGACCAGTAGATGTTCATCCAGATCTGCACCTCTGTGAAGGGCTACTCAAAAATTCACCATTTTGAGTTGTGCTCTTCATACCAGTTTGCTAGACCTGGAGCTAATGCACCAAGCTGTCAGACAGTCAAGAGCCACAATTCATGGGACAGCGAGCCACATGTGGCTCCCGAGCTACAGGTTGGGGACCCCTGGTCTAGACCTTAGGTCTACTTCTGACGCAGTTTTTTATGTGAATTTGAGCAGATTTTGCTCCAAAATTGTCTTGAAAAATAGCTGTAAGTACTCTTTGAATACGTTTTGTATTAATTATAACAGTTCTGTTTTTCTTTCACATGGAAAAAGCAGCTACATATCAATTCTTGGGCTATCTACGCACTGAGCCTTTGGTGTAGAAGCTGAGCAGAAAATCCAAATCAATGGAGGATTTGCAGAGTTTCCGCTCAGTTTCTGCTCTAAAAACTCCTCAAAAACCTCTGAGCGCCCATAGGGTGTGCTAGGTTTCGGAGCAGAAACTCTGCAAGGCTCTGTCACATCTCATTTGATCTACATGTTATACTTCAAGAATATTCTGCAACGTATAAGGCTAGGTTCACATTGCGTTAATGTGTGCACGCTAACGGACAGCGTTGCACGGCGAAAATGTCACAATTAACGCCGTGCAACGGGTCCGTTAGCGCACCCATTGACAGCAATGTAAATTTCGCCTGTAGCGCATCGCTAGCGCGTGCCTTTTTCGGCTCGCGCTAGTGATGTGCCGTTCTTTTGTGACGCGCCGCGGACGCTGCAAGCAGCGTCCGCAGCGCGCCCGAGGTCCGTTCCCCGCTCTCGCAGATCGGGGATCTGCGAGAGCGGGGACGTTAACGCGACCCCTAAACGCGGCCCCGAAAAATACATTGCGTTAGCGCAATCCGCTAGCGCTAGCGCTAAACGGATTGCCCTAACGCAATGTGAACCTAGCCTAAGGCCAATAGATCTAACTGTATATTTATTTGTAGTTATTAATTACAATGCCAAAAAAAACAGCATAGTATGACACTTTCCTACACCATAAAAAAAAAAAGATGCCGCCACATACCACCCACATGAAGCAGAAAAGACACTTTTTTGGCCTTCGATGGGTGAATTGACAGGTATATGGCGCCTTTTGGGTTTTTTTTAAACTGTTTATAGAAACTAGTGAAGAGGCTAGATGAGTGGCCAGGTAACTTCTTTTAGCAGCTTCATGGCTTTTGAAGAAAGCCTAAAAAGATTAAACACATGCACTACACGTGGTTTTCACATAGAAATGCATAAGTTATTCTTTTTAGCATCTATGTGCTTTTTCAGGCGGAACCTTTCTGAAACCCGCCTGAAAAAGCGCTACCTAAACGATCAAAATATAAACATATTTCTATGTAAAAACCCCTTGCTGTTCATACATTCAGTCTTTTAAGCGTCTTTTAATCACTTCAGCCAACGGCTAAGAGAAGTAACCTGACCGTTCTTAAGGTGTTTTCCGCTCTGAAGAAGGTATATACTTCAAATCACCAGAAAGGCTCAAAAGGTGCCAGGAGACTTCTTGAGCGTTCTGTTTTTAGTGCTTTTGCTTCAATAACCGCTAGCATTTTTTTATTGCTGAATGCAGTTTAAAAAAAAAAATCTGGAAAATGTTAGTGAAAAAGATGCCCAAAACCGATGGAAAAATGTTTAAAAAAGGGCAAGTAGGGCGAATTTGGATAAGTGAAGGTTTTAGAATTTTACCCTTTGTTGTGTAGAGAGTGAAATCTGCACCACAATCTTCATATTTGTTATCAAAATCTGCGGTGGAAACGTTAGTAAATGGAAGAAATAATCTTTCACAATGTAGTTTAAGCACATATTTTAATTGGAAATTACTACAGTAAATCCTGTGAACAGGAGGTTTTATGTAGTCCCGTCATATAGCAAACACGGATGAAGAGCTTCCCCTACTGGTGAAAAGTGTTCTCACATTTACTCTATGCAGGCTACATAGATTGTACTATTACTTCACAGGGCAGTAAGAAAACTTAAGAATGTAGATTGTTTACTACTGGTGATGAGCGACCGTGCTGGGATAAGGTGTTATTGGAGCATGATCGGGGGCTAACAGAGGGTCTTCAGCGTGATTGAATAATATGTTCGAGTCCCTGCGGCTGCATGTCAACACACACAGGGATTGCCTAACAAACAGATGATCTCTATGGGGTCTTTAATTTCTTTTGCGCACACAGAGACTTGGATGAATGGATAAATCTCATCCGAAAAACGGAAGAGAATAGTGCACTTGTGATTTTTATTCTGTGTGCAAAAACTCTCATCTTAACCGCCTTATTTAATAACATTGGTCTATATACTATCCAATTTAAAGACAGACAGCGCATGTAAAACAGATGCTTCTCACAAAATTAGAATATCATCAAAAAGCTAATTTATTTCAGTTCTTCAATACAAAAAGTGAAACTCCTATATTATATAGAGTCATTACAAACAGTCTATTTCAAGTGTTTATTTCTGTTAATGTTGATGATTATGGCTTACAGCCAATGAAAATCCAAAAGTCATTATTTCAGTAAATTAGAATAATCATCAACATTAACAGAAATAAACACTTGAAATAGATTACTCTGTAATGACTCTATATAATATGAGTTTCTATTTTTGTATTGAAGAACTGAAATAAATTAGCTTTTTGATGATATTCTAATTTTGTGAGAAGCACCTGTATGTAGGATATGTTTATCTAAACCTGACCTAGCAGTGGCAGCCATTGTGCTCAACATAATAGTTCTCAGCATAACATTGGCAGTAGCAATGCCCAACGTACACAGTTATGGCCCAAAGTGCTGGCACACTTGGAATTGTTATAGAAAATAAAGTATTTCTCCCAGAAAATTATTGCAGTTACACATGTTTTGCTAAACACATGTTTATTTCCTTTGTGTGTATTGGAACAACACAAAAAAAAAAAAACTGGACATAATTTCACATGGAACCCCAAAAATGATCCGGACAAAATTGTTGACACTTTTCCAAAATTATTTTTAAACTACTTTGTTTCAAGCATGTGATGCTCATTCAAATTCACCTGTGGCAAGTAACAGTTGCGGGCAATATAAAAAAGTTAAACCAGATTTAACCTCTTTCTGACCTCGGACGTTATAGTATGTAATGAGGTCAGATCCCCCGCTTTGATGCAAGGCTCCGGCGGTGAGCCCGCATCAAAGCTGGGACATGTCAGCTGTTTTGAACAGCTGACATGTGCCCGCAATAGCGATGGTTGGAATCGCGATCTACCCGCCGCTATTATCTAGTTAAATGCCGCTGTCAAACGCTGACAGCGGCATTTAACTAGCGCTTCCGGCCATCGGGCCAGAAATGAGGGCATTGCTGACCCCCGTCACATGATCGGGGGTCAGCGATGCATCGGCATGACAACCTGAGGTCTCCATGAGACCTCACCCTGTGGTCGGCGCTCATAGCAAGCCTGTAATTCAGCTACATAGGAGCAATCTGATGATCGCTGCTATGGCACAATAATATTGAAGCAAGCATATTTAATAGAGTGATTGTATGTAACCAATGTATCATCCCGAAACTGGGAGTAAACAAATATGCATAAAGGACCAATGAGGACCAGCTGCCAAAACATAACAAGAAAAAAGAAGCAAGGAACAAACTGCCATAGAGGTCCAATAAAAAGTAGTTTTATTAATGCAAATAGTTAAAACCACCAGACAAAAAAAGGCAATATGGCACAGGGAAAGAGGGCACACATATAAACACGGCCAAGCAAAACCGGGCCAAACCACCAACCCATAGCCAGGTCACTTACAGAGGTACGATATGTTAGAGTAAATACCCATGTTGATTAGAAACAATGCAATAAATGCCAAGGCGTATATTAAGCCATATTGCCTTTTGTTGTCTGGTGGTTTTAACTATTTGCATTAATAAAACTACTTTTTATTGGACCTCTATGGCAGTTTGTTCCTTGTTTCTTTTTTTCTTGATCGCTGCTATGTAGCAGAGCCGATCAGGCTATGCCAGCTTCTTGCCTCCCATTGAGACTATTGAAGCATAGTAAAAGTAAAAAAAAAAATGTTTAATAAAATATGAAAAAATAAATAAATAAAAGTTTAAATCACACCCCTTTCGCCCCATTTAAAAAAAAAAAAAAAAAATCAAATAAACACATATTTGGTACTGCCGCGTTCAGAATCTCCCGATCTATCAATAAAAAAAAAAGGATTAACCTGGTCGCTAAACGGCGTAGCGAGAAAAAAATTCAAAATGCCCGAATTACATTTTTTGGTCGCCGCGACATTGCATTAAAATGCAATAACAGGTGATCAAAGGAACATATCTGCACGAATATGGTATTAAAAACGTCAGCTCGGCACGCAAAAAATAAGCCCTCACCCAACCCCAGATCCTGAAAAATGGAGATGCTACGGGTATTGGAAAATGGTGCATTTTTTTTTTTTTTTTTTTAGCAAAGTTTGGAATTTTTTTCACCACTCAGATAAAAAAGAACATAGACATGTTTAGTGTCTATGAACTCATAATGACCTGTAGAATCATAATGGCAAGTGAGTTTTAGCATTTAGTGAACCTAGCAAAAAAGCCAAACAAAAAACCAGTGTGGGACTGCACTTTTTTTGCAATTTTACGGCACTTGGAATTTTTTCCCGTTTTCTAGTACACGACATGGTAAAACCAATGATGTTGTTCAAAAGTACAACCCGTCCCGCAAAAAATAAGCCCTCACATGGCCATATTGATGGAAAAATAAAAAAGTTATGGCTCTGGGAAGGAGGGGAGCGAAAAACGAACATGGAAAAACGGAAAATTGGATTCTGGAGTATGGCCTGATGCATAACTTACTTTACAACACAGTCTTTAAGTGCCATCTATTGATCATCATGGGAATATTTTTTTCAGAAAAACTATTCATGTCATCTATAGTACCAAAAAAAGTTAAATCCCCAGTATGATAATTAAAGTTGCTTCCAGGTATAATTCATTCTACATTACTGGTAACCAGTGCAAAGCCAGTTCATAACACAAGTCCACTGCCTAAATGGTTTGTCAACCACTGGGAAAATTTGTTTTCTTTTTACTTAAATCCATGTATTTGGGGGCTAAAAATATATATTTTTTGTAAATGGGTTTCATTAAAAATTTGGCATCATTTGCTGGCTGAAGAATGAGTGAACAGAGCATCTGTTAGTGAGCTCATTCTGATGGACTGATGAGTTGTAGCTCTTATCTGACATCATTTTTTATCTCCTCTTAGTTGATTTATGACCACAGGCGATATCTAAGGGTACCGTCACACAGTGAAATTTCCATCGCTACGACGGTACGATTCGTGACGTTCTAGCGATATCGTTACGATATCGCAGTGTCTGACAAGCAGCAGCGATCAGGGATCCTGCTGAGAATCGTACGTCGTAGCAGATCGTTTGGAACTTTCTTTCGTCGCTTGATCACCCGCTGACATCGCTGGATCGTTGTGTGTGACAGCGATCCAGCGATGTGTTCGCTTGTAACCAGGGTAAACATCGGGTAACTAAGCGCAGGGCCGCGCTTAGTAACCCGATGTTTACCCTGGTTACAAGCGTAAACGTAAAAAAAACAAACAGTACATACTTACATTCCGGTGTCTGTCCTCCGGCGTCTCAGCTTCTCTGCACTGTGAGCGCCGGCCAGCCAGAAAGCGAGCACAGCGGTGACGTCTGACGTCACCGCTCTGCTTTCCGGCTATGGCGCTTACACAGTGGAGAGAAGCAGAACGCCGGGGACAGACACCGGAATGTAAGTATGTACTGTTTGTTTTTTTACGTTAACGCTGGTAACCAGGGTAAACATCGGGTTACTAAGCGCGGCCCTGCGCTTAGTAACCCGATGTTTACCCTGGTTACCCGGGGACTTCGGCATCGCTCCAGCGCCGTGATTGCAAAGTGTGACCGCAGTCTACGACGCTGGAGCGATATTCATACGACGCTGCGACGTCACGAATCGTGCCGTCGCAGCGATGGAAATTTCACTGTGTGACGGTACCCTAACCTGACAGTGCAAGAAACCTGTAAGAGTCAAATGGTGCAAAATGTTTTAATTTAATCCAATTGCAAAAATAATTGTTAGCCATAAATATATGCATGTAAGAATAAGCAAAAAAATGTTAACCAAAAGTGGACAATCCCTTTTACCCTTTAGGAAACCTTACCGGTGATGTGATCCATTGGTTGCAAAACACTAACAATGATCAAAAAAGTAACAATGACACTGCTGCCAGGAGGTGGCGATAGAGTTCTAGTCCTCTTCCTCTCTTGTATACTGCAAGAACTAGTGAATTCCCACGAGTTTTCGGGTAAATTTTAATCATTATTTGCAGCTGCATGCTCCTAACTTCTATTTTCTGTGAATGATCAGCACTCTCAGAGTAGCAATGGGAATAAAATATGGCCACGTGCACACATTCAGTATTTGGTCAGTATTTTACATCAGAATTTGTAAGCCAAAACCAGGAGAGGAACAATCAGAGGAAAAGTATAAGGGCTCATACTCACTTGTGAGAAAATCGGATGAGTCTCGCATAGCAAATTGTCTCTTCAGAGAGAAAGGGGACTGGAACTGTAGCGCCACCTATTGGAAGTGGTAATCCTAAACGTTAATATCGACTGTTTAACGAGCCTTTACCCCAAGTCACGTGACAAGGCTCGATAAAGAGTCAATTTTGACTTTTAGGATCATTGCTTCCAATAGGTGGCGCTAGAGTTCTAGTCATCTTCCTCTGAAGAGACAATTTGCAGAGTAACACATAGTATCTTGTAATGAAGGGTCCCATCTGTATCTGTATGGTGTAACAAATTCCTTTTAAGGCTACGAGGGGCGATCCAAAAGTAATGATAATCAATACTAAACACAATGAATATAGTCCACATTTTTTTTTATTTTTCTACATAGTCTCCTAACAAGTCTACATATTTAGTCCATCTCTTTTCTAAACTTAGAATTCCCTTCGAAAAAAATTCTTGATCTTGACCCTCAAAAAAATCCCCAACAGCGGTTATCACGTCGCTATTGTCGTCAAATTTCTTGCCCCGGAGGTGTTCCTTGAGCCGAGGAAAGAGAAAGAAGTCACTGGGGGCTAGATCTGGTGAATAGGGGGGGTGTTCCACCAGTTCAAAGCACGCTTCTTGAATGGTAGCCATGGCAACTGCAGCTTTGTGAGACGGCGCGTTATCTTGGTGAAACAGCACTCCAGCCTGCAGTTTGCCACGCCTTTTCTCCTTGATAGCCTCCCGCAATCTTCTTATTTGTTCTGCATAGTAGGAGCCCGTAATAGTGGCTCCCTTCTCCAAATAGTCCACCATAATAATTCCTTCAGTGTCCCAAAAAACGGACGCCATAACCTTCCCTGCTGAGCTTGACACTTTGAATTTCTTCGGCGTCGGTTCGTCGGATCGTTTCCATGTCATCGATTGTTGTTTAGTTTCGGGATCAAAGTGGTGGATCCAGGTCTCATCCATGCTCAAAAAAGTGACAAAAAATTTTCCTTGTCTGCTTGGAACTTTTCGAGATTTGCTATTGAAATGTCAACTCGTTTCTTCTTTTGCTCGTCGGTTAACATTTTTGGCACCCAACGCGAGGAGACCTTTCTCATATGCAATTCTTTTGCAAGGATTCTTTGAATATTGCCATATGAGATCCCTGTGACCTCAGCTACATGCCTGATAGTCACTCTTCGATCTGCCAATACAACTTCTTCAACTTTTTTCACGTTTCCTTCATTGAGGGACGTGGATGGGCATCCTTCACGATGTTCATCTTCCATCGATGTTCTTCCCAGCTTCAATTCCTTGGCCCAGCATGCAACTGTGGAATATGGAAGAGAAGAGTCCCCCAATGTTTCCACCAAGTCGCTGTGTATGTCTTTGGTAGTCATTTTTTTTCAAGCAGAGGTATTTGATGACAGCTCTGAGCTCGTTTTTTTCCATTTTGATGTTCACTCCTTGGCAGTTCATACTCAAATGAATGTAGCTCCCGGGAATCGTGGTCTATTAAAGTGATTTTTTTTTCCTGGACTAGTGAGTACCTAAGAGAGAAGAAATCATTTTATTTTAATTTCTGTGTGCAATAGAAATAACCGATTATCATTACTTTTGGATCGCCCCTCGTATGTGCACACATTGCGGATTTTAATGCGTCTCCGCAGCGTTTTTGGACGAGCGGAATTGCATGAAATCCGCAGTGTAGTGCACAAGCAATGTTAGTCAATGGGAAATTGAGAACTGGTGTGCACATGCTGCGGCAAAAAACGTGCGGATTTGCAGCGTTTTATTTTCTGCAGCATGTCAATTCTTTTTGTGGATCTGAAGCGTTTCTGCACCCATTGACTACCGCTGAGTCAGGCAAATGCGCAGCAAAACCGCAGGTTTAAAAAGATCTGCCAGAGTTGCCTACGAGAAACACTGCAGATCGGGAGGAGGAAGAGTGTGTGGGCAGAGAATGTGTGTGTGGGCGGAGACTGTGTGTGAGCGGAAAAGATGTGCGTATCTGTGTGCGGGTATCTGTGTGCATCTGTGTGTGTGGGGCTGTGTGTGTGCGGGTCTGTATGTAGGCAGGCATCGTCTGATGGGACTACTAGTCCCATCCGGCTATGCCTGCTACAGTGACAGCTAGCCAATGATGGGACAGTAGTAATCCAATCATCCGGCTACTGTGTAAAAAAAAATAAACACATACACACATATACAGTACATACTCACCGTACAGTTAATCCCTAACGCCCTCGATCACCTGTAAAAAAATAAAATAATAAACCAACAGTATACTCCCTGTTCCGACGTAATCCACTTATTAACGAGTGTCCCACGATGATCTCTCGTGTAGAGCTGTCACATCGGCAGATGTGACCGCTCTCCAGGGGTCTCCGGTGATACAATGACGGCAGGTATCCTCCCGCAGTGGATCACTCCGCCGTCAGGTCACTAGAGTTCAAGCTGTCACATGTGGCACCGCTGCAGTGGAAAATTCTCACGCAGAGGGGCCGTAAAGTGAGAACATGAACTCCAGTCAACCCTCAGTGATAATACTGCAGGAGCCATTGTCTCCTGTCAGTGTGTCACTGGAGGCCGATAGAGCAGTCACATCTCCTGATGTGACAGCTCTATAGGGGAGATCGTCGTGGGACACTCGTTATTTAGGACTACGTCGGAACAGGGAGTATACTGTTTGTTTATTTATTTATTTTTACAGGAGATTGAGGGCGTCGCATGGATTAGCTGTACAATAAAGATGGCAAACTGTGTTAAGTGTTTTATTTAATTAAAATACTTTATTCTGGCTGTGTCTTTATTTAACCCCTTAACAACTATAGTATTAGTAATGGATTGGTGTCTTATGGATGCCTCTCAATTACTAAGCCGGCTTGATGTCACCTTACAATACAAAGGTGACATCAACCCCACAACTATTACTCCATATGCCACTGCTACAAGGCAGTGGGAAAAAAGAGGCTAAGTGCCGGAATTGGCGCATCTTAGAAATGCGCCATTTCTGGTGCGGCTGAGAGCTAGTGTTTGTAGTCTGGGGGCCAATATGCATGGCCCCTTCCTATGCTATTCTTTCTTTCAATGTTCTTTTTATTGAAAATTTAATGAATAACAAACATCTTCAGAAGAAAGCAACCAAAGCATAACACAGATATTCAGTTGCATAACTGGTAAAATAATCTCTAAATATCTATCATTTAAACAGTTAATTACCATTAATATTGAATTTACAGATGCCCTTCCTATGCTATTAATATCAGCTCGCAGCTGTCTGCATAGCCTTTTCTGGCTACTAATTATAGGGGGACCCCACGTCATTTTTTTGTGGGGGGTTCCCCTATTTTAATAGCCAGTAAAGGCTAAATATACAGCTGCGGACTGATATTCATAGCCTGGGAAGATCCATGGTTATTAACCCCTTCCTAGGCTATAAACATTGGCCCCCAGTCGCTGGCTTTCCCTTTCTGGCGCATAAAATTGCGTGGGAGCCCATGTCATTTTTTCCAATTTTTTTTTAAATTAAACAGATATTGCTTTTAAGGTTGGGGTCACACTTGTGAGAAACTCGCACGAGTCTCACACCTCAATACCCGACAGCAGGACCAGAGTGTGCGGCTGCATGTGTTTCTATGCACCTGAATGCTCCGGTCCGAATTTCTCGCAAGTGTGACCCCGGCCTAACGCAGATTTTGTGTGTGTGTGTGTCTTTATTTAACTCTTTATGTACTATTTTATTATGTTTATTACTAACCATTGGGCTTGGTATTATCTATATCTATTATCTATAGATCCGCACACAGAAGCTTTTTGGCATGGTACCCCCACTGACATGCATACAGAGTACACACACACAGAGGCTTTTTTTGCAGAGTGCACACAAAGAACCTAATACTGTCCCTCATTCTGTCCCTACGCAAATCAAAGCAGAATGGTGGTAGCACCTGTGATCAAGCATTTATACAGATTAGGTCACATGTTGCGCCAGCCAATAACAGCCATGCCAATACTGTGATGAAGGCTCTGGAAGTGCCACAGCTTAAAAGGTTGTTGATTGACAGTTCAAGTTCATTCAGGTTCTCTCAAAAAAACATATTGCAAATTTAATTTCAAACATGCACTGCAGGTCAGTTTACGCTGTGTACAAAAAAAACACAGTGGGCATGGGATTTCTATAAATCCCATCCACATTGTTGCACCGTGATAATATGCACCCTTTGGCTTTAAAACAGCATCAATTCTTCTAGGTACAGTTGCACAATAATGATCATCCTATTCATATGTAGGTTGAAAAATAGCCATTAACTGAAACAGAATTAGCAGTGTAAGAGGCTTAAAACTGGGTGAGGAACAACCAAACTCTACTAAAAAGGTGAGGTTGTGGAAAACAATTTCATGTCACAGGTCATGCACCATGGCAAGAATGAGCACAGCAACAAGACACAAGGTAGTTATACTGCATCAGTAAAGTCTCTCCCAGGCACAGATTTCAAAGCAGACTGGAGTCTCAAGATTTGCTGGTCAAGTTCTTTTGAAGAAGCACCAAGGCACGTGTAAAGTTGAGGACTGAAGATGCAGTGGTCGGCTAGGACCAAGCTGATGCTTTGAAGCGCACGTGCCGGTCCCTTTACTTGAAAAGTGCTGCAGATTGCTTTCCAACGCTCTAAATTTTGTCAGAATCTGTGAAGACTGATCTGAGCTCGTGTGCTCAGACTGCTGTCAATCATTTAAAGGCAGCTCTTTCCCCATCAGGAGCAGAGTGATCCGCTCCTTACAGTCCGCCCGAATCCTGTGCCCAGATGAGGACGGACAGGACATAACAGACAAGAAGTAGTGCAACACATGTCATTTTTACATAGGGCGAGTTCAGCTGTGCATCATCCTAAGAGCATTTTTTCAGCCTCTTTACACTGCTCAATTCATTAGGAAACACTGCATAATTTACACTGCACAATTTTCCTGCAGTATAAATTCACCTTAACATACTGATGACTGCAGAATAAGCTATCGATCTGAGATTGTTGGCGGTCCGGCACCACCACCAATCAGCTGTTATCAGCGCTGGCTGTAAACAATGTACAGAGTCAGAATGTCACAGCGCCATACATTGCTTAGTGGCTATTCCCAGGTACTGCATCTTTCTGTTTTGTCTGCGCCTGAACCCTTTCCTATAACTTCTGCGATGAGGTGGCGCCGCACTTGCACCGCCAGTGGCATTGGTGTATGCATCTGCCGTCCAGATTTCTATATGTGTGGCTGGGACTTGGACTCCTGCCTATAGACAGGAAGTCTATGATTTGCTACAAGATGCTAATTATCTGTTGTAATCAGCTATGTATTGTGAGCTTTGGGCAGGGGCACTCCCTATTTAAACTCCCAGCAGCTAACTTCTAGCTGCCTTGTACTGTGAAAACTCATGGCGTTTGGTTACTTACTATGCCTTATTTCTCTGATTACCTGATTCTGTCCTTGACTTTGACCTCCTGGAAATGACCCGGCTTGACAAACCTTCTCTCTGCCAGCTTGCTCTACCGGCCAGCAACCATTCCATGGATGTTACTCTGCATAAATCCAGATTCCTGTATAGGGGTTAATGGGTGGAGGTCAGGGTTCCTCTGGACCTGCTAAGTGGAGTGGCCTGTGCAGAGCCTTTCTCTGGAAGCTCTATTACTAAATGCCATGCTACCATGAACAGAGCTTTATTACACATATCTGCTATTCAAGGTAATGGAAAATAAGGTGCAATTCCTGGGAGCAGATAACAGCCGATCAGTGAGGATGCCGGATGTCGGAACCTCACTAATTTGATATTGATTACCTATCCTACGAATAATCATCAATATACAGTATTAGAACTGGGAAATATCGCTAAAGATCTATTATATTGTACATGGCTACCTGTGGCTGTGCGGTTGCCATTGGTCTTTGCGGGGAGGGAATCGGAGTTTTCGACAAAACATTATTCATCTTGTTTACGACTAATTCAGCTATTAATTGTCGATCCTCCACTTGGTGTTCACCGATCACTGGCATTGTACAATCCATGACCTGAAAGACAACAGACAAGTGGCTTTTCATGAGATAGTCAATCAATAACCTAATACACATCAATGACCCAGTACTACATAACATATCTGTATTTCATATTACCTCTACGTAAAACACTATCTTCATATTACACATCAGTTATGATCAAGTACAAATAGACAAATAGCATTGCCATAACCATGGATGGATTTGCCCATGGGCACAGTTGGCCTTTGCCTATAGGCAGCTTGCGGGGAGGGCACCTACTGAATAGAATACTTACAGTTGCAATCAAAATTATTCAACCCCCATTGCAGTTAGGTTTATTGGTAACATTTACCAACTTTCCACTGTTTGCAATAAACCAATGACACACGAACAATAAATAAATAGCTCAACTCAACTAATATACAGTAACAAATCTCTTCTCCAAATTCAACTCATTAAAAGGGAATCTGTCTGTAGAATCAGCCCTCCTGAGCCGTCTATATGGGCATGTAGGTCATAAAAAGGTGAATAAAATGATACCTTGATATTTGTGATTTGATGTCTTATTCCATAGAAATCCACGTTTTTCTTAATATGCAAATGAGCTGTTGAGATCTATGGGCCGGACTTAGATCTTCCCGAAAGTCTTATTTTAAATGAAAGGGGACGTAACCAGTGTGAGACATGTACTGAGTCTACTCTCCTGATCTACATGTCTCACATATAAACAGATTCTCAGGGAGATCTATGTCCAGGCCCATAGATCTTAACAGCTCATTTACATATTAACAAAAATGTGAATTTCTCTGGAATTAGAAATCGGATCGCATATATCAAAGTATCATTTTGTTCAACTTTTTATGACCTGAATGCCTTTATTGAGAGCTTAGGAGGGTTGATCCTACTGACAGATGCTAGACTGGCGATTGAATGCAGTTTTACTGAAGGCACCGCCGGAGTTAGATGTGCCTAATTCAGTAGATGCCTTATGCCTCTTACTATTACAACTGTCATGTGCCACTGCCGCAAATGTTATTATGGTGTAATTTATGGGCAGGCATCACCACCCCCTGTCCTGCCCCCACTCTGCCCACTTAGGACTGGCATCAAAACACCAAAAGTTGTAAAGCTTTTGTGCAATTTTGAGTTGCGTAAACATTTTTTTCCCAAGATTTCAAGGCATTTCATGAAAAAATTCTGGTGAAAACATCTCTTTACAGTAAAATGTTATCTAGAATACAAGTCTGTGTGTGCTATTATTATAGAAGGTGGTCCCTTGCTTGAGCCCACCCCATCTATGGGACTGAACAGAAAGCTGCTCTATAACAACTACTCACCCTCCTGTCCATTGCCTTCGTAAGCAACATACAGTTTTTAGCGATAGAAAATGTTACAAATTGAAGGAAAAACAATTGAAGGAAAGTAATCATAAGTAAAGTACAATTTGTTCTGTTGTGGAATATTTGATTTATGATATTATTTGTGAGAAAAATAATGCAGAGGAACACCACAAGGTACAGGGCTCGATATAGCGATTGCATTTTGTTTAAGTCACTTTTCTTTTTTTTGTCTTATGGCATTTGTTGTTTTTTTTGCCCCAAATTCTTTTTTTTTCTTTAACCGATATAACCTAAAAATTATATTTAGAGATATACACTCACCGGCCACTTTATTAGGTACACCATGCTAGTAACGGGTTGGACCCCCTTTTGCCTTCAGAACTGCCTCAATTCTTCGTGGCATAGATTCAACAAGGTGCTGGAAGCATTCCTCAGAGATTTTGGTCCATATTGACATGATGGCATCACACAGTTGCCGCAGATTTGTCGGCTGCACATCCCAAAGATGCTCCATACAAGGCAGGATGGATCCATGCTTTCATGTTGTTTACGCCAAATTCTGACCCTACCATCCGAATGTCGCAGCAGAAATCGAGACTCATCAGACCAAGCAACGTTTTTCCAATCTTCTACTGTCCAATTTCGATGAGCTTGTACAAATTGTAGCCTCAGTTTCCTGTTCTTAGCTGAAAGGAGTGGTACCCGGTGTGGTCTTCTGCTGCTGTAGCCCATCTGCCTCAAAGTTCGACGCACTGTGCGTTCAGAGATGCTCTTAGGCCTACCTTGGTTGTAACGGGTGGCGATTTGAGTCACTGTTGCCTTTCTATCAGCTCGAACCAGTCTGCCCATTCTCCTCTGACCTCTGGCATCAACAAGGCATTTCCGCCCACAGAACTGCCGCTCACTGGATTTTTTTTCTTTTTCGGACCATTCTCTGTAAACCCTAGAGATGGTTGTGCGTGAAAATCCCAGTAGATCAGCAGTTTCTGAAATACTCAGACCAGCCCTTCTGGCACCAACAACCATGCCACGTTCAAAGGCACTCAAATCACCTTTCTTCCCCATACTGATGCTCGGTTTGAACTGCAGGAGATTGTCTTGACCATGTCTACATGCCTAAATGCACTGAGTTGCCGCCATGTGATTGGCTGATTAGAAATTAAGTGTTAACAAGAAGTTGGACAGGTGTACTGTCATGATTCTCAATGGCGAGAGAACATAGCCCAGCATATATGAGAACTAGCTCTTGGAAGATGGAAACTATACTGACCATGAACTAAACCTGCCGCACAACTAGAAGTGGCCGGGTAGCATGCCTACGTTTTTTTATCCCTAGATGCCCAGCGCCAGCCGGAGAACTACCTAATCCTAGCAGAGGAAAAGACAGTCCTGGCTCACCTCTAGAGAAATTTTCCCAAAAGGCAGACAGAGGCCCCCACATATATTGGCGGTGATTTTAGATGAAATGACAAACGTAGTATGAAAATAGGTTTAGCAAAAATCGAGGTCCGCTTACTAGATAGCAAGAAGACAGAAAGGGCACTTTCATGGTCAGCAGAAAACCCTATCAAAACACCATCCAGAAATTACTTTAAGACTCTAGCATTAACTCATAACACCAGAGTGGCAATTTCCGCTCACAAGAGCTTTCCAGACACAGTAACGAAACAGCAGCTGTGAACAGGAACAAAATGCAAAAACACACAAGGACAAAAGTCCAACTTAGCTGGGAGTTGTCTAGTAGCAGGAACATGCACAGAAAGGCTTCTGATTACATTGATGACCGGCATGAAACTGACAGAGGAGCAAGGTTATATAGCGACTCCCACATCCTGATAGGAGCAGGTGAACAGAGGGGATGATGCACACAAGTACAATTCCACAAGTGGCCACCGGGGGAGCCCAGAATCCAATTTCACAACAGTACCCCCCCCTCAAGGAGGGGGCACCGAACCCTCACCAGAACCACCAGGGCGATCAGGATGAGCCGTATGAAAGGCACGGACAAGATCGGAGGCATGAACATCAGAGGCAGTGACCCAAGAATTATCCTCCTGACCGTATCCCTTCCATTTGACCAGATACTGGAGTTTCCGTCTGGAAACACGAGAGTCCAAGATCTTTTCCACAACGTACTCCAACTCACCCTCAACCAACACCGGAGCAGGAGGCTCAACGGAAGGCACAGCCGGTACCTCATACCTGCGCAACAATGACCGATGAAAAACATTATGAATCGAAAAGGATGCAGGGAGGTCCAAACGGAAGGACACAGGGTTAAGAATCTCCAATATCTTGTACGGGCCGATGAACCGAGGCTTAAACTTAGGAGAAGAAACCCTCATAGGGACAAAACGAGAAGACAACCACACCAAGTCCCCAACACAAAGCCGAGGACCAACACGACGACGGCGGTTGGCAAAAAGCTGAGTCTTCTCCTGGGACAACTTCAAATTGTCCACCACCTGCCCCCAAATCTGATGCAACCTCTCCACCACAGCATCCACTCCAGGACAATCCGAAGATTCCACTTGACCGGAGGAAAATCGAGGATGAAACCCCGAATTACAGAAAAACGGGGACAACAAGGTGGCAGAGCTGGCCCGATTATTGAGGGCAAACTCCGCCAAAGGCAAAAAAGCAACCCAATCATCCTGATCCGCAGACACAAAACACCTCAAATATGTCTCCAAGGTCTGATTAGTCCGCTCGGTCTGGCCATTAGTCTGAGGATGGAAAGCAGACGAAAAAGACAAATCTATGCCCATCCTAGCACAGAATGCCCGCCAAAATCTAGACACGAATTGGGTCCCTCTGTCAGAAACGATATTCTCCGGAATACCATGCAAACGAACAACATTTTGAAAAAACAGAGGAACCAACTCGGAAGAAGAAGGCAACTTAGGCAAGGGAACCAGATGGACCATCTTAGAGAAACGGTCACACACCACCCAGATGACAGACATCTTATGAGAAACAGGCAGATCCAAAATAAAATCCATCGAGATGTGCGTCCAAGGCCTCTTCGGGATAGGCAAGGGTAACAACAATCCACTAGCCCGAGAACAACAAGGCTTGGCCCGAGCACAAACATCACAAGACTGCACAAAGCCTCGCACATCTCGTGACAGGGAAGGCCACCAGAAGGACCTTGCCACCAAATCCCTGGTACCAAAGATTCCAGGATGACCTGCCAACGCAGAAGAATGAACCTCAGAGATGACTCTACTGGTCCAATCATCAGGAACAAACAGTCTACCAGGTGGGCAACGATCAGGTCTATCCGCCTGAAACTCCTGCAAGGCCCGCCGCAGGTCTGGAGAAACGGCAGACAATATCACTCCATCTTTAAGGATACCTGTGGGCTCAGAATTACCAGGGGAGTCAGGCTCAAAACTCCTAGAAAGGGCATCCGCCTTAACATTCTTAGAACCCGGTAGGTAAGACCCCACAAAATTAAACCGAGAGAAAAACAACGACCAGCGCGCCTGTCTAGGATTCAGGCGCCTGGCAGACTCAAGGTAAATTAAATTTTTGTGGTCAGTCAATACCACCACCTGATGTCTGGCCCCCTCAAGCCAGTGACGCCACTCCTCAAAAGCCCACTTCATGGCCAAAAGCTCCCGATTCCCAATATCATAATTCCGCTCGGCGGGCGAAAATTTACGGGAAAAAAAAGCACAAGGTCTCATCACGGAGCAGTCGGAACTTCTCTGCGACAACACCGCCCCAGCTCCGATTTCAGAAGCGTCGACCTCAACCTGAAAAGGAAGAGCAACATCAGGCTGACGCAACACTGGGGCGGAAGAAAAGCGGCGCTTGAGCTCCCGAAAGGCCTCCACAGCATCAGGGGACCAATCAGCAACATCAGCACCCTTCTTAGTCAAATCAGTCAATGGTTTCACAACATCAGAAAAACCAGCAATAAATCGACGATAAAAGTTAGCAAAGCCCAAAAATTTCTGAAGACTCTTAAGAGAAGAGGGTTGCGTCCAATCACCAATAGCCTGAACCTTGACAGGATCCATCTCGATGGAAGAGGGGGAAAAAATGTATCCCAAGAAGGAAATCTTTTGAACCCCAAAAACACACTTAGAACCCTTCACACACAAGGAATTAGACCGCAAAACCTGAAAAACCCTCCTGACCTGCTGGACATGAGAGTCCCAGTCATCCGAAAAAATCAGAATATCATCCAGATACACAATCATAAATTTGTCCAAATAATCGCGGAAAATGTCATGCATAAAGGACTGGAAGACTGAAGGGGCATTTGAAAGACCAAAAGGCATCACCAAATACTCAAAATGGCCCTCGGGCGTATTAAATGCGGTTTTCCACTCATCCCCCTGCTTGATTCGCACCAAATTATACGCCCCACGGAGATCAATCTTAGAGAACCACTTGGCCCCCTTTATACGAGCAAACAAATCAGTAAGCAGTGGTAACGGATATTGATATTTAACCGTGATTTTATTCAAAAGTCGATAATCAATACACGGCCTCAAAGAGCCGTCTTTCTTAGACACAAAGAAAAAACCGGCTCCTAAGGGAGATGACGAAGGACGAATATGTCCCTTTTCCAAGGACTCCTTTATATATTCTCGCATAGCCGCGTGTTCAGGCACAGACAGATTAAATAAACGACCCTTAGGGTATTTACTACCCGGGATCAAGTCTATGGCACAATCGCACTCCCGGTGCGGAGGTAGTGAACCAACCTTGGGTTCTTCAAAAACGTCACGAAAGTCAGACAAGAATTCAGGAATCTCAGAGGGAATAGATGATGAAATGGAAACCAAAGGTACGTCCCCATGAGTTCCTTTACATCCCCAGCTTAACACAGACATAGCTCTCCAGTCGAGGACTGGGTTATGAGATTGCAGCCATGGCAATCCCAGCACCAAAACATCATGTAGATTATACAGCACCAGAAAGCGAATAACCTCCTGGTGATCCGGATTAACACGCATAGTCACTTGTGTCCAGTATTGTGGTTTATTACTAGCCAATGGGGTGGAGTCAATCCCTTTCAGAGGTATCGGAGCCTCCAATGGCTCCAAATCATACCCACAGCGTTTGGCAAAGGACCAATCCATAAGACTCAAAGCAGCGCCAGAGTCGACATAGGCGTCCGCGGTAATAGATGACAAAGAACAAATCAGGGTCACAGATAGAATAAACTTAGACTGTAAAGTGCTAATTGAAACAGACTTGTCAGGCTTCTTAGTACGCTTAAAGCATGCTGATATAACATGAGTTGAATCACCACAATAGAAGCACAACCCATTTTTTCGTCTAAAATTCTGCCGCTCGCTTCTGGACAGAATTCTATCACATTGCATATTTTCTGGCGTTTTCTCAGTAGACACCGCCAAATGGTGCACAGGTTTGCGCTCCCGCAGACGCCTATCGATCTGAATAGCCATCGTCATGGACTCATTCAGACTCGCAGGCACAGGGAACCCCACCATAACATCCTTAATGGCATCAGAGAGACCTTCTCTGAAAATCGCCGCCAGGGCGCACTCATTCCACTGAGTAAGCACAGACCATTTGCGGAATTTTTGGCAGTATATTTCAGCTTCATCTTGCCCCTGAGACAAGGACATCAAGGCCTTTTCCGCCTGAAGCTCTAAATGAGGTTCCTCATAAAGCAACCCCAAGGCCAGAAAAAACGCATCCACATTGAGCAACGCAGGATCCCCTGGTGCCAATGCAAAAGCCCAGTCTTGAGGGTCGCCCCGGAGCAAGGAAATTACAATCCTGACCTGCTGTGCAGGGTCTCCGGCAGAGCGAGACTTCAGGGACAAAAACAATTTGCAATTATTTTTAAAATTTTGAAAGTGAGATCTATTCCCCGAGAAGAATTCAGGCAAAGGAATTCTAGGCTCAGACATAGGTGCATGAACAACAAAATCTTGCAAATTTTGTACCTTTGTGGCGAGATTATTCAAACCTGTAGCTACACTCTGAAGATCCATTTGAAACAGGTGAACACAGAGCCATTCAAGGATAAGAAGGAGAGAAAGAGAGGAAGGCTGCAGTATAGGCAGACTAGCAAGTGATTCAATTAAGAGCACACTCAGAACTAGAGGGAAAAAAAAAAAAAAAAAAAATTGTAGCAGACTTCTTTTTTCTCTCCTTTCTCAGCCAGTAATTTAACCCTTTTTTTTGGCCGGTCAAACTGTCATGATTCTCAATGGCGAGAGAACATAGCCCAGCATATATGAGAACTAGCTCTTGGAAGATGGAAACTATACTGACCATGAACTAAACCTGCCGCACAACTAGAAGTGGCCGGGTAGCATGCCTACGTTTTTTTATCCCTAGATGCCCAGCGCCAGCCGGAGAACTACCTAATCCTAGCAGAGGAAAAGACAGTCCTGGCTCACCTCTAGAGAAATTTTCCCAAAAGGCAGACAGAGGCCCCCACATATATTGGCGGTGATTTTAGATGAAATGACAAACGTAGTATGAAAATAGGTTTAGCAAAAATCGAGGTCCGCTTACTAGATAGCAAGAAGACAGAAAGGGCACTTTCATGGTCAGCAGAAAACCCTATCAAAACACCATCCAGAAATTACTTTAAGACTCTAGCATTAACTCATAACACCAGAGTGGCAATTTCCGCTCACAAGAGCTTTCCAGACACAGTAACGAAACAGCAGCTGTGAACAGGAACAAAATGCAAAAACACACAAGGACAAAAGTCCAACTTAGCTGGGAGTTGTCTAGTAGCAGGAACATGCACAGAAAGGCTTCTGATTACATTGATGACCGGCATGAAACTGACAGAGGAGCAAGGTTATATAGCGACTCCCACATCCTGATAGGAGCAGGTGAACAGAGGGGATGATGCACACAAGTACAATTCCACAAGTGGCCACCGGGGGAGCCCAGAATCCAATTTCACAACAGTGTACCTAATAAAGTGGCCAGTGAGTGTAATTGAAGAAGACAAAGAGAAGGCTGAGCTATTAAACAAGTATTTTTCATTTTAACCATAAAAGTCACAATTGATGATAAAGCTAATAACATTTGGAAACCCTGAACCACACACATGATGGTAAGTGTTGTGAATTTGGATTCTGGGCTCCCCCGGTGGCCGCTTGTGGAATTGGACTTGTCTTCCTCTTTCCTGTTTCACCTGGTTCCATCAGTAGTGGGTGTCGCTATTTAAGCTCATTTCTCTGGTGGTTTCTTGCCGGTCAACAATGTTATCTGATGCCTCTCAGTGCTTGTTCCTGCTTCTAGACAACTACTAGATAAGTTGGACTTTTGTCCATGTTTCGTTTTGCCTATTTGTTCCAGTTCACAGCTGAAGTTTTGTTACTGTGTCTGGAATGCTCTCGTTGATCAGGGATTGCTACTCTGGCGTTATGAGTTAATGCCAGAGTTTAAGGTAATCTCTGGATGGTGTTTTGTTAGTGTTTTTCTGCTGACCATGAAAGTATACTATCTGTCTTCTGCTATCTAGTAAGCGGACCTCAAATTTGCTAAGACTATTTTCCTGCTGCGTTTGTTGTTTCATCTGAACTCACCGTCATTATATGTGGGGGGCTACTGTCTTCTTTGGAATATTTCTCTAGAGGTGAGCCAGGTCTTATATTTCCCTCTGCTAGCTATTTAGGTCTTAGGCCAGAGCTGGGCATCTAGCGATAAATAGGAAATGCTACCTGGCTATTTCTAGTTGCGCGGCAGGCTTAGTTCATGGTCAGTATAGTTCCATCTTCCGAGAGCTTGTCCCTCTATAGGCTTGCTATGATCTCTGCCTGCAGAGATCATGACAGTTTGACCGGCCAATAAAGTGTTAAAGACCCAGGTTGAGAAAGGAGAGTTATAAGAAGTCTGCTGGAATTTTTTTTTTTTTTTTTTTTTCCCTCCAGTCTGCCTTGCTGCAGTCTTTTTTCTCTCTCTCCTCCTAATCTCTGTATGGCTCTGTGTGCACCTGACAATAATGGATCTCCAGAGTGTAACTGCGGGTTTGAATAATCTCATCACGAAAGTACAAAATTTACAAGATTTTGTGGTACATGCTCCGGTATCTGAGCCGAGAATTCCTTTGCCGGAGTTCTTCACAGGGAATAGAGCTAGCTTCCAGAATTTCCGAAATAATTGTAAGCTTTATTTGTCCCTGAAGTCTCGTTCAGCTGGAGACCCTGCTCAGCAGGTTAGGATTGTGATTTCCTTGCTCAGGGGTGACCCTCAAGATTGGGCCTTCTCATTGCCAGCAGGGGATCCTGCGTTACGCGATGTGGATGCGTTTTTTCTGGCCTTGGGCTTGCTTTATGAGGAACCTCATTTGGAACTTCAGGCAGAAAAAACTTTGATGGCACTATCTCAGGGGCAAGACGAAGCTGAAGTTTTCTGCCAAAAATTCCGTAAATGGTCTGTGCTTACTCAGTGGAATGAGTGCGCCTTGGCGGCAACTTTCAGAGAAGGTCTCTCTGATGCCGTTAAGGATGTTATGGTGGGGTTCCCTGTGCCTGCAGGTCTGAATGAGTCCATGACAATGGCTATTCAGATTGATAGGCGTCTGCGGGAGCGCAAACCGGTGCACCATCTGGCGGTGTCTATGGAAAAGACGCCAGAAAGTATGCAGTGTGATAGAATTCTGTCCAGGAGCGAGCGACAGAATTTTAGACGGAAGAATGGATTGTGTTTCTATTGTGGGGATTCTACTCATGTTATATCAGCATGCTCTAGGCGTACAAAGAAGCTTGATAAGTCTGTTTCCATTGGCACCATTCAGTCTAAGTTTATTTTGTCTGTAACCCTGATTTGCTCTTTGTCATCCATTGCCACGGACGCCTATGTTGACTCTGGCGCCGCTCTGAGTCTTATGGATTGGTCCTTTGCCAATCGTTGTGGTTTTGATTTAGAGCCTTTGGAGACTCTTATTCCTCTGAAGGGGATTGACTCCACCCCATTGGCTAATAATAAACCACAATACTGGACACAAGTAACCATGCGTATCAATCCGGATCACCAGGAGATTATTCGTTTCCTGGTGCTGTATAATTTACATGACGATTTGGTACTGGGATTGCCATGGTTGCAGTCTCACAACCCAGTCTTGGACTGGAGAGCAATGTCTGTGTTGAGCTGGGGATGTAAGGGTATTCATGGGGACTTACCTTTGGTTTCTATTTCGTCGTCCATTCCCTCTGAAGTCCCTGAGTTCCTCTCTGATTATCAAGACGTCTTTGACGAACCCAAGCTTGGGTCGTTACCTCCGCACCGTGAGTGCGATTGTGCCATAGATTTGATACCGGGTTGTAAATATCCAAAGGGTCGTTTGTTTAATCTGTCTGTGCCGGAACATGCTGCTATGCGGGAATATATAAAGGAGTCTTTGGAAAAGGGACATATTCGTCCATCTTCTTCTCCCTTGGGAGCTGGGTTTTTCTTTGTCTCAAAAAAAGAAGGCTCTTTGAGACCATGTATTGATTATCGGCTTCTGAATAAGATCACTGTTAAGTATCAATACCCATTGCCATTGCTTACTGATTTGTTTGCTCGTATAGAGGGTGCTAAGTGGTTCTCTAAAATTGATCTTCGTGGGGCGTATAATTTGGTGCGGATCAGGCAGGGGGATGAGTGGAAGACCGCATTTAATACGCCCGAGGGCCACTTTGAGTATTTGGTCATGCCTTTTGGTCTTTCTAATGCCCCTTCAGTTTTCCAGTCTTTTATGCATGATATTTTCCGCGATTTTCTGGATAAATTTATGATAATATATCTGGATGATATTCTGATTTTTTCTGATGACTGGGACTCTCCTGGTAATTCTGAACCCACAGGTATCCTTAGGGAGGGAGTAATTTTGTCGGCCGTTTCTCCTGATCTGCGGCGGTCCTTGCAAGAGTTTCAGGCGGATAGACCGGATCGTTGTCCGCCTGATAGACTGTTTGTTCCGGATGATTGGACCAGCAGAGTCATCTCTGAGGTACATTCTTCTGCATTGGCAGGTCATCCCGGAATTTTTGGTACCAGGGATTTGGTGGCAAGATCCTTCTGGTGGCCTTCCCTGTCACGAGATGTGCGAGTCTTTGTGCAGTCATGTGACGTTTGTGCTCGGGCCAAGTCTTGTAGTTCTCGGGCTAGCGGACTGCTGTTGCCCTTGCCTATTCCTAAGAGGCCTTGGACACACATCTCGATGGATTTTATTTCAGATCTGCCTGTTTCCCAGAAGATGTCTGTCATCTGGGTGGTCTGTGACCGTTTCTCTAAAATGGTCCATTTGGTTCCTCTGCCCAAGTTGCCTTCTTCTTCTGAGTTGGTTCCTCTGTTTTTTCAGAATGTTGTCCGATTGCACGGTATTCCTGAGAATATTGTTTCTGACAGAGGTACCCAATTTGTGTCTAGATTTTGGCGGGCATTCTGTGCTAGGATGGGCATAGATTTGTCTTTTTCATCTGCTTTTCACCCTCAGACTAATGGCCAGACCGAGCGGACTAATCAGACCCTGGAGACATATCTGAGGTGTTTTGTCTCTGCTGACCAGGATGATTGGGTTGCTTTTTTGCCATTGGCAGAGTTCGCCCTCAATAATCGGGCCAGCTCTTCCACCTTGGTGTCCCCGTTTTTCTGTAATTCGGGGTTTCACCCTCGATTTTCCTCCGGTCAGGTGGAATCCTCGGATTGTCCTGGAGTGGATGCGGTGGTGGAGAGATTGCATCACATCTGGGGGCAGGTTATGGACAATTTGAAGTTGTCCCAGGAGAAGACTCAGCGTTTTGCCAACCGTCATCGTCGTGTTGGTTCTCGGCTTTGTGTTGGAGATTTGGTGTGGTTGTCTTCTCGTTTTGTCCCTATGAGGGTCTCTTCTCCTAAGTTTAAACCTCGGTTCATCGGCCCTTATAGAATATTGGAGATTCTTAATCCTGTTTCTTTCCGTTTGGACCTCCCTGCGTCCTTTTCCATTCATAACGTTTTTCATCGGTCGTTATTGCGCAGGTATGAGGTACCTGTTGTACCTTCAGTTGAGCCTCCTGCTCCGGTGTTGGTTGAGGGTGAGTTGGAGTACGTTGTGGAGAAAATTTTGGACTCTCGTGTTTCCAGACGGAGACTCCAGTATCTGGTCAACTGGAAGGGTTACGGCCAGGAGGATAATTCTTGGGTCAATGCATCTGATGTTCATGCTTCTGATCTTGTTCGTGCCTTCCATAGGGCTCATCCTGGTCGCCCTGGTGGATCTGGTGAGGGTTCGGTGCCCCCTCCTTGAGGGGGGGGTACTGTTGTGAATTTGGATTCTGGGCTCCCCCGGTGGCCGCTTGTGGAATTGGACTTGTCTTCCTCTTTCCTGTTTCACCTGGTTCCATCAGTAGTGGGTGTCGCTATTTAAGCTCATTTCTCTGGTGGTTTCTTGCCGGTCAACAATGTTATCTGATGCCTCTCAGTGCTTGTTCCTGCTTCTAGACAACTACTAGATAAGTTGGACTTTTGTCCATGTTTCGTTTTGCCTATTTGTTCCAGTTCACAGCTGAAGTTTTGTTACTGTGTCTGGAATGCTCTCGTTGATCAGGGATTGCTACTCTGGCGTTATGAGTTAATGCCAGAGTTTAAGGTAATCTCTGGATGGTGTTTTGTTAGTGTTTTTCTGCTGACCATGAAAGTATACTATCTGTCTTCTGCTATCTAGTAAGCGGACCTCAAATTTGCTAAGACTATTTTCCTGCTGCGTTTGTTGTTTCATCTGAACTCACCGTCATTATATGTGGGGGGCTACTGTCTTCTTTGGAATATTTCTCTAGAGGTGAGCCAGGTCTTATATTTCCCTCTGCTAGCTATTTAGGTCTTAGGCCAGAGCTGGGCATCTAGCGATAAATAGGAAATGCTACCTGGCTATTTCTAGTTGCGCGGCAGGCTTAGTTCATGGTCAGTATAGTTCCATCTTCCGAGAGCTTGTCCCTCTATAGGCTTGCTATGATCTCTGCCTGCAGAGATCATGACAGGTAAGCATTAAAACAACAGGAAAAAAAAAAATCAAACCAAAAAAAAATACATGTAAGTCCGGTTTCACATGTCCTGATAATTTCGAGACTGGAAAAATCAGTATCGTAGCTATCAGTTTCCGTGTGTGTAATACTTGCGGCCATATCAGTACCACACGTACCAGCGCCTGGGAAGCAGCAGTACAGTAAGCGCTGTTCCCTGGTGCCGGGTACTGAAGACCGCTCTCATCATTCTCCCATGCTCTGCCGGTGATCAGTGCAAGCAGGGGAGAACGTTGAGAGTTATATAACCCCACAAGTGGGAACAGCCAAACAAAGTGCCAGAATTGGTGCATCTAATAGTTGTGCCCTTTCTGGGTGGCTGCGGGTTGGTGTTTTTAGGCTGGGGGGGTCAATATCCATGGCCTCTTACCAGCCTGAGAATACCAGCCCAAAGCTGCCTGCTTTAGCAAGGCTGGTTGTAAAAAAATGGGGGCACCATTATTTTTTATTATTTATTTAAATAAAAAAAAACAGCTGAGGACCCCTCTATTCTTGATAACCAGCCTTGCTAAAGCTGACAGCTGAGGGTTGCAGCCCACAGCTGTCAGTTTTGCCTGGCTGTTTGTCAAAAATACAAGCGAACCTAAGCCTGTTTTTAATTTATTTATTTATTTATAGTGCAGGAGGTGGCTAATGAATACTCCCATCAGCCGCCACCTACGCTCACGGTTTTTAGCAGCAGCAGGTGTAGCCTGATGGGAGTAGTAGTCCCAACAGCTGCTGCCTGCTCTAACTGTTATCAGGTGAATATAACGCTCAACATTTTCCTCTGGTTGTGCTGATCACTGGCAGAGCAGGGGAGGATGATACAAGTGGTCTTCAGCACCCGGCATCGGGGAACAGTGCTAACTGTACCACTGCTTCCCAGGCAGCAGTACGTGTCACACTGATGACACACGGATGTCATTAGTATGCACGTGTGCGGTACGTCTTGATGCCCGTGCTGCTGTTAAAAATCGTCAGTGTATTTTGCCCACGGACACACGGTCCGTGGAAACATACTGACATGTACACAGACCCATTCACTTGAATGCATCTACGTGTGTAAGTGTCTCCGGTACGTGTGAAAACTGTCACCACACATACCGAACACACAGACATCTGAAAGAGCCCTAAAATAGACTTTAAAAAAGGCTCAAATTTAAAGAAGGTGAAAATTAACAAACCGGTGACAAACTACAAGAACCAGATGAAAAAAGAGCAAATAATAATATTCACCTCCATTTCTATCTGTATATTCAATATTTTTGCTGAATATATTTTCCAACCCAAGTCAGAGATTCTGCAGTTTTTCCAGCAGAGGGCAGAAAATAAATTGTTCAATTGTCAATTTCTTATGAGCTGAAAAAAGTGATTTAAAATATTTCCTTGCAATATCCACACATTTGGTTCACATAATTTTTTGACATGGAAAAATCCACATTAAAAAAAAATATTTTAAATACTCTATGAATAATCTTCCTATTCATTTCAATGGAAATATACGCCATAGTGCACATGATGCTTTTTCTTTCATGCATTTTACCATATGTAAAACAAAGCAACAAGTTCATTTTTTAGTTGTACCTATTTGCTTAAAAAAAAATACCTTAAGCGCTAAAAAATTTTTTTCTTCTGTTTTTGTTTTAATGCACATTTTTAAGCCTTAAAAAAACATGTAAATGATCTGAGTGAACTTGGGAACTTACCACGTCTTGCAACCCACCACAGCACAAACATCTCGAAGAATACCATACTTTTGAATTTTTGGTCGTATGGAACTTTGTCCTGTAGAGTTTAATGTACAGTGTGACTTATGATTCGCAGACACCCTGTCTTCTTTACAGAAGAATATGAGTTCAAAAATGGTCACATGGCAGCAAAATACACGTTTTGGATCCTGCAACCATTGTGAGCACATGCAGCACAAGTTGCGATAATTATCATTTGAAAAGATCTTTTATATATTACAGGGGCAGCAATGTTAAGTTGACATATTTATATATTATTAGGGCAGCACAGTGGCTCAGTGGTTAGTTTGGTAGCTCAGTGAGTAGCACTGTATGGTGGCTCAGAGGTTAGAACTGCAGCCTTGCAGTGCTGGGTCCTGGGTTCAAATCCCACTGGGTTCAAATCCCACCAAGGACAACATGTACAAGGAGTTTGTATGTTCTCCCCGTGTTTGTGTGGGTTTCCTCCGGTTTCCTCCCACACTCCAAAGACATACTGATATGTATGATTGTAGATTGTGAGCCCAAGTGGGGACAGTGATGAAAAAGTCTGTAAAGTGCTGCAGAAAAAGCGCTATATAAGCAACGTTTAATAAATAAATAATAGGGGTAGCCAAGTTAAGTGGTTGCTCAGACACCTCTCTATGTGTCTATACAACATTCTGCGAGAGCAGTATAAGGATCCACAGACTTAGAATGTATTTACTTATATAGCGCCATTAATTCCACAGCGCTTTACAGTAATTGTCGTCGCTGTCCCCATTGGGGCTCACAATCTAACTCCCCTATCAGTATCTCTTTTGAATGTGGGAGGAAACCGGAGAACCAGGAGGAAATCTACGCAAACACCGGGAGAACATACAAACTCATTGCAGATGCAGTCCTTGGTGTGACTAGATCCCAGGAAGCCAGTGCTACAAAGCAGCGATGCTGACCACTGAGCCACCATGCTGGCCTTACAATGGGCTCAATTCATCAAAGCTTTGTCGTCAGAGTTTCGGCCTACAAAGCTTTGAAAAATGTAGTCGCAACTATGAATTGGACCTAAATTTGGCAACTTTTGGTGTCTTCACAACAGTTTCTTTCAGCTTTGACGAAATGGGCAAAGCTTGGGTGGGACAGGGGCATGTCGGAGGGTGTTATGTCATAGCCCGTCTAACCCATGACAACGGGTATCCGTGACTCCTGTGAGCTCTAATGTAAAACCCTTTACCTTACCTTATGACACCCCCGGGATAACGGCCACCTCCCCCTTTTCTTGCGGCCAAAGAATACCCCCCTATTAAAACACACAACAATTAGGTTGGACTAATTGCCACAGCAGCCGTTTATTAACATTTAACATACAACAATATTATAACAATAAACCCCGGAAGTGGATGATCCTCGAAGCCCGAAACCTGTCTTGAACATTTTTCAGCCAACCGTCCCACCTATTTTGGCCTTATATCCGCCTTACCCCCAGCCGCTATACACCAGCTCGGAGGCAAACTCCACCTGCCAGGCCAAAAACCGCACACCTGTTTGTGGGTCCCCTAATAATCCCCTCCACGGGATTATCGATACCACTTTTACGATTTCAAATCACCCCGGGGAGTCCAGGACCTATTGAGATCCCCCCCCCCCATCAATCCGCCATTTTCCACTTCCACCAACTTCGAGGACCACCACCCCCTGCCACAAACATAAATGTACTAACCCCTTAGCCATTTATGTCCCTCCACACCTGCAAAGCTGTTTCGATGCCCTCCTGGATCGCCAAACACCACATATCGGTGCCAACTGCATTCAAGTGCACCCCATCCAACCTCCAATAACCTCCAGTGCCGGACTCCAGATTTATGTGCCGCACCACTACTGCTCCATTCCTTGCCATGAACCGCGAAACAGCTTTGTTCACCTTGATCCTCGCCTTGTTTATACCTTCTGGTGATCTAGCACCCCGCCAAACCTTCCGCGGGACGATGTCCGACCAGACCGCCAAGACCCTTGGAAACATTGCCCACAACCTCAACATGTCGAACTTAATGTCTTTTATAAGTTCCCTGCACGGCCTCTTCCCCAAGCCATTACCCCCCAAGTGAATAACTAAAATTTGTGGGACCTGATCCCAACGCACGAAACGATGAAACTCGGGCAAAAATTGACTCCAAGTTATCCCCCTTTTTCCGATCCATCTCAGCGTCGTGATGTCCCGTGAGAAACCCAACTTCCGTCCATCCGGACGAACCGCTGCCCTCTCCACCGCCCAGAACACGAACGAGTGTCCCATTATCCACACCAGCATTTTTTCGTGTTCTGTAAGAGAATAAACATTAACACCGATCAATTCGAGAAAATCCCACCGAATACGTGACCCCACGAAATTAGACCAGATCCAGGCGAATATAAGACCGGAATCTTTCTGATTCCCACCGCCCAATTCTTTTAACCACTTCATCCCCCAATCCTCTCCTGGCTGCTTCCGTTGCAGCCCCTATCCGAAATGAATGGCCGCTGTATTTTGCTGGCGAAATTCCCCCGATCTCCAAACACTTCCGAAACACTGAAACAAATTGGAAGCGCGACAAGAAAGAACCATCTGCATGAACCAACAGTGGGTCGGATAATACACCCCCTTTTCTCATCAATTTATCCACGCAGGTTACCGGGCACAATGAACAATTCGGAACTTGAAATAACACTAATTTGAAACCTTTGCCAGTTACGTCCGTTTTTGACGACCTAATAAACACCACCACCTTATCAAACTTAACATCCACGTCCTCTCTCCGTAAACCTCCTCCCTTACATCTTGAAGGGCTGACCAACTCCCCCAGGCGAAATGCTCCAAAAAACGCCAACGAAAAAGCCGCTTGGAATAAAATTACCTCCCACTCCGAAAAACAAACAACCCGCAATTGCCTTCCAATTGTTAACAGCACTTCAAAGGAGACCGGTCGTCTGCCATCGAACGACTTCTGCCCTTTTTTCAAGCCCTTTACCACTTGCATCACCATAAATGATTTCGTCTCCTCCTGTAAACCTCTAGCCTTAAAACAAAATGCTAAACCAGCTAGAAACTTACTCACTTTGGACACTGACCAACCCGATTCCCACACATGCCCTACTAGCAACAACAACCTGCTCTCATCGTCCATACCGGACCCGTAAGACACCTTCCAATTTTCCCATGTCCTCCAGGCCTGCTCATACTGCAGCCAAGACCTGTCTGACAGCGATCTAGCAAATAGATCCCTCATGGCCCTAAAGGCAGGTTCCACAGCTCCGCTGGACATTCCCGGCACGCTGAGTCCAAGTAAGGCCTCGGCCCTTGAGATTGATCCCACTGTGAATGGAAAAAGACATCATCAGCATTAGTAGGCCCAGATGCCTTACAATCCGCCACAATCCACAAATTAAGCTTTAGGCCCAAGAAAACCAGGTGCTGCAGTACCCTAACAACTTCTGGAGACGCCGCAGATAACGTATTGATGGCTTCCACGACACTCGCATGCTCGCAAGAAAAACAGATCTTTTTATTCATCACTGTCTCGCCCCACACTGACAACGCCACTACTCGAGGAAATAACTGTAAGTAGAACCCGGTTTTGTAACAAACCTCGCTCACGCCAACTGAGTGGCCACTCTGCCACCAATACCTGACTGCGATACTGCAGATTGAAACCACGCTTTTCAATCACGTTAATGAAAAAACCTAGATCTACCGCATTTGCAACTGTCTGAATCCAAATGTATTTGCCATTGTATTCCTCTAAGAAAAGAGCCCACACCTTCAAATCCTGTTTCAACTCCTTAGTCAATCTAATGAAATGCAGGGGAGACTTTACTCCCACCGTCGCCAAGGACAAACGCCGGCAAAATGCGCGGCCCATTGGCATAATTCTGCAAGCAAAGTTCAGCTTGCCCAATAAGGATTGCAAATCGTGTAGCTTTATCTTGCGCCGGGTACTTGCCTTTCCAACTTCCTCCCGAAAAGCAACTAACTTGTCATCAGGCAATCTACATTCCATTGCCACGGAATCAATCTCTATGCCTAGGAAACTTAGTGACGTCACTGGCCCGACAGTTTTATCAGCCGCTAACGGAACTCCAAAACCTTTTGCTACCCTCTCCATCGTGTGCAATAGAATCGAGCAAGCCGCAGACTGTGGCGGGCCTACAAACAAGAAATCGTCGAGATAATGCAGACAAGAATTTAAACCAGATACATCCTTAACAACCCATTCCAAAAACGTACTAAACGTTTCAAAATAGGCGCATGATAGCGAACAGCCCATGGGAAGACAACGATCAATGAAAAAGCCTCCGTCCCAAAAACACCCTAACAGGTGCATACTCTCCGGGTGCACCGGTAACAGGCGAAACGCCACCTCGATATCCGTTTTTGCCATCAAAGCTCCCCTACCACACAGCCGTACCAGATTCATTGCTACATCGAAAGACGTGAAACTGCACACAGTTGAGGATCAATACCGTCGTTCACTGACAGACCTTTTGGGAAGGATAAATGATGAATAAGCCTAAATTTATTGGGCTCTTTCTTCGGAACCACTCCCAGCGGAGACACCCTCAAATTACTGATTGGAGCCGTTGGAAAAGGTCCGGCCATCCTACCCAGATCAATCTCTTTTTTCAATTTTTCAGACACAACGCTAGGAAACTGCAAAGCCGATTTCAGATTCTTTCTTGACAAACAAACATCATGCTCAACAAACGGAATTTTAAAACCATAACCAAAACCTTCCCTTAAAAGTGACGCTGCTGCTACATCTGGGTATCTATTTAGATACGCTTCCATCGCGTCCAGCCGCACCGGTGTCTCCCCTTTTTTCAACACCGGCTCCCCCTCTTGTTTTTCCCCCCCTGAAACACTTAGCCGCCCCGTGTGTGCCCCCACAACTTGAGCATTCATGCTTGAACTTACACTTGCTCCCAAACCTACATGCCCCTTCATTAAAGGAGAAACACAGTCCCTTCTGCATTGCGACCGAGTGTCCTGATTGTCCTGAACTCCCGGCGCCCCCTTGAAATGGCTGGGATCCCTGATTTGCTCTAACCGGTGCCATAACTCTCATCCATAACGCTATATCCTTATGATCCCAACGTATACCCGGACGTACCGCTTTGCGCTGCCTGAACTGCTCGTCGTACCTTAACCATCCTAATCCGCCATATACCCTGTAAGCCTCCCCAATTGCGTCCATATAGCAAAAAAGTCCCGAACAATTTTCGGGTGCCTTCTCGCCTATCACACTCGCTAATATAGCGAACGCCTGCAACCAATTAGAAAATGAACGAGGGATCAGACGGTACCTCCTCCTCTCCTCGTCATCTTTTTTTGAATCGTCTCTTCTTAACCTATCCAGATTAAATCTTTCCAATGGCAATAAAGAAAAGATATCTACCTAATCCCCCTTCCAGATCTTTTCCTTCACCTCCTCCCTCAAATGTGACCCCAGCGGTCCCTCAAAACAAACGTATACCTCGCTCCTAGCGGAATCATCCAAACGCACCGTCTCCTCATTTTCCTTATCTTTGTTGGCCCCTTCACTATGGCCTCCCGCGTCGGCTGACCCCGTCCCCCTTTCTGCTTCACTGCTGCCCCCCCCTGATGCAGCTGAGACCGCTGCACCTTGGCCCCCACACTGTGACATTACCTCAGACCTTGTTAACCCCCCTATCCCCGCTGGCCCTTCCGCGATTCCTAACCACGCCGCTGCAGGTGACCCCCCCTTGAGGGCCCCCATACCATAATCTAGCTAAATCTCTAAGGCCATGTAATATTAAGCCCATCCCCCCGCTAGCCCCCCCATAAATGACTCCCGTTCCCTACTGTCACTAGGAGCTACGGAGGGGTTAAAATTAGTAAAATGCTGGCTCTCACCTGGCTGCCTGGGCGCTGTGAACCCAGCAGCCGAAGGTCCTGAGTCCTGACAAAGGCATGCTGATCCCAAGTTGGCTCCGTCCGCTGGTGGCTCCGCAGCTCCCGGGTCAACCTGCCTCACCGGCTGCCCACCGCCAGAAGCAGGCGAACCGGCAAGAATCGCAGGGCCCCTCGGAGCCGCCGCCGTGATCTGCAGGGCGCCGCCATCTTGGGGAGGTCCCCACAGAGCGCCGCCATCTTGGGGAAGTCCCAGGTGCTGGTGCGCAGGCGCCGGGCCCCATGATCCGGCGCCATCTTGCCGGAGTCTTCTGCCGCGTGGTGCCGCGCTTCCTGCAGCGGCGCCATCTTGGATGATGTCCCGGGCGAGCGGCGATGCTGCAGCGCTGCCGACCGAGGCAGCCGATCGCTGCCCGCTGCTCACCGGAGCCGCCCCCACCGCTCCCTGGGCTGAGGATCCTCGGTGCCCCGCTCCATCTGGCATGCTTGAAGACAGGCCGGCTGGCTGCCGGCCGCTGGGACGTCGCCGCACAGGGGCCCGCCCCCTGGCTCCTCGCGCTCCTCCACGCCGAGCGGGGCCCGCAGGGACGCTGACACCCGCCGCTCCTGGTCCCGGATCCCGTCGTCTCTGTACCGCGGGGGGGGGGGGGAACCCGGCCCCTGTTGTAGGTCCCGCCTGTCAGATGGATTCCTCCCAGCCTGTGGATGGGGAGCAGAGGGAACGCGTCCACCGGCCCTGGCTGGAGGGTCCCTAGAGGGGCTCCGTATATGGCGCCGGACCCGGGGGGTAGCCTCAGGACTAAGGTGCGCCGGAGGCCGGGACCTCCGCGGCCGGGGTCCTGCTGGAGGGGCGATGGAGGCTCCGGCTACCGACCCCTGAAGCAGGCTGTTAACTGAAGCCTGCAGCCAATCAGTCCCTTGGGCGGCTGCTTCCACCCGGAGCTGCTGTAGCAAGGCCTCGACATCCATCGCTTGGGTACTAAGGAGCTTCTCTTCTCTGGCTGGTGAGTACCCAAATGGTTGACCCCCTCACGTGGCCACCGCCTGTTATAAAGTCCCTCCCCTCTGCCCTGTGTCCGACCCCTCCTTCCTCTTCAAATTCAAAAAACTCCGTCCCTCCCCTCAGCTCTTGTTAACCCTATAACCCCCCAACCTTCCTATGAGCTCCCTTTTTGTCCCACGTCACCCTGTCATGGCAGCCTCCCCCGAGGGCCAGAGGCCCAGTACGGCCTTTCTTGATGAGCTGTGACTGAAGTGAGATTTCTGCCATAGTCCATGGAGGTGCACGCCACTCATCAAAACCTCTAGATTTGTGAAGATGCGTCAGGAGCGTCTGACAGCAGCACACTCCCTCATCAAGACCGGCGTGAACAACTATTGGCAACGTACTGGTATTTTACTTGGTCATGGCTCTGTAAACCCTACACTTAGCCCTCTACTCTTTCTTATCACGGTATATAGGGGGCATTGTGCATAAAGTTGCCTAGGAAAGTATTTTTTTCTACATATAATTTAGCTGTTTTATGTGTTTATTCCCATCATTTACCAGCAGCCGGAATAGAATGGGTGACTTGTGGCATACATCTCAGAGCCCTATTTTAGGCTTCCAATTTCTAGTTTGAAGTGGTGCCAGTAATGAGATTATGTTTGGAGCAGAGTTTGTGATATTTATATAATCAACTATAAGATTAAAATAAACTTTTTGGTGTATATCCAGGAAACACCCCCCCCCACACACACAAAACTGTAGATATAAAACTTCATGTAAGCAACGTAGTTGTAAACCACAAATTTGTAAGCCAGATTTAGAACTGATTTAAGTCCATGACAGACATGGTAAATAATAATATTATATGTACAAATACAGGGGTGGACACTGCCAGCTTGGGGTTCCTGTGCAACAAGAAATATGTCTGGACCCCCTCCCTGCCTGGCACGCCACTTACAGTTGTGCTCAAAAGTTTACATACCCCGGCAGAATTTTTGCTTTCTTGATCTTTTTTTCAGAGAATATGAATGATAACACCAAAACTTATTCTCCACTCATGGTTAGTGGTTGGGTGAAGCCATTTATTGTCAAACTACTGTGTTTTTTTTTTTAAATCATAATGACAACCCAAAACATCCAAATGACCCTGATCAAAAGTTTACATTCCCTGGTGATTTTGGCCTGATAACATGCACAGATGCTGACACAAATGGGTTTGGCTACTAGAGGTAATATCCTCACCTGTGGCCTGTTTGCTTGTAATCAGTATGTGTGCATAAAAGCTGAGTGAGTTTCTGGGATCCAGACAAACTCTTGCATCTTTCATCCAGCCACTGACATTTCTGGATTGTGAGTTATGGGAAAAGCACAAGAATTGTCAATGGATCTACGGGAAAAGGTAGTTGAACTGTATAAAACAGGAAAGGGATACAAAAATATATCCAAGGAATTGATAATGTCAGTCAGCAGCATTTAAACTTTGATTACCAAATGGAAAATCAGGAGCTCTGTAAAAACAAAACCACAGTCAGGTAGACAAACAAAAATGTCATCCACAACTGCCAGGAAAATTGTTCGGGATGCAAAGAAAAACCCACAAATAACATCAGCTGAAATGCAGGACTCTCTGAAAACTAGCAGTGTGGCTGTTTGAAGATGCACAATAAGGAGGCACTGGAAGAAAAATGGGCTGCATGGTTGTGTTGCCAGAAGAAAGCCATTACTGTGCAAATGCCACAAAGTATCTTGCCTACAATATGCAAAACAGCCTCAAAACTTCTGGAACAAGGTAAATTGGAGTGATGAGACCAAAATTGAACTTTTTGGCCACATCCATAAATGTTACATTTCGAGAGAGGTCAACAAGGCCTATGATGAAAGGAACACCATTCCTACTGTAAAGCACGGAGGTGGATTGCTGATGTTTCGGGGATGTGTGAGCTACAAAGGCACAGGAAACTTGGTCAAAGTTGAAGGAAAGATGAATGCAGCATATTATCAGCAATTACTGGAGGCAAATTTGCACTCATCAGCCTGGAAGTTGCGCATGGGACGTACTTGGATGTTCCAACATGACAATGATCCTAAACACAAGGCCAAGTCAACCTGTCATTGGCTACAGCAGAACAAAGTGAAGGTTCTGGAGTGGCCATCTCAGTCTCCTGACCTCAATATCATTGAGCCACTCTGGGGCGATCTCAAGCGTGCAGTTCATGCTAGACAGCCCAGGAATTTACAGGAACTGGAGGCTTTTGCCAAGAAGAGTGGGCAGCTTTACCATCTGAGAAAAAGAACCTCCCCCACAACTACCACAAAAGACTTCAAGCTGTCATTGTTGTTAGAGGGGGCAATACACGGTACTAAGAAATGGGGTATGTGAACTTTTGATCAGGGTCATTTGGATGTTTTGGGTTGTCATTATGATTTAAAAAGAGAAAACACAGTAGTTTGACAATAAATGGCTTCACCCAACCACTAACCATGAGTGGAGAAAAAGTTTTGATGTTATCATTCATATTCTCTGAAAAAAGGCCAAGAAAGCAAAAATTCTGCCAGGGTATGTAAACTTTTGAGCACAATCTGGCCATGGGCCCCCGGAACCTTGGTCTCTGAGCAACAGGCCAGACTGCCCTCATTATCACCATCCTGCAAGCAGGGGCGTACATAGAGTTCACAGGGCACCATAGCAAAAGTTCTATTTGGGCTCCAACACCTCTAATAATATAGATATATATATTTTTTTTACTGACATGGAGATGTATATCTCCGTTAGCATTTAGTTCTGCTGAGCCCAACCATGTATATATTATATTATATGTCTGGTATCTGATAAAGGTTATTCCTCAAATAAGTTATCCCCTATCAGTATGTCTTTGGAGTGTGGGAGGAAACCAGAGAACCTGGAGGAAACCCACACAAACACGTGGAGAACATACAAACTCCTTGCAGATGTTGTCCTTGGTGGGATTTGAACCCTGGACCCCTGGACTGAGCCACCACACAGTACTAACCACTGAACTACCATACAGTGCTGACCAATGAGCCACCGTGCTGGCCTTAGTATAAACTTTCCAGACTGAACAGAAAGCATACACAAATAGTCAATGAAAATGTTACCCCATGATTGGCCAAAATAATGGAAGTTGGGCACCTGCCCGTTGGGTATGGACAGCAATAGTGTTGGGCACTGGACAGAAGCGCACCTGCTGCGAGGGTAGAGGGTGCAGTTACCCCTGGCCCTGAGCTCAGTGTAGCCCACCGAGAGCTACACTACTGATAACAATATTGGTTGTTGTCAATTCCGTTCTTGGGCTCCCTCCGGTGGTTGTAAGTGGCATTTTTGCGAGTTCTGCTCTTGGGCTCCCTCCGGTGGTTTTAAGTGGTACTGCTGCTCCTTGGATTTCGTAGTCAGCAGCTGCTTCCACTGATTGTCTTTCTGGCTCGGCTATTTAGCCTGGTTTTATCCTTCAGCCAGTGCCAGTTGTCAATGGTTCCTGGTTGGATTCACATCTCTGCTTGGATTTCCCTGATATTCTGACCAGTTCAGCAAAGATAAGTCCTTGCTTTGTTCTTTTGCAGTCCACTTGTTGTGGACTTAATCTTTCTGCACTTTCTATGTTTTTTCTAGTCCAGCTTGTCAGTATGGATTTATTCAGTTAAGCTGGAAGCTCTGGGAAGCAGATTTACCCTCCACACCTTTAGTCAGGTGTGGAGATTTTTGTTAACTCTGTGGTGGATTTTTCTAGTTTTTAATACTGACCGCACAGTATTCTTTCCTGTTCTATTTATCTAGTTAGACTGGCCTCCTTTGCTACATCCTGGTTTCATTCTGCACATGTCATTTCCCTCTCCACTCACAGTCAATATTTGTGGGGGCTGTCCTATCCTTTGGGGATTTTCTCTGAGGCAAGATAGCTTTCCTGTTTCTATCTTTAGGGGTAGTTAGTCCTCCGGCTGTGATGAGGTCTCTAGGGAGTTACAGGAACATCCCACGGCTACTTCTAGTGTTGTGTTAAGCTCAGGAACTGCGGTCAGTACAGGTACCACCTCCTCCAGAGCACGTTCCATGTTGCTCCTAAACCACCAGCTCATAACAGTACAACTGGCCAAAAATGAATTAAATGCATCTCAAAAGAAGGAAAAGGAAGTTCTGAGCCATTTTTTTTTCTGCAGTCTGTTTTGTCTTTTTTTTCCTCTTAATCTCTGGGTGGTTCAGGATTTTGGCGCTGGCATGGATGTTCAGGGTTTGTTTTCTCGTGTGGATCAACTTGCTGCAAGAGTACAGAGTATCCAAGATTATGTTGTCCAGACTCCGGCTTTAGAGCCTAGAATTCCAACCCCTGATTTGTTTTTTGGGGACAGATCCAAGTTTTTGAACTTTAAAAATAACTGGAAATTGTTTTTTGCCTTGAAACCCCGTTCCTCTGGTGATTCCATTCAGCAGGTTAAAATTGTCATCTTTCTGCTGCGTGGTGACCCTCAGGACTGGGCATTCTCCCTTGAATCAGGGGATCCAGCATTGCTTAATGTAGACGTATTTTTTCAAGCGCTCGGATTATTGTATGACGAACCTAATTCTGTGGATCATGCAGAAAAGACCTTGTTGGCCCAGTGTCAGGGTCAGGAAGCGGCAGAAGTATACTGCCAGAAATTTAGAAAATGGTCTGAGCTCACTAAATGGAATGAGGAGGCTCTGGCAGCAATTTTCAGAAAGGGTCTTTCTGAAGCCCTTAAAGATGTTATGGTGGGGTTCCCCACGCCTGCTGGTTTGAGCGAATCTATGTCTCTAGCCATTCAGATTGATCAGCGCCTGCGCGAGCGCAAAGTTGTGCACAATATGGCAGTGTCCTCTGAGCAGAGTCCTGAGCCTATGCAATGTGATAGGATTTTGACTAGAGCAGAACGGCAGGGATTCAGACGCCAGAATAGGCTGTGTTTTTACTGTGGTGATTCTGCTCATGTTATTTCTGATTGCCCTAAGCGTACTAAGAGGGTCGCTAGGTCTGTTACCATCAGTACTGTACAGCCTAAATTTCTCTTATCTGTGACCTTGATTTGCTCATTATCGTCCTTTTCTGTCATGGCATTTGTGGATTCAGGCGTTGCCCTGAACTTGATGGACTTGGAATTCGCCAGGCGCTGTGGTTTTTCCTTGCAGCCTTTGCAGAGCCCTATTCCTTTGAGGGGCATTGATGCTACGCCGTTGGCCAAGGATAAACCTCAGTATTGGACTCAGCTGACCATGTGCATGGCTCCAGCACATCAGGAAGATTGCCGTTTTCTGGTGTTGCATAATTTGCATGATGTTGTTGTACTGGGTTTTCCATGGTTACAGGGACATAATCCTGTGCTGGATTGGAAATCTATGTCTGTGACTAGTTGGGGTTGTCAAGGGGTACATAGTGACGTTCCTTTGATGTCAATTTCCTCTTCCCCCTCTTCAGAAGTTCCTGAGTTTTTGTCGGATTTCCAGGATGTATTTGATGAGCCCAAGTCCAGTTCCCTGTTATGACCCCAATGGCAGAGGGTCTCAGGAATAATGCTAAGTCAGTAAATACAGAAAACCAGCTCATAGGGCAGTGGTAACTGGGCTGACCATATAACTAATCCTAGCACCACAAATACCAGCAGCCGGGGAACGTTCCTACGTTGATCCTAGACGTCTCGCGCCAGCCAGAGAGCTAACTACCCCTAGAAGGGAAAAGAAAGACCTTTCTTGCCTCCAGAGGAAATACCCCAAAAAGTTGGATAGAAGCCCCCCACAAATAATAACGGTGAGGTAAGAGGAAAAGACAAACATAAGAATGAGCTAGGAATTTAGCAAAGAGAGGCTCACTAGCTAATAGCAGAATATAGAAAGATAACTTATATGGTCAGCAAAAAATCCTATCAAAAATATCCACACTGGAAATTCAAGAACCCCCGAACCGTCTAACGGCCCGGGGGGAGAACACCAGCCCCTTAGAGCTTCCAGCAAGGTCAGGAATCACATTTAGTACAAGCTGGACAAAAATGATAGCAAACAAATAACCCAAAAAACAAAGAAGCAAGACTTAGCTTAATTTAGCACGAACCAGGACCAGCAAACAGGAGCAAACAGAATGTGTCTGATAACACCGATGCCAGGCACTGGACTAAGGTTCCAGGAGGTTTATATAGCAACACCCCTGAAGTAACGACCCAGCTGGGTGCAAACAGAGGGAAGGAAATCCCAGAGTCATATCACTAGTAACCACTAGAGGGAGCCAAAAAAGTCTAATTCACAACAGTTCCCTTCCTCCACATAGGGACTGTGATTGTGCTATTAACTTGATTCCTGGCTGTAAGTTCCCTAAGGGCCGACTTTTCTGTCTGTGCCAGAGCATGCCGCTATGCGGAGTTATGTTAAGGAGTCTTTAGAGAAGGGGCATATTCGGCCGTCTTCGTCACCATTGGGAGCGGGATTCTTTTTTGTTGCCAAGAAGGATGGCTCCTTGAGACCCTGTATTGATTATCGCCTTCTTAATAAGATCACGGTCAAATTCCAATACCCTTTACCTTTGCTTTCTGATTTGTTTGCTCGGATCAAGGGGGCTAGTTGGTTTACTAAGATTGACCTTCGAGGGGCATATAATCTTGTTCGTATTAAACAGGGTGACGAATGGAAAACTGCATTTAATATGCCCGAAGGCCATTTTGAATACCTTGTGATGCCTTTCGGGCTCTCTAATGCTCCTTCTGTATTTCAGTCCATGCATGATATTTTCCGCAATTATCTTGATAAATTCTTGATTGTGTATTTGGATGATATTTTGATTTTTTCCGATGATTGGGAGTCTCATGTGAAGCAGGTCAGGATGGTATTCCAGATCCTTCGTGATAATGCTTTATTTGTGAAGGGGTCTAAGTGCCTATTTGGAGTTCAGAAGGTCTCTTTTTTGGGTTTTATTTTTTCTCCCTTGTCTATAGAAATGGATCCTGTTAAGGTCCAAGCCATTCATGACTGGATTCAACCCACATCTGTGAAGAGTCTTCAGAAATTTTTGGGCTTTGCTAATTTTTATCGCCGTTTCATTGCCAACTTTTCCAGTGTGGTTAAGCCCCTGATCGATTTGACGAAGAAAGGCGCTGATGTGACGAATTGGTCCTCTGCGGCTGTTGAGGCCTTTCAGGAGCTTAAACGCCGATTTACTTCTGCCCCTGTGTTGCGTCAGCCGGATGTTTCTCTTCCTTTTCAGGTTGAGGTTGACGCTTCTGACATTGGGGCAGGGGCCGTTTTGTCTCAGAGGAGTTCTGATGGTTCTTTGATGAAACCGTGTGCCTTTTTTTCCAGAAAGTTTTCGCCTGCGGAGCGCAATTATGATGTCGGCAATCGGGAGTTGTTGGCCATGAAGTGGGCATTTGAGGAGTGGCGACATTGGCTTGAGGGAGCCAAGCACCGCGTTTTGGTCTTGACCGATCATTAGAATCTGATTTACCTCGAGTCGGCCAAGCGGCTGAACCCTAGACAGGCTCGATGGTCCCTGTTTTTCTCCCGTTTTCATTTTGTGGTCTCGTATCTTCCGGGATCTAAGAATGTTAAGACTGATGCCCTCTCTAGGAGTTTTTTGCCTGATTCTCCTGGAGTCCTTGAGCCGGTTGGCATTCTTAAGGAAGGGGTGATTCTTTCTGCCATCTCCCCTGATTTACGGCGGGTGCTTCAGGAATTTCAGGCTAATAAACCTGACCGCTGTCCTGTGGGGAAGCTGTTTGTTCCTGATAGATGGACAAGTAAGGTAATTTCTGAGGTTCATTGTTCGGTGTTGGCTGGTCATCCTGGGATTTTTGGTACCAGAGATTTGGTGGCTAGGTCCTTTTGGTGGCCTTCCTTGTCACGGGATGTGCGTTCTTTTGTGCAGTCCTGTGGGACTTGTGCCCAGGCCAAGCCTTGCTGTTCCCGCGCTAGTGGGTTGCTTTTGCCTTTGCCGGTCCCTGAGAGGCCCTGGACGCATATTTCCATGGATTTTATTTCGGATCTTCCTGTTTCCCAGAAGATGTCTGTTATCTGGGTGGTTTGTGACCGGTTCTCTAAAATGGTCCATTTGGTACCTTTGCCTAAATTGCCTTCCTCCTCTGACTTGGTTCCATTGTTTTTTCAGCATGTGGTTCGTTTGCATGGCATTCCGGAGAATATTGTGTCTGACAGAGGTTCCCAGTTTGTTTCTAGGTTTTGGCGGGCCTTTTGTGCTAGGATGGGCATTGATTTGTCTTTTTCTTCGGCATTTCATCCTCAGACAAATGGCCAAACTGAGCGAACTAATCAGACCTTGGAAACCTATTTGAGATGCTTTGTGCCTGCTGACCAGGATAATTGGGTGGCTTTCTTGCCGTTGGCCGAGTTTGCCCTTAATAATCGGGCTAGTTCGGCTACTTTGGTTTCGCCTTTCTTTTGTAATTTTGGTTTTCATCCTCGTTTTTCTTCGGGGCAAGTTGAGCCGTCTGATTGTCCTGGTGTGGATTCTGTAATGGACAGGTTACAGCAGATTTGGACTCATGTGGTAGACAATTTGACGTTGTCTCAGGAAAAGGCTCAACGTTTTGCTAACCGCCGTCGGTGTGTTGGTCCCCGGCTTCGGGTGGGGGATTTAGTCTGGTTATCTTCTCGTCATGTTCCTATGAAGGTTTCTTCCCCTAAGTTCAAGCCTCGGTTTATTGGTCCTTATAAGATTTCTGTGATTATCAATCCGGTATCTTTTCGTTTGGCCCTTCCAGCCTCTTTTGCCATCCATAATGTTTTCCATAGATCTTTGTTGCGGAGATATGTGGTGCCCGTTGTTCCCTCTGTTGATCCTCCTGCCCCGGTGTTGGTTGATGGGGAGTTGGAATATGTGGTGGAGAAAATTTTGGATTCTCGTTTTTCGAGGCGGAGGCTTCAGTATCTTGTCAAGTGGAGGGGTTATGGCCAGGAGGATAATTCTTGGGTTGTTGCCTCCGATGTCCATGCCGCCGATTTGGTTCGTGCTTTTCACTTGGCTCGTCCTGATCGGCCTGGGGGCTCTGGTGAAGGTTCGGTGACCCCTCCTCAAGGGGGGGGTACTGTTGTGAATTGTGAATTGGGCTCCCTCCAGTGGTTGTAAGTGGCATTTTTGCGAGTTCTGCTCTTGGGCTCCCTCCGGTGGTTTTAAGTGGTACTGCTGCTCCTTGGATTTCGTAAGTCAGCAGCTGCTTCCACTGATTGTCTTTCTGGCTCGGCTATTTAGCCTGGTTTTATCCTTCAGCCAGTGCCAGTTGTCAATGGTTCCTGGTTGGATTCACATCTCTGCTTGGATTTCCCTGATATTCTGACCAGTTCAGCAAAGATAAGTCCTTGCTTTGTTCTTTTGCAGTCCACTTGTTGTGGACTTAATCTTTCTGCACTTTCTATGTTTTTTCTAGTCCAGCTTGTCAGTATGGATTTATTCAGTTAAGCTGGAAGCTCTGGGAAGCAGATTTACCCTCCACACCTTTAGTCAGGTGTGGAGATTTTTGTAAACTCTGTGGTGGATTTTTCTAGTTTTTAATACTGACCGCACAGTATTCTTTCCTGTTCTATTTATCTAGTTAGACTGGCCTCCTTTGCTACATCCTGGTTTCATTCTGCGTATGTCATTTCCCTCTCCACTCACAGTCAATATTTGTGGGGGGCTGTCCTATCCTTTGGGGATTTTCTCTGAGGCAAGATAGCTTTCCTGTTTCTATCTTTAGGGGTAGTTAGTCCTCCGGCTGTGACGAGGTGTCTAGGGAGTGACAGGAACATCCCACGGCTACTTCTAGTGTTGTGTTAAGCTCAGGAACTGCAGTCAGTACAGGTACCACCTCCTCCAGAGCACGTTCCATGTTGCTCCTAAACCACCAGCTCATAACAATTGGTGTACGCAGCACGCCGGTACAGTTAGGCTCTATTGACGTGATCTGCTTGCACAACCCCTCTTCTTTTTGTAGACCACGGGGGCTTTAAGCCTGCAGTCTACAGAACTGGCTGAGATGCCGGCGTAGGATGTCAGATGTCTTGTGCGGGCGCCGGCAAGATGACAGCGTGTTGGTCAGGATAGTGGATTAGGTGAGTATATGATGTTTTTAATTTTGTTAAAAACCTGTGGTGTAACTCTGGGGGCATCATAGAGTAATGGAGGCCCCACTGATACATTGTGGGGACTACTGTGGGAGCCACTTACAGTATACATACAGCATGGGAGTCAATGTTAGGACCATTATACAGAGTATGAGCAAACAGTGTTGGCGCTACTGTGAGGCCATTATATAATTTCTAGGATAATTTGGGTCCATTATACAAACTGGAAGCAAATGTGGGGCCATTATTCAGTGTGGGAGCTAATGTGGGACCATTATACATTTTGTGGGGTAATTTGGGCCCATTATACAGCATGGGAGACAAAGTGGGGCCATTATACTGAGTACAACCCAACCTTATGTGGGGGCATAGGCATGTATATGCTATTTCTGGAAATGTACTATTTATGGTTGTGCAACTAAACAGAATGTAAATCTGCATTGAAGTGATGAGACCCCTATATACAGTACATCCAGCGGCCATGTATTGTTTCACAGAGCAGAGATGCTATAACATGATGATGATGGCAATCAATCATATATGTTTAATTGCCATGTGTAAAGTCAGAAGTAATCAGGCAACTTTCAACAGGCTTTGCTCAAGTCAACCTGTCTAGCAGAACCTAAACAAACACTAGCCGTCATTGCTTAATTGCTCCAAGGAGTGCTTGCTGGCCGGTGGAGCGAGTCTTTGGCAAGGGTGGTCAAACCCGTTTATCAGTAACATCGATCTGATGTCCTGGGCTCAGATTTTCACGACGCATTGCAACGTATTGCAAACGACGCTAGTGTGAAAGTAGCCTAAGATGCTTGGGAGACGGAAGCAAATGACTTTTCACATCTTTTGTTTTCTTATAGAGAGGTACACCATACCTCAATCTCTCCTTTGAATTTGTTTATAGGAAAAAAATAAGGGGGCATCATGATCTTATTATGGTCTGTTTGGAGAATAACCCTGAAACTCCAAGAGTCTCTAGGGTGGAGTATTTTATGACACTCAGGGAGAGAATGTAGAAACTGAGCAACCTGGCTCCAGAGAGTATGATCCAGGCCCAAACCAACCAGAAACATTGGTACGACAGATTGAGAGTCTACAAAGTGGGGCAGAAGATTTGGGTGTTGTATACCAACTTACAGGCTGCATAGGAGGGTCCCTACACTGTTGTCCAGTGTCTGAATGATGTTAACTATGTTCTGACCCTGGATGAACATACAAAGTGTCAGAAGGTCTTTCATGTTAATATGATCAAAGCTCATCATGAAAGAGAAGCCTGAGTCCTGCCGGCCTGCAGTCCGCCTGAGGAGAGGGAGGGTGACCTGGTGTTGATCTCAGTTACTGGGATACAGGTTAAGAGCATGATAACGTGAATGGTTAATCTCACCAAGGAGGTAGAGTGCTCACTTTGTATAACGAGTCATAAAATCGGTGAACTTTTATTTCAGGCTTAGGGTTATCAGGATTCCAAAGCCAAGGAAGGTTTATCTAAGGGAGTATAAAGATTGTCATTCCCGACACCTAGACCTGGTTATCAAAGAATGGGCAGATAGTTCTGTGTTACCCAAACTGGACATCCCCCATTCTATTTAGTATGAGGTTATACAAGAAAATGAACTATTAGCTCTAGCTTAGCTGCTAGCTTACAGACCTGTGTTTTCCAAATTAAAATGACTGGTAATCCTGAAAATCTGAGCCCAGGACATCAGATCCAGTTACTGATCAACGGATTTGACCACCCTTGCCAAAGACTCGCTCCACCGGCCAGCAAGCACTCCTTGGAGCAATTAAGCAATGAAGGCTAGTGTTTCTTTAGGTTCTGCTAAACAGGTTGACTTGAGCAAAGCCTGTTGAAAGTTGCCTGATTACTTCTGACTTTACACATGGCAATTAAACATATATGATTGATTGCCATCATCATCATGTTATAGCATCTCTGCTCTGTGAAACAATACATGGCCGCTGGATGTACTGTATATAGGGGTCTCATCACTTCAATGCAGATTTACATTCTGTTTAGTTGCACAACCATGAATAGTACATTTCCAGAAATAGCATATACATACCTATGCCACCACATAAGGTTGGGTTGTACACAGTATAATGGCCCCACTTTGTCTCCCATGCTGTATAATGGGCCCAAATTACCCCACAAAATGTGGGAAAAAGCGTGGGAAAAATTCCCAGGCTCGAGTTCATATGAGGACATCCAGCAGAGGGCTCATCACCGCGACTCAAGGTAACTACAGGACATTCCCCTGCATTCCATTCATTCACCAAGTTTTACAGACAGGAGTGACTGCATTAGCAGAGCTCCTGGGTGTAAAATTATTTAACCCCTTCAGATGGATTTACATCTGACGTGACCTGAACGACGGAAAGTATGGGATATTGTTGTTTTATTATTTTTCCTTTTTTACAGAACGAGGGTCTTCAGGTGGATTAAGAGTATAATAAAATATTAAAACACCCTGTGTCTTTATTTCATTAAAGTACTTTGCAATAATGTGTGTGTGTTTTATTAACCATTTTGTACTATTGGATTAATAATGGATAGGTGTCATAATTGACGCCTCTCCATTATTAACCTGGCTTAATGTCACCTTACAATAGCAAGGTGACATTAACCCTTCATTACCCCATATCCCACCGCTACACGGGAGTGGGAAGAGAGTGGCCAAGTGCCAGAATAGGCGCATCTTCCAGATGTGCCTTTTCTGGGGTGGCTGGGGGCAGATGTTTTTAGCCAGGGGGCCAATAACCATGGATCCTCTCTAGGCTATTAATATCTGCCCTCAGTCACTGGCTTTACCACTCTGGCGGAAAAAATTGCGCGGGAGCCCACGCCAATTTTTTACGCGATTTAACCCTTTAATTTAATAGCTAGAGGGCCCAAATTTTGCACATACACACTACTAACATTAGTAGTGTGGAATATGCAAAAAAAAAAAAAGGGATATGAGATGGTTTACTGTATGTAAACCATGTCTCATATCATGTCGGGTTTGGGAAGGAGATAGCAAAAGCCGTCAATTGAATTACCGGCTGTTATGCTATCTAGCGCTGAATTAAATATAAATATATATATATATATATATATGTGTGTGTCTCACTGACATATATACACCTATTCTATGTGTAGACATTTATTCTACCTATTCTATTCTATTCTGTCAGTGTGATTTTACTGTACACCGCACTGAATTACCGGCTTTTCTCTATAACACCAGTGCGTATTTCTCGCAAGTCACACACATGGTCCGTGTGTAATCCGTATTTTTCTCGCCCCCATAGACTTTCATTGGTGATTTTTTTTGCGCAATACGGTGACAAACGCAGCATGCTGCGATTTTCTATGGCCGTACAAGACCGTATAATACGGATCAGTAAAATACAGCAGATAGGAGCTGGGCCATAGAGAATCATTGTACCGTATGCAATCTGTATTTTCTGCACCTCTCATACGTCCGTAAAACTTGCTAGTGTGACGCCGGCCTTAGTCAGAGACTGGGACCTTCCTAAACATTCTGCAGAACTTTTAGGCTGTAGACTAAAGGAAAAAAAAACCTGATAGCTCCTCGTATCTGTTTTTCATGGTACAGAAGCAGAGAAAAATAATTCCTTCCATACTTTTCTCAAGACGGTGCTCTAGTGTATTGCAGTGATGTTCCTGGGCTGATTGAAAAATTTTACATTGAGAACAATGTGAGCGAGTGGAGACTCTTTATTGATTCATCAACAAAAAAGTTTGAAAGCTGTGCTACTGCATAATGGTAGCGAGTATGCTTCAGTGTCTGTAGGGCATTCTGTGCAATTGAAGGAAAGCTATGAGACTTTAGACTTTATTCTCAAGAAACTTAACTACGAAGAGCAAGGATGGTCAATATGTGGTGATCTGAAACTTCTCGCTTTGCTCCTTTTTTTTTTTTTTTAACCAAATATTTTTTATTGTGCAAAAGATATACAACAATATCCAATCAAGTAACAAGGTACATCAGTGTTTTTTTATTTTAAAAGAAACAAACCCACCCACCCCCCTCCCCCCTTAACTACCAACTCCATCCATACAATACTCTTGGAAAGAAAAGATTAAACAATACATATATATTTATTATTAGCATCATTTTACCACCGCCCTTCAGTTATTCCCATCCAGCCATGGCTGCCACAGCTTTTGAAAAAATCCCATCTTATTCCTCTTATTATATATGCTTTTTTCGAGCTGGACAATATGATTCGCTTGTGCGATAAACTCCCGTCTAGTAGGAGGTTCCTCCCTGTTCCAATACCTTGCGATCACCTTTCTCGCAATGAACAACAGTCTAGCAATTGCCATTTTGGCAGTTTCGTCGGTCATGATTTCCTCCACGTACCCAAGTACACACACCACCGGATCCCTAGGAATCGAACACCCATAAATCACCCCTATCTGGTTCAGCACGACAACCCAGTATGCGAACAATCTGGGACACAGCCACATCATGTGCAGTATACCAGCCTGAGACTGGGAACACCTAGGGCACCCAGAGTCGCCTCTGATCCCAGCTTTAAACAACATATCAGGTGTCCTGTAGGCCCTATTTATCACATATAGTTGCGACAGTCTCCCAGGCTCACTCATCGACAGCTTAGGTATGTATTCCAGTATAGACTCCCACCTATCATCGTCTATTTGCCCCAGTTCCTCCTCCCATTTCCCTCTGGCCTTAATAGGGTAATCCATTAGAAAGGTATATAATAAATCGCCATATACTTCGGATATTGCCCCTTTCGTTCCGTTGTTATTTAATATAAAATCTAACATTAGATCCTTCTGAATCACTATAGACCCTCTCTTTTTTTGTGCCTGAAATGCGTGCTGAACCCGTCTATATTGATACAACTTTAAGCCCGGGAAATGAAATTCCTGCTGCAGCGTATCAAAAGATTTAAGATTCCCACTGTGAATCAACTGACCTATCAATCCAATGCCTTTTTCCCTCCACTCTCCCATTCCTTCCATATGATTAAATTCTTGAAAAGAGGTTATCCGAAATAGGCGAAAACTCAGTGAATTTCACAACCCCCCTTATACCTTTAATCGTCTGCCATACCTTATGAATTAAATTTATGGTGTGAAAACAAGTTCCCAGCTTCTTAAATATGCCTGCTTCTAAACCCTGACCCAAGGGCCACCTGCCAATAATATGTACCAGGCTACTATGTCCCTGACCTTTCTCAAGTCCTTCCCCCCAACCCCTAAGATGTTGGCTTTGCGCAGATAAAAAGTATAACCAGGGATTAGGCAGGGCAAGTCCCCCTTCATCTTTAGGTCGCTGCAGTATCTCCTGCCTAATTCTAGGGTTCTTCCCACCCCACACCAATTCCCCAAATAATGATCTTAGTTTACGAAATCTGGTCAGAGGGATCCACACCGGAGAGTTATGCAAAATATACAAAATCTGTGGCATCACCACCATCTTAAGAAGGTTTACTCTACCCACCACCGACAAATGTAGCTTATTCCAAGCTGTGATTTTGGCGCGTAGTTTGTTTATTAAAGGCTCAAGATTAAGTTCCTCAAATCTAGTTAAGGGAAGAGAGACCTGAATCCCCAGGTATTTAAATTGCGTCACCACCCTTAATTTCGTATTCTGCTCCACCTCCCCCGTACATTCCACTTCTCTATCCACCTGCATAACACTTGATTTATCCCAGTTGATAATCAATCCAGAAATTTGCCCAAATCCTTCAATTAATGCAATCACATTTCTTAAAGTCTCCCCAGGATCCTCAAGAAAGAGCAAAATATCATCGGCATATAGAGCAATTTTCTCCTCCATTTTCCCATACACAAACCCCTTTACCAATTGAGACCTTCTGATAGCCGCTGCCAGTGGTTCCACTGCCAGAGCAAACAGCAACGGGGACAACAGGCACCCCTGCCGCGTACCCCGAAAGAGCCGGAAGCTCTCCGACCGTACGTTGTTCACCCTAAGTTTAGCCACTGGAGAGGAGTATAGGAGTCTCACCCATGACACAAAAACTGGCCCAAACCCAAAGCGGCCCAGAACCGACCACAGGTATTGCCATTCTATACTATCGAAGGCTTTATGTGCGTTGAGGGAAACTACCACCCTCCTACCAGCATTCTCCGCCGGTATCTGCATATTAAGGAATAGCCTTCTCAAGTTGATGGCGGTGGATTTACCAGGCATAAAGCCGGATTGGTCCGAATGAACCACCTTTTCTATCACCTGAGTCAGTCTGTTCGCCAAGGCCTTAGCCAAAATCTTAACATCTGTTGTCAGGAGTGATATCGTATATATCCAAGAAAAGGGAAGTACCACTCGAATATGTCAAATAGAAATACTTTATTGATATGTTTTAATTAAAAGGGGAACAAAAATAATAACATGTATATACGATACTCAAGAACAAGAGGACAAGGCAAGGTAACCAAAGCAATCCAGTACACAGAAGATATAATTATACATCCAGAGTGATGATATAAAAGTTAAATACACTGTATCCACCAGCAGGTGTCACTAGATCTCACATAAGGGTATACCCATAATTCAATAACAAGGTAGAAACTTCTCGTAAAGAAGGAAAGTGTTCGTGCATATATTTGCTACATCAGGTAAATATAAAGTGTCGCTGCATGTGTAAACAAGGAGTTATAGAAAGTTAAATAAATGAACTCCTAGGCAGAATAAAGTGTCTGTGCATATGCAGGTCTAAGGGTCAGATAAGCCAATGCAGAGATCCTATAAAAGTATAACATAGCGGCAGAATTGTAATGTATAAATACCTGCTGGGAGGTGGATTGCAGTGGATGGGGAAACCCCGACGCGCGTTTCGCAACGTAGCTTCTTCCTGGGGGTCGTGGTAATGTGGGGGACAGATTGGGGGCCTTATATGTGCGGCGGTTGTCATGGCGCTGGCGTCCATCGTGCCCAAAGCAGGAAGCGGCAGGTCCGGCGTCCCACGTCACCTCATCCCGCCCCACTCCGACGCGTCAGAGAGGTGAAGGAGGAAGCGACGCTTGGGACACGTTACCACGGCAACCCGCAAGGGCCGACGAGCGCAAGCGCACCACGCTGCAATAAAGAAGCACAGAAGTGCTGGCAAATGGTGTACTGAAGAATAGAGTGTAGCAGTGTGACAGAGGTTGCACTAGAACTAGTGTGAGTATGACATGTGACAAGGTAATATACAGATAATGATGCGCTTCCTATGGCATTGACTACAAGGGAATAAAGTGCGATATAGTGTGCAAAGTAGTGCAGACAATTACTCTAGAGCTTGGGGAAAGCATGAAATATGGTAAAGTGATATACATAATAATACAAATCCCATGGCACTAAATACGAGGGGATAAAGTGCAGTATTGAGTGCAATATAATAAATAAGCATAAAAAAAGTTTTTTAAAATAGATTATACTAAAACAAGTGTAAATGACCAAATAAAATGTAGAAAAAACTGTAGTTCAAAATGAAAAAATAGAATAAAAAAATTATTATAAAATAATAATAATATAATAATGAGTGTGATACAATATGCACAGTACGCAAGTAAAAAAGAAGGTGAGGGTAGATTGCACCAGGTAGGATGAAAAAATGAAATATAATTACATATAGATGAAATATGCAGAGAATATGAACAAAATATAGTGTAATAAATACATATATTAAGAGTGAAATACAAATACATGGTGAAAAAACTATAAATAAACGAAAAAGAATAAAACAGAATGCAAAAAATAAATAAGAAAGAAAACACTAGAATAAAAATAATTATATAAAAAATATATGTTAATATTTTCTATTTCCTTGTAGATAGAGCCATCATTTGAATTCTTCCTCTGAAAAATTAGACAGATAACGAAGCTTGCAAGAAGAAGGTGAGGTAAGTAGCAGCATTAAATGGTATCCCGATCACATGTCATGAATAAAAACTATAAGAAAGGACAACAAAAAAAGTTAGCAACACAAATAAGGGATAAAATAGCAGGTTAAAAAGTGACATACAGCATACTTTTGTACGTGTATTCACAATATAAATAAAAACATATAAAATATTAATGGAAAGTCGATAAGCACTAGAAACTTATTCAAAATAGAATCATATTAAAGAAAAGAGGCAAAGCTCATAACTTCATTAAGGCCGCCAGGTTGAAGTGAGCCTATCCTGGAGATCCATTTAGTTTCAAGTTGGGCCAGTCTGGTTTTATAATTCCCACCCCTAGAATCCTTCAAGATTCTATCAATGCCAATTACCCTCAACATGCTGGGGTCGCATTTATGAGCAACCTTAAAATGTCGTGGTATTGGCTTGAGCAAGGTCATATCAGTCACTCCACACGCATTAGTAATATCGCAGACGTGTTCCCGAATTCTGACTTTCAGTTGTCTAGAGGTCATGCCTATGTAAATGAGATGACATGGGCAGGTGGCATAGTAGATTACACAATCCGTTGCACACGTAATGTTGTGGGTAATCCGAAAAACATTACCCTGTGTGTCTTTAAAATCCAAAGCCCTATCCATATTCCTACACGCCAGGCATTTCTTGCAGGGAAAGAAGCCCCATTTAGGTCCTCGGGTATTAAATGGGTTAGGTCCTGTAATACCTTTATACTGGCTGTGGACTAACAGGTCTTTCAAATTTCGTGATCTCCTGTAGGTAATCATCGGTGTTGCAGGGATATTCTTCGCTAGGACAGGATCACTCATGATAATTGGCCAAAATTTGGCAAGTGCCTGCCTCATGGGTTGCCATTTTTCATTGTAATCAGAGATAAATCTTACCACTGGTGGTGCATTGGGGGCATTCCTTTGTTTACATTTCAACAACTCACATCTTGACTTTTTATTGGCCTTAGACCAGCCCTGTCGAATAGTCCTATCCGAGTATCCCCTCTGTGAAAAGCGTTGTGCCAGTTCAAGGGATTGGGTTTTAAATGAAGTTTCCGTTGAGCAAATCCTCCTACATCTTAGAAACTGCCCATATGGAATGCTATCTTTCAGGGGTCTTGGATGTGATGACTTGGCATGCAATACTGAATTCACAGATGTCTCTTTTCTGAATACTTCGGTATGGAGGAATCCATCTTCACCCTTAAAAATTTTTGTGTCCAAGAAGTCAATATGCGTTTGACTGTACTTGTGGGTCAGTTTAATATTCAATGTGTTGTTGTTCAACAGTTGAATGAATGAAATTAAATCCACCTCTGAACCCTGCCAAATGACGAAAATATCGTCTATAAATCGCACCCACGTGCATACCTTCTCAATCAACGGAATGGTATCAGTGAGAAAGATGGCGCGCTCCCATGACCCCATAAACAAGTTTGCGTATGAGGGCGCAAATGCAGCCCCCATAGCAGTTCCTTGCATTTGGAGGTAGAGGACTTCTTTAAACATGAAGTAATTGTGGGTGAGTGCATACTCCAGTAGTGTAATAAGGAATTCGATCATGTCGTTGTCGTTACTCGACATATGGAGAAAACCCCTGACTGCTTCAATCCCATCATTATGGCGGATTGACGTGTACAGTGACTCTACGTCGAGAGTCACCAACCACATATCAGTCTCAAGTGGAATATCCATTAATTTACGAAGTACATCGCCAGTGTCTTGAATATATGATGGGAGGTCTTCCACCATAGGTTTCAAATGAAAGTCAAGGAATTTATTGACCTGCTCACATAGTCCACCACCCCCTGAGACGATGGGCCGCCCAGGGGGATTAATGGTGGACTTATGCACCTTTGGTAGTAGATAAAGGCATGGTGTACGTGGTGTTTCTGGTACTAGTCCATCCATGATTTCTTTAGAGATATGTAATTATATTTCATTTTTTCATCCTACCTGGTGCAATCTACCCTCACCTTCTTTTTTACTTGCGTACTGTGCATATTGTATCACACTCATTATTATATTATTATTATTTTATAATAATTTTTTTATTCTATTTTTTCATTTTGAACTACAGTTTTTTCTACATTTTATTTGGTCATTTACACTTGTTTTAGTATAATCTATTTTAAAAAACTTTTTTTATGCTTATTTATTATATTGCACTCAATACTGCACTTTATCCCCTCGTATTTAGTGCCATGGGATTTGTATTATTATGTATATCACTTTACCATATTTCATGCTTTCCCCAAGCTCTAGAGTAATTGTCTGCACTACTTTGCACACTATATCGCACTTTATTCCCTTGTAGTCAATGCCATAGGAAGCGCATCATTATCTGTATATTACCTTGTCACATGTCATACTCACACTAGTTCTAGTGCAACCTCTGTCACACTGCTACACTCTATTCTTCAGTACACCATTTGCCAGCACTTCTGTGCTTCTTTATTGCAGCGTGGTGCGCTTGCGCTCGTCGGCCCTTGCGGGTTGCCGTGGTAACGTGTCCCAAGCGTCGCTTCCTCCTTCACCTCTCTGACGCGTCGGAGTGGGGCGGGATGAGGTGACGTGGGACGCCGGACCTGCCGCTTCCTGCTTTGGGCACGATGGACGCCAGCGCCATGACAACCGCCGCACATATAAGGCCCCCAATCTGTCCCCCACATTACCACGACCCCCAGGAAGAAGCTACGTTGCGAAACGCGCGTCGGGGTTTCCCCATCCACTGCAATCCACCTCCCAGCAGGTATTTATACATTACAATTCTGCCGCTATGTTATACTTTTATAGGATCTCTGCATTGGCTTATCTGACCCTTAGACCTGCATATGCACAGACACTTTATTCTGCCTAGGAGTTCATTTATTTAACTTTCTATAACTCCTTGTTTACACATGCAGCGACACTTTATATTTACCTGATGTAGCAAATATATGCACGAACACTTTCCTTCTTTACGAGAAGTTTCTACCTTGTTATTGAATTATGGGTATACCCTTATGTGAGATCTAGTGACACCTGCTGGTGGATACAGTGTATTTAACTTTTATATCATCACTCTGGATGTATAATTATATCTTCTGTGTACTGGATTGCTTTGGTTACCTTGCCTTGTCCTCTTGTTCTTGAGTATCGTATATACATGTTATTATTTTTGTTCCCCTTTTAATTAAAACATATCAATAAAGTATTTCTATTTGACATATTCGAGTGGTACTTCCCTTTTCTTGGATATATATTATATTTTGGTTGTACACCATATTTTATTTGTTGGTCTATATATTTGGGTAATTGATTGATTTTCTGTGTTTTCACAGTATTGCTTGACCATGGATGTTAAAGCTAGAGACCAGTTATGGCTCTCTAATATTGATACTATTTTCAAGGGTGAACATGTGCAAGGTATTGGTAATGATAATGGAAGCACTAATGAATTAAAAAACTCGTTTAAATTTCTTATAAAGAAAAGAGCACGTGTTTGGTGGAATAAGGCCTCTCTTGAAAATTATTTAATGAAGAGCCTGATACCACGGGGCCTGAGAGTCAGAATTCTACCCTCTTTTCCTGTAGAAGATGCTATTGTTCGTAATAGGTGGGAAGAAACGTGTACTGGTTGTTCAAGATCACTGATGGAAATTCTCATTGGTATAAATAAAAAGACTTTGGAAACCTTGGAGGTCGAGATTGAGGCACTCCAGGTGAAATTAACTAGTACTTTATCCCCCACTGAGATGGAGTCTTTTAGAAACGAGATCGACAAATTACTGACAGTCTGGGTTAAAGAGATCCAGGATACAAAGACAAAAAAATTTCAGCGGGATCTGAATGACTTTCAAACTAACAACGTTTATAGATGGCAACAACCATATACTTCTCAGAGGACCCCATCCAATTCATCACTTTCCTCTATCGAGAGTACCTCTGGACCTCATCCATTCAGAGGAAGTTCTGGTCATAAAAGTAAGCGTGGTGGTGGCCACAGATTTAGCCCATACCAATATAGGAATTTGAGATCATCAAATAAAGCCTCTAAGCTACAGGTAATAAACCTGTCTAATACCGAGCTGTCTAAGGATCAAATTGATGTTCTGAGTATGGGTCTAACATTTTCTCCTGTGGCGTCTTTTGACTATTTTACAGCCCTGAAAGATCTGCACCTCTTTGCGAGGAAGTTGGTCCTTACCAAGTTACACGACAAACCATCTACCCTGAATGAATGGTCTCCCCAGGAACAAGAAACCATTGCTATATTAGAAGAAATGAGTGGTGAAACTCCAACACCATCTACTGTGAGTAAATTTCCTACATTGAAACCAAAAAAATTTCCACCACTCAGTATTTACCCTGACATTGAGCTATTTGTACGCCTGGTTTCTGATGAATTCCGGCACATACCTGCTGGGATTCAACATGATAATCTAACGAGACAACAGAGGAAGGCCCTTAAAGAGTTAAGATCACTCAAGGACATCACAATCAAACCCTCAGACAAAGGGGGCAATGTTGTTTTGTGGCCTTCCCTAATGTATGAGAAGGAGGCATACAAACAACTAAATGACCCCAAGTGCTATAAGAGGTTGACCTTCAACCCTACCTCTGCTTATCAGAATCAATTGAGGGATTTGATAGAACAAGCCTTCTATAATGGCACTATCTCTAAAGAAATCATGGATGGACTAGTACCAGAAACACCACGTACACCATGCCTTTATCTACTACCAAAGGTGCATAAGTCCACCATTAATCCCCCTGGGCGGCCCATCGTCTCAGGGGGTGGTGGACTATGTGAGCAGGTCAATAAATTCCTTGACTTTCATTTGAAACCTATGGTGGAAGACCTCCCATCATATATTCAAGACACTGGCGATGTACTTCGTAAATTAATGGATATTCCACTTGAGACTGATATGTGGTTGGTGACTCTCGACGTAGAGTCACTGTACACGTCAATCCGCCATAATGATGGGATTGAAGCAGTCAGGGGTTTTCTCCATATGTCGAGTAACGACAACGACATGATCGAATTCCTTATTACACTACTGGAGTATGCACTCACCCACAATTACTTCATGTTTAAAGAAGTCCTCTACCTCCAAATGCAAGGAACTGCTATGGGGGCTGCATTTGCGCCCTCATACGCAAACTTGTTTATGGGGTCATGGGAGCGCGCCATCTTTCTCACTGATACCATTCCGTTGATTGAGAAGGTATGCACGTGGGTGCGATTTATAGACGATATTTTCGTCATTTGGCAGGGTTCAGAGGTGGATTTAATTTCATTCATTCAACTGTTGAACAACAACACATTGAATATTAAACTGACCCACAAGTACAGTCAAACGCATATTGACTTCTTGGACACAAAAATTTTTAAGGGTGAAGATGGATTCCTCCATACCGAAGTATTCAGAAAAGAGACATCTGTGAATTCAGTATTGCATGCCAAGTTATCACATCCAAGACCCCTGAAAGATAGCATTCCATATGGGCAGTTTCTAAGATGTAGGAGGATTTGCTCAACGGAAACTTCATTTAAAACCCAATCCCTTGAACTGGCACAACGCTTTTCACAGAGGGGATACTCGGATAGGACTATTCGACAGGGCTGGTCTAAGGCCAATAAAAAGTCAAGATGTGAGTTGTTGAAATGTAAACAAAGGAATGCCCCCAATGCACCACCAGTGGTAAGATTTATCTCTGATTACAATGAAAAATGGCAACCCATGAGGCAGGCACTTGCCAAATTTTGGCCAATTATCATGAGTGATCCTGTCCTAGCGAAGAATATCCCTGCAACACCGATGATTACCTACAGGAGATCACGAAATTTGAAAGACCTGTTAGTCCACAGCCAGTATAAAGGTATTACAGGACCTAACCCATTTAATACCCGAGGACCTAAATGGGGCTTCTTTCCCTGCAAGAAATGCCTGGCGTGTAGGAATATGGATAGGGCTTTGGATTTTAAAGACACACAGGGTAATGTTTTTCGGATTACCCACAACATTACGTGTGCAACGGATTGTGTAATCTACTATGCCACCTGCCCATGTCATCTCATTTACATAGGCATGACCTCTAGACAACTGAAAGTCAGAATTCGGGAACACGTCTGCGATATTACTAATGCGTGTGGAGTGACTGATATGACCTTGCTCAAGCCAATACCACGACATTTTAAGGTTGCTCATAAATGCGACCCCAGCATGTTGAGGGTAATTGGCATTGATAGAATCTTGAAGGATTCTAGGGGTGGGAATTATAAAACCAGACTGGCCCAACTTGAAACTAAATGGATCTCCAGGATAGGCTCACTTCAACCTGGCGGCCTTAATGAAGTTATGAGCTTTGCCTCTTTTCTTTAATATGATTCTATTTTGAATAAGTTTCTAGTGCTTATCGACTTTCCATTAATATTTTATATGTTTTTATTTATATTGTGAATACACGTACAAAAGTATGCTGTATGTCACTTTTTAACCTGCTATTTTATCCCTTATTTGTGTTGCTAACTTTTTTTGTTGTCCTTTCTTATAGTTTTTATTCATGACATGTGATCGGGATACCATTTAATGCTGCTACTTACCTCACCTTCTTCTTGCAAGCTTCGTTATCTGTCTAATTTTTCAGAGGAAGAATTCAAATGATGGCTCTATCTACAAGGAAATAGAAAATATTAACATATATTTTTTATATAATTATTTTTATTCTAGTGTTTTCTTTCTTATTTATTTTTTGCATTCTGTTTTATTCTTTTTCGTTTATTTATAGTTTTTTCACCATGTATTTGTATTTCACTCTTAATATATGTATTTATTACACTATATTTTGTTCATATTCTCTGCATATTTCATCTATATGTAATTATATTTCATTTTTTCATCCTACCTGGTGCAATCTACCCTCACCTTCTTTTTTACTTGCGTACTGTGCATATTGTATCACACTCATTATTATATTATTATTATTTTATAATAATTTTTTTATTCTATTTTTTCATTTTGAACTACAGTTTTTTCTACATTTTATTTGGTCATTTACACTTGTTTTAGTATAATCTATTTTAAAAAACTTTTTTTATGCTTATTTATTATATTGCACTCAATACTGCACTTTATCCCCTCGTATTTAGTGCCATGGGATTTGTATTATTATGTATATCACTTTACCATATTTCATGCTTTCCCCAAGCTCTAGAGTAATTGTCTGCACTACTTTGCACACTATATCGCACTTTATTCCCTTGTAGTCAATGCCATAGGAAGCGCATCATTATCTGTATATTACCTTGTCACATGTCATACTCACACTAGTTCTAGTGCAACCTCTGTCACACTGCTACACTCTATTCTTCAGTACACCATTTGCCAGCACTTCTGTGCTTCTTTATTGCAGCGTGGTGCGCTTGCGCTCGTCGGCCCTTGCGGGTTGCCGTGGTAACGTGTCCCAAGCGTCGCTTCCTCCTTCACCTCTCTGACACGTCGGAGTGGGGCGGGATGAGGTGACGTGGGACGCCGGACCTGCCGCTTCCTGCTTTGGGCACGATGGACGCCAGCGCCATGACAACCGCCGCACATATAAGGCCCCCAATCTGTCCCCCACATTACCACGACCCCCAGGAAGAAGCTACGTTGCGAAACGCGCGTCGGGGTTTCCCCATCCACTGCAATCCACCTCCCAGCAGGTATTTATACATTACAATTCTGCCGCTATGTTATACTTTTATAGGATCTCTGCATTGGCTTATCTGACCCTTAGACCTGCATATGCACAGACACTTTATTCTGCCTAGGAGTTCATTTATTTAACTTTCTATAACTCCTTGTTTACACATGCAGCGACACTTTATATTTACCTGATGTAGCAAATATATGCACGAACACTTTCCTTCTTTACGAGAAGTTTCTACCTTGTTATTGAATTATGGGTATACCCTTATGTGAGATCTAGTGACACCTGCTGGTGGATACAGTGTATTTAACTTTTATATCATCACTCTGGATGTATAATTATATCTTCTGTGTACTGGATTGCTTTGGTTACCTTGCCTTGTCCTCTTGTTCTTGAGTATCGTATATACATGTTATTATTTTTGTTCCCCTTTTAATTAAAACATATCAATAAAGTATTTCTATTTGACATATTCGAGTGGTACTTCCCTTTTCTTGGATATATATTATATTTTGGTTGTACACCATATTTTATTTGTTGGTCTATATATTTGGGTAACAGGAGTGATATCGGTCTGTATGACTCCGGCAACCGTGGGTTTTTATCAGGTTTAGGAATGACCACAATAGTGGCCTCCCTCATGGAAGCGGGCAATATTCCCCTCTCCAGTGACTCCTCAAACACCCCCAACAATCTGGTCAACAACTCTTCAGAAAGGACATCATAGATCTCAACAGGGACGCCGTCAGCCCCCGGAGCCTTCCCCCCCGCCATTGACCTCAAGGCACCCTCCAGCTCCTCCACCGTAAGCGGCCTATCTAACGAAACTCTATCCTCAGCTTCCAGCCTAGGTAAATTTGCCTCCTCTAGAAATCTATTAATTTCATCTTCCCTTTGCCCCGTGTGCGATGCATATAATTTACTATAAAATCCCTTAAACCCTTCCAAGATTTGGGCCCCCTGTGTTACAATATTACCATTTTCTAATTCCAGAGCGTGTACATGTGTCGAGTCCCTCTGAGCAGATGTTATCACCGACAGTAGGTGACCTACTTTCTCCCCTTCCGCATAAAAGGCCTCTCTTTGGAAAGCTCTTGCTCTTTGCGTAAATGTAGTTTATTAGCCTCCTCCTGAGCCAACTTCATACGGTTCATGGTGTCCTGAGTGCGCACATTACTCAATGCAGCCTCCGCTGCCTTCAATTCCTCCAAAATGATTTTGTCAGACTCCCTTGTTTTTGTTTTATGCCTAATAATCTCTTTAGATAGTATTCCCCTCAAATAAGCTTTCATGGTGTCCCATACCACATGCTTCGCTGCACTACCATCATTAAATTTAAAAAATTCCCCTATCTCTTCCCCGATCTTTCCCATGTCAAGAATTTTTAACCAGAAAGGGTTAATTTTCCACCCCAATTTAACCGCCTCCCCGGGGCCTTCAATTTGCAGTGTCACTACCAATGGACTATGATCCGATAATATTCTGGGCATATAGTCTATCTCCTGTACCATCCTATCCATTCCTTCATTACCCAGGGCCAAATCAATACGGGATAGAGAGCCATATGTCGCCGAGTAACAGGAGAAACAGTATGTATCCTTATTACGAACTCTCCACAAGTCCCTCCACGCCACCTCTTTTAAATAGCTACCAAATGCTGTTAAATTCCCCTCCTTCCTCAACATAGCATGTTGCCCCCTATCCCAGTGATCATCAATAATATTGTTCATGTCTCCCATTATGAGTAACGGAACTCCTCCCCACCTGCCAGATAAATTTAGGATTTCCTGTAGTTTTTTCCCCGAGTACGGTGGAGGAATATACACCGACACTACACACAACAGCTTAGCATATATCTTACACACAAGGAATACATACTGTCCATCACTATCTATTACCACCTCTACCTCCTCGAACGGTACGCTTGTATGTACAAGTATTGACACTCCTCTAGCATAGGCCGAGAATGTCGCATGATATGCCTTTCTCACCCATCTTTTCTGCAATAAACCCATCTTTTCTTTTACTAAATGAGTCTCTTGAAGGCATATCAGCGAGGGTCTCTGCCTCAAACTATATTGCAAGATAGCATTACGTTTGGTATCATTCGATAGACCCCTAATGTTCCAGCTCAAGATTTTTACTTTATCCCCCATCATTTTGTATAATGGTAAAACTGCTCAGCTTCCCTCCGTTGGTCTCCTTTATCCCCCCAACCTGGGCCCACCTACCCAAAACACCCTCCCAAATCTTCATAATACAAAACAGAACCCTAACCTTACCCTTCCCGTCCCTCAATAACTTCCTCCCCCAAAACCCCCCAAAACTTTTTACCAATCAAGAAAAAGTCTCCTACTCCCTCTCTGTATGAGAAAGGGGAACGCGCTATCACAGTCTCAACAGTGGCTCAATAGCCAACTCCAACTCCCAATGGGTTTAACCCTCTCCTTCAGTCGTTCCTCCCTCCGCCCTTTAAAAACAGAATATATAAACAGTTGCGCCGCCGAACACAACTTCAACGCACAGGAACCACATATCAGAATCCTCTAGTAATAAACCAGAATAAATCAACAACTCGATTTTCTTCCCCTCCCACAACTATCACAACAGCCTGAAGTTCACGTCTGATGTTCCTCAGCGGGTCTTTTCTGCTCCAATACGTTTAGCATTCAAATCCAGCCAATGAGACACCTCCTCAGGATTTTGAAAAAAGTGGACCTTTTCCATGGCCACCACACGTAGTTTCGCCGGATACAGCATAGAATAAACCAGACCCAGTTCACGTAAGCGTCTTTTTGCCTCTCCAAACTTCATCCTGAGCTTCTGTACAACTGTGGAATAATCAGGGTATAGAGATATTCGGTTGCCATCAATAGTTAATTCCTCCATATTCCTGGCTTTCCTTAGCAAAATATCTCGGTCTCTGTAATTTAGGATTTTGGCTAGAAAGGTCCGTGGGGCGGAGCCAGGGGGCAGAGGTCCGGTCGGCACCCGGTGAGCTCTCTCCACTGCAAATAATTTAGTGAGACTGTCTCCTCCAACCTTAGTTTTCAGCCATGTCTCAATAAAGTCAGTGGGGTTGTTTCCTTCGGTCTTTTCGGGCACCCTTACAATTCTCAAATTATTCCTGCGCGAACGATTCTCCAAATCGTCAGTTTTAAGTTCCAACTCCGCAATGCGCTGGACATATTTTTTCTCTCTTTTTGCCAGTTCGGCAATTTGATCTTCTGCACCTCCCACACGTTCCTCCAGCATTTCAACTCTCCCTTCCATCTTGTGCATAGCCGAGCGAAAAGAGGTAACTTCCCCTTTAAGATCATCCACCTGGGCAGTTAGGGTTGTCAATGCAGTCTTACAGAATAGTACTGCAGAAAAAATATCTTTCAGGGTTGGCTCCCCAGCTCCCTCATCTCTCACAGACCCCATTTGTGCAGCATGTTCCTGGGTCAGATCATCCACCACATTCAGTGGAGCATTCCTCATAGTTGGTGCTGTTGTGGAAGCTCCGCTCACAATCCCCTCTGCCTGTGCCCCAGACCTCACATCCACCTGCTCCCCCATATCTGCCGCTCCTCCTGTTACCTCTCCACTGGCTCCCACCATCAGACGCTCTGAGTCCTCTGTTCTGGCGAACTGCTCCAGCCTGGCGATCACTTCAAGCCGTCTCTGGTATGCAGCATCAGCTCTTGCCGCCTCTTCCACAGCGCTGCCGGCGCCATCTTGGGAGTGCGTGCTGCCTGCCATCCCGACCTCCTTCTGCCTCTTACGGGTCATTCCTAGCCTTCCTCGCAGTGCAGCCGGTACCCTCCGCTCCTCGGATGTTCAGGAGCTCTCTCTCCGGTTTTTGGCATTCGGCGGCGCCTCTGAAATGTCCGGATCGCCGTTCGAGCAGCAGGGAGAGATCCGACCCACGTCTTCCTACATCTCCCGCTAGGCCACGCCCCCCTCTCTTTGCTCCTTGGGCAGCAAGAAAGATACACAAGGTACCCATTTGTTTCGTGTGAATGGGACTGCCAGGATAGGACTCATCACTGGAGCCAAAAAAGTTCGCCAACGAGACCATCTTTGCAACCTGGAGTCAAGAATATAGTTGCGGAAAGTTTAATTGATCCCACCAAAGTTCTTCTGCGACCACTCCATATTAAGCTTGGACTGATTAAGCTGATTGTGAAAACCCTACAGAAAGAAGAAGAGACTTTTAAGTACTTGTGTACCAAGTTTCAGGGATTGTCAGAAGCAAGACTGAAGGAAGGCATTTTTGTGGGTCTCAATATTCGGAAACTCATGAAGGGTGACGTGTTCGAAACAAAAATTAAACCTGTTAAGAAAATGGTTTGGGATTCTTTTAAAAAAGTAATGAAGAACTTTCTAGATAACAGCAAAAATCCAAAATTTAAGTCCATCGTGGAGAAGCTGTTGAAACAGTTCAAAGCCTTGGGTTATCTGATGAATCTGAAGTCACATTTTTTACATTCCCTTTGGATTACTTTTCCGAAAATCTTGGTGCAAGGAGAAAGATTTCATCAGGAGATGGAATAACAACAAAAAGGTATATGGAACGTGAACATGATGGGAGACTAAGGCTGGATGCTTCACAGAGAAGACCGAAAGGCCTTGTATAAGAGAAAAGGCATCAAGAGAAGCTTTGACGAGAAAAGGAAAATGCGCAAGAATTACTTTCTAATAAAGCTGCATAATGAAGGTTCAATACATTTTTATTTATAATACTGTGTACATTTTTGGCTATAATAAAGATTTTTCTGGTACATATTCCTTGTACATAATTTCACAAGTGGGTTGTGCGAAATCCATACATGACGGTTAAAAATAGATGTCTTTTTTAAAATCAGGACATAAGAAAACATAACAATGAGTCATTGGATTTGAAAAAAAATCATAAACCCAAATTTTGCCTCCCTGTGATATTGAATAGTTCATTTTTTTGTCCTGTTCGGGCAACATAGGACCATCTGCTCATCCTTTGCCAGACTTATTCTTGGGCTAGGTGCAGAAGAGCGTACTTTATGTCATCTGAGAAAATCTGATCAATTATGCTGCTCACACTGATAAGGGTTTGATCACACCGATTCCCTCGGATGAGAAGATGGAGAAAAAAAATTCTCCATCTTCTCCATTGTGTCCGTGCACGGAAATCGGACTGTACTCAGATGTCATCTAAGTGTTGTCCAATGTTTTCCCCAGACTCATTCATTTGCATGGCCGAGTGCGATCCAAATATCAGATCAAACTTGGGCATGCTGTCATTTTTTTTTCTCGGTCCGACAAAAAATTGAACATGTGCACAGTCCCATAGACTAACATTGGTCCGCCAGTAGTAGATGACTGGACGTGATGGACACTACTACATAGGTGAACTGGTTGAACGTAAAGTCATGTGTTATGTATTTGCGTTATGGGTGCTCTCTGTACATTTTGGGCTTCAGGGATTTTTTGGGGGGAGGACGATTGGAGAGTTTTACAGTTAAGAGTGATGATGTATGATTGGTTGTGATTGAGTGGTTGTTTCTGTTGTTGGTGCGTATGTTTTTATGATATATTGACTGTTATTATCAATAATACAATTATATGCCCTATTATTTCGATGATACTTGTTTGACAACAACTTACTGTTCAGCCGGCGATAAATCTTCTAAGCGCTTGTGAAATGTTCAACAATTTAACGCCAAAATAAATAAAATGAATAAAAAACATCAAATAATATCAAAAAATACTAAAATACATACCAAAATAAAGTCTTTAAAAAATAAAATAAAATTACATGTTCCATGGGACATCTGTAGAGTTTACTTTAGAGCTGTAGAGCGGCTTTTATGCTTTGGCTATGCGACAGAGTGAATTGGGTCTAAATATATAGTCAATTTGTGGTCATTTTTTTTTTTTAAAAAGGGATATTACATTTTTTTTCTGTGGCGGCCGCTGAAAAGAAAATTGAAAAATGGTGATACCAATATGACATCAGGTCAAGCTGCAAAAATGGTTGCCAAAATAGGAAAAAAAATGGCTATAGAGCATGAATCATGATAAAACATTGGGGCTCACTAGATGATTTGATTCACATAGGCCGTAACATATGGGCACAAGAGATGGATCTCCTGTTGTTCTAATCAACCAGAATTAAGGTTTAGGCTATGTTCACACTGGATGTTTTTGCTGCATTTTTTATGCTAATTTTCAGCTGTTTTTTACAGTACCAGCAAAGCCTCTGAAATTTCACTAATCTCATGCACACATTGGTTTTTTTTTGTCATCAGTATTTTGTGCTTTTACTTATTTTTTTGGACATAGGGCATGTCACTTCTTTCAGCGTTTATTCAGCGTTTTTCACCCATTGACTTGAATGGGTGGTAAAAAAAATCCTAGAAAAAATGCACCCAAAATGCAGGTATTAGGTTTTGCTGCTTTTCTTTTGTGCCAAAACCTGATTCTATGGAATAGGACTTTTTTCCAACACTAAACTTACTCAGCATGCACAAGAGACAGATCTAATATGCCAAAGACACAGCAAAAAAACACACAAAAAACGCAAGAAAAAAAGAAGCAAAACCTTCTTTTTTCGGCAGCCTCTTCCTTGCAGAGAGATCAGGTTTTGCTGCAGAAAAAAAATGCTGAAAAATATGCCGAGTGTGAACTTACCCTAAAATGTAATTTATATCTGACACTTTATAAGACTTTATTAGTCACATTTATATTTAACTACACACAAACAAATAATAATAAAAAAATACAAATGATGAAAAACAGCAGAGGAGGCAGGCAAGAAATATGTTTTTAGTTGGAAAAAAAAAACAAAAATGAAACCACTTTTCAGTTTTATACTATAGTGATAGCCAGAGCTGCGTTAAAAACGATAAATCTAGCGATGCAAGACACAGCAAAATACGACACAAAGAAGGCAAGAAAAACCAAGGAAAATAAGCCTAGTGTGAACTTAGGGTTGTAACAGAGATGCTAAAATGCGACCTGAACCTTTACAATTAGGGCTGGGGAACAAGCGCTCTGTTATCTCACCTTTAAAGAATGTTATTTATATGCTTACCGCTTTCTCTGCAAGGCGCTGAGAAATACGTTGGCGCGGTATAAAAAATAGCTTACTACTATTATTAGTAATATAATGATTGCGGTTGTACAAATGGATGATTACAGCTAGGAGAAAACCACAGAAATTCCTAATGAACTTCCTATAACCTCTCCCCAGTGACCTATATTTGGAAAGCAGAAAGACATCTAGGGATTTTGCAACAACCTACCGGTAATTAAGTACCGTAATATTCTAGGAATGAAAGATGTCCTAGAGTCTATAACAATGACTATCCAGTTCTGATCCCGACTCTCAGGCGTGAAGAAACCTATACGTCATGCGTAGGATAAGATGAGTCTATAACAAGTTTCTCGAATATGAGAGAAAGGTTTCATCATTAGGGCTCATGCAGACAACCGTCGTTTCGGTCCGAGCGCTGTCCAACAAAACATTGGAACGCACTCGGACCAATTTTATTAAATGAGTCCGTGCATTTGTTCGATTAGTTCTTCGTACCAAGGAGAAAAAAAAAAATCGCAGTTTGCACCATTTGCCTCCGATTGTCGGATCACACTCGGCCATGCAAGTCTTTGGGTCCATAAAAAAAAAATTACACTAGACTTGGATGACATCCAAGTGCAGTCCATATTTTGAATTTCCCAAAAAATTTAAAATCACCAATACATTTAGTTCAACTTCACAATTGTGTTCCACTTGTTGTTGATTCTTCACCAAAAATTTACATTTGGTATCTTTATGTTTGAAGCATGATATGTGGGAAAAGGTTGAAAAGTTTCAGGGAGCCGAATACTTTCGCAAGGGACTGTATACATTTAATATAAAAACACTGTTGTCAATAAAATACAATTAAAATTTGCCATGATACTGATTACATAGAGACAAAAGTGTTATATCCTTCCACCAGAAAGTTTAACACAAGGAGGACAGTTAGGTGACTCACGTCAGTCCATGCTGAAATGAGACACGTCATTGAAGAAGGAAATACAGCTAGGGTTTGTTAATATAAATATGTTGACATGATGCACAGAAGTTCCTATATTTCCTAAGAGCCTTATAAAAAGGAGAATAACATATGTGCGATATCTCAAGTCAAATGACTCACCATCACCAGTAAAGGTAAGCTTTACTCAAAGATCGGAAGTTTGTTGGCTTTTTACAAATGGGGAGAAAGTTATCAAAACTGGTACGACGTGGTGAGAAAATGTCACAAAGTTCATCAATAGCTCATCACACACATCACAACAAGAAGAACACTAAGCGAGCTCAACTCTAAGGCTACTTTCACACTAGCGTCGGGAAAGACCCGTCGCTGTGCGTCGGGCCGACGTTCCCGACGCTAGCGTGGTCTCCGCCGCACAACGGGGGCAGCGGATGTATTTTTCCAACGCATCCGCTGCCCCATTGTGAGGTGCGGGGAAGTGCGGGGAGGTGGGGGCGGAGTTCCGGCCGCGCATGCGCGGTCGGAAAAAGCGGACCGTCGGGAGCAAAAAACGTTACATGTAAGGTTTTTTTCTCCCGACGGTCCGCTAACACACGCCCAAGCGTCGCAAAACGGACGCGACGTTTGGCAATGCGTCGCAAATGCGTCGCTAATGCGTCGCTAATGTTAGTCTATGACGAAAAAACGTATCCAGCAAGAACTTTTGCTGGATGCGTATTTTCGGCAAAACGACGCATTTGCAACGTATTGCAGTTAACGCTAGTGTGAAAGTAGCCTAAGTGGCCTAGTATTACTTATTGGGGCAAAAAGTAGATAGCAGCATCTCAATGACCTACCGGAGGATAGAAGGGTTCGAGAGTGGACCAATAATGATCAGCTGACAGCTAGACCAAGCTAGCCACCAGTCAAGAGTAGAGAAGAAGGCCATCATGGCGGCCACACAACAATTCCAACTTTCCTATCTATTTGGCTCAAATAGTAATTATAATCTGCACGTAAAAGGCCATCACCCATCTAACTACTGTATATCCATTGAGGGGGGTTATCCCACTAAACATATTTAATACCTATCCTATACATAACTGAATACCGGGGGGGTCGAACTTTAGGGCTCCAAAAGTATGTGAATGAAGCAGTAGTTAGTTACATGTGTGTGACCATCACCTTCCATTGACTTCACAGATCTTTAAAAAATCTGAAGCCAGAATTACAGCACATAAAAATATTAGCAAATATAGTCTTTGAACCAGATTAATAGTTTGCTTTTTTTAAGACCCTTATTAATAGTTTGCTTTTTTTTTTAAGACCCTTTTATTTTTTTATAGCTGTAGAAAAAAAGAAGACATGGCCCGCACATCCAACTACTATTAAAATTGTTGCTCAGATCAACATATCACTGAACATTAGGTTCTGGTTAACATTTTGATCAGAATGTGTAAGCCCACTGCCACATCACGACAAACCTGATGTTAGTGCTATGTGGTGGCTTTGGGTGTTATAAGACACTTGAGATGTTCCCCCTGGTCCTGGCTCAGGGTCCCCAAGGCGGGCACTTGACAGTTTAGGAGTCCACTGATACATACACCGTGGTGTCGCAGTGGGCTTGTACATTCTGATCAAAATATTAACTAAAGTTATTAAAATTTTGCTTAGCTGCATAAGATCAAATCATAAAATGTGGATGTGCGGTTGATGTTTTTTTTTCTACAGCTATGGCATGTTTCTTTCTTTTTCTTTTAAGGTATTCATCCAAATTTTTTTTGCCAAATTCCTCAAACTAGTACACGTGGGTCATGAATTTTGCTAACAATCATATATGCTCTTTATTTTGTCTGTAACCTTTTTTTTACACAAAAAAATGCATGTTCTGCTCAAATGTCACAAAAATTTCAGGTGCGTAGAACGTTACTCCACATGGGGACTGGAGTACATTTACACAAAAATTTGTAATTGATGAATTGGCTGAAAACATCGGCAAACCTCAAACCTCGCACGCAATGATGAACGTAAAAACCCCACAGACAAACATATGTATAATAGACTTGAAAAAAAGTGCAAATCAGAAAAATAAAGACACAAATAAAAAATAAGTGAAAACACCAAAAACTGAAACAAAAAAGGTGCAAATACAAATAATGCATGATTACGCCCACGTCCGGAAGGCGGTAAGACATGCTTTGCAGAAAATGACCCCCAAGGATGACGTTGAGGCCTTCCTGATGGTGTTTGAAATGGTCGCAGAGAGGGGGAAATTCCTGCCAGAGCAGTGGGCGGAGGTACTGATGCCATACTTGACGGTAGAACCCCAGAAAGCGTACTATGATTTAGCTTTCCAGGACGCCAAAAAGTATGGCAAGCTAAAAACTGAGATTCTTGCACGCTTGGGGGTGACAATGACTCTCAGGGCACAGTGAGTTCACTGTTGGGCGTATCACCGGGACAAACCGCCTCGTTCCCAAATGTTTGACCTGTTGCACCTGGTCCAGAAGTGGCTGCATCCAGAGTCCTCTACACCTGCGCAGATAGTAGAACAGGTGCTGATGGACCGGTTTATGCACTCCCTGCCGAGGCCCGTACAGACTTGGGTTGCCCAGGGTGATCCCCAGAATGCCGAACTGGTCGGACTGGTTGAGAGATACCAGGGGGTTGAAGGTTCCGTGGGAAGGCAGCCCACTCCATACTGGGGGTCTCAACAGGGGGCGGAGGCCCAAAAGGGGGTGGGGCATCCAAGGTACAAAGGGGTGGGGTAGGTGGTGTTAATTATTCCGGCATAGAGAAGGAGTGCTTGGCCATAAAGTGGGCAGTGGATACATTACGGTACTATCTGGAAGGACGTAAGATTAGATTGGTATCCAACCATACCCCACTCAGATTGATGAGGGAAACAAAGGGTAAAATGCTAGGGTCACCCGCTAGGTCCTAGCCCTGCAAGATATCAACTTCCATGTAGAACATAGAGCAGGGAAGCTATGTGGTAATGCCCTCCCAAGAATCCCTTATTTGGTAGTAGAAAGTGCCAAGCCCCATGGCTTCAGGCAGAGGGGGAGGTATGTAAGGAGGCTAATGGCCATGCAGTCGATGGGAGTTATGTGTCACAGAGATGGCTGCTCTCTGTGATGTAACCTGGAGTATTTTCTCTAATGCACGTAAGCACTAAGAGGTTTGCTTAGTGCACCTGGGACTGGGTTGCGAGTAGCTATGAGATGGGCAGGTCTGGCTACCCACATATCTCACCTCTGGGTGTGGTTAACGGCCTATATAATGGAGGCTGTCGTTTGGCACATGGTCTGTGTGTTGGGAGGGAGAAGGCCTCCTGTGTGTTTGGCTCCAGACCGAGCCGGAGTACTGGACACTACCCCCGCCTGTGTGCCCACAGGCCTGGAGGAGCAGAGCCCTGCTATGGACATTTGTATTTTATTTGCCTGATCTAAAGGCTGTTTGTTTTATGGTTTTGCTTCTGGGGTTTATGAAGGAATAACCCCATATAAACTTTTAAAGGAATGAGACTCCTGTTTTCCTCCCGTCGCACTCAAGTGAGTAAAATCCCTACACCCTGCAATCACCATCAACCCTGCCCTGTTTCAATTGGATGATGCATCCTACACCGTCCACACAGCGCCCCCTATCTCGCTCCTGCGTAAGTGTAATTTGCTCTGCCCTGCTGAGGGAAGAGCAAAGAATGTTTCAATGCTGTAGTGTGCAAGGAGGGAAGGTGGGGAGAGGGTGGGTGAAGTTCACCACGTTGAAGACCTCGGTTCTAAGTAGGAGTTCAACCGGAGGGTGCCGTATCTGCTGGTGATAACAGCAATGTTCAGAAGAGAAAAAGAGATTCCATCTGCACAATCCAATCCGGTAATAAAACTATTCTTTATTGGAGCAGTTTAAAAAGACCCTGAAACCTGATGCGTTTCTCTTCTTACTCATAGGACACTGTAGTGTGCATGCATCGGGAGAGGCCATTGACCCAGAAGTAAAGCATGCGCATTACAGTACCTTGCTCTGCCCTCAGTGTGGCTGGAATAGAACCCGTGATCTACATGAGATAGGGTAGGAGGACGGTGATTGCGGGGAGAGAGGAGGTGCCAAGCAAGACCAGCAACAACCATCGGATATGACTGTGCCATATCCCAAGATATAAAAGGTATTTTTGGGGATCTGCAGAAAGGTTGGCGACTTATATACAGCTCACTAGACAGCTCTAAAAGAAGTGCTAAAGGTAGGGGCTGTAGTTAACACTGGGAAAACCTGGTGATGCGTTGCCTTTAATATTAGGTCAACGGGAGTCTAGCTCCATCACCTCCACCAACCAGCTAATTAAAGAGCCAGTGGGACGCCGGTGGCCCCCTTCATTGTTCAGTATCTTGCAGTGGCTGTGCATGGTACCGAAACTCACTTGAATGGGACTGAACTGCCGAGAGCTACAATACCAGGAATAGAATAATAATAATAATAATCTTTATTTATATAGCGCCAACATATTCCGCAGCGCTTTTCAGTTTAACAGTTTCAAACACAACAGTCATAGGTAACAATGTTAACAATACAGTAATAAAGCAAAATAAGACAAAATAAGACGACCCTGCGCGTGAGAGTTTACAATCTACAATGAGGTGGGGAGAAACAAAGTACAGGTGTGTATTTACAATGATGTATTTCCAATGATGGTCCAGCCATCTTCAGGGGGTGGGGGTAGATGGAGATAGTGAATGGGCTACACACACACAAACATAAAGTGACTGATTAGGGAACGTGATAGGCCGCTCTGAACAAATGAGTTTTGAGCGAGCGCCTAAAACTATGCAAGTTGTGGATGGTCCTAATATCTTGGGGTAGAGCATTCCAGAGGATTGGCGCAGCACGGGAGAAGTCTTGGAGTCGGGAGTGGGAGGTACGGATTAGTGCAGAGGTTAGTCGAAAGTCTTTTGCAGAGCGCAGCGGTCGGCTAGGCCGATAGACAGAAATGAGGGAGGAGATGTAAGCGGTGCCGCACTGTGGAGAGCTTTGTGGGTGAGAACAAGTACTTTGAATTGTATCCTGTAATGAATGGGCAGCCAGTGTAACGACTGGCGAAGAGCGGACACGTCCGAAGGTAATATCTTCTCTTTGGAGAAGGTGTAATTGCGGGTCAACAAGAACAGACAAATTACTTGGTAAAGTCATAAGCAAACATTTTTTAAACAAAGGACCTCGAAATGTGACCTATCTGGAAATCCAGATCCAGTGAGAAGAAGATAGAAGTTTTCTACCCAACAAGGGTGCTAAAATTACCAGTTTTTACTAATCGAGAGAGAAAGTGCAATCGAGCTGGGAATGGAGAAACTGTGTCTATCTGCTAATAGGTTCTCTTTAAAAAAAAACTCAGACAAGCTGACGTGTCATCCTGTAATAAATACTTTATACGTCCTTTTTCCAAATAAACCACTCACTTGTACAATGTCCTCAATAATCAGCTGCAAACAATATGGGATTGGTTAGACTATGACCAATAAACTTGACAATTCTGCTTTTTGTATTTCCTTGTACAAGTGTGAAATTTGTAAGTCTGGATATCCGGATACTGTTCATGTTTGTTATAAAACAGCAACTTTTCTACCCTACTTTAGGCCCTGAAAAATATTAAATCAGTTCAGCTGACATTTAAGGTGATCATACACATTAGAATGACCCCACCTATTTTCTGTGTGATGACCTGACTATCTAATGTGGATGTCCTAAATCTGTTCCAAAACAGTAAAAGTTGGGAATAATAAATGATCGGGCATGTTGGATTTCAACCTGCCCGATCCTTTCTTTCTGTTTAAGATAAGCTATTGCCAAAAAAATATCAAAGCGCCATATTCGTCTCTCCACATTGAAAACACAAGCCCAATCTGCTCCTACTCAGGGCTGAGGATTCAAATTATGGTAAATTGAAAAACAGGTACTTGATCAAATTAGAAAAAACATCCAATCACTAGGTCCAGCAAGCAAGTGTTGGGTGTATTATTATCTATTGAGTCAAGATATAGCTGCAGACAGTCAAAAAGTGTTTTGGTTAAACTAACCTTTAATTTAGTTTTTTTTTTGCTCTTTCTGACAGAGAGGTACAACCAAAGAAAATACTGAGGTCAACAAAGGCTTAAAAAGTTACTGAACTTTTTTAAGTAATCATCCTCCAAGCATTGCAAGTTTTTGTATTTTTGTAATATATTTCATTCCCCTATGTTGCTTCTTTCTCTCCCAAAGACTATGCGGCAATGATCTTTCAATGATAAATTTATGCTACATTTAGAAGCTACTTTCAACTGCTGCTTGGCAAGGTCGTCACAGTATACTCAAATAGCCTGTGTATGGGCTTTACCCTGTCTGAGTACAGTGGTTCAGAGCAGAGAGGCCCAGATAAGGAATGTCCCTGTGATGCAAGTCACTACTCAGGAACAAGCCGTGAGGCAGGGTAGTCAGATACTAAGGTGTCTATCAAAATACTGACAGCTCAGCACGCCCCTGCACTAGATTGGACGGCCGAGCTGTCTATCAAAATACCGACAGCTCAGCACACCCTTGCACTAGATTGAATGGCCTAGCTGTCTATCAAAATACTGACAGCTCAGCATACCCTTGCACTAGATTAGATGGCCGAGCTATTTATCAAAATACCGACAGCTCAGCACACCCCTGCACTAGATTGGATGGCCGAGCTGTCCAACAAAACATTGACAGCTCAGCACACCCCTGCACTAGATTGGACGGCCAAGCTGTCTAACAAAACATTGACAGCTCAGCACGCCCCTGCACTAGATTGGACGGCCGAGCTGTCTATCAAAATACCGACAGCTCAGCACATCCTTGCACTAGATTGGACAGCCAAGGTGTCTATCAAAATACGGACAGCTCAGCACACCCTTGTACTAGATTGAATGGCCGAGCTGTCCATCAAAATACCCACAGCTCAGCACACCCCTGCACTAGAGTGGACGGCTGAGCTGTCTATCAAAATACCAACAGCTCAGCACACCGCTGCACTAGATTGGATGGCCGAGCTGTCTAACAAAATACCGACAGCTCAGCACACCGCTGCACTAGATTGGACGGCTGAGCTGTCTATCAAAATACCGACAACTCAGCACACTCTTGCATTAGATTGGATGGCCAAGCTGTCTATCAAAATACCGACAGCTCAGCAAACCCTTGCACTAGATTGGACGGCCGAGCTGTCTATCAAAATACCGACAGCTCAGCACACCCTTGCACTAGATTGAACGGCCGAGCTGTCCATCAAAATACCGACAGCTCAGCACACCCCTGCACTAGAGTGGACGGCTGAGCTGTCTATCAAAATACCAACAGCTCAGCACACCGCTGCACTAGATTGGACGGCCGAGCTGTCTATCAAAATACCGACAGCTCAGCACACTGCTGCACTAGATTGGACGGCTGAGATGTCCATCAACACACTGGTGGCTTAGCACGCCCCTACACAGGATTGGATGACCAAGCTGCCAGGTAGTCCTCCATATTTATGAGCTCTATATAGCCTCGCCTCCACTAGTGATTGGCAGCTTTCTGCCTATGCACAGTGTACACAGAAGCTGCCAATCAGTGCTGCGGGTGGGGTAATACAGAGCTCAGTATTCAGACAACTGGTAAGTCTGCAGCAGATAATACTGGGATTTTATCATAACTGCAGCAAGCATCCCAGTAAATGACACATCACTGGAATCATGGTCTCTGTCCCTACATCACGCTGATCTCGGATGATGAAGCAAAAACCCATTGACAGATTCCCTTTAAATAACCTAAGGAGGAACTAAAGTATTTTAAGTGTTTAAAAAAAAAGTATTTCAGGAGGAGAGAGGGAGGATACATGGACAGATACCCTCTGTACAGAGATTGACAGATGTGATGACAAGTCATACTGTAAGGACAAAAATTTTATAGGTTGTTATCCTGAAAATTTGACCTGGTACACGCCTAGACCATGTGTGAATAACCACCGCTAGCAATATGGTATTGGTTTATATTGCTTGATTGTATGAGCAATAAACTTGATTATTGTAATTTTTCTATTTCCTTGCATGAGTGTTTAATCTGGATATGTAAATCTGGCTATCCGGATACTGTGAGTTTAAGTAATAAAAACTGTTGAGCTTCTACTGTACTTGGTCTACATAAACCTGTATAATTATGAGATCAGTTCTGCAACATTGGCTAAACTTGCCATACATATTAGATATAAGACCCACGTTGTTTTGTCGTGACAAGTTATCTAATGTACGAGGCTGACTCAACCCTCCTCCAACGGCCGATGTCAATGGAAATGAAAGATCAGGCATATTAGATTGAACATGCCTAATCACTTGTCCAAATGGAATGTAAGCTACAGCTAGAGAAGCCTAGGAAAAGCATACTCCACTCTCTCCATTGAACACATATGTACACTCACCCAAGACGAGCATACATTCGCATAGGAAAGTGATGAGGAAGACCTGCTGTCGGAATGAGAGTTTAGCTGACAGATATTTTAAACCATTACGCCAGTGTTTTTTTTCTTTTCATTTCACCGCCGGAATGGTATTGTCCCGGGCAGTGGCGTAACTACAAAGTTATGGGCCCCGGTGCGAACTTCCAAATGGGGCCCCCCCCCGCCATAAAATTCAATGTAACCCCCATAGAATACAATGCAGCCCCCCTCATAGTATAATGCAGCCCCTCCATACAGGGGCAGTGAGAAAGACACGAGCAAATGGTGACTAGGGGGCAGGGGAGAGGGCACAAGTGGGCAAGGAAGACAGGCACAAGGGGACACATGGGGGCTAGGAGGCAGGGGAGAAGGTTACAAGGGGACTAGTGGGCAAGGGAGACTGACACAAGGGGACAATGGAGACTGACACAAGGGGCACATGGGGACAAGTGGGCAAGGGAGACTGACACAAAGGGCACATGGGGACTAGTGGACAAGGGAGACTGGCACACGGGGACAAGGGACAAGCACAAGGGAGACAGGCACAAGGGGACACACAGGGACTAGTGGGCAAGAGACTGACACAAGGGATACAAGCACAAGGGGACACACAGGGACAAGTGGGAAAGGGAGACTGACACACAGGGACTAGTGGGCGAAGGAGACTGACACAAGCACAAGGGGACAAAGGAGACTGACACAAGCACAAGGGGACATAGGAGACAGGCACATGGGGACACACAGGGACTAATGGGCAAGGGAGACTGGCACATGGGGACACAAGCATAAGGGAGACAGGCTCAAGGGGACACACGGCCCCCTGACCTGCCAGAGCCGCTTGCAGCTGTGACCGTGGTAGTTACGCCGCTGCCTCACACACACACATACTACAGATATCACACACACACTACAGATATCACACACACACACACACACACACACACACACACACACACACACCATACTACAGATATCACACACACACACACACACATCAGTTATCACACACACACTACAGATATCACACATACACACATACTACAGATATCACACACACACTACAGATATCACACACACACACATCATATTACAGATATCACACACATACTACAGTTATCACACACACACTACAGATATCAAACACACACTACAGATATCACACACACACACACACACACACACACACACAGACATACTACAGATATCACACACATACTACAGTTATCACACACACACTACAGATATCACACAAACACATACTACAGATATCAAACACACACACACACACACACACACACACACACACACACACACACACACACACACACACACACCAGAGATACCAGCTCATATACACAACTCACAATCTCCTCTCTGGTACAGGGGCGGCTGATGTAAACCGGCTGCAGCTCCTCAGCTTCTCCTGACTAAAGCGGCTCTGTCCCGCACCTCCCCCCTGCTCTCGCCTTCTGTCCCGGGGTTATTTTGGCTTTCTCTTAAATACGATCTCATTCAGAGGTACATGAGATGTATGAGGGGGAAAAAACAGATTGAGAAGCTGTCTCATCGTGATGACTGGAGCTGCTTCCTGTCTCTCACGTGCCCCGGCTGCCCCCTTCCCCTAGATACGCCTCGGACTGTTGCTGTGCAGGAGGAATCCCCTGCACTGCAATATGGTGTTGGGTGCCAGCACAGCCCGCACAGTGGTCTATCCAGCACAGCCCGCACAGTGGTCTATCCAGCACAGCCCGCACAGTGGTCTATCCAGCACAGCCCGCACAGTGGTCTATCCAGCACAGCCCGCACAGTGGTCTATCCAGCACAGCCCGCACAGTGGTCTATCCAGCACAGCCCGCACAGTGGTCTATCCAGCACAGCCCGCACAGTGGTCTATGCAGCACAGCCCGCATCTCTCGCCCCCCCCGAGAATGCCCCCACAGTCCAGTAAAAAAACAAAAAAACACTCTCCTTACCTTTCCTCTTGCCAGCGTTGCTTCCTGCTCCGATCTCAGGCTCGGCTGCAGTCTGCCCGGACAGCAGGTGCGCGATGATATGACGTCATCGCGCACCTGCAGTGTCAGAGGCAGAGCGGGGAATGATGGGAGAGGGAGCGTCTGTAGACGCTCTCTCCTCCGTCATTGCATTTAACTGTACCGGCGTCATAGACGCCGGTATAGTTGAATGCGACGGCGGGGGGGGGGTGAGTCGGTGGCGGGGGGAGGCGGATCGAGCAGCCCATGACTGGCACCGGCTCTTCTGGCATTTGCCAGAAGTACCCGATGGCCAGTCCGGCCCTGCTCTGACCTGCCGGCCCCGGGCCCCTGACCTGCCGGGCCCGGTCGCAGTGGCAACAGCGGTAGTTACGCCCCTGTCCATACTGTACAATGGCCACACATAGTGCTCTATACTGTACAATGGCCACACATGATGCTCCATACTGTACAATTGGCCACACATGATATTGCCTACAGTATAATGGCCACACATAGTTACTCCTACACACGCGGCTGAGCTCCGTACACATTGCACATGCGGCTCCCCTCCGTACACCCCCGGCTCCGCTCCGTACACCTTGCACACACGGCTCCGCTCCGTATACCTCGTACACACATGGCTCCGATCCGTACACCTCGTACACACACGGCTACGCTCCGTACACCTCGTACACACACGGCTCCGCTCCGTATACCTCATACACACGGCTCCGCTCCGTACACCTCGTACACACACGGCTCCGCTCCGTACACCTCGTACACACACGGCTCCGCTCCGTACACCTCGTACACACACGGCTCCGCTCCGTACACCTCGTACACACACGGCTCCGCTCCGTACACCTTGCACACACGGCTCCGCTCCATATACCTCGTACACACATGGCTCCGCTCCGTACACCTCGTACACACGGCTCCGCTCCGCACACCTCGCACACACAGCTCCGCTCCGTATACCTCGTACACACATGGCTCCGCTCCGTACACCTCGTACACACACTGCTCCGCTCCGTACACCTCGTACACACATGGCTCCGCTCCGTACACCTCGTACACACACGGCTCCGCTCCGTACACCTCGTACACACACGGCTCCGCTCCGTACACCTTGCACACATGGCTCCGCTCCGTATACCTCGTACACACACGGCTCCGCTCCGTACACCTTGCACACACGGCTCCGCTCCGTACACCTTGCACACACGGCTCCGCTCCGTATACCTCGCACACACATGGCTCCGCTCCGTACACCTCGTACACACACGGCTCCGCCTTGTACACCTCATACACACACGGCTCCGCTCCGTACACCTCATACACACCCAGCTCTGCCTTGTACACCTCATACACACCCAGCTCTGCCTTGTACACCTCATACACACCCAGCTCCGCCTTGTACACCTCATACACACACGGCTCCGCTCCGTACACCTCATACACACCCAGCTCTGCCTTGTACACCTCATACACACCCAGCTCTGCCTTGTACACCTCATACACACACGGCTCCGCTCCGTACACCTCATACACACCCAGCTCTGCCTTGTACACCTCATACACACCCAGCTCTGCCTTGTACACCTCATACACACCCAGCTCTGCCTTGTACACCTCATACACACACGGCTCCGCTCCGTACACCTCATACACACCCAGCTCTGCCTTGTACACCTCATACACACCCAGCTCTGCCTTGTACACCTCATACACACCCAGCTCCGCTCTGTACACCTCATACACACACTGCTCCGCTCTGTACACCCCATACACCCACGGCTCTGCTCCGTACACCTCATACACACACTGCTCCGCTCTGTACACCTCATACACACACTGCTCCGCTCTGTACACCTCATACACCCACGGCTCCGCTCTGTACACCTCATACACCCACGGCTCTGCTCCGTACACCTCATACACACACTGCTCCGCTCTGTACACCTCATACACACACTGCTCCGCTCTGTACACCTCATACACACACGGCTCCGCTCCGTACACCTCATACACACACGGCTCCGCCTTGTACACCCCATACACCCACGGCTCTGCTCCGTACACCTCATACACACACTGCTCCGCTCTGTACACCTCATACACACACTGCTCCGCTCTGTACACCTCATACACACACTGCTCCGCTCCGTACACCTCATACACACACGGCTCCGCTCCGTACACCTCATACACACCCGGCTCCGCTCCGTACACCTCATACACACCCGGCTCCGCCTTGTACACCTCATACACACACGGCTCCGCTCCGTACACCTCATACACACACAGCTCCGCTCCGTACACCTCATACACACACGGCTCCGCTCTGTACACCTCATACACACCCGGCTCCGCTCCGTACACCTCATACACACACGGCTCCGCTCTGTACACCTCATACACACACTGCTCTGCTACATCCACACAAACCCCTCCTGACCTCACACAAAAGCTTACCCTCCTCCAGCATGATGACAACCAGCACTGCACTACTGTCCTGCACTACACGGAAGCCCTTGATCATGTGACTCCGACTCCTCCCCTCCTGTGACCTCATCCTAGGTCCTGTGCGCACAGAGCAGCTGCAGCCATAGTTGTGGTGTGCGGCTCTCTGCGGTGGAGGGGCTCTGCTGCCGTGACAAGTGCAGTCCCACCCGTGATCGCGAGTGCACTGAGAGAGTGCACGCGCACCAGGGCCTGTAAAGAAGGTTTATAAAGGGCCGGCGGCCCATTTTGTAGCTCAGAGTTCTTAGGGGCCCCTAAGCACTGCGGGCCCCGTCGCAATTGCGACCCCTGCGACCGCGGTAGTTACGCCCCTGGTCCCGGGTTTAATGTGACAAAGTGGGGCCAGAAGACTGCAGCGTCTGATTTCACATACTCCTGCACTGAATATAAGCCCTTCCCCTTCGTAATAAATGGTGCAGGTTTCTGTTAGCAGTGCAGGAGTTAAACTGTTCAACTTAGAGTCCCTGAAGCCTCCCTGCTTGATGATATCAGCTGTTCAGTGTTGGCCACTCCTGTTATGATGACCTGGTGGCTAGGAGCACTAGGAATGACCTGATGAGCAAACTAGTAATACAGGACAAGCTCTGGGAAGTGGGAGCTCTGCTGACCGCAACCCCTAATCCTATCACAACAACTAGAAATAGCCGTGGAGCCTACCTGACTCTGCCTAGACGCCTCTTCACAGCCTAAGAGCTAACTACCCCTAAAGATAGAAAATAAGGCCTAACTTGCCTCAGAGAAATTCCCCAAAGAAATAGGCAGCCCCCCACACGTATTGACTGTGAGTTAAGATGGAAGTCTGTTGTGAACTCTGTTTTTGGGCTCCCTCTTGTGGTCACAAGTGGTACTGTGTAGTGCTGTATTTGGGCTCCCTCTGGTGGCTCTTTGTGTCATTCTGCAGGTCTGAGGCTGGATCAGCTGTCTCGTTATCTGGTTCCCTATTTAGCTCACCTGGACTATCAGTGGTTGCCTGCTGTCGATGTATTCAGTGCTATTTTGATCGCTCCTGAATTCCTTTGTTATCAGTCTCGCCAAGAGAAGCTAAGTTTCTGTTTGGTTATTTTTTGCTCATCAGTGTTCAATATGTTTCTTGGTTATTTATTTGTCCTTGTCCAGCTTGCTAATATGTGATTTCCTTGCTTGCTGGTAGCTCTAGGGGGCTGAGTTTCTCCCCTCACACCGTTAGTTGGTGTGGGGGTTCTTGAACTCTCAGCGTGGATATTTTGTATAGGGTTTTTTACTGACCGCACAGTTCCCTGCCTGTCTTCTGCTATCTAGTATTAGTGGGCCTCATTTGCTGAATCTGTTTTCATTTCTACGTTTTGTATTTTCCCCTTACCTCACCGTTATTATTTGTTGGGGGCTTCCTATATCTTTGGGGTCATTTCTCTGAGGCAAGTGAGGTCTTACTTTCTCTATAGGGGTAGCAAGTTTCTCAGGCTGCGTCGAGACGTCCAGGAATTTAGGCACGTTCACCGGCTACCTTTAGTGTGTTTGGTTAGGATCAGGTTTTGCGGTCAGTCCAGTTACCACCTCCCTAGAGCTTGTTCTATGTTCAGTAACTTAGCTAGTCCTATCTGTGATCCTCAGCCACTAAGGATCATAACAGTACAGCAGGCCAAAAAGTGTTTAATGCATCGCAGAAGTGGGATAAGAGAAGTCCCGAGTACTTTTTTTTTTTTTTTTTTACTCTCCCTTTGCTGCAGTCTGTCCAGCTTCTCTCATCCCCTTAATCTCTGGGTGGCTTTGAGTTCAGCTGCAGACATGGATATTCAGAGTCTGACTTCTAGTGTGGATCATCTTGCTGCAAGGGTGCAAAGCATTCAGGATTTTGTTGTTCGCAGTCCTATGTCTGAGCCAAAAGTACCTATTCCTGAGTTGTTTTCTGGAGATAGATCTAGGTTTCTGAATTTTAAGAATAATTGTAAATTATTTCTTTCTTTGAGACCTCGTTCCTCTGGTGATTCCGCTCAGCAAGTTAGAATTGTTATCTCCCTGTTACGTGGCGACCCTCAAGATTGGGCTTTCTCCCTGGCGCCAGGAGATCCTGCATTGCTGAATGTGGATGCGTTTTTTCTGGCACTTGGTTTGCTTTATGAGGAACCTAATCTTGAGAACCAGGCAGAAAAGGCCTTGCTGGCTCTCTCTCAGGGCCAGGATGAAGCTGAGGTGTATTGTCAAAAATTTCGGAAATGGTCGGTGCTTACTCAATGGAACGAGTGTGCCCTGGCTGCAAATTTCAGAGAAGGTCTTTCTGAAGCCATTAAGAATGTTATGGTGGGGTTCCCCACGCCTGCAAGTCTGAATGACTCAATGGCTTTGGCCATTCAGATTGATCGGCGTTTGCGGGAGCGCAAATCTGCGCACCATCTGGCGGTGTTTTCTGAACAGAGACCTGAGTCTATGCAATGTGACCGAATTCTGACCAAAATTGAGCGGCAAAATCATAGACATCAAAATGGGTTGTGCTTTTACTGTGGTGATTCAACTCATGTTATCTCAGCATGCTCTAAGCCAGTGATGGCGAACCTATGACACGCGTGTCAGTGCTGACACGCGTAGTCATTTTCAGTGACACGCCGGCCGCCGGCCGCGGCCCCATAGAAATTGCTTCTTTCCCAGGGTCTGAAGGAGAGGAAACTCTCCTTCAGGCCCTGGGAACCATATTAATATGTAAAATAAAAAATTAAAATAAAAAATATTGCTATACTCACCTCTCCGACGCAGCCTGGACGTCCGCGAGGGAACCGGCAGCGTTGTTTGCTTAAAAATCGCGGTTTTCCTTCCTTACTTGAAGTCCCGGCTTGTGATTGGTTGCGTGCCGCCCATGTGACCGAGACGCGACCAATCACAGCAAGCCGTGACGTAATTTTAGGTCCTTCAGGATTTTAAAATTACGTTCCGGCGTTGTGATTGGTTGCGTCGCCCATGTGACCTCACGCAACCAATCACAACGCCGGAACGTAATTTTAAAATCCTGAAGGACCTAAAATTACGTCACGGCTTGCTGTGATTGGTCGCGTCTCGGTCACATGGGCGGCACACAACCAATCACAAGCCGGGACTTCAAGTAAGGAAGGAAAACCGCGATTTTTAAGCAAACGCCGCTGCCGGTTCCCTCGCGGACGTCCAGGCTGCGTCGGAGAGGTGAGTATAGCAATATTTTTTATTTTAATTCTTTATTTTACACACATTAATGTTGTTTCGATACCGATACCCGATACCACAAAAGTATCGGATCTCGGTATCGGAATTCCGATACAGCAAATATCGGCCGATACCCGATACTTGCGGTATCGGAATGCTAAACAATGGCATCCGATCCGATTTTTTATCGGATCGGATGCCATGCAGGAGGTCTGTGGGTCCAAACAACAGAGCTCCGGTGCAGAGCGTCTAGGCCTGGGACTTCCGGTAGGCCAGGCGCAGCTCCCGGAAGTCCCAGGCCTCTGCGTCGGATCTGTGTTGTTTGGGCGACATTGCGCTGCTCCCTGCTGCGCCGACCAGAAGTCCCAGGCTGCACCGACCAGAAGTCCCAGGCTGCACTTCTGAGGCCTGAGGAGATAGTTGTCTGGAGGCCCTGTGATAGCTGTCTGGAGGCCCTGTGATAGCTGTCTGGAGGCCCTGTGATAGCTGTCTGGACTCAGGCCCTGTGATAGCTGTCTGGACTCAGGCCCTGTGATTGCTGTCTGGACTCAGGCCCTGTGATAGCTGTCTGGACTCAGGCCCTGTGATAGCTGTCTGGACTCAGGCCCTGTGATAGCTGTCTGGACTCAGGCCCTGTGATAGCTGTCTGGACTCAGGCCCTGTGATAGCTGTCTGGACTCAGGCCCTGTGATAGCTGTCTGGACTCAGGCCCTGTGATAGCTGTCTGGACTCAGGCCCTGTGATAGCTGTCTGGACTCAGGCCCTGTGATAGCTGTCTGGACTCAGGCCCTGTGATAGCTGTCTGGACTCAGGCCCTGTGATTGCTGTCTGGACTCAGGCCCTGTGATTGCTGTCTGGACTCAGGCCCTGTGATAGCTGTCTGGACTCAGGCCCTGTGATAGCTGTCTGGACTCAGGCCCTGTGATTGCTGTCTGGACTCAGGCCCTGTGATAGCTGTCTGGACTCAGGCCCTGTGATTGCTGTCTGGACTCAGGCCCTGTGATTGCTGTCTGGACTCAGGCCCTGTGATTGCTGTCTGGACTCAGGCCCTGTGATTGCTGTCTGGACTCAGGCCCTGTGATTGCTGTCTGGACTCAGGCCCTGTGATTGCTGTCTGGACTCAGGCCCTGTGATTGCTGTCTGGACTCAGGCCCTGTGATTGCTGTCTGGACTCAGGCCCTGTGATTGCTGTCTGGACTCAGGCCCTGTGATTGCTGTCTGGACTCAGGCCCTGTGATTGCTGTCTGGACTCAGGCCCTGTGATAGCTGTCTGGACTCAGGCCCTGTGATTGCTGTCTGGACTCAGGCCCTGTGATTGCTGTCTGGACTCAGGCCCTGTGATTGCTGTCTGGACTCAGGCCCTGTGATTGCTGTCTGGACTCAGGCCCTGTGATTGCTGTCTGGACTCAGGCCCTGTGATTGCTGTCTGGACTCAGGCCCTGTGATTGCTGTCTGGACTCAGGCCCTGTGATTGCTGTCTGGACTCAGGCCCTGTGATTGCTGTCTGGACTCAGGCCCTGTGATTGCTGTCTGGACTCAGGCCCTGTGATTGCTGTCTGGACTCAGGCCCTGTGATTGCTGTCTGGACTCAGGCCCTGTGATTGCTGTCTGGAGGCCCTGTGACTACTACAGCAACCATCATCCAGTGAACTGTGGGGTGTCATTGGCCATTACTGAGATAAGTGAGAGGGAGGCATCAGTGATGGCGAACCTGTGGCAGTCCAGCTGTTGCAAAACTACAATTCCCATCATGGCTGGCCATTCAAAGCAAAGGCTTTGGCTGTGAAGACATGATGGGAATTGTAGTTTTGCAACAGCTGGAGTGCCACAGGTTCGCCATCACTGGAAGAATTCCCCCTCCCCCTCACTTATCTTAGTTCACGGCACCCCACACAAGTTAAATAATAGCAAGACCAACAAAAGAAACCAACTGACAGATGAACAAAGAAGTCACTAAGCAGGTAAGTTAATTCTAATTATACATATTTGTTATTTAAACTATACATGTCGCAAAATTATGTTTTTTTATCAAGGTGACACACCACCCAAGTTATGCTCGGTTTTTTGGCGAATTTTGACACACCGAGCTCAAAAGGTTGCCCATCACTGCTCTAAGCGCTTAAAAAAAATCGCTAAAACTGTCACCGTTGGTACTATACAGCCTAAATTCATTTTGTCTGTTACTTTAATTTGTTCTCTGTCATCCTACTCGGTTATGGCTTTTGTGGATTCAGGTGCTGCCCTGAACCTGATGGATTTGTCGTTTGCCAGGTGCTGTGGTTTTGTCCTGGAGCCTTTAGAATTCCCTATTCCACTGAGGGGAATTGATGCTACACCATTGGCTGAGAATAAGCCTCAGTATTGGACTCAAGTGACCATGTGCATGACTCCTGTACATCAGGAGGTGATTCGCTTTCTTGTGCTGCATAATTTGCATGATGTTGTTGTTTTGGGTCTGCCATGGTTGCAGGCCCATAATCCAGTACTGGATTGGAAAGCTATGTCTGTTTCAAGTTGGGGTTGCCAGGGGATTCATGGCGATGCTCCTTTGGTGTCAATTGCTTCTTCCACTCCTTCTGAGGTCCCTGAGTTTTTGTCAGACTACCAGGATGTATTTGATGAGCCCAGATCCGGTGCCCTACCTCCTCATAGGGATTGTGATTGTGCTATAAATTTGATTCCTGGTAGTAAGTTCCCTAAGGGACGACTTTTTAATTTGTCTGTACCAGAACATGCCGCGATGCGGAGCTATATAAAGGAGTCTTTAGAGAAGGGACATATTCGCCCATCCTCCTCCCCTCTGGGTGCAGGATTCTTTTTTGTGGCCAAGAAGGATGGTTCTCTGAGACCTTGTATTGATTATCGTCTTCTAAATAAAATCACGGTGAAATTTCAGTATCCTTTGCCATTATTATCTGATCTGTTTGCTCGGATTAAGGGGTCCAGTTGGTTCACCAAGATAGATCTTCGTGGTGCGTATAACCTTGTGCGTATTAAGCAGGGGGATGAATGGAAAACAGCATTTAATACGCCCGAAGGCCATTTTGAGTACTTGGTGATGCCTTTTGGACTCTCTAATGCTCCTTCTGTGTTCCAGTCCTTCATGCATGACATCTTCCGAGAATATCTGGATAAATTTATGATTGTGTATCTGGATGACATTTTGGTCTTTTCTGAGGACTGGGAGTCCCATGTGAAGCAGGTCAGGATGGTATTTCAGGTCCTACGTGCTAATGCCTTATTTGTGAAGGGCTCAAAATGTCTCTTCGGAGTACAGAAGGTTTCCTTTTTGGGTTTTATTTTTTCTCCTTCTACTATTGAGATGGACCCAGTCAAGGTCCAGGCTATTCATGACTGGACTCAGCCTACATCTGTTAAGAGTCTTCAGAAGTTCTTGGGTTTTGCTAATTTTTACCGTCGCTTCATTGCTAATTTTTCTGGCGTGGTTAAACCCTTGACGGATTTGACCAAGAAGGGTTCTGATGTGACTAATTGGTCTCCTGCGGCCATGGAGGCCTTTCGGGAGCTGAAGCGCCGGTTTTCTTCGGCTCCAGTTTTGTGTCAGCCTGATGTCTCTCTTCCTTTTCAGGTCGAGGTTGATGCTTCTGAGATTGGAGCAGGGGCTGTTTTGTCGCAGAGAAGCTCTGATTGCTCTGTGATGAAGCCTTGTGCTTTCTTTTCGAGAAAGTTTTCGCCTGCTGAGCGGAATTATGATGTTGGTACTCGGGAGTTGTTGGCTATGAAGTGGGCATTTGAGGAGTGGCGACATTGGCTCGAGGGAGCTAAGCATCGTGTGGTGGTCTTGACTGATCACAAAAATCTGATTTATCTCGAGTCTGCCAAGCGGCTGAATCCTAGACAGGCTCTTTGGTCGTTGTTTTTCTCCCGTTTCGATTTCGTGGTCTCGTACCTGCCTGGTTCGAAGAACGTGAAGGCTGATGCGCTTTCTAGGAGTTTTGTGCCTGACTCTCCGGGAGTTTCAGAGCCGGCTGGTATCCTCAGAGAGGGAGTGATTTTGTCTGCCATTTCCCCAGATTTGCGACGAGTGCTGCAGAAATTTCAGGCGGATAGACCTGACCGTTGCCCACCAGAGAGACTGTTTGTCCCAGATAGATGGACCAGCAAAGTTATTTCCGAGGTTCATTCTTCGGTGTTGGCAGGCCATCCTGGGATTTTTGGTACCAGAGATTTGGTGGCTAGGTCCTTCTGGTGGCCTTCCTTGTCGCGGGATGTGCGTTCCTTTGTGCAGTCCTGTGGGATTTGTGCTCGGGCTAAGCCTTGCTGTTCTCATGCCAGCGGTTTGCTTTTGCCTTTGCCTGTCCCGAAGAGGCCTTGGACGAACATTTCCATGGATTTTATTTCGGATCTTCCAGTCTCTCAGAGAATGTCTGTCATCTGGGTGGTGTGTGATCGTTTTTCCAAAATGGTCCATTTGGTGCCCTTGCCTAAGTTGCCTTCCTCCTCCGATTTGGTTCCTCTATTTTTTCAGAATGTGGTCCGCTTGCACGGCATCCCTGAAAATATTGTGTCTGACAGAGGATCCCAGTTCGTGTCCAGATTTTGGCGGATCTTTTGTGCTAAGATGGGCATTGATTTGTCTTTTTCGTCGGCCTTCCATCCTCAGACGAATGGCCAAACCGAGCGAACTAATCAGACCTTGGAAACTTATTTAAGATGTTTTGTTTCTGCTGATCAGGATGATTGGGTGACTTTTTTGCCATTGGCCGAGTTTGCCCTTAATAATCGGGCTAGTTCTGCTACTTTGGTTTCGCCTTTTTTCTGCAATTCTGGTTTTCATCCTCGTTTTTCCTCGGGTCAGGTTGAGCCTTCTGACTGTCCTGGGGTGGATTCTGTGGTGGATAGGTTGCAGCAGATTTGGAACCATGTGGTGGACAATTTTAAGTTGTCACAGGAGAAGGCTCAGCGCTTTGCCAACCGCCGTCGTGGTGTGGGTCCCCAACTTCTTGTTGGGGATTTGGTATGGCTGTCTTCTCGGTATGTTCCTATGAAGGTCTCCTCTCCTAAATTCAAGCCTCGCTTCATCGGTCCTTATAAGATTTTGGAAATTCTTAACCCGGTGTCATTTCGTCTGGACCTCCCAGCGTCGTTTGCCATTCATAACGTGTTCCATAGGTCTTTGTTGCGGAGGTATGTGGTGCCTGTGGTTCCTTCTGTTGAGCCCCCTGCCCCAGTGCTGGTTGAGGGCGAATTGGAGTACGTGGCGGAGAAGATCTTGGATTCTCGTATTTCTAGACGGAGGCTTCAGTATTTGGTTAAGTGGAAGGGCTGTGGTCAGGAGGATAATTCCTGGGTTGTCGCCTCTGATGTTCATGCGGCCGATTTGGTTCATGCCTTCCATGTGGCTCATCCTGATCGCCCTGGGGGTTTTGATGAGGGTTCGGTGACCCCTCCTCAAGGGGGGGGTACTGTTGTGAACTCTGTTTTTGGGCTCCCTCTTGTGGTCACAAGTGGTACTGTGTAGTGCTGTCTTTGGGCTCCCTCTGGTGGCTCTTTGTGTCATTCTGCAGGTCTGAGGCTGGATCAGCTGTCTCGTTATCTGTTAGCTGGTTCCCTATTTAGCTCACCTGGACTATCAGTGGTTAAATAGAAGAAAAAATCCAGCTTCCAAAAATATCAAAATTTATTGAGAATAAAATCCAAGATCCAAAAACATGGTTCACAGGAGAAGAAATGGCCATTTCTTCTCCTGTGAACCATGTTTTTGGATCTTGGATTTTATTCTCAATAAATTTTGATATTTTTGGAAGCTGGATTTTTTCTTCTATTTGTTCTATTACCTTACGTGAAGACTGCACATTATCCGGGCTTCCCCACAACAAATGCCTAGTAGGTGAGCTGGTTTTGTCACATTTTTTTTTTCTTTTACTATCAGTGGTTGCCTGCTGTCGATGTATTCAGTGCTATTTTGATCGCTCCTGAATTCCTTCGTTATCAGTCTCGCCAAGAGAAGCTAAGTTTCTGTTTGGTTATTTTTTGCTCATCAGTGTTCAATATGTTTCTTGGTTATTTATTTGTCCTTGTCCAGCTTGCTAATATGTGATTTCCTTGCTTGCTGGTAGCTCTAGGGGGCTGAGTTTCTCCCCTCACACCGTTAGTTGGTGTGGGGGTTCTTGAACTCTCAGCGTGGATATTTTGTATAGGGTTTTTTACTGACCGCACAGTTCCCTGCCTGTCTTCTGCTATCTAGTATTAGTGGGCCTCATTTGCTGAATCTGTTTTCATTTCTACGTTTTGTATTTTCCCCTTACCTCACCGTTATTATTTGTTGGGGGCTTCCTATATCTTTGGGGTCATTTCTCTGAGGCAAGTGAGGTCTTACTTTCTCTATAGGGGTAGCAAGTTTCTCAGGCTGCGTCGAGACGTCCAGGAATTTAGGCACGTTCACCGGCTACCTTTAGTGTGTTTGGTTAGGATCAGGTTTTGCGGTCAGTCCAGTTACCACCTCCCTAGAGCTTGTTCTATGTTCAGTAACTTAGATAGTCCTATCTGTGATCCTCAGCCACTAAGGATCATAACAGAAGTCACAAACACAGGAATGAAATAGGTTTCAGCAAAGGAGGCCAGACTTAACTAAACAGACTTGAGGATAGAAAAGGTATCTTTGCGGTCAGCATAAAAAACTACCAAAAAACCACGCAGAGTGTGCAAAAGAGACCCCACACCGACTCACGGCGTGGAGGTGCCACTCTGCATTCCAGAGCTTCCAGCTAGCCAGGCAGAATCATGATAGCAAGCTGGACAAAAAACAGTGGTAAACAAATAAGCTAGCAGTGACTTAGCTTTTGCTGGAGTAGACAGGTCATCTGAAAGATCCAAGAGCAAACTGAACCAGTACTAGGACATTGACAGCTGGCATCAAGTAACGATCCAAGTGGAGTTAAATAGAGCAGCCAGACTAGGACTAAACGAGGTCAGCTGAGGACAGAACCTCAGAACCAGCAGCTCCACTCACAGCCACCAGAGGGAGTCCATGGACAGAACTCGCCGAAGTACCATTCATAACCACCGGAGGGAGTTCGAGAACAGAATTCACAACAGTACCCCCCCTTGAGGAGGGGTCACCGAACCCTCACCAGAGCTCCCAGGCCGATCAGGACGAGCCAAATGAAAGGCACGAACAAGATCGGCAGCATGAACATCAGAGGCAACCACCCAGGAATCATCCTCCTGATCATAACCTTTCCACTTGACTAGGTACTGAAGTTTCCGTCTCGAAATACGAGAATCCAAAATCTTCTCCACCACATACTCCAACTCCCCCTCAACCAACACCGGGGCAGGAGGGTCGACGGAGGGAACCATAGGAGCCACATATCTCCGCAGTAACGACCTATGGAACACATTATGGATGGCGAAAGAAGCTGGAAGGTCCAAACGAAATGACACAGGATTAAGAGTTTCAGAAATCTTATAAGGACCAATGAAACGAGGCTTAAACTTAGGAGACGAAACCTTCATAGGAACATAACGAGACGATAACCAAACCAAATCCCCAACACGAAGTCGGGGACCAACACAGCGACGGCGGTTAGCGAAACATTGAGCCTTCTCCTGGGACAATGTCAAATTGTTCACCACGTGAGTCCAAATCTGCTGCAACCTGTCCACCACAGAATCCACACCAGGACAGTCCGAAGGCTCAACCTGTCCTGAAGAAAAACGAGGGTGGAAACCAGAATTACAGAAAAAAGGCGAAACCAAAGTGGCCGAGCTGGCCCAATTATTAAGGGCGAACTCAGCCAAAGGCAAGAAGGACACCCAATCATCCTGATCAGCAGAAACAAAGCATCTCAGATATGTCTCCAAAGTCTGATTGGTTCGTTCGGTTTGGCCATTTGTCTGAGGATGGAAAGCTGAAGAAAAAGACAAATCAATGCCCATCTTAGCACAAAAGGACCGCCAAAACCTCGAAACAAACTGGGAACCTCTGTCCGACACGATGTTCTCCGGAATGCCATGTAAACGAACCACGTGCTGGAAAAACAATGGAACCAAATCAGAGGAGGAAGGCAATTTAGGCAAAGGTACCAAATGGACCATCTTAGAGAAGCGATCACAAACCACCCAGATAACCGACATCCTTTGAGAGACAGGGAGATCTGAAATAAAATCCATAGAAATATGCGTCCAGGGACTTTTCGGGACCGGCAAGGGCAAAAGCAACCCACTGGCACGAGAACAGCAGGGCTTAGCCCAGCACAAGTCCCACAGGACTGCACAAAAGAACGCACATCCCGTGACAAGGAAGGCCACCAAAAGGATCTAGCCACCAAATCCCTGGTACCAAAGATTCCAAGATGACCAGCCAACACCGAACAATGAACCTCAGAGATAACTCTACTAGTCCATCTATCAGGGACAAACAGTTTCTCCGCTGGGCAACGGTCAGGTCTATCAGCCTGAAATTCCTGCAGCACCTGCCGGAAATCAGGGGAGATGGCAGACAAAATTACCCCCTCTTTGAGAATACCAGCCGGCTCAGGAACTCCCGGAGAATCAGGCACAAAACTCCTTGAAAGGGCATCAGCCTTCACATTCTTAGAACCCGGAAGGTACGAAACCACAAAATCGAAGCGGGAGAAAAACAGCGACCATCGAGCCTGTCTAGGATTCAACCGCTTGGCAGACTCGAGATAAGTCAAATTCTTGTGATCCGTCAAGACCACCACGCGATGCTTGGCTCCTTCAAGCCAATGTCGCCACTCCTCGAACGCCCACTTCATAGCCAACAACTCTCGATTGCCCACATCATAATTGCGCTCAGCAGGCGAAAACTTTCTAGAAAAGAAAGCACATGGCTTCATCACCGAGCCATCAGAACCTCTTTGAGATAGAACAGCCCCTGCTCCAATCTCAGAAGCATCCACCTCGACCTGAAACGGGAGTGAAACATCTGGCTGACACAACACAGGGGCAGAAGAAAAACAACGCTTCAACTCCTGAAAAGCCTCAACGGCCAAAGAGGACCAATTGACCACATCCGCACCTTTCTTGGTTAAATCAGTCAATGGTTTAACAACACTAGAAAAATTAGCGATGAAGCAACGGTAAAAATTAGCAAAGCCCAGGAATTTCTGCAGGCTCTTCACAGAAGTAGGCTGAGTCCAATCATAAATGGCCTGAACTTTAACAGGATCCATCTCGATAGTAGAAGGGGAAAAAATGAAGCCCAAAAATGAAACCTTCTGAACTCCAAAGAGACATTTAGACCCCTTCACAAACAAGGAATTAGCACGAAGGACCTGGAACACCATTCTGACCTGCTTCACATGAGACTCCCAATCGTCCGAAAAGACCAAAATATCATCCAAATATACAATCATGAATCGATCCAGGTACTTTCGGAAGATGTCATGCATAAAGGACTGAAACACAGATGGAGCATTAGAAAGCCCGAATGGCATCACCAGGTACTCAAAATGGCCCTCGGGCGTATTAAATGCTGTTTTCCATTCGTCGCCCTGTTTAATACGCACAATACGCACAAGCCCCTCGAAGATCTATCTTAGTGAACCAGCTAGCCCCCTTAATCCGAGCAAACAAATCAGACAGTAGCGGCAAAGGGTACTGAAATTTGACGGTAATTTTATTGAGAAGGCGGTAATCTATACAAGGTCTCAGAGAACCATCCTTCTTGGCCACAAAAAAGAACCCTGCTCCCAACGGTGATGACGACGGGTGAATATGCCCTTTCTCCGAGGACTCTTTTACATAACTCCGCATAGCGGCGTGTTCTGGCACAGATAAATTGAACAGTCGGCCCTTCGGAAACTTACTACCAGGAATCAAATTAATAGCACAATCACAATCCCTATGAGGAGGTAGGGCACTGGATTTGGGCTCATCAAATACATCCCGGTAATCTGACAAGAACTCAGGGACTTCAGAAGGATGGGAAGACGAAATTGACAACAATGGGACATCCCCATGTACCCCTTGACAACCCCAACTGGACACAGACATTGATTTCCAATCCAATACTGGATTATGGACCTGTAGCCATGGCAAACCCAAAACGACCACATCATGCAGATTATGCAACACCAAAAAGCGAACATCCTCCTGATGTGCAGGAGCCATGCACATGGTCAATTGAGTCCAGTACTGAGGCTTATTCTTGGCCAAAGGCGTAGCATCAATTCCTCTCAATGGAATAGGATACTGTAAAGGCTCCAAGAAAAAACCACAGCGCCTGGCAAACTCCAAGTCCATCAAATTCAGGGCAGCGCCTGAATCCACAAATGCCATAACAGAATAGGATGACAAAGAGCAAATCAGAGTAACGGACAAAAGAAATTTTGGCTGTACCGTACCAATGGTGGCAGACCTAGCGAACCGCTTAGTGCGTTTAGGACAATCAGAGATAGCATGAGTGGGGTCACCACAGTAAAAACACAGCCCATTCTGATGTCTGTATTCTTGCCGTTCAGCTCTGGTCAAGGTCCTATCACATTGCATAGGCTCAGGCCTCTGCTCAGAAGATACCGCCAAATGGTGCACAGTTTTGCGCTCACGTAAGCTTCGATCGATCTGAATGGCCAAGGACATAGACTCATTCAGACCAGCAGGCGTGGGGAATCCCACCATAACATCCTTAAGGGCTTCAGAAAGACCCTTTCTGAAAATTGCCGCCAGGGCACACTCATTCCACTGAGTAAGCACAGACCACTTTCTAAACTTCTGACAATATACCTCCGCTTCATCCTGACCCTGACACAAAGCCAGCAAGATTTTCTCTGCCTGTTCCACTGAATCTGGTTCATCATAAAGCAACCCAAGCGCCAGAAAAAACGCATCTACATTACGCAATGCAGGATCTCCTGGCGCAAGGGAAAATGCCCAGTCTTGAGGGTCGCCACGTAGCAAAGAAATAATGATTTTTACTTGCTGAATGGGGTCACCAGAGGAGCGGGGTTTCAAAGCAAAAAACAGTCTACAATTATTTTTGAAATTCAGGAACTTAGATCTATCCCCAGAAAACAAATCAGGAATTGGAATTCTGGGTTCCAACATCGGGTTCTGAACTACATAATCTTGAATGCCTTGTACCCTTGCAGTGAGTTGATCCACACAAGAGGACAGACCTTGAATGTCCATATCTACACCTGTGTCCTGAACCACCCAGAGATTTAGGGGAAAAGAAAAACAAAACACGCTGCAGAGGAAAAAAAAAAAATGGTCTCAGAACTTCCTTTATCCCTCTATTGAGATGCATTAACACTTTACAGGCCAGCTGTACTGTTATGAAGCACTAGGAATGACCTGATGAGCAAACTAGTAATACAGGACAAGCTCTGGGAAGTGGGAGCTCTGCTGACCGCAACCCCTAATCCTATCACAACAACTAGAAATAGCCGTGGAGCGTACCTGACTCTGCGTAGACGCCTCTTCACAGCCTAAGAGCTAACTACCCCTAAAGATAGAAAATAAGGCCTAACTTGCCTCAGAGAAATTCCCCAAAGAAATAGGCAGCCCCCCACACGTATTGACTGTGAGTTAAGATGGAAGTCACAAACACAGGAATGAAATAGGTTTCAGCAAAGGAGGCCAGACTTAACTAAACAGACTTGAGGATAGAAAAGGTATCTTTGCGGTCAGCATAAAAAACTACCAAAAAACCACGCAGAGTGTGCAAAAGAGACCCCACACCGACTCACGGCGTGGAGGTGCCACTCTGCATTCCAGAGCTTCCAGCTAGCCAGGCAGAATCATGATAGCAAGCTGGACAAAAAACAGTGGTAAACAAATAAGCTAGCAGTGACTTAGCTTTTGCTGGAGTAGACAGGTCATCTGAAAGATCCAAGAGCAAACTGAACCAGTACTAGGACATTGACAGCTTGCATCAAGTAACGATCCAAGTGGAGTTAAATAGAGCAGCCAGACTAGGACTAAACGAGGTCAGCTGAGGACAGAACCTCAGAACCAGCAGCTCCACTCACAGCCACCAGAGGGAGTCCATGGACAGAACTCGCCGAAGTACCATTCATAACCACCGGAGGGAGTTCGAGAACAGAATTCACAACACACTCCTCTCTCCTATATGTTTTTGCCCCTGACAATTTGGATTGCAGTGTTAGTCTTGTACTGCCTGGTGTGAGATGGAGGTGTCAGCTGTTGGTATAGGTGTTTGGAGTGTTGATCTGTGACTGTTGCTTGGCATTTCTGCTGTGTGCGATTCCTCATCCTCTCCTATTTTGTTTACCATCCTTTTCCCCCAGTGTTCCTCTCTGTTGTCTGTGAGTGCATATTTTGCATGTTTGTTAATTACATTTATCCCTGTACATCTTCCCTTGTTTGTCTGGCTTGTGTATATACATACACTATTACTCCCCACTTCCCTGGGTGGGAGAGGTGGACAGCTATAGGCTGGATTCAGGAGTTCAGCAAGGTACATGGCCCTGGTGTCTTCACCTCAAGAAGTAATCAGGAGAGCAGGGATAGAAAGGGCGCCCCTAGCGTTAGGGACAGGGAAGGATCCCCTGGACCCATTTCATTAGACAAACAGAGAAGTGACAGGTACCACTAGTGCATGCTCCCTGCCTTTGCCATATTCTGCGGTCATCTTCTGCAGATTGTGACCTGCTGATGACTTCCAGTCCGCCCAGCAAACACTGGAGTGAAGTCTAAATGTAAGTCTATGAGGGCCAGACTAAGGCCAGAACGAGAATCTCATAGACTTACATTGAGAGCTTGTGACCAGTAGCTGTGACTTCACAGTCAGGAGCTGTGGTCAGAAGATGGAAGAACGGGACTGGAAAGTAGCTGGGAAGAGCAGAAGATGGCGGCTGGTAAGTGTATTACTAAGTCCAGGGAACAGACATTAGTGATACTACTCCTATGGTAAAATGGAGAAAAAAATGGAGTGGTGCTTTAAGCACGATAAGTAACAAAAAATGAATAGTAAGGTGTCCATACACATTATATCAATAATGGATGAATTGACGATTTCAGCAAGACTATCTGAAGCGTATTGGAGCCAAATGACTCTCCAGCCACAGAATGAGACATGTTGGAGGCAAAATCTCCAATATGCCTTCAAGGGAGGTTTCTTTAAGTGGATTATTATCCACTTCGCTTTGACAACAAGCATCTATAATATAACGCTGGGAGCGTCACTCTGTCCGAAGCCTCTATAGACTGCGCAAGCGCACGCGCCGGCGCAGTCTAGGCCCCACAGAGCGACGCTCCCAGGAGATCGCGGTATGCGTAAACACTGAACGCTCACCGCGATCTCCAACGGAGAAGCAGGGACCGCCAGGAGGGTAAGTATGATATATTTACCTGTCCCGTTCCTCCGTTGCGCGCTGCCCCTCCGTCCTCCGGTCCACATCCTCTGCCTGTGACGTTCACAGTTCAGAGGGCGCGATGACGCGCTTAATGCGCGCCGCCCTCTGACTGAACAGTCACAGGCAGAGGACCCGGAAGACAGACCGGCGCGCAGCGCTGGATCAGGGCCAGGTAACTATAGCAAGTGCCGGGGGCCTGAGCTAGCGGCGACTCCGGCACCTGACCCCCACAGCGCGCCGGTGTCCCCGCCTGCTCAGGCCCCCAGCACCGCCGCGCACAGCCTGAGCCACCGCACCCAGCACGGCCTGAGCCACCGCACCCAGCACAGCCTGAGCCACCGCACCCAGCACGGCCTGAGCCACCGCAGCCAGCACCGCCTGAGCCACCGCAGCCAGCACCGCCTGAGCCACCGCACCCAGCACGGCCTGAGCCACCGCAGCCAGCACCGCCTGAGCCACCGCAGCCAGCACCGCCTGAGCCACCGCAGCCAGCACCGCCTGAGCCACCGCAGCCAGCACCGCCTGAGCCACCGCAGCCAGCACGGCCTGAGCCACCGCACCCAGCACGGCCTGAGCCACCGCACCCAGCACGGCCTGAGCCACCGCACCCAGCACGGCCTGAGCCACCGCACCCAGCACGGCCTGAGCCACCGCACCCAGCACGGCCTGAGCCACCGCACCCAGCACGGCCTGAGCCACCGCACCCAGCACGGCCTGAGCCACCGCACCCAGCACGGCCTGAGCCACCGCACCCAGCACGGCCTGAGCCACCGCACCCAGCACGGCCTGAGCCACCGCACCCAGCACAGCCGCCCACAGCCACGCACAGCCGCCACACCCAGCACAGCCTGAGCCACCGCACAGCCACGCACAGCCGCCGCACCCAGCACAGCCACGCACAGCCGCCGCACCCAGCACAGCCACGCACAGCCGCCGCACCCAGCACAGCCACGCACAGCCGCCTGCACTCAGCACCGCCACGCACAGCTGCCCGCGCTCAGCTCCGCCACGCAAAGCCACCCACGCACAGCACAGCCACATACAGCCGCCCGCACTCAGCACAGCCGCCTGCACTTAGCACAGCCGCCCGCACTGATGGGGGCGCAGGATGGAGCAGCACATGATAGGGTGGAGCAGCACATGACAGGATGGGGGCGCAGGATGGAGCAGCACAGCCACCGCACCCAGCACAGCCACCGCACCCAGCACAGCCGCCCGCACCCAGCACAGCCTGAGCCACCGCACCCAGCACAGCCACGCACAGCTGCCGCACCCAGCACAGCCACCGCACCCAGCACAGCCACGCCCACCCAGCACGGCCACGCACAGCCGCCTGCACTCAGCACAGCCACGCACAGCCGCCTGCACTCAGCATAGCCACGCACAGCCGCCTGCACTCAGCACCGCCACGCACAGCCGCCCGCACTCAGCACCGCCACGCACAGCCGCCCGCACTCAGCACCGCCACGCACAGCCGCCCGCACTCAGCACCGCCACGCACAGCCGCCCGCACTCAGCACCGCCACGCACAGCCGCCCACGCACAGCATAGCCACGCACAGCCGCCGCACCCAGCATAGCCACGCACAGCCGCCGCACCCAGCATAGCCACGCACAGCCGCCGCACCCAGCACCGCCACAAACAGCCGCCGCACCCAGCACAGCCACGCACAGCCGCCCACACCCAGCACAGCCACGCACAGCCGGCCACACCCAGCACAGCCGCCCGCACCCAGCACAGCCTGAGCCGCCGCACCCAGCACAGCCGCCGCACCCAGCACAGCCGCCGCACCCAGCACAGCCGCCGCACCCAGCACAGCCACCGCACCCAGCACAGCCACGCCCACCCAGCACAGCCACGCACAGCCGCCCGCACCCAGCACAGCCGCCCGCACTCAGCACCGCCACGCACAGCCGCCCGCACTCAGCACCGCCACGCACAGCCGCCCATGCACAGCAGCCACATACAGCCGCCGCACCCAGCATAGCCACGCACAGCCGCCCGCACCCAGCACCGCCACGCACAGCCGCCGCACCCAGCACAGCCACGCACAGCCGCCCGCACCCAGCACAGCTGCCCGCACCCAGCACAGCCGCCTGCACTCAGCACAGCCACGCACAGCCGCCCACAGCCGCCTGCACTCAGCACCGCCACTCACAGCTGCCCGCACTCAGCACCGCCACGCACAGCCGCCCACGCATAGCACAGCCACATACAGCCGCCCGCACTTAGCACAGCCGCCCGCACTGATGGGGTGCAGGATGGAGCAGCACATGATAGGGTGGAGCAGCACATGACAGGATGGGGGCGCAGGATGGAGCAGCACAGCCACCGCACCCAGCACAGCCACCGCACCCAGCACAGCCACCGCACCCAGCACAGCCACGCACAGCCGCCCGCACTCAGTACCGCCACGCACAGCCGCCCGCACCCAGCACAGCCACCTGCACCCAGCACAGCCACGCCCAGCCGCCCGCACCCAGCACAGCCACGCCCAGCCGCCCACGCACAGCACAGCCACATACAGCCGCCCGCACTCAGCACAGCTGCCCGCACTCAGCACAGCCGCCCGCACTGATGGGGGCGCAGGATGGGAGCACATGACAGGATGGGGATGCAGGATGGAGTAGCACATACCAGGATGGAGACCATATACCAATATAAATGCTCGCCACCCGGGCGTAGAACGGGTTCAATAGCTAGTACAGGTATAAGAGGTGATGAGAGAGATGGCTGTCAGTAATACAAGATATCTCCCAACAGCTATTTAAAGTCAATGGGCAATTTTAAACCACTTACAAAATTAGCAAAAAATTTTTGCAAAATCTCATGTAAAATACGCAGCAACCTACAGTACACCTTTTGACATGCTGCTGCAAGTAAATCTGCACCTACAAGTTTCGACTTTAATGCGGATTTGCTGGTCTGCAGCAGATAAGACTTGTGACAATCTGTCAACTCAAAGCAAGTTGCCACGGTCAAGCTTGGTGACAATTCAGGGGACTCCTGGTTTTCACCTTTCAAGCTCTATACAGGCACGTAGACGTCGGTGCAGGGCAGGGACCCTTTGATTGCGTTTATGGAGTAGGTGCTGAGTGGTAGAGAGAGAAGGATTAAACCTAAGATGACAAGGACTAAATCATATCTAAATGTGTAGTCAGGGGAATCTGGGTCAGAGACCAGGAGGTAAAGCACAATCAGAAGACTGAGAGGAGTCAGGCCGTTCATGGGTCAAACCAGTAAGGTCATCCAAGGGTTAATCTGGAGCGTGGTTAAGTATTCAGCCGAGATAAAAATATAGAGTAACAATCCAGAACCAGAGTATTATCCAAAAATAAATAATAGATGACACTGGTGGCAGGACATCTGTGGTTAGTCTCTTGGCCTAACGGTCAAAATGGCCTTTCCAATCATCCACCATACTGGCTAGGTGACTCTTGCGCCAGATAGCATTTGTCAGTGGCACTGGCAAGAAAAAAGACTAAAGCTAAAAGGCAAATACAGGTATACATCACAAAAACCGTCTACCAATGTGTCATACCGCCATTTCTGTGTGGCATTGGAATAATTAACGTAACCTCTTTATGTCTTTGATAATTCCAAATTGTCGCTTTATTAACTTAATTTTCCAATTAAAAATATTTTGTGACATTTCTCTTTAATCAAACAATTATTCTTATTTTGTTGATTGTCATTTGAAGACCCAAAGCTGCTGACATTTTGGGTTTGTATTAGTGTGTTGTCAACCAAATAATTGCACTAAATAGTTTTCCGTGAGCGCCGTTTTCATCTCCCTTTTCCCGATGTATGTAAAATCCATCACAGTGAGTGCACTATTGTATGGGAAGCGGGGGCCAGACATGGTGGATTGTTATTTTATATACACTACTATGTGACAGTGAAGATAAAATATTAAACTGCAAACAGATTCTGATGCATATTAACTTAATAAAGAAGAGCGCAATATAAAATGTTCAACATAATTATATTAATTAAAAAAAAAGACTCTGGCCCACAAAGCTCAAACTTTTTAGGATCTAGGTATTTGAACCTGAGGAAAGTGGCACAACACAAAACTACTGTAGCCAGTCTTTCCCAACAGGGAAGAATAATCCTAATCAGATACTTTCGATCAGGGACTTTAAAGGGGTTGTCCACTATAATACAAACTAAACTTAGTAGGACCAGGGTAGAAAAAAAAACCAATACTCATGTTCCCAAAAAATGCCGCACCTTTGAACTCTGCGCGGTGTTCCATGTCGATCCCCCTTTATCACTATCCATTGGGGGTGGTTATGTGACCCCGGCAGCCACCAAGAAACTATTTGGATGGAATGAAAAGGCTGCAGAAGATCACCAGCTGCTGATTGGCTAAGCTGTCATGCACATCAAAACAAAGGTCACGGAAAACCATTTAGAGCAATTATTTTGTTGACAACACATTAATACAAACCCAAAATGTCAGCAGTTTTGGATCTTCAAATGACAATCAACAAAATAAGAATAATCGCTTGATTAAAGAGAAATGTCACAAAATATTTTTGAATAAAATCATCACCACCGGTCAGAGAGCAGCAGTTACCACGCTGTCAAATGATAACATGAACCCGCAGCTGTGATTGGAGGTAAAAAGTTTATCTCTGATCACTTGCGTAGGCTGATGGGACTACTGCTCCCATCAGCCTACGCCTGCTGCCGCTAATAACAGTGAGAGCAGGAGCTGCTGACAGGAGTATTCCGCAACCGGCGCCTGTGCTCTAAATAAATAATACATTTAAAAAATGGTGTGGGTTACCCTGTATTTTGATAACCAGCCAGGCAACACTGACAGCTGCATGCTGCAACCCTCAGCTGTCAGTGTTAGCAAGGCTGGTTACCAAGAATAGAGGGGTCCCCACAACATTTTTTTAAATTATTTAAATAAATAATTTAAAAAACAGCTGGGGGTGCCCCCATTTTTGACACCCAGCCAAGCTAAAGATGCCTCTCCATTTCTAAGCCATGGGCTTGATGTCACCGGACTATTCAAATGTGACATCAACCCCACAAATATGAACCTCCTTTTCCACAGGGCAATCTAATAGATACGCCTTTTCTGGGCATCTGTGGGCTGCTATTTTTAGGCTGGGGAGGCCAATATCCATGGCACTTTACCAGCCTGAGAATACCAGCCCCAAGCTGTCTGCTTTAGCTTGGCTGGTTGTCAAAAATGGGGGAATCGCACACCATTTATTAAAATTATTTATTTAAATAATTTTAAAAATGGCGTGGGGACTAGAGTTGAGCGACTTTTACTTTTTTCGGATCGAGTCAGGTTTCGCGAAACCCGACTTTGTCAAAAGTCGGGTCAGGTGAAATAGGCCGATTATTGTGAAAAGTCGGGGGCTGACTGAAACACGAAACCCAATGCAAGTCAATGGGGAATCAAAGTCGGCAGTAAGTGGAGGACAGGAAAACACCTACAGTGCCCATTTTAATGCCAAAAACATCAATTCTTATTACTGAAGCTTGTCAATCTTAATTTACTTTATAATAATAGTTAGGCATTGAAAACTGGGGGTCATTTGGCTAAAGTTGTGTGGGGGTAGGGCTGGCTCAAGATTTTCGTGGGCCCAGGAAACGCGGAATACGTCACGGCGGTGGAGCAGGGAGAGGTAAGCATTTCGACTTTGAAAGTGCTGTGATCCTGAGCAAGCAGTGGGGGCCCACTCGTTGGCATTGGCACTGGCACTGGCACAGGGCCCCTCATAGTACGGCGGTGTGTTTGTCGGCGGATGGCGCCTCCCACTGGCAGAGACACTTTTGCGTACTATGGTACTATGAGGGGCCCTGTGCCAGAGACATCGCCAACGAGTATGCCCCCCCACCTGATGAAGGAACCTGCACCTTCATCTGCACCATTCTCTTTGTCCCCGTGTAAGGTGGTATAGTATGCAGGAAGGGGAACATGACTTTCAGCAGGGTCAGATTCTGGCTGTGTAGAGTGCAAGGGGAATGTAGTGGTCTGGGTCAATGTACCAGCAGACTCATCTAGCAGTGGCTGGGCAATGGGCAGGATGAGGAGGAAACACAGATATAGGCCCAAATAATAAAGTGGGCTAAATGCAGTTCAAATGTGGCAACAGGACTAAACAGGCGGCATTGCTTTGTTCAGTGGAGGACAACTGTAATGATCGGCAGACACAGTTAGTAGGCCCAAATAATAAAGTGGGCTAATTGCAGTTCAAATGTGGTAACAGGACTAAACAGGCTGCATTGCTGTTATGACCTGGTGGTTAAGAGGCCACACTGATATGACCTGGTGGCTAAAACGCAACATGGAACGAGCTCTGAGAAGGTGGTATCTCTACTGACCGCAGTCCCTAATCCTAACAACAACACTAGTAATAGCCGTGGGATGTTCCTGACTCTCCCTAGACACCTCTTCACAGCCTATTAAGTAACTACCCCTAAAGAAGGAAATAGAAAGCTATCTTGCCTCAGAGAAAACCCCAAAAGGAAAAACAGCCCCCCACAAATATTGGCTGTGAGTGGAGAGGGAAATGACGTACACAGAAATGAAATCAGATTTCAACAAAGGAGGCCAATACTAAACTTGATAGACAGAGAGAAAAGGATACTGTGCGGTCAGTATTAAAAACTACAAAATCCACGCAGAGTTTACAAAAATGAACTCCACACCGACTCACGGTGTGGAGGGGCAAATCTGCTTTCCCAGAGCTTCCAGCTAGCCTGAATATTACATAATGACAAGCTGGACAAAAAGAGACATATTTGCAGAGCAATAGAGTCCAAGCAAATGGACAAACAAGAACTAGCAAAAACTTATCTTTTGCTGACAAGGACAGGCCATATGAGAAATCCAAGGAGAGAACCAAATCCAACCAAGAACATTGACAGCTGGCATGAACTAAAGCCCAGAGCAGGTTTAAATAACAAACCCAGGCAAGGTGATCAGTGAAGGCAGCTGCTACAGCTACCTAAAGGAGCAGCAGTTCCACTCGAAACCACCAGAGGGAGCCCAAGGGCAGAACTCACAAAAATACCATTAGCAACCACAGGAGGGAGCTCCAGAACGGAATTCACAACAGTACCTTCCCCTTGAGGAGGGGTCACCGAACCCTCACCAGAGCTCCCAGGCCGATCAGGACGAGTCAGATGGAAAGCACGAACCAAATCGGCAGCATGAACATCGGAGGCAACAACCCAAGAATTATCCTCCTGGCCATAACCCTTCCACTTGACCAGATACTGAAGCTTCCGCCTCGAAAAACGAGAATCCAAAATCTTCTCCACCACATATTCCAATTCCCCCTCAACCAACACCGGAGCAGGAGAATCAACGGAGGGAACCATAGGTACCACATATCTCCACAACAAGGATCTATGGAACACATTATGAATGGAAAAAGAAGCTGGAAGGGCCAATTAAAAAGACACCGGATTGATAATTTCAGAAATCTTATAAGGCCCAATAAAGCGAGGCTTGAACTTAGGGGACGAAACCTTCATAGGAACATGATGAGAAGACAACCAGACCAATTCCCCAACACGAAGTCGGGGACCAACACACCGACGACGGTTAGCAAAACGTTGAGCCTTTTCCTGAGACAACGTCAAATTGTCCACCACATGAGTCCAAATTTGCTGCAACCTGTCCACCACAGAATCCACACCAGGACAGTCAGAAGGCTCAAGCTGCCCCGAAGAAAAACGAGGATGAAAACCAAAGTTACAAAAGAAAGGCGAAACCAAGGTAGCCGAACTAGCCCGATTATTAAGGGCAAACTCGGCCAACGGCAAAAAGGTCACCCAATCATCCTGATCAGAAGACACGAAGCATCTCAAATAGGTTTCCAAGGTCTGATTGGTTCGCTCCGTTTGGCCATTTGTCTGAGGATGGAATGCCGAAGAAAAAGACAAATCAATGCCCATTCTAGCACAAAACCTAGAAACGAACTGGGAACCTCTGTCAGACACAATATTCTCCGGAATACCATGCAAGCGAACCACATGCTGAAAAAACAATGGAACCAAATCAGAGGAGGAAGGCAACTTAGGCAACGGTACCAAATGGACCATCTTAGAAAACCGGTCACAAACCACCCAGATGACAGACATCTTCTGAGAAACAGGAAGATCAGAAATAAAATCCATGGAAAAATGCGTCCAGGGCCTCTCAGGAATAGGCAAAGGCAAAAGCAACCCACTGGCACGGGAACAGCAAGGCTTAGCCCGAGAACAGGTCCCACAGGACTGCACAAACGAACGCACATCCCGCGACAAGGAAGGCCACCAAAAGGACCTAGCCACCAAATCTCTGGCACCGAAAATCCCAGGGTGACCAGCCAACACCGAACAATGAACCTCAGAAATTACTCTGCTAGTCCATCTATCAGGAACAAACAGTTTCCCAACTGGACAGCGGTCAGGTTTATCAGCCTGAAACTCCTGAAGTACCCGTCGCAAATCAGGGGAGATGGCAGAAAGAATCACCCCCTCCTTAAGGATCCCAGCCGGCTCAAGAACTCCCGGAGAATCAGGCAAAAAACTCCTAGAAAGGGCATCAGCCTTCACATTCTTAGATCCCGGAATATACGAGACCACAAAATCAAAACGTGAGAAAAACAGAGACCACCGAGCTTGTCTAGGATTCAACCGCTTAGCAGACTCGAGGTAAATCAGATTCTTATGATCAGTCAAGACCACCACGCGATGCTTGGCTCCCTCAAGCCAATGTCGCCACTCCTCAAATGCCCACTTCATAGCCAACAACTCCCGATTGCCGACATCATAATTACGCTCAGCAGGCGAAAACTTTCTGGAGAAGAAAGCACATGGTTTCATCAACGAGCCATCAGAATTTCTCTGAGACAAAACGGCCCCTGCCCCAATCTCAGAAGCATCAACCTCAACCTGAAAAGGGAGAGAAACATCTGGCTGACGCAACACAGGGGCAGAAGTAAAATGACGTTTAAGCTCCTGAAAGGCCTCAACAGCCGCAGAGGACCAATTCATCACATCAGCGCCCTTCCTCGTCAAATCGGTCAGAGGCTTCACCACACTAGAAAAATTAGCAATAAAGCGGCGATAAAAATTGGCAAAGCCCAAAAATTTCTGAAGGCTCTTTACAGAAGTAGGTTGAGTCCAACAATGAATGGCCTGGACTTTAACAGGGTCCATTTCAATAGCCGAGGGAGAAAAAATGAAACCCAAAAAAGAAACCTTCTGAACTCCAAAGAGGCACTTAGACCCCTTCACAAACAACGCATTAGCACGAAGGACCTGAAATACCATCCTAACCTGCTTCACATGAGACTCCCAATCATCGGAGAAAACCAAAATATCATCCAAATACACAATCATGAATTTATCCAGATAATTCCGGAAAATATCATGCATAAAGGACTGAAATACCGATGGAGCATTAGAGAGCCCGAATGGCATCACAAGATATTCAAAATGGCCTTTGGGCGTATTAAATGCTGTTTTCCATTCATTACCTTGTTTAATACACACGAGATTATACGCCCCTCGAAGGTCGATTTTAGTAAACCAACTGGCACCCTTAATCCGAGCAAACAAATCAGAAAGTAAAGGTAAAGGGTACTGGAATTTGACAGTGATCTTATTGAGAAGGCGATAATCTATACAGGGTCTCAAGGAGCCATCCTTCTTGGCAACAAAAAAAAATCCCGCTCCCAACGGTGACGAAGACGGGCGAATATGCCCCTTCTCCAAGGACTCCTTTACATAACTCCGCATAGCGGCATGCTCTGGCACAGACAGATTGAAAAGTCGGCCCTTAGGGAACTTACAGCCAGGAATCAAATTAATGGCACAATCGCAGTCCCTATGAGGAGGCAGGGAACTGGACTTGGGCTCATCAAATATATCCTGGAAATCCGACAAAAACTCAGGAACTTCAGAAGAAGGGGACGAGGAAATGGACATCAAAGGAATATCACTATGTATCCCCTGACAACCCCAACCAGTTACAGACATAGATCTCCAATCCAGCACTGGATTATGTACCTGTAACCATGGAAAACCCAGCACAACAACATCATGAAAATTATGCAACACCAAAAAGCGAATATTTTCCTGATGTGCTGGAGCCATGTACATGGTTAACTGTGTCCAGTACTGAGGTTTATTCTTGGCCAATGGCGTAGCACCAATCCCCCTTAAGGGAATAGGGCTCTGCAAAGGCTCCAAGGAAAAACCACAGCGCTTGGCAAATTCTAAGTCCATTAAGTTCAGGGCAGCGCCAGAATCCACAAATGCCATAACAGAAAAGGACGACAATGAGCAAATCAGGGTAACAGACAAGAGAAATTTAGGCTGTACAGTACTAATGGTAACAGACCCAGGAACCCTCTTAGTACGCTTAGGGCAATCAGAAATAGCATGAGCAGAATCACCACAGTAAAAACACAGGCCATTCTGACGTCTGAATTTCTGCCTTTCTGCTCTAGTCAAAATCCTATCACATTGCATAGGCTCAGGACTCTGCTCAGAGGACACTGCCATATGGTGCACCACCTTGCGCTCGCGCAAGCGCCGATCAATCTGAATGGCCAAAGACATTGACTCATTCAGACCAGCAGGCGTAGGAAACCCCACCATAACATCTTTAATGTCTTCAGAAAGACCCTTTCTGAAAATCGCAGCCAGGGCATACTCATTCCATTTTGTGAGCACAGACCACTTTCTAAATTTCTGGCAGTATACTTCTGCTGCTTCCTGACCCTGACACAGAGCCAGCAAAGTTTTTTCTGCCTGATCCACAGAATTAGGCTCGTCATACAGCAATCCGAGCACTTGAAAAAATGCGTCAATATTGAGCAATGCAGGATTTCCTGGCTCAAGGGAGAATGCCCAGTCCTGCGGGTCGCCACGCAGCAAAGAAATAACAATCTTCACCTGCTGAATGGGGTCACCAGAGGAACGGGGTCTCAGAGCAAAAAACAATCTGCAATTATTTTTAAAGTTCAAAAATTTAGATTTATCCCCAGAAAATAAATCAGGAATAGGAATTCTAGGCTCTAATACCGGAGTGTTGTGAACTCTGTTTTTGGGCTCCCTCTAGTGGTCACAAGCGGTACTGTGTAGTGTTGTCTTTCTGCAGGTGGCAGCATCAGCTGGTTCGTTATCCTTGGTTGGTTTCTTATTTAGCTCACCTGGATACTCAGTTCCTTGCCTGCTCTCAATGTATTCAGTGCTCTTCAGATTCCTTTTGACTACCTTGCTCCCAGTCTCTCCAGGACAAGCTAATTTTTTGTTTGATCATTTTTTGATTATCAGCATTTATTATGTTTTTAGTCCAGCTCGCTAAAATGTGATTTCCTCGCTTGCTGGTTGCTCTAGGGGACTGAGTTTCTCCCCCAACACCGTTAGTTGGTGCGGGGGTTCTTGAAATCTCAGTGTGGATATTTTGTAAGGGTTTTTACTGACCACACAGACCCCTTTACTATTTTCTGCTATCTAGTATTAGTGGGCCTCATTTGCTAAATCTGTTTTCACCCCTGTGTATGTGCCTTCCTCTTACCTCACCGTTATTATATGTTGGGGGCTTCTATATCTTTGGGCATTATTTCTCTGGAGGCAAGAGAGGTCTTTCTTTCTCTCTAGGGGTAGTTAGTTCCTCAGGCTGGCTCGAGACGTCTAGGATTTTTAGACACATTCACCGGCTACTTCTTGTGTGTTTGGATAGGTTCAGATTTGCGGTCAGTCCAGTTTGCCACCTCCCTAGAGCTTGTCCTATGTATGTTACTTAGCTGGAGTAATTTGTGATCCTCAACCACTAAGGATCATAACACCGGAGTCTGGACAACATAATCTTGGATACTCTGTACCCTTGCAGCGAGTTGATCCACGCGCAAGGACAGACCCTGAACCTCCATATCAGCACCAAAATCCTGAACCACCCAGAGATTAAGGGGAAAAAAAAGACAAAACAAGCTACAAAGGAAAAAAAATGACTCAGAACTTTCTTTTCCCTCTTTTGAGATGCATTTAACACATTGCAGGCCGGCTGTACTGTTATGACCTGGTGGTTAAGAGGCCACACTGATATGACCTGGCGGCTAAAACGCAACATGGAACGAGCTCTGAGAAGGTGGTATCTCTACTGACCGCAGTCCCTAATCCTAACAACAACACTAGTAATAGCCGTGGGATGTTCCTGACTCTCCCTAGACACCTCTTCACAGCCTAAGAAGTAACTACACCTAAAGAAGGAAATAGAAAGCTATCTTGCCTCAGAGAAAACCCCAAAAGGAAAGACAGCCCCCCACAAATATTGGCTGTGAGTGGAGAGGGAAATGACGTACACAGAAATGAAATGAGATTTCAGCAAAGGAGGCCAAAACTAAACTTGATAGACAGAGAGAAAAGGATACTGTGCGGTCAGTATTAAAAACTACAAAATCCACGCAGAGTTTACAAAAATGAACTCCACACCAACTCACGGTGTGGAGGGGCAAATCTGCTTTCCCAGAGCTTCCAGCTAGCCTGAATATTACATAATGACAAGCTGGACAAAAAGAGACATATTTGCAGAGCAATAGAGTCCAAGCAAATGGACAAACAAGAACTAGCAAAAACTTATCTTTTGCTGACAAGGACAGGCCATATGAGAAATCCAAGGAGAGAACCAAATCCAACCAAGAACATTGACAGCTGGCATGAACTAAAGCCCAGAGCAGGTTTAAATAACAAACCCAGGCAAGGCGATCAGTGAAGGCAGCTGCTACAGCTACCTAAAGGAGCAGCAGTTCCACTTGAAACCACCAGAGGGAGCCCAAGGGCAGAACTCACAAAAATACCATTAGCAACCACAGGAGGGAGCTCCAGAACGGAATTAACAACACATTGCTTTGTTCAGTGGAGGAAAACTGTAATGAGTGGCAGACACAGTTAGTAGGCCCAAATAATAAAGTGGGCTAAATGCAGTTCAAAATTGGTAACAGGACTAAACAGGCGGCATTGCTTTGTTCAGTGGAGGACAACTGTAATGAGTGGCAGACACAGTTAGTAGGCCCAAATAATAAAGTGGGCTAAATGTCTGCCAAAAAATTGTTCATAAATAAACAGGTGGCATAGCTAGGTACAGGGGTAAGCTCCTCTGCTGAGTAGCAGACAGTGGTAGTAGGCGCAAAGTATTAACTGGTCTAAATGGAGGCCAGGGCCCCTGTATATTTTAACTATCATCTATCATTTCAACAAATTTGTATTGGCAGTGCCATTGAAGGATTTAACAGCACAGACTACACAGTGGTGGAGCAGGGAGAGGTAAGTATTGCAAGTGGTAGAGCACTGTTTGAGCTGGGGGGGAACACTTTCTGGTGGGCGGCGGTACTGGCACAGGGCCCCTCATATTACGACGGTGTGTCTAACGTTGGTTGTGCACCACCACCGTCAGAGACACTTCATTGTACTATGAGGGACCCTGTGCCAGTGCCGTCGCCCAAGAGTGGGCACACCCACCTGTCCAGGCAAACAGAACTCGCACGGGTGCTTGCGCCAGGTGGTGACCACGGCCCTGTGGGGGGAGTCAGCCCATTTAGGGAGGTATATAAATGGCCTATGGTGGACATTCAGCAGCTGCAAATGGAGGAATTGGAGCAGTCAGTAAGAGGAGGCCAAAAGCAAGACATTTTTCAGGCAAGCTACGTGTCAGCAGGGGAAGGTGGGGCCAAATAATTTGAAATCCATGATTGGTTCATTTTAATGAAGGTTAGATCATCAACATTTCGGGTACCCAGACGTGTCCTTTTTTCGGTCAGTATTGAACCAGCAGCACTGAAGACTTTCTGATAGCACACTAGCAGCAAGGCAAGCGAGCTCCTGTAATGCATATTCTGCCAATTCAGGTGTCTATTTTAGATGCCCAGTAATCAAAGGGGAATGACCTGTGAGGGAGAACATCGATAAGGGAGGAAAGGTAGTTCGTAACCATACTGGACAAATGCTGTCTCCTGTCACTTTGAATCGATGCAGCAGTAGTACCTGTCGTGTCTGCAGTCATTGCGAAATCACTCCACAAACTGGTCATAAAACCCCTCTGTCCAACGCCACTTCGGATTTGTGCACCTCTAACAACTCTGCCATGTTGCCCCCTACGGCTCGTGTGAGAACCATCACCGCCGCTGTGTGCTGGGAATGCCTGAACCAAACGGTCTACAAGAGTTGCTTGTTTGGTAGCCAATATTTGGTCAAGGTTCTCATGTGGCATCATATTTTGTAATTTTCCTTTATATCGTGGATCCAGGAGGCAGGCCAACCAGTTATCGTCATCGGTCATCATTTTGATAATGTGGGGGTCCCTTTTTAGGATACGGAAGGCATACTCAGGCCATGTGGGCCAATGTTCCAGGTGTCAATTCACTGCTTGTGCTGGGTTGAGGAGCACTTTCTTGCAAATCAACATCACTTGAGTCCTGCAAAAACCCTGTACCTGACCTTGCAACGCCACCAGTTTCTATTGCCCCCTGAGAAGCATCCTCCTCCCATAAATATTCATCCCCATCATCCTCCTCCTCCTCTTCGTCCGCCACTTCGTCCAGGACAGTTCCTTGAGCAGACAATAGCTGACTGTCATCAAGGCTTCCCTCCTCCTCGGCTGCAGACGCCTGCTCCTTAATGTGCGTCAAACTTTGCATCAGCAGATGCATTAGTGGGATGCTCATGCTTATGATGGTGCCGTCTGCACTTACCAGCCATGTGCATTCCTCAAAACACTGAAGGACTTGACAGAGGTCTTGTAGCTTCGACTACTGCACACCAGACAACTCCATGTCTGCCATCCAAGTGCCTGCCCGTGTATGTGTATCCTCCCACAAATAAATTACAGCACGCCTCTGTTCGCACAGCCGCTGAACCATGTGCAGTGTGGAGTTCCACCTTGTTGCAACGTCGATTATTAGGGAGTACTGGGGAAGATTCAGCGATCGCTGATGGTTCAGTGCAGCGCCCCAGAGTCCTGGTCGTTGCAGTACTGTGGCTCCGCCACTATGGGGAGCTACGGTGCGTCCGATGGCACTGAAGGAGTTCATCTGATCAGGTATCACAGACACCAATACATTTCACCGCAGGGCCTCCGGGGGGAGCTAAGGGTTCTATTCATTAGGCCACTCCCCACCATAGTGGGTAAACTGGGGGTCAGGCAGGAAGTTAGATCAGAGAAAGCTGACTGGATTGAACGAAGCAACACCTTGTGGCAGAGGGTGTTGTGGAGGAAGAGACAGTAGGGTCTCTGCCAGGGGTGGGATCCTGGCAGAGGCTTGGCATTGGAAAAGAACGTAACGGGTCCGCGCCAGCTCCGGGAAGCGGCGGGATTCAAGAAAGGACTAGAAGCGAGATAGATTGTGCTGAGTGAGAAACGAGATCAAGCAATAGGAGAATTCCAGTAGGGGTCGTGCTGTAAGACCGAAGCAACACCCTACTGAGGCACACTACCGGTGGCCGGAACGCCGAGGGAGTATTATAACATTCAGCTTCAAGCAATACTCTAAACAGCGGCAGGACAGTCAGTTTAAGGCGGGCTGTCTAACACATATCACCTATGAAGTCTTGGGAGGCAATTGCGGGAGAGCGGCGTCTCTAGGGTCCCGGAAGAACTCCAGGCCTACCCGACAAACGGGTGCCGTTCTAACCGTAACATCAGGGAGGGACGGACGATTAGAAGAACATCATTTAATCGAGTTGTGAGGGAACTTAAGAAACAGACACAACAGTTGTGGGGTACTTTCCGTAAGCACAGCAGGGGAGGACTACAACACATAGCGCTAAGAAGGAAGGCACCGATTTCCACCTGTGAAGAGAACTCTGGAAGTGCCATTGGACCGGCCGGACTTGCGCAGCCTGGTGAACCGTATTCTGGACTGAGGACTCAGAGATCTCCAGTAAAGAGGTAAAGAGACTGCAACCTGGTGTCCTCGTTATTTACCGCGACCTGCACCCCACAACTGCACCGTTACAACACCACTTATTGCACCGGACGTCCCCCACTGACAGACAGGGCCACGGACCGGGTCTAGCCACCGTGACAACCCCAGGACTGAGACCTAGAGGCCCGGCTCCGGGTACCCCTCGGCCCTGCGGCGGTGTGGGGGCGCTCCAAATCTTGGCGTCACGAACAGGATCTACTTAAGCCTGAAGAATCAGGTCATGTGTGCCTAGAGACTGTGATTTGTTGTGCTTGGACTGTACTTTATTAAGAGGACTGTGTGTTGTGCCATTTGCCGCCAAAATCCGCCGCCATTGTAGCGCTGAGGAGAGCGCAGGAAGAGAAGAGGGGCGTGAAGGGGGCGTAGGCAAGCTGGAGAGCGCGAACAGCAATGGCCGCCCAGTCTAAGTATTTCTGTGTCCTGAGGACGTGCCCGTCAACAGCCGAGGTCCGCCTCCTGATCCTGGTCGGAGGGTGGAGACCATGGGGACGGGGCCGCCCACGGAAGAGACCGCGGGAAGAAGACGCGGGAGAAGCGACAAAGATGGCCGCACGAGAAGCCCCGCATGAGAAGGATCGGGCGCGGAGAAAGGTTGGACAGCCCAATGTAGCCCAGGGTACGCCGTCGCTGCGGGGACTGACCCTAGCAGGACCAACGATGGGCCGACCTCCCCGGCCGCCGTCGGAAGAGAGCATGGCCGCGGCCGAGGCCCGGCAGATTGGCGCCCGCCTGGAGGCCGATGCCCGCGTGGTTGCTAGGCTGGGCCAGCCCACGGAGATCTGCTTGGCTCCAGTGTCCTCTGCTTCTCCCAACCCGGCTGCGGCTGAAAATGCGCTGCAGACATCAGGTCTGAAGATAATGCCCGCGGCCGAACACCTGCGGCGCTTGATGACTGCATGGCGAACCCGACCCCAGCCGGCCGTGCAGGTTGACCTGACCATCAACGCGGAGGTTCCTTCATCCCACTGGGGGGTAGTGGTCTCATTCAACCCCCAACATGGACGCGGGGTCATCCAGGAGATTGGGGAGCCGCTGCAAATCCACGTGGAACGGGAAGAAGTGGAGCCCTGCAGCGGAAGATTTCCCCGCGACCTGGTGCCAGGTGATGCGGTGACGTACACCCGATGGAGGAGGGCTACGGGAGAAGCTGGCTGGGTGGTGCGAGGTGTTCAGCGGTGCATCGCCCTCCAGGCTGCTGCTGAAGCACCGGAAGAAGGTGATCCCAAGGGAAAAGCAGCGGAGCCCGGCCCCGCGGAACCACAAGAAGCCCGACCTCGCCGTGCCCCGGAGGAACGTGTGCGCCTGCCAGTAAGAAGGGCCTCCCGGCGAGGGATTTTATCACTGCTGGGACCGGAACGGCGTCCTGGCTCACCAGTGCGATCTGTTGGCCTGGTGAGGCCGGATAGGAGACCACCTTCCGCTTCACCACAGTAAGGTTTTACTGTTTCTTTTGAAAATGTAAATAGTTCTCCTTTTAACTGTTTGTTTACTGTTTGCTGCTAAACCCGTCCAGGGTTAACAATTTATGGATCCCTTAGTTGACCCGGGATCCTTATTGTTTGTTTTTCTACAGTTTTGCACGAGTTTTACAAACTGAGAAATCATGAACAGTGCATGATCCAAACTTTCTTGTAAATAGTTTGCACCTTATTAAAGGCGCTTCCTACTGGTTTTATTTAAAGACTCTTTGCGAAGATACCGTTCTGGAACCTTTTCTGAACAAAGACTGGTAGGCTGAGAAGACGAGCTACCTCAGAAAGACTTGATCCTCTTTTAAAGGGGATGTCCAACAGCGTACTTACGAGAGATACTGTTTTAAGAACAGTAATGCCATGGTAATGTTGGAATGAGAAAAGTTGTATGTGTTTTAACTAGTTAAATGTGAAGAAATGCTGATGATGATGCTCTGGAAGAAATGTAACTGCTTTGCATACAGGAAAGTTATGTGTGTTCAATTTGTTTAAAATGTGAAACCTAGATAATGTTCTTTGAAAAAGAAAGATGCAGAAAGCCCGTAGGGGTAGATTTAGAGTTCTGCTTAAGTGAAAGTAAGAAAGTAATAATGAAGGTGAGGATAGAAGGTAAACCCTGAGTCCCCATAGAAAGTTAATAATGTGTTACTAAGGACAGAAAGTGAACCCGTAGGGGTTAGTGAGTGAGTCCTAATAGGAGCCAAGTAGAGCCGGCTCCATGTTCTCTAATTGAAAGGAATGTTATGTCTATACCATGTATAGTAGAGAAAGGCAGTAGGCCCTGGCTGAACGGGGCGGTCCTGTAAAAGAAAGGAGAGGCAGTAGGTCTGGTGCCATAGGGACAGGCGGTCCTGCAGGTTCAAAGTAGGAGAATGAAAAGTTAACTTGCCCTGTAATGTGATTATGGGAAGGCCTTTAGCGAGCTAGGAGTGTATGTTCCTTGAAGGCAATGTTAAATTATTGTTCATTTAATTGCACTTAGTAGAATACCCGGTTGGGTAATGAGAGTTAATTGTAGCCTGTTGCTATGATATTTAATTATGTTTGTAACGTTAAAGTGTCCTCACCTCCCATAAAGGGAAGCCTGTTCAAGTATACTTATTGTTTTGCACTCAACAAAATTGTATGTCTTTTTGCTAACCTGTATTGTTGTTTTCTTCCCAGTCCCGGAGTACTGTGTTTAACCAGGGGGGAGTGCAGCGCCCCAGAGTCCTGGTCGTTGCAGTACTGTGGCTCCGCCACTATGGGGAGCTACGGTGCGTCCGATGGCACTGAAGGAGTTCATCTGATCAGGTATCACAGACACCAATACATTTCACCGCAGGGCCTCCGGAGGGAGCTAAGGGTTCTATTCATTAGGCCACTCCCCACCATAGTGGGTAAACTGGGGGTCAGGCAGGAAGTTAGATCAGAGAAAGCTGACTGGATTGAACGAAGCAACACCTTGTGGCAGAGGGTGTTGTGGAGGAAGAGACAGTAGGGTCTCTGCCAGGGGTGGGATCCTGGCAGAGGCTTGGCATTGGAAAGAACGTAACGGGTCCGCGCCAGCTCCGGGAAGCGGCGGGATTCAAGAAAGGACTAGAAGCGAGATAGATTGTGCTGAGTGAGAAACGAGATCAAGCAATAGGAGAATTCCAGTAGGGGTCGTGCTGTAAGACCGAAGCAACACCCTACTGAGGCACACTACCGGTGGCCGGAACGCCGAGGGAGTATTATAACATTCAGCTTCAAGCAATACTCTAAACAGCGGCAGGACAGTCAGTTTAAGGCGGGCTGTCTAACACATATCACCTATGAAGTCTTGGGAGGCAATTGCGGGAGAGGGGCGTCTCTAGGGTCCCGGAAGAACTCCAGGCCTACCCGACAAACGGGTGCCGTTCTAACCGTAACATCAGGGAGGGACGGACGATTAGAAGAACATCATTTAATCGAGTTGTGAGGGAACTTAATAAACAGACACAACAGTTGTGGGGTACTTTCCGTAAGCACAGCAGGGGAGGACTACAACACATAGCGCTAAGAAGGAAGGCACCGATTTCCACCTGTGAAGAGAACTCTGGAAGTGCCATTGGACCGGCCGGACTTGCGCAGCCTGGTGAACCGTATTCTGGACTGAGGACTCAGAGATCTCCAGTAAAGAGGTAAAGAGACTGCAACCTGGTGTCCTCGTTATTTACCGCGACCTGCACCCCACAACTGCACCGTTACAACACCACTTATTGCACCGGACGTCCCCCACTGACAGACAGGGCCACGGACCGGGTCTAGCCACCGTGACAACCCCAGGACTGAGACCTAGAGGCCCGGCTCCGGGTACCCCTCGGCCCTGCGGCGGTGTGGGGGCGCTCCATCAGCATACAGCTGGAGTGTACGGGCAACCGGCGGATGTGCGAGCAAAGTCTTCGCACCTTCAGGAGCAGGGCTGGTAACCCCGGATAATTTTTCAGGAAGCACTGCACCACCAGGTTTAAGGTGTGAGCCAGGCAAGGTATGTGTTTCAGTTCTGAAAGGGCTATGGCAGCCATAAAATTCCTTCCGTTATCACTGACTACCTTGCCTGCCTCAAGATGTACACTCCTTGCCTGTCTCAAGATGTACACTGCCCAGCCATGACTGAGTTTTTTGCTGCAAGTACTCGGCCAGTACTGCCGTGGTGTGTCTGTTGTCGCCCAAACACTTCATTTGTAACACAGCCTGCTGACGCTTACCACTAGCTGTTTGATGATGGGACACCTCGAGTGTAACACTGACAGCTGCGGATGGAGTGGTCATGCGACTGCGCTCTGTGGACGAGCTTTCGCTTCTGGGGGAGGAGGAGGAGGAGGAGGAGGAGGAGGGGTGGTGAAGGCCTACAGCCAACTGTTTCCTAGACCGTGGGCTAGGCAGAACTGTCCCACTATGGCTGTCCCCTGTGGACCCTGCATCCACCACATTAACTCAGTGCGCCGTGATGGACACCCAACGTCCCTGGCCATGCCTACTGGTCCATGCATCTGTTGTGAGGTGCACCTTTCCACTGACTGATTGCATCAGTGCATGGACAATGCGGTCTTTGACATGCTGGTGGAGGGCTGGGATGGCTTTTCTCGCAAAGAAGTGCCGACTTGGTAGGTCATAGCGTGGTACTGCGTAGGCCATCAGGTATTTGAAAGCTTCGCTTTCAACCAACCGGTAGGGCATCATCTCTAACGAGATTAGTCTAGCAATGTGGGCGTTCAAACCCTGTGTACGCAGATGAGAGGATGAGTACTTTCTTTTCCTAACGAGAGTCTCTTGTAGGGTGAGCTGGATTGGAGAGCTGCATATGGTGGAACTAGCGGTGGTGGTGGTGGACATGGCGGATTGAAAGAGGGTTGGTGATGGTATTCTTGATGTTGGCCTACATACAGTGTTTCCTACCAAAAACCTTGTGATTCCCTGACTGCTTTGGCCTTGCGACGATACCTCCACATTTGCTGCAGGTGGTGTCCTAACCGGTGGGCTTACAGCGAGGGAAGCAATGTAGCGTTGCTGACTATCTTCATTCTGAGCAGGTGCACCAACGGTACGGGACGTTTGGTAGTTAGTCCAGGCTTGCAAGAGCATGCTGGTTAAATGTCTAAGCATGCACGTTGTATTTAAATTTTGAAGATTCTTCCCTCTGCTAAAGGTCTTTGAGCATTTCTTACAGCTAACTTTTGACTGATCATTCGGATCTTGGTTAAAAAATTGAAACACTGCACTCTTCCTACTATGGAATACCTTTTCAGGCATTGCACGCTGTGCTACTTTCACCGGATGGCCACGCTGTCCTAAAACTGTTTTTGTTTTTGACAAACGTTTTTGGCCTGATACGGGCCTGCCAGATGACAGCTGTTGCGATGTAGATGGCTGCTGCGGATCATCCTCCTCCGCTTCTGAGCTACTGGCAGCGGCACCCTCTTCCCCCAATGGCTGCCAATCTGGGTCAACAACTGGGTCATCTATCACCTCCTCTTCAATGTCATGTGCACCTTCCTCTGTGTCCCCGTGTAAGGTGCTATAGCGTTTGGGACGGGGCACCATAGTCTCATCAGGGTCAGATTCAGGCTCAGTTCACTGCGAGGGCAATGTAGTGATCTGAGTCAATGGAACAGCATAGTAATCTAGCTGTGGCTGTGCATCAGTGCACTCCACGTCCGATTCATCTTGTAATGGGCAGTTAACAATTTCCCTTTCTAACCCAGGCACGGTATGTGTAAAGAGCTCCATGGAGTAACCTGTTGTGTCGCCTGACGCATCCTTCACTTTTGGTTTGGGTGAAGGACACAAGGAAACGTCTTGTTCCTGACCGGGAGCATCCACTGACGACTCGCTGCTTTTATATTTGGAACCTTCTGAAGAGGAGGCGAAAGAGCTAGAGGCTGAGTCAGCAAGGAAAGCCAAAACTTTTTCCTGCTGCTCCGGCTTTAAAAGCTGTTTTCTTACTCCCAGATAAGGGAGCCTTCGAGGCCTTGTGTAGCCAGACGATTACGCTGGCTCAACACCTCCAGCCTTAGGTGCTATTGTGCTTTTGCCACTACCACCAGATGCACCACCACCACCATCAGTACCAGCTGGCAACGACCGCCCACGGGCTCTTCCACCAGACTTCCTCATTTTTTGGAAAATCTAACCAAAATAACAACCGTTATATGGTACTGTAAAACAAGGTAGAAGGTGTATATAAACTTGTTGAGAATTTAAATCTCCCTTTTTTTGGGGGGGAGACTGAACCAAAACTCAGGCCCAGTGTATAAAACAACACAGTGTAAGTGGCAGAAAGTGGCTGGCTGATATACGACAAACTAACAGGACTGACGTATATCCACGTTGTGACAATTTGAATCTCACTTTTTTGGGGGGAAACTGAACTAAAACTCAGGCCCAGTGTATAAAACAACACAATGCAAGTGGCAGAAAGTGGCTGGCTGATATACGACAAACTAACAGGACTGTAGTATATCCACTTTGTGAGAATTTGAATCTCACTTTTTTTTTTGGGAGACTGAACCAAAACTCAGGCCCAGTGTATAAAACAACACAATGTAATTGGCAGAAAGTGGCTGGCTGATATACGACAATCTAACAGGACTGCAGTATATCCACTTTGTGAGAATTTGAATCTCACTTTTTTGGGGGGAGACTGAACCAAAACTCAGGCCCAGTGTACATAACAACACAATGTAAGTGGCAGAAAGTGGCTGGCTGATATACGACAAACTAACAGGACTGTAGTATATCCACTCTGTGAGAATTTGAATCTCCCTTTTTTGGGGGAGACTGAACCAAAACTCAGGCCCAGAGTATAAAACAACACAATGTAAGTGGCAGAAAGTGGCTGGCTGATATACGACAAACTAACAGGACTGAAGTATATCCACTTTGTGAGGATTTGAATCTCACTTTTTTCTTTTGGAGACTGAACCAAAACTCAGGCCCAGTGTATAAAACAACACAATGTAAGTGGCAGAAAGTGGCTGGAAGATATATGAAAACATACAAAGACTGTAGTACAATTTCAATCTCCCTACAATGATCTCAGGACAAGTATGGCAGCAATAAAAAGGACTCACACTCTGCTTCCTCCTTCATTGGCTGACAAATGGCGGTGAAAGCGTCATATGAAACGCGACTTTGGCGCGGAGATCGCCGACCTCATGGCCGATCCCACACTAGGATCGGGTCGGGTTTCATGAAACCCGATTTTGCCGAAAGTCGGCGATTTTTGAATTTGTCCGATCCGTTTCGCTCAACGCTAGTGGGGACCCCTCTATTCTTGATAACCAGCCTTATAGTAACACGGACTTCATGGTGAAGTCTGTGTTTGGGGTCCGTGCCTGAACAGTAGGTGTTCGGTACAGACCCCGAACTTTACTATTCAGGTTCACCCATCTCTAGTGACTACATATAGCTCAGTATAACTCATACTTAATGTTCCTTTCAGGAACTCAACAAATATCCTTATTATTATGTTTGTATTCTACAGTATATGCCTATAATTAAGCGTCAGCAGTTAAAGAGGACCTTTTTCATATTGAACTTAACACACAATTTAATAGTGGCTGCAGAGCAGAATAAAATATGTTTTTTGTTATTTTCACAAATATATTACAATCAAAGTGGCATATAATGAGTGAACTTTTTTAAGTTCAAGTGGGTGTTACTAGTTAGTGTTCACTGCTGGGGTGTGTGCTTCTTCTCCCTGCATGATTTGCCAAATTATAAGCAGACAGCAACATTCTAGAGAGAGAACACGGTGTCCACCATTGCTTAGGTTTCTCAGTGTGTGCGATGTAAGGATATAGAGCTGATCTCCTTGCCTCACCTCCTGCATGATTAGACAAGACTGGGTATGGAGCACAAATGACTCACAGCCTTCAGATAAGGTTGTTGTGGGGGAAAGGGCAGCGCAACTGAGTTTAGCTGTGTCACATTGCAAACCCTTCTATCAGCTTTCTTTCACACAACACTGTCAGCTCTACTATATTTCTCTGCTGTACTTCCTCTCGCAATCACTGCCTGCCCAAAGGTGAGAGCTACATTTAAAAGCTCAGGATGGAAAATGCCATGGATCCCAACCAGTTAAGCTGATGATACACTACACAATGAAATTCATTGTTGTAATCATAGACCTTGAATGGAATATAAAATTGCTCTGACACTAGCAATACATGTGTGTTAGTTTTCTTTACCTCTGGAATTCTGTTCAGGAGTCAGAAAGCTCAGGATGAACAACTAGCACTATCTAATCATGCAGGAGGTGAGACGTAGAGTATCCTTAAATGTCATACATTGAGAAACCTAAAGGTACCTTCACACTAAATGATTTACCAACGTTCACGACCAGCGATACGACCTGGCCGTGATCGTTGGTAAGTCGTTGTGTGGTCGCTGGGGAGCTGTCACACAGACAGCTCTCCAGCGACCAACGATGCCGAAGTCCCCGGGTAACCAGGGTAAACATCGGGTTACTAAGTGCAGGGCCGCGCTTAGTAACCCGATGTTTACCCTGGTTACAATCGTAAATGTAAAAAAAAAAAAACAGTACATACTCACATTCCGGTGCCACCTCCCTCGCCGTCTGCTTCCCGCACTGACTGAGTGCCGGCCGTAAAGTAAAAGCAGAGCGCAGCGGTGACGTCACCGCTGTGCTCTGCTTTTACTTTACGGCCGGCACTCAGTCAGTGCGGGAAGCTCTGAGCAGCAGCGCGGACGCCGGGGGACGTGACAGACATCAGAGGGTGAGTATGTACTGTTTTTTTTTTTACTTTTACAATGATAACCAGGGTAAATATCGGGTTACTAAGCGCGGCCCTGCGCTTAGTAACCCGATATTTACCCTGGTTACCATTGTAAAACATCGCTGGCATCGTTGCTTTTGCTGTCAAACACAACGATACACGCCGATCTGACGACCAAATAAAGTTCTGGACTTTCAGCAACGACCAGCGATATCACAGCGGGTTTCTGATTGCTGCTGCGTGTCAAGCACAACGATATCGCTATCCAGGACGCTGCAACGTCACGGATCGCTATCGTTGCAAAGTCGTTTAGTGTGAAGGTACCTTAAGGTAATGTTGGGGCATGTATGTTGTTGCCTGCTTATGATTGGGCAACTCATACAGGGAGAAAAAGTACACGACCCACCAGTGAAAACTAACTAATAACACCCAGTTGCAATGAAGATGCAAAAGAACATTTTATTCCACTCTGTAGCAACTATCACATCGTGTATCTAGTTCAATGTGAAAAATTTGGTGAAATATCCTCTTTAACTTCCTTCATTTTCTGATCTTTAAAAATTACTGATTAGAGATTTGACGCCAGAATTGCGGAATTTGACCAATGACAGATTGTCTGGAAAGAAGTCTGAAAAGTTTATACTTTTTTCCCAAAAGTCGCTAGTTCGTTTTCGACAGTATTGCTGTATATAGTGCAAGTGATCAAGGTTCAAGTGTACTAGGGGGTAAAAAATATACGGTAACTAAAAAGTAAAAAGAAAAGTTATGAAAAATATTTACAAAATAATTAAATTACCGTAATTATTAAACAATTAAAGTTTTAACTACACTCCCACCTTGTTTCCCACTCCAAAAATATAAAAATGGAAAAAAACTAAAAATATTTAGTATAACCCATCTATAAAAGTCCAATATATTAAAATATACAATTATTTTACATATATGGCAATTGGTGCGAAGAAAAAAAATTCAAAACGCCGGAAATGTCATTTTTCGGTTGCAGCACTTCCCTCTAAAACTGCAATGAAAGGAGATTAAAACATCATATACAACAAATAAATAGTATTGATATGAACTATATTTCACCTCTCAAAAAGGAAAAATAAGCTCTCTCACAGCTCCATCGATGGAAAAATAAAATAGTTATTAAGTTTTGCATTTTTTACGGCAATTAAAATTAAAAAGAAATATGCGCTATAATTTTGACAATGCCGTAACTGCACCAACAAGGAAAATTATGTTCTCACACCATTTGTATTGCACAATGAATGCTGTAAAAAATAAAAAAAATTAAGGGGACTTGTGTTACTTTTCACCAATTCACTGTACATTATATAGTAAAATGACTGAGGTCACTCAAAACTGTAACTCTTTTCGCTATAAAAATGCAAAAAAAAAATCTATAAAAATGATAGAAAAAAAGAAAACTTAATAAAAAGAAGAAAATATTTAAACATACAGATAACAGACATACTACAAGAATAAATGTTTGTGTTTTCCAAATTTGTGTAAACCTAGTACCAATTAGCGGGTTTCAAAAATTCAATTCAAAATATCGCTGAACTGAATATTGGGAGTTGAGCTGATGATGATGCTGGAGTCCGCATGCTATACTGACCTCTATTATATAATCTTTTCCATCTTTTCCATGCACAATCTTCACAGCGCAGATATCTAAGCCACCAAAGATTTCTGAACACATGTCCACCCACATCTTATACCTGCAGATAGAAAGCACAGGAGGACAATTATCAAAATGCTTGCTCCAAAATTGGTGAAGAAAAATTGTGACACATTCCTCTTTGTAACTGCATCATGTTTTATACTATTTATTACACACTATTTATAATTACATTTATACAACCCTAATTCCAAAAAAGTTGGGACAGGGCCATGTCTACCATTGTGTAGCATTCCTTTCTTCTTTTTACAACAGTCTAGGAACATCTAGGAGGTGAGGAGAACAATTGCTGGAGTTTGGGGAAAAGAACGTTGTCCTATTCTTGTGTGATGTACGGTTCTCGTTGCTCCACAATTGTTGGGTCTTTGCAGGATTTGCCAAATGTTTCCTATTGGTGAAAAGTCTGGACTGCAGGATGCCAATTCATCCCCCGAATCCTTCTTCAGTGACATTGTCTTGCTGAAATATACAAGGCCTTCATTGAAATAGACATTCTCTGGATGGAGCATATGTTGTTCTAAACCTTCTATATAATGCTCAACATTGTGTAAGCTACCCATGTCACAGGCACTAGCGCAACCCCAGCCATCAGAGATTTAGGAACTGTGTGCTGATAAGCTGGATGGTCCTTATCCTTTTGATTCCACAGGACATGCCATTCATGGTTTCTATAAGGAATTTCGTATTTTGAATCATCTGATCACAGAACAGTTTGCCACTTTGCCTTAGTCTTTTTTAGATGAGCTTTGGCCCAGAGAAGACGGCAGCATTTCGGGACTGTGTCTTCTACTTTGCATGATACAGCATTAACTTGCATATGTGGATTGCACGGCAAAGATTTCTGGAAATATTCTCAAAATATTCCTGAGCACATGAAGTGATTTGCAAGACTCAATCATGCCTGTTTTAATGCTGGGCTGCCTGAAGGCCCATAGATCACGGGCATCCAATATTGATAGTCGGCCTTGCCCCCCTGTACACTTGGGATTTCTCCAGAATCTCTGAATCTTTTGATATTATGTACTGTAGACGGTGGGATATTCAAAGTCTACAATTCTACATTCAGTATCATTTTTCTGAAATTGTTTCCCAATCTTTAGACCCAGTTGTTTACAGATTGGTGACCTCCGACCATCTTTGCTTCTGAGAGACTCTGCCTCTCTTTTTATACACAGTATGTGACTTAGTTGAAAACTGACTTTCCAGCTGTTTTTCATTAGTAACACTTACTTTTTCATTCTTCTGTTAACCCTGTCCCAACTTTTATATTTGTGATATACTGTGGCCAACAATTTTTAAATGAGTTACTATTTTTTCAAAAGAAATGAAAAAATGTCCACCGTTCACCTTCTGATCTGTGATCTCTGTTCTGTTGCAAATAAAATATGGCTATAAGAGATTTCAAAATCATTGGATTTTTGTTTACTTCACATTTTACACAGCGTCCCAAGTTTTTGGGAATTGGGGTTGGCATAAAAGTGACAAATGAATCGAATATTCTAAATAGGTGATAGCTTTATGAAAAACCATCAACCTAGGTATGTTTAAATTGATTAGCTCCTCGCCCATATAGCACTATAACATTTTCAAGGGTCAAAACTGCTGACAGATCCCCTTGAAGACACTGATATACCAAATCATAGTTCATAAGTAAATCTGCCATCTATGTTGGAAATTTCAGTGTTACTCACCTATCTGACATCGCCACTTGCTCTAACATTGCAGACCCAGTGTTGGTCTTCCAATTACCTGATATGGAGGTTCTCCTGGTTAAAAAAAAATAAAAATAAAATATAATTTATAGGTTCCACTTTAAATAAACTTATAGCATAAAGCCCCCAATCTGTACACACCATTCATTCTTTTATGGATTGACAAGCCCTTTAGGGTGACCCAAACAGACTCCCATTGTAATTGAGGTCTTTCCCCTCTAGGTCCAGTACCCACTTTTGGTCACATTTTGCAGAATTAACATGCAGTTCCGGTTAGATTAAAGGCAGATCTACACCATCCGACTTGTGGCGTTAAACAATAGAATGTCGAATGGAAGGCTGACTGCACTTTGAATGTGCACAGAACGATCGGTAATAGATTGTTCTGTGCCCATAGATTGTCACTGTTCTCGGCAGCACATCTCCTGTTTACAAAGGGTGATGTGCTGCCAAAAACGATGATGTTTAAGGAAGCTTAGAGATGATTTCACATGAAGAACAAGCCTTCTGCTTGTTCGTGGGGTGACTGGCAGCCTCATTACCCCACACGATTATTGGGAAACAAGCTTTCAGATTTGAGAATCGGCCACAGTAAATGCACCCTTAGGTTGAGGCTACACGGTGGGATGTGTCACGTGACAACAATTCTCTCTATTTTAAAAATGGCCAAATCTCCGATAAGTCACAGCAAGTGAGTCATGTGCGAATTGTGACCAACGAGAAAATCCAACCCTTTTGAAAACATTTGCGACTCTGTGTTACTACACGAGACTATGGGATATCACAAAATGTCATATCGCAATGTGACACCACGATCTCAATGTAGGTTGTAGGCTTATCCATCGTCATCTGCTGTAGGTAATGCCTTCTTATTAGTTATGTCCTCTGAAGAGGGAACCCTACCCTGTCTAGAGATCAGCTGTTATCTATGGAAGGTGTTAAAATCCTCTACAGCACCACCACAGGCGAAATGAAGCATTACACTAAGTCCATCGAAATCATTAAGCTGTCGTTATAATGAATGGGCACGTTGGATCCTTCATTGACAGGTGCTATCAATTCCTGCAAATTAATGGAGGTTGTGAATGAGGGTCTCCCCTTAAATAATATTAAAGGGGTATTTTGGCAGGAATCAATTGTCTCCTATCAACAGAATAGGTGAAGTTCCTCTGGCAATCCTTCAAGGAGAGTACGGGGTTCCTGACTTGGCTGCGTACATACTTATAATTCTCAATACGTGGGCGTGTACATTGCTGGGTCTTCCTTAACTCCCCCTCCCCTCTCCCTCCTTACTCCCCTCCTCCCCCATTCCTCCCCCCCTTTTTTCTTCTCTCTTTTTCTCTTTCTTTCCTTTTCTCCTATCTCTACAATTGCTTTTCTTACAGGTTCTGTATTCTGTATATAAGGTCCATGTCCCGAGGTGATTCTCAAGATGAGAAGCATGTACCCTTTATGTGCCAGAGTCCTTGTTCAACTACACCTGTGCTGTGTTCTCAGAGGCGTAATGTATAGCTCTGGACATTGTAATGATTCTTTTTATTGTTTTTCCTGTTTAAAATTTCAATAAATATATTTACTGAAAAAAAAAAAACAGAATAGGTGAAAATATCTAGATCACTGGGGGTCCGAATACTTTTATCCCTATTAGAATAAAGCATCAATGCGCATGTTCCACAGCTGCTCCATTCAATCTCTATGGGGTGCTGTATTTTTCTTTCTCCAGCAGCCCCTTAGAGAATGATTGCAGAAGAGGTCGAGCATTTTAGGGACAATCAGTGGAGTACCAGCAGTAGGACCACCACCGATCTACAGTACAGACCAAAAGTTTGGACACACCTTCTCATTTAAAGATTTTTCTGTATTTTCATGACTAAGAAAATTGTACATTCACACTGAAGGCATCAAAACTATGAATTAACACATGTGGAATTATATACTTAACAAAAAAGTGTGAAACAACTGAAAATATGTCTTATATTCTAGGTTCTTCAAAGTAGCCACCTTTTGCTTTGATGACTGCCTTACACACTCTTGGCATTCTCTTGATGAGCTTCAAGAGGTAGTCACCGGGAATGGTTTTTACTTCACAGGTGTGCTCTGTCAGGTTTAATAAGTGGGATCTCTTGCCTTATAAATGGGGTTTGGACCATCAGTTGTGTTGTGCAGAAGTCTGGTGGATACACAGCCGATAGTCCTACTGAATAGACTGTTAGAATTTGTATTATGGCAAGAACAAAGCTAAGTTGTTTCACACTTTTTATATAATTCCATATGTGTTAATTCATAGTTTTGATGCCTTAAGTATGAATGTACAATTTTCATAGTCATGAAAATACAGAAAAATCTTTAAATGAGAAGGTGTGTCCAAACTTTTGGTCTGTACTGTATAACTGGACAGTCCAGAGAATATATTAGGGTGAGCCATGTATTTACACACAAATCATCTCCTGCCTTGACTACTGCAACATCCTTTTCTGCGGCCTCCCTGCTAACACCCTTGCACCTCTCCAGTCCATCCTTAACTCTGCTGCCTGACTAATCCACCTCTCTCCTCGCTACTCTTCTGCTTCTCCCCTCTGCAAATCTCTTCACTGGCTCCCATTCCCTCAGCGTATCCAGTTCAAATTACTAATACTGACCTACAAAGCCATCCATAACCTGTCTCCTCCATATATCTCTGAACTAATCTCCCGATATCTTCCCTCACGTAATCTCCGGTCCTCCCAAGACCTCCTTCTCTCCTCCACACTTATTCGCTTCTCATCCAATCACCTCCAAGACTTCTCCCGAATATCCACCATCCTCTGGAACTCTCTGCCCCAACACGTCCGACTATCAACCACATTCGGATCCTTCAGACGGAACCTGAAAACTCATCTCTTCAGGAAAGCCTACAGCCTGCACTGACCCTGCTGCCTCCTCATCACTACCGAAGCTACCGCCTCACCAACACTGGAGCTCCTGCAACCCCCAACCTACTGTCTCCTTCCCCATAATCCTGTAAAATGAAAGCCTGCAAGGGCAGGGTCCTCGCCCCTCTGTATCAGTCCGTCATTGTTAGTTTGTTTACTGTAAGTGATATCTGTAACTTGTATGTAACCCCTTCTCATGTACAGAACCATGGAATCAATGGTGCTATATAAATAAATAATAATAATAATAATAATAAAAATGATGGCTAGGACACGATCACTCGAATGCTGTGTACTTATCCTACTTCTACAATGATACATAGGACAAAGAATCCATATATCCAGCATCATGTATGACATGGGGGGCTTACATGTATGCTTTGTAGTTATTTCCTATCTTCTGAATCCTGATGTCATACTTAGAATCTACGAAGGGCTCGGTGGTGGCATAGGTCTGCGTTAAGGCCACAACGCTGGCGATATCCTGGAAATCATAGTGGTTCTCTATCTTCACCTGTAGAAGAAAACACGGGTCACAACCTTTATACACAAGGAACAGCAGTAAAAATGCTTTAGAGAAATGAACAAAAACACCAGAAACATTATATGAGATCAAAATGTCCATCAATATTTCCCACCAAAGATTGCCATTACAGGTCAATCTGGACCATTGCACACTTGCCCACTGTGTATCTCCGCTTCATTTATTGTCTATGGGATGGGCCGCCTGGAGCGGAGGTGCACATGCTCAATCTCTTCTCTAGTGATAGGGTTGTCTCGCAATTACTGTTCAGGAGCGCACCGCTCCCCAGCCTCCAGGCTTCCTGTTTGCTGCGGGGTGGTGCTTCCATGAATGATTGACAGTTCGGACCAGTGACTGGTTGTTATCACTAGCCCTCCAATGCTGAAAGCAGAGACAGCTTTGACTCTGCAACAGCTTGTAACTGCTAAGATCCTTGTCTGGGAGATCAGCCACAACTGATAAACTACAGTGGTGGCCAGTAACCTAGGCTACGAGCGGTAAACTACAACATTAAAAGTCCCTCTGTTCTGAAGAATGGAGAGGATACTTAACAAGAGATAAATTTTACAATCACATAGCAATTTTACCAATTTCTGAAGATGAGATAAACCCTTTAAAAGGGTTCTTTGAAGAGCCCTACTATTCGGATCAGTACATCCCAGCAGTCAAACTATCAGCAAATAGCAAGATATCATATATTCTATGAATAGGGGATAACTGGTAAAACCCGAATAATGAAACAGAAAGCAGTAAACTCCTTGGCTCTCTGGAGAGGTGCATTTAGACAGATCAGTCACAGGCAGCAATAAAACTAGCTGCCTCATGCTGTGTAAGTTGCATTGTGCCTCCAAAATAGATCTGATTCTTCATGGTATGGACTCCGCAAGACTTCTGAAGATGTCCTCTGGTATCCTGCTTCAAGCCATTGCGACCAGATCCTGTAAGTTGTGATGTCATGTTCCTAAAAGTATTCTTGAACAATTTTTGCAGTGTGGCAACTGCTGAGTTGTTGGTAAGCCGAACCACTGATTCATATTCTGACTCTAACTCCTCAATTTCCCTGACTTTGACTGCAATTCTGACTCCACAGCACTGACCACTTCTGAGCATGTAGATAAAGTGCAGCACAGATTCATCTCCACTACAACTCCACAGAACTGGTCACTACTGAGCATGTACACAAAGTGCAGCACAGAATCATCTCCACTTAGACCCCACAGCACTGGTCACTACTAAGCATGTACATGAAGTGCAGCACAGATTCATCTCCACTTAGACCCCACAGCACTGGTCACTACTGAACATGTACATAAAGTGCAGCACAGATTCTTCTCCACTATGACTCCACAGCACTGCTCACTACTGAACATGTAGATAAAGTGCAGAACAGATTCATCTCAACTCCGACTCCACAGCATTGGTCACTACTGAGCATGTACATAAAGTGCAGCACAGAATCATCTCCACTTAGACCCCACAGCACTGTTCACTACTGAACATGTACATAAAGTGCAGCACAGATTCTTCTCCAATACGACTCCACAGCACTGCTCACTACTGAACATGTAGATAAAGTGCAGCACAGATTCATCTCAACTCCGACTCCACAGCACTGGACACTACTGAGCATGTACATAAAGTGCAGCACAGATTCTTCTCCACTACAACTCCACAGCACTTCTCACTACTGAACATGTACAGTAGATAAAGTGCAGCACAGATTCATCTCAACTCCGACTCCACAGCACTGGTCACTACTGAGCATGTACATAAAGTGCAGCACATATTCATCTCCACTACGACCCCACAGCACTGGTCACTACTGAGCATGTACATAAAGTGCAGCAAAGATTCATCTCCACTCCGACTCCATAGCACTGGTCACTACTGAGCATGTACATAAAGTGCAGCACATATTCATCTCCACTACGACTCCACAGCACTGGTCACTACTGAGCATGTGCATAAAGTGCAGCATAGATTCATCTCAACTAAAAGCATAGATCCTTAGATCAGGAACAAAACAGACATTTATAGGACATTTCATAACTTTACCAAATTATTATGAAAACATTTACACCACATCCTGCATTGTACTACTGTACCCAATTTATTATATATTTTAGGAGCTGGAGTAGATCCATTTTATACCGATTCCAACTCCAACTCTGCCTTCACCAAAATGGACACCGACTCCGACTCCACAGCCTGGTGGCAAGGCTGCATTTTCTTGCTGAATAAGCCACTATTATAAGAGAGCAACACTGCCATGAAGGGGTTTACCTGATCTGTACAAAGTTTAGGTAGGTGATGTCTGTCCAAGTAACATTCACATGAATTCCAGGAGCCATAGTTTTCCAGCAGAACATTGCCTGAGCACCAAACAATACATTGGCTTGCCTTATTCTCAGACAGCATCCTATTGCCATTACTTTCTAATACATACTCCTTTTTGACAGGTGTAAAGCCCCCGTCACACTAAGCGAGGTCGCTAGCGAGATCGCTGCTGAGTCACAAGTTTTGTGACGCAACAGCGACCTCAGTAGCGATCTCGCCATGTTTGACACGTAGCAGCGACCAGGCCCCTGCTGTGAGATCGCTGGTCGTGTCGGAATGGCCTGGACCTTTTTTTGATCGTTGAGGTCCCGCTGGGTAGCACACATCGCTGTGTTTGACACCTTACCTCGTTGACTACAACGTCACACAGGACGTCCCTCATCGAGGTCTGAATCGTCATAATAGCTGCCATGTGACAGGGTCACAACGACCAACGACATCATTGTACAGGTCGCTACAGGTCGCCACATCGCTGCTGCGTCATTGGGAAGATCTCACTGTTTGACATCTCACCAGCGACCACATAGCGACGCAGCAACGATCCCTGACAGGTCGTATCGTTGTCGGGATCGCTTTAGCGTCGCTAAGTGTGACGGGGCCTTAAGATTGTGCACTATTACCACTCTGCGGCTATACAACCCCAAACATTACAAGCTTTGATGCACTGTGGTGTCCGACACCTTTCATATCTATTATACCGCGGATTGTCTTGTTCAGAAATTTGTGCCAAAACATCTTCTGTGTTGGACTGGACCGGGCGGACAAGCCTTAGCTCTCCACGTGCATCAACGAGCCCTAGGCCTGAACCGTGGCTCTGTCGCTGGTTCAATTTTTGACCTTGACTTAAAAAAATTAAATTTATAGTTACCTTTCCCATTCCAGAATGTGCATGTCCAATCTTCACTACAACTGGAAATGATGGCATTGCAAGCTGAAATACAAGCCAAAAATTACCGTAAATGAAAGTTCTTAAAATAATACGAATGCATATAATTAGAGATGCATATGATGAACATTATAAACACTTATAATTTCCATCATTCAATTACAGGGCTCACATTATCCACTAGTATCATATGCAATCGCTCCAAAAAAAAAGCGAAAATCTCCAATAATAATCTATTACTTGTAAATGTATCGCCATCTTAATTTTTATGATGGCATAAAAACAGTGATTTTTTTTTTTTTACTAAAAAAATATTACCAAATTCATTATACACTATATATTGAAAAGGCGAATTTGAACCCTCCTAGGTGATCAGCACGTTAATGGAAGAGCCTGTAGTGTCCTCCTGGCACTTCTGATTGAATCCAAGAGGATCAGCCCTGGATTTAAAAGTCATGAACTACTGTTAAAACCATTTATTAAAAAAAAAAATTAAAAATCTAGAAAAAAAGTGTAATTGGTCAGCATGGTGGAACACATGAGCAAATGAGCTGTGAGACATGGAAGCCAGGCGGCTGGGAATAAAGAGAGTGGGAGATCTGCAAGTGCAATGTCCCTCCCTGTAGCAAAACGGATTTCTACAATATAGGTATGGATTTAATCAGAACGAAAGCCCCTGTACATAAATGCCATTAGTAGGTAGATTCCTCTTATGGACAAAGGAACAAAATATTAAAGAAATTAAGTACGGCGGATTAGCTATTGTTATGTTTTGAAATAAAGACAATCCTTGCATGAGACATAAGGCAGATAGATCGAAAATAGAGACATTAAACCAAACATTTTCCAAATGACTACAAAATAGTAAGTTGAGTTTTATTGGCCGATTTTCTCCATAAAATTGCATTTAATGAGGAAAATCCACAGGTAAAAAACACATATGCATTTTTAGTGTGGAAATTCACTAAAAACCGCATGTACCGTAATTCGCACCTGACTGTATCAATAAAGTTTTGTCAACTTCAAACACCAGGAAGTATCAAAAAACAAAGCAGCTTTATTTAAAACATGATGGACCAACAAGAGACAAAAATGTAATAAAAAAAAAGTACTGAAATATGCAATGAAAAAAAGCAATTAACCTAATTTAGCTAATAGGTGCAGAAATGCTACAGAAAATCTGCAACAAAAAACTCACCAATTACTCATCTTAAAGGGTATGCGCACACGTAGGTGGGATGTCTGCGGATTTTTCCGCACTTGTTTTTGTAAATCCGCAGGTAAACCGCACTGCGGATTACCTGCGGATTCGCTGCGGAATTACCACGGATTTACCACGCTTTTTGTGCGGGTTCCACCTGCGGTTTTACGCCTGTGGACTCCTATTGAGGAGCAGGTGTAAACCGCTGCAGAATCCGCACAAAGAATGTGCACTGCGGTTTTTGTTTTCCGTAAGCTTACATGGTACTATAAACTCATGGAAAACAGCTGCATATCCGCAGCGTCAAAACCGCTGCGGATCCGCAGCAAAATCCGGACTTTGTGCACATACCCTTAGGGTAAGTGCACACTGGGCGTTTTTGCTGCGTTTTTTTTAATGCTCATTTTCAGCTGCTTTTTACAGTACCAGCAAAGCCTATGAGATTTCAGAAATCTCATGCACACAAATTGCTTTATTTGTCATCAGTATTTTGTGCTTTGCTGCTTTTTTTGGACATAGAGCATGCCACTTCTTTCAGCGTTTTTGCAGCGTTTTTTCTGAAGAAAAATTATGAACATTAGCATGGACAAAGAGACAAAAACTGCACCAAAAAAACACACCAAAACAGCACCAAAAAACCTGCATTTTTGCCGCAGCTTCTTTCCTGCCAAGAAATCAGGTTTTGCTGCAGAAAAAAAGCAGCAAAAACTCCCAGTGTGAACATACCCTTACATAGTTAAATTGGTATTCCCATCTTTAAGATCCTATCCTAATATGTAGTAGGTGTAATAATAATACTAGCAAATACCTCCAATTAGAAATGTAGCATAGGTCTCCTGATTATCTATATCACTTACCCCATGTGCAGGGCGTTGCAGTAGCTTAGGTATCCATAGTTACAACCCTCATAGGGCTCTTTTCCATTTGCGAGAAACACGTCCGTGTCTCGCATGTGAAAACCCAGCTCTGGCGTCGGCACTTTGGAGCGGAGCGTGCAGCTCCATGTGTTGCTATGCGGCCGCACGCTCCGCTCTGGAGTGCTGGCGCCAGAGCTTGGTTTTCACATGCGAGACACGGACGTGTTTCTCGCAAATGGAAAAGAGCCCTTATAGTGACAGTTAGTTGTTAATGGTTGTAATCATGAATACCTAAGCTACTGCAATGCCTGCACATGGGGTAAGCGACATTGCAACTCCAAAGAACTACACTACATTTCTAATTGAAGGTATTTGCTGATATTTTTATTATTACACCTACTACATATTGGGATATGATCTTGGAGATGGGAATACCAATTTAAGCCCTTCCCGCAAACAGCAGTACAAGTACGGCACACCGATCGCGCGGCCTCCGCTGAGCGCCACGGGTGAGGGTGTTAGCTCTGTGAGAGAGCTGACACCACGCAGCAACGCCCACAATCAGTGCTAGCACCGGTCACGGGCATTTAACCCATCTGATGCCAATGTCAGTTGTGACAGTGGCATAGATGAGCATCGCGCAGGGAGTTCCCTGCACACTTCCATCAGGACAACGCGATGCGATCGCGTTGTCCTGATGGTTTCCATGGAGACCCTCGGCTGCAAGATGGCCACAGGGTCCATCAGGGTCCTGAAGGGAAGGTGGCTTGTGATCAACTGCTGAGTGCAGACGCTGACATGCCTCCTTCTCTACCTGTCAGATGCTGATGTGATACTCTGCAGTGCTGACAGGATGGGTCAATGTAAAAAAGGATGGGTCAATGTAAAAATGGGTCAATGTAAAAAAGTTGGGTCAATGTAAAAAAGGATGGGTCAATGTAAAAAAGTTTAAAAAAATATTAAAAAGCTTAAAAATATTTTTTTTTTAAATCCTCCCAAAAAGAAAAAAAAGAAACAAATATTTTTTCCAATAAATACACTTATTTCTGTATATAAAAAAAAAAATGAAAGTACAAACATTTGGTATCGCCATGTCTGTAACGACCGGCTCTATAAAAATGTCCCACCAGTTAACCCCTTCAGTGAACACCGTAAAAACTAAAAAACGAGGCAAGAAAAACAATGCCTTATCATCATACTGCCGAATTAAAAGTGCAATAAAATGCGATAAAAAGATGAATGTAAGTAAAAATGGTACCGCTGAAAACGTCATCTTGTCCCGCAAAAAAATAAGCTGCTATACAGCTCCATCATCAGAAAAATAAGAAAGTTATAGCTCTCAGAATAAAGCGATGCAAAAATTATAATTTTTTGTCATAAAATAGTTTTTATTGTGTAAAAGCGCCAAAACATAAAAAAACATATAAATTGGGTATCGCTGTAATTGTACTAACCCAAAGAATAAAGCAGTCTTACCAATTTTACTCCACACAGAACGGTATAAAGAACAAACAAAAGAAAAGCAATTCCTTAATTGCAAATAGCGCTATGTCCTTCCCGAGTCTCTCCGTATGACTAAGCACTACTGTACAGCCACATATGGGGTATTTCTACCTTCAGCAGAAATTGTGGGACAAATTTTGGAGTCATTTTTACCTTTTTCCCATTACAAAAATGTAAAATTTGGGGCTAACACAATTTTGGTGGTAAAAATGTAAATTATTCTTTCCTCACTGCCCAATAGTATAAAATTCTGTGACACACATGCGGTGACAATATAATCACTGCACCCCTAGATGAATTCATTGAGAGGTTTAGCTTGTAAAATGGGGTCACTTATTGGGGATTCTGCTGTTCTGGCACCTCAGGGGCTCTGCCAATGTGACATGGCACCCTCATCCACTGCAGCAATACCTGCACTGTAAGGCCGGCGTCACACTCAGCGTATGAAAATACGGTCCGTTTTTTACGGCCGTAATACGCAGAAATGTTCCCAAAATAGTGATCCGTATGTCATCCGTAGGCAGGGTGTGGCAGCGTATTTTGCGCATGGCATCCTCCGTATGTAATCCGCATGGCATCCGTACTGCGATATTTTCTCGCAGGCTTGCAAAACCGACATCTAATGGATTTATGTGCTCAAATGTTCGTTAAAACATATATACAGTATATATATATATATATATATATATATATATATATATATATATATATATATATATATCATTGAGACACATATATATATTCTGTATTTATATTTAATTCAGCGCGATATCTGTGATAAGCCGGTAATTCAATTGCCAGCTTTTCATTTCTCCTTCCCAAAGCCGACAGGATATGAGACATGGTTTACATACAGTAAACCATCTCATATCCCCTTTTTTTTGCATATTCCACACTACTAATGTTAGTAGTGTGTATGTGCAAAATTTGGGCGCTGTAGCTGCTAAAATAAAGGGTTAAATCGCGGAAAAAATTGGCGTGGGCTCCCGCGCAATTTTCTCCGCCAGAGTGGTAAAGCCAGTGACTGAGGGCAGATATTAATAGCCTAGAGAGGATCCAGGCCCCCCCCCTGGCTAAAAACATCTGCCCCCAGCCACCCCAGAAAAGGCACATCTGGAAGATGCGCCTATTCTGGCACTTGGCCACTCTCTTCCCACTCCCGTGTAGCGGTGGGATATGGGCTAATGAAGGGTTAATGTCACCTTGCTATTGTAAGGTGACATTAAGCCAGATTAATAATGGAGAGGCGTCAATTATGACACCTATCCATTATTAATCCAATCTTACGAAATGGTTAATAAAACACACACACATTATTTAAAAGTATTTTAATGAAATAAAGACACAGACACAGATAGCAAAAGCCGGCAATTGAATTACCGGCTTTTATGATATCTAGCGCTGTATGAAATATAAATATATATATATATATATATATATATATATATATATATATATATATATGTGTCTCACTGACATATATATATATATATATATATATACATATATATATATACCTATTCTATGTGTAGACATTTATTCTACCTATTCTATTCTGTCAGTGTGATTTTACTGTACACCGCACTGAATTACCGGCTTTTCTCTATAACACCGGTGCGTATTTCTCGCAAGTCACACGCATGGTCCGTGTGTAATCCGTATTTTTCTCGCCCCCATAGACTTTCATTGGCAATTTTTTTGCGCAATACGGTGACAAACGCAGCATGCTGCGATTTTCTACGGCCGTACAAGACCGTATAATACGGATCAGTAAAATACAGCAGATAGGAGCTGGGCCATAGAGAATCATTGTACCGTATGCAATCCGTATTTTCTGCACCTCTCATACGTCCGTAAAACTCGCTAGTGTGACGCCGGCCTAATAAGGCACCTCTTCCCTTGTGAGCTTTGTACTGTGGCTCAAAAGTAGTTTTCGACCACATATGGGGTATCGGTGAACTCAGGAGAGGTTGGAAGTTGGGGTCCATTTTCTCCTGTTACCCTTGTGAAAATAAACAATTTTGAGCTTAAAAAAGATTTTTGGGGAAAAAAATTGATTTTTTTAATTTTCATGGCTTAACGTTATAAACTTCTGTGAAGCACCTGTGGGTTCAAAGTGCTCAATACACATCTAGATGCGTTCCCTAAGGCCGCCGTCACACTAGCGAGTTTTACGGACGTAAGAGCGCATAAAATACGTCCGTAAAATTCGCATTACACACGGCCCAATGAATCTCTATGGCCCAGCTCATATCTGCCGTATATTACGCATCCGTAATATACGGTCTTCTACGGCCATACAAAATCGCAGCATGCTGCGTTTGTCACCGTATTGCGCAAAAAAATCGCAAATGAAAGTCTATGGGGGTGAGAAAAATACGGATTCCACACGGACCAGCAGTATGACTTGCGAGAAATACGCAGCGGTGTTAGTGAAAAGCCGGTAATTCAATTGCCGGCTTTTCATTTCTCCTTCCCAAACCCGACAGGATATGAGACATGGTTTACATACAGTAAACCATCTCATATCCCCTTTTTTTTGCATATTCCACACTACTAATGTTAGTAGTGTGTATGTGCAAAATTTGGGTGCTGTAGCTGCTAAAATAAAGGGTTAAATGGCGGAAAAAAATGGCGTGGGCTCCCGCGCAATTTTCTCCGCCAGAGTGGTAAAGCCAGTGACTGAGGGCAGATATTAATAGCCAGGAGAGGGTCCATGGTTATTGCCCCCCCCCCCCCCCCCCTGGCTACAAACATCTGCCCCCAGCCACCCCAGAAAAGGCACATCTGTAAGATGCGCCTAATCTGGCACTTGGCCACTCTCTTCCCACTCCTGTGTAGCGGTGGGATATAGGGTAATGAAGGGTTAATGCCACCTTGCTATTGTAAGGTGACATTAAGCCAGATTAATAATGGAGAGGCGTCAATTCTGACACCTATCCATTATTAATCCAATTAGCAGAGCTCCTGCCTGTAAAATATTTTAACCCCTTCAGATGGATTTACCTCGTGGGACGTGACAGATCATCTGAGGGTATGTATATTGTTGGTTTATTATTTTTCCAAGCGAGGGTCTTCATGTGGATTGAGAGAGCTATAAAATATTAAAACAACCTGTGTGTTTATTTCATTAAAATACTTTTTAATAATGTGTGTGTTTTTTAACCCTTTCATATAATTGGATTAAGAATGGATAGGTGTCAGAATTGACGCCTCTCCATTATTAATCTGGCTTAATGTCACCTTACAATAGCAAGGTGGCATTAACCCTTCATTACCCCATATCCCACCACTACACGGGAGTGGGAAGAGAGTGGCCAAGTGCCAGAATAGGCGCATCTTACAGATGTGCCTTTTCTGGGGTGGTATGTTTGTAGCCAGGGGGGTGGGGGCATTAACCATGGACCCTCTCCTGGCTATTAATATCTGCCCTCAGTCACTGGCTTTACCACTCTGGCGGAGAAAATTGCGCGGGAGCCCACGCCAATTCTTTCCGCCATTTAACCCTTTATTTTAGCAGCTACAGCGCCGAAATTTTGCACATACACACTACTAACATTAGTAGTGTGGAATATGCAAAAAAAAGGGGATATGAGATGGTTTACTGTATGTAAACCATGTCTCATATCCTGTCGGCTTTGGGAAGGAGAAATGAAAAGCTGGCAATTGAATTACCGGCTTTTCACATATATCGCGCTGAATTAAATATAAATACAGAATATATATATGTGTCTCAATGATATATATATATATATATATATATATATATATATATATATATATACTGTATATATGTTTTAACGAACATTTGAGCACATAAATCCATTAGATGTCGGTTTTGCAAGCCTGCGAGAAAATATCGCAGTACGGATGCCATACGGATTACATACGGAGGATGCCATGCGCAAAATACGCTGACACACCCTGCCTACGGATGACATACGGATCACTATTTTGGGAACATTTCTCCGTATTACGGCCGTAAAAAACGGACCGTATTGTCTTACGCCTAGTGTGACGGCGGCCTAAGGGGTCTAGTTTCCAAAATGGTGTCATTTGTTGGGGGTTTCCACTGTTATACACATCAGGGGCTCTCCAAACACGACATGGCATCTGCTAATTATTCCAGCATATTTTACATTTGAAAAGTCAAATGGCGTTCCTTCCCTTTCTGAGCCCTGCCATGTGCCCAAACAGTATATTTCCCCAACATATGGGGTATCGACTTGCTCAAGATAAATTGCTCAACAAATTGTATGGTCCATTTTCTCCCGTTAACCTTGCGAAAGTAAAAAAAAATTAGGTCTAAAGGAAGATTTTTGTGAAAGAAAAGTAAATGTTTATTTTTTCCATCCACATTCCAAACATTCATGTAAAGCACCTGAAGGGTTAATAAACTTCTTGAGTGTGGTTTTGCGCACCTTGAGGGGTGCAGTTTTTAGATTGGTGTCACTTTTGGGTAATGTCTGTCATATAGTCACTCAAAGTCACTTCAAATGTAAGGTGATCCCTAAAAAAAATGGTTTTGCAAATTTTGTGGTAAAACTGAGAAATTGCTGGTCAATTTTTAACCCTTATAACATCCTAACAAAAAAAAACTATGTTTAAAAAATTGTGCTGATGTAAAGTAGACATGTGGGAAATGTTTTTTATTAACTATTTTGTGTGACATTATTCTCTGATTTAAGGGCATAAAAAATGAAAGTTTGAAAATTGCGAAATTTTCAAAATTTTCGCCAAGTTTCCGTTTTTTTCACAAAGAAACGCAAGTCATATCGATGAAATTTTACCACTAACATGAAGTACAATGTGTCACAAGAAAACAATGTCAGAATCAGTGGGATGCATTGAAGCGTTCTAAAATTATTACCTCATAAAGTGACACTGGTCAGAATTGTAAAAATGTGCCTGGTCAGGAAGTTGAAAACAGGCTTCTGGGCTAAGGGGTTAATTAGGTAAAAAAAAAAAAAAAAAGTCCATAAAGTCTGGCCTTGTTTAAAGTCCCTAAGGTCTTTGGTCTGACCCAGAGTAATACCACGGATTATGGTGGTTGCATGACTGTGTGTTTGATTTGTGCTCCCACAATACATGCTCATAAGCACAAGCGTATCTGTCCCACAGAGTAATAACGTAATGTCCATAGATTTCTATGGATCCCTACTGTCCTTCTGCAGGACCATATCATGGTCTACAGGATACCGGATTTAGGCCGTGATCAGACACAGCGAGATACGGCCGAGTCTCGCAGGTTAAAACCAAGCTCTGGCACCGGCACTCCAGAGCGGAGCGTGCGGCCGCATAGCAATACATGGAGCCGCACGCTCCGCTCCGGAGTGCCAGCGCCAGAGCTTGGTTTTAACCTGCGAGACTTGGCCGCATCTCGCTGTAGTGTGACTCCGGCCTAAGGAGTTCTTCCACCCAACATCAGCAGGGACTCTGTCTACCTCCATACAGGACTACTACTATTGACCAATTATCCCGAAACCCCAGCCATCAAGGAAAAATAAACCACATAGGAAACAAGAAACTGAAGAGACCGCTCCAAACTAAACAGTCGCCCAAGTCTTTCCCTGCAACCTTAATTATAGCCCAGGGGCTAAATTTGTCATCGGGAGTAAAAAGTTTCATTATATCACCTAGGAGTAATAATTTACATCACCCGGCTCTCTACACAACCTTATAGTAATTCTACTGCCAGAAACGCATGTACAGATTATTTCTAAGAAAATACACATAAATTATTGTAAGATGGCACTTAGTTTTGACGTTCATTGTTAATCAGGAGGTGAAGAAAGTGATGAGCTTGGGTAAAAAAAAAAACAGAACTAACAATGTCCATCAGAAGTGAAGTGTGTGCGAATGTGAGGAAAGCACGATGTGTGATGTATCCTGTAAAACCGGTTGGATTATTTCTGTACAGTGTCCTCTGCCAGTCTGTGTCTATTAACATATCATTATTCTCTCTGTTTCTTAAAGGAAATATGTGATCAGAAAATAACCTACTTTAACTAAAATGTTAATGTTAAATGCATTTTATTAAATTTTTAGCAATGCTTTGTTTTGTTCTTTACACATTACAATCTGGATAAAAAAAAAAATTAGAAATCTTGCAATTTTCACTTCGATCCTATCTCTTGAATTGAAGAGTTATATGAGTGTGTGCAAAGGTAATTGGGAAGAGGTAAGATGTGACATCGCCTATAGTGAACAGTGGATCTGTCATGATTCCTCTGCTCAGAGTGTCTTGGACTCTGATGGACAGCTCTGTCATCCTATCCTGTGCTGGGGCATGCTGAGCTGTCGGTGCTTTGATTGACAGCTCGGTTTACCTATCTGACTGGAAGTTGCAGAGATTTCCACAGGTGCTCCATGTTCTTGGTAATTGCACTGCTATTTAGGTGAGCTGTCTGGCCTAGATCACTGCCAGTCAAAAGCGTGTGCTTTCTGGTGTGTTTGGCTGTTCCCTGTGCTGTAAGTGCTGATATTCTGCTGCTGATCTTTAAACTGTGTTCACACTACCTGTTTGCCATTGCCCCTTTGCATCTGATATTCTGCTGCTGACCTTTGAACTGTGTTCACACTACCTGTTTGTCATTGCCCCTTTGCATCTGATGTTCTGCTGCTGACCCGTAGACCATGTTCAGACTACCGGTTTGTTATTGCCGATTTGCTTATCTGCTATTTCAGGTATTCTGACCCTGGCATGTGACCTGACTTACAACTTCATAATTTCACTTGGTTTACTACGTGATCTTTTGGTATTGACCCTGGATTGTCTGACTGCATGGATTCATGGCCTGGCTGTGGGTTGTGACTAGCATCACATTTTGACTGGCCAAAAAACTGTGCTTTTTTTGTTTTGTTTTGTTTTGTTTTTTCCCCCCACCAATGGATCCTATTCATGCACTCTGATCAGGTGGCGAATCTGACCCAGATCGTTCAGAATCTTGCAAGTAAGCACCAAAATCTAGAATCTTCACAGTCCCAGCTGCAAGGTCAGTTTTCTAGGACTATGGATACTTCCCAAAGCTCTTCACCATTGACGGTAGTAATGACTCCTTTACCTTCTGACGTGCAGTTGGTCTCTTCTGAACCTGTAGTTGCACCGCAGAGGACTATAGCTCTGAGTTCCGGCAATGGTGCTCTGAGGTTTTGTGGAATGATGCAGCACTCGTGTCAGTTTCACCGTTGCCTTTCTTTTTTACTTTAGGATCATTTATCTAACACCATATTTTCAGAACTGTTTTCTCATGGTATAACTCAAATTTAGGTCAAAATTATAGATTTTACTTGTTGGACATTCTTGGTCAATTAAAGGGAATGTCCTTAAAGGGATGTATATGACCTATTAATATGGGCATACAGGTATTAGAAACTTTACACTAGTCCTACCTGTATGCCTCATAATAATGGTCTTGTTGCTGAGAAGTGTTATATTCTGTCTCTATGATGATTTCTTCCAGCAATGCCTATGCAGGGAGGAAGTATGCCCATATTAATAGGTCGTATGTCCCGGGGGTGACATATTCCCTTTAACACAATCATTGTGGTTATGGTGTTTTTGTAATATGCCCTATTACTATATACTATATCAGTTGTGGGAACCAATCTTCAGATAAATGAATTGTCAACAGAAGTCATCTTCATCTACAGAAACTGTTAGCAATCCAGGTAAAGTTGCAATCAAAATGAATGCAAATTGGGTTCATTAGAAGTTTACAAACCTTTAGCTGTTTGCAACAAACCAAACAAGAACAAATATAAATAGCTCAACACAGCTAATGGAACAAGTAGTTTCTCGAAATCCAGCACAAGATGCCACTTTTGCTGACAACTGCAAAATCATAATTATTCAACCCCTTGAATAGAATCTCTCATTAGCCAATTGGATGTTGTCTCAAGCACCCGATGAAACTAATCAATGACTTCATTAGTTGCATTAGGCATGCTTGTAATGTATAGCTACATCAAAAGTGTGGTCCAAAAAGATTAGACACTTGCACAAATAAGGAAAAGTATCTAAAAATAGAGCAAAGGCATTGAATGATCCTACAAATATAGCTGGAAGCATAGATTGCAAGTTCGGACTTTATTGAAGCAGTGATTGCACTCACTGGAGGTGGCAGAAAGAGGGAGATGCCACCAGATAACTGGTCAAAAACCTTCAAGTGACTGCAAGACCTACAGCAGCACCTGGTGGTAGCAAACACTAAGGTTTTAGATTGCATCGCAAGGCACATACTAAATGCTGAAGGTCTCCATGACTGAACATCAAGATGGACACCTCTAATGACCCAAAAGAGCAAGAAGGTTAGAACCAAGATTCTTCAGGAACATTGCCAGGTCTTGCTATGCATCATGTGTGCAACAGGTCATAACAGCCAAAAGCGCTCTAGTACTAAGATGCCTGCCATCAAGATGTTGAAAAATTCTGAGACTGCAGAAGTCAGTAAAAAATGAAGAAACCTCTTGCTAAGAGTTGGTGCTAACTGAACTGGATGACCCAGTCCAAGAGCCAAGGTCAGTAATCTCTAAGACTTAAGATCCTTCAACTGAAAGGGGTTGTCTGGTCTAAAATGAAGTCTGCAGTCGTTCTGACTGTAGACTTTTGAATCCCCCCCCCCCTCCCTCCCAGCACATGCACTGTGCACTGCAAGGATTCACCGCTGTCTGTGCCGTGAACGACTGATGTTAGCAATATGCATACTCCTGGGCAGAAGCCGTCTAGTGGGCATGGCCTCGATCCATACAAGTGTAATAGACAGTTGTGACCACTACATGGCCTCATCCCATCTAGACAGACGCACCCACTGGAAGCCGCGCACTTGCTTTATACACGTGTATGGAGAGAGGCCATGCCCACTTGACGGTTTCTGCCCTGGAGTATACATATTGCACACATCACCACCATTCCAGCCTCAGAAACCGGCTAATCCTTGCAGCACACAGTGCAGTAGTCACATGGAGGATTGGAAAGTCTGCAGTCAGAGTGACTGCAGACTTTTCATTTTGGACCCCTTTAACGGCATCCGCGGCTCTTCTTTTGGTTACCTAGCTTGGTGCAAAGTCATCATTGAAGTGTAACGCACATTGGATGTCACACCAAGCCGGCTAATCGAAAGAGCCGGTGATGCCAGAAGTTAGGAGCTGCTTCTCAGGGCTCCCATCCTGTGGCCTCATATTACCATCCTGACCACTGGATCAGGTCCTGAGAATCAATTTCCTCCAACTCCACCTGATATATAAATTGTGATGAACATTTTACACTTTCCTCTTATTGCAAACATCAGAAAGTTTGTAAAGTATTGCTGATAAACCTCCTTTGCAAAGGGGTAGAATAATTTGGGTTGACTGTCCACATGCAAGGGTGCTAGGTGCACGGACAGACGAAGGGTCATGTTCACCTCGGTGTAGGACGTTGTGCAGGTTGTCAGACTGACAGCATTGAGGCAATGGCAACTTGTCAGTACCAGCAGACAGCCACGCTTGATTTTTGCTCCTGTGATTGGTGTTTTCTTGTGTTTAGAAGGAGGGGCCAGTGTTCTTCATCCATAAATAAGAAGCTTTCATGCCATGGTAATAGGACATCAGATTTGCAAGAGCCTGAAGAAATTTCCACGCTTGTCAGAAGGAAGACATATATACGGCTCCTTGAAGCTTCTGAAAAGAATCCCTTTCTTGGCTGGAGGTGCACGTTGTAGACTCAGCATGAATCCTTTCATACACGCGTTGCTCTGTTGCGCCCTGTTCTTCTTAACCCTTAAGGAACTGACAGAGGCATGCTCCTGCGCCACCTCTCACCCCCAGCAGCAATTCTGTAGTTCCAAGTTTGGTGAGTCACTTTATGTTTACTTCTCTTGTACATGGTGTAGAAGACCTTTTTTGGATTCTTTTCTATTTTAAACTTGATCTAAACTTTTCGGGGCTGCATCAGTTGTGATAAATTATGCAAAAATCAATCTGTGGGTTAAATTGTATTAAAATGAGTCTGCATATCCCAGGTCGGAAAGCAATTTTTAGCAGAAGGCAACGTTTAATGAAATGTTAATGCATCCAACTGCAATGCCACCACTTGCATTTCGAGATATCGGTGCTAAACGTAGGGCACAAATTGCTAAGCTCAGCATTTATCATTTACACTCCGGTGATCACATTTTGGGCATCTGTATTCCTGTGAATATCCATTGTCCATATGTCTTACATAACGTCCCATTGCGTCTTGTGACACAGATCAGGTGAAATAAGATTGGTCTTCACTTTTATACCCCTGGGGTCGGACACAGGAGAAAATGTAAAGTCCATTTAATTCATGGAGTCATACTCTGGCTGCTTAGCTCTCATCCCATGCGCGCAGTAGATGTACAACATGCCTCTCCGAAGAACCTCACAATTAGCATCTCTATAGTGCAGACGGCACTTGGTGCATACAGATTAACGGCTCGAAAAGACGCCATGAGAATATCTTTGTGGGCCAGACTCCTTGCACGAAAGATCATTACTTACGCTGATTTTTGGGGGGTTTGTTTTCTGGATCTGTCCTTGATACAATGGCTGCCTGGATATAAGTAAGTGGAAACGCATGATGTGCTTTGTATACTAATACGGATATCTGTAAAATGTTAGTACGTATGTGAGAGAGTCTTAATTTCTGGGTTAAATCTCAGATTAAGGGCTTCCCAAGAGCATATATATCAGACAAGTGATATGATTTTTGGCGGACAGCGCTTGGATCAATGTTACTCAATGGTGTAGTGCCGATGTTGTGTGTGGTTTTTTTTTTTTTTTTTGGTTTTTTTTAAGCATGCTTTTCCATAAGGACTATATGGAGAATGGGATGGGGATGCCTCCACATTACACCTACAGGATATAATATAGTATTCCATTCTAAATCTATAGGCTTTAAAATGGAGTTTGCAGCTAAAACATCTCCCATTCGTCTGGTAAAATTGGAATGTGGAGATCTGTGGGAATATTTTCCGATTTGTGAGGATGGATACTGATGGTGGATGAAAGGTCCTGGCATGTAATCTCTATTCTAGTTCATCCCAAAGGTGATGGATGGGGTTAAGGTTTGTGTTCTGCAAGGCCAGTCATATTCTTCCACCCCAAACAACCCCAACCATGTCTTTATGGATCTTACTTTGTGCACTGGGCACAGTCATGGGAAACGGAGGAGGACCTCTTCCAAACTGTTCCAACAAAGTTGGGAGCTACAGTTGTCCAAAATGTCTTGCATGCTGAAGCGTTAGGATTTCTCTTCACTGGAGCTTAGGTGTAGTGATGAGCGAATATACTCGTTACTCAAGATTTCCCGAGCATGCTCGGGTGTTCGAGTATTTTTTAGTGCTCGGAGATTTAGTTTTTCACCGCAGCTGAATGATTTACATCTGTTAGCCAGCTTGATTACATGTGGGGGTTCCCTAGCAACCAGGCAACCCCCACATGTACTTGTGCTGGCTAAAAGCTGTAAATCATTCAGCTGAGGTGATAAACTAAATCTCTGAGCACTAAAAAATACCCGGAGGACACCGTGCTCGGGAAATCTCAAGTATCGAGTATATTCGCTCATCACTACTTACTGGCCTAGACTAGCCTCTAAAAAAAAGCAAAACAAAAAAACAACCCAACTTTACAGTTGCACAATGTAAAGTTTTTCTGGCAGTTGCCAAGCCCAGATTTATCCATTAGATGCCTGATAGAGAAGAGTGATACGTCAATGCACAGAACACTGCTTTACACCACACTATATACTGTAAAACTTTGAATTGTGCTTGGTGATGTACGGCTGCATGCATCTGCTCATCCATAGAAACCCATGCCATGACTATCCTAGTGCAGTTTGTCTTGATGTTAATTCCAGAGGTTTCGATTTTTGCAGTATTGGAGAAAGCAGAGCGTTGGTGACTTCTATGCATCTAGATTTCCACTAAAATGTTCACATACCATTGTAGATAAAAATTTAAATTTGCCACATTTAGACCAGTGTTTGTGTTCAGTAGAAATATGTATGTCATGCTGTGACAGTCTTTGGTAAAGGAGTGCCCCTAACTATTACTGTCCCAGTCGTAATATTTGAAGTTTGAGAGGCCTGAGTCTCTGACCTTACTATGCTCCTGTTAAACCCTGATCTGTCCCCTCCCCCCCCCCCCACCCATGAGGTGTTGGACATAAATATAAGCTAAACAAGAAACAAAGACAAAAACAGGGATAACAGAAAACCTCTATCATACAGAAGCAATAACCAACAATAGTGAGGAGGGTAGGGACAGGGAGGAATAAACTAAATGGGAACAGGGACCAGGAGATAGACACGTACTACAGCAAACCACAGAACACTACAACAGTCCAGTTGACCAGTTTGTATAGGAAGAGGTAATGACCAGATCAGAAGCAGCTGAAATGGAGCTGCAGGTTTCTGACCTGCATAGAAAGGGTTGTTAACCTCTCCAGTATCAGATTAACCTAAATCCATTTAATATGGAACTCAAATTATATCATCTCTAAAGTCCTGCAATTAATTACCCAACATGACTGTCTAACTCCAGGTCTTCCAGGGGGATATGACACCCTTGTGACAGTGACTGTGGGCTTAATTTATTAAATCTGTCTAACCAAAAATGTGACCTGGTTACCCAAAGCAGTCAATCTCAGTACAGGATTATTATAGAGAATATCAATTTGTATGAAAATAAGGTGTTAAGTGCTCTGGGAGTGACAGAGCACTTCCCGAGCCTCTGCCTCCCCAGTTTGTTTTCCCAGTCAGCACCACTTGATAGCTCACTGTCTGTGACATCAGGCGTGAGGTAAGGAAATCAGACAATGAGCTATCAATCAAGCTAAAGAGGCTGTTGCTGGGTGGGGAAACAAACTGGGGAGGCAGAGGTTTGGAAAGTGCTCAGTCACACCCAGAGCACTTAATGCCTAATTTGTATATTAAGTAAAGTTCAGATTTTACAGAAATGCCACAACAGATAGATATAAAGATGTCTTTGGATTTAGCTTTCCAAGACTTGCATGTCCGTATATTTGGCTTTGAGAGTTTGATCTTACGAACAGATTCCCTTTAAAGGACAATGGTCCATAGAAAATCTGCAGTTCACAAAGTGGTTTACACTGGGTGGGACTTCAAGCAATCAACTTATCCATGGGGAAACCTGGCAAAGTCCTCACTTTCCTTGCAGCACCATCATAAGGGAAATTAAGCATGACAAAGTGCCTATTCACACTATTGGGTTATCTGCATGAAGGACAAATCCTTTGTAGCCGCTTTTCAGACTACCCAAGAGATGAGAATCCTGGAGACCCCTTTTTTACTTGTGCAGATGTTTTGCCCTTATGTCTAGAAAGGTGTTCAAGCTGGGGGGGGGGGGGAAAGAAAGACCAAAGTGTTCAAAAATAAAAAGTTAAGGAGTAATGCTTGATAAATACCAATTTTTACAAAATGACCAGAAAGTCCTAATTCTTTTTGGCTATTTTACTAGGGGAAACGGGGTAAGACATCACCCAGCAATGTCAAAGACTGGATGCAAAACCTGGCCATATTGGCAAGCACATCTATTGTTAAAGGGGTTCTCCATTTTCAGAAAAAAAAAATGGGCACAGGTGGATATATGCTTCAAAATAACAAAATAGGTGTCATTACCTGTTGAAGCCACTATAGCACCCCCTCTCAATTCCACAGCAATTTGACTGAAAGCCTGCTCTGCAGCACATCTTTTCAGACAAGCTGTCAAACTGCCAGTGAGCGATTAGAGCCACTGCTCAGTATAGTGCTGTCTGGACCGCCACTGAGTGACTGGCACCCGCAAGATATCAGTTAATTTCCTTCCAGTAGCTTTCAGTAACTACACTATAACCCCTTTCTCAAGCCAGGGCTTGAGAGGCTCATTTGGAGCCGAAACGTTGCCCAGACATGTGGGTTCAAAAAATCCTGCACAGATTTTTCAGATATGGAGTGCTGCCTGCGTTTTTGAATTCTATATACTCTGGACAATCCATGGACAGGTTGCCTGGGGTCCTTGCACCCGAAGATAAGTAATAAGAATTGTGTGCCATGCTCTACTGCTTGATGGCCTCCACCAAAACTCCTAACAAAACACTTTGCAACAAGAAAAAATATATACGTAAATCAACTCGTTTCCTTGGCTCCTGCTGAACAAAGCATGTTTGTTCTACTGTACTTTCTCTCAGGGGTCGTCTTGCTACAATATTGCGGAGCCCCAGTCACCAACGAGCTGTGTAAGTCCTGTGAAAAGGCTGGGATTTCATCTTACATCTCCTACAAGGAGTAAGCAGAGAAATTAAGTCTGGGCCAAGCACTTTCCTCGCCACTCTTGTGTGGGTGATTAGTGGTGTGACATTTTGTCTTCTCCTTGTCAGCGCTCTTTTGTCTTGTCAGGATGATTCCTTTACAACACGCAGAGCTACAAAACAGATCCAGCTACCCAGCAAAAAGCCTTAAGAATCTTTTCAGGACAGGAGAAGGGAAGCCGGGTGAGATGAGCGATGTTGGCGCGGTCACTAAGTGGCAGCAGAAGAATTAAAAAGTGTTCAGTAACTGATCGTAAATCACAGATCTAATATGATTTGCCGGACCACCAATTTCTGAGGAGTCAAAAGGACATGGGTACTGATAAAGGGGCTGCCCAGGCACCAAAAGGACATGGGTACTGATAAAGGGGCTGCCCAGGCACCAAAAGGACATGTGCACACTTCTATTTTAGGTTGATTCAAAGTTCAATCCACCTGAGAAAATGCCTAAGAAGTATGCAAAAAAAAAAATGAGCATAATGCACAGCAACGTCAAGACAACATTGCTCTAAACATGTTCTGTCTTATGAAAGTGGTTAAAAGTAGTAATGTGTTCATTCTTCGGGTGGCTTAATTTGCCTGAAAATCCATGGCAAAGATGCAGGTGGTGGAAAAACTAAAAAAAAGCCAAAGTAGATACTTCTAGAAGACAACTGCCAGCATGTTCCTGAAGCATCGTCCCCTTGGAAAACTCAGTGTTCTGCCGCAGTCTTAAAGACACCTTGCACAGATACCCAAAAAGTGTTTTCAATTTTGTTGACATGGACATTACTAAAGTCCCCATTCATATTACACTGAAATCATCGAAACCCCATAATATCGGGTCTTGAGTAGAGATGAGTGAACCTGAACTGTAAAGTTTGGGGTTTGTACGGCACACCTAGTGAGAGAGACCATTTTCCAGCTCCAAAGTTCAGGTCCCCATTGATGTGTATGGGGTTGAGATTAAAGTTCACTTTGAGTTCTGGTACCAGAACCGAACTTTGGACTAATTTCGGTCAAATCCGACAACCCCGAATGTCCACAGATCCGCTTATCCCTAGTCTTGAGTTCTTAAATGGGTAAAATTGCAAAATACTTGAAAAAACAATTTCCTTCCTAATAAAATTTTTCTCCATTCCAAACTGAGGAATTTTTTAATTTTGTGTACAGCTACATGCTTAAGATTTCCTAGGTATGAAACTTGCTCCGATTGTAGGCTCTAAGCTTCAGAGCCTCCTCTCACCGTTGTGAAGTTGGCCGGATCGCCAAATCCTTTTCTGCAGAGACAAAGCTGATTTTGAGCAGCTTTAGAGAGCGCACAGCTCGAATCAGTGGCACCACAAAGCCGCTGGCCGAAACTGTCAATCTTCCAAGCAATTGGGAAGCCAAGGATCCTTTAAGAGGATTAAGATACCATTGTACAAGTTGTTGACTGATGTCAAGTTAGATGTTGAATTACACTCTTTTGTGCCATGATATCCCTGGGCCTTTTTATCTGAGCCAGGGTAAGGGCCCCTTCACACTGGTCGATTCTGCTACGATTACGACGCATTTGCGTCATATTCGACATCGCAGTACGAGCTCGTAGCCAGCGGTCACACTCTACGATGTTAACGCTTTTTCTGACGTAGTTGCGATGTGAACGTCACGCGTCGCAATCGTACGCTACCCTTCACACCGCCATAGTCCTACGACTCCGAGCGTGACGTATTACCAGCATGGGCGTGCTAAAACGTCACGCCCAATCAGGAGACAGGTATGCGGAAGCCCAACCCACGTAGTCGCATTACGAGCTCGTATGACCGCCGTCACATACTACGATTTCGACCGCCACAGCGAGACATTTACGACGAAAGAAAGTTCTGCTCTTTCTTTCACATCGTACGATGCTGGGCTGCGTCGCAGATCGTAACGCCATGTCACACTTTGCAACCTCGGAACGAGGACGGATAAACGTCACAAATCGAACGCTCGTTCAGACTTTGATTGCACAGTGTGAAGGGGCCCTAACCTTTGCTAGATCTGTATACTTTAATAGAACCTACCATCAATGAAGCTAACTGGACCTTAAGTTAGAACATTGGAAAAGTTATTAAAATTTAAGACACTGAAATAAGACATTTTGTCTGGACACCTCTTTAACTGTATTTTATACTCCACATTTCTCAATGAGATAATATAATCGATAGGACAATGTAATTTTTCTGAAATTCCAACATTTCATAAACTTGAGCATCCTCTTCTGATGGGGTTGTCTGCTGGAACTCGGAGATTGAGGTTCGAAATCTTTTTTTGGTTTCTGACCCACCAAATTATACTTAATCTTTAGGTGGAATTTCACATATCAGAAATTCCAATCTGCGCTTAACATCTCACAGGTGAATAGACGTAACTCTTGGCAATCCACTTGGAAAAAAGCTTAATGCCGCAAGTATTAGAGGCCCTGAGGTTGCACATTCTGCCACTGCTCATAACCCATATCTCAAGCTTTTCAAAATTCAAAACACGAGTTAAGGACATGATTTCATATCATGACATGGGGATGTTTTTAAAGATGTAGAATGTGCTTTTTCCTCTTCTCACTTTGGTTTGCGTGAAAACAATGGGTAGCATGCGCTGTTATTTGGGAATGGTCTGGTAGTGAAACTGCTGCCAGAACAGATTACTTAGTATTCTACAAGATCCTTGGCAGCATCCGATGTATCAGTTGTGGTCCTGGACTGGTCCTCTATGTATCGAAAATCACTTTATGTAGAGCTTTTCTACTCAGATATAGATGCTGGACCGTTGCACAAAGAGTGTAATCTATTCACTCTATAGCTACTATAAACTATGGAGTGAAGATAGAAAACCCCAAGATAAAATATCTAGCACATATTAAAGTTCAGACATCAGCTGGCATGTCAATGCATAATAAAATGATGGCTTTGTGTCTTCATCAGTGGTAAAACATGCCAATAGATGTTAATAAAGTTACATTGGAAGGTGAAGAGCCAGGAGCACAAGTACTGTTACAAATCTGTCTCGAGTATCCGCTTCCTTCCTCGGGGTCCGCTGTGCTCCACATCGGGTTTACCAGGATGGATCAGTGACATCTTCTCCCTAGACCTAGTTAAGTCCCACTGACACAAACTCACCTGTGTCTTAGGATTTAAGCCCCCGTCACACTAAGCGAGTTCGCTAGCGAGATCGCTGCTGAGTCACAAGTTTTGTGATGCAACAGCGACCTCAGTAGCGATCTCGCTATGTGTGACACGTAGCAGCGACCAGGCCCCTGCTGTGAGATCGCTGTCGTGTCGGAATGGCCTGGACCTTTTTTTATCGTTGAGGTCCCGCTGGGTAGCACACATCGCTGTGCTTGACACCTTACCAATGACCTCGTTGACTACAACGTCACACAGGACGTCCCTCATCGAGGTCTGAATCGTCATAATAGCTGCCATGTGACAGGGTCACAACGGCCAACGACATCGTTGTACAGGTCGCTACAGGTCGCCACATCGCTGCTGCGTCGTTGGGAAGATCTCACTGTTTGACATCTCACCAGCAACCACATAGCGACACAGCAACGATCCCTGACAGGTCGTATCATTGTCGGGATCGCTTTAGCGTCGCTAAGTGTGACAGGGCCTTAAGACTCAGTCCTATATCTGGTGTGCTCCACTCTCTGCGTTATTTGTTTGTGCTTGCATTCATCCCTGCTGGGTTTCCCTTCATCCATCCTGATCCTGAGAATCCCAATCAGCCTTTAGAATCCTTGCCGCCCACATGCATTTCTGCTTGCTGCATAAACACCCAGGGTCCATGTGTCCACCTCGAACTAAGGATTAGAGGATCCACCTCACCTGGTGAGCCTTTAAAGGTAACCGGTCACCTGAGAAATGCTTTTATTCTGTAGCTATGGGGTTAATCTGCATGTTGTGTTCTGAACCTGCCCAGTGCCGGCACCTAGAACCACTCTTCTGTCAAGAAATTAACTGCATTCCTCCCGTCAGCATTCCAGTTTTAGTCATGGGGGTGGCACCAGTGGCGGCTGTAACCCCACCTCTGGCACTGACTGATAGAAGCTCAACATTAAGGCCGGCTATCAGTGTGGGGGGAGAGGTTACAGCTGCTGCTCTCTATACACTGAGTGGTGACTGAACATACACTGGCACCATCTCAGTGACTGAACCCAGATGCTGCCAGGGGAAATAAAGTTAATTTGCTCCCAGCAGCAGGGGGTCTAAGTGCCAGCGCCAGACAAGCTCAGAACGGTATTAACCAGCAGGTTAATAGCATTTTTTTTTTTTCTTTTAAGTGACAGGTTCCCTTTAACATACTGTAGTGTAGGGCTATGAAGCACAGTTGAGTCAATTAAGATGTCCAAGCAACTTGGCTGTCGGACAACTGCTTATTCAGCTGACAACTATCCCTTCCCATAGACTTGGTTGTGCATTCATGTGTTTTCTATGGCAAGAGTAGAGTAAGCTGCTGTCAGACATGTCTGGCGGTGACTTATTTCCAAGAAGAACTAAAGGATTGGCCATTTGTCTGCACTGCCTGATCTTTCTCTTCGTTAAACTCATCTGTTGCTGGAAAAATTGGCGGGTTCAGTCTAATGGGCACTGTTTTAGTTTTACCAGTAAGAAAAATTCTATGGCCACTCGGTAACACAATAAAAATGTCTATTTTGGCCCTCAGTACCTTGTTAGCTGATGACCAATGTCGGGTATTTTAAGTGGTGCAGACATTCACAAAAACCATATACATATAAACCATAAAAAAAAAAACCCTTTGGAAAAAGCTAAACGAAGTGCATTGGTGTGTTCCCTCTGCGATCCTCTTGCAGATTGTTGTCTTCCATTACCATATGGTTTACTTACTATTTCTTTGGGCACTATTTACATGGACTACAGGATATGTTCTTCTATGCACATTAGGTGCCAGTATGCGTCACTTTGAGGAGTAAAAGGAGATGGAGGCTTCTGGTTGCCCACACTGCTGCTGGAAAAATAGTCATTCAACACTGTTAGTGACTTGCTGAAAACGTTACCCGGAAAAATTGCTGCAACTTCTAATACGTCTGGTCGATCTTACTGAAATTTTGACTGTATTTTGGTTCATGAGAAGTCATAGTGCAATGAACCTCAGCAACAGTGATGAGAAACATCCCCGCACCGAGTGGTCTCACCGACTAGTCGCCCCCACCACTCTGTAGTTTATGCGTGGTGCTTGCCAAATTCCTCTTTCATTTCCAAACAATGTACAGATACAGATTGGAGGAGCATGTTTTCACTGTGAAAACTTATTGGAAAACTGACTACTTAACAAGGTGCCAACGTGAGTTTCTAAAGAAGTTTGGAGGTTGAAATCCTCAAACGCTCAAACCATGTATTGAAGTACTACTCTCATCGTACGCCCAGTCTCACTGATAGTAGTGAGAGCAGGCATATGATGATGAGTATTCATAAAAATATGGTTGATGTCAGCTGGCATCAACCGCACAAATATGACCCCACTTGCCACCAAGGCAATGTGCCAGAATTGGAACATCTGATACATGCACCTTTTTTATTGGACAGCTGAGGGAGGCTATTTTAAGGCTGGGGAGTGGCAATTTCCATGGTCCCTTCCCAGTCCTTGAATACCAGCTGTCTGCTTTAGCTTGGCTGGTTGTCAAAAAATGGGGGGGAATCCTACGTCATTTAAAAAAACTGACACTTTTTTTTTTTTTTTTTTTTAACTAGCCAAGATAATGCTGACAGCTGAGGCATGCAGCTGTAGGTTTTGCCTGCGCTGGTTAGCAAAATAGATGGGACCCCACACTTTTTTTTTTTTTTTCTTTTTATTTATTGCAAAGGCACCGGCTGATGAATACTCATCTTTCGCCTGCTCTGACTGATATTGGCAAGACCGAGGGTATGATGATCAGTAGTACACTCATCATCCAACACCTGTGACTGGCAGTAACCTTTTTACCACAGTCATAGCGGGTAGCTCACATGCTGTCACTTGTATGACAACGTGGGAACTGCAACGCTGTGACCAGTGGTAATGAACTTACCACCGGTTAAAGCTGTCATAAAGAAAGATGAGTGGGAGGCACCAGATGTTTGGACCCCCCCCCCCCCCCTTCGTTTGAATGGGGTTCAGGTGCAGTTCTGGTACCTGAACCGAACTTTGTAAAAATGTTTGGCCGGACTCGACCATCCACAGGTTCACCCATCACGAATCTTGACTTATATTTGGCAAGTCATTTTGACATTCAATTTATTATTCTTGAATTAGCCACTAAGCTTTCTCTAGTTAGTACAACTTGTCTCCATGAGTTACCATAATATGTAGTCTTGTGTACACCTACAGTCATGGCTAACAGTGTTAGCACCCTAGAAATTGTTCCAGAAAATGAAGTATTTCTCCCAGAAAATTATTGCAATTAAACATGTTTTGTTATACACACTTTTATTTAATTTGTGTATTGGAGCAACACAGAGGGGGAAAAAAAGGCAAATTGGACATAATTTCACACTGCTCCAAAAATGGGCAGAACAAAATTGTTGGCACCCTCAACTTAATATTTGATTGCACACCCTTTGGAATAAATAACTGCAATTGCTTCCTACAACCATCAACAAGCTTCTTACACCTCTCTGGAATTTTGGACCACTCTTTTGCAGACTGCTTCATATCTGCATATTTCAAGGGTGCCTTCTCCCAACTACAAGTTCAAGATCTCTCCTCAGGTGTTCAACAGGATTTATGTTCAGACTCATTGCTGGCCACTTCAGAACTCTCCAGCGCTTTGCTCCTATCCATTTGTGTATGTTTTGGGTAATTGTCCTGCTGAAAGACCCATGACCTGGGTTGCAAACCTTGCTGACACTGGGTGCTACATTGTGACCCAAAATCCTTTGGTAATCTTCAGATTTCATGCTTTGCACACAGTCAAGGCACCTAGTGCCAGAGGCAGCAAAATAACCCAAAAACATCTTTGAACTGCCACCATATTTGACTGTAGGTACTGTGTTCTTTTCTTTGTAGGCCTCATTCCGTTTTCAGTAATAGTAGAATGATGGGCTTTAGCAAAAGTTCTATCTTGGTCTCATCTGTCCACAAGACGCTTTCCAAGAAGGATTTTGGATTACTCGCACACTTTGGCAAACTGCAGTCTAGCTCTGTCTGTCAGCAGTGACATCCTCCTGGATTACATGTGTAATTGAAATTTTCTGAAAGAAATACTTCATTTTCTGGAACAACTTGAAGGGTGACAACCATATCGGCCATGACTTTATTCAAAAGCAATCTTAATTTTTTGAAATTATAGTCAGCCTGGTACTTTAGCCTTTTGAGCATTTCCTGGAGATAAGATATCATTCTGTCTCCCTTTTTGTTTTTAATTATTCACGTATTGATTTAATTTTATTACTTGGCCTATATACTCAGTTTTTTATTTATTGTAGGTTGTCACATATAAACCATATAGGCTATTCTCATACATGTGTAGAAAAGACAAATATCCATTCAGTTCACCCTACTTGGCAAGATGAATGGCTTATGCTCTTTACCATTCTAATTTTGCTCCTCCTCAGTCACTAAAGGTACCGTCACACTAAACGATATCGCTAGCGATCCGTGACGTTGCAGCGTCCTGGATAGCGATATCGTTTAGTTTGACACGCAGCAGCGATCAGGATCCTGCTGTGATATCGCTGGTCGTTGAACAAAGTTCAGAACTTTATTTGGTCGTCAGACCGGCGTGTATCGTCGTGTTTGACACCAAAAGCAACGATACCAGCGATGTTTTACACTGGTAACCAGGGTAAACATCGGGTTACTAAGCGCAGGGCCGCGCTTAGTAACCCGATGTTTACCCTGGTTACCAGTGTAAAATGTAAAAAAAACAAACTACATACTCACCTTCGCGTCCCCCGGCATCCGCTTCCCACACTGACTGAGCGCCGTAAAGTGAAAGTACAGCACAGCGGTGACGTCACCGCTCTGCTGTTAGGGCCGGCGCTCAGTCAGTGCGGGAAGCGGATGCCGGGGGACGCGAATGTAAGTATGTACTGTTTGTTTTTTTACATTTTACGCTGGTAACCAGGGTAAACATCGGGTTACTAAGCGCGGCCCTGCGCTTAGTAACCTGATGTTTACCCTGGTTACCCGGGGACCTCGGCATCGTTGGTCGCTGGAGAGCGGTCTGTGTGACAGCTCTCCAGCGACCAAACAGCGACGCTGCAGCGATCAGCATCGTTGTCTGTATCGCTGCAGCATCGCTTAGTGTGACGGTACCTTAATTCATTTATGGAAATTTTCCTGAAAGGAGTCTCAGACAACTGTGGAGACAGTGGGTGCTCTCGTCTGCTGGTCCGGTTGTCTTTATAAAGACTGCATGGACTAAGGCTCGTACCACTGAGTGCCCTCTCTCCCCATGGGCAGGACACTACTCGGGCAACACAGTGTGAGGGTAAGGCCTCTTTCACACTTCCGTCTTTGTAGTCCTGTCGAGATCGTTTTTTGAGAACAGGATTCTGAATTTTCTCATCGACTTGTATTAGCGATGGATGGCCACATGTTTCGTCCATCGTGCACTGGATCCTGTGGAATTTGACGGCCCGTCTTTTCCAAAAAAAAGTCGATGAAACTTTTTTTTGTCTGCAGTGGAAAAACGTTCCCCGACACCTGCTGCAGCATACATCGTTCCACAGAATGGGAGCCTATGGACACTGGATCCTGCGCACACTGTGACGCATGAATCCAGTGACTGATGCAGTTTTCACTTCTGAGCATGCCTGGAAGCATATTCCAACCTGGGGAAAAGTCCCTCTCCCTCTCCCCCCTCCCTCTCTCTCCCTCTCCGTGTGTAACGCATCTGTCAAAAAACTGGATGCGTTGCACGACGTCCGTCGATGCGTCACAGCAACGCATTACGACGCCCGCCAGCAGACGGAAGTGTGAAAGCGGCCTAAGTGTGGCAATTTATTGAACCATCAACACACAATAGCATACAGAACAGTGCCAGCAAATACCCAAGATTGTGCAAATTAGTCTCGTCCTTCCCCTGACTCGCTGGGATTAGAGATGCTTCCAGTGCCGCATACCCCCACCAGTGGCTCTCCGCTTTTGGCGGCACCCACAGCGAGGAGGTAACTACGAGCTTAGGAAGCTTACCAAGAGCAGTGAGGTATGTGGCCAGGTGACCCGATTGTCCCAACCTGGATTCTCTAAACGTCTTTGAGGGTTCAGTGATGGTCAATGAGGCAGCTCTGTATTTCTTCAGTTGGAGTGATGACTCCATGACTTCCGTAATGTAGACTCCCTGAACACAGGCAGATCCTCCGTGGTGTGTGTGTTTTTTTTTTTTTTTTTTTTTTTTTTATTACAGGTCACAACTTCTCATTTATGGTATAGAAAATGTTCAGCACAGCCTAGAAGGGGAGGTGCACAGTCATAGGTTCGCAAACCTTGATGTGTAAGATACAAGTGACTAGCACACTCCAAAGTGTTGTGATGCAAAGAGGGGGGTTTATTTACATACAGAAATCACAAACGTTTCGGTCGATACTGGACCTTCATCAGTGTGCTAAATTTAGCAGTATGCTTGGTGGAGCCCCAAAAAAGTTAGTTTAAATTGCATCCATAGAATAGGCCTGAAAAATATGGGCCACAAAGGCAGTGGAGACTGTCAACCCACTGAGACAGGATACACGCGGTATCCACCGCAAGTGTAGTGTATTTTTCAGGCCTATTCTTTGCATCACAACACTTTGGAGTGTGCTAGTCACTTGTATCTTACAACTTCTCATTTAGTCATTCCACCACAGGCTTGGGGGAAGGTGGCCATCCCTCACTGCTGGAGTGTTCAAACGTGCATAGATTGTCCTTAATATTTCAGAGCACCAATGGGTCATCAACATATTAACAAACTTTCAAACATTGTGCCTTTTTGTTTCCCAAAGATGGTAGAACAATACTAGGACAGATACAATAGCTAATCAGCAGACAGTCAACAAATGCAGCAAGTGAACAATAATTCAATGGCAATAAGGGTCAACAGTCATTCTCACATGGCCTCTAAAGGTACCTTCACATTAAGCGACGCTGCAGCGATAGCGACAACGATGCCGATCGCTGCAGCGTCGCTGTTTGATCGCTGGAGAGCTGTCACACAGACCGCTCTCCAGCGACCAACGATGCCGAGGTCCCCGGGTAACCAGGGTAAACATCAGGTTACTAAGCGCAGGGCCGCGCTTAGTAACCCGATGTTTACCCTGGTTACCAGCGTAAAATGTAAAAAAACAAACAGTACATACTTACATTCGCGTCCCCCGGCGTCCGCTTCCTGCACTGACTGAGCGCCGGCCCTAACAGCAGAGCGGTGACGTCACCGCTGTGCTGTACCTTTACTTTCACTTTACGACGCTCAGTCAGTGTGGGAAGCGGACGCCGGGGGACGCGAAGGTGAGTATGCACTGTTTGGCTTTTTTTTTTTTTTTTTTTTACTTTTACGATGGTAACCAGGGTAAACATCGGGTTACTAAGCGCGGCCCTGCGCTTAGTAACCAAATGTTTACCCTGGTTACCAGTGTAAAACATCGCTGGTATCGTTGCTTTTGGTGTCAAACACGACGATACACGCCGGTCTGACGACCAAATAAAGTTCTGAACTTTGTTCAACGACCAGCGATATCACAGCAGGATCCTGATCGCTGCTGCGTGTCAAACTAAACGATATCGCTATCCAGGACGCTGCAACGTCACGGATCGCTAGCGATATCGTTTAGTGTGACGGTACCTTTACTCATGAACCTGGGCGGCCTACTGAAATATGTCTGGATAATTCAGATTAAATGTGGTGTCTCCACAACAACCATTGCTCATATGCACTACTAAGGCACTGGCAGAGCCATCCAATCCATGTGGTTGCATGGACATTCATTTATTGAGGAGCCAGACACAGAATTCACCATCAGCAACAGTTGATCGCTGTAGGCTAGAAAATCTGAACCTACAAATCCACTGAAAATATTTTCCTATACTCTGAATGTACAGTATCTATCAAAAACGCAGTTGTAGGGTCAATTGGCGAAGTCGCCCTATAAATCACATAACCGCTATCATGACTGATGGTAGATTGCTCTGTAGATTGTCCAAACAGTCTCAACCAACGTTATCCCATATAGATTCAATGTTTTCTTGCCCATCGGATGTTTACATTGGAGTTAACCATGGATATGGATATCAGTGGTTTCAATCTCGTCATCTCTCAAGAATCCCACATGTGCCCAGTGTTTCTTCTTTATTGGTGGGGTTGTATGCACTGGACCATAGATGAAGAAAACGCCTGCAGCTCTTTGGATAGTTTTCGGGAACTTCTTTTTGCTTCATATTGGCTGCAATGTTGGTAGGATAGCTACTGTCAAATCTGAACCACTGCTCCAAATCCTTTATATTAAAAGACAAGGTCATTGTAAAGAGGACACATCATTCCAATCCACCGTACTAAGGTTCAACCTTACATTGTCCCCTTAAGAATGAGGTTTTTTTAAGGCTGTCTGTTCCTCTAAAATGAATCAATAGATGGAAGATCTTCTGTCTATTACTATCATACACGTTAATTGTTAGTTGTCTGCACATAGATATAGTACTATACACTATCAATTACCATGACTTGCACAACAACACACCTACTAACTACAATAAAGGATGCTATAATTGGACCATTGTTCACTATTATTAATATACATCTCCAAAGTGTAATTATATTTATGCCAACGGGAGTTTCGATTAATACGTTTATAAAATAAAAGCTAAAAACATTGGGTGAGGTTTCACAATGTCGGCTGCCTGGAAACATTCTACGCATAAAGTTAGGATTAATTATTTTATTTCCGGTTTCTGTTTTGGACCATTCCAATTATTTGGTGGAAACCTATTTCAGGTACATTATATACTGTAGCTTTTTTTTTTTTTAACACCAGGTGTATTTATTGATTCCATTTTTGTCTCACCGCTGCCGAGGAATTTTTATTAACTTTGCAATAGTAAGTTTGATGGGGCTCATGGTGGGTTTTTGTACATCTGCTTCTCATTTCGGATACCACCTTACAGAAACAATTATCCTTTTAATAACACCAATACAGAAATCTGTAACAGTTTCCGGTTGCCAAAACACAGCACCATCTAGAAAGCCACCAAGTACCCCAGATGTCCATCAACTAGAGATGAGCAAATGAATTCCAGCAACACTGTCAGTATTCCTTGGCCGTTGAACGGGAACCTGGAAAAAGTGCCCTCTACATATCTGCTTCCATTGGTCGTCTTTTAATTACCCAGGCTGGAATGACATCACATGTGCATCACACTGCAACATTGGTGTCGCACCAAGCTGATTAATCAAAAGAGGAGTCTTGAATGCTGTTGGGTAGAAGGCGGCTTTTAGGGTTCCCATCCAGCAGGCACAGAATTAATGACAAACAGGCTGGACCAAAGTCCTGTCAATGCGTCAGCTCATTTCTGCCATCAACACTATAATGGTTCTGATTCAGCTAAAATCATAGTTCATAACTAAGGCCTCATTTAGAAACCTGATTTTACATAGGAGTGCTATTTGTGTTCTTGTGTATAGTACCTGTGATAGTCTACGGGGCCACTCACATGTCCATGATTTTCTGTGGACCTCCATGCAAAATATCTGAGTGATGCCCTCAACTGTCTCCATTGCTCCTTGAGCACCAAGCCATTTGGGATAAACATCTATAGACTGAGTAACATTTACTCACGATTGGGACTCTTTGGATATTAGAGGTTTTAATATATCTTTAAAGAGGTTGTCCAATACTTTCCCATTGATGAGCTATCCTTAGATAGTCCATCAATGTTTAATCGGTCAGACTCCGACACCTGACAACTAATCCCCCCCCACTTTTCCAGTTCTTGGTGTCAGTGGCCTTTGGACAGAAAAGCTCGCTTGCCAGACTACTGTTGCTTCTGATAGTGGCCTCGGCAGAGTAATGCCCATCCGCCTCCGGATGTGCATTATGCTGCCGCAGCCACTATCTGAAGATGGAGCAGCTATACAGTTGAGATATTTCCGACAGGCAGCTGCCAAGAACAGCTGATCAGCAGGGGTCTTGGGTGTCTGGCCCCAAGCGATTATCATTCAAGACCTATCCTTAGGGTACCTTTACACAGTGCAATTTTGATCGCTACGACGGCACGATTTGTGACGTTCCAGCGATGCATTTACGATATCGTTGTGTCTGACACGCTACTGCGATCCGGATCCCCGCTGAGAATCGTACGTCGTAGCAGATCGTTTGAAACTTTCTTTCGTCGTCTAGTGTCCCGCTGTGGCGGCATGATTGCATCGTGTGACACAGGTTGTATACGATGTGCGCACAGTAACCAACGGCTTCTACATCGCAAATACGTCATGAAATTATCGCTCCAGCGCTGTGTATTGCAACATGTGACCGCAGTCTACGACGCTGGAGCGATAATCATACGACGCTGCAACGTCACGAATCGTGCCGTCGTAGCGATCAAAATTGCACTGTGTAAAGGTACCCTTAGGATAGGTCAATGTCCAGAGTAGTGGACAACCTCTTTAAGTAAAGAATATTAAAAGCATCCATCTGAGGCTACATGTTGTTCATTAACCACTCACTTAGGGCTCATGCAGACGTCCGTATAAGGCTGGTTTCACACTTGCGTTTTGATCTGCAGCGTTTTTAAAAAAAACGCATGTGGTGAAAAAACGCATGTAAACGCGTGCAAACGCTGCGTTTTTTAAACGCATGCTGAGAAGTGTGTGACAGCTGCCAATCATCAAAATCAACTAGAAAACCCACTATAAACAGAAATAGCTAGGGTTAGGGTTAGGATCCCTAGTAACCCTAGGGTTAGGGTTTTCTTGTGCTTTTCTATAAAAACGCATGCGTTTTTAACGCAAGCAAACGCATGTGCTTAAAAACGCATGCGTTTACATAGACAGCAATACATTTTTTTGCCGCGAATAAACGCATGCGTTTTTTTGCGGCAAAAAAACGCCGCTAGAAATTACTACAGGTTGCATTTCTGCAAACAAACGCACGCATAAACGCATGCGTTGCCAAAAACGCATCAAAACGCATGCAAAAAACCGCATGCGTTTTTAATGTTAAGTATAGAAAAAACGCATGCGTTTTTTAGCGCTAAAACGCAGCGGACAAAAACGCAAGTGTGAAACCAGCCAAACACGGTCAAAGCACGGTCCAAACATACAAGTCGTAAACAGATAAATCCTAATTTGTGCACATTGCATTATTTTGAAGTGTTTTTAGCGCTATTGGAGAATCGATGGAAGTTATCGAGAATGGGTCTCATGAACATGGCCTAATATAGGTCTATGTGTAAGCTACAAGCAAAATTGACCATTTTATTTTGGCTATAGGTATGTTATAACTTAAATAATCCCTTCACAAACATTTATGGTACAGTTAGTGGAGATGTGGCTGTGCATATGCAGCTAGGTCCTCATTTTGGACATGATGCAACAGGAACCCCATTCTCGGAGTAAATGTGGATCCCAGTGGTGGGACGTACATCTAATATTATGCACAGAATGTGTCTGAGATGTCAACCTCTTTAATATAATTATATATAGTATGAGACACCTCTAAACCATAGTGCAGGCTATGGCAAACAATACATAACACGGTGATGAGGCCTGGAAATGTACCGATTTTACAAGTCTAGGTTCAGAGAAGTCACCTTGATGCTATAGTACTGTGAGAATAGGTATTGGTGATTGGGGGAAAAAAGCTTCCAGAATAACTTTTTTTTCCGAAAAGACATTACTTGCTATGACATAGACATATGTCTCCATTTGGAAAATGAAGCAATAACCTCAGCTGGTTTAATTGGTGTCTAATTGCCTGCAAAGTTAATTATGCAGAACATAAACAGAACAGCCTCCTCATTTACTGTCCATTAAAAATGTGTCTAAGCTGATAAATGTGACTAAAATGTATGAAGAATGACAGCCATCATACTAAGGGACAGAGAATTAGATCATACATGTCAGGGATCCCTGGGAAGATATCTTTATCATCCCCACCGCTCACACTAATGTCATGAACCAGGGTTGTTTAGTTGCCCCAGTTCTTTCTGAAGGGGATTTGTCTATATCCCACTTCCCAGTTCCGGTTTGGAACTTGCAGCTCTGGCGCCCCCTTAACCTCAGGTCAGACAGGGTACTGCACCTAGGATATTAAGTCGCCAGAAAGGCTGCCCTTACTCTGTACTGGCTAATGGGCACACTGCAGTGAGGGCGATGTAGCTACTCCCACTCAGGTGGGAACAATAATTATCAACGCCGTCCATCGTTACCAGGTTTCCCAAACGCAAAGGACAAATCCGCTGCCACCAGCTCCGATTCCTTAATTAATAACGGGTCAGGAGCCAACCCAAATTAGTAGCGTAATTCACTTCAGAGGATGTGACAGTACGTTATAGAGCAAAGAGAAACGAAGCTAGTAATTTTATATATTTTACTCCAAAAGGTAGGCAGTGTTTAGAAACTTACAAAAAGATCTTGTAAAAGTAGACAAGTATCGTATGTACAAACTATTACAAATAAAAAGGGATTAACAGAAGAATATTGACTTGCGGTTCTTTCATATCATTCAATGGTACACCATGTTGTGGCTAGGGGAGGGGACCTTCCCCTAAAATCTTCAGATCTGATTGCACAGCCTTTCGTAGCTGAATCTCCCGGCAAGACACCCCCTTGTCTGGGCCTCTGAGTTTTATCCCTTTGCCCCCACCGGTTGACCTCATGGGGTGGGCAGAGCTGTGGAATACACTCCTTTCTTGAGTATATGATCGCACATCTCTCGGTGTATGAACCTCATAGAAACATGACACCAGTGTTATGCTCAGCGTGGCATGGGGATCCGTTTAAGCTTAGACATGGGGTAGCTGTGTGACCCAGTTACGTAGTAATCCTTTTCTCAATTGTGCTGGTTCTGGAACCTAGAAAACTCGCTGGATGATGGTTCTACCGAAGCACATGTTAAAAATGTATTTGTCCCACTTTGATTATTAATCGGTGCTATATTTACATTTGCAAGGACAAAGGAACCTTGGGTTTTTCCATGTGCTTCTACTTGTACTTTCAGTTTAAAGCCATAATACTCCTCAGTGAAGGTTGCTGGCATGCTGGTCTCACGTTACAGCTGTTTAGCAGGTGGGAGGGGGAGAGAAATCGCAGTGTCTGGAACCATGGCATCTTCTGAAAATTACTCAGACCATGGCATTTTTACATTGTCGTGACACTACACAACTGAGAATCTGCCTCCATAGCTGAATAAAAGGGGTCGTTACCAGAGTGAGGTGTAATGACAGACACTATTCTCTCCTGATCACACACAGCTCTGCAGTGAGATAAGAGCTCACTCAGTACAGCACAAGTGAACTTAGTCTGTCGTGGTGCGGCGTTACAGCACGTGCATGGGTTCAATTAATAAATTAACCTGTTCACAATATTCTCCAGACATTTTATAGTCTGACCGCATGTGAGAATGAAAAGTACAGTCTTTTTATGCAAAATCTAAATATTAACCCTTGTTACAAATATTTCCTTTACTTTAGTGATTCGTGCAAGAGTGATTGGAGAAAAGACTATTCCCTCCCCAAATTCTTTTGGCGCTACTATCCAGTATGAGATCAAAATGATCAAGGTATTTAATGTTTGGGGGTTTTTTTTGTGCTACTATTAACCTTTACTATGTCACTGGCCTCTATTTTCTATTGCTAATGACAACACATTTAGATGGGTCAATAATTGGAAAACCTAGGAAACCTTTTTCCAGATTGTCAGCCTGTTTAAACAGGCTGACAAACAAGCATATTGAATGATCGTTGGGTGTCACAATTCTCCAAAACAAATACAATAAATCCAAACCTCATGCATACCCCAAAACTGTATCAACAAAAATGGTTCCGTTTCCCAAAATGAACCAATTACACTAATTTTACTTTAAATAACGCAATTAATATATTTATAGATGTTCAAAGGATTCGACAACGTGACAGATATTAATTTTGTGTACACCTCAGCTGAATCTTCTCTCTGCGGAATAACGTTGGAGAAAAAGGAATATCTCCTAACAGGTAAGATCTTGTATAAAGATAATTTTTTTTTTTTTTTTCATAAGATTCAATTAGCCACCCATTTTCTACTAACATAATTGTAAATGTCCAAAAGGCTCCCAGAAAACGGGTCATGAACTCGCTGATGTTAAATCTTCTTGGGCCCCTAAGAAGTCTCCATAGATCCTATATCCTGGTGATACTTTGTGTGGGGTAAGGTCAAAACCAACGACTGGTTCCATTTAAAGAATATCATTCTTGGGGCTCGTGCACACAACTGATTTTTCTCGGACGAGGGCTCTGTGGTTTTCATGGATAGCACTCGTGCCTATGATGTTTTATGAGGCTGTGCATGTCTGATGCTTTTTCCTCTGACCGACCGGTTGGTGGAATTAATCAGAGACATGTCAGATTTTTCTCCGCGGGGTCCAATCAAAATCGGAAATGCAAGTCTGCACTCAGATGACATCCAAGAGCGGTCCAAATATCATGGACTGACAAAGTGAAGAAACAATATATTTTTTTTTTTTTCCCTCTCCATGTACGAGAAACTTTAAAGTTTGATCAGAATAATCCGTCCGTTTTCTCATATGTGGAGAAATCTGTTGGTGAACCAGTTGGTATAGACTTGACTAATATCAATATTTTTGTACCACATAATTTTCAACAGTCCCAACCCTCCCCTATGATTGTATATTTTCAATGAGCTGTTCTCAACTCAAAAGCACAGCACCTACAGATGTTTGCCAACTTCTAATGAGCTAGAGGCGGTTTCTGATCAGTCATCTGAATGAGCGCCCCCCCCCCCCCATACTCTCCAACTAGTCATGAGCGAGTATACTCGTTGCTCGGGTGTCCTTCGAGTATTTGTTAGTGTTCGGAGATTTAGTTTTTGTAGACGCAGCTGCATGAGTTGCAGCTGCTAGACAGCTTGAATACATGTGAGGATTGCCTGGTTGTTAGGAAATTCCCACATGTATTCAGGCTGTCTAGCAGCCGCAAATCATGCAGCTGCATCTACAAAAACTAAATCTCCGAACACTAACAAATACTCGGAGGACACCCGAGCATGCTCGGGAAAACCCAAGCAATGAGTACACTCGCTCATCACTATCTCCAACCTAAAATACTGGGAGAAATCTGCCTCTGAGTAATGGCGGTCTCAATAGACAAAGCAATAGTCCACATGGAAAACGCTAATCTAGTGTCTGTAATATGACCACTCAGTTTGCAACGTCTTACAGTGAGTGCAGGGATTCTGAGCCGACACTACAGATACACGTGTTTCTCAGTACATTAGAATATCAAAATGTTAATTTATTTCAGTTCTTCAATACAAAAATTGAAACTCCTATTATAGTTTATTTATATAGCGCCATTAATTCCATGGTGCTGTACATGAGAAGGGGGTTACATACAAAGTTTTAGATATCATTTACAGTAAACGAATTTACAATAACAGACTGGTACAGAGGGGAGAGGACTCTGTCCTTGCGGACAGTCATTAGTGATCTATTTCAAGTGTTTGTTTCTGATAATGTTTATGATTATGGCTTACAGCCAGTGAAAACCCAAGTCATTTATCTCAGTAAATTAGAATTATCAAAAAAACACCTGCAAAGGCTTCCTAAGCGTTCCCTTAGTCTGTTTCAGTATGTTCAACAATCATGGAGAAGACTGCTGAGTTGACAGATGTCCAGAGGCAGTCACTGACACACTCCACAAGGAGGGTAAGCCACAAAAGGTCATTGCTAAAGAAGCTGGGTGTTCACAGAGTGCTGTATCCAAGCATATTAATGGAAAGTTGAGTGGAAGGAAAAAGTTTGGTAGAAAAATGTGCACAATCAACCGGGATAACTGCAGCCTCGAAAGGATTAAGAAAAGGCCATTCAAAAATTTGGAGGGAGAGTCACAAGGAGTGGACTGCTGCTGGAGTCATTGCTTCAAGAGCCACCACACACAGACGTATCCTGGACATGGGCTACAAGTGTCACATTCCTTGTGTCAGGCCTCTCATGACCAATAGACAATGCCATAAGTGTCCAGAAAAAGAACTGGACTGTTGCTCAGTGGTCCAAGGTGTTTTCAGATGAAAGTAAATTTTGCATCTCATCTGGAAATCACGGTCCCAGAGTCTGGAGGAAGAGTGGAGAGACCACAATCCAAGCTGCTTGAAGTCCAGTGTGAAGTTTCCACAATCAGTGATGGTTTGGGGAGCCATGTCATCTGCTGGTGTAGGCCCACTGTGTTTTATCAAGACCAAAGTCAGCGCAGCCGTCTACCAGGAAATTTTAGAGCACTTCATGCTTCCCTCTGCCGACAAGCTTTGGAGATGGAAATTTCATTCTCCAGCAGGACTTGGCATCTGTCCACACTGCCAAAAGCACCAATACCTGGTTTACAAACAGTATCACTGTGCTTGATTGGCAGCAAACTCGCCCGACCATAACCCCATAGAGAATCTATGGAGTATTGTCAAGAGGAAGATGAGACACCAGACCCAACAATGCAGATGAGCTGAAGGCTGCTATCAAAGCAACCTGGGCTTCCATAACCCCTCAGCAGTGCCACTGGCTGATCACCTCCATGCCACGCAGCATTGATGCAGTAATTGATGCAAAAGGAGCCCCGACCAAGTATTGAATGCATTTACTGATCATACACTTCAGTAGGCCAACATTTCGGATGTTAAAATCATTTTTTTCAAGCTGGTGTTATAAAGTATTCTAATTTACTGAGATAATGACTTTTGGGTTTTCATTGGCTGTAAGCCATAATCATCAACATTAACAGAAATAAACACATGAAATAGATCACTCTGTTTGCAATGATTCTATATAATGAGTTTCACTTTTTGTATTGAATTATTGAAATTAACTTTTTGATATTCTAATTTAGTGAGAAGCACTTGTATATCTCAAACTATATTTTCAAAGCATATTTTATTGATTTAAGGGAAAATATAAATCTGAATTCTTTAACCCTATCTTATATTATCCTATGTGTGATGCCATGAATTTTACTCTGAACTAATAAAGTAGAAGTAGAGCTACAAGGTACAGAGAAAATACATTGTTCAGACTCGGGTGATTACACTCAGAAGCCATCAAGAAATTGGTTTTATTATATAAATTTGGGACAAGTCCACTACTTTGAGTGATTTGCAGGAATTTCAATGTGTATTTGGGCCTTTTAGGGTTTCCTCGATGGCCGATGTTGGGGAATAAAGAATTAGGCATGTTGGAGTTTAACATGCTTGATCTTTGGTTCCGCTGGTAACACAAAGGGGTAGGAAGGCAACAAGCATTTTATAGATAATTACCATATCTAAGGTCTATATCCAGCCCACATGCAGAGTAGACTAACATCAGCTGAATTTGCTTAGATAGGGGGGCTAATTTGTATGCTGGGGGCTGCCGACTACTCTCCCAACTGTTGATGTTGGAAGGATAAGGATCCGGCATGTTGAATTTAAGACTGGCAATCTTTTATTGTCTGCTAGAGGAGTCTAGTAGTGCCCTCTACAAGAGATGCACAAGTGCTCAGCAGAGGAAGGCCTCCTGTGTATCTAGCCCTTTAAGGATAAAACACTATAGGCCCGGATTCATCAAAACAATTATGCCAGAAATCAGTATACAGAGTTGCGCCAAAAAAAATGCGACTTTTGGTGTTTTCACACCAGTTTTAGCCAGCATCGCAAAAATGGGTGGATAGTTGGGACAGGACAGGGCGTGGACATGCATGGTTATCAAATTCATCACACCACAAATCTTCCTTCCGTAATATATCAGGCGAGTTCGACACCAATACATCCCCCTCATCAAGATCGACGTGAACAGCACCAGTCTTGAGGAAACGGGGCCTATAAGATAACAGTATGGAGTTGACCCAGGATCAGACCAAAAACTCATTGGGTTGTCTTCTATTACTATTCCATGCACAGGCCAGATCCCTATCAAACAGGACAAACATGCTCTCAGGATCTGATAGACTGCAGAGGTGGTCGGTATCCTCGACAACAAGCCATTTCCAATAAAATTAGAAATTCCTTCGCTCTTGAGTATTTTTAGAGGTTGTCTGGGCTAAATGAAGTCTGCAATTTCCCCCCCCCCCCCCAGCACAAGCACTGAGCACTGTGGAGACTCACCGTCTTCTGAGCCTGGATGGGTAGGTATGTATGCGTTATATGGACTCCAGAGCTTGTCCAGTGGGCGTGGCCTCGCTCCATACACTTATAGGGTGAAGCCACGCCCACTGGACAACCGCGTCACTAGATGGGGTACGGCCTGTATGGCGCGAGGCCACACCCACTAAATGGGCTCTGGCCTGGAGTATGTAACATTCATATTCCCAGTCCCGGCTCAGAAACTGGCAAATCCATGTGGCACACAGTGCATGATCTGGGGAAAAAGTGTGGAGTCAGTGATTACAGACTTATCAATTTAGATAGGAAAATCCCTTTAAGACGTAAATCGCAAAGTTGCTCGTTTTTACAATCACTTTGGAATTTTAACCATTAAATAACCGATAATGTACTGTGAGTGTATATAGGCCCCGCTGATTCATGCTGTTCACTTTTTTCACTTTTCTTTTTTCCCTCTGGTTTGTTAAAGGCAGCTATTATGACGGCAGAGTCAGTATTGGCATTTGTTGGCTTAATGTCCTTTGGAGCAGTCTGTCTCCTTTCCAAATAAAGAGTCTCACTCAACCGGACATTGGCTATCAGCGGGGCTGTGACTGTAAGGTAAGAGCTGATCCTACAGGATGTTTTATCATTAATGGCAGCTGTAAAGCAGGAGGCTTACACTTAGAGGTATGGATAGGATCCTGAGATAAGGAGGCTTTAGTACATCCCAGAGAATATTTTACAGAACCATTCGACCGGTCACCAACAACCAACTTGGTTCAGAGGTCTACAGGCAAAAAACCCCCCAAAACTATACTAATCTATTGATCGTCCACAATCCCACCTGGGATCACTCCTCACTTCCTCATCTGGCAGAGACTGGCATCCTGTTCTGGTCATATGCATATGTGACCGCTGCAGCCAATCCTGCACACTAGTTGGTTGCAGTAGTCACATGCCCATCCCTTCTGGAGGAAGATATAAGGAGACCAGTGGGGGCCCGAGCAGTGATGCATATGAGCAGATGAGGGTCGGTACATTAGTATATTATAGAAATGTTTTTCAAATATGTTGTGATTAGTTTCAAAAAGTACCAAAAAAAAAAATAGCGGTGGACAGGCCTTTCAATACTGATTTAAGGCTTTATGTACAAGGCTGTTGTATGGGGCTGGAGCATGGCAAGGGTGGCAAGCATGTCAGATGGCTACGTCCATTATGTTGGGAACAATAGCTGGGATTATCTGTCTCCATGAGTATCCTCTTGAGATCGGAAAGACCCTCTATCAAAGAAGCGATATGCAGCATTATTCTTAGTTATAGCCACAAAGTCAAGAAATGACTAGTGAGATCTTGAGGTTTTTCATAGTATGCTGCTGGTATGATGACACAACTACAGCAATTGTGCACACTACGCCCAAAACTAATAAGATGTGTGTGCAAAAAAAAAAAAATATATATATATATATATATATATATATATATATATATTTTTTTTTTTTTTTAGTACAGACCAAAAGTTTGGACACCTTCTCATTTACAGATTTTTCTGTATTTTCATGACTATGAAAATTGTACATTCACACTGAAGGCTTCACAACTATGAATTAACACATGTGGAATTATATACTTAACAAAGTGTGAAACAACTGAAAATGTCTTATATTCTAGGTTCTTCAAAGTAGCCACCTTTTGCTTTGATGGCTGCTTTGCACACTCTTGGCATTCTCTTGATGAGCTTCAAGAGGTAGTCACCGGGAATGGTCTTTCAACTATCTTGAAGGAGTTCCCAGAGATGCTTAGCACTGGTTCTCCCTTTTGCCTTCACTCTGCGGTTCAGCTCACCACAAACCATCTCGATTGAGTTCCGGTCTGGTGACTGTGGAGGCCAGGTCATCTGGCGTAGCACCCCATCACTTTCCTTCTTGGTCAAATAGCCCTTACACAGCCTGGAGGTGTGTTTGGGGTCATTGTCCTGTTGAAAAATAAATGATGGTCCAACTAAATTCAAACCGGATGGAATAGCATGACGCTGGAAGATGCTGTGGTAGCCATGTTGGTTCAGTATGCCTTCAATTTTGAATAAATCCCCAATAGTGTCACCAGCAAAGCACCCCCACACCAGCACACCTCCTCCTCCATGCTTCACGGTGGGAACCAGGCATGTAGAGTCCATCTGTTCACCTTGACTGTGGAGACTTGCGTGTCGTAACCAGTGCCTTCCCCCACTCCCTCCAATCCCGCAATGAAACACACAGGCCTGGGTGGGTTGAACAGGTCAGTCACAATTTATTAATTACATAAGCAGAGAAAGGCAATTACATTTCGTAATGGGCGGCTCACGCCGAGCTCTTGTCCATGATCGACAGGTGAATTGGCCCAACGAGTGGTTACGACCTTTGCCCTCCTCCGCTTCTTCCGCTGTGACTTAATAAAGTTAACTATGGTTACTTATTTATACACACACTTTTTTTTTTTTTTTAAACTACAATATAATTTACAAATTTACATTTTCCCGCCAGTTAGTATGGCCATTAGCCACTTATAAGGGAAGGAGGGTGGGACAAAAGCTTCCAGGTGTCCACCGGGGAAAAAAAAAAATTACTGCCACAGACACCCCTGTAGGAGTGGCCGTAGGACCTTTCCCCTTTAGGTACCATTGGCCGGCTGGGGCATCCTAATTAGTTCCTCACCAAGTGTAGTCACCTGTGAAGTGTAAACCATTCCCGGTGACTACCTCTTGAAGCTCATCAAGAGAATGCCAAGAGTGTGCAAAGCAGTCATCAAAGCAAAAGGTGGCTACTTTGAAGAACCTAGAATATAAGACATATTTTCAGTTGTTTCACACTTTTTTGTTAAGTATATAATTCCACATGTGTTAATTCATAGTTTTGATGCCTACAGTGTGAATGTACAATTTTCATAATCATGAAAATATAGAAAAATCTTTAAATGAGAAGGTGTCCAAACTTTTGGTCTGTATTGTGTATATGTGTGTATGTATGTATAATATAATATAGTTTTTATTTTTTTCTTTATTGGCACATGATACAACACTTAACATAAAACATAATTAAAAACAATAGTGGGCACAACCACTCAACCTCCTGGAAAGGTAAACATCAAACCAGTGTATTATAACATGCCACCCTGTACTGAACCTGTTAGTTCCATAAACATTATGCAATCGGATATTTAATATAATCCAGGGTGTGCACATCCATAAATCATAATATGGCTCTGCTCCCTATAAAGACCTTCTTCATGAGGCTAGGAGGGATCATAGAATCCACAGCAATTGGCTGTCTACAAAGATAATAAATGAAAGACCCCCCCCACAGGCACAAATGCCAGAATTAGACAGGTGTAAAAGATGAAAAGGTGGAAGTGAGAGCCAAGATCAGGCAATAGGATACCACTGTTCCTGGTGTGGCAATCAACAATACAAATGCCCCAAACAGTAGGGGGAACTCGTATAAACGCAACGTGGGCACATAGCCTAAATCTCTTTATCCACCGGCTGTTGGTGTGTCTGCGTTTGCCACAGCAGAAACTCTAAAAACCACATTCCCATGCAATCGCATAGCGGTAAAATCCGCAGCATGTTCATTATTTCTGCAGAATCGCGTCAATTCTGCAGCCATAGGATTGCATTGAACGCTCACTTTACGCATGTGGCTATGCCCACCACGCGCAAAGTGAGCGCTTCATTTGTTAATGGCACCCGGGTCTGGAGGAGAGGAGACTCACCAGGCCCTGGGTACAATATTCCTGTAAAAAAATAAAATAAAAATAAGTATATACTTACCATCTGATGGCCCCCAGAGTCCTCCCGCCTCAGCGGTGCACTCGGTGGCTTCTGTTCCCAGGGAAGCATTGCGCAAATCACCTGGGATGACGTCGCACTCACGCGACCGTGACGTCACAAAGGTCCTTCGTGCAAAGCATCCCTGGGAACGGAACATACCGGGAGCGGCGCTGAGATCAGGGGCCGTCGAAAGGTGAGAATAACTTTTCTCTTTTTTTTTTTTTTTTTTTTTTAATTCATTAATTTTGGGTGTAGTGTGCATAATTGCAGTAGTGCTTTTTCTCTCCATAATGTCACGCTAGCCCCAGGAGAGCCAGAGCTGATAACTCTTGTGCTGGCACCGTTTCAGAGTTGAGTATAGGTGTTATTATTTTACTAGTAGGCAACATAGAGATTGAGAAGGGCTTGCCCGAATGGTGGACAATCCCTTTAATGATTATGGTTTTAATCCTCTTTTGAAGTGCAGAATAATTTCAATTCTGTTAAAGGGAATCTGTCACCATGTTTTTCTACCCCATCTGAGAGCAGCATAAATTAGGCCGCCGAGACCCTGAATCCAGTGATGTCACATGATGGGCTGCTTGCTGTAGTTTTGATAAAATCTGATGCAGATCTAGCAGAGCTCTTCTAGTGATCATCTCCTGCTAATAAAACTAAAGTGATACATCAGTGCAATCGGGGTCTTTGTCATTACATTACGGTGCTCTCAGATTAGGTGGCACAAAAACTGACATTCCCTTTAGGTGTTTCTGCTTTTACATATTTTTTTTCTTTTTTGGGGATTATATTAAAACCTTATTTTATTCCTTTAGATTAAATATTGTTTCATGGAATCCTACGATAACCTAGCGCCAAATGAGTGCCCCTGTATAGGGTGGCAGCAGAGTCAGATTCTGGAGAGAGAACACGCCTGCATTAAACGGAGAGACGGAACTTGCAGCTGGTACCCGAGTATACCTGACAAGTCTATCTACAGCCATCCTTAGAGGATCACAATGGCCCCCGCGGCTCTTATTTCTGCTGGATCATCCTGGATCGCAAACAGTATAATAAACTGTACAGAAAGTATCGTGAAATTGTGGTGGTGTCAGAGAATAAAGGAATCAATAAAGAAGTGCTTTAATAGTATTTCAGCAAAATCCATGTATAAAAAAAAAAAATTAATTAATGAAGTGAGAAATAAGCAGAATTATTTTTTTATTTTTGTCATTTTTCTAGAAATAAAATTTTGTCTTTAGAATGAAATTGGAAAAACTCTGATCTGTATCGATTCATAAGGTGTAACTGCTTGCTGATGGTTTCCAAGCATCACATGCTCACGGTCGCACTTTGCCCTCTATCTAATCCTTTTTTAGAAGTTTGGGGGCAAATAAGCAATTAGTGAAATGCAAATTGTTTCTCTGTATATTTATATTTTCATTGTAAAACAATTGGAACACTAACCCATTACTTCCATTAATTCAGGCAGACTCGCTATAAAATGCTAGGTTACTGTAAAAAAAAAAAAAAAAAAAACTTGGTAGTTTAGTTCTCCAGGACAAGATGATCGATTTTTGAACATTATTTGAATCTAAAAATTGATCTGGTCCTTAAAGGGTTCTCCGTTTTGGACAGTCCCTACTTTTTATAAAAAAAAATTTGCCAAAAATGATTATTGTGTCCACTTGCTAAGACTTGGCAATCAGCTGTATAATCTGTGGACAAAACAATTAGCAAAGTAAGCGGTAAATTTCCCAGCAGGGCCCCCGCAGGGAAAGTTAAGTATTACACACAGTGCTTATTCATATTTTTAAGGACCGGTCCTGTAGAACGAGATACGCTCTTTAAAATTGCTGATCCAGCAACTAAAGGGAATTTTTCAGCTGTTTTTTTTGCTATATACTATCAGCAGTTTGATCTAGGGGCTGAGAGCCTGATTCCAGCGATGTGCCACTTGCTGGGCTGTGTTGCTGTTTCAATAAAATCAGTGTTTTATCAGCAGGATATTATAACTACAGGACTAGGTGTCTTGTGCCTCCTGGTTGACTGCTGTGTAACCCCCACCACCACTGATTGGCAGCTTTCAGTAGTGTGGGTGGGGTTATTCAAATCTGCAGCAGAGAAAACAGGGATTATATCAATGACTGCATGCAGACCAGCGAAAGACACATCGTTGGACTCAGGCCCCTACATCATGGTGCTCTAAATTACATTGCTAAAAACCTGGTGACCGATTTCTCTTTTAAGGGGGTTGTTTGGATTGGATAAAAACATTTTCAAGTACTTTTATTCAATTATGTGGAGAGTAGAATGCAAAAAAGTATCTTTCGTTGAAGGACCGAGCCATAGCCAGCCTATTGGTTTCTCTGCAGATCCCAGCTGATGGATGGATTGTGGTTCACATCTGGCAGCTGTTGTCCATCTTACATTTGTAGCCTCATATGTTTAGGATTTGGTCACTGTCTTGACTATGCTACTACATGTTGTTTTTGGTCACTGTATGGCTATGCTACTATTCTCTCGGGTCACTCTGTTCCTATAGTGTTGGGCTACATTCACACATGGCAGGTATGTCACAAATTCCTGAATTCTATTAATCTCAGTGAATGTGAATATACCCATATGTCATATAGGGTTATTACTGGTTTCTGGTACTGTATGTTGTCTCGGATCACGTCTATACTATTATACTGTCTTGGGTCAATCTACATTGACTGCTCAAGCTTTTCATATTGTGCTTGTCTGTAAATTGTGCTTTCTCTATGGTGTCCAAACTTCTTTTTTTTTTTACAGTACTAAGACACTCATTGGGCAACACGTGACCCTATCACTGACCCAGGTTCTGAAATGACATGTTCCCTGACAGGAGCTGAGGATTCACTTCTCCAGAAAGGTCCACAGCAATGGAGAAGATGTAAGTGTGACCTGGCTAAAACTTGGTTATCGGAAAGACACGTATCCTACACCAGTTGGGGCCAGGTCACCTCTCTCCATAGGCCCTATAGCCACTGCATGGTCTGTACATCCTTGGTCAAAATTAATTATAGTTTAAAGTGGGACTAAACCCAAATTGATCATCTATGTCTAATATTGGAACTAGAGTTGGTGCAAACTGATTCACAGAACCTTATCCAGCCACCACGTCAGTTACCAATCTCCTCCCTCCTCGTATCCACAGGTCTCCTTTTGGTTAGCCGGCCTGGCGTGACATCACATGCAAATCACGCCACAACAATGATGTCGCGCCTGTTTTGAAATAGCCATGGGCGGTAGGAGGCCATTCTTAAGGCTCCTCTCCGACGCCATGGATTACTGACTTGGGTCCTACAAACTGATTTGCACAAACTCTAATTAGAACATGTCCAGTCTTTGCCTAGTTTGGCCATAAATGGAGATACTGTGGCCAAGATTCTCGCAAGACTTCCGGTGGTGCTGAATCGGATGGTCATCCCGTTAGAGGTACACCGCTTACAGGAATGAAGAATAGACAGAACTAGACTCATGAGATGATGGCGTCATCGTATTGCACTTAAATGATAGGATGTAACGTAAATATCCATCTTTTGTCGAGATTTGTGTCACTTGATGATATGCCTCATGGAGTTTTCTTCAATTACAATATTTAATAAAAGATTAACCAATTATATCTGTTAGTAATTACTGCTGTATATATCATGCACAATCCCATCTAATTTGCCTAATTAAGAACAAATAAAATCCAAATATTACTTTCATCTTTGTCCATGCAATTTCTTTTTGTGGTCTTAGAGCAATTGTCTAGGCAGGAGCTTAAATGTGTTTGTGATAACTACCTGCTATTGGGTTTCCTCTGTGCTTGCTTTTGGGTCACTATTTACCTTTGCTCCATTAAAGAAGGACTTCTCCCATTTATCCTCTTAATATATTGCAGTCATCACATTATACAGCACTGTATATTTACATCATTCCCCTCTTCAACTCCTGACCCAGCTGCTTCCTCCTCCCCTCTGCAGGGCCTTTTGCAGCAACTCATGACTCATACAGGGAAAATTGACCTCATGTTTCTACATAGAGATTAGAAGGATTTGGCTAATCAGTTATTAATCTTGTGATGTCATAGACCTAATGGAAAAGAGAATTATCTGGGTAGAAAGGCAAAATGAGCAATTGTAAGTGGACATTCCCATATGTTATGATTGTCATTAGAAGAATTGACTCATTACTAGTGTCCTGGATGTAAAACTAGTTTGTTTGTTTTTTGTTTTTTATTTTATAACCCTGTTTGTCTTTTCTTTATGGCTTGCTAAATAAAATCCTTGCTTTATTGTGCCGCTCTCCCTCTCTTTTATTTATTTATTTTTTTTTCTCTGTTGTTGCTGAGCTGCAACAGCTAGAGACATGGCACCCCACCGGTTTTGCCTCCCATGGACTAATCTTCCAAGCGTAGTAAGCTCCAACCACCCCCTTTTTCTCTACCTCAATTTTTGTCATTACATATGATTACAGAACAAAAGTGGGGTTAATAGTGATAAGCAAAAGCACAACCAAAAATGGTAAACGTATATTACCGTATATACTCGAGTATAAGCCGAGATTTTCAGCCCAAATTTTTGGGCTGAAAGTGCCCCTCTCGGCTTATACTCGAGTCACGGTCGGCGGGTGAGGGGGAGAGGGCGCTGAGGCATACTCACCTAGTCCTGGCGCTCCCCCTGCCTGTCACACTGTCTTCGGGTGCCGCAGCTCTTCCCCTGTTCAGCGGTCACGTGGGACCGCTCATTAGAGAAATGAATATGGACTCCACTCCCATAGGGGTGGAGCCGCAAATTCATTTCTCTAATCAGCGGTGCCGGTGACCTCTGACAGAGGAAGAGCTGCGGCACCCGGAGACAGTGTGACAGGTAGGGGGAGCACCAGGAGCGCCGGGACTAGGTGAGTATTTTATATTCACCTGTCCACGTTCCACCCGCCGGGCGCCGCTCTGTCTTCGCGTCCTCTTGTTCTGACCAGGTCAGAGGGCGCGATGACGCATATAGTGTGCACGCCGCCCTCTGCCTGATCAGTCAGTGCAGAGAGACGCCGGGACGGGACGCTGAGGAGCTGCAAGCAAGAGAGGTGAGTATGTGTTGTTTTTTTTTTTATTGCAGCAGCAGCGTTATATATGGCACAGATTTATATGGCACATCTATGGGGCAACGGTGCAGAGCATATATGGCACAGATTTATGTCACATCTATGGGGCAACGGTGCAGAGCATTATATATGGCACTGCTTTATATGGCACATCTATGGGGCAACGGTGCAGAGCACTATATATGGCACAGATTTATATGGCACATCTATAGGGCAACGGTGCAGAGCACTATATATGGCACATATTTATATGGCACATCTATGGGGCAACGGTGCAGAGCATTATATATGGCACTGCTTTATATGGCACATCTATGGGGCAACGGTGCAGAGCACTATATATGGCACAGATTTATATGGCACATCTATGGGGCAACGGTGCAGAGCACTATATATGGCACATATTTATATGGCACATCTATGGGGCAACGGTGCAGAGCATTATATATGGCACTGCTTTATATGGCACATCTATGGGGCAACGGTGCAGAGCACTATATATGGCACAGATTTATATGGCACATCTATGGGGCAACGGTGCAGAGCACTATAGATGGCACAGATTTATATGGCACATCTATGGGGCAACGGTGCAGAGCATTATATATGGCACAGATTTATATGGCACATCTATGGGGCAACGGTGCAGAGCACTATATATGGCACAGATTTATATGGCACATCTATAGGGCAACGGTGCAGAGCATTATATATGGCACAGATTTATATGGCACATCTATAGGGCAACGGTGCAGAGCATTATAGATGGCACAGATTTATATGGCACATCTATAGGGCAACGGTGCAGAGCACTATATATGGCACAGATTTATATGGCACATCTATGGGGCAACGGTGCAGAGCATTATAGATGGCACAGATTTATATGGCACATCTATGGGGCAACGGTGCAGAGCACTATATATGGCACAGATTTATGTGGAGTATCTATGGGGCAACGGTGCAGAGCACTATATATGGCACAGATTTATATGTCACATCTATGGGGCAACGGTGCAGAGCACTATATATGGAACAGATTTATATGGCACATCTATGGGGCAACGGTGCAGAGCATTATAGATGGCACAGATTTATATGGCACATCTATGGGGCAACGGTGCAGAGCACTATATATGGCACAGATTTATGTGGAGTATCTATGGGGCAACGGTGCAGAGCATTATAGATGGCACAGATTTATATGGCACATCTATGGGGCAACGGTGCAGAGCATTGTATATGGCACAGATTTATATGTCACATCTATGGGGCAACGGTGCAGAGCACTATATATGGCACAGATTTATATGGCACATCTATGGGGCAACGGTGCAGAGCATTATAGATGGCACAGATTTATATGGCACATCTATGGGGCAACGGTGCAGAGCACTATATATGGCACAGATTTATGTGGAGTATCTATGGGGCAACGGTGCAGAGCACTATATATGGCACAGATTTATATGTCACATCTATGGGGCAACGGTGCAGAGCACTATATATGGAACAGATTTATATGGCACATCTATGGGGCAACGGTGCAGAGCATTATAGATGGCACAGATTTATATGGCACATCTATGGGGCAACGGTGCAGAGCACTATATATGGCACAGATTTATGTGGAGTATCTATGGGGCAACGGTGCAGAGCATTATAGATGGCACAGATTTATATGGCACATCTATGGGGCAACGGTGCAGAGCATTGTATATGGCACAGATTTATATGTCACATCTATGGGGCAACGGTGCAGAGCATTATAGATGGCACAGATTTATATGGCACATCTATGGGGCAACGGTGCAGAACACTATATATGGCACAGATTTATATGGCACATCTATGGGGCAACGGTGCAGAGCACTATATATGGCACAGATTTATATGGCATATCTATGGGGCAACAATGAACAGTGCAGAGCATTATATAAGGCACAGCTTAATAAGGAGCATCTATGGGGCAATAATGAACAGTGCAGAGCATATATGGCACTGCTTTATATGGAGCATCTATGGGGCCATAATGAGCGGTGCAGAGCATTGTATATGGGGCCATAATGAATGGTGCAGAGCATTATATAAGGCACAGCTTTATATGGAGCATCTATGGGGCCATAATGAACGGTGCAGAGCATTATATATGGCACAGCTTTATATGGAACCTCCTTTGGGGCAATAATGAACGGTATGGAGCATCTATTTTTATTTTTGAAATTCACTGGTAGCTGCTGTATTTTCCACCCTAGGCTTATACTCGAGTCAATAAGTTTTCCCAGTTTTTTGTGGCAAAATTAGGGGGTCGGCTTATACTCGAGTATATACGGTACATACATATTCTGAGCTGTTTTGTGTTTCCTACAGTTACTCGTATATACACTACTCAAAAAATAAAGGGAACACTTACACAACAATATCTAACTCCAAGTAAATCAAACTTCTGTGAAAGCAAACTGTCCACTTAGGAAGCAACACTGATTGACAATCAATTTCACATGCTGTTGTGCAAATGGAATAGACAACAGATGGAAAATATTGGCAATTATCAAGACACCCTCAATAAAGGAGTGGTTCTGCAGGTGGGGACCACAGACCACATCTCAGAACCAATGATTTCTGGCTGATGTTTTGGTCACTTTTGAATGTTGGTTGTGCTTTCACACTCGTGGTAGCATGAGACGGACTCTACAACCCACACAAGTGGCTCAGGTAGTGCAGCTCATCCAGGATGGCACATCAATACGAGCTGTGGCAAGAAGGTTTGCTGTGTCTGTCAGCGTAGTGTCCAGAGGCTGCAGGCGCTACCAGGAGAAAGGGCAGTACACCAGGAGACGTGGAGGGGGGCCGTAGGAGGGCAACAACCCAGCAGCGGGACCGTTAACTCAGCCTTTGTGCAAGGAGGAACAGAAGGAGCACTGCAATATAACCTCCAGCAGGCCACATATGTGCATGTCTGCACAAACTGTTAGAAACCGACTCCATGAGGATGGTCTGAATGCCTGACGTCCACAGATGGGGGTTGTGCTCACAGCCCAACACTGTGCAGGACTGGCAAATTTGCCACTGGCACCCTGTGCTCTTTACAGGTGAAAGCAGGTTCACACTGAGCACCTGTGACAGTCTGGAGACGCCGTGGAGAGCGATCTCCTCCTGCCTGCAACATCCTTAAGCATGCCCGATTTGGCAGTGGTTCAGTAATGGTGTGGGGTGGCATTTCTTTGGAGGGCCGCACAGCCCTCCACATGCTCAGCAGAGGTAGCCTGACTGCCATTAGGTACCAAGATGAGATCCTCAGACCCCTTGTGATACCATATGCTGGTGCGGTTGGCCCTGGGTTCCTCGTAATGCAGGACAATGCCAGACCTCATGTGGCTGGAGTGTGTCAGCAGTTCCGGCAAGATAAAGGCATTGAAGCTATGGACTCGCCCGCCTGTTCCCCAGACCTGAATCGGATTGAACACATCTGGGACATCGTCTCGCTCCATACACCAATGTCACATTGCACCACAGACTGTCCAAGAGTTGGCGGATGCTTTAGTCCAGGTCTAGGAGGAGATCCCTCAGGAGAACATCTGCTGCCTCATCAGGAGCATGCCCAGGCATTGTACAGTAGGGAGGTCATACAAGCACGTGGAGGCCACACAGAATACTGAGCATTATTTCCTTGCCATGAGGCATTTCCACTGAAGTTGGATCAGCTTGCTATTTGATTTTCCACTTTGATTTTGAGTATCATTCCAAATCCAGACCTCTACGGGATATTCATTTTGATTTACATTGATAATTATGTTTTATTGTTCTGAACACATTCCACTATGCAATGAATACAAATCTGCAACTGGAATATTTCATTCAGAGATATCTAGGATGTGGTATTTTAGTGTTCCCTTTATTTTTTTGAGCAGTGTATTTCCTGCTCATGGCAATGAATGTAAGACGTGTAGATAATTTTACAGAAATCAATTGGACAGTCTATTTCACTGTCTGTTATAATTGCTTGTTAATATTATATAAAACTCAATATGTTATAGTGGATATACTGATAACATTGGAAATTGGCAGTAATTGTGAATTTACAAAAAAAAAAATCCAGTGTTGTACACAAGCAACTGGCAGAATCCTGGATATGAGGCACTGAGAGGATTAATAGGACCAATATAGGGGTCCTGGTTTGTTAGAAATGATTAGATCAGATGGGTGGAACTAGTTGTTCCCACCCTCCAATCTAGGAGGTGCAGCTGGTTTAAAAGGGCAGCTGAGCTGTTCATTCCTTGTCTAGGAGTAGAGGTGCAAACACCTCTGGTATTTGGGACCACGGATGCAAGGTGGAGGACCGGTGTAAGTTGCTTAGAATCTGCAAGAGGAAGTTTATGGAGTTAATAAACCTTCCTGTTTGGAACAGAAACTGCATGTCTGTGTGAACGCTGCCTAATGCCTACCAGAGTGAACCCCTACAGTGAATAAAAAAAAAGGTACAGAATACAAAGAAAAGTGTACAAAGTAAAGCTACAGAGTACAAACAGAAGCTGCAATATACAAGGAAAATCTGTAATAAGTATACAAAGGAAAGCTACACGGTATTAAGAAAATCTTCAAAGAAAATTATACAAAGAAGGCTGCAACATAACAAAGAAAAGTTATAGTGTACAAAAAAGGCTACAGAGTACAAAGAAAAGCAAGAGCATGCAAAAAAACAGTGCAATAAAAAAAGTTACAGGGTACAAAGAAAAGCTAGAGTATACGAAGGAAAGCTAGTGCAAAAAAGAAAAGATACAGCATACTAAGAAAAGCTACAGCCTCCAAATAAGAACTACAGCCTACTAAAAAAGCTACAACATACCAAAAAAAGCTACAGCATACAAAAACGCTACAGCCTCCAAAAAAGAACTACCGCCTTCTAAAAAAAAAAAAGCTACAGCGTACAAAGAAAAGCTAGCGCATACCAAAAAAAAAACTAATGCAAAAAAAAGAAAAGCTGCAATGTACTAAGAAAGACTAAAGCATGCAAAGAAAACTACAGCCTCCAAACAAGAACTACGGCCTACAAAAAAGCTGCAACATACAAAGAAAAGCTACAGCATAAAAAAACTAGAGCGTACAAACGTGTACAAAGAAAGGTTACAGCCTACAGCGCCCCCGGAAGGTTACACCATAGAGGCCATTAATTGGAAATGCACAAGTTGTTATGGAACTTACCATCTCCTTGTGGTTTGGGTAGTATGTCTGCTCAATTAAAGGAAACTTTTCTGCTCCCAAAGTTTTATAGGCAGATATGAGTTGGGAAAACTGTAAAATAATCATGACATGGTGCTTAGTAATCACACTTGTAAGAAAACCATAACATGGTGCTTGTAATATAATCATGACATGGTGCTTAGTAATCACACCTGTAAGATAATCATGACATGGTGCTTAGTAATCACACCTGTAAGATTATCATGACATGGTGCTTGTAAGATAATCATGACATGGTGCTTAGTAATCACACCTGTAAGATAATCATGACATGGTGCTTAGTAATCACACCTGTAAGATGACCATGACATGGTGCTTAGTAATCACACCTGTAAGATGATCATGACATGGTGCTTAGTAATCACACCTGTAAGATGATCATGACATGGTGCTTAGTAATCACATCTGTAAGATAATAATGACATGGTGCTTAGTCACACCTGTAAGATAATCATGACATGGTGCTTGTAAGATAATCATGACATGGTGCTTAGTAATCACACTTGTAAGATAATCATGACATGGTGCTTAGTAATGACACTTTTAAGATAATCATGACATGGTGCTTAGTAATCACACCTGTAAGATAATCATGACATGGTGCTTAGTAATCACACCTGTAAGATGACCATGACATGGTGCTTAGTAATCACACCTGTAAGATAATCATGACATGGTGCTTAGTCACACCTGTAAGATAATCATGACATGGTGCTTGTAAGATAATCATGACATGGTGCTTAGTAATCACACTTGTAAGATAATCATGACATGGTGCTTAGTAATGACACTTTTAAGATAATCATGACATGGTGCTTAGTAATCACACCTGTAAGATAATCATGACATGGTGCTTAGTAATCACACGTTTAAGATAATCATGACATGGTGCTTAGTAATCACACCTGTAAGATAATCATGACATGGTGCTTAGTAATCACACCTGTAAGATAATCATGACATGGTGCTTAGTAATCACACTTCACCTTACAACATATACAGAATCAGCCATTAGAACATTCACATAAAATGGAAATGGAGCAATAGAGCCCAAGCCACAATAAGGTAGAGATTGTGGAGTCCACTGTGGCTTTTGGGGTAAAAATACCATTAAGAGGAAAAACACAAATTTCTTGTGATTACTGCTAGTTGTCTGCAGCTTTGGAAAGATTGTGCAGCGACCTAACTGCGAATCTACTGCGCCCTAAAGATTACTAGTAGAGATCCTCCAATTTGGCCAATATTAGTGTATGTTCCCTTACCACCCATGGCTTGTCGCAGAAGTTGTAGATGGATTCCAGAGAGTTTACACTGGGAATACCGGCATATTGCATACCAATGATGATGTTTCGAAAATCTTCATTTTCCACCATACTAAAGGAATGTTGTCGAATGAGCACGAAATCTGGTCGAAAAGATCTAGAAAACACAGAAATGTGCAATTACAGTCTACTACTTACTGACAAACAGATTGTATTTTAAACATATAAGCCTACGTTCCCAAGTTGCGTTTTTGACGCTGCAGCGTTTCTGCTCCTATTATGTAAATTAGTTTATTGCGTTTTTTTTAGTTTGTTTTTTTACATGCATTTTTATCGCGCTTTTTTTCCTGCGGATTTTCTGCATCTAATGCAAGTCTATGGGAAGAATCCGCACAGAAAACTCTGAGAACCCACACCAGAATCTGACATATTGGGGATTTAAAACCCGCACCGCAGGTCAATTTACGGAGCGTATAAAAGAGGCACGGTGGCCATGAGATTTCTACAAGTCCCATCCACTTTGCTGGAACTGTAAAACTTGAACTTTAATCCAATCAATATTTAGATCATTTGCAATTCTTTTGGACTCACCTGACGATTCGGGTCCCATTTCGGAACATTTGAAGATCTACAGCGAACGTCCCATCAGAATGAGCAATGAGATTTATTTCTGAAAATTCAGCCTAAAGGAAAGGAAAGAGTAAAGCAATTCACAAACAGATCAAAGGCAAAAAAAGATAGATGAAGCGTAGTTAAAAAATAAAAAGAGGCAGAATCTAACAGAATCAATTTTGTCCCTAGTGTCCTTAGACAGCTCTTTGGTCTTGGCCATGGTGGAGAGGTCGGAGTGTGATTGATTCAGTGTGTGGACAGGTGTCTTTTATACAGGTAATAAGTTCAAACAGGTGCAATAATACAGGTAATGAGTGCAGAGTAGGAGGGCTTCTTAAAGAAACATTAACGGGTCTGTGAGAGCCAGAATTCTTTCTGGTTGGTTGGTGATCAAATACTTATTTCATGCAATAATATGCAAATTAATTATATAAAAATCATACAATATGATTGTCTTGATTTTATTTTTAGATTCTGCCTCTCACAGTTGAAGTGTACCTACGATAAAAATTACAGAATCTCCGTTCTTTGTAGGTGGGAAAACTTGCAGTGTATCAAATACTTATTTTTCCCACTGTATATACAGAGCTCAATTAAATAGGACTCACCACTTGCCACAATTAGGTATTTTTTTTATCTATGTATTTATTGTACTTGCTTATATAGCACCATCATACTCCGCAGCGCTTTACAGGCATCATCATCACTGTCCCCATTAGGGCTCACGACATCTCAGAGAGTTTGGAGGAAACCCAAGGAAATCCCAAGGAAAGCATACAAACTCCCTGCAGATGTCGTCCATGGTGGAATTTGATCCCAGGACTCCAGCGCAAGTTTGTGTGCCACACATATTTTTTAAGACCCCCAGTCAGAGGCCGCTCACCAGGCCAAATAAGGTCTCCCACTTTGCACTGAGGAGGGGCAACACCCTGAAACATGTTTCTGCTAATGGAGTTTTGATTCTTATCCTAAGTCATGTGGCAAGGTTCGTTATTGGGTCCATATTGACTTTTACGATTGTTACAGCCAATAGATGGCACCAGAGATCAAATCCTCTTCTTTCTGACTAGTCTATTTGGATATGTTTTTTTTTTTCTTCTTTAAATGTTGGTAATATTTGCATTTTTCAAACTGACCACCAGAGATTTTTTTTATACATATATTTCCTGTCCTTTCATGAAAGTTTTCAGCAGGCTCCTTATCAGAAGACAGGTTTATAGTGACAGTTAATGTCTCCATAGACAGCTGGTAACACAGGATCCACCAATCACAGCTGACCTTATCCCCCTTCCTTCACAATGACCTTTTGCACACGCTCATTAGATGCTTCAGTACAAAAGATAAGGTCGGGGTCTGTTCATCGAGGACAATGTACACGTATTGTTTCCTGAAACACATGGTATTTAGGACTCTAAAAAAGCCTCAATCACCAGTGTGAAAATGGCAATATTTCTATTTTTTTATGTTTAATAAAGATTGTGATATGTTAAGAAAATTTATTTAATACAAAATCCCAAAAGTTTGCAATAATGATGTCACTGATCCAATTACTACTGTATAATGAACTGAATATATGGATTTACCTGTTCAATTCGTATATCATAATCTCCTTGAAGCTTCTTTCCTCTGAAACATTTTGCCCTAAAATATATATAAAAAACAATATTTTTAAGATAAAGAGGGAACCATGAAAACGATCAAACACCATAAACAGTAATGAAAAAAAAAAAGGCGCCACCATGATCTCTAGGCCGTGTCTGGTATTGCAGCAGTCATTTGAATGTGGATGAATGGGGATACACAGTAGGTAATTCACTAAATCACCATTACTGCGCATCACAAATCCACCTTTGCACCCAGGAGACATACCAACCGTTGCAAATTTTTTAAATAATGATTTTTTTTCCCCCTTGCAGTGATTTTGGACTATTTTCTAACGACCCTCATTGCAGACCTGTAAGTGGATAAGATCTCAAGTAAGATCCTTCGGCTGAATTTAGCATTACGTTTTGAAGACTGTTCCGAAAATTATCCATTCGAGACGGAAGGAGCACTTGCGAGTAACCTTGTCTATGCAAATTAGACACAGCTGTATGTAAATTATGCCATTAGCATGCAAATGAGACCAGAGCTTCCTACCTCTATTACAAGACTTGTGTGGTTGAAGCGCGGGCACGATGCCAAGAAGTAACGAGCGGATTGGAAGGTGTTGATATTACATCTACAAAAGTTTCTTTGGACCGTTTTTTTTAAAGTTTTTGAAGAAACTCCTTAAAGGCCATTATCTTCATCTTCTTTGCACAGAATTTTTTTTAATTGTTCATTTGATTGGTAAGAGCAAAGTCACGACTGTTTGTACCACCGAGAGGGGGGCAACAACCAATTTAAACAAATGGGGTCAGAGGACCCTCATCACCGTCAATGGTATTCGAGTCCACGGAATGTGGATGTCATGGAAAGCTGAGGCTTACTAGATAAGTCATGGGCTGCCTTAAGCCTGTACCTTGCCAGAGGTCATCAGGTGGCACGCAGAGGACAAAGGCGCCAAGTGTACCCGGCCGGGCACTGCAAGCGGAAGATAGAGGTCACAGCTCCTCGTGGGCGTGAAGATTCTTTTATTGCTGCAACCAAGGCGTGGGTGGGAGAGTATTGCAATGTACAGGGGGCAAGCCCATTTGTGTTTTTTTTTTATTTTTACAAACTTTATTCTTTTTTTTTTCACTTTCACTTAGCTGCACTAAGGTCTAAAGCAGCGCCATCTGCATTGGTTTTTCCTAACTTGCCCTGAAAGATTAATCGTGTTACTGCTTTATGTAAATGAGTACCGGTGTGCAATGTTGATGAAGAATTATGGCAACAGATGGTGGTCACGGCATCAGATGCCCCTTTTAAAGTTAATTTCCTATCCTAGAAGGTGTTTCATAGTCCAACCTGATTTTTCACCATAAACCATCTGTGTAAGGATAAAATAACCATAGGGAATAAACTTTATAAACTATACAAGAATATTGCTGTTTGATGCCTCCGGTGGTAGAAAGGTGAATTACAAGCTCAACTGGTGTTTCAAATTTAAATGTCCGTATTATTTTAATTTATTTTTTTATGTTTGACATTCTTAACCCAGCGATCAGCAGCATGTGCGCAAACCATATAAAAACTAAAATACATTGGGAGTTACCCCTTAACGTAGACATTTTTTTAAATTTTTCCCTTCGCTTCTTCCAAAAACCATAACTCTTTTATGTCACCTCGAAAAGGGAGCATGTCCCTGGAAATCAGGGGAAAAAAAATTGATGTGCTGTGAAATGGTGAAAAAAAAACTTACAATCTGCCATTGAATTTGGGGTTTTGTTTTTATAGTGTGTTGCGGTAAAAATGACATGGCAACGTTTCTTTTTTTTATTTAAATGGTAAAAAAAAATAAAATAAAAAATAAAAAAAATTTAGGAGAGAAAAAAAATCAAAAATTGAATTTAGTGTGTGTTGACATTTTCTGAGACGCATATTTTTTATTTTTTTATCAGCCGAAAGATCTATACCCTCCGAGGGTGTTTTTTCTGTGGCAAGCTGATGTTCATATTCATACTTTTTTTGGGGTGCATATTGCATTTTGATCTCTTTTTACTGCAGTTATTTAGGGGGTTGCAGTGACGAAAAAAAATACGGTAATTTTTGTGTTTCCATTTCTTTTCTCATTATGACGTTTACCATTTGGGTGGACCCAACAAGAGCAGTTTTATTGCCTTTGTAAAACTCCCAAAAGTCTCAAACCCCCAAAACAGCCTCTTCTGGGCACAAAGGTGTCACAGCAAATAAACCGTTCATTCAGCAGGGCACATATATGTCAGAGCGGGCTCACCCGAAAAGATTCCTTTCTCCTTCATGCACAGAAGAGGTCCGATTCCACCAGTCTTGGTATCACCTTCAGCCCGAGCTCCAGAAATTCACAGCACCAAACAGAAGCATTCAACTCCGTGCACAGTTGACACTGAACAGACCGCAGCTACAACACAGTTCTCCGCAGCTCTAACACACAGACTGCTTAGCTTTCCTAGCTGACCCCTGCAGTCTCCACTCAGTGATCCTGGCACGTGTCTCTCCTTCAGCTACAGCTCACTTTATGGCCGGTCACTCACCAGCAGCAAACTCCACTCTGCGCCATTCAGCAGACAGCACCTAGTGAACACAGGCCATGGTTCTAGTAAAAAAAATAGGCCGGTGCATCTAATCAAATCCTGCAGAGCTAGGACGTAACCTTTCCTACCTGGCTCTGCTGCAGTTGGCTAACATTACATTTAAATAGATCAGACTTTTACAGAGATATGTTTACTTTTAAATAATTATTAATGGCGAAAAAGAGGAGTGAATTAAATTTTTTTTTTTTTTTTATCAACTCCCGATCTATGACGTTCTAGTACGTCATATGTCGTGAAAGGGTTATAACGTTAAAGCAGTTTTCTAAGATTATGGTTTTTTTATCCCCATAGCCTGTTGGTGAAAATATGAAAATAAGCATTAGACACCTTCTGCTACCCCAGTGCTGCCTCTCTGCCACTGCCTAAGGTCTTTGTTGACAAGCTGCAGTGGTGACATCACTACCACAACATCTGACTACTGCAATCATTGGACATAGCAGGAATGATTATGTACTCAGTAATTGGCTTCAGCGGTCAAGTGCTGCAGTTCTGACGTCACTGCTGCAGCTTGTCAACAAAGACCAGAGGCAGTTGCAGAGAGGCAGTGCTGGCAAGACAGAGTGAATTCTGCCAATTTTATTATTTTAGGCAAAAATAATCTCCAAGTCCTCACGTTATATCTAGTCATAGCGCAAGTAAATGCACCCCATATGTAAAATACATAATGGACATAGCGACTCAATAACACAATAGATAAGTAGAGAACATGAGTCCAAGCCATATTGGAAAACTTTGTAATTTTTATTTCACAAATAGTAAAAACACATATAAAAAAAAGGAATGAGAAAGTATTCGAGCAAAAAACATGTAGGGATAAAAATAAATACAGATCAGTGACATGTAAACCCAAAGCTAATAGCCACGAGCACCCAGCGCAACACAAATAGAAGGCAGGGTGTACAAATTGTCAATATCCTATAATGCCAACCATGATTAGTACAGCAATGTAAGTGCTTGATAGTTAGATGTGAAGAAGTCCCATTTTATCCTGAGGAAGGAAAATCACCGAAACGTACGTCGGGGATCGAGCTTCCTGTCGCTCACTTAAGATGCAGGGTAATTATTAACCGACTATCCCTTACTGCCTGTCCCCTCTTTTGTTTGCCTGGTCGGTTTTGGCCATCAGAGTTCGGAGTCTTAGTACATTGCAGCCACTGTGCAGGTACATGTACTGGGTTTTAGATGCCCCAGATGTATATACATGAGATTTATGCTGTGGGAGAAACCTATACACTGACTCCCTTTATTCTCCTGACCTCTGACCAGGATAAAATGGGACTTCTACTTCTATTTTTGATAACCAGCCAGGCAAAACTGAAAGCTGTGGGCTGCAACCCTCAGCTGTCAGCTTCAGCAAGCCTGGTTATCAAGAATAGAGGGGTTTTCCCATTATTGACAACTAGCCAAGCTAAAACAGACAGTTAGGGGCTAGTATTGTCAGGCTGGTAAGGGGCCATGGATATTGGCCCCAGCCTAAAAATATCATTCTTTTAGTTGTGCCAATTCTTTGCCTGGCTCTTACCACTTGCCCTGTAGTGGTGGCAAGTGGGGTGATAGTTGTGGGGGTTGATGTCACCTTTGTATTGTCAGGTGACATCAAGCAGTAATGGAGAGGCATCTATAAGACACCCCATAACTACTCCTATAGTCATAGTCACACAATAATGTCCAAATATTATTTATACCCATATTAAATTGGGTAGAGTACCTCTTAAAGAACTAAATTCATTCACAAAATATCTTACCAAAAGAATTAAATTACTAGTAACACCAGGTACCGGTACTTCATAAAAATAGGGTTTTTTATTGATGTAACAATCTGAAAACATATATAAAAATTCGAAAGGTGCTGAGTCAAAAACTGGGGAAGCACAATGCCATAGGGTACAGCAAGGCACAAGCTTATTCTAAGAATGTAGCAGCCCTATATAAATCTATAACCATCTGTTACAAATACAAAAAGATTACAAAATGCCAAATGTTAATACCAATTGTTTGTAATAAGGTATAAGAATTGGAAAAACCCAATAAACAGTGACAATGGTTTGAGCCAATATAATGAATGACTAAAAGATGCTATATATCATATAAACGCAACCTAGAGATACACTGTAGCAATACCATCCTGTGTGAGGAAAACTACTAAATTGGCAAATGAATGGAATAAAATGTAGCTATAATAGGGCTTAATTTACCTGTGGTATATGTGCACATAGAAGACCCTGGCATCACGCCGCCCGAAGAAGCAGTGTGAAACGCGCGTCGGGGCAGATATATATATAGCATCTTTTATCCATTCATTATATTGGCTCAAATCATTGTCACTGTTTATTGGGTTTTTCCAATTCTTATACCTTATTACAAACAATTGGCATTGACATTTGGCTGGATCTATCAACCTGGTAATGTATAACAGGACCCTTCAAGTTCTCTTGCGTCCTCGGTGACTACTTCTAGTGCCAAGAGATCTAACCAGAGTCTCTAAGAGCAAAACATTTTGCCTTCCATAGCCTCTCTGTTGCACTACAACTATTACTGATGTATTATGAGTTAACTGAGAATCTACCAGTGAGCTTGTTCTGACGTTCTAATGGGAAAGTTTGTAGCTCCTTATCTGTCTTGTTCGGAGCTCCTCTCAGCTGATTTATGACCGCAGACCACATCAAAATTGAATGAGGCGGGAAACTAAAAGCCTGTTAAAACCAATCGGTGCAAACATTTTAATGAAAATGAGTTTTAGCCCAATTACATACATTTAAGAAAAAAAAAATTGTCTCCAGAAATGGACAATTCCTTTAAATCAATTTTCATTCAACTGAATGAATATAAACCTGATGGAAAATAGAGAGATAGAAAGACGAGTACCCAGAGTATAAGAAACGACACAATAAACCAGAAGCCCTGGAAATATTAACTCCCGTTCATTGCGATGCTTTAGATTTCTCACCTCTTCATTTTTACTGCCAGCAGCTTAATGACAATATATTTTTCAATTTCAGCTGCTGATTTATTTTTAATGATTTTTGGTTGTTTTTTTTTTTTTACCCATTAACCTTGTGGGGGAGAATGAAACATCTGACTCCGCTCCAGTGGCCGTTACCTATAAATAAGGCGCCGCCGGCACAAATACGATTTATACATTAGCGGCATCGGTCTGAAATCAGACTTCATTAGAGAGCGACCTTCACACAGGAAGAGCCTGACGTTACGCCGATGGTTAAGGTTTAGCGCTGTAACTATTACTCATTAAAGGGGGTCTCCAGTGAGAACACGCTATGACCTATCCACACTGCTAGGATGCCGGGGGTCTGACCGATGGCAACCAAACAGACTGATAGAACGGGGCACATCTATTCCCTTTAGCATGGAGTGAGAGTGCGCAGGCAGACATTTATTAAAGGGGGTGTCCACTGAAAATACATGATCACTATCCACGCTTATACACTAGTGGGGGTCCAACCGATGGTAGCCACATGGATTGGCAGAACCAGCCAAGCGCGGAGCTTAGCAGCCCCATAAGGAATGAAAGGAGCGGCGGCCGAGCACGTGCTCTGCTCCATTCATAAAAGTGCCCCGCTCAGTGGGGGTCCCAGCAGTCGGATCCCCACAAATCTGTACGTTATACAGTGAATAGATAATAACTTAAACTCCACTGGACAACTCCTTTAAGTTTAAAGGGGCAGTGGGTAAATGAAAGGCTTGTTTGCAAACCTTAAAGCATATAATCTCCCTTAATGAATTTTATATATATATATATATATATATATATATATATATATATATATATATATATATATATATACTAGATGGAGGCCCGATACTATCGCATCAGGATGGCGGTAATGTCACGATGGGGGCAGGCATGCGGCGCTGTTGTTATATAATGGCATCCTGTGATAATCTAATGACTTTTGCATCAGGGGACTCATGTGCTTGACGCCTACGCTTATATGCATTGCTTTTGTCTGCTTTTGTCCCAGCGATGCTGTTGCTTTTCCCACGAACAAAAGTTCATTTTAAAAATTATCTTTGTCTGACCGTGTACCGAACAAAAGAGGAAGCACAAGACAATACTGACATTACAGCAGATCGCAGAGGATACATTTTGTGAGGTAAAATATTTTTTTAAAACAGTCAGTGAAATATTTTACCTCACAAAATGAATCCACTGCGATCCCCTGCTGTAATGTCAGTATTGTCTTTTGCTTCCTCCCCTGCCCAGGAGATGTGGTATGCTCCGTACACGGTCAGACACAGTCAATTTTTAAAATGAACTTTCGTTCGTGGGAAAACCCCTTTTGGGTAAGTTCACACTAGGGCGTTTTTGCTTTTTTTTTCTGCAGCAAAACCTGATCATCTTGGCAGGAAAGAAGCTCCGTCAAAAATGCAGATTTAGGTGCGTTTTTGGTGCGTTTTTTGTTGCGTGTTTGGTGGGTTCTTTTGGTGCGTTTTTTTTTCTCTTTGTCCAGGCTAATGTCCTTGGATTTTCAGCAGCAAAAACGCAGCAAATAATGATACCTGCGTTTTTGCTGCATTTTTTTCAACACCCATTCAAGTCAATGGGTGAAAAAACGCAGCAAAAATGCTGAAAGAAGTGACATGCTCCATGTCAAAAAAACGCAGCAAAGCACAAAATACTGATCAAACAAAAAACCAATGTGTGCGCATGAGATTTCTGAAATCTCATAGGCTTTGCTGGTACTGTAAAAAGCAGCTGAAAATTAGCATAAAAAACGCAGCAAAAATACGCAGCAAAATCGTCCTGTGTGAACTTACCCTTAATGTGACCGGCTTCCTCTGCCTGTAGACACGTCGCACATCTGCCGCCGGGATCAGCCAAATGATTCACTGAACCCGCGCGCACTGAGTTTTACCTGCGGATTTACAGCGGATTTCTGTGGTTTTTGTGCAGATCCTCCTGCGGTTTAACACCTGCGGATTCCTATTGAGGAGCAGGTGTAAAACGCTGCGAAATCCGAACAAAAAATTGACATGCTGAGGAAAATACAACGCAGCGTTTCCGTGTGGTATTTTCCGCACCATGTGCATTGTGGATTTGGTTTTCCATATGTTTACATGGTACTGTAAACTGCATGGAAAACTGCTGCGAATCCACAGCGGCCAATCCGCTGTGGATCCGCAGCCAAATCCGCAACGTGTGCACATAGCCTAAGACGCTGTGTGTTTTTTTTTCCTGAGGGCGGCAGAAAAAAAAAAGCCAGGCTGTAAGCACCATGAGATCTTAGCCTTAGGGCTCATTCACAAGTCCGATTTTTGCATATGAGTGCAATCTGCAATTTTCTCAGGTAGCACTTGTATCCATGATATTCTATGGGTCTGTGCAGGTCTGTGCATATATTGGATTTTTTTCCTCGAACCGAGCAGTCCGAGTCCGACATATCAGCATCATTGCTGCTTTTGATCCGAGGGTCGATGAAAGTCTATGGGTCTGTTAAAAAAAAAATCAGACTGCACTCTGATGACATCAGAGTGCAGTCCAATTTTCATGGACTGTAAAAATGGATAAACTTTTTTTATTTCTCCATATACGAAAAAATCAGACAACACTCAGACCACACTCTGATCAAAGCCTGATCAGAATAATTTATCTCATACGGTTATGTCTGAACGAGGTCTTAAAGATCAATCCACATTTCCTGACAGTCTCTGTATTCCTGTCTAGACAGACATGAGACCACTGCAGGCAATCACTGTCTGTCCAGATGGACAAAAAGTACAGAAAGTAAGGTATTAAAATAAAAAAATACTATTTTTGCACCATTTAACATCCTCTTAAAGGGGTTGGCCAATTAAAATAAGTTGAATTATGGAACTGCAACGGGCCCATATAGTGTCCTTGCACAGGAGCCCTTTTCTGTCAATGACTAGATATCACTACTGCAATCCCTAACCTGAACACTGTTTATTACATAGATACATAAATCCATTTTTCGTGTTCCTCCATCCTCTCCATCTAGGAGGCGAAACTTTCACAGGAAAATGCTGCCACCTGGTGGTTACTTGTCAGAATGCAGCCTTAAAAATATTAAATTGTATGGTTTATTTTACTCGCAATTTAATATTACAAAGCAAAAGCAATGAAGATGAATATTTCTTTAATTAAACGGTAATAAAATGGAATAATACATAGAATGTGTCAAACAAGGGAATCGTATATACAGATACATTACACAGGCTCCAAAATCAGGAGTAAAAGTATTAAAATATATTCTAGTAACTAGACTTGAGCAAAAAGATTCCCAGGTCCCTTCTCCTCCTACCTGCTGGCATCCCTGGAGGCTCATCATCATTGAGCCGTGACGCTGCTGCGGCCAATGATTGTCTCCAGTGGTTATGAGGCTGGAAGAGGAGACCGGCAGGGACCCTCGCCAGCAGGATGGGCCGGTGGGCCCATAGGTGCAATTATTTTTTATAGCACACATTAATTGCATAGAAGGGATGGAAAAAGCCCTGCAAGGTTTTAGCATGTAAAGGTTTACCCCTAATTGATGAAAATTTCTACAATTTTACCCCCCAAAAACATGAAGAACTGATATTGGAAAATTATATAACTCACCGTATCTTTTTTTAATCATTATTTTACTTTTAACTCTTAAAAACATGATGGATGGATCGATAATCTTCACTTTTCTCACATCTTATTCTGAAGTCGAAGGGCCATTATCTCGGCACAGGGCGGCTGCTGGGCGCATGCATTTGGTTACATAGTACACACAGTACAAGAACTGTATTCAGTCTTTGCTGCCGGGCCTGAGAATACGCTTTGTTCTGCGTCTATATGACTTTCCATGCTAAGATTTTCCGGGCTGTTCAGATTCAGCTTGGATAAAACATACAAAATCCCCAGAGATGTCTGCAGTACCGGCTGCACAATAATAAGACGTTCAGGTCAAATGTGATTATCATCTGCTTCCTTCCGTGCAGATAATGAAGAGTAAAATAAAAGAACATTCAGTAAAAACTTCTATTGGGGCTGATAGGTCCTTCCGTTGCCAAGACGGGCAGCATCCGGGCCGATCCAGTAGGTTCCTCTCCTGCTCTGCACCGATCTTATTACCTTACCTTCTCTTATTGGGAAGGACGCGGAGCAGCGTACGAATCCAACAATCTAGCCGGCTTCAGTGCAGCGCTTACAAGCTCTAAAACAAAGAGCTTACAAGCACTGCGCTCCTTGCCTTACCTAGCAGACTGTCCAGCTGATACACTGCAGGCGGCGCACCATTCTAACCGTCCATAGGTGTTCTGGCGACGCAACCGTGGGATGAGGATGAGTTGCTGTGATAGACTGGGGTCTGCTGAAGACCCCCCATGTCTGTCATGACTGTACTACTGGAGACCCTGATTTTTGCTATATTCAGCAATTCTGTGGCATTGCTGTATATAGAACAACAAATAGGATGATCTCTGAATCAGGTCCCCTAAGGGGACTAAGAAATAAAGTGGAAAAAAAAGTTTGAAAAAATATGAAACAATTACAAAAATGTATAAAAGTTCAAATCACCCCTACTTTTCCCCATTAAAATTTAAGAAAAAAAAATACACATATTTGCTATCGATGCGTTTGTAAAAGTCCAATCTATAAAAATTGAAAATAAATTTATCTAGCTGGTATATGGCAGAACGAAAAAAAAATCAGCTGCCTTAAAAGCGGGAAAAAAAAGTAATAAGAGGCAATCAAAACATTGTATCTACCCGATAAAAAGTATCAATAAAAACTTCAGCTCGAGGTGCAAAAAACAAGTCTTCCCACAACTTCATCTTGGATAAATTGGAAACGTTATGGCTCTCGGAAAATAACCACTCAAGTAAAATTGAGGGTTATTTTGTCTGTTTTTTTAATACATTTTTGAACTTTTTTCACCATGTAAAACAAAAACTATGCATGCTTGATATCTCCATAATTGTATTAACCTAGAGAATCATACTACCTGGTCAGTTTTACTGTAGAGAAAATAATAAAATTGCGGAATTGTGGTTTTTTTTTCGCTTGTTGGTGTAACACCCCAGGTAACCAGTTGTTACAGTGGCATTGCTTTCCTCAGTAGGAGAGTGATGTCATGCTTGGAAGCGAGGAAGGATTCCTTTGACAGGTATTCAGCACATACAACACTGTTCTGAATCAAGGCCAGAAGGGGGAGCTGCTCTCTCTGGTCGGGATGAGAAGTCAGTTGCTAGGCAGTTGGAGTTAGTTGGATAACGAGGAGAGAGGAAGGAAAGCTGGGACCGTGGAGACGAGTGATTCTGTGGCTCCTAGGAAGGGAAAAGAAAGCAGAGCAGTCTGTAGGAGACTGAGAGGGAAAAGAAGCACAGGCGAGTGAAGAGCTGGAGAGAGAAGCTGCGACTGGGCTTTCTCCATGCTGAGCGCAGATACCGGTAGCCAGAAGTTGTGGGGGTAACTTCATGCCCCACAGCAGAAACCGGCAGACAGCTGATTGCAAGTTACCTGTCCACCAATAACATCTGAGGACACAGTAACAGATAGAGCTCGGGTCGTGATAGAGATCCTGTAAAAAGGCTCGAGCTACCTGTCGTACCGGTAGTGTCCTACCTAAAGGGGGACAGAGAGAACGTGAGGACTTTGTGTGAGGCCTAAGGCAGCAAGGGACTACAACACCACAGCGCTGGAAGGAAGGCTTCTAACCCCACCTGGTTAGGGGGATTACTGAGACACTTCGAAACTGGCCGGACCACACCAGCATCCGTGATCCGGTACCCTGGACTGTGGCTGCCTTAAAGCAAGTAAAGAGGTAAATAGACTACAACCCTGTGTCCTCCGTTTCTTACTATACCACCTATCACCATCTTCATCTATTACACCGAGAGCCGTGGGGACCCAGCTTCACCTGTGGGAAGCCATACCATCCCTGATGCCATAACATCACCCCAGTTGGACCCCTTTAAGCAGCGTCGGTCACCCCTGACCGAATACCACAGGTGGCATCATGAACTTTTATTATTCAACAAACCCCTTTAAAGACCGTCCCTTTAACATTGGCACACAGGGCCACGGACCGGGTTGCCGCCGCCGTGACACATCCCTTTAAGTACCGGACCCGGTACCGAGTATCCCACAGCCCTGGAGGGTGTTCCATTTGCTACAATTTATTTCCCCCACATCACATGATTAGAGGAAGGTGTCACTCAAATACAATTCAACAAAAAAAAAAAACCCACAAGCTTTCACACGGTAATGGTAACAAACAAACCTTACAGAGTGAAATAAGGGGAGGAAAAAGTAAAAGAACAAAAAAACAGAAATGGGTAACAAGATCAGAAAATTAAAAATGGTAAAAATCAATTAGCAGGATCTGGTATCTGGGGCCGCTTGAGAAAACCCCTGTGATCCGCCTCTTACCGGAGGGAATCCCGTCTTCTCTTTTGGTGCAGTGCCATCGTTGCGGCATGAAGCACATGTCGTTGTGCCAGGCGGGCTAATCAAAATGTCATGGATGCCGGGAAGTAGGAGATCTCCCATCTGATGGTCACAGATTATTGATTAGGTCCTGCAAATTGATTCACACTATCTCTTGAGACAGCCCCTCTGATTCCCAAAAGTGAAAAGATTACAGATCTGTGTCACTTTACGTTATGATCCAGTAATGGAAACCAAGAAAATTACCCCCTTTCCTGAAATTGGCCTTTACAGAATCAAGAAGACAATTACGGTACATTATCTGCCAATTTAGTAAGCAGGTTGGAAAATGACTGCAGAAATAACGAGTTTAGGAAGCGATGTATGTAATGACTGGTCACAGAACCAAGGTGCACTGGAGCTTGCAAGAGCGATCCAGCTAATTACCCCGAGGCGCTGGCTCTGGATTTCTACAGTATTGGAAATAAATCAAGACAAAACCAAATCTGCAGACATGACTGCACACTCACTCCTGTCCTATATTTTCAAGTAAATCATAAATACAATGTTTTTTCGCTTTCTTCTTAGGTCACAAAAAGTGGCCATTCGCTCTAGTTCCATGCTCTTTTTTTATGCTCTCTTTTCTTTTTTTTTTGTCTTGACAGTTTTGGAGAGAGCAGTTTGTGAAATTTACACAAAATCAAAAACAAGCTTTTTTTTTTGTCTTTAGCCTGTTTTTTCTCAACTTTTTAAAGCAAAAAGTCAAATGTTAAGCTGAAATTTTTCAAAATATGCACCGTGATCTCCGTAGTATGTAAAATCACTCCAGTATATTTGTGTCAAAAAAAAAAAAAAATCACAATTAGTTAAGAACACCTGAAAACCCCCCAAAACATGGCCACAATAGGGAATACAAAAAAAAAATATAAAAAAAGACAGGAAACTCTTTTTTTGTGAATAAATATATATTGGAGGCAGTCTATACCTAGAATGTGCCTAAAATCCTACACATGGCTTCCTTCCCTGATGATAACTGCTGTACTGAGCACTCGACGCCGGCAGCTGAACGACGAAACGCTGGGAATTTTGTTCAAAAGTGCAATTAAGTGTGGAATACAGGCCAGCTCGGAGACCATCTGTGCAGCCATGGGAAGAACGCGCGTCACCGCAGGGATCTGCTACAAGGTAGAGCGATCAACAGGAAGATGTAAAGGTTGAACCCTCCATTACTGCGAAAGAGTTAGTTTTATATAATACACTTCTAGGAAACAAAAAAAATCAATACTTTCCAGAAATAGTTATTAAGCATACGACTTAAAGAGTCATCTACTGTATGATATCAAAACTAACATGTTGAGCCGAGGCAACAACTTTTTTTAATAGGATCCTTTATCGATTCCGACGGAAGAAAGTAAAAAATAATTGTTACTTGGTCAATAATTCCTCTAACACCAATTAAGCTGCTTGTCACCCAGTATTCCCCGAAGTGGATGTGACAGAGAAAAGATTGCAATAGATTTTAATAACTTTTCACACCAAAGGTTTTTTCTTTTTTAAGGGGTTTTAAACGAGTTGTCCCAACTTTTTCTGCAGGAACACACCGTTCCCCCGCCTCCTGCTGGTCACCGTGCTCCTGCTTGACTGACGGTTTGGACCAGTTGTATCATCGCACTGGTTGCTCGAAGAGTGAGCTCTCTGATGTTGTATAATGAGGCAGCTTTACCTCCGAATCCCAATGCTCATGACAATTGATAGGATTTAAAATGCATGGCAATAAGCCTCTAGTAGATAAAAAAAACAATATAAGGCTATGTACAAACGATGTATTTTTCAGGCAGGATCCATAGAAAAACTGCCCCATAAAATGAACATAGTGCACAAATGGCACTTTTTCTAGATCATATGACTACTTTTAACCGTTTCAGAGTTCGGAAACCTTGACGTGGTAAAAGAAGCAACATGTTCATTCTTTGAGTAGCTTCCAAAAGGAAGCCACCCATTATCTATACTGAGAGTATAGCACGAAGCCGCTTCAAGAAAATGACCGATGGAATTTTCCTGAAGTGTCTTCGCCTGGGAAAACTTGGCACCTCTGCCAGTGTCTAAATGACACATAACCCAACACTAAACCTGTAGAGTAAAGTTCCAATAACCAAGCATTCGCTGAAACAGGTGAGTCATAATTACATTTTCTGATGCTTATAGATATGATTCAGGTCACCTACTGGACTCAATGCCCCTTATGTCTTACCACAAGAGGACTAAATTAATTTTACTCTAAACATCTATTAATAAATAGACTAGACCCAATGTCTAGTCGACACATAACCCCTCTATTTGTGAACTATTACCCATTACTTAAGGATCCCATATATATTAGACTAACGTTGGCCAACCTCGCCGTAATCGACAGGTTCGGCTGACACTCTCATGTATGGAGGCACTGGTCAACTGATGGTTGAGAGAGATGTCAACTTAAGTATAATCTGGAGATAGTCGGACAGTCGGAAGAGGTGTTTGAAGGTGGATGTGACAGTGAGATGGGGGTAAGGTGGGAATCCCGAGATGCACGAGGTCTTGGTGTGGTGGGGAAAGTTTGGCTGTCATTATATCTGTAACGGGGGCTTTGGCTGTCACTACTTTGAGGGGGACAAGAGCAGGATGTTACTACAGAGGAGAGGGAGAGGTCTAGATGTGGCTTGGCATACTTCTTTTTCAAATGAGCAAGTCAAGTATCCTTCCTGTCTTCCTTGACTGACGCTAGCTCTGCATTGGGGTCGGCTGTCAGTCAGGGCTCTGTAAACTTGGAGTGGTGACTGAACCAGTGCCGGCACCGCCCCATGACTGAAACTACGCCCTCTGCCCTGACTGACGCTAGCTCTGCATTTTGGCCGGCCGACAGTCTGGGTCAGGGGCGTGGTTACAGCCGCCGCTCTGTATACTTGGAGTGGTGACTGAACCAGCGCCGGCACCACCTCAGAATGCTGCCAGGAGGAATAAAGTTCATTTTCTCCCCACAGCGTTAGGCTATGTGCAGGGGCCAGCCAGCATAATAACGCTATTAACTTACAGATTAACCCCATATCTGCAGGTTAATAGCATTTTTTCTGGTGACAGGTTTCTTTAACTTGGAAGATGTCACCGAGCCCAAAGCATTTAACAATGGAAACTATTCAGTCAGTAGAGCAGCTTTCCATGGGAGCTACATACTGCCAGAAAGACAAGATGCCGGCCTCAGGCACCTTCCTTTGGAATCTTATCTTTTCTTCGTATTTCTTCTCTGTGTATAAACCATAAGATTTATATTCTAAAAGGAATCTTGTCACTGGATTTTCAGCCCTTGAAAAAAAACCACCATGTCATTATATAGTTGGGGAATATCTTTCTAAATATGCTCCATATCAAGTATTTCTAATTTAGAATTAAATATAAAAACAACACTTCTTATACAGTGCACCCTGTATGAAAATTACCTGGAAAGAGTCATGTGGGCGGACTGCCAGGAGAGCATGACTCCTCAAGAGCCTGTGACCACCCACATGACTCTTCTCAGGTAATTTACATACACATATTATATTCTAATTTGTTTTTATATACACATTTCATTTTTTTTATTTTAAAATGTGCAAAATTAGAATATATATTATTTTTTGCCTAAAATACAGAGGAAATGTGTCATCTTTAACTTTAGGCCTTTTAGAGATCATTTTGTCTTCAACTTGCTTAACTGTTCTCAGTAACAGTAATTTTGACCAGGGGTGCCCAAACTTGTACATGCCACTGTAACTTACGTTAAGGATAGGTGCATGTTTAGAAATCTATTCCCTATGAGAACAACATGGTTTTGATTTACTGATAAGTTCCTTTTAATGGGGTTGTCAAATACTGACAACCCCCTTATTAGGGCATAAAAAAGTGAAAAAGGGTCTCAGCTTCCAACATCCCCTAAGAGCCAGAACAGCTCAAGTCCGCTCTTGTGAGCTCAGCCATCCATATGCACGAGACCTGTCAAAAGTGGCCGACAGACACCACATCAGCGGAGTCTTTTACATGCGAAAGATAAAGTGGCGCTGGATAGTGCCAGATTGTAGGATGATTACATTTATGCTTAGCAATCTTCAAACCTTACAATTGAAATTTTTGAAAATCGGAGTGTAAGCATTTGCATGGGGAGATGAACATAAGCACTGATCACAGTTTGTGATGATTACTGCGCAGCTCTCCAACGTGCCCTGACCAAGCGGCACTATCGACTTTCTATAATAAAGCGTTCATTCCTATATTTAAACAATGATGGAAGTTACGGTAATGTTCTTGAAGCTCAGAGCTAAATGCGGGTAGGTATAACACTGAAGCCACCACAGTGGTGATGGAGGGAGCAGAGTATGATGATTACTCTGACTCTGACTTGCTCAAGATTTCCCTTGTGGCATGTCCCGCTTCTGTGGTAAGTAACTGAGTACTGGATAGACAGAAGAAAATACACGTTAGATGGATATGTGGGTGGTATGCTTCAAGGTTATTTTAAGAAGGTCAATGGGAAAGCTCCGCTAGCAGAACTAAACGTTACCCGCAATCTAATGTTATTTCTTGGAATGTTCAACTGTCAGATCGAGACGTGTTAGATTCACCCCAGGTTAAGTTACATCAATTTATTCCATAATTACAAAGATTGCGATGGTCTAATTTATACTAATTATTCAAATGCCTTTTTTTTTCCCTCGAAGCCTCCTTAACCCCTTCACGACAATGGACAAATGTAATTACCCGGACTTTAATCGATTGCAACTAGAAATTTAGGAATATAGTTTAAATGTTTGCATCATATTAAAAAAGACCTCTTTGGTAAATAATTGTATTCTGCCATTCTTAGAACCCAAATAGTATTATTCCTCCTAAAATAAAATGGCAAGTGGGCGTTAACAGTTGAGAAGGTGACCCTACACATCCCCTTGTCTAAATAGTGTCCCCTGTGAAGAGACACACCCCTTTGACATGGGGAATGGACACACCCAGTTGTCAATTTATTTATAAATTTCAGGGATTAATAAAAGAAGAACTAAACAACACAATGTTCCAAAAAAAGGTACTATAGACTTGTTCTTTTCCTGGGTAATACAAATATTTATTTAAAAAGACAAGTCCTGAGAACTGAATTTTCTACCTTAAACTCCAGAATTGTGGCTTTTTGGGATACAAAACTCAATGGAAGCCAAGGAGTAGAAAGAAAAGTTTTACTTGTCGGCTGTGTGAGTGTGAGGGAGTGGAAGAAAGGGGAAAGTTAAAAGGGACAGCAGTAAGAATACAAAGTGATTCCTTCACTACAGCTTTCAGCAGATATCCCAGTGTATGAGCAATACAACCACCCAGAAAGTCTACTCTGAATGTCTCTGACTCAAAATATCATACAATTACAGCAAAAGTCAGCCCCTTTAAATCCTAGTTAAAACTTAGCATTTATTAATATACCTAAAATAAAAATTAATAGTGTACATAAAGTGCTCGCAATAAACAGTGCACTAGATAAAAAAATGGCACAATCTCACCCAAATTTTCAGCTGGCCCTCGGAATTCTGCTCCATATACCATGAGATGAGATGATGGGGAGAAAGGACATCAAGACCAAACGAACGACATAGGGGGGAGTGGGGAACACGGGGTCCTCTTTACCCTGTCGTGCCCTCTGCAATTAGCTCCCGCCCTTACAAGGGCAGTACCCAAGTGTAGGTCTATTTTTCAGTGCCCCTGGTAAGTATAGCCACCCTGAAAAAAAGTGTGTATCTTCCCTACGCGTTTCCCCACCCGTTTGGGGGGTTCATCAGGGGAAGTTTATCCGGGCTAAAGAAAAACGGACGAAGTCACCTGCAGTGGCAGGGTGTGACCTCTCTGTATGCCGAGATCCTGTGTATAAGAAAAATGGTCTCTCACCTGTTCAATGTTAGCCGCCATTATATAGAGAGGGGAGATGGGTTGGAGGGTGGTGCTAAAATTTAGCGTCTGACATCACTTCCTCCTTCTATTCCAAGAAGAAATATATTTCTTTCTTTATGCTTAATCTTATGTTTTCAATACATTTATTTCATGCCCCTTGTTTTTGCTTACTTCTCTCATACCTTCCAGCATATTCTTTTTTATCTGTTTCTACATATTTTCCTTATTCTTTTTCTTTTTTTTTTTATTTTTTTTTATTTATTTGTGCAGGTACCATAGCAACCGTACCATGTGACCTAAGGTCCTGGTCGGCGCTAGTTTACTTGTGCAGGTACCATAGCAACCGTACCATGTGACCTAAGGTCCTGGTCGGCGCTAGTTTACTACTGCGCATGCGTTCTGAATAGAAAAAAGATCCTGTAAGCTCATCTATGTTACTGAGCATTACACATTCTTAACGGTTTCCTTTATTATTTGCTGGATTTTATGCAAGCGCTGTAACGATCTTACTGACCATGTGATTTCAGGTCCTGGTCGGTGCTATTTCACTTATGCGCGTGCGTTCTAGGATTAGTACAGGACATGCGGTCAGCTGATCACAGGTACTGACCGTGAATCGTTCATTATTTGCTAGACCTTGCGCAAGCGTAATGACCACCTTACAGACCATGTGACCTCAGGTCCTGGTCAGTACTAGTTTACTGTTACGCGTACGTTCTCAAAACAATACCCGATACCCGGTCAGCTGATCATAGGTACTGATAGTGGTGCTTTCTGTCGGTACGTGTGTGCGCCCCTATCACCTTTTCCCCTGGTATATCATTAGAATCACCAGGGTGTACTCTGTGGATAGTTGCGGTGTTCTCGGTCATATGAACCTCAGATCTCACTGCACCACCCATAGGTCATCACGCTTGCGCTCTCTCTAGACATAACTCAGCATGTTTATATACATTTGTATTGAACTAGGGGTGTCAAACTAGATGTATAAGCATATTTCCTCTCAGAAACCAATTACTCCATTTCATATTCCCTTCAATCCCCTTTAATATTAGGTATACTTTGTACGGTACTTCCCTGTTGTCAAGGGCTACAATTTACGAATATATCTAATCATGTAGCGTCATAGTTTATAGTACAACAGTGAAAGTATACACCCCTATGTATGCTGCTTGATGCAGCCAAGGTTTAGTATTTAGGATCATAAATAGATCTGTATATAGGTTGCCTCTCTTGGCCCTGTTCAGCTACCATCATAGTACAGACACGGCATCGCCAGATGAGGGGACACTCTCAAAAATGATTATTAGAGGGGGAGGGGGGGGAACGCTTATAAAAAGCAGCTGTAATTAAGTTGTTCATTTAGTCCTAGGGGCCACTGGGTGTCCAGCCGGTATATCCAGCGGCACTCCCTCTGTAGAATCAATCTATCATAATTCCCCCCTCTCTTGGGTGTTCTCACTTGGTCAATACCCATAAATTTGATGACTCCACAGTTCCCGCCATGGCAATTATTAACATGTTTTGCCAATGGCGTGTCTCTATCATTACGTATGTCTCCTAGATGTTCTCCCACTCTGCGTCTAAATTCTCTAATTGTCTTTCCCACATACGATTTTCCACAAACACATGAGGCCTTGTAAATTATTCCTGTTGTTTTACAGTTAATAAACTGTCTAATTGTGAAACTCTCCTGAGTGGTATCATTCACAAAGCATTTTCCAGTTTGTATGACATCACATGCCACGCATTGCCCACACCTATAGCACCCAGCAGGTTTTACCGGGAGCCATGTTCCTCTAACCTCAGGTCTCTGTAGGTGACTGTGTACCAGTCTATCCCTAAGAGATCTTCCCCTTTTGTATGTAATTTGGGGAGTCGCTCCAATTACCTTCGCCAGGTCCTGATCCATTTGGAGAATATTCCAATGTTTCCTCAGGACATCACGTACTGCCGCTGCCCCATTGTCAAATGTAGTAATTAAACGAATAGGCCCCACATTTTCCTCATTTCTCTTTTTGGGTTTCAACAAGGCTTCTCTTGATTGAGTTTGTGCAAATTGAAATGATTGTCTCAGGACCCCATCCGGGTAGCCCCTCCTATGAAATCTCTCTCTTAAATCATCTGCCCAGAATTTAAATTCCCTTTTCTCTGAGCAGTTACGTTTTAGTCTAAGATATTGCCCCTTAGGTATACCTTTTTTTTGAGCAACCGGATGATGACTCTCCCATCTTAATAGGGAGTTTGTTGATGTGGGTTTACGGTAGATGGAAGTTGTGAGGACCCCTCTCTCAGGTGCTTTGATGATACAAATATCTAGGAAGGGTAGCCTGTCCGTCTCAATCACTGAGGTGAACCGAAGGCCTATTCCGTTGATATTAAGGGCTGCCACAAATGCCTCAAACCTGTCCCTCGTACCACTCCACAAGACAAAAACGTTGTCTATGAATCTCACCCAGAGATCCACAAATCTGGTGAATTCCTCCATGACCTCTGAGAAGACGATTGTATCCTCCCACCAGCCCAGGAACAAATTTGCATAATTTGGTGCTGCCGGATTGCCCATTGCAGTGCCCCTGAGCTGGTGGTAGGTGTCTCCATCAAAGGTAAAAAAATTGTTTTTGAGAGAGAATTCTAGGAGTTCCACAACAAATTGATTGTGCTTTCTGAATTGGCATCCTCTAGACTCAAGGAAATATTTAACTCCCTGTATCCCCTGATCATGGGGTATGGAGGAGTACAACATTTCTACATCTATGCTCGCCAAAAACGTTTCTTGGTCAATCGGGATACCCTCCAGTTTCTGTAACAAATCTGTTGTATCACGAATGTGTGAAGGCAACGCTATCACAAAAGGTTTTAAAATGTGATCAACATATATCCCCAAGTTATTACAAATACTCCCTTTTCCAGAGACTATCGGTCTTCCTTTGAGAGGGGTATACCCTTTGTGTACCTTTGGAAGGCTATAAAATGTGGCCATAATCGGGTACTTGGGCAAGAGGAAAGCCAATTCATCCACACCAATCAATTGATTCTCTTTTGCTGCAAACAACAAATTTTTAAGAGTATGAATGCATTTTATTAGCGGGTCACCCCTAATGATTTCATATGTCATGGTGTCCTGGAGAAGAGAAAGGCACATTTCTTTATACCGTTCAATATCCATTATAACAATATTGCCTCCCTTGTCGGAGGGCTTTATTGCTATAGAGTTGTCTCGTTCCAAACTCTGGAGGGCTTTCATCTGCTCTCTGGAAAGATTATGTGGTACATGTGCCTTTCCCATCTCCTTAATATCTTTCGTTACCAGATTAACGAAGACATCAATCGCTGATACATCCCCTCCACCTGGAGGCATTTTAGTGCTTGGATTCTTGAGGGGGGTAAATGGACCCAAACCTGATGACATGGGTGGTATCTCATCAAGTTCTGCTAGACACTGTACATCAGATAATAGTTCAGGGGGGATATTATATTCACGACAGATTTTCTGGTCCTTATCCTTAAAAAACTTGTGCCACCTAAGCTTTCTAACAAAAAGATTCACGTCTTTAATGACATCAAAGGTTACCATATCAGTTGTAGGCACAAATGATAGCCCTTTACTAAGAACCGTCATTTCAACTTCTGTGATGGATCTCTGAGATAAATTAATAATTTGTAGGTCTATTCCTTGTTTGGGGGGTTGTTCCGATTCCTCAGGGGGGTATGCCCGATCTAAAAAAAACCCTCTTGGTGAAGAGGCTGTATACCTCTCTTTCCCGGAATATCTTCTCTGTCTGCCTTTCTGCCGCCCCCTGCTGTTTCTCTGTCTACCGTCTGTATCTGAGAACTCGGTGTCTGTCGATGAGATGTCTGTCTCCCTTTCCCTCTCTTGTCTCCCTCCTATATATTGATACACCTTATTATCCTTAAAGTCCTGTAGATCTCTACAGAACTGTTTGTGCTTTCTTTCCTTAAGGTGATACTGAAATTTTTCAATTGTATTTTGTAGGGCTACCTCCTTTACACCAAAATCCCCCTCTGTTTTAAACTTCTTAGTGATGTCTATTTGTTCCTTAAGCTTAGTATTTAAGATTTCAAAATTACATTTCTCCTCATTCACCAAAATCTGCATCAATCTTAGAGAACTAGCAGTAGCCTCTTTTTCCCATTTACTCATCAGCTGTGGAGACCGACAGCGAGGTGCAGGTAACAAATTAATTCGCAGACCTCTGGGTACTGTGTTATTTTTTATATAGCTTTCCAAGCTCTGTATTTCCCACCAAGAGGAAATCTGCTCCTTATAAACCTTGGTAAGGTCATTAAAAGCTGCTGCATATGTGGGAGTGTATTTCTTCTGACAGAAAGTTTTTTCAGAGAAGATATCCTTAGCCTCATTAAGCCATGCTTCTGTATCCGGACAAGACGATAGAAAACCGGCCATAACAACCACAATAATAATTACCAGAATATGAGCAATACAACCACCCAGAAAGTCTACTCTGAATGTCTCTGACTCAAAATATCATACAATTACAGCAAAAGTCAGCCCCTTTAAATCCTAGTTAAAACTTAGCATTTATTAATATACCTAAAATAAAAATTAATAGTGTACATAAAGTGCTCGCAATAAACAGTGCACTAGATAAAAAAACATGCTGAGTTATGTCTAGAGAGAGCGCAAGCGTGATGACCTATGGGTGGTACAGTGAGATCTGAGGTTCATATGACCGAGAACACCGCAACTATCCACAGAGTACACCCTGGTGATTCTAATGATATACCAGGGGAAAAGGTGATAGGGGCGCACACACGTACCGACAGAAAGCACCACTATCAGTACCTATGATCAGCTGACCGGGTATCGGGTATTGTTTTGAGAACGTACGCGTAACAGTAAACTAGTACTGACCAGGACCTGAGGTCACATGGTCTGTAAGGTGGTCATTACGCTTGCGCAAGGTCTAGCAAATAATGAACGATTCACGGTCAGTACCTGTGATCAGCTGACCGCATGTCCTGTACTAATCCTAGAACGCACGCGCATAAGTGAAATAGCACCGACCAGGACCTGAAATCACATGGTCAGTAAGATCGTTACAGCGCTTGCATAAAATCCAGCAAATAATAAAGGAAACCGTTAAGAATGTGTAATGCTCAGTAACATAGATGAGCTTACAGGATCTTTTTTCTATTCAGAACGCATGCGCAGTAGTAAACTAGCGCCGACCAGGACCTTAGGTCACATGGTACGGTTGCTATGGTACCTGCACAAGTAAACTAGCGCCGACCAGGACCTTAGGTCACATGGTACGGTTGCTATGGTACCTGCACAAATAAATAAAAAAAAAAAAAAAAAAAAAAGAATAAGGAAAATATGTAGAAACAGATAAAAAAAGAATATGCTGGAAGGTATGAGAGAAGTAAGCAAAAACAAGGGGCATGAAATAAATGTATTGAAAACATAAGATTAAGCATAAAGAAAGAAATATATTTCTTCTTGGAATAGAAGGAGGAAGTGATGTCAGACGCTAAATTTTAGCACCACCCTCCAACCCATCTCCCCTCTCTATATAATGGCGGCTAACATTGAACAGGTGAGAGACCATTTTTCTTATACACAGGATCTCGGCATACAGAGAGGTCACACCCTGCCACTGCAGGTGACTTCGTCCGTTTTTCTTTAGCCCGGATAAACTTCCCCTGATGAACCCCCCAAACGGGTGGGGAAACGCGTAGGGAAGATACACACTTTTTTTCAGGGTGGCTATACTTACCAGGGGCACTGAAAAATAGACCTACACTTGGGTACTGCCCTTGTAAGGGCGGGAGCTAATTGCAGAGGGCACGACAGGGTAAAGAGGACCCCGTGTTCCCCACTCCCCCCTATGTCGTTCGTTTGGTCTTGATGTCCTTTCTCCCCATCATCTGATCTCATGGTATATGGAGCAGAATTCCGAGGGCCAGCTGAAAATTTGGGTGAGATTGTGCCATTTTTTTATCTAGTGCACTGTTTATTGCGAGCACTTTATGTACACTACTAATTTTTATTTTAGGTATATTAATAAATGCTAAGTTTTAACTAGGATTTAAAGGGGCAGATATCCCAGTGGAACTTTTTTTCATGTTATCACCCTTTTTATCAATTAACAAGAATGTGTTTTTGATAACTGTCTACTTTGAGAAAAAAACACATGGATATACGGATATAACTCTTTTTTTTCCTCACAGTTGTCAAATGTGTGAATTTTTCTGGCAGCAACGGAATTAAAGGGAACGTTGCCAGTGACTCACGGGTTTTTCCTTCTACATGAACACAGGGAAAGACCTGTCACTCAAGGGGAGTAGGTGGGGAGAATCCTCCAATGTTAACCAACTGTCCAACTAGTTTCCCATGAGGGTCAGTCCCCGATGGCTTTCAAGTATGTTTTTCTCTAAAAATCCGCAGCCTTTTCGAGTCTAACATAACTGGAAGACGTCATACAGCCAGATTCTGGTACATGCTGCCCATGGATCGTTCATCATGTATCAGCGGTCAGATTCCCTTGAAAGGACTTGACACTGTCACGGTTTCTTCTTTACTGTGGCCTAGGGATGCTGTGACATCTATCGGATATAAAGTGTGCTGGACTGTCCATGTTGTAAGTTACAATCCAGTCATCCAACTGATGCTGGGCTGTCAGGATTTTGATTGACAGCCCTGTTGCTCAATCTGGCCTAACCTGCTGGCATTTCCCCAGGTGTCTCCTGTCCTTGGAGCTTGCTAGCTATTTAGCTTTGAGCAGTCCAGTGTCAGTTGTAGCTTAGCGTAGTTTGGTGTGTGCTTAGCCCTGTGTCTGATTCTCAGATCTTGTTGCTATACCTAGGATTTATTGCGACCATTCGTGTGGATTATCCCTTTTGCTCTCGATGCTTTCTGACTTCAGGTACCTGACCCCGGATTTGGACTCTGACTATTCGTTTGTCTTACTCTCTTGTCTTGGTGTACCCTCCTGGCATTTGAGCCTGGACTGTAACCTGACCATGCCTCTGTCTTGTCCCTCTGTATCACGAGCCCTCCTGGTATCTGACCTCAGACCTCCTGACTAGTACAACCCTGTCTGATGGCTTGTCAGTGCGTACTGACTCAGCATCACAGTCGCATTATGATAATTGTTACTTGTATGCCATATGAGGGCATTTGGTTTTTATGGATGATTGAGCTCTTCCTGTAAGAAACTTTTTTATATTATCTAGAAATAGACAGACACTGCAAACAGTGGCAGAAGCAGCGTGAATGATTGGCATGTACAGCCTGCTTGAGATTCCCGTTGTGATAGCAGATGATCAAGGGAGATTTCTGTAGCTGGACTGGTGGTCATTAGCTGATTGCTTTACTTGCTTTAGTATATGATGAGGCAACCCCTTATTTTTTTTTCTCCTGTCATTACCAAAATAAAGCAGAAATAATACGGTGGAACCATATCTGGTAGACATCTCATACCTTTTGCGAAATCCACCTACGCCATCTCTACCGCTCAATGTCTGATTATATATCTGAGTTTTAATTGGAACCTATTTCCTTCCCTGCGCAATAAAGAGGTCACAACGAATTAGTCAGAAGATCACGCAAACTCTACAAACACGAAGTTATTGGGTTATTAAACAGCAACACACTCTGAAGATTACACCACCGCCCGCCACATAAATATCTGCTTTGTAGACTATTTATTCCAAAGACGTATAAAGTCAGTTAGACGGGAGGAAAAAAGATTAGGAAATCTTTGTACAACATGAAGAAATTATAAGAAAGACGGGAGAAGGCTAAACTGCTTTATGTCTTAGTGGAATCGACCGAGTTTCCGAATCATGGTTTATATGGAGTGCAAGTATTCTTGTGCAGATAAATCTTCATTCAGTGATTAGCAAACTGCATCAGGGTCATCAGAAGAAATCAGCATCGTTAGGAGTCTAATCATCGGAGCAGCACATGCAGACTGATTAAAGGAAACATTTATTTAGCCCTATAAAGCATCGCTCGACACAGCGGGAAATGAAAAATCAGGGAAATAAATGGATACAGCGTCTATTTTTCATTCTGCTGAAATTGGCAGAGTCCTACATTACTGAGACCACCTTGAACTCTACCCGGTCACAGGCCGATCAATACCACGCCCTCCAAACCCTACACGTACACTGGCAATCAGAACTTGATTCTTACTACACATTCATTTTGTGTTTTTTTTCTTCTTCTTGTAGGAACTGTACAAAATAAAACAAATTAAAATCTTGGCTTTGCTGTTGATAACCAACCATCCTGTATAAGATAAAATTATACTGTGAGGGTAGGCTTAGTTCACACTGCTCCTTACAGGAGGGGAGCGAAACACTGGAGTCTTTTATAAAGGTGACTATGTAAGACAGCTGTCATCTTAAATGCAGGTAATGAGTTTATTAGGAGCGTCTAACTGGTCTGTAGGATCCAGAACTCTTAATGGTTGGTAGGGGATCTGTTGTGAATTCTGTTCTTGGGCTCCCTCCGGTGGTTATAAGTGGTAGCGCGGCTGTCTGTCCTTCACAGCAGTTATCAGGTGTGTCCACTCTGGACTGGGCTATTTAGTCTGGCCTCACCCTTTAGTCAGTGCCAGTTGCCCATTGTATTTTGGAGGATTCACATCCCTTCATGGTTTCTCCTGCTTCCTGGTCTTTTCACCAAGATAAGTTCTGCTTGTTTTGCAGCCCACATTTTGTGGGCCTCATTGTTCAGTGCATTTCATGTTTTTTCTTGTCCAGCTTAATCTGTGTAAGGATTTATGCAGTCAAGCTGGAATCTCTGGAGAGGCAGATATACCCTCCATATCTTTAGTTAGATGTGGAGTTTTTTGTATTTTCTGTGGTGGATATTTCCTAGTGTTTTAATACTGACCGCATAGTCCTCTGCCCTATCTTTCCTATTTAGCTAGATTGGCCTCCTTTGCTAAATCCTGTTTTCAGCCTGTGTATGTTTTTTCCTCTCCTCTCACAGTCAATATTTGTGGGGGGCTGTCTATCCTTTGGGAATTTTCTCTGAGGCGAGATAGAAAAGGGAAAACTATCTATAGGGTTAATTAGTCCTCCGGCTGTGTCGAGGTGTCTAGGATCAGTAGGTACATCCCACGGCTACTTCTAGTTGCGGTGTTAAGTTCAGGGTCCGCGGTCAGTACAGATACCACCTTCTCCAGAGTACGTCCAATGCTACTCCTGGGCCACCAGATCATAACAGTACAACTGGCCTACAATGAGTTAACCGCATCTCAGAAGAAGGGAAAGAAAGTGCTGAGCCATTTTTTTTCTGTACTCTGTTGTGTTTTTTTTTTCCCTCTTTACCTCTGGGTGGCTCAGGAGTTTGGCGCTGACATGGATGTTCAGGGACTTGCTTCTCGTGTGGATCAGCTTGCTGCTAGAGTACAGGGTATTTCTGATTATATCGTTCAGAATCCAGCTTTAGAGCCTAGAATTCCAACTCCTGATCTGTTTTTTGGGGACAGGTCTAAATTTCTGAGCTTTAAAAATAACTGTAAACTGTTTTTTGCTCTGAAGCCCCGTTCCTCTGGTGATCCCATCCAGCAGGTTAAAATTGTCATATCTCTGTTGCGTGGCGACCCCAGGATTGGGCATTTGCCCTGGAACCTGGGAATCCGGCGTTGTTTAATGTAGACACCTTTTTTCAGGCGCTTGGGTTATTGTATGATGAACCTAACTCTGTAGAGCATGCTGAGAAAACCTTGTTGGCCCTGTGTCAGGGTCAAGAAGCGGCAGAATCATATTGCCAGAAATTTAGAAAATGGTCTGTGTTGACTAAATGGAATGAGGATGCTTTGGCGGCAATTTTCAGAAAGGGTCTTTCTGAATCCGTTAAAGATGTTATGGTGGGGTTCCCCACGCCTGCTGGTTTGAGTGATTCTATGTCTCTGGCCATTCAAATTGATCGGCGCTTGCGTGAGCGCAGAGTTGTGCACACTATGGCGTTGTCTTCCGAGCGGAGTCCTGAGCCTATGCAATGTGATAGGATTGTGTCTAGAGCTGAACGACAAGGATTCAGACGTCAGAATAGGTTGTGTTTTTACTGCGGCGATTCTGCTCATGTTATTTCTGATTGCCCTAAGCGTGTCAAGAGAATCCCTAGTTCTGTTACCATCGGTACTGTACAACCTAAATTTCTGTTATCTGTGACCCTGACCTGCTCATTATCGTCATTTTCTGTCATGGCATTTGTGGATTCAGGCGACGCTCTAAACTTAATGGACTTAGAATTTGCCAGACGTTGTGGTTTTCCCTTACAGCCTTTGCAGAGTCCTATCCCTTTGAGGGGCATTGATGCTACACCATTGGCTAAAAATAAACCTCAGTTTTGGACACAGTTAACCATGTGCATGGCGCCAGCCCATCAGGAAGATTGTCGTTTTCTGGTGTTGCATAATCTGCATGATGTTATTGTGCTGGGGTTTCCATGGTTACAGGTGCATAATCCGCTGTTGGATTGGAAATCTATGTCTATGACTAGTTGGGGTTGTCAGGGGGTTCATGATGACGTTTCTTTGATGTCAATTTCCTCCTCCCCCTCTTCTGAAGTTCCTGAGTTTTTGTCAGATTTCCAGGATGTTTTTGATGAGCCCAAGTCCAGTTCCCTTCCACCGCATAGGGACTGTGATTGTGCCATTGACTTGATTCCAGGCTGTAAGTTCCCTAAGGGCCGACTTTTCAACCTGTCTGTGCCAGAACATGCCGCCATGCGGAGATATGTTAAGGAGTCTTTGGAGAAGGGGCATATTTGGCCATCTTCTTCTCCATTGGGAGCAGGTTTCTTTTTTGTTGCCAAGAAGGATGGCTCCTTGAGGCCCTGTATTGATTATCGCCTCTTGAATAAGATCATGGTCAAATTCCAATACCCTTTGCCTTTGCTCTCTGATTTGTTTGCCAGGATTAAGGGTGCTAGTTGGTTTACTAAGATTGACCTTCGAGGGGCATATAATCTTGTTCGTATTAAGCAGGGCGACGAATGGAAAACTGCGTTCAATACGCCCGAGGGCCATTTTGAATATCTTGTGATGCCATTCGGACTCTCTAATGCTCCATCTGTGTTTCAGTCCTTCATGCATGATATATTTCGGAATTATCTTGATAAATTCATGATTGTATATTTGGATGATATTTTGATTTTTTCGGATGATTGGGAGTCTCATGTGAAACAAGTCAGGATGGTATTTCAGATCCTTCGTGATAATGCCTTGTTTGTGAGGGGGTCTAAGTGCCTCTTTGGAGTACAGAAGGTTTCTTTTTTGGGCTTCATTTTTTCTCCCTCATCTATAGAAATGGATCCGGATAAGGTTCAGGCCATTCATGATTGGATCCAGCCCACATCCGTGAAGAGCCTTCAGAAATTTTTGGTCTTTGCTAATTTTTATCGCCGTTTCATTGCCAACTTCTCCAGTATGGTTAAACCCCTGACCGATTTGACGAAGAAAGGCGCTGATGTGACGAATTGGTCCTCTGCGGCCGTTTCTGCCTTTCAGGAGCTTAAACGCCGATTTACTTCTGCCCCTGTGTTGCGTCAGCCGGATGTTTCTCTTCCTTTTCAGGTTGAGGTTGACGCTTCTGAGATTGGGGCAGGGGCCGTTTTGTCTCAGAGGAATTCTGATGGTTCCTTGATGAAACCGTGTGCCTTCTTCTCTCGAAAATTTTCGCCTGCGGAACGCAATTATGATGTCGGTAATCGTGAGTTGTTGGCTATGAAGTGGGCATTTGAGGAGTGGCAACATTGGCTTGAGGGGGCTAAACACCGTATTGTGGTCTTGACCGATCATAAGAATCTGATTTACCTCGAGTCTGCCAAACGGCTCAATCCTAGACAGGCCCGATGGTCCCTGTTTTTCTCCCGCTTTGATTTTGATGTCTCGTATCTTCCGGGTTCTAAGAATGTTAAGGCTGATGCCCTCTCTAGGAGTTTTTTGCCTGATTCCCCTGGGGTCCTTGAGCCGGTTGGCATTCTGAAGGAGGGGGTGATTCTTTCTGCCATCTCCCATGATTTACGACGGGTTCTTCAGGAATTTCAGGCTGATAAACCTGACCGCTGTCCAGTGGGGAAACTGTTTGTTCCTGATAGATGGACTAGCAAAGTGATTTCTGAGGTTCACTGTTCTGTGTTGGCTGGCCATCCTGGGATTTTTGGTACCAGAGATTTGGTTAGTAGGTCATTTTAGTGGCCTTCTTTGTCACGGGATGTGCACTCCTTTGTGCAGTCCTGTTTGTGCGCAGGCCAAACCTTGCTGCTCACGCGCCAGTGGGTTGCTTTTGCCTTTGCCGGTCCCTGAGAGGCCTTGGACGCATATTTCTATGGATTTTATTTCAGATCTTCCGGTTTCCCAGAGGATGTCGGTCATCTGGGTGGTTTGTGACTGGTTTTCTAAGATGGTTCATTTGGTACCTTTGCCTAAATTGCCTTCCTCTTCTGAGTTGGTTCCGTTGTTTTTTCAGCATGTGGTTCGTTTGCATGGCATTCCGGAGAATATTGTGTCCGATAGAGGTTCCCAGTTTGTTTCCAGGTTTTGGCGGGCCTTTTGTGCTAGGCTGGGCATTGATTTGTCTTTTTCTTCCGCATTTCATCCACAGACAAATGGCCAAACCGAGCGAACTAACCAGACTTTGGAAACTTATTTGAGATGCTTTGTGTCTGCCGATCAGGATGATTGGGTGGCTTTCTTGCCATTGGCCGAGTTTGCCCTTAATAATCGGGCTAGTTCTGCTACCTTGGTTTCACCTTTTTTTTGTAATTCTGGGTTTCATCCTCGTTTTTCTTCGGGGCAAGTTGAGCCTTCTGATTGTCCTGGGGTGGACTCTGTGGTTGACAGGTTGCAGCAAATTTGGGCTCATGTTGTGGACAATTTGGTGTTGTCTCAGGAGGAGGCTCAGCGTTTTGCTAACCGTCGGCGGCGTGTGGGTTCCTGGCTTCGGGTTGGGGATTTGGTCTGGTTGTCTTCCCGTCATGTTCCTATGAAGGTTTCTTCCCCTAAATTCAAACCTCGGTTTATTGGTCCTTATAGGATTTCTGAGATTATCAATCCAGTGTCTTTTCGTTTGGCCCTTCCAGCCTCTTTTTCCATCCACAATGTTTTTCATAGATCTTTGTTGCGGAAATATGTGGTACCCGTCGTTCCCTCTGTTCATCCTCCTGCCCCGGTGTTGATTGATGGGGAGTTGGAGTATGTTGTTGAGAAGATTTTGGATTCTCATTTTTCAAGGTGGAGGCTTCAGTATCTTGTCAAGTGGAAGGGTTATGGCCAGGAGGATAATTCTTGGGTTGTTGCCTCTGATGTTCATGCTGACGATTTGGTTCGTGCCTTCCATTTGGCTCGTCCTGATCGGCCTGGGGGCTCTGGTGAGGGTTCGGTGACCCCTCCTCAAGGGGGGGGGTACTGTTGTGAATTCTGTTCTTGGGCTCCCTCTGGTGGTTATAAGTGGTAGCGCGGCTGTCTGTCCTTCACAGCAGTTATCAGGTGTGTCCACTCTGGACTGGGCTATTTAGTCTGGCCTCACCCTTTAGTCAGTGCCAGTTGCCCATTGTATTCTGGAGGATTCACATCCCTTCATGGTTTCTCCTGCTTCCTGGTCTTTTTACCAAAATAAGTTCTGCTTGTTTTGCAGCCCACATTTTGTGGGCCTCATTGTTCAGTGCATTTCATGTTTTTTCTTGTCCAGCCTAATCTGTGTAAGGATTTATGCAGTCAAGCTGGAATCTCTGGAGAGGCAGATATACCCTCCATATCTTTAGTTAGATGTGGAGTTTTTTGTATTTTCTGTGGTGGATATTTCCTAGTATTTTAATACTGACCGCATAGTCCTCTGTCCTATCTTTCCTATTTAGCTAGATTGGCCTCCTTTGCTAAATCCTGTTTTCAGCCTGTGTATGTTTTTTCCTCTCCTCTCACAGTCAATATTTGTGGGGGGCTGTCTATCCTTTGGGAATTTTCTCTGAGGCGAGATAGAAAAGGGAAAACTATCTATAGGGTTAATTAGTCCTCCGGCTGTGTCGAGGTGTCTAGGATCAGTAGGTACATCCCACGGCTACTTCTAGTTGCGGTGTTAAGTTCAGGGTCCGCGGTCAGTATAGATACCACCTTCTCCAGAGTACGTCCAATGCTACTCCTGGGCCACCAGATCATAACAGGGATCAAATACTTATTTCTCACTGCAAAATGCAAATAAATGTATATAATTTATACAATGTGATTTTCTGGATTTTATTTTTGATATTCTATCTCTCAATGTTAAAATTAACCTTCCCTTAAAATTATAGACTGTTCATGTCTTTCTCAGTGGGCAAACTTACAAAATCAGCAAGGGATCAAATACTTATTTCCCCCACTGAAAGTTCTGCACCTATCGCCGAGCAGGAATCTAAGCCCTGTATATCCTTAGCAATAGGCCCTGATTAGGGATAGAATGGGGTGGCACTAGTCAGTCTGCACTACAACTAAAGACAAAAAGGGTAGACGAACAAGGGGAACACTTATCTTGAGCAGACTTAGAGAGGTAACAAAAGAAATCCACCAACAGAACCAGAGAGGAAGACAGCTGATGCTATAGCTTTAGCTCCAAGCCTTCACAAGGGGGAAATGTGAGTATCACTGGCGATTCCCAGAAGCAGCCTTGGAGTCTATAAACACCCAGATCCAGGTGTGTCAATTAAGCCAGAGAGAGGTGGCCCCTGGGTCCAAGATTCAGAAGAATTAAAAAGGCATCTGCAAAGCCAAACGCAGAGACCTTCTGCAGCTAGACGCAGAGCAACTATCTGCAGCATCTGACACACCCGTGACAGAGGCCCTGCGTTGGAGAGATCGGCATTCCCTAAGGGTACCGTCTCACAAAACGATTTACCAATGATCACGACCAGCGATACGACCTGGCCGTGATCGTTGGTAAGTCGTTGTGTGGTCGCTGGAGAGCTGTCACACAGACAGCTCTCCAGTGACCAACGATGCCGAGGTCCCCGGGTAACCAGGGTAAACATTGGGTTACTAAGTGCAGGGCCGCGCTTAGTAACCCGATGTTTACCCTGGTTACCGTCGTAAATGTAAAAAAAAAAAAACAGTACATACTCACATTCCGGTGTCCGTCAGGTCCCTTGCCGTCTGCTTCCCGCACTGACTGACTCCCGGCCGTAAAGTGAAAGCAGATCACAGCGGTGACGTCACCGCTGTGCTCTGCTTTCACTTTACGGCCGGGAGTCAGTCAGTGCGGGAAGCAGACGGCAAGGGACCTGACGGACACCGGAATGTGAGTATGTACTGTTTGTTTGTTTTTTACATTTACGACGGTAACCAGGGTAAACATCGGGTTACTAAGCGCGGCCCTGCGCTTAGTAACCCGATGTTTACCCTGGTTACAAGCAAACGCATCGTTGGATCGGTGTCACACACACCGATCCAATGATGACAGCGGGAGATCCAGCGACGAAAGAAAGTTCCAAACGATCTGCTACGACGTACGATTATCAGCAGGGTCCCTGATCGCTGCTGCGTGTCAGACACAGCGATATCATATGGATATCGCTGGAACGTCACGGATCGTACCGTCGTAGCGACAAAAGTGCCACTGTGAGACGGTACCCTAAGAGATTCAAGACAGTGTTTATTCGGTCTACTTCAGTCTCAGGACGTACTGGTACTATCTTACATCTGAATATATATGTGCATATATAAATAGCCTTAAAGGGGTCTTGTTAGTTAGGAAAAAAAGGCCTCTTCTGTAGAAAAAAACTGCTCCGAATAGACGATTGCTAAAGTACTGGCACAACACTGTCAATTTATTGATTTATACATAGACAGGGTTAATCATGTTGTATTTGCCGACATATAACTGTTAATTCTATTTAGTGTACCTGCGTGTACTCTTAAGCCCCCGTCTCACTAAGCGAGATCGCTAGCGAGATCGCTGCTGAGTCACAAGTTTTGTGACGCAACAGCGACCTCAGTAGCGATCTCGCTATGTGTGACACGTACCAGCGATCAGGCCCCTGCTGTGAGATCGCTGGTCGTGTCGGAATGGCCTGGACCTTTTTTTGATCGTTGAGGTCCCGCTGGGTAGCACACATCGCTGTGTTACACCTCGCTGTGGACACCTTACCAACGACCTCGTTGACGACTCAGACACTGAATCGTCATAATAGCTCCCATGTGACATCGTTGTACAGGTCGCTACTAGGGTTGAGCGACCTTGACTTTTTTAGGGTCGAGTCATGTTTTGCGAAACCCGACTGTTGGAAAAGTCGAGTCGGGCGAAATCGGCCGATTACAGCGCAAAGTCGAGGATCGGCCGGAACACGAAACCCTATGCACGTCAATGGGTATTTTTTTTTTTCCTCTCTCTCTCTCTCTCTCTCTCTCTCTCTCTCTCTCCTCCGTCCCAGCCCAGGAAATTTCGTTTTACACATTCCAAATCGCTACTGCGCACAAGCGATAAAATGATGGGCGTGCACACCCTAACCCCTATGTCATCACTCTGCCCACGCTCCTTCATTGGCTGAAAAAATGGCGCTAAACGCGTCATACGAAACGCAACTTTGGCGCCAAGATCGCGTACCGCATGGCCGACCCCACACAGGGATCGGGTCGGGTTTCATGAGACGCCGACTTTACCAAAAGTCGGCGACTTATGAAAATGAACGATCCGTTTCGCTCAACCCTAGTCGCTACAGGTCGCTGGTGAGATGTCAAACAGTGAGATCGCAGCAGCGATCGTTGGGAAGATCTCACTGTTTGACATCTCACCAGCGACCACATAGCGACGCAGCAACGATCCCTGACAGGTCGTATCGTTGTCGGGATCGCTTTAGCGTCGCTAAGTGAGACGGGGCCTTTAATGGGCGTTATTGAGGTTAACTTCTGTCATTGTATCTGCTACTTATACACCGTTTATCTACCATCCTTTCCTTTGTTTTATAAACTGGCTAGTAAACATTTATATTATACTATCTAATCTTTGTGCGCGTCTGCTGATTGCTGCTGTACCCCTCGTCCTGTGGCCGTCCCTCGTCCACGTCTCACATACCCGAGGCGGGCGGCCATCTGCATCTACAGTATCCTTCTGCAATGAAGCAGCAATTAGCAGTGTGCAATATCACGCTGACATTGATTTATGGTTTTCCTCTGGGCAGCAGAATACGCCTCCGTCTATTTGAGAAGACATCTCAGGATTGATGTTGCGGTTGTATTTACCACTGTTTAGGCCTGAAGGGCTATGACGACGTCCGCAAGGGTAGAAGCCTGACTCCTTTGGATCTAGTGAGCGGCCCCCGACACAGCTCCTTCTCCCCCTGTTGCTCCTTCTGCCAACCACTCATCCTCCAGCCTAGATAAATGGAAAGGAGGACCCTGAGGGACCCTATTATGGAGTACTTATGCCTTCTGTAGGAGCAGCCCAAGAAGACGGATATCCTTTTGTTTCATCTATTAAGCAAAAAAGGATCATTTAACTCGTTTCCACAGTCGGCGAGCGCCTCTCCCGTCACAACACACGCTTTACTTTAAAAGTCTAGATCTTCATTGCAGTCATGGGACTCACTTTTGCACATTTGTTTTGTTTGGTGTTTGAGAGAATAATGCACCAAACCTGCCCTGAAAGCGTGACAACCGGCAAAGCCCCTCGCTTCTGACGGGCACTGAACAATCTGTAATACATTGCTCAGTACTCATAGGCTGCCATTGTTCTCGGCAGCAGAAATCTTGTTTACACAGGACAATACGCTGCCGGGAATGATGATCTTTTGTGTAAACTAAAAGATAATTTCACCTGACGAACGAGTGGTTTTCTCGTTCACTGGGTGATCGACAGCCTGTTTACTCTGTATAGCAAATTAGACAGAAATGAGACCCCTAAGGGTCATTATTTACGGTAAGCCGAAATTATGGAGTAAAGCAACATAATCCTCAGCACTTGCACTTCTAACACAAGGGCAGTGAAAAATGCAAATATTATGTATGACTTCAGTGCTTTAAAAAAGTATTCATACCCCATGAACTTTTCCTCATTTTTTTCATGTTACACCCACAAACTTTAATGCTTTTTATTGGGATTTTATGTGATATATCAGCACAAAAAAAACAAGTATTTGTGAAGTGCAAAGGAAATGATACATGGTTTTCTAAATATTTTAGCGCAATAAAAAAGCAATAAAAATGGATAAGCAGATTACTATTGTGTATTTTGATGCAGAAAAAAGCAGTTTTTGTACTTGGGAACAAGGTCTAAGGTTTTCAGATGAAAAGGGGACAGATGGTGTGTGCTGGACGAGAGGTAAAAGGTAAAGCAGCATCTGCTCTATAATCAGCACGCGGCCATGATGATTATAATTACCTCCTACACAACACATTATTTGCCTGTTGTTGTCACTTTTGCTTTCTTATACACCAAGGTGCGCTGCTGTACGCAGATTTCATTGTAGCTGTAGATGTGGCACTAATCCAAGGAAAAATGAGGCGGCTGCTCCCAAGTCTTGATCATTTGTAATTGTATCAATAAGACTTTTTAGGGCGCCTTTCACACCTGCAATGGAGATATGTAAGAATCATGTGCTTTTTGATGTTTTTTCCGGAAATGCTTTCAATTTACTGAAGTCCTGGTGGAGCTGGGCATCAAAGCCAAAGAGCATCAAAACGTAAAAGCTTGTTAGAAATTAGGTGAAGGCAGGGCCGGGGTCAGCACCCGGGCAAGTGCCAGGGCCCTGAGCAGGTGAGGGGGCCCCATTTCCATTTTGACAAGTGTGTGACCAACTTTTTACTATTGATGCTGCCTATGCAGCATCAATAGTAAAAAGATATGTTAAAAATAATAATAAAAAAAAATAAATCATGCTATACTCACCTTCCGGTGTCCCCCGCAGCCTTACCGATGCTCGCGATGCTGCCGGCAGCTAGTGTTCCCAGTAATGCCTTGCGAAATGACCCGATGACGTACGGTCTCACGAGACCGCTACGTCATCACGGGTCATTGTCTTGCAAGGCATTACTGGGAACGGAAGGTGCCGGGAGCATCGCTAATGCCTGGGCTGGATCCGGGGGCCGCCAGAAGGTGAGTATATAACTATTTTTTATTTTAATTCCTTTTTTAACAGGGTTATGGTGCCCACACTGCTATATACTACGTGGCTGTGTTATATGCTATGTGGGCTGTGCTATATACTAGGTAGGCTCAGCTGTGCTATATACTACGTGGGCTGTGTTATATACTACGTGGCTATGCTATATGCTACGTGGCTGTGCTATATACTACATGGCTGTGTTATATACTACGTGAGCTGTGTTATATACTACATGGGCTGTGTTATATACTACGTGGCTGTGCTATATACTGCATGGCCGTGCTATGTGCTACAAATTTTGCACTTTTACAAATGTTCTATGTTAATACTTTCTAATGTTTACTTTAAAAAGTTTTCCATTAAAAAATTGTCATATTCAATGTATGCAGTTTTTTCTTTGAATCGTGATATGTGTTAAAGGGGGGGGGGCACTGAGACTCTTTCGCCCAGTGCCCTCAAAAACCTGGAGCTGGCCCTGGGTGAAGGGACACATTCGTCACGACAATGCATTATTAAAGGGAATCTGTCAGAAGGTTTTTGCAATGGAATCTGAGAACAGCATAATGCAGGGGCTCAGACCCTGATTCCAACAATGTGTCACTTGCTGGGCTGCTTGCTGCAGTTTTGATAGAATCCCTGTTTTCTCTATTTCAGGTCTAGCAGAGCTCTTCTGAATGCTGAGCTGTGTATAGCCCCACCCACACCACTGATTGGCAGTTTCCTGTGTACACTGCCAATCAGTGGTGGGGGCGTGGTTACACAAATTAACCTGACTAGCCTGCACGTGAGACCTAGTCCTGCAGTGATAATCTGCTGCTGATAAAACACTGTATTGGAGCTACAGCAACACAGTCTAATAAGTGACACATTCCATGAATCAGACTCTCAGCCCCTATATTAAGGTGCTCTATGATTCAACAGCAATAACTGCTGACAGATTCCCTTTAAAGAGGACCTGTTAGCCAATTTTTTTTATTTTTAAGAAATCCATGTTATTCTCCTTCCCGAAGTTATATGCTATTGAGGTGCAAGTGAAGAGTGGCTGGAGTTCGCACTCAGTCTTCTCCTGCCTGTCTGGATATTTTTCACCTGCCTCAGGTCTATGACTGACAGGTCCCTGATTTTTCAGTACCCTGCCTGTTCTGGCAAAAATCTCACTCAGGATCCGTTTTTTCCCCAGCCGGCACATGCATAGATTGATTTCTAGCCTCAACGATGTCATGTGGAAGTTACTGTACATGCGCCTCCATTCTAAAGGGAATCAAAACGCCAAATAGGGGTAAAAATTCCCAGTTCCGCTGGTTGGTGCAGGTCCAAGTGGTCGGACTCTCACCGATAAGTGAGTTACCGACTATTCTCTCCATAGCTGACAACTTATTTTCACTGGACGACCCCTTTAACTTTGTAAACAGTCTTGATTTATAATGTCCTACCATTTTGTGTTTACATCCATAGCTCATTGCCTTCAAATCTTGTTTCCACAATTACAGACTTCAAACAAATCCTGTTCAGTTTGATCGTGCCGCCGTCACCCCCTCCCATACATCCCATTCTTCTAGCCCACCTAAGTATGTTAGCAAGAAGTGCGCAGGGACGGAGGGAGTGTGGAGACCGTGGACGAACCTGCGCAGCTACATGCATGTCACAGGCAATCTGAAAAGTGCAGGCCAACCCAGCTAGGACTGGTAAAAAAAAAAAATCTGGTGTAATCTACAAAAAACAAGAAAACTCATAGGGGAAATTCAGCGCCAACAGTAGAAAACATGGCGTCAGGCGCATTTGGTTAATTTCACCAGAGTTAGATGCTACGAAAATTTTGCACCATTTCCACCACAACTTCTAATAATCTATTTATGGAAAACTTTCCAAACTTTGTGCAATTTTCTGCATGAAGAACATTGTGTAGGTTCTTCTTCTTTATTTCCCCCAGTAGGAATTCTGAGCTGTAGACGAGATCATTTATGTAAACCGAACCTGGCAGAAAGTGAGACTGATTGACCGTAATCTGCCGAGCATTACAGATAACCCGTGATACATTGTAGAGAGGAGATCCCGGGGGTACGAAGGCAGGTGCACTGCAGCAAAACGCTCGCTCTGCCCTGCGGCTCAACACGGCCCCAGTCTACACCGACCAAATACCCCAATGTTACATTATATTGCTAAAAAACACACACACATGATATATCGATATTGCAAATGTAAAAGAATTAGAAACAAATCAACCGTTTATTTATAAAGCCTCATGAACATGGCAGGAAGATGTATGGTGGGACACAAAGCCCCTGTGGCTCAGGGCTCGGTGGGCTGTCGTATGGAGCTCAATGCAGCATCACGTTGGAAGATGTAAAAATGTATCTTTACAATATGACATCCTATTTCCCATGCAATCATTTATTTTTCTTCTAGATACAACTGCTGTCAGCGACGTCCAAAACAGGAGCAGTGGAGCTGTAATTAGCTCCCCTCCCTGCCGATAATTCCGGCAGAATGAAGGCCCTTTCCGCAGGTGACGCCGGATGGCGCGATGCAGTGACGTCATTGCTCCATCCAGCGTCCACTGCTGTACAGGAAAGAAGAGGAGACAGAGGCCGTGGTGTACAGGGAGCATGGTTTAGGTGAGTGTAAGCCTTTATTTTATTTACCTGATATTTTGCCAATAATGGGGATATATGAGGGGCTGGCTATGGGGTAAATAAGAGGGGCTGGATGTGGGGGATATAAGAGCGGCTGGATGTGGAGGACATAAGAGGGGCTGGATGTGAGGGACATAAGAGGGGGTGGATGTGAGGGACATAAGAGGGGGTGGATGTGAGGGACATAAGAGGGGCTGGATGTGAGGGACATAAGAGGGGGTGGATGTGGAGGATATAAGAGCGGCTGGATGTGGGGGATATAAGAGCGGCTGGATGTGGGGGATATAAGAGCGGCTGGATGTGGGGGATATAAGAGCGGCTGGATGTGGAGGATATAAGAGCGGCTGGATGTGGGGGATATAAGAGCGGCTGGATGTGGGGGATATAAGAGCGGCTGGATGTGGAGGACATAAGAGGGGCTGGATGTGAGGGACATAAGAGGGGCTGGATGTGAGGGACATAAGAGGGGCTGGATGTGAGGGACATAAGAGCGGCTGGATGTGAGGGACATAAGAGCGGGTGGATGTGGGGGACATAAGAGCGGCTGGATGTGGAGGACATAAGAGGGGCTGGATGTGGGGGACATAATAGGGGCTGGATGTAGAGGATATAAGAGCGGCTGGATGTGGAGGACAAAAAAGCGGCTGGATGTGGAGGACATAACAGGGGCTGGATGCGGAGGACATAACAGGGGCTGGATGTGTGGGGCATAAGAGGGTCTGGATGTGAGGGACATAAGAGCGGCTGGATGTGGGGGACATAAGAGGGGCTGGATGTGGGGGACATATGAGGGGCTGGATGTGAGGGACATAAGAGGGGCTGGATGTGAGGGTCATAAGAGGAGCTGGATGTGGAGGACATAAGAGCGGCTGGATGTGGGGGACAGAAAAAGGGGCTGGATGTGGGGGACATATGAGGGGCTGTGTTGTGAATTCTGTTCTCGAACTCCCTCCGGTAGTTATGAATGGTACTTCGGTGAGTTCTGTCCATGGACTCCCTCTGGTGGCTGTGAGTGGAGCTGCTGGCTCTGAGGTTCCTTCCTCAGCTGACTTCGTTTAGTTCTAGGCTGCTGCTCTATTTAACTCCACTTAGATCGTTACTTGATGCCAGCTGCCACTGTTTTTCTTGTCCAGCTTGCTATTATGATTTTGCCCGGCTAGCTGGAAGCTCTGGGATGCAGAGTGGCGCCGTGAGTCGGTGCGGGGGTCTCTTTTGCACACTCTGCGTGGTTTTTTGGTAGTTTTTTATGCTGACCGCAAAGATACCTTTTCTATCCTCAGTCTGTTTAGTTAAGTCTGGCCTCCTTTGCTGAAACCTATTTCATTCCTGTGTTTGTGACTTCCATCTTAACTCACAGTCAATATTTGTGGGGGGCTGCTTATTTTCTTTGGGGAATTTCTCTGAGGCAAGTTAGGCTTTATTTTCTATCTTTATGGGTAGTTAGCTCTTAGGCTGTGAAGAGGCGTCTAGGCAGAGTCAGGTACGCTCCACGGCTATTTCTAGTTGTTTGTGATAGGATTAGGGGTAGCGGTCAGCAGAGCTCCCACTTCCCAGAGCTTGTCCTGTATTTCTAGTTTGCTCATCAGGTCATTCCTAGTGCTCCTAACCACCAGGTCATCATAACAGGGCTGGATGTGAGGGTCATAAGAGGGGCTGGATGTGGAGGACATAAGAGCAGTTGGATGTGGAGGACATAAGAGGGGCTGGATGTGGAGGACATAAGAGGGGCTGGATGTGGGGGACATAAGAGGGGCTGGATGTGAGGGACATAAGAGCGGCTGGATGTGAGGGGCATATGAGCGGCTGGATGTGAGAGACATAAGAGGGGCTGGATGTGGAGGACATCAGAGGGGCTGGATGTGGAGGACATAAGAGAAGCTGGCTGTGGAGGACATAAGAGGGTCTGGATGTGAGGGACATAAGAGCGGCTGGATGTGGAGGACATAAGAGCGGCTGGATGTGAGGGGCATAAGAGCGGCTGGATGTGAGGGACATAAGAGGGGCTGGATGTGGGGGACATCAGAGGGGCTAGATGTGGAGGACATAAGAGCGGCTGGATGTGGGGGACATAAGAGGGGCTGGGTGTGGGGGACATAAGAGCGGCTGGATGTGAGGGACATAAGAGGGGCTGGATGTGGGGGACATAAGAGCAGCTGGATGTGAGGGACAAAGGAGAGGCTTGATGTGGGGGTCATAAGAGCGGCTGGATGTGAGGGACATAAGAGGGGCTGGATGTGGGGGACATAAGAGCGGCTGGATGTGGAGGACATAAGAGGGGCTGGATGTGGGGGACATAAGAGCGGCTGGATGTGGGGGACATAAGAGCGGCTGGATGTGGAGGACATAAGAGTGGCTGGATGTGGAGGACATAAGAGCGGCTGGATGTGAGGGACATAAGAGGGGCTGAATGTGGGGGACATAAAAGCGGCTGGATTTAAGGGACATAAGAGGGGCTGGATGTGGGGGACATAGGAGCGGCTGGATGTGGAGGACATAAGAGGGGCTGGATGTGGGGGACATAAGAGGGGCTGGATGTGGGGGACATAAGAGCGGCTGGATGTGGGGACATAAGAGGGGCTGGATGTGGGGGACATAAGAGAGGCTGGATGGGGAGGAGATAAGTGGGTCTGGATGTGAGGGACATAAGAGGGGGTGGATGTGGAGGACATAAGAGTGGCTGGATGTGGGGGACATAAGAGCGGCTGGATGTGAGGGACATAAGAGGAGCTGGATGTGGGGGACATAAGAGAAGCTGGATGTGGGGGACATCAGAGGGGCTGGATGTGGAGGACATAAGAGGGGCTGGTTGTGAGGGACATAAGAGCGGCTGGATGTGGAGGACATAAGGGCGGCTGGATGTGTGGGGCATAAGAGCGGCTGGATGTGAGGGACATAAGAGGGGCTGGATGTGAGGGACATAAGAGCAGCTGAATGTGGGGGACATCAGAGGGGCCAGATGTGGAGGACATAACAGGGGCTGGATGTGAGGGACATAAGAGTGGCTGGATGTGGGGCATATGAGCGGCTGGATGTGAGAGACATAAGAGGGGCTGGATGTGAGAGACATAAGAGGGGCTGGATGTGGGGGACATAAGAGCGGCTGGATGTGGGGGACATAAGAGGGGCTTGGTGTGGGGGACATAAGAGGGGCTGGATGTGGAGGATATAAGGGCACCTGGATGTGGAGGACATAAGAGGGGCTGGATGTGGGGGACATAAGAGCATCTGTATGTGGGGGACATAAGAGGGGCTGGATTTGGGGGACATAAGAGCGGCTGGATGTGAGGGACATAATAGGGGCTGGATGTGGAGGATATAAGGGTGGCTGGATGTGGGGAACATAAGAGCGGCTGGATGTGAGGGACATAAGAGGGGCTGGATGTGGGGGACATAAGAGCGGCTGGATGTGAGGGACAAAGGAGGGGCTGGATGTGGGGGACATAAGAGCGGCTGGATGTGAGGGACATAAGAGGGGCTGGATGTGGGGGACATAAGAGCGGCTGGATGTGGAGGACATAAGAGGAGCTGGATGTGGGGGACATAAGAGCGGCTGGATGTGGGGGACATAAGAGTGGCTGGATGTGGAGGACATAAGAGCGGCTGGATGTGAGGGACATAAGAGCGGCTGGATGTGAGGGACATAAGAGCGGCTGGATGTGGAGGACATAAGAGGGGCTGGATGTGGGGGACATAAGAGCGGCTGGATGTGGGGACATAAGACGGGCTGGATGTGGGGGACATAAGAGAGGCTGGATGGGGAGGACATAAGAGGGTCTGGATGTGAGGGACATAAGAGGGGTGGATGTGGAGGACATAAGAGTGGCTGGATGTGGGGGACATAAGAGGGGCTGGTTGAGAGGGACATAAGAGAGGCTGGATGTGGAGGACATAAGAGGGGCTGCATGTGAGGGACATAAGAGCGGCTGGATGTGAGGGACATAAGAGGGGCTGGATGTGGAGGACATAAGAGCGGCTGGATATGAGGAACATAAGAGTGGCTGGATGTGAGGGACATAAGAGGGGCTGGATGTGAGGGACATAAGAGGGGCTGGATGTGAGGGACATAAGAGGGGCTGGATGTGAGGGACATAAGAGTGGCTGGATGCGGAGGACATAAGAGGGGCTGGATATGAGGGACATAAGAGGGGCTGGATGTGAGGGACATAAGAGGGGCTGGATGTGAGGGACATAAGAGGGGGTGGATGTGGAGGACATAAGAGCGGCTCGATGTGGAGGACATAAGAGGGGTTGGATGTGGAGGACATAAGAGCAGCCGGATGTGGGGGACGCATGAGGGGCTGGATGTGGAGGACATAAGAGCGGCTGGATGTGGAGGACATAAGAGCGGCTGGATGTGGGGGACATAAGAGGGGCTGGATGTGGAGAACATAAGAGCAGCTGGATGTGGGGGACATATGAGGGGCTGGTTATGGGGGACATATGAGGGGCTGGTTGTGGGGGACATATGAGGGACTGGTTGTGGGAAACATAAATAAGGCTGGCTGTGGGGACATGCGAGAGGCTGGCTTTGTGGGCTATCACAAGAGGGGCTGTGGGGGACTTCTTATTATGTTGGATACTGTGGGGAACATCATACTGGGAGCTGTGGGTACATTATACCTATACTGTGGGGAACATCATACTATATAGGATATGTGGGGGCATCATTGTATAGGGGCTGTTGGGGAAACCTACTCTATAGGGGCTATGGTGGACATAATACTGTATAGGAGGTTACAGGGACATACTACTGTTTATTGGAGGACTGTGGTGGACATCATAGTGTATATTGGGGGGATGTTTTGGATATCACACTGTATGGACGGCTATGGTCACCTTCTTACCTAGTAGGGGAACAGTGTGAGGGTGGTACAGTTTGGAGAGGACAATGGGCTGGGCAATATGAGGGCATAGTGTGAGAAGGGGCACAGAATGGATATAGAGAGGGGACAGCGCGACATGGGAGCACAGTATGGAAAGAGGTTAGCATGGTGGGGGTAGTGTGGAGATATAAAGAGTGTAAGAGAAAACTAGAAAAGGGACAACCATGGTATATAGGCCATGGTTCATAAGAGCGGATGGTGTGGCGGTTATAGCTGCTGATGGCAGACAGTGTGGTGGGTGTAGCTCATTAAGGAGGACAGAGTGGAGGCCATATACTGTAGGAGGCTTATTTAGGGCAAGGTATATGGACAGATATTTTTATGCAGAGGGAATTTTAATAACACTGTTATTTTTACAGGGCACTGTATCGGGATGTGCTGCAGAAAACCGGAGAAGAGGGAATCTGGAGAAACGAGCTGTGGATGTGAAAAGTCATCATGGCGTCTGAACAAGATGGAGATGAGATGAAAGAAACCACTCAATCAGAGAAGAGGTCACCCATAAGGTACCTGGATGTAAACGTTTACTTGTTGATACCGACTACGTCTCATCAGTACAGTGGTTCCTGTATGATCCGCAGTCTGGTAAAGACTCATAACTCCCAGCATCTCTTACCATTGTTAAGGACATACTGGGAGTTGTAGGTTCATGAGATACAAATGTATAAGGGCCTGACTTAAAAGGTTTCAGCTAGTCAGTTTTTAATCGTGATGTCATAAACCTAATGTAAAACAGAAGAATTAGCTGGGTAGAAGAGCAAAATGAGCAATTGTAAGCGCACAGTGCCATATAATATGATGACTGCAATATATTAACCCCTTCACAACCTATGAGGTACATATGACGCATGTTTTCCGCCACGTCAGCTGATTTCTTCAGCTGTCATGTGCCTATAACAGCGGTGGGTGGAATCGTGATCCACCCGCGGCTGTTAAAATGTTAAATGCCTCTGTTGATCTCTGCCAGCGGCATTTAACATGCACGAGCCGGAAGCGTGACACAAACCCTGCCCATTGGCGCCCATGTCACATGACCGCGTGGTGCCGATGGGTTGGCATGACAACCCAGGGTCTGCAGGAGACCCTTGTGGTTGTCATTGCCGGATTGCTATGAACATCGCCCCGTGGCCTGCGCTCATAGCAGATGAGCATTTTAGCAAAGCATAGCTGGGCTGAAGCCCTGCTATGTGTAGCACAGGCGATCGGATAATCGCACCGTCTAGTCTCCCATGGAAATTATTGAAGTTAAAAAAATAAATAAAAGTTCAAATCACCACCATTAGCCCCATTCAAAATAACATTTTAAAAATAAACAAAAACTTATTTGGTATTGCCGCATTCAGAATCGCCCGATCTATCAATATATCTAAAGAATGAATCCAATCGGTACATGGCGTAACGATTAAAAAATCAAATCGCCAAAATTACCTTTTCTTTGGTCGCCGCAACATTGCAATAAAATTCAATAACAGACAATCAAAACATCATATCTACCCCAAAATGATATAGATAAATACAGCAGATCGGCACGCAAAAAATAAGCCCTCACCCAGCCCCAGATCCCCAAAAATGGAGACGCTACGGATCCTGAAATAAGGCACCATTATATTTTAATTTTTGCAAACTTTGGATTTTTTTTACCAATTAAATAAAAAAGAAACTGTATATGTTTGGTATCTGAGAACTTGTAATGATCTGGAGAATCATAATGGGAGGTCTGTTTTAGCATTTACTGAACAAGGTAAAAAAAAAAAAAACACAGACCCAAAAAACAATTGTGATATATTGCACTTTTTTTGCAATTTCACTGGACTTTTAATTTTTTTTTTCTGTTTTCCAATACACAATATGGTAAAACCAATGGTGTTGTTCAAAAGTACAACTTGTACCGCAACAAACAAGCCCTCACATGGCCATATTGACGAAAAAATTAAAAAAATGATGGCTCTGGGAAAAAGGGAAGGAAAAAATGGAAATGCAACAACGGAAAACCCCAAGGTCGTGAAGGGGTTAAGAGAATAAAAATTTTGATGGGAGGAAGAGGAGTGCTTCTTTCAAAACATTGATGCGTATCTATATCCCTTTGTCTATAATGGGGTCTGTTTAGTTTCCATTAGGGCATCTGCCAAATGACGGAACCTTTAATTGAAACCAACCGGCCCCGATTATAGTTAAATTACATTAGTTTCCAAGACCGTCATATAAAATATAGGACGTCAGGGATGAATATCGCTATTTATCCCCTGTATTGTGTAAATGGTCCACAAACAATGAATGATTCTATGTCTAACTTTGAAAACACACGCCCTGTTGAGCTTCACCCCTAAAGTAGACCACTTTTTTTGATTTTGCTCGTATTTTGGGGCGAAAAAATTAGGTACTTTAGGGGTTCTTTTACCTTAGTCTCTGGCTTATTCCTTTACTTGGGTGCTAAGGGTTCATTGGTGGTGGCTTCAACTGCTTAGGGCACCAAAATACCCTGTCCCTGGTCTTACACTCGGAAAAACACTCCAAAGTGCCAGCAACTGCCTGTTGCCAAGTGTAATCTGTCTCCAGCAGCAAAGATGGAGATTACAGGAAGTATATCTCTAGTCCTACTCTTCTCTTTGTAAAACTGCATTGAATAATAACAGAGAGATGAGCTTTTAATTCAGGGCCAGCAAGCTATAGGATAATGCATGCTGTGAGGTGAGTGAAAAGGAAGTTCCAGCACCTACAGTACTGGTAACATACTGATTGGAAGTTCCAGCACCTATAGTACTGGTAACATACTGATATTAAGTTCCAGCACCTATAGTACTGGTAACATACTGATATTAAGTTCCAGCACCTATAGTACTGGTAACATATTGATATTAAGTTCCAGCACCTATAGTACTGGTAACATACTGATAGGAAGTTCCAGCACCTATAGTACTGGTAACATACTGATATTAAGTTCCAGCACCTATAGTACTGGCAACATACTGATATTCTGATATTAAGTTCCAGCACCTATAGTACTGGTCACATACTGATATTAAGTTCCAGCACCTATAGTACTGGTAACATACTGATAGGAAGTTCCAGCACCTATAGTACTGATAACATACTGATATTAAGTTCCAGCACCTATAGTACTGATAACATACTAATAGAGAATTAACCATCCACTGTAAAAAAAAATGGATGGCAAGTTACAAAGCCTAAGACTCGGGACAATTACCGGATTAATTTGACTGATATTTACACCCAAAGAAGACTGGACAGAGACCATACTTTTCTACTGGTTTTGGGTAAAAAGACAGTTACACTTTAAGAAATCACTGATAAAAGGAAAGAAATGGTGTCTCATTTTTCATCATTTTAAAATGCAATTTAACGGTAACATTTTTGCTGCCCTTCGTGTTTTCCAAAAAAATACTAACACAAATTACATAAGTCTCTGTGGAATAAAGAGTACCGTAATGTAAGCGCGCACATACACCGTAATTATCGACGGATTTACCTGCTATTAGCCATTTTTTCTGGACAGCATCTGTCAGCAGCAGAACTAGTAATACAACGTTTTATTGACTAATTAGAATAATTAGGATGAATTATTCCTATTAAGGCCATATGCCGGCAATGCTAATTATATGGCTGCTCTGCTGCCTGCAGAGAGTTCTGCAAAGATCTGTAACACACGACGTCAGGTATAGAAATGTAGGCCGAGCGCCACAGTCTATGCATTAACTTGATTGAGGAGTATTGTTTGGCTTTTCTGTTGGAACAGAATTGCTAAAGTCCTTGTGTAATGGAGGAAAAACCTCTAAGAAATCTATATCAACACTAAAAGGACCAAACGATATGCTGATTTCATACATACTGTATATTGGACATTATAGGACTTATTAAAACACACAAAAAATGCCCATCTCCACCAGAGATCCGTTGCAATTCTTTAAAGAAAAAAAATTCCTTCACTACCTACATTATTATTATTATTTTATTACTACTATTATATTAGAGTAACTTAACTTTTATTTTTATTTAGTTATCCTCCAGGGATTGCAAAGTTATGAATCTTTGTAATATACATCATTACTTTATTTTGCTTCCTTATCTCCCAAATATTATGCTGCAGTGCTGTTTCACATGGACAGTTCGTGCTCCTTTATAAGCTGCATTCAACTGCTGCTCTATTTACAAATAATCAAAGTAGGGGAATTCCCCTCTCTGAGCCCCTTTTGCTCTCCATTCTCATACTGGGACAGGGGAATTCTCCTAATCATACAGACAAAAAAAATCCCCTTACTCAGACAGGAGAATTCCCCTACTCAAGGCAGGAGAATTTCCCATATACAAATTGGAGAATTCTCCTAATCAGACAGGGTAGTAGTTCAGCATACTCAGACAGAAGAATCTCCTTACTCAGATAGGTGAATTCCCCTGCTCAGACAGGATATATCCCCTACTCAGACAGGAAAAGTCCCCTCCTGAGACAGGAGAATTCCCCATATCCAGACAGGAGCTTTTCTCTTCTCAGACAGGAGAATTCCCTTATTAAGACAGGAGAACTCTCCATAGAGAGAATTCCCCTGCTCAGACAGGAGCATTCCCCCTACTCAGATAGGGGAATCCCCCTTTGAAAGCAACTTCTAAAGGACAATGAACCTGGCATGTGAAACAGCTCTACAACATACTGTTTAGAGATTATAATGTGGAGATACGTTAAAAAAAAGTAATAAAATGTATTAAAAAAATACTCAGACAGGAGCATTTCTCTTCTCAGACAGGAGAATCCCCCCTACTCAGACAGGAAAATCCCCCTACTCTGTTTGCAAAAAGAGTACCTACCTTGGCTGAGCAGCAGTTGAAAGCAACTTCTAAAGGACCATGAACCTGGCATGAGAAACAGCTCTACAACATACTGTTTAGAGATTATAGTGTGGAGATAAGTAATAAAATGTATTACAAAAATTAATAACTTCGCAATGCCTGGGAGATAAATATACTAAAAAAGTTTAGTTACTCTATAAACATAAGCAGCAGAGTACAGAGATTATTACTAGTCACATCACAATCTACTTTTCCCTGTTTAAAGGTACCGTCACACTAAGCGACGCTGCAGCGATAGCGACAACGATGCCGATCGCTGCAGCGTCGCTGTTTGATCGCTGGAGAGCTGTCACACAGACCGCTCTCCAGCGACCAACGATGGCGAGGTCCCTGGGTAACCAGGGTAAACATCGGGTTGCTAAGCGCAGGGCCGCGCTTAGTAACCCGATGTTTACCCTGGTTACCAGAGTAAAATGTAAAAAAAACAAACACTACATACTTACATGCGTCCCCCGGCGTCCGCTTCCTGCAATGACTGAGCGCCGGCAGTAGCAGGGCACAGCGGTGACGTCACCGCTGTGCTGTGGTTTCACTTTCACTTTGCGGCGCTCAGTCAGTGTGGGAAGCAGACGCCGGGGGACGCATGTGAGTATGTACTGTTTGTTTTTTTTACATTTTACGCTGGTAACCAGGGTAAACATCGGGTTACTAAGCGCGGCCCTGCGCTTAGTAACCCGATGTTTACCCTGGTTACCAGTGTAAAATATCGCTGGTATCGTTGCTTTTGCTGTCAAACACAACGATACACGGCGATCGGACGACCAAATAAAGTTCTGAACTTTATTCAGCGACCAGCGACATCACAGCAGGATCCTGATCGCTGCTGCGTGTCAAACTAAACGATATCGCTAGCGAGGACGCTGCAACGTCACGGATCGCTAGCGATATCGTTTAGTGTGACGGTACCTTTAGACACAGTATGACCAATTTAATAGGAAGTCAATTGTACGCTCAGTGAAACAGCAGATATTCTCCTAGGATGAATTTGAATCAAGACCCTAGCGCTGCAAGGAAACAATGCTATCACTGAACCAGCATGTTTCCCCATATTTTAGAGACAATGGTGTAAACAAATTAATAAAAGTGCACAAAGTTCAATAATGTTTTAAACAATGGGGTTTGTATTGTATGCAAATGTGTGATTTGCAAAATACATTTTTGTAGTCAACACAGGATACTATGTGACCATGGCCGGCATGCAACACAAGAACAAAAATGTCTCTGCATTAATTCTTTTGTTGCTATTCAATAAATGAGAGCTTTGTTTTGCTTTCCTTATATTTCGGCTTCGGCAGCAATGTCCTTGGCCAATCTCCAAAGGATTCATTCGCCTGTACTTATTGACTTGATTATTTCTGCTTTTTCATCTGCCATCAAGAAGAAATGTTCTGAACTCTGACTTCTCCTTAAATTAAAATTCTCAGAACAATTCTATAAAGTACTTGTTAGGTAAGGGACAGCTAAAAAGCAGGCTGTCTCTCCCCTTCCAATGTAGAGCGTTGGTGTTCTGAATTCCCGCTCTGCGTCGTCTATATAGAAAGTTCTAATTTTGGGGAAGAAAAAAAAAAACAGATCAGTTTACTCTACATTTTGTATTCTATAGGCCCAAATATATCAAAATTGACATTGTTGACGCCGGTCTTGATGAAGAGATAGGTTGGAGTCGCTTCTGATTTATGGATCAGGAATGTTGAACGAGCGGTGAACACCTCTTTGTGCGCCTCACCAACATCCTACTCCAGCCCCTGCTGGAGTAAGATTTGTGGCGTAGTTAACGCCAGCGCTCGTCATTAATTTGACGAATGGCAGTCGCAGTCGTCATGCCGCCCCCACTTCCGGCCCAGTTTAACCAATTTTGTTGGAGCTGGGAGAAATTGGTGTGACAATGTCAGAAGTTGCTAAATTTTGGCACAATTTTTCAAACTTTTTTTACGCAAGAATTCTGGCGTGACGGCTGTAATTAATTTTAAAGCTACATCCTGCAAAATAGGGTGAATATATCAGGGTGGACTAAGAAACAAACAGCAACTTTAAAGTGTGGCATTTCAAAATTTCAAAAAGGGAACTTGTAAGATCTAACAAAGCTCCCAAACCGCCACCATAACACTTTAATGGTTTCTTTCTGATTTTTAGTTCTGTCCTGAGAACCTTTATTTTTGCCAATACAACTTTTATCTCTCCAATCGCCATATGCAAATGTCTGAGATTGAGCCCAGCAGAGCATGAGCTCCCCCAGATTAGTCCGGCCTCCGGACCACTCCTCCCGAGAATGATTGATGTCCTTCCCTGCTGCTTCGGCGCCGATGCAAATTCTGCTTTGCTGTGAGATATTAATGAATGATCAGGATATGTTGGGTAGACTTATGCGAAGGTGAACCACTTTTTGGCAAGTGTAAACATTTATCATCCCAAGCGATGTCTTCTGCTTTTCTCATCTTCAAAATGATGTTGGAATTATGTATCTAGAGAAAATTAGGACCATGCATTATTTATAGATTCTGCAATTATAACACGAGGAGGCATAAACTTCTTACACTCCCAGCAAAATGATCCGGGAACTGGATGCACGCTGTGTCATCTAAGCAAGAGGAGGGATTGCTTTTCACGCCATTTAAGCACAAAATATCTTGATGTCTTTAAAAAGGTGTTCTCATCTTAGTGACCTGCCATTAGTTTATAAGATATGCTTTTAAATAGATGGCCTGGCGTCATCGTTGTGACCCGATGCACATGTGATGTAGCGCTTAATAGAAGAGTTGCAGATGCCGAGCGGTAGGAAGCGGTTCCCCCGCTCCCATCTGGAGACCAGACATTATTGATTTGGCCGCTGGAGTGGGTCTTGCATATAATTTTGCACCAACCCTAGCTCTAATACAAGCACCCCCCTCATTTCATTACCATTTATAATATTGGTGTCTTCTTATGTGACAGAGGGCGGCACCAGTTAATCAAAAGAACTGCGGATGCTGAGATAGAAAGAGGTTCTCCTGCTCCCATCCAGAGACCACAGATTACCCATTTGGCCGCTCTATCGGGTCATGCAAAAATATTTGCACCAACTCTACTCCCAATACAGGCACCACCCTCATTTCACTGCCATTTATAATGCTGGGGTATTCTTTTGTGGCAGAGTGCACCATCAGCACCAGCTAATCAAAAGAGTCGGGGATACCGAGAGATAGAAGGTGGTTCTCACACTTCCATCCAGTGACCACAGATTACCAATTTGGCTGCTGAGTCGGGTCATGTAAAACTATTTGAACCAACTCTACCCCCAATACAGGTACTCAACTCATTTCATTGCCATTTATAATACTGGCATCTTCTTATGTGGCAGAGTGCACCATCAGCACCAGCTAATCAGAAGAGTTGCAGATGCCGAGAGATAAGAGGTGGTTCTCACACTTCAATCCAGTGACCACAGATTACTGATTTGGTTGCTGGACAGGGTACTGGAAATCAATTCTCACCAACTCTACCCCCAATATAAGCACCCCCTCATATCACTGCCATTTATAATACTGGTGTCTTATTATATGGCAGGGGGGAACCACCAGCACCAGCTATACCCCCGATGAGGTTAATGAAATGTGGTCCAAGACACTAGATTCTGTGGATAAGTGGCCAAACAATATCTTTATCCAAGAGGCTTACACAAGATTACACCATCTTCTTTATCCACCCTGTGAGCCTTGAAGAGAAGGATAACCACATCCCAATATCTCTCCAAAATTATTATTAATTAGAGCAGTGAATTTACACTAATTGTTATTTCCAGGCTCCGGCCTATAAATAGAGAAGTTTACAGAAGACACAGGGGAACTTCGCGAGTTGCTAATTATCATCCACAGCCACGTGTAATTTTCAGAGCTTGAAAGTGTCTCCTATTTTTACACGTTAGCAGATGGTGCTTCTGTACAAGAGACTGCGTATCCATCTCCTCCCCTGCACAACACAGCATCTCTCCGAAATGTAAAGCTGCAAAATGTGCATAAAAAAACAAGAAGCCTTCAGCCACACTGTAAAAATGTTCACATTGCTATTTAGAGAACCAGTTGGACCTTCCTCCATAGGCTGTTCCGTCGCTTTTGTCTGGAAAAATAGAAAAATATTCAATGTGATAAATAAGGCAATGAGACTCCATTTGGATCCTTCGTATGATGGATCCAGAAGAGCAGTGTTCCCCAACTCCGGTCCTCAAGAGCCACCAACAGGTCATGTTTTCAGGATTTCCTTACTATTGCACAGGTGATGGAATTCTTGCCTGTCTGGGTGATGCAATTATCACCTGTGCAATACTATGGAAATCCTGAAACCATGATCTGTGGCTCTTGAGGACCGGAGTTGGGGAACACTGCAGTAGAGCATCATGGAAGCCACAAAACAATGGTCAGTATAGCTTAAAGGGGTTCTCCAAGAATGTAATACATTACTGAAATGGCAGCCAGTCCTAGTCACGTATCAAGATGGGTTGCAGTCTGAAGAAACACAGCTCCCACGACCTGTGTCTCAACTGACAGAGAAGCAGTATCATAAATACACATACCCGTGAGCTGCCGGAGAAGGACGTGACAGAAGAATAAATAAATCTGAGACTGTAGAGAAAAATCGTTTTTTGGTCATTGTGATGAACCCACACCTCGATATCAAGCTTGACGTCACTATTACATCAGACGGATCACATAATGCGGTCTCCCCACTTTCACAAGAGTGATGTTCCGCACCCCTTGGGGACACGTAAGGTCAGCTTGGTACCATTTTACACAGACACCCCCTGTCCACACAGGCCCAGGGAGGCACGGGGTCCACGCAGTCACTGAAGTGGTACCACACTCGCTCAAAACCCCGACCAGCTGAAAGGCCTCTTTCACTAGCCTCAGTGAAACAGAGCACTGCCAGCCCCATAGGACTGCCACCAGTTCTTCGTTAGATATAAGCCCGGTCCATTAACGAGATTATATCGGGCCAGAAACCAGCCCTGTTAGCATGGAAAGTTAAACCGAGAAACAGATTTGTGGATTCGTGGAGCGAGATAATAGAGCAGCCCAAGGTTAAATTATATATTTAATCGCCTTAAGGGCACACTAGACAATACACTATATACACAATGGTTATACGTATGCAATGGTCAGATATGCAAATAAAATAATGGTAGGCCAAAAGATATAAACAGATGTATCATGTCAATTACCAAGTTGATGTACGACGATGGGTGCACTGGGCCACAGGGGCATGGGCTGTCAGCTGGTCCTAGAGCCTTCACAACATGTTACTCGACGCGGTCCCCACTTTCTAAGGCTGGGTTCACATTAGCGTTTGAGTCGGCAGCGTGGTGCTGCGGACTTCTTTCCTTAAGCTCCGCCTACTCCTGCATGCGTCCTGCGTACCTATCTTTAACACTTGGTTCGCAGGGACATGCATTGTATGCGGATGCGTCCACGTGCGTCGCTTTGACGTGCTCACCGAATGCAACATGTTGCATTTTCTTGCGTTCGACGGGCACGTCAAAATGACGCATGCGGATGCATCCGCATACAACGCATGTCCCTGCGTACCCAGTGTTAAAGATAGGTACACAGGACGCATGCAGACGTAGGCGGAGCTTAAGGAAAGAAGTCAGCAGCACCACGCTGCGGACTCAAATGCTAATGTGAACTTAGCCTAAGTGAACTGCAAGCATAACAGGGAGAGCACATGGCATGACTAGCTTTTATCCCCTTTGGGTCACTCCCCTCCTGCCCTCTGGGCTGAACTTAAATTCCCTCCCCTTGCCTCTAGCAGCTAAAACCTCCAAAACCTAAGAGGAGTCATAACTCTTAAATGGACGGTCCTAGAGAGGCAGTTTTAGTGCCATTGGATCCAGACGGGCGCCTGCTACACGTTGAGGCTAAACACATCTTTGCTATCTGGTTCCTAATAACCATTCTACGTATCACCTCACCCTGTGGTGCTAGAACGGATCGAGACCTGGTCAGGTCCAGAGATCTCAAAAATCTAACCAGTATGTGACCAGGACATATGATAAGTACATATTCTCCTTATGAAATCATAGCTGTTGAAACAAAGAAGTTAGATTGCATGGTACCCACATGGCAAGCAAGTGTTTCGTTCTGAGCTTAGCTGGCTCAATGTGCCAGATCTGTCACTTACAGCCTTTTGAAGTTGATCCCCCTGCTGAGCTAGGTGTTTTCATAAAGCTGCATGCTGAAGGAGGTTTTATAATTCCATGCCTCATATGATACAAATGATTGGCATGAAATTATATCTCCAATATTCTTCACACTCAGCCACCTGAAAAGATATATTTCTTCTCCTCTTCTCCAGCAGTTCCAGTATGGGAGCGTACAATACAGCTTCTCAGTCAGTTGAGACACAGTTCTCAGGAGCGATGTTTCGTCACACTGTACCCCATCCAAGACATGTGACCAGAACAGGCTGCCACTTGTATTACATTTTTTTAGCTGTGGTACGTTTTTTTAAAACCTCAGCATGCCAATTCTTTTAGACTTTTTACATATTCAACTGTAGAATAAAAACAAAATGCTAAAAAAGTGGTTTTCCTGCCAACACTCTGCAAAAAAGCACTGTGTGATCATACCATTAGGGTGTGTTCACACTGTGTTTTTTATTTTCAGGCGTTTTTGCAGCAGAAATTCTTCAAAAATCATGAGTTCAAAAACCAAAAATTTTGATTGGAGAGTTAAGTTTCTGCTCCAAAACCCCTTGTAAATAACTCTGTGATAAGTTAGTGGGCACACACCCATAGAGTACATGCACAAACATTTTTTTAAGCTTTAATTTGTAACACATCTAAAAACATCTTAAAAATTGCTTTAAAATCTTTTGAAAGACACTTCCTATTCATTGATATTGTAAAACCGTTTTGCTGTTCATTGGTTCAATATTTTGAGTCTTTTTCCACTTTGGGTTTTGGATAATGCCAGTTGGGTAAAAAGAAAGTACATGTCACGTCTCTGAAGAGGCTCCTGACAGAATCCGCTGTAAACTTGGCACTGTCCAATAAAAAGGCTTTAAAATGTTACGAAAACTCTTCAAAACTGCTCCAGGAGACTAAAAAAAACCTCAAAGCTAGGTGCACGCAGAGACTTTTTGCTGAGATTTCAGAGCAGAAACTTGGAGAAAACTCGAAGTTTTTGTGTAGATTTGGAGGAGAACTTCAAGAGTTTCCTCTCAGTTTCTGGTCCAAAAAGTCCTAGAAAAACTCTGCACACATACCCTAAAGAAGGAGCATTTCCTAAATGGGTTTCCTCTTGAAAATGCATTGTTTTTTAAAAACTCAAAAATCTCTGTGTGCAGATTCCCAGAAAGGAGTTAGTTTGGCAAGATTTTGGCTCTTGAACTCTACCAGATATAGGACAGACAAGTCCCAGCAGAAAGATTACTGCCCTGTCACCTCCAACCCCACCAATTTTCGCCAACAGACCCCAGCATACAAGGACAGGACTAACCTGCACTGTTGCCCTCTCTCACCTCTTTCCGTGTATGTAACTATCGCATATCGTGCACTGACCATTTCCTACTACCGGTACTTACTTTGGGAACCTTTCCCTACATTTTGAATAGTGAGCCTGTATAGCGCTTATAGGAAATGGAGCTACTCCACCTCTCTGGTACATACGCACTTTTTTCTGAAAGTCTGATTGCGAGATTGGAAAATGCTTTTTTTGTTGTTTTTTTTCAGTGAAAGACGTTATAAAACAGTGAATTATAATAAATTTCAATTTACAGCACAACTGAAGCCTGACGGGATCTGAGCAATCACCAATTTGTCAATGGTACCTTACGGCCTACATTCCCGTAATAAAAGAGCTTGTGTCAGCTAAATTCTAACCTTGACATAAAAATCTGCTGGTAGCCTCGTCTACGTCCTTCGCGTAATTGAGATTGCTAACTCTATCCGGTGAATTTGTCACAGTCACAGACAAAATTTAGAGGTACAATTTTGGGATGCCCAAATTAGCCAACATTGACAGAAACGTCTGAAACTGTTTCCTACATCTTTTTTTTTCCATGCCCATCATTGAGCGTAAAACTTATCTCTTGACACCTCAGAAGCTGTTTCTTTCTTGCACAGAAAAGATTGAAAAGATTCTTGATTCTTGAAAAGATTCACTAAGGTACATGAGTGGTCCATGTTGGCCAAGCATGGGAGAATCGATGGAAGGACTCCAGTCCATCGGCCAGGTCAATAATCTATGACGGCTGGTGATGGAACCATGCAAATGTCCTTACACCCCCTAATATTCCCGGCTCTTCTCTCTATTAGCGGGGCGACATCGTGTGTGGGTCACGCCACAATGATGACCACCTCTGGCTAACCAAAATAAAAGCCAGAAATGCCAAGAGGTAAGGAGATCAACAGGGCTTCTGTCCAGAGGTCACAGATTACAGACATGGCCGATGTACCAAAGTCTTGTGAATAGAATCTGCCATCTCTAATGGTGGCAATATTAGAACCACCAGCTGTAAAATACATACATTTTTAGGGGTTAGTTCTACTGGATGGATCATATATGGTGATCTCAGTTTGGTCCATGCTTGGGCTGCAAAAAAATCTTCAGAATCTTCCACTTGGAACCTGTTCATTTTATTGAGCTCTTTTGTGCAACTTTTTTCAGGCGAATTGGGGGTGAGATGAAAAATGCTTTGTTTGCAGATAGCCAGTGTCTGTGCCGAAAATGCCGAGAAATGACTGATAGATGAATGATGTCCCCAAGTGGCCTTGAACATGTTTTATTATTAAAGCAATGCAGGAGCACAAACTCAGTTCAGAAAATGATGAATATAATACATATATATTCACTGCAATGTCCGTCACTGCTTTCTCAAAGCCCTTTATTCCTGATGGATCCATGCATGCCATGAATAAATCTATCCACATCAGCCGAGGCTTTTCTATCTCTATCAGCTCTAACAAATGAATTTTCTGCAATTCTGGACAAGACATGGTATGTGCACACGTCTTAATCAGGAATGTTCCAGGCGGAAAAAGCAAGGAAAAAAAATGCTAAAAAGGAATGAACATAATGCACAGCATTGTAAAAAGCAAGTTTTTGCTATGTGATCTGGGAAAAGCATTATATAGGGCAAGCGACTGATTCTAGCGATGTATCACTCACTGAACTGCTTGATGTAGTTTTGAATCCTTGATGTAACAGAGCAAAGGCTTCTGAGCTGTGTATAACCCCGCCCACACCAGTGATTGGAAGCTTTCTGTGTACACTGTGACTCTGCCAATCAGTGGTGGGGGCGGGGTTACACAAATTAGCCTGACTGGACTGCATGTGAGACCTAGTCCAGCAGTGATAATTTCCTGCTGATTGTATTGAAACTACAGCACACAGCCTAATAAGTGACACAACCCTGGAATCAGGATTTGTGGCTCTATATTAAGCTGCTCTCAAATTAAATAGCAAAAAATTACTGACAAATTCCCTTTAAGGCAATGACTGACAGGCTGCAGTGAAAACACATGTACGGTGCAGAGAAGGTGTGAACAGTCTTGTCATGAATACACTGGACTCATAAACTGAGTCCGGTGTATTCTTTCAGCACTCACTGTAGCCAAATGGCTTCTTTTTTTGTGCTATTTTGTCAACATAGGCAATGTTCACACTGAGGGTTTTTGGGGGGATCCACTCCATAATCCTTTAAAAAAAAATGCCTCTTAATTTCTCGAGAGTTCATTTTGCTGCTAATATGAAGAGTTTTTGAGCATTTTGATTTCCCGAAAAGATTTTCAAAAAAAATCCTGATATAATCAGCTGCAAACCTAGGCACGGTCAAATAAAAGACTGCAAAAAAAACCAACACATCTGGAAAAAAACTTGTTCAAGATGCTTTACAAAAAGAATAACTCTTCCAAAAGATTTACAAAAAAAGATCAGATTCTGAAGCATTTTTTTCTTTGAAAAACTTGTCATTTCTGACTGTCTTGAAAACCCCCCAAACCTCAGTGTGAACATTTCCTAATAGGCTGCCCTTACATAAGACGGCATATTAAAGAGAATTTATCAGCTACCCCATTGGATAGTAGTATAATGTAGTGGCAAGGACCTTGATTCAAGTGATCTATCACTTCTTACATTTGCTAAAATCCCTGTTTTATCTGCTCTAGATCTACCAGTTCCCTGAATGCTGAGCTCTGTATAACCCCGCCCACATCACTGATTGGCAGCTTTCTATGTACACTGTGAATAGGCAGAAAATAGCCAATCAGATGTGGGGGCGGAGATATACAGTACTCATAAATATAGAGAATTACATGGCAGCAGATTTACTAGTCCTCTCGTGATAATCTCCTAAAACGGTGATTTAATCAAAACTATAGAAAGCAGCCTAGTAAATTATACATCACTGGAATCAATGTCTCTAGATTATGCTGCTCTCAGATTAGGTGGTGACAGATTCCCTTTAAAAAATGAGTCCCGATACTTCTACAACAATTTGATAAATGATTAATAAATTTACGTAACATGTACCACCTGGTGTCGAATGCTACACAGCATATGCTACGCAGCTTTGTCAAAAATGGAGATGAGAAATGTGTGGCACAAAAAACAAGCCCAATTGTATTTTTTTTTTCTGCCAAAGCCGAAAGATGACTAATTGATCCAATTACATAAGTCCCTGGGAGTTTTCTGAACGCACACTCATTATTTTAGCTATCCAAAAGCGGCAATACATTCCAGGGAAAAGAACCTTGCAATGGAACAGTCCCACTCATCGGGGAAAGAGATTTTTTAATAAATTGCAATTTAGACAATAGATGCTTTTGTAAATAGCTAGTAATGAAGACTATGCATACAGAATCCGGCGCGGTCGTTCTATAGGCGGCTGACTGTAATCAGATTCCACCTATTCCCTGGGTATTACTAAAAACCAAAATATGCAGGACTTTATTACTTCTCCTTCTTTAAATTCTGATCACAAGGCAACTGCAGTGCTAACAAGCCTTAATGAGACTGCGGTTCTTGTTTATTAGGCTCCTGAAACTACTTAGAATTGATTGTTGGGGAAAAAAAAACCCACACACCTAAAATGTGTCTTCTGGACAATATTGATGTGGTGCAGACATACCAGTACAACTCAGGTGACAGCAGGTTGGGTGCCGTTTTTAATTCACACAGACATGAGAGATTCCTGCTCTCCTGTATCTTCATAGGACATGATCAGAACTGAACAGTGTAGCTGTGAATCCAGCTCTGGAGTGAGATAGAACGTTTACTGGATAGCAGGAAAATGTTCTCCCTTTCTCCCTCACTCAGCTCATCTCTCTTCTTTCCCCAACCCCATCCACAGACTTCAATAGGTAGCTCTAATATGATCCTTCGGTGCTGCTGATACATCATCTTGTTTTGAGCACAATGGATTTTAGTAGTTAAAAGGGTTCTCCGGGCTTGGAGATTAAGTCTGCTGTCATGCTATGTGACTGCAGACTTATAATTATTCACAATGCACAATGTGAGCGCTGTTAGGATTCTCCAGTGCTGGGAGCGGGTGGGTGCGATTTTCATACATGCGATCACATGCCGACTAAACGTGCGTAGCCTTGATCAATACAAGTGAATTTAGCACAGCCAGACATGTCGAGTCATCAGAATGTGGCCGGCAGTATGCAAATCTCATACTGATGTCACGTGAGCCGTAGAGTGCCACATTGCCAATAGTTTTTTAACATGTTTCGACTAAAAAAAAAACTGACCATACTGCATGCTACTGCTCATGTGATCCAAGCCTAAGAGTATGTCCGCTTTGAGGATGGGTGCTGCAGATACCTTCCTTTGCATTAACCTTATCAGACCATGTAATCGAAAATTTCTGACTGCTCACATGGAAAATCGCCCATGTACACTGGCTATGATGGGTCTGTGTCCTGTCCATGGCACATAAAGACAGCACATGGGCCGAATATACCCTCATCTCAATGATGGAATCACACAATTTTTGCCCAAAGCTAAGAAAGGTCTCACCCTGATGTTGCGAACGGCGGCACTTCATAACTTCACCACATTATAACAAAGCTATCAATTAAACCAAGTAAATCTCATAATTTACAGTCTTCAGTGCAGATGTACTTCTTCCCGGGCCTAGTAAACAGCAGGGATGTGTTGTTTGCTCAGACTGCACCTGTCAGTAAGCTAAACACAAAACCTCAGCAAAACAATCACCAAAAATAAACTCTGCATTATCCCCTTCTAAATGTAGAGGTCGCCTAAAAGTGGAAAAGACGTTGAGCATAGTCAGGCAGAGAGGATGGATGGCGCTGGGCCAGGAAACAACTCTTTGAGTACCATATATACTAATGTCCATTGTCAGGTTTACCAATGTAAAAGACACTTTTTCTCTCAGGTGTGGATTTTAGGAGGTACCAAGCAGGGCTGTGGAGTCGGTAAGCCAAACTTCCACAAGCCAAACTTCCGACTCCACGACTCTGACTCAACAGCCCTGATACCAAGTGCATCGGATTTCTGCACTTTCTACTCTACACAGTAGTGTGCTCCATATTACCAAACAGCTGGGCACCAAAGGTGTTTTCAATATTCTTTTCCCCCAAAGGAACACCAGGAACAACATCTCAGCAGAAGACCAGCCATTTGCCCAGACCGGATATCCTGTGAAAGATTTTTGGTTCCACCAAACATATACCATCTATGTGAAACCTGAAAACCAGGTAATGTATATACAGAACTTAAAGGGGTATTATCAAGTTTGAAAGTTATTCCCTCTCCCTGGGATAAGGCACAACTTCCTGGCCTGACCTGTGGGACCCCCACCGACCAAGCGCACTGAAGAACCCCTTGTGAATGCAGTGCCGCTTCATTCATTCTTGAGCGTGATACAGAACAACTGAGCGCAGCGCTCGGCAATTACCAACAATTACTTTAAGAATGAATGGAACGGCAGTGTGTGTGATCGACTTCCTTTCCATTCACACCGGAGTCTTCAGAGCCACAATTCTCGAGATCAGTGACAGTCCCATCAGTCGGATAACTTTCTAACTTAGAACACCCCTTTTTGCCAACAGCTATGTACCCAGACTTCCCCATAAGCTGGAAAAATTGGCTCGGCCAAGAACTCCTGTGTTATCTATGAGGGAGAAAAAAAAGGATAGTCTTTTGGAATTGCAACATGTTGATCCTTGATCCCAACTCAGCATATTGTAATTCTAGTATGCCAAGTTGGAAGACCCCAATAAAGTAGACTGTCGGCTTATCCCAACAATTGGCAGGTTCAACCTACTAATGTGTATGGGGGCTTTTACAATCGGCAGGTTGCCCCACCACTTCAGTATTACCAAGAAGCTGCGGCAAAGCTCACTTATTACCAAGAAGCTGCAACAAAACTCCCTTATTACCAAGAAGCTGCAACAAAACTCCCTTATTACCAAGAAGCTGCAACAAAACTCCCTTATTATCAAGAAGCTGCAGGGAAACTCCCTTATTACCAAGATGCTGCGGCAAAACTCCCTTATTACCAAGATGCTGCAACAAAACTCCCTTATTACCAAGATGCTGCAGCAAAACTCCCTTATTACCAAGAAGCTGCTGCGAAACTCCCTTATTACCAAGAAGCTGCAACAAAACTCCCTTATTTCCAAGATGCTGCAACAAAACTCCCTTATCACCAAGAATCTGCAGCGAAACTCCCTTATTACCAAGAAGCTGCAACAAAACTCCCTTATTACCAAGAAGCTGCAACAAAACTCCTTTATTACCAAGAAGGTGCAACAAAACTACCTTATTACCAAGAAGCTGCGGTGAAACTCCCTTATTACCAAGAAGCTGCAACAAAACTCCCTTATTACCAAGAATCTGCAGCGAAACTCCCTTATTACCAAGAAGCTGCAACAAAACTCCTTTATTACCAAGAAGGTGCAACAAAACTACCTTATTACCAAGAAGCTGCGGTGAAACTCCCTTATTACCAAGAAGCTGCAACAAAACTCCCTTATTACCAAGAAGCTGCAACAAAACTCTCTTATTACCAAGAAGCTGCAGCAAAACTCCCTTATCACCAAGAAGCTGCTGCGAAACTCCCTTATTACCAAGAAGCTGCAGCGAAACTCCCTTATTACCAAGAAGCTGCAACAAAACTCCCTTATTACCAAGAAGCTGCAGCGAAACTCCCTTATTACCAAGAAGCTGCAGCGAAACTCCCTTATTACCAAGAAGCTGCAACAAAACTCCCTTATTACCAAGAAGCTGCGGCAAAACTCCCTTATCACCAAGAAGCTGCTGCGAAACTCCCTTATCACCAAGAATCTGCAGCGAAACTCCCTTATTACCAAGAAGCTGCAACAAAACTCCTTTATTACCAAGAAGGTGCAACAAAACTACCTTATTACCAAGAAGCTGCGGTGAAACTCCCTTATTACCAAGAAGCTGCGGCAAAACTCCCTTATCACTAAAAAGCTGCAGCAAAACTCCCTTATTACCAAGATGCTGCGGCAAAACTCCCTTATTACCAAGAAGCTGCGGCAAAACTCCCTTATCACTAAAAAGCTGCAGCAAAACTCCCTTATTACCAAGATGCTGCGGCAAAACTCCCTTATCACCAAGAAGCTGCTGCGAAACTCCCTTATTACCAAGAAGCTGCAGCGAAACTCCCTTATCACCAAGAAGCTGCTGCGAAACTCCCTTATTACCAAGAAGCTGCAGCGAAACTCCCTTATCACCAAGTTGCTGTGGTAAAACTCCCTTATCACGAAGAAGTTACCGCGAAACTCCCTTATTACCAAGAAGCTGCAGCGAAACTCCCTCATTACCAAGATGCTGCGGTAAAACTCCCTTATCACGAAGAAGTTACCGCAAAACTCCCTTATTACCAAGAAGCTGCAGCGAAACTCCCTCATTACCAAGATGCTGCGGCAAAACTCCCTTATTACCAAGAAGCTGCAGCGAAACTCCCTTATTACCTAGAAGTTACAGCGAAACTCCCTTTTTACCAAGATGCTGCGGCGAAACTCCATTATTACCAAGAAGCTGCTGCAAAACTCCCTTATCACCAAGAAGCTGCTGCGAAACTCCCTTGTTACCACGAAGCTGCAGCGAAACTCCCTTATTACCAAGACGCTGCTGCGAAACTCCCTCATTACCAAGAAGCTGCAGCGAAACTCCCTTATTACCAAGAAGCTGCAACAAAACTCCCTTATTACCAAGAAGCTGCAACAAAACTCCCTTATTACCAAGAAGCTGCGGCAAAACTCCCTTATCACCAAGAAGCTGCTGCGAAACCTTGTTACCACGAAGCTGCATCGAAACTCCCTTATCACCAAGAAGCTGCAGCGAAACTCCCTTATTACCAAGAAGCTGCAACAAAACTCCTTTATTACCAAGAAGGTGCAACAAAACTACCTTATTACCAAGAAGCTGCGGTGAAACTCCCTTATTACCAAGAAGCTGCGGCAAAACTCCCTTATCACTAAGAAGCTGCAGCAAAACTCCCTTATCACCAAGAAGCTGCTGCGAAACTCCCTTATTACCAAGAAGCTGCAGCAAAACTCCCTTATTACCAAGAAGCTGCGGCAAAACTCCCTTATCACCAAGAAGCTGCTGCGAAACTCCCTTATTACCAAGAAGCTGCAGCGAAACTCCCTTATCACCAAGTTGCTGCGGTAAAACTCCCTTATCACGAAGAAGTTACAGCGAAACTCCCTTATTACCAAGAAGCTGCTGCGAAACTCCCTCATTACCAAGATGCTGCGGTAAAACTCCCTTATCACGAAGAAGTTACAGCGAAACTCCCTTATTACCAAGAAGCTGCAGCGAAACTCCCTCATTACCAAGATGCTGCGGTAAAACTCCCTTATCACGAAGAAGTTACCGCAAAACTCCCTTATTACCAAGAAGCTGCAGCGAAACTCCCTCATTACCAAGATGCTGCAGCAAAACTCCCTTATTACCAAGAAGCTGCAGCGAAACTCCCTTATTACCTAGAAGTTACAGCGAAACTCCCTTTTTACCAAGATGCTGCGGCAAAACTCCATTATTACCAAGAAGCTACTGCGAAACTCCCTTATTACCAAGAAGCTGCAGCGAAACTCCCTTATCACCAAGATGCTGCGGTAAAACTCCCTTATCACGAAGACGTTACAGCGAAACTCCCTTATTACCAAGATGCTGCGGCAAAACTCCCTTAGGGTATGTTTCCACGTTCAGGAAACTGTTGTGAATTTGCTTTTTGCTCCCTCTAGTGGTTACTAGTTTTTTGACTCTGGTTTTTCTGTCATTCCTTTTATCCGCACCTGGGTCGTTAGTTAGGGGTGTTGCTATATAAGCTCCCTGGACCTTCAGTTCAATGCCTGGCAACGTAGTTATCAGAGCTAGTCTGCTGTGCTCTTGTCTACTGATCCTGGTTCCAGTTATATCAGCTAAGTCTGCCTTTTGCTTTTTGCTATTTGTTTTGGTTTTGTATTTTTGTCCAGCTTGTTCCAAATCTATATCCTGACCTTTGCTGGAAGCTCTAGGGAGCTGGTGTTCTCCCCCCGGACCGTTAGACGGTTCGGGGGTTCTTGAATTTCCAGTGTGGATTTTGATAGGGTTTTTGTTGACCATATAGTTACCTTTCTTTATTCTGCTATCAGTAAGCGGGCCTCTCTGTGCTAAACCTGGTTCATTTCTGTGTTTGTCATTTCCTCTTACCTCACCGTCATTATTTGTGGGGGGCTTCTATCCAGCTTTGGGGTCCCCTTCTCTGGAGGCAAGAAAGGTCTTTGTTTTCCTCTACTAGGGGTAGCTAGATTCTCCGGCTGGCGCGTGTCATCTAGAATCAACGTAGGAATGATCCCCGGCTACTTCTAGTGTTGGCGTTAGGAGTAGATATATGGTCAAACCAGTTACCACTGCCCTATGAGCTGGATTTTTGTATTCTGCAGACTTCCACGTTCCTCTGAGACCCTCGCCATTGGGGTCATAACAGTTTGCCAGGCCAGTATTAAATGTTTAATGCATTGCAGAAGAGGGATTATAAGAAAGAAGATTCTGAGTTTTTTTTTTTCTTCTTCCCCTTTACCTCAGAGTGGCTATGCTTGCTGCAGACATGAATGTCCAGACCTTGATTACAAGTGTGGACCAGCTGGCTACTCGTGTGCAGGGCATACAAGACTATGTTATCAGAAATCCTAGGTCAGAACCTAAAATACCGATTCCTGAACTGTTTTCCGGAGACAGGTTTAAGTTTAGGAATTTCGTGAATAATTGTAAATTGTTTTTGTCCCTGAGACCCTGTTCATCTGGAGATTCTGCTCAGCAAGTAAAAATTGTTATTTCGTTCTTACGGGGCGACCCTCAGGATTGGGCTTTTTCGCTGGCGCCAGGAGATCCGGCATTGGCTGATCTTGATGCGTTTTTTCTGGCGCTCGGTTTACTTTATGAGGAACCCAATCTTGAGATTCAGGCAGAAAAGGCCTTGCTGGCTATGTCTCAGGGGCAGGACGAGGCTGAAGTGTATTGCCAAAAATTTCGGAAATGGTCCGTGCTGACACATTGGAACGAGTGTGCACTGGCCGCTAATTTTAGAAATGGCCTTTCTGAAGCCATTAAGAATGTTATGGTGGGTTTTCCCATTCCCACAGGTCTGAATGATACTATGGCACTGGCTATTCAAATTGACCGGCGGTTGCGGGAGCGCAAAACCGCAAATTCCCTCATGGTGTTGTCTGAACAGACACCTAATTCGGTGCAATGTGATAGAAAAACCGCAAATTCCCTCATGGTGTTGTCTGAACAGACACCTGATTTAATGCAATGTGATAGAATCCTGACTAGAAATGAGCGGAAAATTCATAGACGCCGGAATGGCTTGTGCTACTACTGTGGTGATTCTACACATGTTATCTCAGCATGCTCTAAACGTATAGCTAAGGTTGTTAGTCCTGTCACCGTTGGTAATTTGCAACCTAAATTTATTCTGTCTGTAACTTTGATTTGCTCACTGTCATCTTATCCTGTCATGGCGTTTGTAGATTCAGGTGCTGCCCTGAGTCTCATGGATCTCTCATTTGCTAAGCGCTGCGGTTTTACTCTTGAACCATTAGAAAATCCTATTCCTCTTAGGGGTATTGATGCTACACCATTGGCAGCAAATAAACCGCAGTATTGGACACAGGTTACCATGTGCATGACTCCTGAACACCGCGAGGTGATACGTTTCCTGGTTTTACATAAAATGCATGATTTGGTCGTTTTAGGGCTGCCATGGTTACAGACCCATAATCCAGTCCTGGACTGGAAGGCTATGTCAGTCTCAAGTTGGGGCTGTCGTGGTATTCATGGGGATTCCCTGCCTGTGTCTATTGCTTCTTCTACGCCTTCGGAAGTTCCGGAGTATTTGTCTGATTATCAGGATGTCTTCAGTGAGTCTGAGTCCAGTGCACTGCCTCCTCATAGGGACTGTGACTGTGCTATAGATTTGATCCCAGGCAGTAAATTTCCTAAGGGAAGACTGTTTAATCTGTCGGTACCTGAACATACCGCTATGCGTTCATATATCAAGGAGTCTCTGGAAAAAGGACATATTCGTCCGTCTTCTTCCCCTCTTGGTGCGGGATTCTTTTTTGTGGCAAAAAAGGACGGATCTTTGAGACCTTGTATTGATTATCGGCTTTTAAATAAGATCACTGTCAAATTTCAGTATCCTTTACCGCTGTTGTCTGACTTGTTTGCCCGGATTAAGGGTGCCAAGTGGTTCACCAAGATAGACCTTCGTGGTGCGTACAACCTTGTGCGCATTAAGCAAGGTGATGAATGGAAAACCGCATTCAATACGCCCGAAGGTCATTTTGAGTACTTGGTGATGCCTTTTGGGCTCTCCAATGCGCCTTCAGTTTTTCAGTCCTTTATGCATGACATTTTCCGGAAGTATCTGGATAAATTTTTGATTGTTTATCTGGATGATATTTTGGTTTTTTCTGATAATTGGGATTCGCATGTGGAGCAGGTCAGGTTGGTCTTTAAAATTTTGCGTGAAAATTCTTTGTTTGTCAAGGGCTCAAAGTGTCTCTTTGGTGTACAGAAGGTTCCCTTTTTGGGGTTCATTTTTTCCCCTTCTGCTGTGGAGATGGACCCAGTCAAGGTCCGAGCTATTCTTGATTGGACTCAGCCCTCGTCAGTTAAGAGTCTTCAGAAGTTCTTGGGCTTCGCTAACTTCTACCGTCGTTTTATCGCTAATTTTTCTAGCATTGTGAAACCTTTGACGGATATGACCAAGAAGGGCTCCGATGTAGCTAACTGGGCTCCTGCTGCCGTGGAGGCTTTCCAGGAGTTGAAACGCCGGTTTACTTCGGCGCCTGTTTTGTGCCAGCCTGACGTCTCACTTCCCTTTCAGGTTGAGGTGGATGCTTCGGAGATTGGGGCAGGGGCCGTTTTGTCGCAGAGAGGCCCTGGTTGCTCTGTTATGAAACCTTGTGCCTTTTTCTCTAGGAAGTTTTCGCCTGCCGAGCGAAATTATGATGTGGGCAATCGGGAGTTGTTGGCCATGAAATGGGCATTTGAGGAGTGGCGTCATTGGCTCGAGGGTGCTAAGCATCGTGTGGTGGTCTTGACTGATCACAAAAATCTGATGTATCTCGAGTCTGCTAAACGCCTTAATCCGAGACAGGCCCGCTGGTCATTGTTTTTCTCCCGCTTTGATTTTGTTGTCTCGTATTTACCAGGTTCAAAGAATGTGAAGGCCGATGCTCTTTCTAGGAGCTTTGTGCCTGATGCTCCTGGAGTCGCTGATCCTGTTGGTATTCTTAAAGATGGAGTTATCTTGTCAGCTATTTCTCCGGATCTGCGACGTGTGTTGCAGAGATTTCAGGCTGATAGGCCTGAGTCTTGTCCACCTGACAGACTGTTTGTCCCGGATAAGTGGACCAGCAGAGTCATTTCCGAGGTTCATTCCTCGGTGTTGGCAGGTCACCCGGGAATTTTTGGCACCAGAGATCTGGTGGCCAGGTCCTTTTGGTGGCCTTCCTTGTCAAGGGATGTGCGGTCATTTGTGCAGTCCTGTGGGACTTGTGCTCGAGCTAAGCCTTGCTGTTCTCGTGCCAGCGGTTTGCTCTTGCCTTTGCCTGTCCCGAAGAGACCTTGGACACATATCTCCATGGATTTCATTTCTGATCTTCCGCTATCTCAGGGCATGTCCGTTATCTGGGTGATATGTGATCGTTTCTCCAAGATGGTCCATTTGGTTCCTTTGCCTAAGCTGCCTTCATCTTCCGATCTGGTTCCTGTGTTTTTCCAGAACGTGGTTCGTTTGCACGGCATCCCTGAGAATATTGTGTCAGACAGAGGATCCCAGTTCGTTTCCAGGTTCTGGCGATCCTTTTGTAGTAGGATGGGCATTGATTTGTCGTTTTCGTCTGCTTTCCATCCTCAGACTAATGGACAGACGGAGCGAACCAATCAGACTTTGGAGGCTTATTTGAGGTGTTTTGTCTCTGCTGATCAGGACGATTGGGTGACATTCTTGCCGTTGGCTGAGTTTGCCCTTAATAATCGGGCTAGTTCCGCCACCTTGGTTTCGCCTTTTTTCTGCAACTCTGGTTTCCATCCTCGCTTTTCTTCGGGTCATGTGGAGCCTTCTGACTGTCCTGGGGTGGATTCTGTGGTGGATAGGTTGCAGCAGATCTGGAATCATGTGGTGGACAACTTGAAGTTGTCACAGGAGAAGGCTCAGCGCTTTGCCAACCGCCGCCGCGGTGTGGGTCCCCGACTACGCGTTGGGGATTTGGTGTGGCTTTCTTCCCGCTTTGTTCCTATGAAGGTCTCCTCTCCCAAATTTAAACCTCGTTTTATTGGGCCTTACAAGATATTGGAAATCCTTAATCCTGTATCTTTTCGTCTGGATCTTCCTGTGTCGTTTGCTATTCACAATGTATTTCATAGGTCCTTGTTGCGGCGGTACATTGTGCCTGTAGTTCCTTCTGCTGAGCCTCCTGCTCCGGTGTTGGTGGAGGGCGAGTTGGAGTACGTGGTGGAGAAGATCTTGGATTCTCGCCTCTCCAGGCGGAGGCTTCAGTACCTGGTCAAGAGGAAGGGCTATGGTCAGGAGGATAATTCCTGGGTGGTCGCCTCTGATGTTCATGCGGCCGATTTGGTTCGTGCCTTTCATGCCGCTCATCCTGATCGCCCTGGTGGTCGTGGTGAGGGTTCGGTGACCCCTCACTAAGGGGGGGGTACTGTTGTGAATTTGCTTTTTGCTCCCTCTAGTGGTTACTAGTTTTTTGACTCTGGTTTTTCTGTCATTCCTTTTATCCGCACCTGGGTCGTTAGTTAGGGGTGTTGCTATATAAGCTCCCTGGACCTTCAGTTCAATGCCTGGCAACGTAGTTATCAGAGCTAGTCTGCTGTGCTCTTGTCTACTGATCCTGGTTCCAGTTATATCAGCTAAGTCTGCCTTTTGCTTTTTGCTATTTGTTTTGGTTTTGTATTTTTGTCCAGCTTGTTCCAAATCTATATCCTGACCTTTGCTGGAAGCTCTAGGGAGCTGGTGTTCTCCCCCCGGACCGTTAGACGGTTCGGGGGTTCTTGAATTTCCAGTGTGGATTTTGATAGGGTTTTTGTTGACCATATAGTTACCTTTCTTTATTCTGCTATCAGTAAGCGGGCCTCTCTGTGCTAAACCTGGTTCATTTCTGTGTTTGTCATTTCCTCTTACCTCACCGTCATTATTTGTGGGGGGCTTCTATCCAGCTTTGGGGTCCCCTTCTCTGGAGGCAAGAAAGGTCTTTGTTTTCCTCTACTAGGGGTAGCTAGATTCTCCGGCTGGCGCGTGTCATCTAGAATCAACGTAGGAATGATCCCCGGCTACTTCTAGTGTTGGCGTTAGGAGTAGATATATGGTCAAACCAGTTACCACTGCCCTATGAGCTGGATTTTTGTATTCTGCAGACTTCCACGTTCCTCTGAGACCCTCGCCATTGGGGTCATAACAGGAAACGCTGCGTTTTTGACGCTGCGTTTTTCCGCAGCGTCAAAAACGCAGCGTCCAGATGTTACAGCATAGTGGAGGGGATTTAATTAAATCCTGACTCCACTATGCATTAAAAAACGCATGCGTTTTTGCCGCGAAAACGCACATGCGGTGCTTTTTTCAAAACGCAGCATGTTGCTACTATGAGCAAAACACGCAGGCACACCGCAGGTGACCTGCCAGTGACATCAGGTGCAGTTTTGGTCAGGATTTTACCTGCATAAAATCCTGACCAAAGCCTGAAGCAAAACTGAACGTGAACACATACCCTTATTACCAAGAAGCTGCAGCGAAACTCCCTTATTACCAAGAAGTTACAGCGAAACTCCCTTTTTACCAAGATGCTGTGGCGAAACTCCATTATTACCAAGAAGCTGCTGCGAAACTCCCTTATTACTATTATACATCTCTTGTGTTTTAAATGACTTTTTACAGGCTCTTTGCTCCCTGTACATTTAACTTTAATGTGATCCAGAAAAAGACAGATAAACCAGTTTTTATAAACTCTCTCATTGAATCATCAGAATCAACTCACTTACAGATTCTTCGTTCACCCCTTCTGCAGCCAGTACCAGACAGTGCAACATTTCTAATAAAACCCAATTGCAAAAATTATTTTTAGCCAAAAACATGCATTTAAAAAAAAAAATAGTTCACAAGGGTGAGCAACCCCTTAAAAGGCCTGAAGGGAACAAATCTCAGACTTTAAAGCCATAGTAGTAGTGGGGGGAGAGATGTTCTCACGCCACAATTTGCACCTGCTCATCGTGCAGATCATGCAGTGTAAATTAACGCAGAAGTGTTCTCTTAAACGAGCCGCTTTTAGAAATCACGCGGGCAGGGAAAGGAAAACGTGCCTCGCTTCTGACCTCCGCAATCAACTGAACACCGCTGAGTCCTGATGCGCTGATTTCTGCTGGGCAGCATCAGCAATGACGGGCAATTAAATAAACATATTTATCACTCTGTGATCTTGGCATAAACTCTATTATATAAGGCTGTCATGTTCTGCTGAGATGGAATTTCATTTTAACCCTGGATTTGCAGACCTAGGCCCGGATAATGAATTATAGGGGTAAAGCTTCTCCTTGTGGAGAAGTCGATGTAAGGAGACTGATAGGCCATGCAATGCTCCCTTGGGAATTTAAATATGCAAATCAGAGAGTAAGGGGGCTGAATCTCTAGTGCCATCTATTCTAGGTAGCAATCCTAAAAATCAATGTCAATCCTTTAAAGGGAATCAGTCACCAGATTTTTGCTATGTATGATGTAGGGGCAGAGACCCTGATACTGTGATGTGTCATTAACTGGGCTGATTGCTGTAGTTTTGATAAAATCACAGTTTCCTCTGCTGCACATCTACCAGTTCTACCAGTTCTCTGAATGCTGAGCTATATACAACCCCGCCCACACCACTGACTGGCAGCTGTGTACACTGCATAGGCACCAAAGAGTGGTGGGGGAGGGGTTGGACTACCTGGCATCAGGTTTACTAGTCCTCTAGTGATAATCTTCTGCTGAAAAAAAACAGTGATTTTATAAAAGCTATACTAAGCAACCGGGTAAGTTGACACATCGCTGGAAGCAGGGTCTCTGCCCCTACGTTATGCTGCTCTCAAAAAAACCCGGTGATATATTCCCTTTGACAAACCATGAAAACAAGGACTGCAGACGTCTATTATCTCATGACTAAATGCGTTGTGTGTTCAAGGTAATATTCATATTTGCTGCGTTGCAGAAACTCCTCTGTTCTCATCCTTCGTTCTGAATCACAAAGTGTAAGGGAAATCCTCCAGGGGATCTGTAAGTCTCAGGAGAACCTTCAACATTAAATTAAATTTACACCTTAAGAGTACATCCTGCTCCCCCCGAGATACTGTCAAGGAGGAAAAAGGTCATCCGCGCTATAAATGATATCTACGCTGAAGCCATCTGTCATTCTAATCTTCCCTGTGTTATTGCATTGCCGGCTTCACGTTGGTTTCCGTGTGGCTCTACGTGATATATATTCATGACGCCGTGTGCCTTGTGATTAATTACAGTCACACCATGCAAGGAAACGTCAGGATTTATCAATGTTCATTACAGACAAATATGTATTTCCTTGCTAATTTATATTTCCTTATAGATGTAATTAATTTGGGTCTCATGAATATATCAGTGCTGTCTGTACAGACCCACGTGGTGGCATTAGGACCTCTGTGGGCCAACGTATAGCACCTCCATGTAATAAGCATTGTCTGCCTGAAATAATGTTCTTATACCATGCAGTTTGACACCGTATTTTTATTTCTCGCCGTGGTCCAGTATGGATTTACTAAATTCTATGGGAACCATACATGTAGCGCTGAAAGGGTTGTCTAGAGACTAAAGAGCAATGTCCCTCTGGACTACCTGTCCTGCGATACATAGACAGCTATTGATTGAAATGGGCGTAATGTGGGTTGCCAGCATCCGGGGCAAGGCAAGTATTGCACTCTCTAAAATCCACTGTCCAAGGGATAGGTCATCAATATGTCAGTCCATGACAACCTCTTTAAGGCGACCATGAATATCAAAAAAACATTTTGCCACAACCAGAAGAACATTTTATGCATTTTGGCCACAGCTCTCTACTGTATGTCCAGCCTTCCCAATAGATTTTCCAAAAATTGTGACGGAACTATCCTTGTTTTTTTTGTGAACAACAATTCATCAACCAAAAATGTTAAAGTATGTTCACACTACATTATTTGTCAGGCATTTTTTGAACTAGTCTGCTCAAAAAAAAAAAACACAAAAAAACAAAAACGCCTGAATAAGTGCTTAGAAAACACTTGAAAAACTCTTCCGATTCATCTCTATTGAAAAACGACTTGTTGACCGTATGTATGGGCTTTTGATCGTTTTTAACCACTTCAGATTTCCAAAAACATTAAGGGGTTAAAAAGAAGTGATGTTAAAAAAAAAAAAGAGAAAATCCCCCCCCAAAAAAAAATTGAAATGCTTATCTGCACTAAAAACGTTCCCCAAAAAAGTTCCGTTCTTTTTTTCCCCTAAAATTATTCTTTACAGCCTTTTGATTGGACAGTTCCTAGTTTGCTTCAGGATCGGCTTCAAAGAAACGGCGTCCGCTTGACTTTTTTTTTCCACCAGGCGTTTTTCAAAAACCTCTTCAGGAAAAAAAATTAACGAAAGCTCAATATAATCGTATGTATAGTAAATTGGAGCTTCCATAGAAATTAATTGGAAAGGTTTTCCAAAAGTTCATGAAGCAGACTATGGATCAAACTCGCTCCAAAAATGGTCTTCAAATACTGCTTTAAAAACACTTGGAAAACTCTTTCCTATTCAGTTTGATGGCAAATCTTCTTTTTCCTTTTCCGTGAGGAGTTTGAGCAGTTTTTAAAAAAGTGAAGTAAAGCAAGTAAAGCATGGAATACGCTCCAGGACTCTAAAAAAAAAAATGTAAAAAGAAAATTTCAAGGTAGAAACTCTTCCAAAACTCTTCAAAATCGTTAAAAAAAAACTATTAAAAAACTGCCCAAAAAGAGCATTTCCTTAATAGGTTTCCAGCTGAAAAACTAACAGTTTTTCAGTACCTAAAAAAAACTCCATGTGAATAAAGCCTAGCTTGCCAATATAGTCAATTTTCAAGACTTTTAACGGTCAGTCATTGACTCTCGAAAACAGTGTCGGACTGGGGTGCCAAGGGGTCCACCAGTAACATCACCTGTCGGACCCCCCTCTCATCTACATGGAAATGTGACTTTATCCTCATTCACAAAATTCTATAGCAACAAATTGGCTTCATTGTTAAATTAATAAGATGCTTCCCTGTCTGTATATGGTGAATCAAGTGTATTGTGCCAAGCAGTGCTCCTGCATGGGGTCCACCGGAGGATTCCCCTGTTCTCCCGTGGGCCAGTCCGAGCGTGCTCGGAGACAACTCATTTGTGAATATAATTGCTCTGATTTTCTCACCTTCCTTGTGTTATTGAATATAAGGATCAGCAGGTAGCAATAGGATGCTGCATGTGAAGAACTACAACTCCCACCGGCAGCTCCCTGCACATAACCAGTCAAATTTACGGTGCGGAATATAAAGGTTAATCAGAAAGTAATAACCAATACACCAGTTATTATGTCTCTAGAGTGCAGGGAAATTTTCGGATCGATGAAAAGCTCACACGTCAGTCTACATTTATCTAATGATATAGAATTACTGTTCTCATTACTGGAGGATATAACGATCTCACTGACGAGATCTTAAGGTTTGGGTGTTATACATTATTTAATCTACAAAATAGTGAAATGTGCCAGGTTGTACCTGGATTCTGGTTGTGCCATCAAGTGGGGAAAAAACAAAAATCGGTAATATAAGGTGCACATTGAAAATGATGCCCCTGCCTGTTGCAAATTTATGCTTTCAGAAGAATCATTCAGCACTCAAGACATTGTGGGAAAAATGAACTGTTTTACTTGGGACATAGGACAAGCTTTAACTGTATCATCCCAACATGGAGGATTACTGGTAGAGAAGAGACAAAAACTACAGAGGTCATAAAATATGGTCTAGAGCAATGGATTGTGCTCACAGGCCCCTGATGTGAGGATGACAGACATCTCCACTAGTGCTAATTTTTAATCATTATTATTAATGTACATTTTTATAGCGCCATTTATTCCATGGCGCTTTACATGTGAAAAGGGGGCAAATATAGACAAATACAACTAAACATGAGCAAAAACAAGGCACTAACAGGTACATAAGGAGGGAGGACCCTGCCCGCGAGGGCTCACAGTCTGCAGATCTCAACTCTATAATTGTTTATAAGGGCATTATTGTTAAGGGGCATTTTTATTTCATAAGGGGGTCACTGATGTTAATATAATTTAGCAGGTTTTTGCTATGCAATCTGAGAGCAGTAAGATGTAGGGGCAGAGACCCTTATTCCAGCGATGTATTACTTAATGAGCTGCTTGTTGCTGTTTCTATAAAATCAGTGTTTTATCAGCAGGAGATTAACAATACAGGACTAGATGGCACGAGACATCTAGTCCTGTATTGTTAATCTCCTGCTGATAAAACCATCTGTGTAACCCCACCCCATGCCACTGATTGGCAGCTTCTCTTGAGTATGTACCCAGGAAGCTGCCAAGCAGTGATGTGGGTGGGGTCATACAGAGCTCAGCATTCAGAGAACTGTTAGATCTGTGTTGTGAATTTGCTTTTTGCTCCCTCTAGTGGTTACTAGTTTTTTGACTCTGGTTTTTCTGTCATTCCTTTTATCCGCACCTGGGTCGTTAGTTAGGGGTGTTGCTATATAAGCTCCCTGGACCTTCAGTTCTATGCCTGGCAACGTAGTTATCAGAGCTAGTCTGCTGTGCTCTTGTCTACTGATCCTGGTTCCAGTTATATCAGCTAAGTCTGCCTTTTGCTTTTTGCTATTTGTTTTGGTTTTGTATTTTTGTCCAGCTTGTTCCTAATCGATATCCTGACCTTTGCTGGAAGCTCTAGGGGGCTGGTGTTCTCCCCCCGGACCGTTAGACGGTTCGGGGGTTCTTGAATTTCCAGTGTGGATTTTGATAGGGTTTTTGTTGACCATATAAGTTACCTTTCTTTATTCTGCTATCAGTAAGCGGGCCTCTCTGTGCTAAACCTGGTTCATTTCTGTGTTTGTCATTTCCTCTTACCTCACCGTCATTATTTGTGGGGGGCTTCTATCCAGCTTTGGGGTCCCCTTCTCTGGAGGCAAGAAAGGTCTTTGTTTTCCTCTACTAGGGGTAGCTAGATTCTCCGGCTGGCGCGTGTCATCTAGAATCAACGTAGGAATGATCCCCGGCTACTTCTAGTGTTGGCGTTAGGAGTAGATATATGGTCAACCCAGTTACCACTGCCCTATGAGCTGGATTTTTGTATTCTGCAGACTTCCACGTTCCTCTGAGACCCTCGCCATTGGGGTCATAACAGTTTGCCAGGCCAGTATTAAATGTTTAATGCATTGCAGAAGAGGGATTATAAGAAAGAAGATTCTGAGTTTTTTTTTTTTTTTTTTTTTTTTTTTTCTTCTTCCCCTTTACCTCAGAGTGGCTATGCTTGCTGCAGACATGAATGTCCAGACCTTGATTACAAGTGTGGACCAGCTGGCTACTCGTGTGCAGGGCATACAAGACTATGTTATCAGAAATCCTAGGTCAGAACCTAAAATACCGATTCCTGAACTGTTTTCCGGAGACAGGTTTAAGTTTAGGAATTTCGTGAATAATTGTAAATTGTTTTTGTCCCTGAGACCCTGTTCATCTGGAGATTCTGCTCAGCAAGTAAAAATTGTCATTTCGTTCTTACGGGGCGACCCTCAGGATTGGGCTTTTTCGCTGGCGCCAGGAGATCCGGCATTGGCTGATCTTGATGCGTTTTTTCTGGCGCTCGGTTAACTGTTATGACCCCAATGGCGAGGGTCTCAGAGGAACGTGGAAGTCTGCAGAATACAAAAATCCAGCTCATAGGGCAGTGGTAACTGGGTTGACCATATATCTACTCCTAACGCCAACACTAGAAGTAGCCGGGGATCATTCCTACATTGATTCTAGATGACACGCGCCAGCCGGAGAATCTAGCTACCCCTAGTAGAGGAAAACAAAGACCTTTCTTGCCTCCAGAGAAGGGGACCCCAAAGCTGGATAGAAGCCCCCCACAAATAATGACGGTGAGGTAAGAGGAAATGACAAACACAGAAATGAACCAGGTTTAGCACAGAGAGGCCCGCTTACTGATAGCAGAATAAAGAAAGGTAACTTATATGGTCAACAAAAACCCTATCAAAATCCACACTGGAAATTCAAGAACCCCCGAACCGTCTAACGGTCCGGGGGGAGAACACCAGCCCCCTAGAGCTTCCAGCAAAGGTCAGGATATCGATTAGGAACAAGCTGGACAAAAATACAAAACCAAAACAAATAGCAAAAAGCAAAAGGCAGACTTAGCTGATATAACTGGAACCAGGATCAGTAGACAAGAGCACAGCAGACTAGCTCTGATAACTACGTTGCCAGGCATTGAACTGAAGGTCCAGGGAGCTTATATAGCAACACCCCTAACTAACGACCCAGGTGCGGATAAAAGGAATGACAGAAAAACCAGAGTCAAAAAACTAGTAACCACTAGAGGGAGCAAAAAGCAAATTCACAACAGATCTGCAGCAGAGAAAACTTTTATCAAAACTGCAGCAAGCAGCCCAGTAAGTGACACATTGCTGGAATCAGGGTCTCTGCCCCTACATCAAAATCTGGTGATTTCCCTTTAATAAGGGGATACTTGGGGTATTAAAAGAGTGCACTTATGTTATTACTTGGAGGACTTGGTGTGCTACACAGCACAATGTGCTGCCAAGAACAATGATTTTTAAACCAGGTTAAAAATAATTTCGCCCAACAAACGAGCATTTTGCTCATTAATCGGGTAATCAGCAGCCTTTTTAGGCAGTGTGAATGCTCCCTTAATATCTATTTTCAGGTTTCTAACACATGCCTGCACCTGAGGAGGTATAAATGGAGAATGGAAGCACTCGGCTTATCCCTTGTCACTTTTACGATCCTTTCCAGGCCTTTTTCTGATCCTCATTGACATCACAAATGTCCTTTCTATTGTGATATATTTATGGCATCTCACAGGGTTAAGATCAAGACTCCTGGAAGTAGATAATGGGATTACAGGGAAGCGAGATAAATCATGTCTGAGAGGAGAGCTGTACAATCTGATTTACTAATGGTCACTGACAATTAGGATAATCTTCTAAGCCAGCGGATTGATCTTATTAACCCAAGATTTCCGTGATATCAGGGTAGGTTCACATTTGCGTTAAGAATTCTGCTTTTTTGTTCCATCCTATCGGCAGAAAAACGGAATTCAACGCTAACGTGATGGAAAACAACCGATCTGACAAGCACCATTGACCTCAGTGGTCTCTGTTATCTTTTCATCATGGTGTCTTCGGCATATCGTACAGTAGTTTTCTTTCTTTTTGGACAGAACCTGTGACGTTGACTTCCACAGAACTTGCAAGTCAGATGTGAAGCCACCCTAATATGTCACAGATTATATCTACTGCTGTAATTTGGGCTGTGTGATATTAGAGACCACGGGAGAGACGGCGATACATTTCTAAAAATGTTATCTATAAGGGTGGGTTCACATGGTGCAGATTTGGTGCAGCAATTTCTGCAAATGAAAATCAATTCCATTCCTCTGAATGAGGTCATTGTGAGGCAATTCAGATAAATTCGATTCCGGCTCCATTTAGATCCAAGCACTGTTCATTTTTTACTGTTTAACAGGTAGGAGAAACTTAAAGGGAAACTGTCATTAGGATCAACCCTCCTATCCCTTCTATATGGACATATAGGTCATAGGAAGCTGAATAAAATGATACCTTGATATCTGAGATCCGATGTCTTATTCCAGAGAAATCCACATTTTTCTTAATATGTAAATGAGCTGTTAAGATCTATGGGCCGGACATAGATCTCCCTGAGAATCTGCCTCCAGAGATTATTGTAAATGAAAGGGGACCTTACCAGTGTGAGACATGTAGATCAGGATAGCAGACTGTCAGTTATTACATGTCTCACACTGGTAATGCCCCTTTTTATTGAAAACAAGCTCTGGAGGCAGATTCTCAGGGAGATCTACGTCCGGCCCATAACAGCTCATTTAAATATTAAGAAAAACATGGATTTCTCTGGAATAAAACATCGGATCAGAGATATCAAGGTGTCATTTTATTCAGCTTCCTATGACCTGCATGCCCATATAGACAGGTTAGGAGGGTTGATCCTACTGACAGATTCCCTTTAAAGGGAACCTGTCAGCAAGTTTTTCTCACATAGACTAAAAGCACCACCTTTAAGCATTCTTATATATCACTCCAGGAATACAGTGTATGTATCTATGAAAATACTTTTTATAATACAGCACGTTCTGGTCCGATGGGTGCCGCAGGTCTGTCCTTGCGGCCTCCTCTCCCGAGTCCCGCCAATCGCGGACTCTCCTGTGTTAATGGCCGTGTACGACATCTGCTACGTTATCCACCTAGCACTTCAAATCTCCAGTCTGTACAGTTGAAGCACAGACCTGTGCAGACGCATTTCGCTTCTTTGTTCTGAGGGAGCCGATGACCCGGAAACAAAGCCGGCACATTGCAGGTCTTTACTCTTTCTTACGGAAGGCAGAGCGAAGCACTGGGTGGATAACGTAGGAGATGTCCATATCCATCATGACAGCAGAGTCAGCGACTGCGGAGGAGGCGCCAAGCACGGACCGGCGGCACCAATCAGACCGTAATGCTGGATATGGCTTATGGACAGATTGTTGGGGTGATGTGTGAGAGGGCTTAAAGGCAGCACTTTCAGTTTATATAGGGTCCCTTTAAAAACATTTTATTTTCCATAAGAGAAAAACGGATGGCAGGCTGATAAAAAAAGGACCAAAATAGATGACAATCAGATCCAGTGCACTGATGACAAATAGTTTGCTTTTTTCTTATATATAAACAAAACACCCACAAAAATAGACATTTGAAGAGGAAATTCCTCTTTAAGGCTACTTTCAGACATAGCGCATTTTTGAGCGCTATTTTGCGGGCGCTTTTCAAAAATGCGCAATGTCATTTTCGTCTGCCGGCAAAGTGAATGAGAAATTCACTTTGCCGTTCAGACACACCGCAAAAAAACGCGGCGCTTTTGTCTGCAAACACGCCGGCGTAAAAAGAATTGACATGTCAATTCTTTACGCAGCGGCGTGTCTGCGTATCCCCCTAGGGCCCCATATTAACGTGCACACACAGCGCCTTTGTCCTGGGTGTCGGCGTCTTTGTACGGAGGGGTTGACACCCAGGACCGGACGTGACGTCGGACAGGAAGAGGGAAGCCCCCGCCCCCCAGTGAAGGTGTGTGTGTGTGTGTGTGTGTGCGTGTGTGCGTGCGTGCGTGCGTGTAGCGACGCTGCAGCGATAGCGACAACGATGCCGATCGCTGCAGCGTCGCTGTTTGATCGCTGGAGAGCTGTCACACAGACCGCTCTCCAGCGACCAAGGATGCCGAGGCCCCCGGGTAACCAGAGTAAACATCGGGTTACTAAGCGCAGGGCCGCGCTTAGTAACCCGATGTTTACCCTGGTTACCAGCGTAAAAGTTAAAAAAACAAACAGCACATACTCACCAGCGCGTCCCCCAGCCTCTGCTTCCTGACACTGACTGAGCTCCGGCCTTAACAGCACAGCGGTGACGTCACCGCTCTGCTTTCACTTTCACTTTAGGGCCGGCGCTCAGTCACTTTGATACGTGGCACTTTGATACGTGGCACTTTGATACGTGGCACGTGGCACTGAAATACGTGGCACTGAAATACGTGATACGTGGCACTTAAATACGTGGCACGTGGCACTTAAATACGTGGCACGTGGCACTGAAATACGTGGCACTGAAATACGTGGCACGTGGCACTGAAATACGTGGCACGTGGCACTGAAATACGTGGCACTGAAATACGTGGCACTTAGGCTATGTTCACATTTGCGTTGTGCGCCGCATGCGTCCTTTTTTTGATTGATTTTGGACGCAGCAAAAATGCAACTTGCTGCGTCCTCTGCGGCCGGATGCGTGCGCTGCAGTGACGCATGCGGCCGGCGCAAAACGCAAGTGCGACGCATGTCCATGCGCCCCCATGTTAAATATAGGGGCGCATGACGCATGCGGCGCCCGACGCTGCGGCGCAGACCGCAAATGTGAACGTAGACTTAAATAGCTGGATAGAGCTGGATCCGCGGGCTGTGATCTGGCCTACGCTCAGCACTCTGCGGAGCGCTGTCATTCAAAACACGTCCACTCATTTTGATGTTTAGTCCCAAAATGGAGGATGGAAGAAGAAAAGGGTTGGACAAGGAAATGACATCATTTCTTTTTTTTTTCCCCCACTGCAGTTAAAGCTTTATTTGTGTCAAACACAGACAATCTGCAGAGAAAACTGCATAAAAAACCGCACTAAAAACCGCATCAAAAACCGCATCAAAAACGCACCAAAAACGCACCTGCGTTTTCTGCCAAGAGCTGCGGTTTTTGTCCTGAAAAAAAAGGATTGAAATCAGGATCGTGTGAACATACCCTTACCGTACAGGGTTACGAGGGGGGGCGTCTGACTGACGCCTGCCCTAGTAACCTGGGGTTAGTGACAGTGGGGTTAGTAAACCCCAGCTGATGTCGGTTCCGCTTGCTGAGGCGTCTTTGGCTCAAGGCCATTGCAGCTGGCAGAATCGACATGATGTTAACTCCAGTGTGTATTGTATTCTGAGTCATAAAGACAGGAAATGACCTCAATGACTCTTTTTTTTTCCCCTTTTTTTTTTTTCAAACAAACTTTATTTTCAGTACACAATGCTGAAAAAAACGCAGCTGCAAAAAACGCAGCAAAAAACGCTGTGTGTGAAAGCAGCTGCGTTTTTTGCCTGCGTAAAAAAACGCAGGTAAAGCAGCAGCAAAATACGCGCGCGTAAAAATACGCAGCAAATATGCTGTGTGTGAAAGTAGCCTAAGGTTTCATGTAATGGGTGTGTTTGATTTTTCTTATTGGGGCCTCTTGTTTTTCAATATATGACGGTATGGAATTTATGGGATCTGTTTATAGGAAGCTATTGAGGGATCCCATGTATACTGCAGCCTAGGAAATGTCACACCTACACAAACTATAACCTATCAGACAACATTCAAGCGCAGTCTGTATTTCATGGATGTGACTGAATGGATAAGGTGAAGAAACTTACTGTATCTTCTTTTTGCTCTGAACATATGAGAAAAACTGATGACATTCGGACCAATCTCTGATCAAACTCTGATTAGAATAATCGGTTTGTTTTTTCATATGTGGAAAATAATCACATATGAATGAGCCCTTAGAGATGACCTTTCACTTGTTTTTTTTTATGCAAACAGAGCATCTGCTCCAATTGCTGATGGTGCGCTGATTCTGGAACAGTTTTTCTTTTTCTTCTGTACCCCTCCATTCCAAAGTTATGCCCCCTGGTAACAAAGGTGCAAATTTTTCGCCTTCAACCAACTAGGCGTGTACCTGAGAACTTCTCTGTGGGTTCGGCCTTGTTTTGATTGGCCATCGTTGAAGGAGGAAAAAGAAAACGCCCACAGGGAACTTCTGTAGTACATTCCGATTGGTTGGAGGGGAAATTCAGATCTTTATTTCCGGGAGGGCATAACTTTGGAACCAAGCAACATAGAATAAAAAGAAAATCTGTTCCAGCATCGGCAGAGCAGCGGTAACTGGATAAGGTACTCAGTTTAAATTAAGAATTCAACTCCTTTTTTTAAAAAAGATCTGTGGGAACTAGTGTGAAAATGCCAAAAGTGGCGTTTTTTTAATTTGGTAAATATCTGCAACATTTCAAGGAATTTTACTGCAGAAAACTTGTAAAAGCTCCATGGCGAAAGTAAAAGGAGTCATCTCAGATATCTCTATACTGTGGCTCTCCTCCTGTAGCCAGAATATAACCCTCATCATAACCTGCGGCTGTCAGTATCCTTGGCGTTGTAGTTTTGCAACAGCTTGGAGATGACCGATCTATTCCATGCCATTAATTCTGCTTTACACTAAAAAAAACCTCAACGACTACCGTATACTACAGATACTGAAATAGACTCATTCAGTAAAACCTTTGCTCTGACCACACACTAAGCTAAATTAATAACCACCAATGATGCCAATTAATATGGATCAAAAAGACACAGTAGTCGGACATTGTGACTTCAATTAGGGTTTCCGTGCAGTTACCATATCTAACTGTTCTTTAATTAAGTGATTAATTGCTTTATTGCCCAAGTAAAATAATCCGCGGAGCCTGCACAAAGCCAGAAAACGATCAGGGGTTTCAGAGAAATGTAAAACGTGAAGGTAACAGGATGAATGTGTCAGAATGAGTGGGCACCGAGGTCCTCAAACATCTTTCAATTAGAAAAAAATAACTGGATTAAAGAATAAATATGGTGACGTGAAAAGGAAGCGATTTTCCTGCTTTATCCGAATTAGCTGAATTAATAAAAAGTCTCTAAGGGCGTAGTCAGACGACCGTTTAACATGGACGGCAATCACATCGGGGTGCCCGGACTGGCCGGTGGCTCTTCTGACCCGAGCTTGACGGCTGCATAGCAATACATGCTGTCAGGCTCAGATCAGGAGAACCACCGGCCAGTCCGAGCATTGCAAAGCGATCGTCGTTCATGTTATATGGCCGCCTGACTGCGTCCCAAGGGAAAGTAACTGATCTTCAGTGGAATACTTAAGGGGTTTTCCCACAGACAAAAGTTGATTTTAAGCAATAGATCATGGAATAATAATAATTTCCACAATTGGATGTTTTAAATAAAATGTCTCTGTGCTGAGATAATCTTACAGTATAAATGTGCCCCTGCTGTGTATTGTGTAATGGCTGACACACATATGTCTGTGTGTGGTGGCTCTTGAAGCAATGACTCCAGCAGCAGTCCACTCATTGAGAATCTCCACCAAATGTTTGAATGGCTTTTTCTTAACAATCCTTTCAAGGCTGCGGTTATCCAGGTTGCTTGTGCACCTTTTTTCACTGACACTTTTTCCTTCCACTCATCTTTCCATTAATATGCTTGGATACAGCACTGTGTGAACAGCCAGCTTCTTTAGCAATTACCTTTTGTGGCTTCCCCTCCTTGTGGAGTGTGTCAATGACTGCCTTCTGGACATCTGTCAAGTCAGCAGTCTTCCCCATGATTGTGGAGCTACTGAAACAGACTAACGGACCTTTTTAAATGCTTAGAAAGCCTTTGCAGGTGTTTTTTTGTTAATTATTCTAATTTACTGAGATAATGACTTTTGGGTTTTCATTGGCTGCAAACCATAATCATCAACATTAACAGAAATAAACACATGAAATAGATCACTCTGTTTGTAATGACTATATAATATATGAGTTTCGCTTTTTGTATTGAAGGCCTGAAATAAATAGTGTTGAGCTATACCTTCCGATACTTGAAAGTATCGGTATCGGATAGTATCGGCCGATATCCGAAAAATATCGGATATCGCCGATACCGATACCCGATACCAATACAAGTCAATGGGACACAAGTATCGGAAGGTATCCTGGATGGTTCCCAGGGTCTGAAGGAGAGGAAACTCTCCTTCAGGCCCTGGGATCCATATTCATGTATAAAATAAAGAATAAAAATAAAAAATATTGATATACTCACCTCTCCGGCGGCCCCGGCTCTCACCGGTCCAAGCGTCTGCCTCCGTTCATAAGAATGCAGGGAGTGAAGGACCTGCGATGACGTCGCGGCTTGTGATTGTTCGTGTGAGCGGTCAAGTGACCGCTCACGCGACAAATCACAAGCCGCGACGTCATCGAAGGTCCTTCACTCGCTCATTCTTAGGAACGGAGGCTGCCGGTTGCAGCGGTTACAACCAGGGCGCGTCAGAGGGTGAGTATATCCCTATTTTTTATTTTTATTATTTATTTTTTACATGAATATGGATCCCAGGGCCTGAAGGAGAGTCTCCTCTCCTCCAGACCCTGGGAACCATACACTGGGAACTTCCGATTCCGATTTCCGATATCACAAAAATATCGGAACTCGGTATCGGAATTCCGATACAGCAAATATCGGCCGATACCCGATACTTGAGGTATCGGAATGCTCAACACTAGAAATAAATTATCTTTTTGATGATATTCTAATTTAGCAAGAAACACTTGTACATGCACAACCCTCTGACATGTTATAAAATTGCACCCTATGAACCTAATTGGACAGGATTTTATGATTAAATAAATAAATGTAAAAAAATTACGCGAGTCCCCCCATTTCTTGTAACTAGCAAAGGTAAAGCAGACAGCTGTGAGCTGATATTATTATCAGGCTGGGACGGTCCTTCCCCGGTAATTGGAGCATTGACTGCAGCCAATTAATGACACCCTTAGCGCTGACATTTTCCATTATTATCCACCACTTCATTTTTTTTGGTCCTATTTTTTCAAGTCATTATAGGGTAAAATCAATGGTATCATTAAAAGGGCAAATGGCGGTGTCACGGTAAGCTGCAGCCACTGATGAGGCCCAGCCCATTGACGCCCCCACGCCGACCAACCACGACGGCGTGGGGCGCAGTTCCCCAGGGACGCAATACGGACCCTTTATACCGCAGTGGGGGACCCGGGCCTACCTGAACTAGGGAAGGGCAGAGACCGGGGTTCTGTGGCAGCTGAGCATGTGGACAAGGAAAGAAACACGTAGGACCTGATTACACCGCACAACTTCAGGTATAGAGAAAGTAACGTTTACTAAAGTAAAGTCACACAGTACATAAACCAAACATGACTATGCCAGGCTCCCGATTCCACACCTCCCAGAAGGGTACCACCCAGTGGACCCCAAGGCACCAACGGATTACCAAGGCACACATAGGCGGGACATCAAGACACGGGCAGGACATCAGGGTACACGAGGTGATCAGGACATCAGGGTACATCAGGTCATCAGGGTACACGAGGTTATCAGCACGCAGGCAGGACATCAGGGTACAGACAGGACATCAGGACACAGGGTAACCAGCAGACATCAGCTAGGAGTCGCTCGGTTCCGGACATCCGACATGACCTACAGGCACCACCATAGTCATCAGGCTCCAAGCTCCAGGCAGCGGTCATCAGGCTCTGGGCAACTGATCTAGGAAGGAACTCAAGAAGGGATGGTGCTAGAACCGCAGGATTGCTGGGCCTGTGCAGGAGCTACACCGCATGGTAGCCAGAACATAGAGTAGTAGATGCTCAGCAGAAACACCAGTTACAAGAGACTCAAAGTCACTGGGTGCGAGGCTCCAGGCGCAGAGGGATTCCAGGAACATAACACAGCAGACACAGTTCAGACAGGGTCAGGTACAGGACAAGGATTCAGGCCTGGATATACCGCCTCCAGGACTGGCGCCAAAACAGGAATTAAGGCAAGGACTTTGGTACCAAAACATAGACAGAAGAGGTCCAGGAACACAAACCACACATAGCAAAGTTCAGGAGCTTTGTGAGTAGCTCAGACCCCGCCCATAGGGCAGGGGAACTATATATAAGAGCTTCCCCTCAGCAATTGCCTGGGGACAGCATTTCATGTACACACACTAACCCTGATAAAAGCAGGGGAGGTGTGGCCGCGCACGCCCTTAGCACAAACAGAAACCATTACTGCACAATCTGCGCAGGAACTGAGGCTCAGGGCACCTGGCTGTGACTGCACGCGCTGACACACGTGGAAAGTCATGCACCAGCTGCAAATGACCTCGTAACCCGCGGACAGCTTCCACAGTGGCAACCAGGGACCGCACATGCGGATGATCATGCAGCAGAGCAAAGACCTAACCACCATGTACGGCTACGCAGCAGAGCAGGGAACTGAGAAGGCTCCATACAGATAACAGCCAACAGTATCCCAGCTCAATTAGGGGGAAAGGAGCAAAAGGTTAAAGCAAAGATGCAGCGCTCCCACCGCCGCAGGGCCGAGGGGCACCCGGTACCGGGCCTCTGAGTCTCTGCTCTGGGGTTGTCACGGTGGCTAGACCCGGTCCGTGGCCCTGCCTGTGCGGGGGCGTCCAGGGAAAGGGGTTTGCTGTATAGTGGTGATGTTGCGGTGCAGTGTAGGTCGCCGTAAATAACGAGGACACCAAGTTGCAGTCTCTTTACCTCTTTACTGAAGGTCTCAAAGTCCTCAATCCGGAATACGGTTAACCAGGCTGCGCAAGTCCGGCCGGTCCGATGGCACCTCCAGAGTTCCCTTTGCAGGTGGAAATCTGTGCCTTCCTGCTAGCGCTATGTGTTGTGGTCCTCCCCTGCTGTGCTTACGGGATAGTCCCCACAACTGTTGTGTCTGTTTCTCGTGTTCCCTCACAACTCGATCGGATGATGTTCTTCTCCTCCGTCCCTCCCTGATGGTCTGGTTAGGACGCACCCGTATGATGGGTAGGCTCGGAGCTCTTCCGGGACCCTAGAGTCGCCCCTCTCCTAGTGTGCCCCCTATGTCTTCGTAGGTGATATAGTTGAGACAGCCCGCCTGTAACTGACTGTCCTGCCGTAGGTTTGAAGTATGGCCTGGAGTTCTATACTTCCTCGGCGTTCCGGCCACCGGCAATTTGCGCCTCAGTAGGATGTTGCCTCGGTCTAACAGCACGACTCCTACTGGTGTTTCTCCTTCTTGCTTTGATCTCGTTTCTCACTCAGCACAATAAATCTCGCTTCTAGTCCTTTCTTGGGGCACCGCCGCTATACTGAGCAGGCACGGTCCCGTAACGTTCTCTCTCGTTGCCAGGCCTCTGTCAGGATCCCACCCCTGACAGGGACCCTACCGAATCTTCCCCCACAACACCCTCTGCCACAAGGTGTTGCCTGGTTCCAACCCAGTCAGCTTTCTCTCTAACTTCCTGCCTGACCCCCAGTTTTACCAAAGTGTGAGGAGTTGCCTAATGAATAGCACCCTTAGCTCCCCCTGGAGGACCGACTGTGAAATGTATTGGTGTATGTGATACCTGGTCAGATGAATCCCTTCAGTGCCATCAGACGTACCATAGCCCCCCATAGTGGCGGAGCAACAGTACTGCAACGACCAGGACTCTGGGGTGCTGCACTCCCCCCCCGGTTAAATCCAGTACTCCTGGACTGGGAAGAAAACAACAATACAGGTTAGCAAAAAGACATACAATTTTGAAAATGCAATAACAATAAGCAAGTTTGAACAAGGCTTCCCTTTATGGGAGGTGAGGACACTTGAACGTTACAAACATGGTTAAATATTATAAGCAACATGCTATAAATAACTTCTGTTACCCAACTGGGTATTCTACTTAGTGCAACCTTTGAACCATAATCTAACATTGCCTTTAAGGACGTACATACTGAATCCACTAAAGACCTATTTATAAAACATTATAATACTATGCAACTTTTCTACATTCTCCTTCTTTAAGTCTGCAGGACCGCCTGTCCTAACTGCTCCAGGCCTGCTGCCTCTCCTTTCTTTTACAGGACCGCCCCATTCTGCCCGGGCCTACTGCCCCTCCACAACTATACACAGTATAGAACATATCACTTATCTTTCAGTTCAGGATCACTGAGCCATCTCTGTATGGCTCCTAGGAGGACTCACTAACTAACCCCGTAAGGGTTCACTTTCTGTCCTCATTCTTCTATCAACATTATCAAACATTTTCTATTAAATAAAGCATTAAACTTCCTTCATTACTTTCTTACTGACATGTATGCAGGACGCTATGTCTACCCCTACGGGTCTGCTGCATCTTTCTTCTAGCTTTCACCTATGCAGGACTTTATGTCTACCCCTACGGGTCTACTGCACCTTTCCAATAATTACTTTATTTCAGAGCACATTATCAACATTTCTTATAATTGTCTAGCTGACTACATATAACTCACTATATCAAAACATTATCATTTCTCGTTTAAGGCAACATTATGCGTTAATTATGACAAGTCAACATTCCATTTAAGAGGGAACCAAGTCTCTTTGAGGTAGTGCAACTTCTCAAGTTGCAAGTCCGTTTTCCGCAGAAACTCTTGGACGGTTTCCAGGAACGGTTTCTTCACAAAATGTCTTTGATAACCCAGTAGGGAGCACCTTTAATAAGGTGCAAACTATTTACAATAAGTTTGTAATCATGCATTGTTCATGAATCAGCAGTTCTTTCAATGATGAATAAACAGGAAACAAAAACAAAAAGCAGAAGAAGGGATCCCGAGTAAACAAAGGGATCCCTTTAAGAGTTAACCCTAGTCGGGTTTAACCCCTTCATGACCCAGCCTATTTTGGCCTTAATGACCTTGCCGTTTTTTGCAATTCTGACCAGTGTCCCTTTATGAGGTAATAACTCCGGAACGCTTCAACGGATCCTAGCGATTCTGAGATTGTTTTTTCGTGACATATTGGGCTTCATGTTAGTGGTAAATTTAGGTCGATAATTTCTGAGTTTATTTGTCAAAAAAACGGAAATTTGGCGAAAATTTTGAAAATTTCGCAATTTTCACATTTTTAATTTTTATTCTGTTAAACCAGAGAGTTATGTGACATAAAATAGTTAATAAATAACATTTCCCACATGTCTACTTTACATCAGCACAATTTTGGAAACAACATTTTTTTTTGCTAGGAAGTTATAAGGGTTAAAATTTGACCAGTGATTTCTCATTTTTACAACAAAATTTACAAAACCATTTTTTTTAGGGACCACCTCACATTTGAAGTCAGTTTGAGGGTTCTATATGGCTGAAAATACCCAAAAGTGACACCATTCTAAAAACTGCACCCCTCAAGGTGCTCAAAACCACATTTAAGAAGTTTATTAACCCTTCAGGTGTTTCACAGCAGCAGAAGCAACATGGAAGGAAAAAATGAACATTTAACTTTTTAGTCACAAAAATGATCTTTTAGCAACAATTTTTTTATTTTCCCAAGGGTAAAAGGAGAAATTGGACCATGGACGTTGTTGTCCAATTTGTCCTGAGTACGCTGATACCTCATATGTGGGGGTAAACCACTGTTTGGGCGCACGGCAGGGCTCGGAAGGGAAGGAGCGCCATTTGACTTTTTCAATGAAAAATTGGCTCCAATCTCTTTGGCGGACACCATGTCGCGTTTGGAGAGCCCCCGTGTGCCTAAACATTGGAGCTCCCCCACAAGTGACCCCATTTTGGAAACTAGACCCCCAAAGGAACTTATCTAGAAGCATAGTGAGCACTTTAAACCCCCAGGTGCTTCACAAATTGTTCCGTAAAAATGAAAAAGTACTTTTTTTTCACAAAAAAATTATTTTAGCCTCAATTTTTTCATTTTCACATGGGCAACAGGATAAAATGGATCCTAAAATTTGTTGGACAATTTCTCCTGAGTACACCAATACCTCACATGTGGGGGTAAACCACTGTTTGGGCACATGGTAAGGCTCGGAAGGGAAGGAGCGCCATTTGACTTTTTGAATGAAAAATTATCTCCATCGTTAGCGGACACCATGTCGCATTTGGAAAGCCCCTGTGTGCCTAAACATTGGAGCTCCCGCACAAGTGACCCCATTTTGGAAACTAGACCCCCCAAGGAACTTATCTAGATGCATAGTGAGCACTTATAACCCCCAGGTGCTTCACAGAAGTTTATAAAGCAGAGCCGTGAAAATAAAAAATAATTTTTCTTTCCTCAAAAATGATTTTTAGCCCAGAATTTTTTATTTTCCCAAGGGTAATAGGAGAAATTGGACCCCAAATGTTGTTGTCCAGTTTGTCCTGAGTACGATGATACCCCATATGGGGGGGTAAACAACTGTTTGGGCGCACGGCAGGGCTCGGAAGGGAAGGCACGCCATTTGGCTTTTTGAATGGAAAATTAGCTCCAATCATTAGCGGACACCATGTCACGTTTGGAGAGCCCCTGTGTGCCTAAACATTGGAGCTCCCGCACAAGTGACCCCATTTTGGAAACTAGACCTCCCAAGGAACTAATCTAGATGTGTGGTGAGCACTTTGAACCCCCAAGTGCTTCACATAAGTTTATAACGCAGAGCCATGAAAATAAAAAATAATTTTTCTTTTCTCAAAAATGATTTTTTAGCCCAGAATTTTTTATTTTCCTAAGGGTAACAGGAGAAATTGGACCCCAAAAGTTGTTGTCCAGTTTCTCCTGAGTACGCTGATACCCCATATGTGGGGGTAAACCACTGTTTGGGCATATGCCGGGGCTCGGAAGGGAAGTAGTGACGTTTTGGAATGCAGACTTTGATGGAATGGTCTGCGGGCATCATGTTACGTTTGCAGAGCCCCTGATATGCCTAAACAGTAGAAACCCCCCACAATTGACCCCATTTTGGAAACTAGACCCCCCAAGGAACTTATCTAGATGTGTGGTGAGCACATTCAACCCCCAAGTGCTTCACAGAAGTTTACAACGCAGAGCCGTGAAAATAAAAAATCATTTTTCTTTCCTCAAAAAAGATGTTTTAGCAAGCAATTTTTTATTTTCACAAGGGTAACAGGAGAAATTGGACCCCAATATTTGTTGCCCAGTTTGTTGTGAGTGTGCTGGTACCCCATATGTGGGGGTAAACCACTGTTTGGGCGCATGTCAGGACTCGGAAGGGAAGTAGTGACATTTGAAATGCAGACTTTGATGGAATGGTCTGCGGGCATCACGTTGCATTTGCAGAGCCCCTGATGTGCCTAAACAGTAGAAACACCCCACAAGTGACCCCATTTTGGAAACTAGACCCCCCAAGGAACTTATCTAGATGTGTGGTGAGCACATTCAACCCCCAAGTGCTTCACAGAAGTTTACAACGCAGAGCCGTGAAAATAAAAAATCATTTTTCTTTCCTCAAAAAAGATGTTTTAGCAAGCAATTTTTTATTTTCACAAGGGTAACAGGAGAAATTGGACCCCAATATTTGTTGCCCAGTTTGTTGTGAGTGTGCTGGTACCCCATATGTGGGGGTAAACCACTTTTTGGGCGCATGTCAGGGCTCGGAAGGGAAGTAGTGACATTTGAAATGCAGACTTTGATGGAATGGTCTGCGGGCATCACGTTGCATTTGCAGAGCCCCTGATGTGCCTAAACAGTAGAAACACCCCACAAGTGACCCCATTTTGGAAACTAGACCCCCCAAGGAACTTATCTAGATGTGTGGTGAGCACATTCAACCCCCAAGTGCTTCACAGAAGTTTACAACGCAGAGCCGTGAAAATAAAAAATCATTTTTCTTTCCTCAAAAAAGATGTTTTAGCAAGCAATTTTTTATTTTCACAAGGGTAACAGGAGAAATTGGACCCCAATATTTGTTGCCCAGTTTGTTGTGAGTGTGCTGGTACCCCATATGTGGGGGTAAACCACTGTTTGGGCGCATGTCAGGGCTCGGAAGGGAAGTAGTGACATTTGAAATGCAGACTTTGATGGAATGGTCTGCGGGCATCATGTTGCATTTGCAGAGCCCCTGATGTGCCTAAACAGTAGAAACACCCCACAAGTGACCCCATTTTGGAAACTAGACCCCCCAAGTAACTTATCTAGATGTGTGGTGAGCACATTCAACCCCCAAGTGCTTCACAGAAGTTTACAACGCAGAGCCGTGAAAATAAAAAATAATTGTTCTTTCCTCAAAAATTATGTTTTAGCAAGCAATTTTTTATTTTCACAAGGGTAACAGGAGAAATTGGACCCCAATATTTGTTGCCCAGTTTGTTGTGAGTACGCTGGTACCCCATATGTGGGGGTAAACCACTGTTTGGGCGCACATTGGGGCTTGGAAGGGAGGGAGCACCATTTGACTTTTTGAACGCAAGATTGGCTGGAATCAATGGTGGCGCCATGTTGCGTTTGGAGACCCCTGATGTGCCTAAACAGTGGAAACCCCTCAATTCTAACTTCAACACTAACCCCAACACACCCCTAATCCTAATCCCAACCGTAGCCATAACCCTAATCACAACCCTAACCCCAACACACCCCTAACCACAACCCTAACCGCAACACACCCGTAACCCTAATTCCAACCCTAACCCTAATCCCAACCCTAACCCTAATCCCAACCCTAACCACAACTGTAACCCCAACACACCCCTAACCCTATCCGTAACCCTAACCACAAGCCTAATCTTAACCCTATTTCCAACCCTAGCCCTATTTCCAACCCTAACTCTAATTCCAACCCTAACCCTAAGGCTATGTGCTCACGTTGCGGATTCGTGTGAGATTTTTCCGCACGATTTTTGAAAAATCTGCAGGTAAAAGGCACTGCGTTTTACCTGCAGATTTACAGCAGATTTCCAGTGTTTTTTTGTGCGGATTTCACCTGCGGATTCCTATTGAGGAACAGGTGTAAAACGCTGCGGAATCCACACAAAGAATTGACATGCTGCGGAAAATACAACGCAGCGTTTCTGCACGGAATTTTCCGCACCATGGGCACAGCGGATTTGGTTTTCCATAGGTGTACATGGTACTGTAAACCTGATGGAAAACTGCAACGAATTCGCAGCGGCCAATCCGCTGCGGATCCGCAGCCAAATCCGCTGCGGATCCGCGGCCAATCCGCTGCGGATCCGCGGCCAATCCGCTGCGGATCCGCAGCCAAATCCGCACATGCCATAACCCTAACCCTACCCCTACCCCTACCCCTACCCCTACCCCTAGTTCTAACCCTAACCCTAGTGGAAAACGAAAAAAAAAATATATATATATTTTCTTTATTTTATTATTGTCCCTACCTATGGGGGTGATAAAGGGGGGGGGTATTTATTATTTTTTTTATTTTGATCGCTGTGATAGAACCTATCACAGCAATCAAAATGTACTTGTAAGGAATCTGCCGGCTGGCAGATTCGGCGGGCGCACTGAGCATGCGCCCGCCATATTGGAAGATGGCGGCGCCCAGCGAGGAGACGTACGGACACCGGGAGGATCGGTAAGTATGAAGGGGTGGTGGGGGGGTGGATTGGAGCACAGGGGGGGTGATCGGACCACAGGGGGGGTGAATACAAACAAGGAGGGAGCGGACAGGAGGACGGGGGAGCCGGCAGGCGGACGGAGGGGACCGGACCCCATAACGGAGGACTGGGGGGGCGATCGGTGGGTGTGGGGGGGGGTCACTTAAGTATTTCCAGCCATGGCCGATGATATTGCAGCATCGGACATGGCTGGATTGTAATATTTCACCAGTTTTTTAGGTGAAATATTACAAATCGCTCTGATTGGCAGTTTCACTTTCAACAGCCAATCAGAGCGATCGTAGCCACGGGGGGGTGAAGCCACCCCCCCTGGGCTGGGCTGAAGCACCACTCCCCCTGTTCCTGCAGATCGGGTAAAATGGGAGTTAACCCCTTCACCCGATCTGCAGGGACGCGATCATTCCATGACGCATACGCTGCGTCATAGGTCAGATTGGCACAGACTTTCATGACGCAGCGTATGCGTCAAAGGTCGGGAAGGGGTTAAAGTAGCAAAAAGCAGGAAAACAAACAGTTAACTATTCACATGTTCAGGTTTCCGAGGTTTAGTTGGACGGCTTCCAGGGCTGTACCTGGCACTTAACCCTTCTTGGCCTGGGAGAAGTGAGGTCCAGGGTTACACCCAGTGCCGGACAAACGCCGTTAATCCGTCTTTCATGTACGGTTAAATCATGCGCAGCAATGGAGGTCTGCGCAGCTTGAGTATGGGCATTTGCTGCAGCAGAGGTAGCAGCTGCTGCAAGATCAGTCACTAGAACGGAGTCAGCAGCTGTGGCACTAGCAGTCACTGGAGTGGTGTCGGTCGTCGGGGCAGGGTCGTCCTTCATACCTGCTTCAGATGCGGTCCCTCCGGTGCCGATCTGCTGTGTCTCTGCTGGGGTCTGGAACGCTGGTTGCGGGGCCTTGCGCTGCGGCGTTGTCATCTCAGCTTGCAGCATCCCGCTTTCCGGCAGGGCCTGGCTTTCTGGCTTTGGAGCGCTGTAACTTCCTTCTTGCTTCGGACCAGACGAGGCTGCCGACAGATGTCTGGCGAGGCTCCCGATGATGGTCTTCTTCCACCCGGCCTCAGTGCTCAGCTGCGTCTGCAGGAGTTGGTGGATCAGCTCGTCCGCTCCGGTCTGCAGGAGGTCAGCGTCGACTGTGGAGGTCTGGCTGCGGTGCCTCTCCGGGTAGCTGGGGAAGTCCTCCATGTGGCTCACTCCTTCTTCCTGGTCCTTTTCCCGCTCTCTCTTTCGTGGGCGGCCCCGTCTCCATGGTCTCCACCCACCAAACAGGATAAGGAGGCGGACCTCGGCTGCTGACGGGCACGTCCTCAGGACACAGAAATATTTAGACTGGGTGGCCATTGTCCTTCGCGCTCTCCAGCTTGTCTACGCCCATTCCACGCCCCTCTTCTTCTCCTGCGCTCTCCTCAGCGCTGCAATGGCGGCGGTTTTGGCGCGAACTTCTGGCAGCAAGTGGCAATACACAGTCTGTCCAATAAAGTACAGTCCAAGCACAGTAAATCACAGTTCCAAGGCACACATGACCTGATTCTTCAGGCTTAAGTAGATCCTGTTCGTGACGCCAAGTTTCTGCAGCGCCCCCACCGCCGCAGGGCCGAGGGGTACCCGGTACCGGGCCTCTGAGTCTCTGCTCTGGGGTTGTCACGGTGGCTAGACCCGGTCCGTGGCCCTGCCTGCGCGGGGGCGTCCAGGGAAAGGGGTTTGCTGTATAGTGGTGATGTTGCGGTGCAGTGTAGGTCGCCGTAAATAACGAGGACACCAGGTTGCAGTCTCTTTACCTCTTTACTGAAGGTCTCAAAGTCCTCAATCCGGAATACGGTTAACCAGGCTGCGCAAGTCCGGCCGGTCCGATGGCACCTCCAGAGTTCCCTTTGCAGGTGGAAATCTGTGCCTTCCTGCTGGCGCTATGTGTTGTGGTCCTCCCCTGCTTTGCTTACGGGATAGTCCCCACAACTGTTGTGTCTGTTTCTCGTGTTCCCTCACAACTCGATCGGATGATGTTCTTCTCCTCCGTCCCTCCCTGATGGTCTGGTTAGGACGCACCCGTATGACGGGTAGGCTCGGAGCTCTTCCGGGACCCTAGAGTCGCCACTCTCCTAGTGTGCCCCCTATGTCTTCGTAGGTGATATAGTTGAGACAGCCCGCCTGTAACTGACTGACCTGCCGTAGGTTTGAAGTATGGCCTGGAGTTCTATACTTCCTCAGCGTTCCGGCCACCGGCAAATTGCGCCTCAGTAGGATGTTGCCTCGGTCTAACAGCACGACTCCTAAAAGTTACTCCTCCAGTTAAAAATGAAAAAAAACAAAACACGTTATAGGGTTGTAAAAGAAGACAGTTGATATCTAGATCATTGTATTAGGGTATTTTGCTCCTCTACTGCAACGTGGATGGGGTCCATGATGCAGTTTAGGAGGCAGCCTCATCTCAGACACTTCTTGGCATTTCAACAGGATGCGCAGCCACCTCTTCAATCATAGAACCTCTCTAGAAGACATGGTACAAGTTGGAATGGGGATCTATGTTCTGGAAATAGGTGCAGGTTCACTCCAGATATGTACTGTTAAAAGGGAACCTGACAGGATATTCATTCTTCCCGAAATCAGCAGGAATCAGACACCAACTGCAATATTGCCGCCATACAGTGGCATGTAAGTTTGGGTACCCCTAGTCAAAATTACTGTTACTGTGAACAGTTAAGCAAATTGAAGGTGAAATTATCTCTAAAAGGCCTAAAGTTAAAGAAGACACATTTCATTTGAATTTTAGGCAAAAAATATATATTTTAATCTTTTACATTTTCAAAATTACAAAAAGAAAAACAGAATGTGCTGTGGTCAGATGAGACCAAAATTGAACTTTATGGTCACCAAGGTAAATGCTATTTCTGGCTGCAAACAAACACAGCTTATCACTCCAGGAACACCATACCCACAGTGAAACATGGTGGTGGCAAACTCGTGCTGTGGGGATGTTTTTTAGCAGCAGGGACTGGGAAAAGGATCCAAGTTGAGGGGAAGATAGATGGTGCGAAAAACAGGGATATTCTTGAGCAAAACCTGATTTGAGAGTGGGATGGAGGATCACCTTCCAACAAGACAATGACACAAAGCATACTGCTAAAGCAACACTCGAGTGGTTTAAGGGGAAACATGTAAATATTTTGGAGCAGCCTAGTCAAAGCCCAGACTTAATTTAATTGAGAATCTGTGGTCATATTTGAAGATTGCTGTTCACCAGAGGAAACATCTAACTTGAAGGAGCTGCAGCAATTTTGCCTTGAGGAAAGGGCAAAAATCCTAGTGGTAAGATGTGGAAAGTTCATAGAGACTTATTCAAAGCGACTTTCAGCTGTGACTACTTGAAAAGGAGGCTCTATAGAGTAATGACTTTAGGGGGTGAATACTTATGCACACTGAAGTTTTGTATTTTTTCCTATTTGTTGTTTGCTTTACAATAAAAAGAAAACCAAATGTTCACAGTTGTAGGCATACTCTTTACATGAACTCATGCAAACCCTAAAGAAAAAAGTGAATTCCTGGTTGTAAGGTAGCAAAACATGAAAAATGCCAAGGGAGTGAATATTTTCGCAAACCACTGTATATCATGCAAGGCTTCGTATACATGTGATCGGATAGTGACTTCTATTCCTTCTCTCTTCTATTTAACAGGAATATTTCCATATTAATCCTGCAGTTCTTGGAAGTCTGGAGATGTCACCGATGCGGTATAAATGACAGTTCCTGGTCTAGAAATGTCACCGAGGTTCAGGCCATTATTGCAGGTTTGATAACAAAAAACTTTATTCCTCCTGTCAGGGATTGTACTTATCTCCGGTTATTCTTTGGCGCTGACAGACGATTTTAGCGATTTTGACAGCTTGTTTTTCTGCTGTTCAGCCGTAAATCCAAGGACATCCCAGCGATGTTTTATTTATCGGGATAAAGCAGTTATATTAGTTTTCTTCATCTCATTCTGTCATTTTCAGTTAACAAAATCCAGCAATAAATAAACATGGAAATACTTTTTTACTTTAATGAAAGAGACAGAAAAGAAAGAAAAATTTAGTGATAGAGAAGTTCTTATTATCAGGAATGATGGTCCAGATCGGAGCCATTGCCATTGAGAATTGTGTGTTCCTATGTGGGCTGTGCTATACAGCCGACACTTGCAGCTAACAGCAGCGACTGGAGCTAGCTCCGATCACTGCAGTTTAATTATTTAAATGCAGCTGTCAATCTCTGATAGTGGCATTTAAATGGCTCAAATGATTGGCACAATGATTCCGATGTCCCTCACCCCTTCCCTTGTGACAAGATCGAGAGGCGCCGATGGGTTGCCAGAATTCTGCCATTACTATAGGTGCTGGAAATGTTCTTATTCCCCCATCATCCGTTGTTCTGGTCATTATCCAACAGTTTATTTGCCCTGAAATACAAATCCACCTCTCTATTTTATTTATACGCAGTCTGATAAATAGGAGAACAGAGCAACAAAAAGCACCTCCCACTTCCTGTTATTCTTCTGCTGGAGACGGATTACACTTGACAACAGGCAGCAAGTTCTACAGAAGGGAGAAACCTAGTAGGCAGAGTTTTGGAGTGATTTTTCTTGCTAAAAACATCATTTTGGATAAGTAAAGCATTTAGCATATTTGTAGTGAATTTATGCGGGGGGGGGGTTAGAATAATGTAATTTCACATGTTGTCTAAATTTAGCAAGGCTTCTAATGTAACAACAAAAAAAAAGAAAAATGGTGAAAAAAGTTTTAACGTGCTTCTTGTATTGCTGGATATTTGAGATGAGCATAAAGAATAGAACTACCTTGGTCCAGCGTCTTCCGCGGCAGTGTTCACTTCACAACTCTGATGTTGTTGTGAGGGCCTAGTTTTCACGCTGGAGATAGAAAATGCCTGGTGTGCTGTGCAAACAAGGGAAAGAAGGTAAAGGGCGTCCTGACAATAGTGAAAGGGGAGAAGGGACACCCCTAAACACTCACCTGAAACTACACCCTGCGTTCCCTATAGTCCATAGATGGGTCCTTCCCCCAGTGCGCCGTCACGTGCCTAAGCCCTGGCTGGCCCTGAGCTAGCCCTAACTAGTGAGTAGGGGGCAGTAAGACACTAGTCTCATTACTAAAGTAAGGAAACACAGAGAGGGAAACAAATAGGGAAAAATTAAACAAGAAATGGCACTCCACCGCTTAGACAGGAACAGCTTCTCCAGGGACTGAAACAGTTTCTGCAAGGAGGTCAGCATAGAAAGCCTATAACCGGCATGGGAGAGAGCTAGGAGTGAGTCTAAATAATGGAAAGTAGAGGCAGCAGCTGAGATTAGAGCCATATGGAATCTCAGCAGGATCAAAAAGGAAATTATAAACCCTTCGACATCAAGTGAAAATCAATCTACACATCTCAGGTTAAACACAGGAGTAGTCTCCAAAGAGGACCTGTGATCCGCCAACCGCTGCGACCTTCTGATCCCAGATACCCCAAAGTTCTCAGCAGGATGCGGCACATTCGTGACACTTGTAAAAGGCAGAGGATTACCAGTGCAGAAGTGAATACTGCCCTGGTCTGGCTGCCACAGAGGATGGCGGAAAAGGATGGTTCAAATCGTTTTGCTCATCAGTGCTGGGTAAATCTTTGCCTACAGCAAGATAGAGGAAAATTTATTTTGTATATAAATAAATGTCATGAATCACACCACAATACTGCTGCTCCCATTGTGTGTTCGGCGCCACTCCTGATTTAACACAATATATATTATAGATAGCATGACAGTACATGACGATGTTCCGTACCAGCTGGGATGAAGGCTGTATTATCTTGCATTATGCAGGCACCCGGTGGAGCTGATCACTGGATGGAAACATTTCTCTTAAAAGGAGCTTGATGAATATTTGATGGCAGAATGCAAGAGATGGCACCACTATCTATCCTGTACACTGTGCAGCTTCGATTGATCCCAGGAACAAGAACCGTAAACAGACTATAGGATTAGAAATCCTGTGTATCAATCAAGGATACAGATAATTCAAGCTGCTCTTCAGTAAATAGATAATTGGGTCTCTACAAACATTTTATGTGGTTATATGTGAAATATAAGCAGAAAAATCTGAATAATAAAACTGCTTTGTCCTGCATAGGAAACATTGCTTAGGCAATTGCCATTAGATGGGAACCTTTCATGGAGGCAAGTGCCCGCTGGTTTCTCCCCACCGAATACATGTGTATTGGGAGACACCTGTCAATCAATCAGAGCGAGGATACGCCTAATGGTTTCTAGTGGTTTCTGCTGGTGGATCGGGCACAATGATTCACCTGACAGATTCCCTTTAAGTGAAGGATAACAAAGAGATAGGAACATTTGGCCTAGACTTGGTATGGACAGAAACAAATTGTGACGCTGAGCCACTACTCACGGACAAGCCGTGAGACAGGGCAGTCAGGAGGTCCAAGGTCAGATACCAGTCGTGAGACAGGGTAGTCAGGAGGTCCAAGGTCAGATACCAAGAAGGCTCGTCGTACAGAGGGGCAACACAAAGGTGTGGTCAAGTAGCAGTCTGGGGTCAAATACCATGAGGCTACATCAAGACAAGGGAGTAAGAAAACGGATAGTCAGAGGCCAAGTCCAGGTCAGGTACTTGAAGTCAGAAAATGTCAAGAGCAGAAGGGATAATCCACACGAATGATCACGATAAATCCTAGGTCTGGCAACAAGACCAGAGAAAGGCACGATCAGACACAGAGCTAACCACACACCAAACTAAGCTAAGCTACAACTGACACTAAACTGCTCACAGTAGCCAGCTAAATAGCTAGCAAATCACCAAGGATGGAAGACACCTGGGGAAACCCCCGCAGGCTAGACCAGATTGAGTAGCAGGGCTGTCAATTAAAATGTTGACAGCCCAGCATGCCCCAGCATCAGATTGGCTGACTGGACTGTCACTCACAATACTGACAGTCCCGCACACTCCATATTCCATTGAGCAGTTGAGCTGTCACTCACAGCATCCCTAGGCCGCAGTAAAGATAAAACCGTGACACAAATCTCATGTTTTATACCAAACAGTGCTAAAAAACCTAAAAAGAGCTAAAAGAGGGGACTTCTAACAAGAACCGCCTATCCCTAGAATAAGACCAATCCCTAGAATAAGATTGGTGAGGACTGACATAAGCTGTTATTCTCTACAATCGGAGATTATCTAGATTACCCAGTACGGGTCACTTATCACTGTCCAGTTCAGAAAATTATTTACTGTTCAAATCGGGTTTTTATGTTACTTTTTTTAATTCATGATATGAAAATTATACTTATATCTTTTTTTTTTTATCTGCCATACAATTCCAGAGATAAGAGCATTTTTATTTAGGACTAATTTTTTGTCCTCTACAATGGAGGTGGCTCACAGGCTCCTCTGGGGCGTGTCTTTAGGCTGCTCAGCATAATTACCCTGCGACCACCTATAAAGACCATAAAAATGAGCAGTAAATAAATAGGCCCATATCTCTGGAACCGTATAGCGGATTTTTAAAAAAGAAAAAAAGCAGAATACTCAGAGGAGCAGCAGGAATAAAATCAGAGGGAAAAAATGGCCAATTCTGACTTGATGACAGGCCTTCTTTAAGGCTACACCTGCTCAGCTAGCCATAGGTGTTGGGATCATACACAGAAGAAAATTTAGTTAAGTAGTTGAGTACCTTACTAACCCAAAATGGGGGAAGAGGGATAGTTTGATCTCCGACAGATTTACTAATACTGGTAATCAACACTCAAAATGTATTCATTTTACAGGCTTATACAGCCCCATCATATTCTACAGGGCTTTACAGACAGCATCACTGCCCCATAGGTGCTGCCCTATGTATTCATAGTCGTGTTGGCAAATGCACTGTATATCTATTAGAGACTACAAACTATGACTTTTACTAGTTTACCCACTAGGTATACATTTTCTGCCATTTTTGGGAAGATGATGTATGCTATTTTTCATTGGCACCAGAGAGCCATCTTGCTTCCACCACTGGCGCATGCTCTTATAGCACCTTTACACCGGGAATATATAGCGGTATAGTGGTATAGGAACCAGTCAGGTGACAAAGTGTCGGCTTTAAAATGTTTACTGTCCAGAGAACTCCTTTTAAAAAAATGTCCCTATAGGTCTACAACCCGATTTATCATAGGGATTACAACTAAAACAAATGAGTAGGAGTGACAGTACTACTTAAAGGGGTTGTCTAAGAAATGGATTTTTCTCAAAAAATGTCGGTGGGTTCAAAGTCCCATGTGTGAATGGAGTAGTGGTGAGTATGTGTGACCACCACTCAGTGAAAGAATCAGTGGTTGCACTTGCTCACTATGACGCCAATCACACAGAAGACTGTGAAACCCCTGCTTTCATGATTGCTGTGAATCCCAGTGATTAGAGCCCGTGCGATCATACATTTGTCACTTATCCCGTGTTTAGGCGACATATGTTATGGGCCAACCCCTTTAAAGGGGATTTCGGATTCAAAAAGCCCATCTCCAGGTGCCAGGGATGTCTCTTTGCCAATACTCCCGCTGTCTGTGATTGTCTGCAGTACTGATGCCATGTTAATAGAGCTGCAGCTAATCAGTGAGCTTGAGCAGACGGTAAAAGCTGCTCAAAGCCGCTGATTTCACTAATTGGCTGCAGTGCTGTTGACGTGCTGGACCTGGCGAGGTTGAGTAAAGGTCTTCCTTTTTAAAAGTGATGCAGCTGGGGGACAGAAGATTTCTGAAAACCCTTTTCAGGCTATGGTTCTGAACAGAAATAAAAGTACATGCCTTCTGATGTACTCTCCTTTATATAATATCATATATAATATATTAACTATAGATAATATACTGTATGTTAAGAAATTTTTCTCCCCGGTACCAATAAAATGCATTAACTTAACACAACCATTAGACGGGATTTACAAATGGGGCCTGGATGATCGTGATGTGAATTCTACATTTTCTCACCGATTTATTAGCAGAAATGATTTTTTTGAATTACTCCAGATATGGGGGAGAAGAAGCTACAGCTTTTATGTTCTGATCTTCCAGATTTCAGATGCTGTACATCTGGTTTTATGACAGATTCTTATTAAACATGATCCAGGCACAGCTAAAATCTTCTCGTATTCCACAATCTGACTGACTACAGATTGTTCTCTCCATCATCCACTCTTAAAGCAGATGGACATGTGGGAGATGTAAAATTAATAGGATGGATGGAAGATTTCTCTAGACAACGGAGCTAAACTGGTGAACTAAATCAAAGAACACATTTATCCCATGAATGGAGCCAACAGCATGGTGTGATGTGCAGAGTAACAAAGAAGTGCGATACATTAGCGAGACAAAGATGCACCGAGGAGCCATAGCCGAACGCAAAGTGGTTCTGCCAAATTTTGTATGGACTTGTGAAAAATACTGGGGTAGATGTAAAACAGCCAAAAAGGCGTGCAAAAAACAGAAAGATGCTGCAGCCCTAATGTAAACATATACTGGGCTGCAACAACTGGACTCAAAGGGAACCTGTCAGCAGGATTGTGCACAGTAACCTACACACAGTGTCAGGTCGGCGCCGTTATACTGAATAAAATGATACCTTGGTTGATGAAATCCGTCTTGTGGTTGTTGTTTAATCTTTATTTTCAGTTTTGAGTTAATGATATGCTCGTGCTCCGGGGTGGCCTGTGGGGGGTCTTCATGTGGTGCTCTGCTAAGGGATTCATAATGTAGACCGCTGACAGGTCACTGATTCCTCACTGACGTGCCCCCTAGTTTAAATAATGAATATCTGTACATACTGAAGAAAAAAACTTCTGCAGGCAGGTGCCAGCCGAGGCACCCTTTGCAGACCATGCCCCCTTTGAAAACCATGGCCCCCTTTGAAGACCATGCTCCCTTTGAAAACCATGCCCTTTTTGAAAACAAGGGCCCTCTTGAAGACCATGGCCCCTTTGAAGACCATGGGCCCCTTTTAAGACCATGGCTGCGGAGGTGGCACAACACGTCCCTGGAAGGTATTAGGAGATACAGGCTTTAGTAAAGATACATGAAAAACTGGGTGTACCTTCATAGTCCTAGGCAGCTTCAGCCGGCAGGCCACAGAGCTCACAATACCGTTGATCTTGAAAGGGCCAATGAATTTCTGTCCCAAGTTTTTGTGAAGGAACTTTTAACTTCAGATTCTTAGTTGCTAACCACACGGAATCTCCTACCTTGAACATGGGTGCAGGTTTACGGAATCTATCAGCCGATCTCTTATAACGTTCTTGAGCTGTGGTCAGGGATTCCTTCAGAACCTCCAGATTTTGCCTCATCGCAGTCAGCCTTTCCTCCACTGCCGGAGCCGGAGAATTAATTGGAAACCTAGGTAAGATACACAGATGATAACCCAGATTGGCAAAGAAAGGTGTAAATTTAGTGGAGGTGCTCTGAGAATTGTTATATGAAAATTCGGCTAACGGCAGCAACTCCAACCAATCATCCTGGAGATGGCTGACATAACATCTTAGATATTGTTCCAGCGTCTGGTTGGTACGCTCAGTCTGACAATTTGTCTGGGGATGGTAAGCGGAAGAGAGACAGACATTAATATTGAGTTCAGAGCAAAACCCCTTCTAGAATCTTGAAGTGAACTGCACTCCACGGTCAAAGATGATCTCATCCGGAACCCCATGCAACCGAAAGACATTCTGTATAACCAAGTTCACTGTATCTTTAGCTGAGGGGAGGCCGATGCACGGAACAAAATGAGCAGCTTTAGTCAGACGATCAACTACCACCATGATTGTATTCATGCCCCCCGATGCAGGCAGCTCCACAATAAAGTCCATTGATATAGACCCCCAAGAGCTGGACGGAACAGGTAATGGTTGTAGAAAACCAGTAGGTGCCACATGAGGAGTCTTGTAACGAGCACATACCTCGCAAGAGAGAACATAGTCCTTGGTATCCTTCAGGCAAGTTGGCCACCAGAAGAATCGGCTCAGGAACTCTCGTGTCTTCTGTACCCCCCTGTGACCAGCCAACTTGGAGTCACGTACCAACTTGAGGATCTGCAGACGGACGACCTCAGGGACGTAGATACGTCGATCTCTGAACCACATGCCACCCTTAAAGACAAGATTAATATCCACAGGTGGGTTGGCCAGAAATACATCACCGTCATAGGCCTCCCTGCACTCCTTCCACAAGTCCTGATCGTGGATAACTCCGATGAAATTGGCATCAGATGGAATGGTCTTGGACGGGGCTCCAGGTACGGAATCCGCAGCATGGATTCGGGATAAAGCATCAGCCTTCCCATTACGAGAACCTGGACGGTACGAGATAACAAAGTTAAATTGATTTAAAAATAAGTTCCAACGAGCCTGATGAGGTGAAAGACATCTAGCGGATCTAAGGAACTCTAAATTGCAATGTTCAGTTAGCACTATGACCTGTTGTGCAGCTCCTTTCAGATGATGCCTCCATTCTTTGAAAGCCGCAATAATAGCCAGCAATTCCTTGTCTCCCATGTCGTAATTCTTCTCTGCTGAGGTTAGTCTACGGGAAAAGAAAGCACAAGGATGTAGCAGACCCTTCTCTCCAGTTCTTTGGGAGAGAATAGCCCCCAAAGCATTATCAGAAGCATCCACCTCCACAATGAAAGAAAGTGTTGGATCTGGGTGTATCAACAGCGGTGCTGATGTGAAACAGATCTTAAGCCGATCAAAAGCTTCTTGAGCCTGTGATGACCACTTAAAGGGCTTTTCCTTCTTTGTCAAGGAAGTAATGGGATGGACAATATCAGAAAAATTTCGAATGAAGCGTCTGTAGAAATTTGCAAAACCAATAAAACGTTGGACCTCCTTAACGTTCTTGGGTACCGGCCAGTCAAGGATAGCCTGAATCTTACCAGATTCCATGTTCAGCCTCTGGGGAGAGATGATATAACCTAAGAACTGTATCTCAGAACGATGGAACTCGCATTTCTCTGGCTTAATATACAGATGGTTCTTTTTCAGACGTCTTAAAACAGTTTTGACATGTTCTTCATGTTCCTGTAGAGAGTCAGAAAAGATTAGTATATCGTCCAAATAGATCACTACAAACTGGTCCAACAAATCTCTGAAAATGTCATTAGCAAGGTGTTGAAACATTGCAGGGGCGTTACAAAGCCCGAAGGGCATCACAGATTCAAAGTGTCCATACCGGCATCTGAATGCTGTCTTCCACTCATCTCCTGGACAAATACGCACCAAATTATAAGCCCCACGAAGATCCAGTTTAGAGAACACCATAGCATGGCAGACTCTTTCCAGTAATTTGGGAATCAGAGGCAAAGGGTAACGGTTTCGTACGGTTACCTTATTGAGTTCCCGATAGTCAACACAGTGTCTCAGGGTCCCATCCTTCTTCTTTAGAAGGACGTATGAAGCCTTTGGCCAGATGTTCATCAATATACTCCTTTAAGGCTTGAAGCTCAGGTGCCGCCAAAGGGTATATGTTACCAAAAGGAATAGCTGCCCCAGGAAGCAACTCAATAGGAAAGTCATAATGCCTGTGTGGAGGAAGTTGATCTGCATTCTTCTTGTGACAGATGTCAGAGAACTCTTTATAAGCTGGAGGTAAAGAAAATACCTGTACATGTGGTTCCGTAGCTGTGGACTCAGGGACACCTTCTGTTAACGCTGAGTTGCTCCTTGTTGGAAAGATAATCTCCTTGGTCTCCCAGTTGATAATTGGGTTCTGAGAACGCAACCAAGGAATGCCTAAAATCACAGGAAAATGAGGAGAAGAAATTAGCAAGAAAGAAAGTTGCTCCTGATGATTAGGCTCCAACAAAATTTCAAGGGGTACGGTCTCCTGATCCACAGGCCCAGAGATTAAAGGTGACCCATCCACTGTTTCCATGGTAATTGGAGAGGCTCTTTGCTGAATTTCAATACCATGTTCCTTGGCAAATGCGATATCCATGAAATTGCCACCTGCACCTGAGTCAATCATAGCTGCACTGGAAATCCACTGTCCTGAACACAGGATCTTAATAGGGAGAGAACAGTGAGAGTTCTTCTCCTTCAGCTCCTTGGGGGGTGAAGTCATAGAAAGTGAATGGAATACAGCATTTGAAGGCAGGCTACATTCAGAGATGTCAGATTCATCATCACAGTTGTCATACTCCCCTACTGCTGCTAGCACCTTGTTAGGCCATCTAGGACACTTAGGACAATTGATCAAGAAGTGGTCAGACTGGCCGCAGTAGAAACATAGACTTTCACTAAGGCGATGCTCCCGGCGCTCATTGATCTCTCACCTCTGAACAGAATCAAGTTGCATGGGCACCTCCTCCACCTCCCGAGATGTTTTACCTGCAGGCTCTTTGGAAGGAAGGGAAAAGTTAGAAATACGGTTATATGCAGCAAACTTCTCCTGCCTACGCTCAGTAAGTCGAATGTCTATGCACACACAATGCTGTATAAATGTCTCTAGCTCTTGTGACTCAGAGCGAGCTAGTTCATCTTTTACAATACTAGACAGACCCCTTTTAAAAATAGGCAATTGTGCATAACTGTCCCAATTGGTATCTGTAAAATCCAATAATAATATATATAATCACTTACATATGGAAAGAACCAAGGGTATAGGGAAAGTGTATGATACAGTTTCTGAAGGCCCTCTCATTGACCATCTGTCCTCTGCATGTCAGAAGCTAGAGGGTGTTTGTGAAGCCCAACCTATATTTGGATGTCTAGCGTTATTTCTAGCCGATAAACAAGTGTAACTAAGATAAGGAATATTCTGGAATCTACTTTTATGGTATAGACCATTGGCATGAAACTGGTTTACCTTATATGGATATTGTGTAGGAGAAAATAGAAACCCATGAAAGCCTATGGGACGGATTTGTATATAAACCGTCTCTTCTCAGCATGTGGTGGAGTCCTCATACCTTGAGCCTCTCTACACGGACGAACACATCATCATGACACAAGACCATATGCAAGATCAATGCTTGCTTTCATTTTCTTTTTAACCTAATACTTGAATTTGTGTGCAATGAACTTATAATTTACTTTTTCTTCATTTTTGTAATCACTCTTTTTGAATGGACATTAAATGAGTTCTGTTTTATCCAAACAATTCTATTTTTACTTTTCTTCCCAATCCTCACTAAGATACATTTTTTCTAACATTTTGGCGAGCCTTAGCCAGATCTGATTTTTTGTCTTTTCTGTGAGGAATTTCAGCCTTTTCAGGGGGGAGTTTGCTAAAACACCTGTTTTGAGTTGTTAAAAGGCGCAGAAATTCTACTATATCGTGTTACAAAAGTCAGACTGAACCTACACACAGAAGTGAGGATATGTGATACAAGTATCATCTAGACGGAACTCTGAGGAATCCATAAAGACACAGGAGGACCCTCCATTGACGATTGGATCATTCCAGGAGGAAAAGAAATTACATAGGTAAGAGGAATGGAGTTTATCCATGAATTTTCTAAGAAAAGTAATATACAGTTTCAGTTTGATCATAGGCATACAAATGCACAGTTATGGTCTAGTCTGTATAATCAATGTGAAGCAGAGAATCTTAAAATTGATAAGAAGTTTTTTTCTATAAAAAAGTTGCAAAGGAAGCTTCAGAATGTAATGCACATGGTCCGAGTGTACAATAATTTAGTTTTTGATAAAACTGAAACACAGACACACAGACACAAATATGTACTATCACACAAGACATTGGTCATACTGACACACAAGGTGTCACACAAGAAGCTGATGGAGATTACTTTGACTGTCCAAATTGTTTGATATTGTCTGAACATATTGAACAATTGGAAGATCAAATTGATACCAGAACAGAATTATTGTCCAAATTGAGACAAGATATTAAAAAAGCTTCTGTTGTTACACGATCAAAAGACCAAGAAGACAATGCTGCTTCTGCATCATTTATACCTGACACACAAGAATTAGATGAATCAGTAGATTTACATGCAGAAGAATTACAACGGGAAAAATTCCATGACAGAGCTGCACGCATTAATCTAAAAATACACGATCAGTTAATGAAAATTGCAAAAGACATTCCAAAATTCAATGACAAGATGGATGCCTTTTACAATGCAGACATTTTTGAATCAAACACAGACAAATACAATCTTAATGATGAACAGAAAAACAAGATTTTCAAAGTATGGTTACCCTCACATATGGGAAGAAGGTTACAGACCACACCCAGATTAAATGAGAATCATGAATTGACACATAGTACAAGAGAAGACAGACTTAGGCAATTAAATTCTTACATCACAGGAGAGGCCACTCCGAATGCTGAAATTTTGGAACAATTAAAAACTAATATTAATGAGGATCCATTTGTATTTTTGGTAAAATTTGAGCAGGCCTATAGAATGGTGATGGAAATTGGGCCTAATCAGGAACCAACATCCATGATCAGATTTTTTGTGAAAAAGTTCAAATATTTGGATCCTGCCTCAGAACAGATGGCTAGTACTCAGCCATCATTGCAAGAAGCAACAGTTTTTATCGACAGAGTAAGGAGATCCATGAAGCAAAATCAGGTAAAGGCTAAAATAGCTGTAATTCATGAAAAAGAGGATAGTCAGCTGAAACCTAGACCCACAGTAACATTCAAGAGCAGAGATTACGTGGATCAAAGAGGTAAAAATACTACACAAAGAAACAATATCCATTGTTATTTCTGTGGTATACCTGGACACTTAAAGTGGCAATGCAGAAAATTCTTGAGAGCAGAATCAGAGACAGATACACAAGGGACAGGTAATCTTGGAAGGGAAAATGGTCTCATGCCAAAATTATCCACCAGACCTTCTGCACCTCCATTACAGTCTAATGCCCCCACTCACACTGACAACAGACAAACGCAGTCTCCATATGCACCATTAATCAGACAGATCAGAGAGATGACAGTGAAGGAGACTGAGTCCAGAAATAGAATGCCGAGTGCTTTCAAGAAGGACACTGGACTTCTTCCATCTCCTTCATCCTTCTGACAATCACAGACAATTCCAACACCTCATCCACTGGAATTTGTGACTCAAGTTACATTAGATGAATGTGGAAGACCATTTGTCAAGGTAAATCTAGCAGGACAGAATGTTGTATTTCTCATTGATACAGGAGCTCAGTTAAGCGTCACAAATCTTGATCTGAAGCTACAACCAGATTCACCAGTTTGTACAATTGTTGGTTTTAGTGGAAAAGGTGGAACTAGAGCAACCTTAGTTACTGATGTGATATTGGAAATACCTAGTTCTTTCAAAACAGGAATTGACATTTGGTATTGTCGTGACTCTGAAAATATACTTGGCACGGATTTTATGCAGAAATTTGGATGGGTTGTTGATCTAGGAAATCAGGTGATCTGGAAGGATTCTAATGGTTGTAAACCTGTAGTCATTGATCCTAGTGATTATAGCCATGTTGGAAGTATTTGCTTAAATGATGTTGTGTCAACAGATCATCTGTGGCCTGAAACTGGTGGTGATGAGGTATTGACAGAAATTGTACAGCTTTTTCCTTCTCTTTGGGCTCAGTTCAGGAATGAAGTAGGGACCATGAAAGATGTAATTGTAAATGTCGAGGGGCGTGATCCCCCACCTCAGCGTCAGTATAAATTGCCTCCAGAATCAATTGAGTCTATGTCAAAGATCATACAGGAATTGTTAAAACAAGGTGTCATCCGAAAGGCTAATTCTGTAAGTAACAATCCTTTGTGGTGTGTTTTGAAATCTGATGGTTCTTATCGGATGATATTGGATCTGCGGATGTTTAATAAACATACTCCCAATGTAGCACCCATTGTTGCAGATACTCATGACATGATGGCAAGGTTGAATGCAAAGGCAAAATACTTTTCTGTACTAGACATCAGTAATGGTTTTTTCAGTATACCTCTTGAAAAGAGTTGTCAATACAAGTTTGCTTTTACTTTCTTGGATGAGCAATACCTTTTTTGCAGGTTACCTCAGGGAGCTCATTTGTCACCGAGTATATTTCATCAGGCATTGGCAAAGGTATTAGCTAAATTTTCAAGGCCAGACTGTATTTTACAGTATGTGGATGATATTTTGCTATCTACTGATGATAAGGAGTCACATGTTACACTTCTGAAAGAGTTGTTTGAGCTGCTGCATGATGCAGGATTGAAATTGAACACTAAAAAGGTCAAATTGCTGCAGACTGAGGTCAGATTCTTAGGAGTATTGTTGAGCCCAGGTAAAAGACAACCATTGCAGGAACGGATCGATGCAATTGCTTCTCTACCAGTTCCAACATCACACAAGGCAGTAAGACATTTCTTGGGTCTTATAAATTTTTCAAGGGAATTCATTGAGAATTTTGCAGACAAAGCCAGGCCTTTGTATGATCTTTTAAAAAATGAAAACAGTGAGTATTTTGGTCCTTGGGGTGATGAACAACAAACCTCATTTGAACAATTGAAAATGAATTTACAAACTGCACCTGCTTTATCCACAGTAGATCCTACGGCTCCATTTGCTTTGCAAGTGCACACATCAGAGACTTCTGTGTCTGCTGTGCTGCTACAGTTGCAAGGAGAAGAGTGGAGAATTTTGGGCTATTTTTCTAAGCTTCTCTCACCTGTTGAAAGAGGGTTTGAGACATGTGCAAGACACCTGGTAGGTGTGTACTTTGCAGTCAAAGCAACTGAACACATTGTTGGGTTCAACAAAATTACTTTGCAAACTCCTCATTCTACACTAAAACTTCTCTTTGAGAATAATATCCCAGGTGTGTCACATCAGAGATTTGCTCATTGGTTATTGTCATTGTCTCCCAAACAAATTGAGGTAGATTACAAAGCCAAATATGTTCTTCCTCAGTTGATGCAATATGAAGGACAAACTCATGATTGTTTGCAGTCTTTTCAGGATCCATGTCCATCACTTTTCAGACGGAAGGCAGAGGCAACAGATGAACCAATTTTTGTTGATGGTTCCAGATTTTATGCAGATGGACATTACTATGCAGGATATTCCATTTTTTATCCTAAAAGAGAACAGGTAGTAAAACACAAATTACCAAGTCATTTTTCAGCTCAAAGGGCAGAGCTAGAAGCAGTGAAAATGGTGCTACAGCTGAACGAAGCTGATGATCAGTGTCCCATTGTAATCTACAGTGATAGCTCCTATGTTGTTAGATCACTGACAGATTATTTGCCAGTGTGGGAAAAAAGAGGCTATGTAGATTCTTCAAATAAGACTCTTGTACATAGTGACACACTGAAAACAATTTTCAAAATAGCATCAAAAACCCCTAATGGTTTTGCTATTGTCAAAGTACCAGCCCATAAAAAAACTGATGATGAATTATCTGTAGGAAATGCTACTGCAGATAGGTTAGCCAAAGAGGCAGCCCTGACAGGAGAAGAAGTGTTTCAACCAGAGACTATTGAGCTTTTAGCAGTTCAAAGAACGGACACGCATATCCCTTCTTTTGCGGAAGAACAGGAGAAAGACACATCTCTTGTTGCTTCCCGGGTTGATCCAAAACCTCCCTTTGTTTGTGAAAACGGGGTTTTGTGTCATGACTTAAACGGGGAGTTGCGTCCTGTTGTACCAAAACATCTACAGGCTGAGTTCACAAAATATAATCATGAAAGTTTGGGTCATTTGGGCCAACAGAAATTGTTAGACATTCTCAGAGAGAAATTTTACTGGGAAAAGATGGAAGAGACAGTACAAAGTATTGTCCAATCATGTCTCATTTGTGCCCAAATTAATCCAAGACCAAAAGGACAGAAACCGCCACTACTCCGAACCGCACCTGCAGATGGTCCATGGTCTACACTACAAATCGACTACATTGGTCCGTTACCATCAGGTAAAAATGGTCTCAGGTATGCATTGGTTGTGGTAGATGTTTTTTCCAAATGGGTTGAAATTTTACCTGTCAGAAAAGATGATGCTTTGTCTACAGCTAGAGCATTAGTTAATCATGTCTTTTGTACTTGGGGGATCCCAAGAATGATCTCCTCTGATCGAGGAAGTCACTTTACAGGAAAAATCATGCAAGTCGTTTGTACTATTCTAGGGGTACAACAACAGTTCCATGTACCTTACCATCCACAGTCTGCTGGTATTGTGGAAAGGATGAATAGGACAATAAAATCCAGAATTGCCAAGATGCTATTGGACAAAGGCAATACTTGGGTTGATGCCGTACCTTTTGTATTGTTGAGTGTGAGAGGAACAACTTCTTCCACAACTCAGTTCACTCCTTTTGAACTAATGACAGGAAGAAAAATGCCATTGATTTTTCCACATGAACCATTTTTGTTTACATCTCAAAAAGATGCTGTTGCAAGGTCCAAATGGTTGCAATTGTTGCAGGAAAATTTGAAAACAATTCTTCCTCATGCTGCATCAAGAATGCAGAGAATGGAGCCACCATATGAGTCTAAATTCAAAAAAGGGGCTCAGGTGATGATCAAAACTTTCAGGAAGAATGGACCTTGGGAAAGTAACTGGGAAGGTCCCTTTGATATCATTGAAACCATGGGACAAGTTATGATTCTTGTGCAACGAGCATCAAATGTGGTTACAAATACCCGCAGGCAACAAAGAGTGTGGGTACATGTTGATCAATGCAAATTGTATATTGCAAAATAATGATACTGCATTTATTTTAGGAAGAAATGAATTCCAATAAGAGCTGGAATACGGAACACCATGACCTTGATGGAAGGGATTCAACACCAATCCTTCGAGAAAAGACGACAGTTCCCAGGAAAAGTTACTATCTGATGGGAATCGCATTTCTGCTGCTATGTACTATTTCAACTGTGATCTACGCAGAAGACATCTTACATCGTGAAACAGACACTAGTGAAGTGAATGAACCTTTCAGAAGAACTCTACATTCGAGGAAACCAAGAGGATCAAGTTTACAAAACCTTAAAGTTGAAGACATACCGGACAATTCAGTAGATATTACTGGAAACATCTGCATGGGTTATGGGGTGAAATGCTGTATTGAGCTACACTTATACACGACACTGACATAATATTACATGCTACCACAGGACCTAAGGCTGGGTTTATACAGTTACAAGGAGATTCAATGTCAATCACATCTCATTAATATGGAAATGGGAATAGAACAATGGTTTGGGAAAAGAACTCCAACACAAGTTAGAAGTAAGAGGGGAGTGTTGGAAGGAATTTTGGGGGGATTAGGTACAGTAGGAAGTCTAATTAACACTATGGACATACATACACTTAAATCAGATTTGGAAAATATTGGGTATATCGGAGGTAAAGGAGTAAAGATTCAGAAAAGTTTGAATCAAGTTCTTGAGAAAATGGTTTTGACTACTGCTTCTGTATTGGGGTCTTCTGTCTCACATCTACAAGATGCTACTTTAGCATTAATAGAAAGTGAACAGGAATCTCAAGTGGCCAAAACATGTCTAGAAATTCAGATTGAATATTCCACCAATCTAAAAATGATTGCACAAGCCTTACAAAGTGGAATTACTCCTTTAGGACTAATGAGAAATTTGCCTACAGAATATAGTTTTGCATTAAATCATACAGATTTGTGGGTAAATAAGTGGTTAGGATGTGACCAGGATATTTGTGTAGGAACATCACTGATTCCAGTGTCGGGAAGAGAAGAAACCCTAGTTCCTATAACTGTTCTGGGAATTCCTGTTAGTCACACACAATTGCTATATTATCAATTACAGTACACAGATTTTGCATTTGACGGTACAAACACTGAACAATTAGACATTTCTTCATGTTTAAATTTTGTTTCTAAGGTAATGTGTTTACCTGGACAGGATAAAGTCATTTATCATTCATGTTTCAATAATCATACCTCATGTCATGCCAGAGTGGAGAATGTACACACGATCCATGACTTGGTGACACCAGTAAGCGCTAATAAGATTTGTTTCCAAGTTATGTCAGAGAAAGAAGTTGTTTCTGCATACTTTCCATCTTGTGTACATGCTGAAAATCTGACAATAGGTTTATATTGTATCGAGGGAAATGTGAAAACTCTCTCAAAGAAGGAAGGAAGTATTAATATTACGATAATACATTCAAGAAACCTAAAAATCCTTCCAATACAGTTCAATTTGTCCCAAATAAATAATTTTCCTTGGAATATGTGGACAAATGAGATAAAGAAAGACAAGGGTTTGTTAAATTTGTTAACAAAACAATTAAAAGAAGCTGAAATTGTATTCAGACATGAGCAAGGGAATTTAAATGATATTGAACATGAATGGACAAGTATGTCAGGCTCATCTTGGTGGAAAAATTTAGGAAAATCAGTAACTAGTTGGTCACAGTCTTCAACGAAGATGGCAGTAGGAAATGTATTATCTAATCCGATTGTTATTATATTTATTATAGTTTTGCTGTGTATAATATATCAAATAGTTATTATGTGTAAAATTAAGAACATTTATAAAAAGATAAAGACAGAAATGAAAAAGGAAGATGACATTTTAAGAGAAATGCTGAAAAGAAAAATATAATTCTCTAATCTAATTTTAGTTTTCAAAACTCAGGTGACATTCGAGACAGATGTTAATACAAGGTTTTCAGAATAAAGAATGAATGTGATACGAATAGTGAGAGAAAGATTTTAGGGTTAATTATGATATTCTCAAATCATAATCAGGGGGGAATGTAAAATCCAATAATAATATATATAATCACTTACATATGGAAAGAACCAAGGGTATAGGGAAAGTGTATGATACAGTTTCTGAAGGTCTTGTCATTGACCATCTGTCCTCTGCATGTCAGAAGCTAGAGGGTGTTTGTGAAGCCCAACCTATATTTGGATGTCTAGCGTTATTTCTAGCCGATAAACAAGTGTAACTAAGATAAGGAATATTCTGGAATCTACTTTTATGGTATAGACCATTGGCATGAAACTGGTTTACCTTATATGGATATTGTGTAGGAGAAAATAGAAACCCATGAAAGCCTATGGGACGGATTTGTATATAAACCGTCTCTTCTCAGCATGTGGTGGAGTCCTCATACCTTGAGCCTCTCTACACGGACGAACACATCATCATGACACAAGACCATATGTAAGATCAATGCTTGCTTTCATTTTCTTTTTAACCTAATACTTGAATTTGTGTGCAATGAACTTATAATTTACTTTTTCTTCATTTTTGTAATCACTCTTTTTGAATGGACATTAAATGAGTTCTGTTTTATCCAAACAATTCTATTTTTACTTTTCTTCCCAATCCTCACTAAGATACATTTTTTCTAACAGTATCTACCGCTAATCTGAATTCAGTAGCATACTCAATAACAGAACGTTTTGCCTGGCGTAAAGACAATAAAGCAGATTCAGCAGTTGCACGGCGATTAGAATCATCAAACATTAATGCCATAGCGGCCAAGAAATCATCCAAGTTATTTAACCGTGGGTCACGAGACTCAATCATCGGATTCGCCCAGGCGAGCGCTCATGCGGTCAGCAGCATTATTACATATAATACCTTGGATCTATCATTAGGAAAACGGTCAGCATGCACATCAAAATATAGCATACATTGATTCACAAAGCTTTGAAATTTGTCACGATCACCATAAAATCTGAATGGGGGCAACTTAGGTGGGCTAGCTGGTGGCGGTTGTCCAGAGGAAAAGTCACTTGTGCAGCTATTTGCGTGCTTATGTCCTGAAAAGCCCGTCCATACTGGGACTCTATGCCAGCAAGTTTGTTTTCCTGGGCTGCCATGCGGGTGCTTAAGTCCTGCAAAGTCTGTCCAAACACTTGTTGATTGTGTTCAAAGCTTCCAAACTTCTTTTGCACACCTTCCACATCTTTCTGCATTGATCTAATTATGGAAAACACCTGCTCTAGTCTGCTTTTGGTCTCATGTGCACTGTGTCTTCCTGCTATAAAACTCCACCCCAGCCTTCAGTCTGTGCTAGAGTATTCTGCCTTGCATCCAGCTCCTGACCTCTGGTGACTCCCTGGCTACATACCTGCTCCTGTGAACCTGTGTGGTGATCCTGCTACTCTGCTCTGAGTTCCTGCTGCATACACCAGTTCCAGTAATCCTCCTTCATCTGCTGCTCGTGTTTACTTCCATCTGCATTTGCTGGACATGTAAGCTGTTTCTGCACTGCAAGAACCTGAGACTATTACCCAGACCTCCCTGGTTGAGCTAAGATATTATTTGAAATGCCTTATAAGCATATCTATCTGTGTTTTGGACTAAGCAAGGACTTATTCGTGTCAAGTATCCTCAAGAATAATTGTGCTTCATAGACTTTCTGCGTGATTGCATTTTCCTCTGAAGTTTCCTATAGACTGCTGAGCTGCATTTGATATTTGCACCAAGTGTTGTGGACTTGAGCTTCTCTCTGCACCTGTTTGAATCACCGTGTGAATATAGACTTTACCACTTATAAAACTGTGTCCTGTAGTTGTCTTGTTCCACGCAAAGAGTCTCCTGAGTTATCCCCTATAATTATTACATGGGCAGGGTTTATAGTGTTGGGCAGGGTTTATAGTGTTGGGCAGTGTTTAGTGTTGGGCAGGGCTTATAATGTTGGGCAGGGCTTATAGTGTTGGGCAGGGCTTATAGTGTTGGGCAGGGCTTATAGTGTTGGGCAGGGCTTATAGTGTTGGGCGGGGTTTATAGTGTTGGGCGGGGTTTATAGTGTTGGGCGGGGCTTATAGTGTTAGGCAGGGCTTATAGTGTTGGGCAGGGTTTATAGTGTTGGGCAGGGCTTATAGTGTTGGGCAGGGCTTATAGTATTGGGCAGGGCTTATAGTGTTGGGCAGGGCTTATAGTGTTGGGCTGGACTTTTAGTGTTGGGCAGGTCTTATAGTGTTGGGCAGGACTTATAGTGTTGGGTAGGGCTTATAGTGTTGGGTAGGGCTTATAGTGTTGGGCAGGGCTTATAGTGCTGGGCAGGACTTATAGTGTTGGGCAGGGTTCATAGTGTTGGGCAGAGCTTATAATGTTGGGCAGGTTTTATAGTGTTAGGCAGGGTTTATAGTGTTGCGCAGGGTTTATAGTGTTGGGCAGGGTTTATAGTGTTGGGTAGGACTTATAAACCAAAGGTAATCCCCCTACTTTATTCATAATAGGAGTCTTAAAAATTGGTGTTCCTGAGCCTCGTATAGCGCTGTCGCCTGTATGTGGTCAATTAAATCTTTACAATACTGCACTTCTTCATTCCATTTCATAGCTATGGAGAGATTATATTCTCAGGAAGGGTATAAATTCTAATTCTCCACATGTGATTTGTCAATAATGTAAAAAAAAAGAATACATAAAGGACTTTTCTAATGCATCTCAGCTCGGGAATGCAAATTCTTTATCTGCAGTGATGTGCATTGTATTATCCTGTATGAGAAATACAAGGGATAGTTAAGCAGCGTCTGACAGCTTAATTTCCACTTCACTGCACCTCCCATGTGACTAATTAGAGCCCTGGGACAATTATTCAGAATTGCCCCGAATCTTCCAAACATACTCGTTATTTCCACAATTCCTTTACTTCACAAAGTCATACACCGGCAATTATACCTTGCGGAAGGAAACTCTCATCCAATCTTGAGTGTAAAAAATAAATTTGCATTGGAAAAGATAAAAAATCAAGTATTAAGTGAGCAATTTATCTGATAAACTCATTCCTCCAACAAAATAGAGCTTTCCAGCATATAATTGATGAGTCCACTGATCCCCAGACTCACGTTACTCTTGTCAGAGGCAGTGCGCTCCTGCTTGATTGACAGTTCGCTCTCCAATGCGGAAAGTAGAGGCAGCATTGCCTGTTCAGCTGTAATATCCATTGCCTGTGCCCTCGCATGGTTCCCCTGCTCTCTACATGGGGAGACGCTGACACACTCACCGCTCTGGCCGCGGCGGTGCCTGAGCAACCTCTATAAGTACTTTGTGGTAGTGTGTGCAACTGTATGCTGCCAGATCCCCATCCATAGATTACTATGGATATTTCCTTATTCAGTATCGTCCCAGTAGTCCTGTGTAGGTTATACGTGACCCTGAAGCTGCTCCAGCGGTACCTGAAACCTGTAGCCATGTCGGCGGTACCTGAACCGTTTCCCGAGACTACTGTGTCTGAACGAGAACTTATCCCCAAAATCCAATTTGTCCGGACTGTCTGTCAGTCTTCAAATCCTGCTCGTCAGTCACTCCAGTCCTGATGAACACCGGGTAGCTGGCCCCGTGGCACAGTGGGTTCAAGAACCCCCTACACCACCTGCGGGCATGATAGCAGCATTAGAAGAGTGCAAGGCCACTGAAGTGTGGCTAGAATTGACAGTTAATTGTGTGCTCCAGCTAGTTTCAGAGCAGCGCTTACAAGCTCATAAGCATTGTGCATGTTTGTCCACAGCTTCTAGAAGGCAGTGGTGGCCGGAAATCTCGGAAACGAGCAGTAAAGAGAGGAGTTTTAAAAACAAGTAAGGGAAGACAATTGTCATGATGATTAGTGAGCATTGTGCTAGGATTCTACTTTACATAAAGGATGCTGTACTCTGAACACCCTGGGCACTGGATGGCTGCAATGGCAACTGTAATGTCCAGCATAAACTAGCATCTACCCCAAACTCCTGTCAAATTAGGTGGGAGAGTATGATCACGCCCTTTTTGTAACTTTGTAAATAAGTTGCTCATTTTGCAGCCATCGGGAATTACATAAAGTCATCTCCTTTAATTAAATTTAAACTCCATTTATGATTTCCCACAATTTTGGAGCTCCAAGCTTACAGGTGCTTACTGAATTTTGTGGCTAGAGATAGCTCATCCCAAAACATCTGTAAATTAATAGCAGTAAAATTACAAATTTGACCCAAAAGAAGTATTATTTTATGGATTAACGGCACATACCAACAGGACTCTAAATTGTTAAAAACTCATGAACCAAAGTTCCTAACTACATGTGTGGCAGGGTCACTGGCAATGTTTCCCGAAGATATGTATCCCGAAGGTTGCTATCTTTCGTGATGCGAAAACCCAGAAATTTTGCTCCAGCATGTTATGTGCTGAGAGGGGTTAATCAGCCATGACAGGGTTGGGTTTTTTGTGAGTGGCTGTAAGAGATGGGCGGGGAGGCTACTCACCATATCTCCTCCCCAAGGGTGTGGTTTGGGAAGTAAAATGTCTGACCACTGAGTTTTTTCTCGGTCTGTGGATCTGGCGGCAGAAAGCTCCAGAGAAGTGTTTATGTGCGACTGTGCTGGACTCTGTTGATTTTTGACCCTGGGCGGGTGGATCCCCGCCGGCATATGGACTGTGCTATATGTTATCTTTTGTTTTCCCGTTTTGCCAGAAAAGCCCACCTTTGTGTTATTGAACCCTGCACTGGTTTATGCCATGTTTGAATAAACCAGTAGAAGAAACATACCTGTGTCTACCTCTGAGAGCAGCCGGGTGAGTCGCATTACCACACATGGCTAAAGAAAACAGGGTTTTACTTACTTAAAATCTTCAAATGACATATTTTGTGACGTTCTCATTTAACCAAAAGTAATAAAAAGTAACCCAAAAGTAGGAAATCTAAAAAAAAAAACAGAAAACACTAGAATTTTCCATTATTATCCGTCATTCAGCAGGTCTGTTTCAGTGACAGCTAGTCAAACTTGTTAAAAGCAAGAAACGCATCCATTATTTCTATCTCAGAATTAGTCAACGAGTGTTGGCCCAACCTTACTTTCAGTCTTCTGTATCTAAAGAGAATAAATCTATCTAAAGCAAGGTGCGTCTCCAGAGAGTTTGGAGAAGGAAAGAATTTTAGGAAGAAGCCTTTAATAAAGAAATATATCCCTGGGCAAAAATATATAATTTCTGTTCTTTTGCGCAATTTAGAGCAATTTTTCAGGCCACGACATATTTCTTACCCAGGATAATAAGTAAAAAATCTGAAAGTTCTCCAGTTTTATTCTATAGCAGGGGTCCTGTGGTGTGCAATGCCCCTATTAGACACCCCCATCTGGATGGAAAGAGGCAGATGATTGCACAGGTAACCAGAGGCTGAAAATGCTTAGTGGGTAAAGTAGGCTCCCAAAAACCTGTAACTGCATGACCGACAATGCCGATTTGCCAATAGGCACTATCAATAGGCTACGATTATAGGGAACCCATCAGGTCCCCAGTCTGTCCCCAACTGATATAGCAGTGTGTATGGGGATTTCTATATTCTGATATTGTGTTTTATGGGATTATTAACACTGCAGTGTTTGAAGAATAGGACTGAATCGCATTGCATATGCTAATGTAACAGGACTAGTCCACAGGAGTGTCTCTACCCCTGGACTAGTTCTGTCTCTCATCTTGTAATTACGCCTCCTTGGGTGTGACTCAAACCCTGTATATTGGTCCATACTGGGGAATGTATGCAGGCTGTCAATCATCAATCATGCCCAGGGAGGTGTGATTAGAAGATCCAAGGCTGGACTAGTCAGGGAGAAGAGACTAGTCCTGACTCATTCACATATGCAATCCTGCAGGAATAAAGGGGTTGCTCATTTCAGAAAATTTTTAAATATAAGCTTCAGTAGTTATAAAAAAAAACAGACTTAATATTACTTTACCCTCCCTGGGTCCAGACCTGGCTCGCCTCCTCCGCCCTGGTCTCTGTTGTCTGTCTGTAACAGTAACATCACCTCAACAGCGCTGCAGCTAATCACAGAGCTCAGCCTTTGTAGATGACACTAGCTGCTGAGCTTAGTGATTGACCTCCAGAGCTGCGCTCTTGGTAAACAGAGCTGAATCCTGTTTGCTGTGCGGGCGGACTATAGTGAGTGATGTTTTGTTTATATCCAGAAGACTGAATATGTCTATTTATTTTGTTTGGACTGGTTTATGAAGCCTGTTTTCATAAAGCAGTTGAAAATTTAAACAAGAAGCATTCCTGTGACTACCATGTTAAGCAGCCGAGTGAGCCGATCCATCACAATATATGAATATATATATGAACAGTCACAGACACACAGACGAAAGTGTTGGCACCCTTGAAATTGTTCCAGAAAATTAAGTATTTCACTCAGAATACTATTGCAATTACACGATTTGTTATACACGTTCATTTACTTTGTGTATTGGAACAACAGATTAAAAAAAAACAGAAAAGAACCCCCAAAAATGGGCCTGACAAAATTGTTAGCACCCTCAACTTAATATTTGGTTGTACACCCTTTGGAATAAATAACTGCAAGCAATCACTTCCTATAACCATCAACAAGCTTCTTACACCTCTCATCTGGAATTTTGGAGCACTCTTCTTTTGCAGACTGCTCCAGGTCTGTCATATGTGAAGGCGCCTTCTCTCAACAGCAATTTTAAGATCTCTCCACAGGTGTTCAATGGGATTTAGATCCGGACTCAATGCTGCCACTTCAGAACTCTCCAGCGCTTTGTTTCCATCCATTTCTTGGGGCTTTTTGAAGTATGTTTTGGGTCATTGTCCTTCTGAAAGACCCATGACCTAGGACGCAAACCTAGCTGACACTGGGCACTACATTGTGACTCACCCAGTGCCAGAGGCAGCAAAACAACCCCGAAACAACTTTGAACCTCCACCTGTGTATTTTCATTCCCTGTTTCATCTCATTACCTTAAAATATCTCAATGCTTGATCAACTCTTTTGACTGGAGAGGTGGCCTCTCCCCAAGTAAATAGGGTCACATTCTAACACCACCGCATAAGGGACGGCTGGAGGTCTCTAGCCTGACTAAATACTACTAGGCTGCTCAACTACCCCAATTGACCCTATATCACATGTTCTCTGAGCTACCTCTCTGACTTTCCCTGGAATCCCTCAAATGCCACCCATTGACCCTTGATACCCTAGTATGGCTTCTCCCAACCCAATGCAAACATGTTTAAAATCCTACAATGTCCCATTCACTCAAAATCTGTGATTCCTTAAAATTCTCCTCAGCCCTCATTTCTCCTTTTCCACCCTTGCCACCCTAATGGGGTGATGCCCAATTACCTTCAGGTGTAGAGTCCCCTCAAGTGTTCTGCACGTGGACCACAGCGGGCATCACTAAACTTCACCAATTATTTAAAGTAGATGGAATTATTCCTTTTCCTAACTATCCAAGAAAAATTCCATCTTCAGTCAAGAAGGTTTTGATACCTACAATTCAAGCAATTCATTACCCCTCTACTGAGAAATACAACCTCACCATACTCTCTTGAACATAGATTTTGTCTAAGCCCTCACGCACCGTGCACTGTCTCACCCCTCTATACCCATCTAAGCCGTACCACCCACAGACGTTACCTTGCTTACACCTGCTGGGAATCTGATATTGGCTGCACTTTAACTGATGCAGTCTGGACCATGTAGGATTTAACCCCAGCCTACATGGCACACACACACACACACACTACTCAATATTGAAATTACAACACCAAGAATGAAAAGTTGTGGAATTATGGAAATCACAGGATGGATACACATGGCAGCTCATTTTTGCAACTGCCGACCAATGACGTCCCAAATGTGCTCAGTAAGGGAGACAAGTCTGGAGACTCTGCAGGCCATGGTAGCATGTTTGGTTCATGTAGGCTGCTCACCATGAGCAACATGTGGCATGGCATTTTCGTGTTGAAAAATGGGTCTTGGGACACTTTGGAGTAATATATCCATCAATCATGTGACTTCCATAGTTCCACAACTTTTCCTTCTTGGTACTGAGCAGTGTACATTTATACACCCATAAAAGATATCATCATCACACAATGGGAAGAAGATATTTTTACTTTAGGCCAAGTACTTTTGTCTTCCTATATTCTGTACTCGTGATTGCCAAGAATACATAATGAACACAGAGTAATAAAAATAGAAAATTCCATTCACACATTGAAAACGTAGACAACGATCTTAAATAACAATTCTGCAGACCTTGTATATTCCTGTCTCAGTGGTAATAATTAGCTTTATACGTTCTAAAATAGCCCTGACAAGTGGTGGAAACAAAGATAACCATACAGCACAGACAGTAAAGATCTGTCCATGGTGCTGAACGCCCTATGCACAAAGGGAAGAATAGCGTTTGGCTGAAGCTTTCACTCACAAAAGCAAAATTCCTGCCTATTCTTATTTCCTTGTGATACTCCTATTGAAGGAAATGTGTTCAACTGATTGTTTAAATCAAGTTCAACAATTTTGAATAGTGTTTTTATTTTTTCACTTAAAATTTTTGTTTAAAAAAAAAAAAAAAATCACCTTTGCTACTAAGCTTAATATTAGAGTCATACTTCAGACTTTTCAGCATTTTCATTATCCTGACAGGCAGTATAACGAAACCTTTATGTAAAGACGATTATTGGATCCTCACTTCACGGTAGATAATGATCACTGCTCCTCGCCTTCATCTTCTACACAATGACTACCACCGATGGATCAAAACCTTGCTCTGAAGTGTGCTGCTCTTATGAGTTGCATGCTCTAATAGCTCATGCAGGCGATCATATTTTCAGTCCGATCCAACAAAACATCAGATCGAACTTGGACCTATGTTATTCTATGGGGCTGTGGACATAGAAACATAGCATCATGCACGATTCGATATTTGGATCACATTCAACCATGAGTCCATGGAAAAAAAATCAGACCGCACTTGGATGACATCCAAGTTTGGTCCAACTTTCATGGATTGACAGAATGGAGTGTCCACAGTCGCCGCCTTCCATCAGCTACCGGGCTATCACAGGCGCGCTCTACTTAAGAGTTATGAATATCAACCTCTCTCCACTCCCATACTCCCATCACGACACTGAGTTGTCAGACGCAGAGGGGAATAATGGGAGAGGGAGCGTCAGCTGACACTCATTCCACCATTATTGCTTTCAACTGTATTGGCATCCAGGATGCCGATAAAGTAGAAACTGCGATGCCAGGCGGGGGACCCATCTGACCCACCAGCATCGATGACCAAATATACTCACTTTGCAGGCCAGATTCAGCCAGTGAGTCAGAGTTTGACATATGTGTTCTAGGGGGAGTAAAACTGGGAGAGTCACTTGTAGAGAAGCATCTAGGTGTACTTGTAGATCACAGACTAAATAATAGCATGAAATGTCAATCAGCAGCTTCTAAGTCCTGCAGGATTTTGTCATGTATGTAAAGGTATAAACTTATGGGACATGGACATAATACTACCACTTTACAAAGGGTTAGTGTGACCTAATCTGGAACATGCAGTTCAGTTTTTTGGCATCAGTTCATAGAAAGGATGCCCTGGAGATAGAAACAATACATGTAAGATCCACAAAACGGACAAGGAGCATTGGTTATGAGGAAAGATTAAAAAATGAACTGTATTTAGTTTTAGGGTGAGATGCCTAAGGGGACATGCCTAATTTGTACAAGCATATAAATGGTCCCTACAAAAATTATGGAAAAAACAACCTGTTTTATGTAGAACACCCTCAAGAAAAGAAGGGAGCACTCCCTAGAGATAGAAATGTTCAATCTCTAGAGGAGACAAGTCTTCTTCACCAAGAGAATTATTAGTTTACCCCAGGGGCTGTTCACGGTGGGAAGTGTTGATGGCTTAAAAAAAAAGCTTAGATTTTTTTTTAGAAGAAAATAAATAATGATGTAAATGTGTAAAGTTCTTATTCTGAATTTCGTTGAAAAACTCGGGATCAAAACTTGCTCTTTGGGGCAAATTGGGTCATGCATTATGGACATCTCTATACCGCTTCACTTTTTCCTTTCCCATCCCTTGGTTGAACTTGATGAACAAGCATCTTTTTTCAACTGTAATATACACCGATATAAAGAATAATGAAGTCCAAAAATATATTCAAGCCGTAGCTATGGTGTTATTTATGAAAAGTAAGATATTATGAAGTCATTGGGCACAGAAATCTATTTCTAGTGTCTCTGCGGCCTAATACATCAATAAATATTAGCATACAATGTTACTGTGGATTCTATTGCCGGAATTACACAAGATAATGGCTTTGATGGCTGTAACCCTTTAGTCACATAGCAGCTAGCAGTGTAGAGATACAATAAACTAAAGGATAGTGAAGAACAGAGCCAAGGAGGATCTGACGTCACCGAGCTTCTCTTCGCTCTGTCTTGCCATCTGCTTTGATAAATTGCCCAGGTGGCTGTGTATTCCTACTTCTCAGACATCAGAGATCTTTACTGGGCTTGTTAAATCAATAAGTACAATTACCGTTTGTTATCTGCACAGCAGACCCTTTGGTTCTGGTCAGTGCTCTGGGGTGAAAAGAGTGTCTCTGCACTTCCCAAACTTTATAATAATATACAGCAAGTAGAAAAACAGCTAAGACAGAAGGTTAAAAAAACAAAATGTTTAATATGAGTGTAAAATACTACAAAAAAAGACATCAGCAAAATATGAAAGTACAAATCCATTTTAAAAGGGCTCTCTCTTATGGCCACTTCTATATCCAGAGCTGAAATAAGACCTATACATTCAATATCAATATATCTACACACGTGGACAAAATTGTTGGTACCCTTCTGGTAAAGTAAGAAAAACCCACAATGGTTAGTAAAAGAGCCAGAAACTGACAAAAGTAATGTTCAATTTAAATTTACTGAATATTAACTAATGATAATTAGACATTGCTTTTGGATTGTGGTTCAACAGAAAAATAAATTAATAAATTAAAAAAAACTAATGAAAATGATTTGGACAAAAATGATTCTTCCTGTAGAAGACTGAAAATTATTTGACTGTAGGGACCTATTAAACTAAGGTGTATCTTGTAATTAGCATCACAAGTGTTTCCAAACTTGTAATAAGTCAGTCTGCCTATTTTACAGGGTGAAAAGTAGTCAATGTGCTGTTTGGTATCACACTGAACACGAACCAACGAAAGCTAAAGAGAGAGTTGTCCCAGGAGATCAGAAACAAAATTATGGTCAAACAAGTTACAGGTAAAGGCTACAAGACCATCTCCAAACAGAATGATGTTCCTGATACTATAGATTCACATATTCAGAAGTGTAAGAGCTATCAGTCTGTAGCCATCCTTCCTGGATGTGGCCACAAGAAGAAATCTCATGACAAATTGAAGAGATGGATAATATGAATAGTAACCAAAGAGATCAGAACAAATTCCAAAGAGATTAGAGGTGAACTTCAAGATCAAGGTGCATCAGTGACAGTTCGCAACATTCATTGCTGTCTTGGCCAAAGTCGACTACATGAAAGACGACCGAGGAGGAAACCACTGTTAAAAGCAAATAATAACAAAGCCAGACTGGAATTTGCCAAAATACATATTGGAAAGCCACAAAGCTTCTGGGAGAATGTCCTTTGGACAAATGAGACAAGACAAGCTTTTTGGTAAGTCCCATCAGCTCTATATTCACAAGGGCAAAAATGAAGGATACAAAGAAAATAACATTGTACCTACTGTGAAATATGGAGGTTGTTCGGTTAAGTTTTGGGGCTGCTTTTCTGCAGTTTTTCAAAGGGTGTCTTGTAACTGTGCAGGGTACAATGAAATCTCAAGACTATCAAGTTATTCTGGAGCAAAGTGTACTGCCTAGAGTCAGAAAGCTTGGTCTCAGTTGCAGGCCATGGGTCCTCAAACAGGATATTGACCCAAAACACATAGATAAAAACATCCATGAATAGTCAAGAGCAAAGCATTGGATTTTTCTGAAGTGGCTTCCATGAGAATGGATGCTACTGGACATCTGAGGAAAGAGCTGAATCCCGCAGTCTGGGGAAGCGACCTTTCCCCTTGGGACAGTGGGAGACGTTTGCCCACGAGGATAGGGTCAAAATACCTGCAGGTGCAGAAGTCTCATTGTGAGTTACAGAAGTCATTTGCACTGACTGCCACAAAACGTTAAATATTAAGTTAAGGAGCCATCATTTTTGTGCTGGCCCGTATCACAACTTTTTTTTGTTTAACTACAATTCACAACCAATGACTGATTTTCATTAGCTTATATTCTGTAAATTACCATTGAAAATTACTTTTGTCAGTTTCAAGCTATTTCAGTGACTATCGTGAATTTTTCTTACTTTTTCAGACGGGTACCAACAATTTTGTCCATGTGTGTATCTTAACAGGAAATAGAACGACATTTATTCATCATTTCTTTATGCTAAAAGGTCTATTAAGCATTTCTTTGGTTATTATATCTATGGGAAAAGCAAAGTCAACATTTTTATAACAACTGTAAAAATAAAGTGTGGTTGGAGTCAATATGCAGACATATGCAACTGGACAAGCATGCATACGAGTAATCCAAATGCCACGACATAGAGTGAACCTATCTGTCCTGATAATTTATGGCGTTTTCTCATGATTGGTCTTCAGGAGTGCACTGCTTCCCTGCCTCCTGCTTGTGCTCCTGACTGACTGACAGTTCGGGACAGCAGCCTTGTTGTACTGCTGGTTCGAAATGTGAGCTCTCCGATGCTGCAAGCAGAGGCAACTTTGCTCCTGCAGTATTAGGAGAAAATAGGGGCACTTAAGTGGTATGCTTACAAACAAGTTCTACTGCTAGTAACCTCACATTCCTTGCCTAGGAGACCACTCACGGCTTATAGACTATAAGTAGACTATTCTTGAGAAAGGAAAAATTGTTCTGTAGCAATTAAATTAAAGAGTAGCTTATTTTTTTCAAGCTATTTACATTTGTACATATTAAAGAACTTGAGAATAACCCTTGAACTCGTAGTCCACACAACCTTAGAATTTCTAATGGCTTGAATAGACAAACATTTCTTCTGTTCCCAAGGCGAGTCTCACATCTGGAGATCACTGGTCAATTAGCGATGCATACAGGGGACAATCAGGCCCACGAGGGACATTACTGAGCGTATGACTGTTCACATCATGTCTGCCATCATCTCACAGCAAAAACAATTAAGGTCAAATACAGTATAAATACTGGCATTATCACACACAACTGGGCAACCGGTACAAGTCCTGAAAACTTACAAAGGGACATTGTAATGTGTATTTGTCTCTAAAACACCACATATGTATATAGAAGAATGAGAGAGATTATCGGGACATTCAGTAAGGATTATAAATGTACAACATTTACATAAATGTTAGAAAACTGATATGCTACTTAAAGCACCATACACAACTCATAATTTTCTTTTAAAAAAGTGTACGGGCCAATCGGCAAGTGTATAAAAAATAAATCGTATTATGCTCAAAATGAAATGAACAACATAAAATTGAAAAAAAAACAAAAAAAACTTTCCAATAACTCAAAAATTACAATATTATATTTCATACAAACAACAAACACATTAATTACAACAAAGTTACCAGAACCTTTCACACAATCAGGTCTCTATTTCTAGTAAGTGTCCCGATATATTTCACATGGAGCCTCTTTGTTATGCCACCTTGGTATAGTCCTAATATCTCCTCCTGTCCTCTAATATGTACCTGATTGGTATGGCCTCCTCCTTTCCTCTAGGTATGGCCCTCTCCTTGGTAAGGCCGTCCACCTTGATATGGTCTACTGCTTGGTATAGTCCCCTCTCTTTTTTGTATGATTTACCTTCTTTAGTATTGCCTTCTCCTTGACATGGGCCCCCCTCCTTGGTTTGGTCCCCTCTACATGGTATTTTACCCTCTTGTTGTAATTGTCCTCTCCTTGGTATGATCTCCTCTTCTTGTATGGCCTTCTCCTTGGTATGTCCCTTCTTCTTGGTATGGTCCCCTCCTTGGTAAGGCCTTTCACCTTGATATGGTCTACGCCTTTGTATGGTCCCTTCTCCTTGGTATTGTCCTTTCTTTCGTATGATCTCCCTTCCTTAGTATGGCCTTCTCCTTGGCATGGTTCCCCCCACCTTAGTTTGGTCCACCCTCCTTGGCATGATCTCCCCTTCTTGTATGGCCTCCTCCTTGGTATGTCCCTTCTTCTTGGTATGGTCGGCTCCTTGATATGGCTCCCTCCTTGTTATGCCCCCCAAATGTCTCCTGGACCCCCTTCCACAAGGATGTCTTCCTTCTGGGATATCTCCCTAAATGCTTTTCATCTGAGGCAATGCATGGGTCTTTTATACCCTTGTGGGACTCCAGCTATGTACTCCCTCCTCTAACATTGAGACACAATGTCTCACCTTATGATTAAAGAATCATGGAGAGTTCTTTCCACCCAATAGGCACATTAGAATTCAGAAATCCAAGAGACATGCTAGCTAGTTAATATCATAGTAACATAGTTTTTAAGGTTGAAGGAAGACTTTAAGTCCATCTAGTTCAACCCATAGCCTAACCTAACATGCCCTAACATGTTGATCAAGATGAAGGCAAAAAAAAACAAGTGGCAAACAGTAAGCTCCACATTGGGGAAAAAAATTCCTTCCCGACTCCACATACAGCAATCAGACTAGTTCCCTGGATCAACGCCCTATCAAGGAATCTAGTATATATAACCTGTAACATTATACTTTTCCAGAAAGGCATCCAGTCCCCTCTTAAATTTAAGTAATGAATCGCTCATTACAACATCATACGGCAGAGAGTTCCACAGTCTCACTGCTCTTACAGTAAAGAATCCGCGTCTGTTATTATGCTTAAACCTTCTTTCCTCCAGATGTAGAGGATGCCCCCTTGTCCCTGTCCCAGGTTTATGAGTAAAAAGATCATTAGAAAGGTCTTTGTACTGTCCCCTCATGTATTTATACATTGTAATAAGATCCCCCCTTAGACTTCGTTTTTCCAAACTAAATAGCCCCAAGTGTAATAACCTATCTTGGTATTGCAGACCCCCCAATCCTCTAATAACTTTGGTCGCTCTTCTCTGCACCCGCTCTAGTTCAGCTATGTCTTTCTTATATCAATCCCTTAATATCAGCCCTACAGTAAGAAAATATTTGTCTTCTCCGGAGCCTGAGTCTCGCTAACATGTGCATCGTGATTGAAACTTCTGAAGGCCTTTAGCATACTGGAGACACTATAGGAAACTCTGGGACATGACAAAGTGACACAATAAGTCATAAATGTCCAATAGTTGCGGGTACGACTTTGAGTCCATTTCAAAGATTTGGGTATGACTGAGTCCTTCTAAAAAATGCAGCCACCTTGTGTGCTGTAAGGAAAGGACATATACGACTCTCCACTAATTTCTCTGGGAGCGTCCCCCGGAAGAAGCCAGCGATGATACGCGCGTCGGGGTGGGGAGTCGCAACTCTGTTGTACACCAGGTATATATATCATATATACCCTATGCTTTGGCTGCACTGTTTTTCTCCCCTCAGTGTGAGGTCTGTTTTGCTTACCCTATCCAGAATTTGGAGGACTGCTTGTGCCATTTGGGATTTACTGGTTGCACATATGTATTGATCCTGTTTATAGGCAGGAATACCTGGTTACACTTATACGTTTTTATTGATTATTTAATTTGTTTATTTAGTGGCATCTCTTATTGTGAGACATTTCTGCTATTTTATTTTTTTGATGTCATTGTTAGATTTGGTGATGGTCTTCAGAATTGTGGTGGTATTGTTGATTTGAAGTGTCAGTTCCTCATGTATTCTGGACATTTTTTGTGTTAATGAAAGAAAGTAGCCAAATATAAAGTAGGTTTGAAAAAAAATCCCTTTTCTCAAACACAATATTTTTCCTCGTGATATAAATGAAACATTTGGTAAAGTCTGTAAGAGAATGACCAGGGAGATGGCTTCGGAATAATGTTTCTGTACCCGAACGAGCGTGTCCAGCCATGAAACTGATTAGTTTAAAATCTATTATCCATCACATTTCCGCTGTGGTGCTGTCCCCTGATCACAGCTTTTTATAAAAGTAATTTTAGAAATAATTCATTGTCTTGCTTCTATAGCAAAAACACAGCAGCGAAGTGTAGCAAACAGTGCAATTTTTTTTTATCTTCTGAGCTTGTGGTGCACAACAAGAGCAAAAAGTCTGGATCTAAAGCCTCATGCACACTGCGCTGTGTACGTAGTCTGGGCTCCATAGTAAGGAGTAAGGGGCCCTGTGTGTGCGGAGATACGGTGCTCCATGGTGTACGTAGTCTGGGCTCCATAGTAAGGAGTAGGGGCCCTGTGTGTGCGGAGATACAGTGCTCCATGGTGTACGTAGTCTGGGCTCCATGGTAAGGAGTAGAGGCCCTGTGTGTGCGGAGATACGGTGCTCCATGGTGTATGTAGTCTGGGCTCCATAAAAAGGAGTAGGGGCCCTGTGTGTGCGGAGATACGGTGCTCCATGGTGTACGTAGTCTGGGCTCCATGGTAAGGAGTAGAGGCCCTGTGTGTGCGGGGATACGGTGATCCATGGTGTATGTAGTCTGGGCTCCATAGAAAGGAGTAGAGGCCCTGTGTGTGCGGAGATACGGTGCTCCATGGTGTATGTAGTCTGGGCTCCATAAAAAGGAGTAGGGGCCCTGTGTGTGCGGAGATACGGTGCTCCATGGTGTACGTAGTCTGGGCTCCATGGTAAGGAGTAGAGGCCCTGTGTGTGCGGAGATACGGTGATCCATGGTGTATATAGTCTGGGCTCCATAGAAAGGAGTAGGAGGCCCTGTGTGTGCGGAGATACGGTGCTCCATGGTGTAAGTAGTGTGGGCTCCATAGTAAGGAGTAGGGGCCCTGTGTGTGCGGAGATACGGTACTCCATGGTGTACGCAGTCTGGGCTCCATAGTAAGGAGTAGGGGGCCCTGTGTGTGCGGAGATACGGTGCTCCATGGTGTACGTAGTCTGGGCTCTATAGTAAGGAGTAGGAGGCCCTGTGTGTGCGGAGATGCGGTGCTCCATGGTGTACGTAGTCTGGGCTCCATAGTAAGGAGTAGGGGCCCTGTGTGTGCATAGATACGGTGCGCCATGGTGAACGTAGTCTGGGCTCCATAGTAAGGAGTAGGGGGCCTGTGTGTGAGGATATACGGTGCTCCATGGTGTACGTAGTCTGGGCTCCATAGTAAGGAGTTAGGTGCCCTGTGTGTGCGGAGATACGGTGCTCCATGGTGTACGCAGTCTGGGCTCCATAGTAAGGAGTAGGGGCCCTGTGTGTGTGGAGATACGGTGCTCCATGGTGTACGTAGTCTGGGCTCTATAGTAAGGAGTAGGGGGCCCTGTGTGCACGGAGATACGGAGCTCCATGGTGTACGTAGTCTGGGCTCCATAGTAAGGAGTAGGGGCCCTGTGTGTGCATAGATACGGTGCGCCATGGTGAACGTAGTCTGGGCTCCACAGTAAGGAGTAGGGGGCCTGTGTGTGCGGAGATACGGTGCTCCATGGTGAACGTAGTCTGGGCTCTACAGTAAGGAGGAGGGGGTCCTGTGTGTGCGGAGATACAGTGCTCCATGGTGTACGTAGTCTGGGCTCCATAGTGAAGAGTAGGGGCCCTGTGTGTGCGGAGATACGGTGCTCCATGGTGGACGTAGTCTGGGCTCTATATTAAGGAGTAGGGGCCCTGTGTGTGCGGAGATACGGTGCTCCATGGTGTACGCAGTCTGGGCTCTATAGTAAGGAGTAGGGGGCCCTGTATGTGCGGATATACGGTGCTCCATGGTGTATGTAGTCTGGGCTCCATAGTAAGGAGTAGGGGGCCCTGTGTGTGCGGAGATATGGTGCTCCATGGTGTACGTAGTCTGGGCTCCATAGTAAGGAGTAGGGGGCCCCGTCTGTGCGGAGATACGGCGCTCCATGGTGAACGCAGTCTGGGCTCCAGAGTAAGGAGTAGGGGGCCCTGTGTGTGCGGAGACACGGTGCTCCATGGTGAACGGTGTCTGGGCTCCAGAGTAAAGAGTAGGGGGCCCTGTGTGTGCGGAGATACGGTACTCCATGGTGAACCTAGTCTGGGCTCCAGAGTAAGGATTAGGGGGCCTGTGTGTGCGGAGATACAGTGTTCCATGGTGAATGCAGTCTGGGCTCCAGAGTAAAGAGTAGAGGGCCCTGTGTGTGCGATGATACGGTGCTCCATGGTGTACGTAGTCTGGGCTCCATAGTAAGGAGTAGGGGGCCCTGTGTGTGCGGAGATACGGTGTTCCATGGTGTACGTAGTCTGGGCTCCACAGTAAGGAGTGGGGGGCCCTGTGTGTGCGGAGATATGGTGCTCTATAGTGAACGTAGTATGAGCTCCATATTAAGGAGTAGGGGGCCCTGTGTGTGCGGAGATAAGGTGCTCCATGGTGTACGTAGTCTGGGCTCCATAGTAAGGAGTAGGGGGCCTGTCTGTGCGGAGATAATGTGCTCCATGGTGTACGTAGTCTGGGATCCATAGTAAGGAGTAGGGGGCCCTGTGTGTGCGGAGATACGGTGCTCCATGGTGTACGTAGTCTGGGCTCCATAGTAAGGAGTAGGGGGCCCTGTGTGTGTGGAGATAAGGTGCTCCATGGTGTACGTAGTCTGGGCTCCATAGTAAGGAGTAGGGGGCCTGTGTGTGTGGAGATAAGGTGCTCCATGGTGTACGTAGTCTGGACTCCATAGTAAGGAGTAGGGGGCCCTGTGTGTGCGGAGATACGGTGCTCCATGGTGTACGTAGCCTGGGCTCCATAGTAAGGAACCCTGTGTGTGCGGAGATACGGTGCTCCATGGTGTACGCAGTCTGGGCTCTATAGTAAGGAGTAGGGGGCCCTGTGTGTGCGGAGATACGGTGCTCCATGGTGTACGTAGCCTGGGCTCCATAGTAAGGAACCCTGTGTGTGCGGAGATACGGTGCTCCATGGTGTACGCAGTCTGGGCTCTATAGTAAGGAGTAGGGGGCCCTGTGTGTGCGGAGATATGGTGCTCCATGGTGTACGTAGTCTGGGCTCCATAGTAAGGAGTAGGGGGCCCCGTCTGTGCGGAGATACGGCGCTCCATGGTGAACGCAGTCTGGGCTCCAGAGTAAGGAGTAGGGGGCCCTGTGTGTGCGGAGACACGGTGCTCCATGGTGAACGGTGTCTGGGCTCCAGAGTAAAGAGTAGGGGGCCCTGTGTGTGCGGAGATACGGTACTCCATGGTGAACCTAGTCTGGGCTCCAGAGTAAGGATTAGGGGGCCTGTGTGTGCGGAGATACAGTGTTCCATGGTGAATGCAGTCTGGGCTCCAGAGTAAAGAGTAGAGGGCCCTGTGTGTGCGATGATACGGTGCTCCATGGTGTACGTAGTCTGGGCTCCATAGTAAGGAGTAGGGGGCCCTGTGTGTGCGGAGATACGGTGTTCCATGGTGTACGTAGTCTGGGCTCCACAGTAAGGAGTGGGGGGCCCTGTGTGTGCGGAGATATGGTGCTCTATAGTGAACGTAGTATGAGCTCCATATTAAGGAGTAGGGGGCCCTGTGTGTGCGGAGATAAGGTGCTCCATGGTGTACGTAGTCTGGGCTCCATAGTAAGGAGTAGGGGGCCTGTCTGTGCGGAGATAATGTGCTCCATGGTGTACGTAGTCTGGGATCCATAGTAAGGAGTAGGGGGCCCTGTGTGTGCGGAGATACGGTGCTCCATGGTGTACGTAGTCTGGGATCCATAGTAAGGAGTAGGGGGCCCTGTGTGTGCGGAGATACGGTGCTCCATGGTGTACGTAGTCTGGGCTCCATAGTAAGGAGTAGGGGGCCCTGTGTGTGTGGAGATAAGGTGCTCCATGGTGTACGTAGTCTGGGCTCCATAGTAAGGAGTAGGGGGCCTGTGTGTGTGGAGATAAGGTGCTCCATGGTGTACGTAGTCTGGACTCCATAGTAAGGAGTAGGGGGCCCTGTGTGTGCGGAGATACGGTGCTCCATGGTGTACGTAGCCTGGGCTCCATAGTAAGGAACCCTGTGTGTGCGGAGATACGGTGCTCCATGGTGTACGTAGTCTGGGCTCCATAGTAAGGAGTAGGGGGCCCTGTGTGTGCGGAGATATGGTGCTCCATGGTGTACGTAGTCTGGGCTCCATAGTAAGGAGTAGGGGGCCCTGTGTGTGTGGAGATACGGTGCTCCATGGTGTACGTAGTCTGGGCTCCATAGTAAGGAGTAGGGGGCTCTGTGTGTGGAGAATCGGTGCTCCATGGTGAACGTAAGATAGGCTCCTTAGTAAGGAGAAGGGGGCCCTGTGTGTGCGGAGATTCGGTGCTCCATTGTGTACGTAGTCTGGGTTTCATAGTAAGGAGTAAGGGGCGCTCTGTGTGTGCAGAGATTCGGTGCTCCATGATGAACGTAATATGGGCTCCTTAGTAAGGAGAAGGGGGCCCTGTTTGTGCGGAGATACGGTGCTCCATGGTGTACGTAGTCTGGGCTTCATAGTAAGGAGTAAGGGGCCCTGTGTGTGCGGAGATACGGTGCTCCTTGGTGTACGTAGTCTGGGCTTTATAGTAAGGAGTAGGGGGCCCTGTGTGTGTGAAGATTCGATGCTCCATGGTGAACGTAACATGAGCTCCATAGTAAGGAGCCCTGTGTGTGCGGAGATACGGTGCTCCATTATGTACGTAATCTGGGCTCCAGAGTAAGGAGAAGGGGGCCTGTGAGTGTGGAGATACGGTGCTCCATGGTGTACATAGTCTGGACTCCATGGTAAGGAGTAGGTGCCCTGTGCGTGAGGAGATACAGTGCTCTATGGTGTATGTAGTCTGGGCTCCATAGTAAGGAGTAGGAGGCCCTGTGTGTGAGGAGATACGGTGCTCCATGGAGTACGTAGTCTGGGCTCCAGAGTAAGGAGAATGGGGCCTGTGTGTGCGGAGATACGGTGCTCCATGGTGTACGTAGTCTGGGCTCCATGGTAAGGAGTAGGGGGCCCTGTGTGTGCGGAGATAAGGTGCTCCATGGTGTACGTAGTGTGGGCTCCAGAGTAAGGAGTAGGGGGCCCTGTGTGTGCGGAGATATGGTGCTCCTTGGTGTACATAATCTGGGCTCCAGAGTAAGGAGAAGGGGGCCCTGTGTGTGTGGAGATACGGTGCTCCATGGTGTACGTAGTCTGAGCTCTATAGTAAGGACTAGGGGCCCTGTGTATGCGGAGATACGGTGCTCCATGGTGTACGTAGTCTGGGCTCCATAGTAAGGACTAGGGGCCCTGTGTGTGCTGAGATACGGTGCTCCATGGTGTACGTAGTCTGGGCTCCATAGTAAGGACTAGGGGCCCAGTGTGTGGAGATACGGTGCTCCATGGTGTACGTAGTCTGAGCTCTATAGTAAGGACTAGGGGCCCTGTGTATGCGGAGATACGGTGCTCCATGGTGTACGTAGTCTGGGCTCCATAGTAAGGACTAGGGGCCCTGTGTGTGCTGAGATACGGTGCTCCATGGTGTACGTAGTCTGGGCTCCATAGTAAGGACTAGGGGCCCAGTGTGTGGAGATACGGTGCTCCATGGTGTACGTAGTCTGGGCTCCATAGTAAGGAGTAGGGGGCCCTGTGTGTGCGGAGATACGGTGCTCCATGGTGTACGTAATCTGGGCTCCAGAGTAAGGAGAAGGGGGCTCTGTGTGTGCGGAGATACGGTGCTCCATGCAGTGTCACAATTAGGTAATGTTCCCTAAATTATTGGACCTCCTTTGTATAAGTGGGTGTTGAAATCGTTCTACACAAATATTGACCTATGAACAGTGGGGTTGCATTAGAGGCACACAGTTGGTTGTCCTATGGGTGAAGTAGAAATCAGTAAGGATGAATGCAAGCAAAAAAAAGCACAGATGGTGGAGCGCAACAAACAAAGGACTAGAGTCTCAATCCCAAGACCCAGGTGTCTTAACAAGCCTTAAAGGGGTACACTGGGGACATAAAAATTCTTGTAGTGTCTCTGCCCTCATACACTAGGTCTAGGGAGATGATATCATTAACCCATGACGGGCAACTTGCAAAACCCGACGTGGAGCACAACAGATGACAGCGGATCCAGGGGAAGGAAGTGGAGCCAGGGATACCCGGGACAGGTGTGTAACAAAATCATTCACAGTTGAATGTACAAAACTTGGATGCTTTTATCCTCACTTGTTATCTGTGTGCAGTCCATATGCAATCTGTTTTTTGCAGCAGCATCTATTAATAGTTTAGAAGACAATTTACAGTTTCCTATTTTACAGAATTACAATGTACCCGTAAAAAACAGATGCCATACTGTGCCTCTGAAGGGCATTCCATTTTTTTGCCCGGACATAGAGATGAATGGGTGAGTCTCATCTGATTTACACTAGAGAAAACTGCAAGCTGTGATTTCTTTTTCACAGGCAGATTCGGTCAGCAAAAATAATGGCTCTTCTGCAACGCCCAATTGAATAACTTTGGTCCGAGTGATGTCTGTTTTTTTCACGGACAGCACTCGACCCGAAAAAAAGGGACAAGTTCCGAGGAGAAGGAAGCTGAGCAGAGATAACTAAGCAAAAGTCATCAGGCAGAACAAGTTTGAGGTGTTAATTAGAAAGTCAGCAGATGACCGACTGAGGTTTACGGGGTGACTGCCGCCAGACTGCAAAATGTCAAAAAAAACAACATCCCCGCAGTGCAACGCTAGTATCCGATGTCTTCTAAAGGAAGCCCTTTTGACCACACTTCATCGCACAGAATGACCCATCTCTCTGTCCGCAGGACTGTGAATGCCTAGAAATGCCACCGGCTGGTGCCAGCAATAATTACTTGGCAGTCGCCCAAACTTAATCAGGTGCCGCCTGGCAAGCAAATAGTTTCTAAAAAAAAAAAAATATATTCCTTAGTGAGTATGATGGACATCCTAATGAACACTTTGGATGCGAAACGCCGTCGGATTCCTCAATGAGCACAAAGGAAAGGTCATTTTTTACTGGAATTTCCTTGTGACGTGCTGCATGAAGACATTCTTTTTATCTACAATTACAAGAATAACATAATTATCCCTAAATAGAAAGTGTAAACCGAGTGTGAAGAGAGCATTATCCTATTCAGAATACATTAATATTGTATGTGTAGAGTGTAAATATATGCAGTATGAGGCATGATTTATAGTGTCAGAGACCTCCTTTTCATTGAATTTCAATATAACTGGAGTTAATGTAGCAGTCGAAAAAAATGTACAGTATATGTATCATTCAGCCATGATGTCACGTAGCAGTCAGATAAGATGTAAAACAAATCTCCCCTCCACATGGATAATAATAATATTAGCAAATACCTCCAGTTAGAAATGTAGTATAGTTCTTCTGATTCGCTATGTCATTTTCCCCATACAGGGCATTGCAGTAGCTTAGGTATCCATGGTTATGACCACTAACAACTAACTGTCACTATATCATTGGCAGTAACAATGGATACCTAAACTACTGCAATGCCCTGCATGGAGAAAGCGAGGTAGCGAATCAGAAGAACTACACTACATTTCTAATTGGAGGTGTTTCCTAATATCATTATTATAGCTACTACATATTGGAATAGGATCTTGGAGATGGGAATACCCCTTTAAGGTGCTACAGTCTAGCATTATGTACCATACCCCTGAAGAAGCAACACCACAAATAGGCGAAACACGCGATGGGGTTCTTTTCATGTCTGGCAGCTAGATCAGGTGCATTTTATGACGCGTAAGACGGACTTCTCAGCTTTGTGCATATGAAACTGGCTTTTTGTAAAACATTACCGTGACCACATTGGTCTTCACTTAATATAGGGGGCATTTTAGCTTTTTTATTTTGATTACTTCCATTTGTACATGGCCTCGTAATTTATTACCAGTATGCACCTACTGGATTTTTTGGCATTCATTGCTTTAATTCATTGTCATCAAATTCAAAGTGCAGCTGTTGGGAGAAAATGAAGTCAAGTGGGCGGTGTGGGGGGCTGAGAGCAGTCAGCATTCACTACACGGTATCACTTCTTTCCTTGCTCCATGACTGCCATCCTGATCTGCAACATGTATGTGCAGCATGCAGGCAGAGCAAGATGTCCGTTAATGACAGAAGTGACTATATTGTGCTTACTGTATTTATAATGCTGCCTCGATGACTGGAAGCAGCAGCTGCAGGGAGAATATAACGTAATTTTCTCAGTGAGGACAGATTTTCCCATTACTGAGATAGAAGATGACAGTTGGTGCTTATAATGTTCTATAGAGAACTGCAACTGTCTTTTCTGGAGAACTTGCAGCAGAACGTCTGTGTCGGCTTCTAGCTCCTCCTCCCTCCATAGAATTTTAAAAACACCAACTGTCATCTCCTATCTCGGGAATGGGAATATCTGTCTTCACTGAATACAGATTTTTATCATTAATTGATAATGAAATATCAAGATAGGAGGTGAAAGAAGCAGATTTCTCTGATAAGATATATTACAGAGTTGCTTATTTTCATGTGTAAAGTGCCAAAGTGCCATGGAATAAATGGTGCTATAATAATAAATAATAATAATGTGTAATATTGATTTCTGAAATAAAAATTAGAACGACAGATATTCTTTAAGTCTCCTCTTAGCAGCCTAGAGTTGGAGTCTTCCTATGGTCAATGTAGACATCTTGTGTGACCACCTGAAGAAGAGGTTTTTCTAGAAAATTAGTGGGGCGACAAAAAAAAAAGCTGAAAACAAACAAGCAAGGCTCTTTAGGTTACATTCACACGTTCAGTATTTGGTGAGTTTTTTTACCTCAGTATTTGTAAGCCAAAACCAGAAGTGGGACAACCTGAGGAAAAGTATAATAGAAACACGTCACCACTTCTGTATTTTTCACCCACTCCTGGTTTTGGCTTACAAATTCTGAGGTAAAAAACTCACCAAATACTGACCGTGGTCTAAAGAAAGGGTTATACTCATCTCAACTCTTTCCAGGAGTCGATCACCGGAGGTTTGGCTATGGAAATGATTGAGACCGGCCAGCTGAGACTCTTGCAGACATAAATGTAGGTTACGGAAACAACCTGACTTGGCCACTCTTTGCATCTGGTGGTTGTCTACTGGACGGGGTTATTTCTGTCTTAGAATTCAAAGGTTGAGGAGAAAAAAAAGGCTTAAAAACAGTTAGAAGCATATTTTAATTAAAAACAATATATATATGAATAAATTAATAATTTATTTTGATAATTGAAATGGAAGCCCACAACACCAGTATGAACCTCACCAAAGGTACAGGAGGATAGGGTCCTTTTTTTTCATATTTATTTTTTAAGTGTCAGCAAAGGAGCCGGAATGTCTTCCATCTACAGTATGTAATTCATTTCTGGATTTATAATAGGCAATTTATCTGACAAGACTGAACCCTCTACGCTGGGGTGGCATTATGCTCCAGCCTGGCAGTAATGATCTCCTAAGAAGTCTTGGGCAGACAGAACGAGACATAGGCTTTTACAGCTTATTTAACTAAGTTATTCTATTTCTGAATGATGCATCACAGAAGTCACCGCCGACAAAGCTGAAGATGTACCGTAAATGCTGAGGCAACAGAACATAATCTATGTGCCGCCGCTCAACACCAGGAGGACCTTCTGCTCCTAACAATGCAGCTCTGTCATATTTCATGACATAAGAAAAATAGAGGTTGAATCTTCCAGATATTTCATCCAAATCATATCTGGACCATGCATATGAAATATACAGTATATTGAAAAAAAACTATATAGACTCAGTGTCGGACTGGGGTGCCAAGGGCCCACCACTAACCAACCCCAGAGCCCCACTTCTCAGCTACATGCAAATGTGAAATTATCCTCAATCACAAATTTATATAACAATGAACTGTGAAATGAATAAGATTCTGCCTTTGTCTGTATATTGTGCCAAGTGCTGCTCATATAACAAGGTGGTGGCTCACTCTTGCACAGCGGCCCACCGGAGGATTCTCCTGTTCTCCTGTGGGCCAGTCCGAGCCTCTAAACAGTGTAAGTTTTTTAAAGTCCTTTTACAGTATTTTGTCAAGCCCAAAAGCTTGAAGATCTGTCACACATTATCAATGCAGATCAAGGTATAATCCGACATTTCATTTATCTACATTATTTATGATTTTTTTCCTTATACAAATTCACATATCTTAGTCTACTTTCACACATGAGACAGAGAAGAGTGAGAGAGAGAGAGCGAGAGAGACTCCAGAATTGAAAATGCAGATACGGGGCATACTCAGGGTGAAAAAACGGAATTGGTGGCCGGATCCACCCGTTTCGACTCCCGTTTCATCCGTTTATCGCCGGAACAGTCACTGGGCGTTTTTTCGCCGGACACAAAAAACGTTCCTCTGTACGTTTTCTCCGGCCGCCGGAAAACAATTTTTTGACGGATCCGGCAACAAACGGATGAAACATCTGGCCATCAGGTGCAATCCGGCGCTAATAGAACTCTATGAGAAAAAAACAGATCCGGCAGGAAAAAAAAGAATCCGTTTTTTGAAAATTTCGCCGGATTGTGCCTTACGGCAAAAACCTGATGTGTGAAAGTAGCCTTAGCTGTAGAGTCCTTATATCATTGCTATGACAAGCAGTACTTTAAGACTCATGCTGTACTCTTGACCTAGTAGGTAAATCAATGATTACACTGCTTCCATAGAAATCAATGCTATTTCTGTTCAATTCCAGGGTTGCCAGCAATCCAGAAATTCTAGGACAGTAAAAATAGGATATATTTTTGACCTGTTCGTAAAAAACAAACAAAATTAAGGCAATTTTTGGGGAGCTAAAGAAACTTATACAAATTCTCATAATTTTACAGTTTACAATGAATACAACTAATGTCTTCATATGAGAATTACGGGCTGTAGACATGTATCACTTATAATAATAATAATAATAATAATTTAATATGGTTTTTCAATGTGTCCTTAAAAAATATTGTCTGTGATTTTTTTTGTAAAAAACAGAAAGTCAAGTTGGCAACCCTGTCCAATACCCGGACACGTCAGATGCCCCAGATTCTCCATTCAGGTTAATCTAAAAGAACCCTACTATATCAATATGCATTAATGGGACTATAAGTGGGATTGTCCACATTTAGACTATGGCTGCAAGACGACTTTGGTGGAAAAGACTACATAACAGCATAATGGTTGACCGGGTTCGAACCTTCTGCAGGTTGCTCGCCTCGTACCTTGCTGGTCGGATTGTTGCCCCATTCACCTACATTTTGCAGAGATATTTAAGAAGCTTGGAGCAATACTTGGTCCCGTGACCTGTGCTGGGGCCAAAGTCTCCACATAGCCAAAAAACACTATTAACATCTTGGGGTGGAAAATATTAGTGAATATAAGATTTTTTTTTGTTCGATAGAAGTAAATCCATATAGCACATCGTAAGAGGGACTATTAGCCACCAAAGACTATAGATTAGCAGAAAAAATATCTAATTCTTAAAATCAGCTTAAAGGGGTTGTCTCACCACAGACAATACCTTTAATTTTAGAGCCATTATTGTGACAAGTTGATTGCATCCAGGTCCTACAATTACTTAAAGGGATTGTCCGGGAATTTAGCATTGGTATTCTATCCTTAGGAGAGATCATTGATGTCTGATCAGTGGGGATCGTGGGGGTGAGACCAGGGCTGTGGAGTCGGAGTCGTAGCCCATTTTGGTGGAGTCGGTGTCATGGAAATTGAGGAGTCGGAGATTTGGCTTACCGAATCCACAGCCCTGGCAGGGCTGTGGAGTTGGAGTTGTGGAGTCAGAGTCGGAGCCCATTTTGGTGGAGTCGGAGTCATGGAAATTGAGGAGTTGGAGTCGAAGGTTTGGCTTACCGTCTCCACAGCCCTGGCAGGGCTGTAGGGTTGGAGTCATAGAGTCGGAGACGGATTCGGAGCCCATTTTGGTGGAGTCGGTGTCATGGAAATTGAGGAGTCGGAGGTTTGGCTTACCGACTCCACAGCCCTGGAAGCAACACCTGCACAGCACAGCTCGATCAACAGAATAGTGGCTGTAGCCTGGTACTGCACATTAGACACTCTATTGATTTGAATAGAGGCGGATATGCAATACCCAACCATGGCTACTATACAGTAGACGGGGCTGTGCTGTGCAGGTCTATAACCGAGCAGTTCCCAGTCCAGGAGCAGCTGATCGGCGGAAGTATCAGCTGCCGTTCAACCAATCAGACAGTAATGACCTATCCTAAGGATAGACCATGAATGTTAAAGTTCCTGACAACCCCTAGCATCCCCTACAGGGTAAATGCAGTATTAAGTGTAGCCCTTCTTGAAGACATCCGTATGGTGTAATAAGGATATGGACATGCGTTGCCCTAATGATAAGAAATGGACATATGATAATAATATTACATTTTCTGCAGGCGAATTGGTAGCTATGTCAAAAATGAAGCGAGATAACTACGGCACTCAGGGATGCCTGGGAGGTGCTCAAGTTGGGGATCCAACCCGTAATTATAAGTTGAGAAAATACTTGGCACTCAGGAGAATTTTTGTTGCAAGGTTCAAAAGTAGATTTTTATTTTGGTGCATCCAGTATATATTTTGTATATACAAAAAACAAAAAGGATATCGTATGCAGACTGTTTTGTCATATGATATGGATTTCATGTTTATTTATTTATTTTTGTATTATTGTGCAACAGTATTCTCATTGCTTATAGCATCTCCTTTTTGTTTTTTGTATATACACTGCAGCGTTGACAACTATATCTGATGAAGGTCTCATTTGTCGAGACCGAAAACGTTTATGTTGAACTGGATGCACCAAAATAAAAATCTACTTTTGAACCTTGCAACAAAAATTCTCCTGAGTGCCAAGTATTTTCTCAACTTATGTCAAAAATGAAGCTACAAATTAGTTTTAAAAAAATTCTTCTATTTCTACGTCTACTCAGAGATACAAATAAATCAACACTAATAGTAAAGTGCAAGCGACTTAATAAATCCATAAGACAATGTCGATCAACAGAAATGCCGCCAATTATATGCATTACTCCGAGACAAATTCTGGTACACATATTCATTATAGACAGGTCCATGGGATCAAAATGTAATATGCGGGAAAGTCCAGGTAGAAGAGTCCGGTAAGCTGGCTGCATAAATCAATGTCCATAATGAGCGCAGAGAGCTATGCAATCTCATTCTTCTTATAAGACTTAGTAGAATATACCGAACGACGAGAAATTTAATTAAAAAAAGGTGAATTTTAAGGTCACATTATGTGTCCATGCTAAATAACTAGGAAGCTCCATTCCACCAAAGCATGGAAATAAAAAAGCCCTTTGCTTTTATAAACACCATACACACATGGATTTTGGATTGCAGCAAGGGTAAATGAGGCTGGGAGGATCTCTCAGAATAACTAGATATTTTTATCGGATTTTTGATCAGTTTAGAATCTTTGTAATGTACTCTATTACCTTATTTTGCATCCTTGTCTTTCAAACACCTTGCTGAAAGTGCTGCTTTAACTGCCTACTTCATGCTCTTTTTGAAGCTGCTTTTAACTGCTGCTGTAGCAAAAATCAACACGTAAACTTCATTTACAAACACTCTCACTCTCTGAGAATAAGGGATGGGAGTAGAGAAGCTCCAGCAGGGAAAGAATTTGTAAACACTGGTTTCGAGTAGACATCCTTGCCGGAGCAGCAGTTCAAAGCAGGTTTTAAAAGAGCATGAACTATGCAGTTAAAACAGCACTTTAAGCATGGTGCTTGATAGAGAAGAAAAACAAGGTAATGGAGCATATTACAAAAAAGCAGAACTTTGCAAAGGCCGAACAATACAGGTTAATTTCTCTTTACACATTAATATACTACAGGGAGAGGTTTTTAAAACATTGTGGAAAATTTACCAATCTTATCTATTTCGCAACGACAACAGATGATGGATCTGAAGATGGACATCTATGGCTGCTATCTATGTTCTGGGTATAATAGACATGTGCGCACGTAGGCATAAGTCCAATTCACAACAAGGATTATATAAGTAGTGGTACTTTACTGTAAAGTCTGACTTACAAAAAATGAACATTTGCAAAATGCTGGGAAAAAAATCTATAAATCTAAGTTGTTTGTTTTATTTTTTTTAGAAAAACCATATGCCCATGGTCATCACGTGTAAGAAATAACCTAGATATCTATTGGTGACACTACCCTAAGGGTTAGTTTCATACACAATGGCCTACTTTGCTTTGCTTGCATATATAGTAGTCATATACTGTACAGTATATAAACACATCTGACACATAAATGTGAAAGTCTAAAAATAATTTAACAATAAAGGGATTAAAATAATGCATTCAGAATGAACCGGCCTATATATTATGCATGCGTTTCTTACATAGCTTCATGCTTGTAGAGCACATTATTGTCATAAGGAAATCTATTAATGACAATATATTCATAATCAGCAATTCCAGACATTGTAGATAAAAGAGCAGCAAGCTGAAGACTTACTTCGTGCCATGTTTATTGCATGTGACATCTTCAGTATTTTACTGTAATCACATATATGGGTGAGTATTCTTTATTTTTATTTCTTCATATCACAGATAAAATAAATAATACTGAGAACTTTACGCACTATTATTTTTTTCTAGGCAACAACCCAATTAAAAAAAAAAAAGATTCCAGCTTCTGGTATAAATGATAAAAAGTTTTGGGTATTTATTCAAACATTTAACAATCCATGGAGCAGGAAAACACACAACAACGCGTTTTGAACACAATCCAAAGCCTTGAGGAAGAACGCTAGATTGTGTTCGAAATGCGTCACATGTGCTTTCCTGAAATCTTAGTTTTTTTTCTGTTGTCTCCAAGCTTGTCAGAGCATTATTTCGTGCCTCCTGGACTACACGATCCGATGAGCTTGCACCCTTCTCCTATGTAATAACCCAAATGAGTACATAATTTCAAGCCTAGGAATCACATTTTTAAAATGTTGAAATTTTCTTTAAAGAGGGTCTGTCACTTGTATCACTTGTAATAATATATCAATTTTTTTTTAGTTTATTTTATCTGGTGTAAATGTCGCTGTTCTCCTGAATCCGGCCTTGTTTTTATTTTGTTCCTACGCCTTGCCGTTCCTGAGATATGGCCCTTTTTCCCTTGTATGTAAATCTACTCTTATTAGCCAATAAGGCGTAGTCCCGCCCACAGAGAAGAGCTAAGGATCATGCCCCCGAGGATAACCAGATTAGATTTTTATACATGGAACAAAGTTGTCATATCTCAGGAACTGAAATGCACAGAAACAAAAATAAAATAACGACAGATTCAGGAGAACGGTGGCATTTACACCAGGTATGTGTTCCAAGTTTATTGCAAATAAAAGGTTCTTTTTTTAAAGGGGTTGTCCAATTTTGACATCTTCTTTATGTGGCTTATAATTTATCAGAATATTAACTATTATTACTCAAGAATAAATGGAAGTATCCCGGCCATAATAATGGGCAGTTGTGAAGCTTCAGGTAAAAAGAGTGACAATGTAAATTCAACCGATCACTGAGATTCCGATCAGTGCGATCGATGCTGCAATCAATTACATTCACTGCTCACATATCATCACAGAAATGGGAAGATCTGACATTTAGGAAAGCTGTGGCTGTCAGCTGGCTTGCACAATAACAGAAATAAGAGAGATCTCTGAAAAGTGTGAATAGAAATGCTATCAGTTTGGATTTTTATATACTTGTAATTTTCTTGATTTTAAGGGAAACAGTTTTTATTATTGTCATAAAGCCGCAGCTAGTGTGCTATTATCCTGCATAGCTGTTGATTGGTCATTTATCACCGCAAGCAGTTCTGTAGTCAATATGTGAGTTGCTGGCATAGGATGCATAAATCATTACCCGCAGACAAGGAAGTAGCAGAATTCTTAGTGCTAAGTGCTACCGAGAAGGTGATAGGAATTTTCCCACTGGTCACATATTCTGCATTCTTCACTCGGGGGCCATAGATGAGCGTTTCATGGTGTAGACGCATTTATATACAATTATCGCACATTTCTTGTGGTCTCATTGAATAAGAAAACCTTTTTAATTAGTCACGTGGAGTGAAAGCCAAGAGGAATATTGTGACGGAACTGGAAATGGATGAACTTGATAAATTCGATATTTATGCAGAGCGCCATTTTGTTTCCAATGCAATTAAGTCCGAAAACTGGTGTAATTACATTGATAAATTTGGTCTGTTTTGTACAAAATGCCATCAGTTTACGGATGGATTCACAGGGTATGCTGACCTTTGCAATATTGCATGCAAATTGTAATTACTAATTGTCTAACACAGTATTTTGTGGGTGTCCAAGGAACGGCCAATGTACGCGGTATGTGTGTACTTACAAGCAACCAGGGCTGTGGAGTCGGTAAGCCAATCCTCAGACTCCTCAATTTCCATGACACCGACTCTGACTCTGCCAAAATGGGCACCGACTCCAACTCCGACTCCACAGCCCTGCCAGGAGCATAATGTGGGGATAGAGACCCTGATTCCAGCGATGTATCACTTAGTTTACTGGGTGCAGCAGTTGTGATACAATCACAGTTTTCTCTGCTTCAGGTCTAGTAAAGCTCTCAATGCTGGGCTGTGTATAACCCCCCACATACCCCTTTGATTAGCAGCTTCTGTGTACATTGTCCAGTGATAGAAATCTGCTAATCAGTGTTGGGGGTGTGATTGGACCAGGAGGCACAAGACACCTAGTCATGTAGTGATAATCTCCTGCTGATGAAGCACTGATTACCCCTCCTAACCTTTATTTTTTATAAATCTTTTAGGTATTATTATTCAAAGGTTTCGATATATAGAAATGCATTGTTCTAATGTGCTTCATCTAGGTGCCCGATAAGGCCTCTTTTCTGCTGATTCCATCTTTTTTGATTGACTGCAGTGGTAAAATCACAATGACAGCACACGTGATCTCTGGGGTCAACAACAATGCAGAGGTAAAACTCAGGGATTGGCTGCAGCGGTCACGTGTAGTAGTGATGTCACCGACACAGCCTGACAACAAAGACTGACACAGCGGCAGAGAAGCGTCACTGCAGCAGGAGAGGAGTGATGTATTATTTTTTCATCATTTTCATATAGAGGAAACATAAGCATAAAATGCATGAAATTCCCACTTCTATAATGGTGCTTTCAGTTACAATGGCCTAAAAATACCATATTTTCAATATTCAATGGATTTTCTTTTCACATTGTATGCTAAAGACTATTGACCCTTGACAAGAAAAATAATTATATTTACACGTTAATGGTGAGTGATGCACTTGAAGCACTGAAGGACTTACGGTACTATGCACCTGTCCTGACTCTTCTCCCTTCTCCTATGGCTGCCGCCCTTGCTGTGCTCCACATTGGGTTTCATAGGTTTCAAGGCGTACCTAAGTGACCATCATTATCCAAGGCCTTGCAAGGCAGACTCTGACACTGCTGTCTGAGTATGCAGGGCTGTGGAGTCGGAGTTGTGGAGTTGGAGCCCATTTTGGTGGAGTCGGAGTCATGGAAATTGAGGAGTCGAAGGTTTGGCTTACCGACACCACAGCCCTGGCAGGGCTGTGGAGTTGGAGTTGTGGAGTTGGAGTCGGAGCCCATTTTGGTGGAGTCGGAGTCATGGAAATTGAGGAGTCGGAGGACTGACTTACCGACTCCAGAGCCCTGTGAATATAAAACAGTTTCTCCACTACTTTTACATGGATGCCCTATCCTAGGGATTGGTGATCAGCATCAGATTGTTGGGAGTTTGTCACCTCGCACGCTCACCGATCAGGTGTACTCAGTGTCTGGCGGAGGTTAGCAGTTATGGAGCTGAACAGTGCATTAAAGTGAACCTGTCATCAGGTTTGACTGATATGACCTGGCAGTAATCTCAGCCACCTCCTGTAGGTTTCTTGAATCTGCACGCACATCCTTGCCCAGCCCTTACAATAAGCCCTTTGTCTACTATAAGCATCAAAAAACTCATTTTGCTCATATGGCAAATGTTGCCGCCAATCCTGAACTGGCTTTATGTCTCCAGCTCTAGAGTGTAACTCCTGGCACGGTGTCTTCTGCTGTTCCTTGCTCCGGTTGTCTGCCTGCTGTCCTGCTGCCATCTGGAAAGTCCTGCCTGCAGTGCCATCACCTTCAGCCCATGTTGTCCACCCTAACCTGCGGCTTAACAAATATCCACCTCACCAGGTGAGCCTCCAACATACAGACACACTGCAGCAGCAAGACTCTAAAACATTTTTCATGAAGAATATTTAGAAAGCTGATTATGTTTACTTTTAAGAAAGAAAATGGGCAATAAGAAAAAAACTGTATGACCACATTTAACATACAACGCCTCAGGCAGTCCAGACCGGAGGCACTTGCATTTTGCTGGTAAAGCACATGGGTTACTGAAGCGCACATAGTGACTGGCTGTTCGGTAGCGCCTCCCACCAGTACAGCGCTGAACTGCATGTTCTGTACCTGGACCTCGGATACAGTGCCTGTACAGGGTCCTGAAGAAGCTCCTGTCCTCAGTGTCCTAAGTCATTTATCTCTTCCAGCAACTCTTACTGATTTTTATATCCTTGGACTTGTCTTACCTTGTCTTTTTTTATGATCACGTTTTTGGGCTTTTTCCGCAGAGTTATGGTTTCAGCTTGCAATGTTTTCAACTTACAATTTTTCGTCTTAGAACCAATTAATATTGTAACTTCAGGGAATATTGTATTATTGAATGTAGGTAGAGAACGGCCACCTCCTATTCTCCACACTGATGATCTCCGATCGATCATTAAAAGCATCATTTTTAAATAATGTCCTCCGGACACTAATTGGAGGACATCCTATATACTGTGTGATATCTCTAGGGAAGCCAACCAACGCCATCAGGCTTACTGGAAGGCACTTTTATTGCCTGCAAGCGCTTGTCAAACAACCCGTCTTCGCCGTGCTGACCCCATAAAGAAGCCAGATCTGCTCGTTAGGTAACAATGGAGTAACTTTCATCCATGGGAAGCGATAATAGGGCACCTTATCAATGTCCAGGGACATCCACGGTTGTGGGAATTTGCCGTTGGGATCGTGGCAAATCGCACCTATGAATCATATGTGTCTCAGACAGAAGAGGGAACTGTGGCTGCCGGAGACTCGGAGCACGTTTCTACACAATAACCCATAATTGCATCATTGGCATAAGTCTTGGCTGGCCTGATGAGCATGACACAGGCCAAAAATATCACCGAGCCATTCAGCAAATCAATGTTTGTGTTAGAATAAGAAATAAACTGTGGAATTCAGAGCAAACAACACATGCCAATGTCAAAAATTCAGCTTTACTCCTCTCCTCCACCATCAATATTACAGGAGCTCGGGAATTTGATATTTGGGGTGTTAAGACAAGTCTTCCATTCTGGTTGGCCGACGTTTCTTCTGTCCCATAGAATGTCAAAAAATCATTGTATAACCTGAATAAGAATTTCGGTAAAAAAAAAAGTTTACTCTATGATGTCTAAATGCCCAAAGCGTGCAAATGGAAAACCATTTTTACTTTCAACTTGCAGTCCTATGCAAAAAGAAAATAATCCAATGGGCGATTACAATGAATTGTATGCAATAACTAAGAACTGCGACATCTGAGGCTAAAAGTCTTTATACATAATAGATAAAAGTTGATAGGACCCAACGAGTTCTGTGGAATCGGCCGACTATTTAATTCGCAGAGGAGCTTCCCTTCTCTTGTCCCAAAAAATCATGTCGAAGAGAGAAAATTACGGCCATTGGTATTTCTAAAAGTATGAGTATAGTAAGTGCCAAAGGAGCTCATGATTTTGGGCAGAGAACATCAAGCACAGGAGTGAAAACTAATGCCTTATAGGATTAAATAGGATGCAGCAGAAATCGAGTTCATCTCTAGATTGTAAGCATACGGTGGAAGCAGTGACCGTAGTGTGGACAGAGCCTAACAAACACAGTAATAACGTGAGGAACAGTATCATTTCATGCTATACGCTGCAGCAGAAAGCAAAATTGCAGTCTGTCCATGACCACATCCTTGATGGTTACCTGGCGTCTGCAGCGCCGATGTGCCGGCACTTGCCGTATCCTGGACAGAAAATCAATAGAGCGATTCAGCTTGGAAATTGAATTTGTGACGTAGACAAGGGCAACACAAGGCGCGCTGGCTGTGCTATCATCTGTCAGGATGAACAATGCAGTTTGACAACTCACATGTAAAACGGCGGGTGTCTTTGCAGCCAGTTTCAGCATCCAAACATGCAAAAGGAATTGCATAAAAAAGTGCAAATCAATCTTGGATCTCGCAACTGATCGATTTAATTCTGGCTGGGCCTGCAGATAATCACCATGTGTAAGTGACCCAAAGTCATCATTCATTCATTAGTGCAAGGAGGAATGGCCTCCGGGTCATAATGGAAGCTTCTGCATGTGAGCGATCGTTCATAATTATACAAGTCAAGCCGGAACGTCACCGCAAGAGCGTAAACTCTCCAACAAGTCCTCCAACTATCATGGGTCTTCTCATATGGGGTCAAATGGACCTACTGATGCGCCAATGCATGAGTGCCCTCACTTTTACTAAGCCCCCAGGCATATGGTGATCCAACATACCCTGTACTCATTTCCCTCAATATTCTACAGATATTTTAGGGACAATGGGGTTACACTGTTGGTGGGTATATTCTACAGTTGTGACATCACTGCTCTATAAACCCTTGCCCAGTCCTATATACATCCTGTACTATCAAGTATGGGATAATGAACTCAATATGTGAAAAAATACACAAGTGACATGATACTATAAGTATATATTACATTAGGAGGCGTCACAGGTCTAGATTGGTGCCGCTTCTCCCTATGGAGACTGCCAACTGGTATTGGGCACCTCGTAGGGCAGGCAATGCTCCCTGGGGAAAACGTCTGAAAACCGGCTCTACTCAAGGATGAAGAAAGCTATCCTTGTAGTACTTGGAGATATCAACCCTATAACGAGCCTTGTAACATGACTATTAGCCCCACAAGGCACATGGATGCTCAGCTTGGCCGAGCGTCCATGTGTTATCTATGGGACAAGGGATGAAAGTGGCTGCCATATTATTCTGCGTGCAGAACATAAGGATCACTCGACCATTATCTCCCCTGACATCATCTGATACATACACATTAGATGGTTTACCAATCCTAACAAAATCTAAATACATGACAGACTACTGTCAGACGAATCTGCCTGTTTGGCTGATAGTCTAATATGTATGGGATCCCTGGACAGATGATGATCGGGGGAGATAAAGATCCAGCATGTCTGACATCAAACTGCTGATCCTTTTGTTCTCCTTGTGATAAGACGCCAGAGATGTCTGGCAGTGGCTTTCTCATAGACAACATGGGAGCCCTCGGCAGAGAAGGTCAAGAGAATTTTGGCCTGAGTGTTCTAGAACTGTTTTGGACACTTCCCGATCTCCACCCATGGAAGTCAGCATCAGGTCGAAATTCTTCTAAGTCCATGGGCTCCAATAGATGGGAAAGATGGCCAAGATTGCTACCGGCCTATCGATAAGGGAGGTTCAGCATTTTATTGAGTCATATGTTTAAAGAGAAAGTCAACCAAGGTGACCTTTAGTAGCTGATATTAGGAATGGCACTATGTACATCTCGATAATTTATTAATTACTTTTTCTCCAGTTCTATTTCTCTACCAAGTAGCCAGCGAGTAAATGTAGCAATGAATGGTATCCATTGAAATCACAGGGATGTACACAAAATGCACTGACATTATGTATCCTCCAGAGATAGAAACACTGGGGTCCAGCAAACAGGGGGCCCTCCTGTAGCAACTGCGAACACTATATTATGGTTTCTAAATGTGGCATCTGAAAACCAAACTGACACATCTAATAAACATTGCAGATCCAGAAAATAAATGTTACTCTTCGTAGAATGAAAAGTTATAAAAGTTTCCATTATACTTTTTTGTATCAATTTCTGTTGGTTTGATTTTGCATTTTCAACTTTCTGTTAGGCTACGGGGACTTAGGACCATGTGGAGGATTCCTGGACTGCCGCCATCTAGCTGACAACTCCAAAAACGTTCCTCATCAGTCGATCAAAGAGGAGGACTCTACTAATAATTCAAGGCTGTGCAAAATGAAGCACCCTTTAAATGTTATTTCCATACTCTTAGAGAATTAGCCCCCAAGCCAAATATTGCACTACTACTTCCACATAATGTCTGTCTCAAAGAAAAATCAAAAACTATATAAAAAATTGCAAAATGACTATCTACAACTGGTGGAATCCTGACGACGGGAGGCAGGACGTCCACCAATCCTGTGAACAAAAGGCTGCGGCGCCGACTTAAAGGGGCTGTTCAGTTTCAGAAAACCCGTTACCCCATCTACAGTCTGTTTTTTAAAAAAAGAATGTGCGCCGCACCTCCTGTTCGCTCCTATTGTCTGCAGCACTGATCTTACATTGATAGCACTGCAGCCAATCAATGAGATCAACAATTCTGAGCAGCTCATGCCGTCAACTTAAGCAAAGCCACTGAGCTCACCGATATAACGGAACACATCACGAGCCCATGGTTCAACAAGAACAGTGCGGCCAATGGCGTTATTCTTTTCGGCAAAAATTATGGGAGCCTTAACAATGGATGAAAATAATGTCAATTCCCCTTTATCGCGATCTGGGGGGCTGTCGAGGGGGCACAATGAACACGTATTTGTTCCGTTAAGATGTCAGCTCCATGATAATTAGATTGACATCATCCGCAATAACCGGTCTGTATGGCGAAATTTTATTTTTCGCTAATTTTATTCTTCCTTAATCTTGTTTCGCCACTGGGCTTTGTAGAATTTGATATCTGAAGTGATGAACTTCTATGTAGTTGGAAAACTTTTACATTCTTCTTAAATGCATGGTTGGTTACAGTATGGCTCACATCTGTTTCTCATATCCATGCAATAGACCCCAACCCCATGCAGTAGACCCCAACCCCGTGCAGAAGAAACCAACCCTATGCAGTAGACCTCAACCCCGTGCAGTAGACCCCCAACCCCATGCAGTAGAACCCAACCCCATGCAGCAAAACCCAACCCCATGCAGTAGAACCCAACCCCATGCAGTAGACCCCAACTCCATTAAGTAGACCCCAACCCCATGCAGTAGAACCCAACCCCATGCAATAGACCCCAACCCCATGCAGTAGAACCCAACCCCATACAGTAGAACCCATCCTCATGCAGCACACCCCAACCCCATGCAGTAGACCCCAACCCCATGCAGTAGACCCCAACCCCATGCAGTAGAACCCAACCACATGCAGTAGAACCCAACCTTATGCAGTAGACCCCAACCCCATGCAGTAGAACACAACCACATGCAGTAGACCCCAACCCCATGCAGTAGAACCCAACAATATGCAGTAGACCCCAACTATCCAATACAGTCCATAGATGAATCCTGTGTGGTGCACACATCAGTAACGGAATAATGGAGACTCCCTTCTGGATCAGTAGTAAGCCGCAGAGTTGTAGGACACAAAAAACATGATAAAGTTCACCTTGTAGAGTACATAATACTTAACATTTATTAAACCATTAAAATTATGGGTAAATCTGTGCGCCAGGAAATACAAATACGGTACATAAGCAAAAGGAAAAAAAGGTAAAGTTTGGCATGGACCAATGCCTATTGGCAAAAGTACTGTCTATAAGGATGCTAACCTTACTGTTTGATGGTATGACAGCACTCATAAAATTCTGCTCAAATTGGTATGGATAAAAATATTGAATTCCACCTCAATTGGTTGAGTACAAAGAGCATTGATAATGGTTATGGTCCTAAAAAGAACAGCGTCAAGAGGACTTTTTGTTACCACTTTTCATGTGAGTACTTTCAACTTCATATTCCATTATAGACCATAATTTATTCCATTTTTATCGGTGAAACTTTCCCAATCATCCCTCTCCCCTGTCGAACATCCTAAAAAAAAAAATAGATTAGGAGGAGGCGTCCCAAAAAGGATCAGCACCCTGAAAAGGGTGTTTATTAAAATCACCCAATGCAAGCTCCAGAAGCCCTGTGTCCTAGGCTGGACTAGATCACTGACAAAACCAATTCCAACGCGTTTCATCCTATTGGAATCATCAGAACCACGAGACATCTATGAGTAAACTGAACAGGACTAAACATGGCGCCATTCAGGAGGATGCAAGTGGGGCAAAGTGTCCCCTCCGATGCCCAATGCCCCCTCAAGATCATTGCGGGGGGCCGATGGCACAGTCATGGCAGCAGGGGAACTTACTAAAGTCTGCTGCTTCCGCCATGTTTTTATACCTATGTGTCTGGGCTTCATAGAAGAGTGATAATTTTACAATACACTGCAATGTTACAATGTAATAATAAATATAAACAAATAAATAAAAACTAAGGAAAATATTTGTAACAAATAAGTAAATATAATAATCCACATCATCCCCTCTTTTCCCAGAACGTAAATACAAAATAAATAAAATACATGACATTTTTGGTCTTGCCCTGTGTGTGTAACTGCGCACACTAATGAAATATCGTCACTTTTAACTAATAAGTTCAATGGCGAAAGGGAAAAAAAGTAGAAATAAGAGAATTGCTGTTTTTTGGGTAACTTTGCCTCCATAACATGGAAGAAATGGACCCCAAAATGGTACTGGTCAACCTCTATCCCCCGAAATATAAAGCTTGTGGGTGGTGAGGAGGAACAAGCGCACCCCAGGGTCCACATAACTCTGGAGCCGGCCCCCCGTAATGTATATACCATAAATAGTGGTGTCATAGAGACATTTCAGCACCATGGACAGATACATTTTGCACCAGGTCTCATTATATGGCGGCCCACCAGCCAGTATGGGGGTCCTGTACAGCAGACGCCTCCTTGTCTATTCAAAACATTATTTGCACACATTCCGAGCCCCCCAGTCTATGTACAGTATAACACGGGCCCCTATATGTAGTATAACATAGGCCCCTATATGCGGTATAACACATATATATAACCTGGGGACCAACAAATGCAGTAAAAACCTGGGTACCTACGGTACATGCAATATAACACCGACCCCTATATGCATTAAGATACACAGGGGCCCTAATAATTGCACACACGGGGGCTCCTATAGACTGCACACACAGGAGCCCTATAGACAGCGCACACAGGGGCCCTATAGACTGCACACACAGGAGCCCTATAGACAGCACACACAGGAGCCCTATAGACTGCACACACAGGGGCCCCTATAGACTGCACACACAGGGGTCCTATAGACTGCACACTCGGGGCCCCTATAGACTGCACACACAGGGGCCCCTATAGGCTGCACACACAGGGGCCCCTATAGGCTGCACACACAGGGGCCCTATAGACTGCACAGGGGCCCTATAGACTGCACACGCACACAGGGGCCCTATATACTGCGCACACAGGGGCCCTATAGATTGCACACACACAGGGGCCCTATAGACTGCACACTTGGGCCCCTATAGACTGCACACACACAGGGGCCCCTATAGGCTGCACACACACGGGGGCCCTATAGACTGCACACTTGGGCCCCTATAGACTGCACACACAGGGGCCCCTATAGACTGCACACACAGGGGTCCCTATAGGCTGCACACATCGGGGCCCTACAGACTGCACACTCAGGGGCCCTATAGACTGCACACACAGGGGCCCCTATAGACTGCACACTCAGGGGCCCTATAGACTGCACACTCAGGGGCCCTATAGACTGCACACACAGGGGCCCTATAGACTGCACACACAGGGCCCTATAGACTGCACACACAGGGCCCTATAGACTGCACACACAGGGGCCCTATATGCTGCACACACAGTGGCCCTATAGACAGCACACACAGGGCCCTATAGACTGCACACACAGGGCCCTATAGACTGCACACACAGGGCCCTATAGACTGCACACACAGGGGCCCTATAGACTGCACACACAGGGGCCCCTATAGACTGCACACAGGGGCCCCTATAGGCTGCACACACAGGGGCCCCTATAGGCTGCACACACAGGGGCCCTATAGGCTGCACACTCAGGGGCCCCTATAGACTGCACACACAGGGGCCCCTATAGACTGCACACTCAGGGGCCCCTATAGACTGCACACTCAGGGGCCCCTATAGACTGCACACACAGGGGCCCTACATGCACAGTGCACCGTGGCCGCGGACTCACCAGTCGGTGTGGGGCTCGTCTATGACCAGCAGGACTCGGGACTTCCTCCCGGGGACCCCCGCACTCTGCTCCCCCAGTCCGGCCGAGGCCGCCGTCTGCTTGACCGCGTTGGTGATGGAGGAGAAGAAGCCCCCGGCCACCTGTGCCCCGCTTTGCTTGCTCCTGTCCGGCGCGGTGGGCGGCGGGGGCTGCGGGGGCTCCGGGCGCTGCAGGTCGGTCATGTAGCCATTGGGCAGGTTGGCGATGAAGCTGCTGTCCGACAGCCGGCGCCGGAGGAAGTTCATGGCGGAGCGGTGACTGAGCAGGGACGTGCCCGGGTGCTGGCAGCAAGAACACCGCCGCTACCGGCTCCCGCACTGACTGCCGCTCTCCCGGGGCTGGGAGCTGTCAGAGCCGGGGAGGAGGAGCTGCTGGTCCGCAGTGACCACAACCTGCGACCCCCCCCACACCCCGGACCGTGCCGGAGCTGCTGCAGAGGACGAGGCAGCCCAGATGTGTGCGGTGCAGAGGAGGGAAGCCGGCGGGGAGGCTCCGTGTATGGGAGGAGGGTGATGGGTGTGCACCGAGGGATGGAAGTGAGGAGGAGGAAGAGCAGCTCCCTAATGTGCCAGTGACTGAGAGCAGGGGCAATAGTGTGTGTGGTGTATAGGGGGTATAGTGTGTGGTGTATAGGGGGTATAGTGTGTGGTGTATAGGGGGTATAGTGTGTGTGGTGTATAGGGGGGTATAGTGTGTGTGGTGTATAAGGGGTATAGTGTGTGTGGTGTATAGGGGTATAGTGTGTGTGGTGTATAGGGGGTATAGTGTGTGTGGTGTATAAGGGGTATACTGTGTGTGGTGTATAGGGGTATAGTGTGTGTGGTGCATAGGGGCTGTAGTGTGTGTGGTGTATAGGGGTATAGTGTGTGTGGTGTATAGGGGGTATAGTGTGTGGTGTATAGGGGGTATAGTGTGTGTGGTGTATAGTGTGTGGTGTATAGGGGGTATAGTGTGTGTGGTGTATAGGGGGTATAGTGTGTGTGGTGTATAGGGGGTATAGTGTGTGTGGTGTATAAGGGGTATAGTGTGTGTGGTGTATAGGGGTATAGTGTGTGTGGTGCATAGGGGCTGTAGTGTGTGTGGTGTATAGGGGTATAGTGTGTGTGGTGTATAGGGGGTATAGTGTGTGGTGTATAGGGGGTATAGTGTGTGTGGTGTATAGTGTGTGGTGTATAGGGGGTATAGTGTGTGTGGTGTATAGGGGGTATAGTGTGTGTGGTGTATAAGGGGTATAGTGTGTGGTGTATAGGGGGTATAGTGTGTGTGGTGTATAGGGGGTATAGTGTGTGTGGTGTATAGGGGGTATAGTGTGTGTGGTGTATAGGGGGTATAGTGTGTGTGGTGTATAAGGGGTATAGTGTGTGGTGTATAGGGGGTATAGTGTGTGTGGTGTATAGGGGGTATAGTGTGTGTGGTGTATAGGGGGTATAGTGTGTGTGGTGTATAAGGGGTATAGTGTGTGGTGTATAGGGGGTATAGTGTGTGTGGTGTATAAGGGGTATAGTGTGTGGTGTATAGGGGGTATAGTGTGTGTGGTGTATAGGGGGTATAGTGTGTGTGGTGTATAGGGGTATAGTGTGTGTGGTGTATAGGGGTATAGTGTGTGGTGTATAGGGGTATAGTGTGTGGTGTATAGGGGTATAGTGTGTGGTGTATAGGGGTATAGTGTGTGTGGTGTATAGGGGGTATAGTGTGTGTGGTGTATAGGGGGTATAGTGTGTGGTGTATAGGGGTATAGTGTGTGGTGTATAGGGGTATAGTGTGTGTGGTGTATAGGGGGTATAGTGTGTGGTGTATAGGGGTATAGTGTGTGGTGTATAGGGGTATAGTGTGTGGTGTATAGGGGTATAGTGTGTGTGGTGTCTAGGGGGTATAGTGTGTGTGGTGTATAGGGGGTATAGTGTGTGGTGTATAGGGGTATAGTGTGTGGTGTATAGGGGTATAGTGTGTGTGGTGTATAGGGGGTATAGTGTGTGGTGTATAGGGGTATAGTGTGTGGTGTATAGGGGTATAGTGTGTGTGGTGTATAGGGGGTATAGTGTGTGGTGTATAGGGGGTATAGTGTGTGTGGTGTATAGGGGGTATAGTGTGTGGTGTATAGGGGTATAGTGTGTGGTGTATAGGGGTATAGTGTGTGGTGTATAGGGGTATAGTGTGTGTGTGGTGTATAGGGGTATAGTGTGTGTGGTATATAGGGGGTATAGTGTGTGGTGTATAGGGGGTATAGTGTGTGTGGTGTATAGGGGGTATAGTGTGTGTGGTGTATAGGGGGTATAGTGTGTGGTGTATAGGGGTATAGTGTGTGGTGTATAGGGGTATAGTGTGTGTGGTGTATAGGGGTATAGTGTGTGTGGTGTATAGGAGGTATAGTGTGTGGTGTATAGGGGGTATAGTGTGTGGTGTATAAGGGGTATAGTGTGTGTGGTGTATAGGGGGTATAGTGTGTGTCGTGTATAGGGGTATAGTGTGTGGTGTATAGGGGGTATAGTGTGTGTGGTGTATAGGGGGTATAGTGTGTGTGGTGTATAGGGGGTATAGTGTGTGGTGTATAGGGGGTATAGTGTGTGGTGTATAGGGGTATAGTGTGTGGTGTATAAGGGGTATAGTGTGTGTGGTGTATAGGGGGTATAGTGTGTGTCGTGTATAGGGGTATAGTGTGTGGTGTATAGGGGGTATAGTGTGTGTGGTGTATAGGGGGTATAGTGTGTGTGGTGTATAGGGGGTATAGTGTGTGGTGTATAGGGGGTATAGTGTGTGGTGTATAGGGGGTATAGTGTGTGTGGTGTATAGGGGGTATAGTGTGTGTGGTGTATAGGGGGTATAGTGTGTGGTGTATAGGGGGTATAGTGTGTGGTGTATAGGGAGTATAGTGTGTGTGGTGTATAGGGGGTATAGTGTGTGTGGTGTATAGGGGGTATAGTGTGTATGGTGTATAGGGGGTATAGTGTGTGATGTATAGGGGTTATAAGGTGTGTGGTGTATAGGGGGTATAGTGTGTGTGGTGTATAGGGGTATAGTGTGGTGTATAGGGGGTATAGTGTGTGGTGTATAGGGGGTATAGTGTGTGTGGTGTATAGGGGGTATAGTGTGTGGTGTATAAGGGGTATAGTGTGTGTGGTGTATAGGGGTATAGTGTGGTGTATAGGGGGTATAGTGTGTGTGGTGTATAGGGGGTATAGTGTGTGTGGTGTATGGGGGGTATAGTGTGTGGTGTATAGGGGTATAGTGTGTGGTGTATAGGGGTATAGTGTATGTGGTGTATAGGGGGTATTGTGTGTGTGGTGCATAGGGGTATAGTGTGTTTGATATATAGGGGTATAATGTGTGGTGTATAGGAGGTATAGTGTGTGTGGTGTATAGGGGGTATAGTGTGTGGTGTATAAGGGGTATAGTGTGTGTGGTGTATAGGGGTATAGTGTGGTGTATAGGGGGTATAGTGTGTGTGGTGTATAGGGGGTATTGTGTGTGTGGTGTATAGGGGGTATAGTGTGTGTGGTGTATGGGGGGTATAGTGTGTGGTGTATAGGGGTATAGTGTGTGTGGTGTATAGTGTGTGGTGTATAGGGGTATAGTGTGTGGTGTATAGGGGTATAGTGTATGTGGTGTATAGGGGGTATTGTGTGTGTGGTGCATAGGGGTATAGTGTGTTTGATATATAGGGGTATAATGTGTGGTGTATAGGAGGTATAGTGTGTGGTGTATAGGGGGTATAGTGTGTGGTGTATAGGGGGTATAGTGTGTGGTGTATAGGGGGTATAGTGTGTGTGGTGTATAAGGGGTATAGTGTGTGTGGTGTATAGGGGGTATAGTGTGTGTGGTGTATAGGGGGTATAGTGTGTGTGGTGTATGGGGGGTATAGTGTGTGGTGTATAGGGGTATAGTGTGTGGTGTATAGGGGGTATTGTGTGTGTGGTGTATAGGGGTACAGTGTGTTTGATATATAGGGGTATAATGTGTGGTGTATAGGAGGTATAGTGTGTGGTGTATAGGGGGTATAGTGTGTGGTGTATAGGGGTATAGTGTGTGGTGTATAGGGGGTATTGTGTGTGTGGTGTATAGGGGTATAGTGTGTTTGATATATAGGGGTATAATGTGTGGTGTATAGGGGGTATAGTGTGTGGTGTATAAGGGGTATAGTTTGTGTGGTGTATAAGGGGTATAGTGTGTGGTGTATAGGGGGTATAGTGTGTGGTGTATAGGGGGTATAGTGTGTGGTGTATAGGGGGTATAGTGTGTGGTGTATAGGGGGTATAGTGTGTGTGGTGTATAGGGGGTATAGTGTGTGTGGTGTATAGGGGGTATAGTGTGTGGTGTATAGGGGGTATAGTGTGTGGTGTATAGGGGGTATAGTGTGTGTGGTGTATAGAGAGTATAGTGTGTGTGGTGTATAAGGGGTATAGTTTGTGTGGTGTATAGGGGGTATAGTGTGTGGTGTACAGGGGTATAGTGTGTGGTGTATAGGGGTATAGTGTGGTGTATAGGGGGTATAGAATCAAATCAAAGAAGCTTTATTGGCAGGACCAAATAAACATCAGTTTTGCCAAAGCACAAGTACAATAGGGAATAGGGAGCAGGGACTGTGGGGATAATGGGTGAGGACTGCGGGGACGATGGATGGGGTTCAGGGTGGGGGTAAGGAAGTCCATGGCATATCATGGTTGTCTTTCTCGCAGTCTATGGCAAGCGCTCACATACTGGGCTGCTATCTCCACCGCGCTCTCTTCTTCCCCCAGCAGGATATATGTTTTCTCTTCCTCCTTCATGGAGCTGAAATCCGGGAAGAGATGTGAGAGTCTCCTGAAGTGAATGTCCCTCACTGCTGAGTATTTGGGGCAGTGTAGCAGGAAGTGGGTCTCATCCTCCAGGGTCTCCAGGTCACAGTGTAGGCACAGTCTGTCTTCTCTGGGCTTGTAGCTCTGTCTGTGCCGGCCGACCTCGATGGCCAGATTGTGGGCGCTGAGTCTATACCGGCTCAGGATCTGGCGGTCTCTGGGATCTGAGAGTTTCTCCAGATATGGGGACAGTCTGTAGTCTTTTCCAATATTTTATTAAGAAATTTTGAAATTTTAACAGGGAGGAAAGAACAGGGTAAGGAAGGAAGGGAGGGGGAAGGGATATGACCAAGGGCAGAAAACTCCCTGAACAACGGGAGAATAGCTATACATAGTTAATTAATCAATTAATCAAATAACTAATCAAACAAACGTGTTTGTTATAGAGGTACAAACAGAAAAACAAACAAACAAATTTTGGCAGATTATGATTTAAATAAACAGTGATATAGTGAATGTGGATATGACATCATCAATTAGGAAAGAGTTCGTTCCAGCGAGCCCATTTCGCTTCATGTTTTTGTAAATTGTTGTTTATAGATGCAAATTTAGCTTCGTATGCTCTATGTAGTGATAAAGAGTCAAGAATATCTTGCAAGGATGGCACTGTCGTTGATTTCCAATTAAAAGCTATCAAGTTTTTAGTGACTAGAAAAAGGTGAATAATAACCGGTCTAAAGGAATTTTGTATTTTAGTGAGTTCAAGTGATAGAAGAGCCAAATGGGGTGAAAGAACAAAATTCCCCCCAATGATTTTAGAAACCAATTCCTCTATCTCATTCCATAATGGGGTGATCTTGGGACAATCCCAGAATACGTGGAGCAGGTTCCCTCTCTGATCACAATTTCTCCAACAATTTGGTGAGTGTTGGGTGCCAGTGTGTGTGGTGTATAGAGAGTATAGTGTGTGGTGTATAGGGGTATAGTGTGTGTGGTGTATAGTGTGTGGTGTATAGGGGTATAGTGTATGTGGTGTATAGGGGGTATTGTGTGTGTGGTGTATAGGTGTATAGTGTGTGGTGTATAGGGGTATAGTGTGTGTGGTGTATAGTGTGTGGTGTATAGGGGTATAGTGTATGTGGTGTATAGGGGGTATTGTGTGTGTGGTGTATAGGAGGTATAGTGTGTGGTGCAAAGGGGTATAGTGTGTGTCGTGTATAGGGGTATAGTGTGTGTCGTGTATAGGTGTATAGTGTGTGGTGTATATGGGGTATAGTGTGTGGTGTATAGGGGGTATAGTGTGTGGTGTATAAGGGGTATAGTGTGTGTGTGGTGTATAAGGGGTATAGTGTGTGGTGTATAGGGGGTAAAGTGCGTGTGGTGTATAGGGGGTATAGTGTGTGGGGTATAGAGTGTGTGGTGTATAGGGGGTATAGTGTGTGGTGTATAGGGGTATAGTGTGGTGTATAGGGGGTATAGTGTGGTGTATAGGGTGTATAGTGTGTGTGGTGTATAGCGGGTATAGTGTGTGTGGTGTATAAGGGGTATAGTGTGTGTTGTATAGGAGTATAGTGGTGTGGTGCATAGGGGGTATAGTGTGTCTGGTGTATAGGGGATATAGTGTGTGTGGTGTATAGGGGGCATAGTGTGTGTGGTGTATAGGGGGTATAGTGTGTGTGGTGTATAGGGGTATAGTGTGTCTGGTGTATAGGGTTATAGTGTGTGTGATGTATAGGGGGTATAGTGTGTGGTGTATAGGGGGTATAGTGTGTGTGGTGTATAGGGGGTATAGTGTATATGATGTATAGAGGTTATAGTGTGTGGTGTATAGGGGTATAGTGTGTGTCGTGTATAGGGGTATAGTGTGTGTCGTGTATAGGTGTATAGTGTGTGGTGTATATGGGGTATAGTGTGTGGTGTATAGGGGGTATAGTGTGTGGTGTATAAGGGGTATAGTGTGTGTGTGGTGTATAAGGGGTATAGTGTGTGGTGTATAGGGGGTAAAGTGCGTGTGGTGTATAGGGGGTATAGTGTGTGGGGTATAGAGTGTGTGGTGTATAGGGGGTATAGTGTGTGGTGTATAGGGGTATAGTGTGTGGTGTATAGGGGGTATAGTGTGGTGTATAGGGTGTATAGTGTGTGTGGTGTATAGCGGGTATAGTGTGTGTGGTGTATAAGGGGTATAGTGTGTGGTGTATAAGGTGTACAGTGTGTGTGGTGTATAGAGGGTATAGTGTGTGTTGTATAGGGGGTATAGTGTGTGTGGTGTATAAGGGGTATAGTGTGTGTTGTATAGGGGTATAGTGGTGTGGTGTATAGGGAGTATAGTGTGTCTGGTGTATAGGGGATATAGTGTGTGGTGTATAGGGGGCATAGTGTGTGTGGTTTATAGGGGGTATAGTGTGTGTGGTGTATAGGGGTATAGTGTGTCTGGTGTATAGGGGTATATTGTGTGTGGTGTATAGGGGGTATAGTGTGTGTTGTATAGGGGGTATAGTGTGTGGTGTATAGGGGGTATAGTGTGTGTCGTGTATAGGGGTATAGTGTGTGTCGTTTATAGGTGTATAGTGTGTGGTGTATAGGGGGTATAGCGTGTAGTGTATAAGGGGTATAGTGTGTGTGGTGTATAAGGGGTATAGTATGTGGTGTATAGGGGGTAAAGTGCGTGTGGTGTATAGGGGGTATAGTGTGTGGGGTATAGAGTGTGTGGTGTATAGGAGGTATAGTGTGTGGTGCATAGGGGTATAGTGTGTGGTGTATAGGGGGTATAGTGTGTGTGGTGTATAGGGGTATAGTGTGTGGTGTATAGGGGTATAGTGTATGTGGTGTATAGGGGGTATTGTGTGTGTGGTGTATAGGGGTATAGTGTGTTTGATATATAGGGGTATAGTGTGTGGTGTATAGGGGGTACAGTGTGTGTGGTGTATAGGGGGTATAGTGTGTGTTGTATAGGGGGTATAGTGTGTGTGGTGTATAGGGGGTATAGTGTATGTGGTGTATAAGGGGGTATTGTGTGTGTGGTGTATAGGTGTATAGTGTGTGGTGTATAGGGGTATAGTGTGTGGTGTATAGGAGGTATAGTGTGTGGTGCAAAGGGGTATAGTGCGTGTGGTGTATAGAGGGTATAGTGTGTGTGGTGTATAGGCAGGGTTGGACTGGCCCATCAGAGAACCAGAGAATCCTCCGGAGGGCCCTGGCTTCTCCTTAGGAGAGTTGATAGTGCAAACCTTGTAGTCACTATGGGGCTCTACAGTGGGGGGAGAAAGATGGGCCCTCAAAATCAAATCCTCCGGTGGGCCCAATGTTCTTCAGTCTGGTACTGTGTATAGGGGTATAGTGTGTGGTGTATAGGGGGTATAGTGTGTGGTGTATAGGGGGTATAGTATGTGGTGTATAGGGGGTATAGTGTGTGTGGTGTATAGGGGATATAGTGTGTATGGTGTATAGGGGTATAGTGTGTGGTGTATAGGGGCATGGGTGTAACTACAACAGGTGCAGGGGTTGCAATCGGACACGTACCCTGGAGCCTAGGGAGCCCTACAAGTCCCTTTAGCCTATGGAAAAAGACTATTACTATTAAAGTTTTAAAATATTTGGGGGCCCGGTTGGAGCTTTCACATCGGGGCCCATGAGTTTCAAGCTATGCCACTCTATAGGGGTATAATGTGTTTTGTGTATAGGGGGTATAGAGTGTGTGTGGTGTATAGGGGGTATAGTGTGTGTGGTGTATCGAGAGTATAGTGTGTGTGCTGTATAGGGAGTATAGTGTGTGTCATGTATAAGGGGTATAATGTGTGGGGAACAGGGGGCATAGTGTGTGTGGTGTACAGTGGCTATAGTGTTTGGTGTACCGGGGTATAGTGTGTGGTGAAGAGGGGGTATAGTGTGTGGTGTACAGGGGGTATAGTGTGTGTAGTGTATAAGGGGTTTAGTGTGTGGTGTATAGGGGTATAGTGTGTGTGGTGTATAAGGGGTATAGTGTGTGGTGTACAGGGGGTATATTGTGTGTGCTGTATAAGGGGTATAGTGTGGTGTATAGGGGGTATAGTGTGTGGTGAATAGGGGGTATAATGTGTGGTGTATAGGGGTATAGTGTATGTTGTGTATAGGGGGTATTGTGTGTGTGGTGTAAAGGGGTATAGTGTGTGGTGTAAAGGGGTATATTGTGTGTGATGTATAAGGGGTATAATGTGTTTGCTGTATAAGCGTATAGTGTGTGTGGTGCATAGGGGGTATAGTGTGTGGTGTATAGGGGGTATAGTGTGTGGTGTATAGGGGTATATTGTGTGTGATGTATAAGGGGTATAATGTGTTTGCTGTATAAGCGTATAGTGTGTGTGGTGCATAGGGGGTATAGTGTGTGGTGTATAGGGGGTATAGTGTGTGGTGTATAGGGGTATAGTGTGTGTGGTGTATAGTGTGTGTGGTGTACAGGGGGTATAGTGTGTGGTGTATAGGAGGTATAGTGTGTGGTGTAAAGGGGTATATTGTGTGTGATGTATAGGGGGTATAATGTGTTTGCTGTATAAGCGTATAGTGTGTGTGGTGCATAGGGGGTATAGTGTGTGGTGTATAGGGGGTATAGTGTGTGGTGTATAGGGGTATAGTGTGTGTGGTGTATAGTGTGTGTGGTGTATAGGTGGTATAGTGTGTGTGGTGTATACGGGGTATAATGTGTGTGGTGTATAGTGTGTGTGGTGTATACGGGGTATAGTGTGTAGACACAAAAGAGCACAGTGAGGTCAAAAATACTCTGTTGTAAAAAAAAAATCACAGTAATCAGCAAGTGCTAGTCAAAAGATGTAAAGAAAACAGGGTATTTAGTTATACAAAAAAAACCCTGTTTGGGAAAGAAGAACAGACAAATTGCGGCGCCCTAAGTGCGTAAACACAATATTATATTCTTTAAAGGGTGCACAATTCTATGCACTCACCTGATAAATGACTGAAATGGCTTTGGATTATGTATCCTCAAAATTCCCTCTGAGATACTTTTCAATATACAGGGCTTGCAGCTTGCCTCGGGTGGATCCAAGTGAAAGAGCCAGAGTAAGGCTCACACAGGATGAGACGCGTTGTATCTCTTCTATTTTAAGTTATGAAATAAAAAAATATGAAATATCATCTTTGAATGTGAGTCCTGAGAAGCGCTGCCATTCATGGGCTGGATGTGCTTTTCTTGAATTAGGGTATTTAGTTGATACGTTTTTTTGCAAAAAAATGTATACTAAGCTGCTCCACCAAATCGTCAAGGTATACCCTTATAGAGCAGTCCTAACTAATGTATAGAATCCCTATCTGATGTATTTAAAACCTGATCATCTGTATAGTACCTGTATAAGCAGGGTTCAGAGAAGGACTATCCATGAGGACATGCAGGATGGAACAGCTTAAATGCAAATGACCCACAGAGGAGTGGTGGACTCTCCAGTCTTGTAGAAACAAGAGAACAATTATAGAACCAGAAACACATGGGCTACTTGCACATTGAACAAGTCTGTAGGAACCTGTTCACACCACCAGAAAACTTGAAGACACAAAAGAGCACAGTGAGGTCAAAAATACTCTGTTGTAAAAAAAAGTGTGTGTGGTGTATAGGCAGGGTTGGACTGGCCCATCAGAGAATCCTCCGGAGGGCCCTGGCTTCTCCTTAGGAGAGTTGATAGTGCAAACCTTGTAGTCACTATGGGGCTCTACAGTGGGGGGAGAAAGATGGGCCCTCAAAATCAAATCCTCCGGTGGGCCCAATGTTCTTCAGTCTGGTACTGTGTATAGGGGTATAGTGTGTGGTGTATAGGGGGTATAGTGAGTGCCGGCCGTAAAGAACAGCACAGCGGTGACGTCACTGCTGTGCTCTGCTTTTACTTTACGGCCGACACTCACAGTCAGTGCGGGAAGCAGACGGCGAGGGACGTGGGACAGACAGCAAAAGGTGAGTATGTACTGTTTGGTTTTTTTGACATTTACAGTGGTAACCAGGGTAAACATCGGGTTACTAAGCGCGGCCCAGCGCTTAGTAACCCGATATTTACCCTGGTTACCATTGTAAAACATCACTGGTATCGTTGCTTTTGCTGTCAAACACAACGATACACGCCGATCTGACGACCAAATAAAGTTCTGGACTTTCAGCAACGACCAGGGATATCACAGCAGGATCCAGATCGCTGCTGCCTGTCAAACACAACGATATCGCTATCCAGGACGCTGCAATGTCACGGATCGCTATCGTTATCGTTGCAAAGTCGCTTAGTGTGAAGGTACCTTAAGTCAGGAGTAGGAGATAATAAGGCACCTGGATGAAGGTTGAGTCAACTGAAACATGAAGCAAGTCCTGACCTGCTCATGAATGCAAAAAGAAAAGAGAGAGAAGCACTCACCGTCCGTGCAAGAATCCTTTATTTGTGTGGCATTACATAAAATAGCGAAGTATGGCAGGGAGAAGTTGTGGAAGAGGACGACGGCCGTTTCGTGCTCCTGCGCTTCTACGTAGAAGCGCAGGAGCGCGAAACGGCCGTCGTCCTCTTCCACAACTTCTCCCTGCCATACTTCGCTATTTTATGTAATGCCACACAAATAAAGGATTCTTGCACGGACGGTGAGTGCTTCTCTCTCTTTTCTTTTTGCATTAATGGACACTGTTTTTTCTGAGATAGCACCTTAGTCCGTAGTGGCGGTTTACACGCTTCAGAGATCAAGCAGAGTGTATCAGGAAGATCTGGCTGTACGTGCGCCCATTTGGTTTCTTATACCTGACCTGCTCATGGTTGCAGAAAGCAAAGCTATCTCAACACTCAGACAGAGCATGGCTGCCTGAGTCGGCCTTAAAAGGCCTTGGGTGATGATGTCAGAAGGGTTTTCCTGGTTACTACAGTATGGCATGGACTAACACAAAGAGAATCAGCCAAAGGGGAAGGAAAGAAGGCCTGGCACTTCAGCCAGAACTGAGGAGTTACAGTAGAACAGTAAATCAGACTTATGTCTCATGGGCCAAAGCCTACAAATGTAACCCCATTCTTCTACATGACCACATAAGGGCTAGGTTTTGTGAGACGATGAGAATGAGAAAGGTAGATAGGAGAGAGAGAGAGGACATATGCACACGGTAGATAGATAGATGATAAATAAAATTATTTATTAGCTTTTTTGTTATTTTACCCATACAATGCTGAATAAGATACCTCCATAGAATGGAATACATATAGGAAGTATTATGTATATTCTGTACTCGGTACCAGCTGATAGCATTCTGTGAAATTAATCTGCACTATCCCTAGGGAGTTGTATTTTCCTTTAAACGCTGACTATAAAACCCAAGCAGGGAATAGACGGCATATTTTCTTCAGGTATCTTGGTAACACCTCCCTTATTGACCTTTCCATCTGTTTCCATCAAAACAAGTCACTCACGTCTCCATGAACTGAACACACAAAGATGAACCTGAATCCTGAGATTAATGCCAGGTGGCTGCGTTTAAAGCCAATAGAATACCAAGGAAGTTAGAAATAAAATGTGAAAGTCAATATGTAAGTTCTCCAACTTTGCACTGGAATCTTGGGTTGAAATCCCACCAAGGACAACATCTGCAAGGAGTTTATATGTTCTCCACGTGTTTGCATGTGTTTCCTCCGGGTACTCCGGTTTCCTCCCACACTCCAAAGACATACTGATAGGGAATTTAGGGTGTGAGCCCCAATGGGGACAGTGATGGTGATATCTGTAAAACAAATAAGCAAGCATAATAAATTGATGGATCAGTATTTCAGGCATAATGTATATTGATAATTTAATATTAAAGATTTTCAGATTTTTGGATGGGTAAAATTTCCATTAGTGGTTCTGCAGGTTCAGCCTTTTTTTGTTCACTTCAGCATAGGTTGTCTGCAGCTTGTAGAAGGGATTCAACGTGATGTCTCATATAAGGTCCAGGTGATCAGAACTCAAACTTTGCGCATAGTCTACAAAAATCTGAGATTTTCTTTAAATTTTCCACTGCCCATACAATCTTTAAAGGGGTTGTTCAGGACTTTTATATTGATGGGCTATCCTTAGGATAGATGATCAATATCTGATTGGTGGCTGTTCCCCATGCCAGCGGTAGTGGTAGCCTGAAGTTCTAAATTTCGGAGCTGCACAGCACAGGTTCGTCAACTCTATAATCGCGGCAGCCGGGTACTACATATCTGCCCCTACTCAAATTAGTAGTGGGAGTACGTGCTGTATCCAGCCGCGGCCACTACACAGTCAATGGAGCTGTGCAGCTCCGCAAATGAGCACTTCCGACCACCGCTGACACCAGGAATAGCTGATCGGCTGGGGTGCCGGTTGTCGCACCACATTCTCCGTATAGTCTTATCTCAATTCGGTAACAATTAGATCTCCAGACCTTCCCAAATAATAAGAGTCAGACTACCATTTAACAAACCCTCCATTATTTGTGGGGTTAGCTGAAGGCCTAATGTGTATGAGGTCCTCTCAAGGGAGAGAAGGATCGGACATATTAGTTTACAGACGCCAATCCTTTTGTTTTCCACAAGACGACAAGCCATTGCCAGAGGAGTCTGCCATAAAGAACACAGGAGCCCTCAGCATTCTTCCAATCCTATGGCCTAACCTCATGTTCCTTTCTATGGCCCACTCTCAGCACAGTACTTCAGTGTTCCTCCTACCCGGCTAGCCCACTATTCCTACACCTTGCTTCCAAGACCCAGCCTTGTCCAAGTCCCACTTCTTTGCCCTCTCTTAGCCACCCCTGGTCTCTTTTGCTGTATACTTAACCGACCCTTCCTCCTTCTCTCCTTCACAATTTTAGGTGGCACTAGGATGTTCCTCTCTTTATGTTGTATCTTCTATTCTACTATAGTGTCCTTTGTCTCCTTATCCGATGACCACTACACAGTAATCCACTGATTGCTTTTAGCTACTTCTGCTGTTGCTGACTCTCTTTCACAGCTAGTCTTTGTAATCCTCAGACTATGTTCACACGTTGCTTTTTTGCAGTTTTTTTTTATGCTTTTTTTAATGCAAATTTATACCTGCGTTTTACAGTACCAGCAAAGTCTATGAGACTTAAGAAATCTCATCCACACAGCTTGTTTTTTTTGGCCTCAGGTTTTGCAGAATGCATCATGTCACTTCTTTCAGCATTTTTTCAGCGTTTTTCACTCATTGGGTGATTTAAAAAATGCTGCAAAAACACAGGTATCACTTCTTGCTTCTTTTTTTTTTGCTAAAACCCAAAGAAGTAAAATCAGATTTTTTTTATTTTTGACTAAACTAAACTTTTCACTAAAGTTTATCAGCATGCACAAGAAACAAATGTACCCCGACAAAAACCCTACAAAAAAAAAAACACAACAAAAACCAAGCAAAGAGAACAGGTTTTGCCTTAGAAAAAAAATGCATCAAAAATGCAACGTGTGAACATGACCTTACTGTCATCTTCATTTTTTTTTTCTAAGGCAAAAATCATAGTCCATTATACAAGCCAAGGTCAAAACCAGAAAATCAATCCAAAGAGCAGCTTGGCAATTTGATGGTGTTTGCATACTGCAGGACTAGATCTTCCTGCAGTAAAATTATATTTTCTCATTTTATTCTCGCTCTCTCTGATAAGATTACATCTCGTGTAAAAGTGTAGCACACAAAGACTCCTTCATAGCTCACAAGGATGAGCTTCAAGAGGTAGTCACCGGGAATGGTTTTCACTTCACAGTTGTGCCCTGTCAGGTTTAATAAGTGGGATTTCTTGCCTTATAAATGGGGTTGGGACAATCAGTTGTGTTGCGCAGAAGTCTGGTGGATACACAGCTGATAGTCCTACTGAATAGACTGTTAGAATTTGTATTATGGCAAGAAAAAAGCAGCTAACTAAAGAAAAATGAGTGGGCATCATTACTTTAAGAAATGAAGGTCAGTCAGTCCAAAAATTGGGAAAACTTTGAAAGTGTCCCCAAGTGCAGTGGCAAAAACCATCCAGTGCTACAAAGAAACTGGCTCACATGAGGACCGCTGTTGTGAATTCTGCTCTTGGGCTCCCTCCGGTGGTTGTTGGTGGTAGTGCAGTTGTCTTGGGGTTGTAATCTGGGCAGGTGTTTCTGCTGATTGCAGCTCTATTAGGTATTTAGGTGTGCAGGCTCCATGAGTCCGTGCCAGTTGTCCATTGTATTTGGAGGGATTGCATCTCTCTCTGGCTCCTCATGCCATGCTGCCAATTCAGATAAGATAAGTGTCTGTTTTTTTTGTCTCTGTGCACACGTGCAGTGTGCTTTGCAATTCAGTGCAATTTATTGTGTTTTTGTCCAGCTTAAACTTTGTTTGGATTTTTCAGTCATGCTGGATTCTCAGGAGATGCAGATATACTTTCTATGTCTTTAGTTAGATGTGGAATATTTGTATTATCTGCTGTGGATATTTTTAGGATTTTAATACTGACCGCTTAGAATTCTGTCCTATCCTTTTCTATTTAGCTAGAAGTGCCTCTTTTGCTAAATCCTGTTTTTCTGCCTGCGTGTGTCTTTCCTCTTATACTCACAGTCAATATTTGTGGGGGGCTGCCTATCCTTTGGGGTTCTGCTCTGAGGCAAGATAGAATTCCCATTTCTATCTATAGGGGTATTTAGTTCTCCGGCTGTGTCGAGGTGTCTAGGACGTGTTAGGTACATCCCACGGCTACTTCTAGTTGCGGTATTAGTTTAGGGTTTGCGGTCAGTACAGGTACCACCTACTCCTGAGAAAGTCTCTCATGCGGCTCCACGGTCACCAGATCATAACAGACCGCCCCAGGAAAGGAAGACCAAGAGTCAGCTCTGCTTCTGAGGATAAGTTTATCCAAGTCACCAGCCTCAGAAATCGCAGGTTAACAGCAGCTCAGATTAGAGACCAGGTCAATGCCACACAGAGTTCTAGCAGCAGACACATCTCTACAACTGTTAAGAGGAGACTTTGTGCAGCAGGCCTTCATGGTAAAATAGCTACTAGGAAACCACTGCTAAGGACAGGCAACAAGCAGAAGAGACTTTTTTGGGCTAAAGAACACAAGGAATGGACATTAGACCAGTGGAAATATGTGCTTTGGTCTAATGAGTACAAATTTGAGATCTTTGGTTCCAACCACCGTGTCTTTGTGGGACGCAGAAAAGGTGAACGGATGGACTCTACATGCTTGGTTCCCACCGTGAAGCATGGAGGAGGAGGTGTGATGGTGTGGGGGTGCTTTGCTGGTCACACTGTTGGGGATGTATTCAAAATTGAAGGCATACTGAACCAGCATCTTGCAGCGGCATGCTATTCCATCCTGTTTGTGTTTAGTTGGACCATCATTTATTTTTCAACAGGACAATGACCCCAAACACACCTCCAGGCTGTGTAAGGGCTATTTGACCAAGAAGGAGAGTGATGGGGTGCTACGCCAGATGACCTGGCCTCCACAGTCACCAGACCTGAACCCAATCGAGATGGTTTGGGGTGAGCTGGACTGCAGAGTGAAGGCAAAAGGGCCAACAAGTGCTAAGCATCTCTGGGAACTCCTTCAAGATTGTTGGTAGACCATTCCCGGTGACTACCTCTTGAAACTCATCAAGACAATGCCAAGAGTGTGCAAAGCAGTCATCAAAGCAAAAGGTGGCTACTTTGAAGAACCTAGAATATAAGACATAATTTCAGTTGTTTCACACTTTTTTGCTAAGTATATAATTCCACATGTGTTAATTCATAGTTTTGATGCCTTCAGTGTGAATGTACAATTTTCATAGTCATGAAAATACAGAAAAATCTTTAAATGAGAAGGTGTGTCCAAACTTTTGGTCTGTACTGTACACACATACAACAGAGGAATGCCCCAGGGAGTGGAGGAAGGGGTTAAACCAAAGTAGGAGAAGAAAGGGAATGATCACACACACCAACCTAGCAACAGTCACAGATAAATCCACCAAACGCCTTCTCTAATAATAACCACCAACAACCTCAAACCATGCAGCAAAAGCTAACTCTGGAAATGAGTGCTAGCCAGGGACCAGATTATATAGGAGAGGGTAATGGCGGCTGAGAGCCTTAATGCAGGAAAGCTTCCAAGAGCTCTCAACTGAGCACATTAACCCCTGCACTGCTAAAAAAAAACTTACACCGTTTAATATGAAGGTGAAGTGCTTCTAATCAGTGCAGTAGTAGTAGAAAACAGATGCTGCGGCCTTCTGACTCCTCTCCGTCACGGTAAATCCATGACAGTTGTCTTGCAGTCACCATTAATGTGCAGTGGTGGGGCATAAGGTGTTGGGTCCTCACCGATCTTAAATTGATGACCTATCTTGAGGAAAAGGCATCAATATAAAAGTATTGGAAAACTTCTTTAAAAAGTCAATTGTATGACCATGGATCTTGACAATTACACACGGCAACTGATTTCTGTACTCCCCACACTGTTTGTTAATCCATGCATTCACACCAAGCTGTGTTTCCTGGCGATGCTGCTACTTGTCCGCTCCTTTTATGCTTCACTTTCAGCTGGCAGCTCTAGTATCTAACCAGATCTGATAATCTGCAACATCTGACCTCCTTTTCTTGCATTTTCAGTTCTCTGATATCTGGACTTACGGTCTGACGGATCACACGCGATCTCTGCACTCACCGAGTTCTATAAAGTCCATCAGTATATGGAGAATCTTCTATATAAAAAGGAAAGCTGGAGTAAAAATCAGCCTCTATTTTAGCAAAGCAACTGTTATGACAGATGACATTTAGAAAGTAATTAGTTTACATCAGTAGAACATGGATTAATTGGCTGTTGCAACATTATTTTATTAAGATAGCAAATTTAATAGGACATCTCCGACCTTCCGTAAATTTCTTTACAATTAACAGAAGTTGATCAGAGTGGTATAGAGCACGCGGGAACAGACATTCCTGGCAATACTTTTATTTATTTAACAAGAACCAAATTAATGCAACTCAATCAGAGAACATGAGTAAGACAATGTCATCGTAATTAGTGAGAGAATGTGGGAGTGCGTGGACTCAGTGCCTCTGCTGACAAATACAAGTCATTTTTGTTGATTTACACACTTGTATTTTATAGTATGTGTACATATGAGTCTACAGTCTCCTTATGTACTGCACCTTGTTTAAATGACATGTCTAGCTACCATATGGCATGAAGAAATCCGGAAAAAAGCCGCACATTTCCAAATGTTTTTTTGCTGAGATTTATATATGGCATTTTGATGAGATTTATGTATATTTTTATAAAAGACGTAGCATTTTCTTTTAAATTAAATGCATGTATTTTTGGATAAAAATCATCGTTGCGATAGGATTTCATTACAAATGTTGACCTTTTGGATTCTACAGCCTTTATGTAACATGGTACATATGATCCTGTAGAATAAGAAAACAGCCAAAAGGGCTCGTTCACATGATCTTATTTAGGCCGGGATCACACATGCGAGAAACACGTCCGTGTCTCGCATGTGAAACCCAAGCTCTGGCGCCGGCACTTGGGAGCGGAGCGTGCAGCTCCATGTGTTCCTATGCGGCCGCTCCACAGTGCCGGCGCCAGAGCTTGGGTTTCACATTTCGCATGTGTGATCCCGGCCTTAAGGTACGAGTGATGTCCATGAAAAAAAACAGACCACACCCAGGCTAATCTTATTCATTGGGGCAGTGCAGATGAGCCATTTTCACTGACCGAATTTGCATAAGAAAAAATGGTAGCATGCACTAGTTTCTTACGTGAATCAGATGTGACACCGATTCAAGTCTATGAGTGCGTAAAAACCATTCGGACTGAAGAATAAAATCAGAGGTGAATTACCTGATAAACTATCACTGGTGCGAGTGCTTTCTGTGAAAAACACAGATAGAAGTTTGAACAAGCCGTTAGATCTCGTTCACACATCCGATTTTCTTGTATGAGTGCCCTCTATAGTTTTCACGGATAACACTCATACTTATAATATTCTATGGGACTGTGCACGTCAGATTTTTTCTTCGTACCGAGCTGTCCTATTAAAATATCATAGCCTTGTCCGAATTTGATCCGAGTGCAAATCTATTGGTCAGTGACAAAATCAGACCGCACTCAGATGACATCCAAATGTGGTCCAATTTTCACGGACTGTCAGAAGGAAAGGAGAAACTTTTTTTTCTCACCATGCACGAGAAAAACTGATGACACTTGGACCACACACTGATCAAACTAATCAACGTGTGGTCAGAATAATTGGTCCGTTTTTCTCATACATGGAAAAATCAGATGTCTGAATGAACCCTAAAGCTACGTTCATACGAGGGTATAAAAAAAATTGTTCAATTTTTATCCAGAAAATGTGGACGATTTCCATCTCCGTCGTCATCTGTACTGCATTCGTTTTTTACATCTGCAGTTATTAAAATTTGCAAAACCAAATACAGTCTAATATATTACAGAATTGCAATGTATCCACAAAAATCAGATGTTCTTCTAAAGCTGTAGCTGATGTCATCACACACTTGTGTGAACTGAAATGGACAACTGATAAATGGCCCAAGAACTGACCAAGATTGGTGTTTATTCCTATTCCGAAGGAAGATTCTACTAAGTGTGGAAGCTAACGGACTATTGATCTCATAGTTCATGCAAGAAAAAACTAATGAAGATCCTGCAAAGATGGCTACAGCCCTTACTTTTGGCAAAAAGCTGCCAGAGGAACAAGCAGATCTTAGAAAAGGCAGAGGAACAAGGGATATTATTGCTAACATTAGGTGGAAAATGCCAAAGAATACAACAAGGGGATCTATTTTTGCTTCATCGACTACAGCAAAGCCTTCGACTGTGTTGATCACCAGAAACTTGGAATACCATGAAGGATAGGGGTGTGCCGAACCATCTGATCAGCCTCATTAGGATCCTTAATATTGACCAAGAAGCAAGAGTCTCAACGGAACAAGGCGACACGGCATGGTTCAAAGTAGAGCGAAGAGTCAAACAAGGCTGCATCCTGTCACCGTTTCTCTTCAATTTATATGCAGAGGCTATTTTCTGGAAGACTGGACTTGCCGAAAAGGAAGGAGGAATAAAAATTGCTGGACGAATCACCAACAATCTTAAATACGCAGATGATACAACATTGGTAGCAACAAGCGTAGATGAAATGAAGGACTTATTACAGGGTGTCAAGATTGAAAGCTCGAATGCAGGACTCGGCACAAAAAAGGCAAAGATATTGACTATTGTCAGGCATGGACGGGACACATCAGAGATGGACAACGACAAACTGAAAGTCTTCAACCTACTCGGATTAATAATCGCCCAAGAAGCAAGGGCAATACCGAAAGTCAATAAGAGAAGGTCTGGACAAGATCTTCAATTGAGGAACATTTCACTGGTGACAAAGACACGGCTCGTACATAGTCTGGTCTTTTCTGCGATAACATACATATGCGAAACCTGGACTGTAAAAAAACAAGACAGATGAAGAATCAATGCCTTCAAAATGTGGTGCTGGGGAAGGATGTTCTCAATACCATGGATGGCAAGAAGAACAAACAAAGCAATTTTGGAACAAATCAAGCCAGACATGTCACTTGAAGCAAGGATCACCAAGCTACTACTTGCCTACTTCGGATACATTATATGAAGAGAGCAATCACTGGAGAAGTATATCATGGTCAGAAGAACAGAAGGAACAATGCGAAGAGGAAGACCAGGAATCTGATGGTTTGATATTATCTAGATAACGGCTGAGAAGGGAAGACCCTGGTGGACCTATCTAGACTTGAACAAGACCGATCTGCCTACACAGCATTCATCCATCCAGTCACCGTAGCTCGAGACCGAGCCAAAGGCTGTTGCATAATAATAAATAATAATGCTGTTGATCCGTATGGAGTCTGATTGATTTTTGCTTATCTATACATTTGAGTAGGCAAGTCTCATCCAACATATGGAAAACACACGTGCATGCTGCTATTTTTTTCATGCACAGAAAAAAAATGAACCACTCATCTGAATAGTTCAATGTAATAACATGGCTCCTAGTACTGTGTGTTTGGTGTTAGGCTTTTTTTTCAGACAGCACTGTGACAGAATATACAGTTGTGTGAACGTGTCCCTACAACCCTACCAGACGAGTTCCCTGACAGATTCACTGTTAACTCATTCTGCAGCCTGCTGCGTAGATTGATACATAGAGAATGTAGAAAGTCAAATGGTTTAACTTTTCTTTTTTTATTAAATCCCCTGGCGAAAAATTATTTTTAGCCTAAAATACATCAATGTAAAATAAAAGTATTATCCCAAAGGTGTTCATATATTTAAAGGAGAGCTGAAAATAAACTTAAAGGAACAGTAGTCTGTCTGCACAAAATGACTGTTGTACACTTGTCTACTTACAGTCAGAACTTATTGTAAAAGATATGGAAACCTTTCTCCTTTTTTGCTTCCTTGGGCCTAATTCAGATGTTCTCTGTGTATCGATAACCATTATAGTTTGGGTACATGTTCACATGCTCAAAAAACAAACTGAAGTGTCCTTTTTCTCATGTGATTTCCAGATCAAACTCACTCATTCATGTGAATGAGTCCATGAAAAAAACAGCACTCTGATGGCATCCAGGTGCTGCCCGTTTTTCACTTTGCAGACAGCAGAAACTTTTTTTCATTGGAGAACAAAAGATGACAAATGGATAGTAGAAACTGACACATGGATCAAAAATTGAATCCAGCACACTGAAGGAAAATAAGGTACGTTTTTCACTTATGAGAAAAAAAGGTGACGTCTGAATGAGTCCATTGGTTGTGACTCTTCTGTCCCTGTAATGTAACACTGGTAGATCAATTCCACCATGAAGAAGAGGAAAGAATTAGATTAGATTAGGCTGCGCTGGTTAATAAATATTCCATAGTTGAGCAAAGAGAGGAAAATTATCTGATAATAACTGTATGTCACAATAATGTCCTCGGAAGATTAATTATATGGGTTTTATTATTGAAATGAGACGAAACTGAATTTCCTAATGTCTCTTTATCGGATAAGTTATTTACAATATTTTCAGTAACTCATTTATACTTGATTATTTTCCATTTGTTATATTAAAAAGGGAAAGAGGCCTTAAAGCCAACATTAAAATGTCACGTCATCCCTTCCTGGACTTGCATCATACCGCTATACCCCATTTTTCTGGGATGGTCGGATCTAATCTTTCAGCAGGATGCACTTACTTTTCTGACTAAATGGTCATAGTCAGACGGCATTATCTCATACAATGCTATATCTAGTGAACTATAGCTGGGACACAGCACACAAGCAACTCATTAGTGCTGTGTACAATTAGTAGTAGTCACAACCCCCATAGGGGACCTAAATCTACGATCTTCAGTATTTCGTTGTGTGGTAAAAATCATGGTCTCCTAAGAAGCTCAGCTGTAGACATTCAAGATGGCACCAACGAGTGGTTCCCAGCTTACATGGCAATCCATTGGCACCCCACAATCACACCTTGTAGGGACCAATAGGCAACTAAACAGCTATGGTACTGGGATGTCATGAGTTAAATACCGCTGTCAGGCCTGTCCCACACGTCCAGATAATTCCGGTACCGGAAAAAATCGGTACCGGAGTTATCCGTGTCCGTGTGTCCGTGAGCTCACATAGGCCATCCGTGTGGCACACGTGCGGCAGCCGTGTGCCGCCTGGGTACCACACGGACCGTGCAGGAGAGACAGCGCTACAGTAAGTGCTGTCCCCCCAGCATGGTGCTGAAGCCGCCATTCATCCGTTCTCTCCAGCGCTCGCTGGGGAGAAGGGATGAAAAATCTTTTTTGTTTGTTTTTATGTGTTTAAAATAAACTTTAGGGCATCCTCCCCCCTCCCACCCCCTGTGCGCCCAGCCGCCGGCATTAAAATACTCACCCGGCTCCCTCGCAGTGTCCTGTCCTGGCCGCACCTTCTACTGTATGAGCGGTCATGTGGGGCCGCCGATTACAGTCATGAATATGAGGCTCCACCTCCCATAGGGGTGGAGCCGCTTATTCATTTTCTGTAATGGGCGGCCCCACGTGACCGCATACAGGAGAAGCTGCGGCCAGGACAGGACACTGTGAGGGAGGCGGGTGAGTATTTTAATAACAGCGGGCGGGCGCACAGGGGGTGGGAGAGGGGAGTTGGACAGGGATCTTTATGTTAAACACTAGAAACAAAAAAAAAAGGATTATTCATATCTTCTCTACAGCAAACGCTGCTGCAGAGAAGATATGAATGGCGGCTTCAGCACCACGTGGGGGGGACAGCACTTACTGTAGCGCTGTCTCCTGCACGGCACACGGACTGCACACGGACAATGTCCGTGTGCGGTATGTGTTTTACACGGACCCATTGACTTTAATGGGTCCGTGTAATACGTGCGCTCCCACGAACACTGACATTTCTCCGTGTTTGGCACAAGGAGACACAGTCTGCAAAAAATCAATGACATCTGCACAGATGCATTGATTTCAATGTGTCTACGTGTGTCAGTGGCTCCGGTACGTGAGGAAACTGTCACCTCACGTACCGGAGCCACTGACGTGTGAAACCGGCCTCAGTGATTGATAGTGACATTAAATGGGTTAAACAGCAGCAATCAGAGATCATTTCAAATTTTTGCTGTATTATTTTTATTATTATTATTTGCCTTGTGTGACAGTGGCTCAGCTCAAGAAGGGTTAAAGTGATTGTCCAGTACATTGACATTAATGGCCCATCCATGGATAATAATAATAATACTAATAATAATTTTTATTTCTATAGCACCATCATATTCTGCAGAACTTTACAATTCGGAGGGGACTTGTACAGACAATAATGATATCACAGAGTAACACATAATTCAACGATACCAAGAGGAGTGAGGACCCTGCTCGCAAGCTCATAACACAGGTCAACAAAAAAAAAATTTTTTTCTGGTGTCCAAAATATTTTAATGAATTTGGGGTATTTTTGGGGTGCTGATTCTGAATATGCTATCAGTTTTGCCAGATTGGCTCAAGTTTTTGAGATTTTTGGTATCTTATTTATAGCACTTGTTGGTAAATGCGACGCATCATCTAATTAATTTCTTTGGATTAGTACTTGAACTGAGCAGTTCTCAATATAGTTTTGTGTTAATTAGTGTTCTAAAAGTTTGTTCATAGCTTGATTTTTGCACTAACTTTATGTTGTTGTCTGTTTTCCAGTGAAAAGCATGAACTCATCAAGAAGAAGTTGTCTTAACGATCCAGACTCATTCTGTTACATTTGTGGTGAATACACACTGCCAAAACATAGAAGAAACATAACAGACTTCGTAAAAAAAAGTGTATTTTGCCTATTTTGGGGTTATGCTTGGGGACCAAGACAAGTTTTGGGCACCACACATAGTGTGCAAAGCATGTATCGAATTATTACGAAAATGGAGCAAAGGACAAAGAAAAAGCTTCAAATTTGGTGTTCCAATGGTGTGGAGAGAGCCAAAAAATCATCATGATGACTGTTATTTCTGTGCAGTGCAAGTGCAAGGATTCAATAAGCATAAGAAACGAAAATGGGAGTAACATGGAATCTGCAAGAAGGCCTGTCCCTCATTGTGAAGATGTGCCTGTACCTGTGTTTACCATAAATAACAGTCATCATGATGATTTTTTGGCTCTCTCCACACCATTGGAACACCAAATTTGAAGCTTTTTCTTTGTCCTTTGCTCCATTTTCGTAATAATTCGATACATGCTTTGCACACTATGTGTGGTGCCCAAAACTTGTCTTGGTCCCCAAGCATAACCCCAAAATAGGCAAAATACACTTTTTTTTACGAAGTCTGTTATGTTTCTTCTATGTTTTGGCAGTGTGTATTCACCACAAATGTAACAGAATGAGTCTGGATCGTTAAGACAACTTCTTCTTGATGAGTTCATGCTTTTCACTGGAAAACAGACAACAACATAAAGTTAGTGCAAAAATCAAGCTATGAACAAACTTTTAGAACACTAATTAACACAAAACTATATTGAGAACTGCTCAGTTCAAGTACTAATCCAAAGAAATTAATGAGATGATGCGTCGCATTTACCAACAAGTGCTATAAATAAGATACCAAAAATCTCAAAAACTTGAGCCAATCTGGCAAAACTGATGACATATTCAGAATCAGCACCCCAAAAATACCCTAAATTCGATGAAATATCTTTGGCACCAAAAATGCTGTTGACCAGTGTAATCTATGGGAAAATAGGAGAGACACAAAAGGTAAATGGTAAAAAGTGCTTATATTGTATGGTCCAGCCATCAATATAATAAATAGGGTATTCACGTAATGCAGCATGAACCGGTCACCAGCCAGTATCTGTACATATAGATAGTGCTATTAAGTGCATAGTGGATGGGTAAACAGATGCTATGAGGAATCAGATTTTGAGGAAAATTTTGGAAGGGCAAAACGGGAATAATAAGTTAGGTGAGGCAATAGTCCAGCCTAAAGAAATGGGTTTTAGGGCACTCTAAAAACTGTGGGTATTGGGGATTGATCAAATTGTCCAGGGTAGTGCATTCTAGAGAATTGGCGCAGCTTGAGAGAAGTCTTGGAGATGGGAGTGGGAGTTCGGATTATTGAGGTTGTTAGCCTTAAATCAGTAGAGGAACACAGGGAACAGGAAGGGTGATAGACAGAGATGACGGAGGATATTTAAGGGGGTGCAGAAATGTGGAGAGCTTTCTGGGTGACAATGATAAGTTTATATTGGACTCTGTAGAGGATGGACCATTTGAGCAGAAAAATAACTTTATTACCAAAAGATATGTACAGGCATAGAAAGCGAATATCTGAGGGGCAAGACCAGGAATGTACACCTAAAGATCAAAGAGATATGAGGAAAGTTTCAGTCAAGAGTGGACATGTTGAAAGACACCAACCGGAACAAGCTAGAACAGATCAAGGACGGATGGAAAAAATACAGGAATCATCTCTACAAGAACGACTTGGTGATATAGGAATAAACTAAGACTGGAATGATAGAGAGTTGAACATCCTGAAAGACGAAGTCGTTGTTGCGATGGAGCTTCTGTCAAACAACAAAGTGCCTGGATGTGACGATATTCCAAAACAAGCAGGACTCATAAAAGACAGAGGAAGAAGAATTCATGACACTTGGACCACAGATGGGTCAAACTCTAATCAAAGTCCAATTTTTATCTAGAAAGAGCGGACGATTACCCTCTCAATCATCATCTGGACTGCATCCATTCTTTTAGATCTGCAGTTATTAAAATTTACAAAACCAAATACTGTCTCATATGTTAAAAAATTGCAATGTATCCCCAAAAAATCAGATGCTCTTTTGAAGCAGCAGTTGATGTCATCACACGACTGTGTAAACAGATATGGACAACTGGTAAATGGCCCAAGGACTGGACAAGATCGGTGATTATTCATATTCCGAAGAAGGAAGATGCTACGATTGTGGAAACTATAGGTCTATTACGCATAACTCATGCCAGCAAATTACTACTGAAGGTCCTATAAAGGGGGCTACAGCCTTATTGTTTGCTCACATCTGCCTATAAAATCGGTAAGTGCAAGGTGAGAAAAAATTTGCATTGCTCTTGCACCAATGTTATTCAATGAGGCAGTGCACCTAGAATTGGGGTGATAAGAAAATCTCAGAATGTCGCATATGACAATGTGAAATGGTCAAGACTCACCAATGCAAGTCAATGGGTGCAAGAAAAGTATGGTATGGCACACCATCAGAATATATCTACATATGTCAGTGTGATATATAATCAGTGCAGTGCGTGTGTAGTTTACTGTACATGTATTTAGCTAATAAATATAAAAATAAATGAAAATGATGTGGGGTCCACCTTATTTTTTAATAACCAGCTGAGGGAAAACAGACAGCTGTGAGCTGATGTTATTGTTCTGGGAAGGGGCCAATATACATGCATGTTCCTGGCCCATTAATATCAACTCACAGCTCTCTGCTTAGCCTCTACTGGTTATTAAAAAAGGGTGACCCCCCAAAAAACTGTGGGGCTCCGTCCCTATTTTTAATAACCAGAAAAGGCTAAGCAGACAGCTACAGGCTGATATTAATAGGCTGGGCGGGGGCCATAGATATTGGCCCCTTCCCAAACTAATAAAACCAGCCCTCAGCTGGCCCATTAACATCAAGCCAGGGGGTAGTAATGGAGAGGGGTCTGTCAGACACCCACATTACAAACCCCGTAAGGTTGAAAGAAATACACACACAAAAATTTTTAAGTGTAAAAAGTACTCCCCAAAAATTACCCTCTTTACCAATATAATACTATAAAAAAAGTCATCCAAAGGGTCCACTGTAATCGGATCCCCGACTCTGCTATCTGGAGGCTGTGATTAGCGGTGACATCAGTAACGTCACTGTTATTGCAGTTCACAGCTGATGAACTGCGGTAAGCTTAATGACGTCACCGCTCTGCAGCGTGTGAACTTACTGCTGCTTATCACGCTGCGAGCAATGACGTCAGTAAGGTTACCGCAGTTCATTGGCTGTGAACTGTGATATCTTACTGACGTCACTGCTCATCATACGATGTCAAACAAATGGTAGGTGAGAAAAAATGCACACTTGCATACCATTTGCATGACATATGGATGGTAGGTGAGAAAAAAAACACATGACATTCCCCAACATTTCTGGTTGAGAATCTCACCGAGTTTATATACGCAGATGGGAGAGAACCCTTACTTTGACAAAGAGCTGCCAGAGGAACAAGCAGGATTCAGAAAATTCAGAGAAACAAGAGATGTACTGTAATTGCTAACATTAGATGGATGATGGAAAAGGCCAGAGAATATAACAAGGAGATCTATTTTTTGCTTCATCGACTACAGCAAAGTCTTCAACTATGTTGATCATCAGAAACTTTGGTATACCATAAAGGATATGGATGTTCCAAACCATCTGATCAGCCTCATTAGGATCCTTTACATCAGCCAAGAAACAACAGTCCAAATGGCATGGTTTTATGAGTAATGGGTGTATGCTGGCATGTTTGAAGGAGGAGGGAAAGATATCAGATGAGAGAGAGATGTTAAATATTTTAGTTATGTGGGTGGTGACAGCCTGGGAGAGGGACTGAAGGAGATGTGAGGGAATAGGATCAGTAGTACATGTAGTAGGTCAAGAAGATGCAAGGAGCATGGTAATTTATTCTTCCGTGACCAGTTCCAAGAAAGAAAGTGAGCTACATGAAGTGTGGGAGGGAAGAGAGTACGATGGGAGGAGGGAATGCAAAGTGTCAAAGAGTCATTTAGAATTGATGGATGAATGCAAAGTGTCAAAGAGTCGTTTAAAATTGATGGATGAAGCTGGTGATGTAGGCTTGTTTGTATAAATGCAGAGTTGAAGTTTTAAGCATAAACTTATAATGGCTGAAATCTTTGGCCAAAAGGTATTTTCTCCACAGACATTCAGCACACCTAGAGCACTGCTGTAGAAGACATGTTTGCATGTGAGATTAGCAGGGTTTTTGAGTGTAGCGGAGAAGGAGTTAAACTTGCTATTACAAGAAGGGCCTGGACTAGGAGAGATATCTCCTGCAACTAGGAGGAGAATAGAGAGAGTAAGCAGATGGATCAGTGGTTTGTGAGGTCATCTCTTGAGTTGTATGGTGGGAGTGAATGCATCTGTGTGGTTTAAGATTGTGGAAAGAGTGTGTGAGCTGTACATTAAAGAGGATAAGAGAGAGGGGCTGTTATGGATGGAGTGCGCAGAATGTGTGAAGGGACAGTAGATATGAGTGACTGCAGCAACTAGAACATCAATTTAAAAAAATACGCAGGATGAATACATTTTGAAGAACAAATGAACTGAGAACAAGTTTGTTTGAATGTCTTGCATGGCTCACCTGTTTTTTTGTCTTGTCCAACTGCCATGCTTACCTGCCTTGGCACTTTGAGAAATATGGCACTTCGATAGAATCTGCATAAGTGCCCCCCCCTGCACAAAGATAGGTCATCACTATAAGATCAGTGGTGATCCGACACCTGGCACTCCCACTGACCAGCTACCCGCAGCATCCTGAATAGCACAACTATATACACTGTGTAGTGGATGTTTTCAGGTAGCTCAGATCACATTCACTAGGAGTTCAGCATCAGTAATCATGACACGGGAATATTTTATTAAGTACACTATTGTCCCTTGTATATGATCAGGACAGGTTTTCAATCTGTATGTAAAAATGTTCTCATTCACTGACAGCAAAAAAAAAAAGCTTGAAGATACTGATGATATGTATCTGTGTGTGTTCCAGGTTTTCAGTAAATGCTTAGATGCATAGGTGGAGATATAGCAGCAGAAGATGAGTGCAGGCTGTAATTTCCGGGATGATTTCTTCACATTTTTTCCTGTGTTTGTATGAAAATAATGACGCTGCCGCATGCTATTACATTCTCAATAACTTACTTTTTTCCCCAAGCACTACACAATCACAAAGAACACAGCAATCCTGGAGTATAGTATATTGGCAATGCAGACATTTTTTTTCTTTGAAGAACAAGTTGGTTTTGAAATGTGACATTTCCATTTTGAAAACTCAGTGTTAGGCCGGCGTCACACTCGGCGTAAGACAATACGGTCCGTTTTTTACGTCCGTACTACGGCCGTAATACGGAGAAATGTTCCCAAAATAGTGATCCGTAGGCAGGGTGTGTCAGCGTATTTTGCGCATGGCATCCTCGGTATGTAATCCGTATGGCATCCGTACTGCGAGATTTTCGCGCAGGCTTGCAAAACCGACATCTAATGGATTTATGTGCTCAAATGTTCGGGAAAACATGTATACAGTATATATATATATATATATATATATATATATGTCATTGAGACACATATATATATTCTGTATTTATATTTAATTCAGCGCGATATCTGTGAACAGCCGGTAATTCAATTACCGGCTTTTCATTTCTCCTGCACAAACCCGACAGGATATGAGACATGGTTTACATACAGTAAACCATCTCATATCCCCCTTTTTTTGCATATTCCACACTACTAATGTTAGTAGTGTGTATGTGCAAAATTTCAGCGCTGTAGCTGCTAAAATAAAGGGTTAAATGGCGGAAAAAATTGGCGTGGGCTCCCGCGCAATTTTCTCCGCCAGAATGGTAAAGCCAGTGACTGAGGGCAGATATTAATAGCCAGGAGAGGGTCCATGGTTATTGGCCCCCCCGTGGCTAAAAACATCTGCCCCCAGCCACCCCAGAAAAGGCACATCTGGAAGATGCGCCTATTCTGGCACTTGGCCACTCTCTTCCCACTCCCTGTAGAGGTGGGATATGGGGTAATGAAGGGTTAATGCCACCTTGCTATTGTAAGGTGACATTAAGCCAGATTAATAATGGAGAGGCGTCAATTATGACACCTATCCATTATTAATCCAATTGTTGGAAAGGGTTAAAAAACACACACACACATGATTTAAAAGTATTTTAATAAAATAAACACAGCGGTTGTTGTAATAATTTATTGTTCTCTCAATCCATCAGGAACACCCTTGCTTGGAAAAATAATAAACGCACAAGATACATACCTTCTGGTGAACCGTCTCGTCCCACGAAGTAATCCATCTGAAGGGGTTAACTAATATTACAGGCAGGAGCCCTGCTAATGCAGCTGTGCTCCGTGCCTGTAATCCCCGGGTGCTGAAAGGAAAGCAGTGATCTGTACTTACATTGAGTCGCGGTGAGGCGCCCCCTGGTGGATGTTCTCATGAACTGCAGCCTGGGAACTTTTTCCCACGCTCCAGGTCATATGAGGACATCCACCAGGGGGCGCATCACCGCGACTGAAGGAAATGTAGGTCAATGACCTACATTTCATTCATTCGCCGGGGATTACAGGCACGGAGCACAGCTGCATTAGCAGGGCTCCTGCCTGTAATATTAGTTAACCCCTTCAGATGGATTACATCGTGGGACGAGACGGTTCACCAGAAGGTATGTATCTTGTGCGTTTATTATTTTTCCAAGCTAGGGTGTTCCTGATGGATTGAGAGAACAATAAATTATTACAACAACCGCTGTGTTTATTTCATTAAAATACTTTTAAATCATGTGTGTGTGTGTTTTTTAACCCTTTCCAACAATTGGATTAATAATGGATAGGTGTCATAATTGACGCCTCTCCATTATTAATCTGGCTTAATGTCACCTTCCAATAGCAAGGTGGCATTAACCCTTCATTACCCCATATCCCACCGCTACAGGGAGTGGGAAGAGAGTGGCCAAGTGCCAGAATAGGCGCATCTTCCAGATGTGCCTTTTCTGGGGTGGCTGGGGGCAGATGTTTTTAGCCACGGGGGGGCCAATAACCATGGACCCTCTCCTGGCTATTAATATCTGCCCTCAGTCACTGGCTTTACCATTCTGGCGGAGAAAATTGCGCGGGAGCCCACGCCAATTTTTTCCGCCATTTAACCCTTTATTTCAGCAGCTACAGCGGCCAAATTTTGCACATACACACTACTAACATTAGTAGTGTGGAATATGCAAAAAAAAGGGGGATATGAGATGGTTTACTGTATGTAAACCATGTCTCATATCCTGTCGGGTTTGTGCAGGAGAAATGAAAAGCCGGCAATTGAATTACCGACTTTTCACTAACAGCGCTGCGTATTTCTCGCAAGTCACACTGCAGGTCCGTGTGGAATCCGTTGTTTTCTCGCCCCCATAGACTTTCATTAGCGATTTTTTTGCGCAATACGCTGACAAACGCAGCATGCTGCGATTTTGTACGGCCGTAGAACGCCGTATAATACTGAACCATAATATACGGCTAATAGGAGCAGCCCCATTGAGAATAATTGTGCCGTATGTAATGCGAGTTTTACGGACGTAGTTTCTGCGCTCTTACGTCCGTAAAACTCGCCAGTGTGACGCCGGCCTTAGATTCTGTTTTTCCCATCAGATTTTCTTGCTGCCAACATAGGAATATGCAGAAATGATATAGTATTGGTTATTACACATGGGCTACGACAGAACATGTCCAATATCAACTCCTTTTATTTCATTACTGTAGATGATCACATGGACAGCAAAAGCTCAAATATTCATATTAGCCACTTTAAAGTTTTATGGTTTTTTGTTTTTGTTTTTTCAATTTTGCATTTTCACTTTTTTCTTATTCTTCCAAATTTTCTAAAAAAAATTTCCAACGATAGATTCAGAACTTCCAACAAAAAAAAAATTGGCGTGTTTCACCATTTTCCATTTTCCATAACTGTTTTGGGTTTCCATCAACTGAGCTGTGTGAGGGCTTGTAAATTGTGTTGCAAGCTATAGGCAATCCTGTCTTTGGATTTTTTTTTGCTTTATGGTGTTTATGGGTTCTGTTTGGCACCCCTGTTATCTGACATGTCATGTATACATTGGTTCTCCTTGTGGAGAGTTCTAAGCCGGCTTAGGGTACGTCTCCACGGGCTGTATCGTTGGCGCTTTGGACGGAGCATAAAACCCACTCAGCCCAAAGCGCCGCCCCCTATACATAGGACTGTGTAATTTACCTTGCGGAGATGGAGCGTCGCCTCAAGGTAAACAGACATGCTGCGGTCTAAAAAGACGCGCCGCATGTCCGGAAACGCAGGGCCGCCGGATGCGTGTTCGCATGCATAGTGGAGACGGGATTTCATAAAATCCCCTCCACTATGCTGTAACATCTGGATGCTGCGGATTGAACGCTGCGGCAGTACGCAGCGTTCAATCCGCAGCTAATCAGGATATAATCCGGCCCGTGGAATTATACTCACCTAGGAGCGGTCCCGGTGAGGTCCAGTCCGATTGGCTTAGCAGGTCCGGGTTCGGCGCCTCCCATCTTCATACGATGTCGTCCTCTTCTTTGCTTCCTGTCGCGGCTCCTGCACAGGCGTACTTTATCTGGCCTCTCTGACCTTTCCCGGTGCCTGTGCACGGCAGTGCTTTGCTCTGCCCTCAACAGGGCAGATAAAGTACGCCTGCGCAGGAAGCAAAGAAGAGGACATCATCGCATGAAGATGGGAGATGCCGGACCCAGACCTGCGACGCCAATCGGACCGGACCACACCGGACCGCCCCTGGGTGAGTATAATCTAACTTGCTTTTCTTATCTTCCAGGTTACATTGGGGGCTTATCTACAGCATTACAGAATGCTGTAGATAAGCCCCTGGTGATGGTGGCCGCAGTTTATAGGCCCAACATTAGGTGACAGATTCCCTTTAAGAAGATTTATAAGCCATGCAATGCTCCTGTGGGAGCATTCAGAGAGAAAGAGGACTTGAACTCTAGTGCCACCTATTGGAAGTAGTAATCTTAAAAAGTCATCACTGACACCTTCAACAAGCCTTGCCACATGACTTAGGATAAAAAGTCAAACTAGGCACTCAATTTTCAGACACATGTTTTGGGGTGTTTCTCCCTCATCAGTGCAAAGCAGGATGTCATGATCCGGACCAGGTTTTGAGTCCTGTTTTCCCTTTTTCCCGGTCTGGTCATGTCAAGAGTTAAACTTTCTCAGCCTCAGTCTGGTCTCAGGTTGGCTATTTATCCCCACTGTGTCCTGCAGACTATGTCAGTTATAGTTTTTGCCTAGAGCTGCTGTAGCTGACTCTGATTGCTCTGATTTGTCCTGCTGCATTGCTGTCTGAACCCCTGTCTCTGTTTTCCCCTATTCCCATCTTGACACCGTGTTTCCCTTCAGTGTGCTGACTCCCTGGTTTTGACTTGGCTTGTATCCTGACCTGCTTCTGTCTTTTGTCTTTTGGCTAATCCGCTCCTGATCATTACTGACTCCCTGGCTTGTCTCTGACTGTGAGTTTGCTTATTCCTTTGATACTGTGCTACAGTCTAGGATTGACCTGGCTAGTTTGACTATTCTGCTGCCACCTGTGGTAGCCTCACTGCTGCACTGCAGGCCAGCTCTGTTTAGATACAGTCCTGCTTCCACTCTTCGGATATCTAGTGGAGCCTGAACCTACCTACATTGCAGCAACATGACACAGGAAGTCTTATTTGGCTAGGTGAGAGGCCTCTGTTATAGGCTACATTCCACCCAGTCATAATTCGGCAATCTGCAGTTAAATATAATTACTGCAGAAATTTCTCTTGAGCCCAGAAAACTGGGCAACATCATAACTACCCTGTGCAGAGCACAACAGTGAAATCAGTGATATCAGCTGCTAATTTTGTGATAGAAATTAAACTTGCCCCTTCAGCAAGAAAATAGTCAAACAAACCACACATCCACGATGTGATCACAAAACACAGTTTAAACATTAATGTTCATAGACCTGCAGTAAGGAAAAATGACCTGCAGGTGGCACCACACTACCCCAAAGCACACTACCACAAAGCTGCTTACAGACATCACAAACAAATCCTAACATTTGCCTTGTGGTCTTTCCAGCTTTCCAAATGCCTTGCCCAGCCGATTTCAGGCACATTGGAGGATTGCACATGTCACAGCAGGTGAGTCACATATGCAAACATTTGTAAACATGCACTGCCTATTCAATTGCACACTTGCTCCATTTATACTCCACCGACACACACAAATGATACACCATTTCAAAGATCAAATTACCTGCAGGTGGCATTTGCCCTGGGGTCTTACCAGCTTGCCGAAGGGCTTGCCCAGCCTATTTCAGGCAAATTCGAGGATTGCACACTTCACTGCAGATGAGTCACATATGCAAACACATTTGTAACATGCACTGCTTTTTCGGTGATTACTTCGCCCCACACACACACCATTTGAAAGGTAAACTTGCCCCCTTCCGCAAGAAAAGACACAAACAACACATTCACGATTTGATCAATAAATACAGTTTAAGCATTCATTTTCAGAAACCTGCAGAAAAAAATAGTAACCTGCAGCTGGCACCACAACCTCAAGTTGCTCCTTTTATACTCCACCGACACACACAAATGATACACCATTTCAAAGGTCAAATTACCTGCAGGTGGCATTTGCCTTGGGGTCTTTCCAGCTTGCCGAAGTGCTTGCCCAGCCTATTTCAGGCAAATTTGAGGATTGCACACTTCACTGCAGCTGAGTCACATATGCAAACACATTTGTAAACATGCACTACTTTTTCCGTGATTTCTTCACCCCACACACACAAATAATACACCATTTATAATAATAATAATCTTTATTTTTATATAGCGCTAACATATTCCACAGCGCTTTACAGTTTGCACACATTATCATCGCTGTCCCCGATGGGGCTCACAATCTAAATTCCCTATCAGTATGTCTTTGGAATGTGGGAGGAAACCGGAATACCCGGAGGAAACCCACGCAAACACGGAGAGAACATACAAACTCTTTGCAGATGTTGTCCTGAGTGGGATTAGAACCCAGGACTCCAGCGCTGCAATGCTAACCACTGCGCCACCGTGATGCCCATTTGAAAGGTAAACTTGCCCCCTTCAGCAAGAAAAGACAAGCAAACCACACATTCACGATTTGATCAATAAATACAGTTTAAACATTCATTTTCAGAAACCTGCAGGTGGCACCACAACCTCAAGACATGTTTTTAGCCTCTACTTATCAAACCAATGTATTGTATTACCAATCTACATATATGAATACCTCTCTACCGGCTTGATTTTCCTGAAATTGCCTGCGCCCTCGACAACCAATGTGCGAAAATTTCACATGGGTCAACTAGTGTGTGTGTATATATACACTCACCGGCCACTTTATTAGGTACACCTGTCCAACTTCTTGTTAACACTTAATTTCTAATCAGCCAATCACATGGCGGCAACTCAGTGCATTTAGGCATGTAGACATGGTCAAGACAATCTCCTGCAGTTCAAACCGAGCATCAGTATGGGGAAGAAAGGTGATTTGAGTGCCTTTGAATGTGGCATGGTTGTTGGTGCCAGAAGGGCTGGTCTGAGTATTTCAGAAACTGCTGATCTACTGGGATTTTCACGCACAACCATCTCTAGGGTTTACAGAGAATGGTCCGAAAAAGAAAAAAAATCCAGTGAGCGGCAGTTCTGTGGGCGGAAATGCCTTGTTGATGCCAGAGGTCAGAGGAGAATGGGCAGACTGGTTCGAGCTGATAGAAAGGCAACAGTGACTCAAATCGCCACCCGTTACAACCAAGGTAGGCCTAAGAGCATCTCTGAACGCACAGTGCGTCGAACTTTGAGGCAGATGGGCTACAGCAGCAGAAGACCACACCGGGTACCACTCCTTTCAGCTAAGAACAGGAAACTGAGGCTACAATTTGTACAAGCTCATCGAAATTGGACAGTAGAAGATTGGAAAAACGTTGCTTGGTCTGATGAGTCTCGATTTCTGCTGCGACATTCGGATGGTAGGGTCAGAATTTGGCGTAAACAACATGAAAGCATGGATCCATCCTGCCTTGTATGGAGCATCTTTGGGATGTGCAGCCGACAAATCTGCGGCAACTGTGTGATGCCATCATGTCAATATGGACCAAAATCTCTGAGGAATGCTTCCAGCACCTTGTTGAATCTATGCCACGAAGAATTGATGCAGTTCTGAAGGCAAAAGGGGGTCCAACCCGTTACTAGCATGGTGTACCTAATAAAGTGGCCGGTGAGTGTATATATATATATATATATATATATATATATATATATATATATATATATATATATATATATATATATATATACACACACATATATATAAGCAAGTTTAGCAAACTTATTTTGAGATTTTATTTGACTAGGAGAATGATGTCAAATATTGTTTCTTGCTGCAGAGGACCCAGCATGTCCATGTCCGTGCATTTTACAGACAATCCATTGCAATAGGAGCTGTGTAATACCTAGTTTTTCCTGCGGTGGCACTGTTGGGAAATTAATTACTTGCTTCCAGATTGCGCCATAAAGCATGGGAAAATGTGTGATTAGCTTATCATGAGGCAAGCTTCCGAAGTGGGATTAATTTTATGTTTGGTCTGTATGCAGAAGAAAACAAACATAACCTACGCATCTCCTGTATATGGGCATTCATTTATTTTATTGATTTTCTTTTTAATTATATGTTGACCCAGTGACCTTCTGTAAAGTACCAGCAGTAACATCATACCTGTCCGCTCTCCTCAGAGGATCAGTCTCTGTAAGGATGTTACACGTTCAGTTACTTGCCAAATGACTATCCTCATATTGATCTGTACTGACAGTTATGTCACATTTCTTCTAGAAGAAAAATAATACATGTGGGTTGTGCTACACTGCAGAACCTTTCCTCATTAGAACAGATTGTTCTCAAATAATAGAGAAATTTAACCCCTCTGAGTATGGAGTATTCAACGATAAAATCGCTAAAATAAAATCATAATAAAGTATTTCTGGGGGAAATAAAAGATGGTTACATGTTACACATTCAAAAGTGACCCAAACACATGTAGAGCTGTTATTCAGTAAACCCAATCTGCTGCGACCCATACACTTTTTGGCATGTTGTAAGTCAACCCCTTTATGACCCGGGCATTTATCTTTTTTTGTGATTATAATTTTCCTCCAGTGAGAGGAGTGATATGCTGCAAGATGGGTCTTCATATAGAGGTGTTGAAAGCAATGATATAATGCAGGATGGGGCTGTGTATAGAGGTGTTGATAAGAGAGATATACTGCAGGATGGATTGTATATGCAGGGGCTGAGAGAAGTGATATACCACAGGATGGGGCTGTATATAGAGGGGTGATATAATGTAGGATGGGGCTTTGTTTTGAGGGGCTGAGATGAGAAATATATTGCAGGATGCAGCTATATAGAGGAAGCTGAGAGGAGAGAAATACTGCAGGATGGGACTGTATAAAGGAGAGTGTATACTCATGATGGCACTATATAGTTAAATGAGAGGAGTGATATACTACAGGATAGGGGTATATAGGGCTTTAGAGGAGCTGAGCTGTGTTTGTTGCTTGCTGTTAAGAGATCAATGATATGAAACTCCAAATGCTACTCTGTTGATGCATATGACATAAGATAATCTTTTGCTATATGCATCAATAGAGGAGAATTTGCAATTTTATATCACTGATCTCTCAGCAGCAGGCAAATAAACACAGCACAGTACTGACAACTTATTACAGGCACCTTTGTGGAAGAGTGCAGAAGAGCTCAGCTGTGTGTGAAAAAACAGCTAACTAGTATGTAACACTACACAGGCAGGTATACTGATGTGGATGGCCGAAGATAAAATCAGTCATGCAGGGTACTGCACAGGCTTAGAGAGCACACAGAATCATAAAGTAAATTCTACACTTAGATTTGCTTGATAATTCAGAAAGGTAGGGCTAATCAAGAGCAAACAGGAGAAGGGGAAGTCTGCAGCACCGAGGAGAAGCAAGTGCTGCTGGGAAATGTAGTTTTAGCAGTATAAGAATAGGATTATTCAGCTATGTGAAGCTACATGCGCCAATTTGGTGAAAACATAAAAATCGCTAAAAAGCAAATGCCCCAATTCATCACGACTGGTGTGGTACAGTAAGATGTGTCTACCTTATGAAGAGGCACACACCACTTAATGAATTAGGTGCATCTTAGAATTGCCATGTGCCTTTGCCAGCGATGTAATCAAGTAAAAGACTGGAGTAAATTTCTGGCGTAAGGATAAAGTGACTTAACCTTCCATGGATTGGATGGGCTTGATTAGCCACGATCCGTACCTCCCATGCCTTGCCTGTTTTGGTGAAGCTGGCTGGTACTGATATGAATATGCCAAATTTCTTCCTCCAAGATGGCACCGCCAGCACCTGCGTAGGCGGCGCCATCTTGGAGGAGGAATTTTTTTTTCTTTAGCAAGATGGCGCCGCCATTAACTTTTAAGCCTATTCTTGTACAGGCAATGATTGTGGTTACAAGCACATGATGAGGAGTCACTTTTTCGGCAATTACTGAATTTGTAGGAGCATTTTGATTCCCCCTCGAATTGGGACATCCATGAAATACAGTTCGACAATGATAGACCAGATTATGCTGTACTTTTCCTCATTTCTTGCACTCTCGACTCTATGATAGAAGGCCGAGACTTTTCCTAGAACAAGAAGTACTGAGATCTGATCTGAACCATGGGCTTTATCCAAATTAAAATATTTAACTGAGGACGTGCAGATTCTTCTCTCCATTATTATGTATATGCTAAGATGGCCAAAAACAAATCCCTTTAGACGCTTCTGAATTAGCATACTGTATATCATGGACTTACTTTGAAGCTGTCAGAGATGAAATAGCTGGTATTATAGGAAACCAAATGTATTCAGCTAATGTTCTTAAATCTAAAAGCTCCACTGCTTTTTGGCACCAAATGAATCTTGCTCTCCTTTCACGTCACTCACTTTAATGTTTCCTACATACCGTACAGAATGTTAGTATTCCCCTTCAAGTATTCTATGATTTAGGGTTCTCAACTAAACTCCCTCTACTAACTTACCTATACCCAATATTGTAATTGCATTGAGTGGTTCAACCATAAATCATTATGCTCGATGTCTTTGGGTCATATTTGACACAGAACTTTCGTTTATTCCCTATATCCAATCAATCATTTGCCCATGTCACCTGCATCTTAAAAAGATCTTCAGAATCTGACCTTTTCTCACCTTTGAAACTGAAAAAAATCTGACTGTTGCTCTTATTCATTCTCCTCTGGACTATTGCAACTCTACTGTCACAGTTCCACCCCTCAGTGTGTCTAGGATGCAGTTCCTGACAGCTCAGCCATCCAATCGTGCTGAAGCTGTAAGTACTTTGATTAATGGCTCAGTCATTCAGTCTAGTGCATGGGCGTTCTGAGCTGTCAGTGTGTTGATTGACATCTCGGCCATCCAATCTGAGACTTAAGCGCTGTCTGTCTCCAGGTGTTCATTGTCCCAGGTGATTGCCAGGCTAGTTATCTTGGCTGTTACTCCCAGACCTCTGCCAGATGTACAGTACATTGAGCTAAGTGTGGTTTGTCTCTCTGTGCCTTGTGTTCTATTTGTAGATCTTTTGTTGCCTGACCTTGGACCTTGTTCTGACCATCCATCTGTTTAACCCCTTCTGCTCTGATCCACTATCCTCCTGGTATTCTGACCTCAGAATGTTACCTTACTATGACTTTGTCTCTTCCTTCTGGTTATAACGTACCCTCCTGCCTTTTGACCTCGGACTCCTAACTATCCCGACTCAAAGCTTGGCCGGGAGAAGTGACTCAGCGTAACATCTCCTAATTGGTCTCCCTCTTACCAAATGTTCTAGTCTCCAATCTGCTCTGAATGTGGCAGTCAGGTTCGCATTTCTGTCCAGCCGCTTTACCGATGCCTCCACCATGTGTCAGTCATTGCACTGTTTACTCATATGTTACAGAGTGCAGTATAAACCTATCTCTCTCACCCACAAAACTCTTCACGGTTCAAAAACCACCCCATATATCCTCTTTCACTCTATCACCAATCCCCTGCCCTACGTTCTGAAACTGATCGAACACTAAAATCCACCATAATCAGAACTTTCCATTTCCATTTCCCAGACTTCTCTCATGCTGCACCATTTTTCTGGAATACACTACCCCAGACATTATGACTAATACCTAGTCCCCATACTTATAAGCATGCTTTAAAAACACATCTTTTAGACACGCCTATCACATCACTTTACTAATCTAAGTCTCCCCTGTTACCACTTTCTATGTTTCCTTACAATCTGGTCTTTCCTACTCATCTGTCTCCACATCCTCCATGCACCCAATAGCACTTCATGACTGTACCTAGACAGATATAGTCTGGTGACCGGATCATGCAGCTTTATATCATTACCACTATTTATTGTAATGATATCTGGACCATATGTGAAGAGCATTTTCTCCCTATTGTGTCCCCCCTATTTTTTTATAGATTGTAAGCTGCGAGCAGTAGGACCCTCACTCCTCCTGTAACTGTTGAACTGTTACTTCATGATGTCTTCATTGTTTGTACACGTAGCTGCTTAATTGTAAAATGCTGCCGAATATGTTGGCATTATATGCAGTTGTGTGAAAAAGTGATTGCCACCTTCCTGATTGCCTATCTTTTTACATGTTTGTCACACTTAAATGTTTCACATAACGAAACAGATTTAAATATTAGACAAAGATAACACAAGTAAACACTAAATGCCGTTTTTAAATGAAGGTCTTTATTATTAAGGGAAAAAGAAATCCAAACCTACAGGGCTCAGTGTGAATAAGTGATTGCCCCTGTGAGGCAGTGAGGGGGATCATATGCGATGGTCGATATGTATCCTGCAGGATGCGGACAGAGTCTTATTAAACCCACTGGAGTGCCTGGTGTTCACAGCTGAACACCTGTGAATCACATGGCAAAATAAAAGAATGAGTGGATTGGGTCCAAGTAGTGACTCAGTCAGATTTTTAGGAAAACCTGTCAAGATTTGCAGGTTTTTGTAGTGGGGCGAATTACCTCTCTCCACTCTGGGTTTTGGAAGTGGCTCTATGGCCATGATTCCATTTAAATTTCTCCGTTTTGCCTTGAGTGTGTCAGTTTGGAGTTTACAAGCTGCAGAGAAGAAGGCTCTGTGCAACCCAGGTCTGTGTGGAGCTAACACAGAGCCAGGGTCTTCAAGGCGGCTGACACATCCAAGAGACATGGCGGTGCCATTGTCCAGGGCAAAGGGATTTGAACACGGACTGTATTGGTGGAAACCCGACTGCGATCTGGAGGATATCACTCCTCCTGTATGTGAGTCTGAAAATAAAGATACTGTTTATGTTGAACTTTCTGTGGTCCCTGCCTGTCTGTCGCACTGCACCAACTCCGTTGAACTACACCTCCTAAATCTAATAACTGGTTGGGCCAGCCTTAGCAGCAACAACTGCAATCAAGCTTTTGCCATAATTGACAATGAGTGTTTTACAAAGCTCTGGCGGAATTTTGGCCCACTCATCTTTGCAGAATTGTTGTAATTCAGCCACATCAGAAGGTTTCCGAGCATGACCCGTCTTTTTAAGGTCATGCCACAGAATCTCAATCCGATTAATGTCAGAACTTTGACTAGGCCACTCCAAAGTCTCAATTTTGCTTTTCTTAAGCCATTCAGAGGTGGACTTGCTGGTGGGTTTTGGATAATTGTCCTGCTAGTGTCCATAGTGTCAATGTGGCTGGCACTGGTATAGTGTGGCTGTGGCTGACACTGGTATAATGCCACTGTGGCTGGCACTGGTATAATGTCACTGTGGCTGGCACTGGTATAGTGTCACTGTGGCTGGCACTGGTTTAGTATCACTGTGGCTGGCACTCGTATAGTGTGGCTGTGGCTGGCATTGGTATAGTATCACTGTGGATGACACTGTTATTGTGTCACTGTGGCTGGCACTGGTATAGTGTGGCTGTGGCTGGCACTGGTATAGTGTGGCTGTAGCTGGCACTGGTATAGTATCACTGTGGATGACACTGTTATAGTGTCACTGTGGCTGGCACTGGTATAGTGTGGCTGTGGCTGGCACTGGTATAGTGTGGCTGTGGCTGGCACTGGTATTGCTGTGGGCTCTCATCTGCTTTTTCACGTATGTTTTTTTTTTAGAAACAATAGATGAATTTCAGAAAGTTCATGTTTGCCTCATTCTTTTTTTGCCTCACCAAGTACTAAAGACTGTACATTGCTATTGCCTCTGTACAAAGACTCACATCTTGTAGGAATTGTCCAGAAAGGCCGTACTGGGCCTCTGGCCGTTAGGGGAGGCCGCCATGACAGGGAAACGTGCGAAGATAGGGAGCTCTTTTAAGTGCTGGGGGGGTTATAGGGTTAACAGTGGAGTTATGGGAGGAACGGAGTTTTGAATTTGAAGGGAGAAGGAGGAGTTGGGGGCAGGGTAGAGGGGACCTTATAAAAGGGGGTGGCCATGTTAGTGGGGCAACCATTTTGGGTACTCACCGGCCAAATACGGAAGCTCCCACCCACCCTCCCTTTGTTGTTTAGGGTTCAAGGTTTAAAATCATTTGTTATTAGTTATGAGTTCGAAACTGGGGTTCAATATCGCGAAGGTATTTATGCCCGTTTGAGTATGGAAGAACTTTTGTCACGGCAGTGTGGCAGGGGGTGGTGGTCCTCGAAGTTGGTGGAAATGGAAAATGGCGGATTGATGGTGGGGGATCTCAACAGGTCCTGGACTCCCCGGGGTGATTTAAAATGGTCAAAGGGGTATAGATAATCCCATGGAAGGGATTATTAGGGGAACCATCAACAGGTGTGTGGTTTGGCCTGGCGGGTGGCGATTTGCCTCCGAGCTGGTGCGTAGCGGCTGGGGGTAAGGCGGATCTAAGGCCAAATAGGTGGGACGTTTGTCTGGAAAAATATTCGTTATATGTTTCGGGCTTCGAGGATCATCCACTTCCGGGGTTTATTGTTTCAATATTGTTGTACAGTTAGGTCCATATATATTTGGACAGAGACAACATTTTTCTTATTTTGGTTATAGACATTACCACAATGAATTTTAAACAAAACATTTCAGACGCAGTTGAAGTTCAGACTTTCAGCTTTCATTTGAGAGTATCCACATTAAAATTGGATGAAGGGTTTAGGAGTTTCAGCTCCTTAACATGTGCCACCCTGTTTTTAAAGGGACCAAAAGTAATTGGACAGATTCAATAATTTTAAATAAAATGTTCATTTTTAGTACTTGGTTAAAAACCCTTTGTTGGCAATGACTGCCTGAAGTCTTGAACTCATGGACATCACCAGACGCTGTGTTTCCTCCTTTTTGATGCTCTGCCAGGCCTTCACTGCTGTGGTTTTCAGTTGCTGTTTGTTTGTGGGCCTTTCTGTCTGAAGTTTAGTCTTTAACAAGTGAAATGCATGCTCAATTGGGTTGAAATCAGGTGACTGACTTGGCCATTCAAGAATATTCCACTTCTTTGCTTTAATAAACTCCTGGGTTGCTTTGGCTTTATGTTTTGGGTCATTGTCCATCTGTAGTATGAAACGACGACCAATCAGTTTGGTTGCATTTGGCTGGATCTGAGCACACAGTATGGCAGCTCTGAAGACCTCAGAATTCATTCAGCTGTTTCTGTCCTGTGTCACATCATCAATAAACACTAGTGACCCAGTGCCACTGGCAGCCATGCATGCCCAAGCCATCACACTGCCTCCGCCATGTTTTACAGATGATGTGGTATGCTGTGGATCATGATCTGTACCATGACTTCGCCAGACTTTTCTCTTTCCATCATCCTGGTAGAGGTTAACCTTGGTTTCATCTGTCCAAAGAATGTTCTTCCAGAACTGTGCTGGCTTTTTTAGATGTTTTTTAGCAAAGTCCAGTCTAGCCTTTTTATTCTTGATGCTTATGAGTGGCTTGCACCGTGCAGTGAACCCTCTGTATCTACTTTCATGCAGTCTTCTCTTTATGGTAGATTTGGATATTGATACGCCGACCTCCTGGAGAGTGTTGTTCACTTGGTTGGCTGTTGTGAAGAGGTTTCTCTTCACCATGGAGATTATTCTGCGATCATCCACCACTGCTGTCTTCCGTGGGCGCCCAGGTCTTTTGGCATTGATGAGTTCACCAGTGCTTTCTTTCTTTCTCAGGATGTACCAAACTGTAGATTTTGCCACTCCTAATATTGTAGCAATTTCTCGGATGGGTTTTTTCTGTTTTCGCAGCTTAAGGATGGCTTGTTTCACCTGCATGGAGAGCTCCTTTGACCACATGTTTACTTCACAGCAAAACTTTCCAAATGCAAGCACCACATCTCAAATCAACTCCAGGCCTTTTATCTGCTTAATTGAGAATTACATAACGAAGGGATTGCCCACACCTGTCCATGAAATAGCCTTGGAGTCAATTGTCCAATTACTTCTGACCCCTTTAAAAACAGGGTGGCACATGTTAAGGAGCTGAAACTCCTAAACCCTTCATCCAATTTTAATGTGGATACCCTCAAATGAAAGCTGAAAATCTGAACTTCAACTGCATCTGAATTGCTTTGTTTAAAATTCATTGTGGTAATGTCTATAACCAAAATTAGAAAAATGTTGTCTCTGTCCAAATATATATGGACCTAACTGTATATTAAATGTTAATAAACGGCTGCTGTGGCCAATTAATCCAACCCAGGCTTATTGTGTGTTTTATTAGGGTTATTCTCTTGGTACAGGAAAAGGGGGAGGTGGCCGTTATCTCGGGAGTTGTATGAGGTAAGATAAGGGGTCTTGCATTAGAGCTCACATGAGTCACGGATACCCTTTGTCATGTCACAATTGTGAAGTGTCACTGATCTTTTTTTAAACCTTCCTCATTATAAAACATCTGTGACGAATCCATTATGTGCCAGCGTAGCCTCTCTCCTCCGCTCTGGCCTTACACATCTGTAATGAGCTCGGTCACTGAGTGAAGGATGGAACTTTCTCAAATGTTCTTTTTCATATATCAGTATAGAAGAAATGACATTCACCTCCTAAATGCCAAACTGAGAAGATTAGGAAAAACCATGGAGGCATAAAAGTGCAGAGCAAAGCCCTAAAATAACGACGTTCTTTATATTTATCAACATAATTGGGTTGCTAATAAGGTCACCTAGTGCAGCAGGAAATTGCAAAAAAGTTCCAGAACATCCAGGTGTGTTTAAAGAAAACCTCCAATATCCATCTTTCCCCAGGACGCACAAAAATTCAGGAAACTGAGATACTGTATGAAGAGTTGTGTGGTGGGATCCTCACAGTCAAGGTTAGACTGGCCCACCGGAGAACCGTAGGATTCTCCGGTGGGCCAAGGCACTGACACCTTCTGGGGAAGCTGCCTAGGGCCCCCGCTGCTCCAGGGGCCCCCAGCCAGTGGTGTGTTGCTAACAGCAGCACACCATCCAGCTGCTATGGGGCTCGTGAGTCAGGGGGGCCTGCCCGATGCCAGCAGAGCAGCAGCGGGAGACAGGAGGCAGAAGCCTGTCCCCGCTGCTAAAGAGAAATGAATATTCACAATTCCCCACGCCCCCATGGGCATGGAGAGAGGTGAATATTCATTTCACTGTAATAGCTGGCAGTGTTAGCCGCACGCTGCGTTTAAAGGGAATCTGTCACCAACTTTTTTGTATATAAGCTGCGGCCATCGCCTTTAGGGGCTTATCTAGATCATGCTGTAGATAAGCCCCCGATGTAACCTGAAAGATAAGAAAAACAAGTTAGATTTTACTCACCTGGGGGGCAGTCCAGTGCGGTCCAGTCCGATGGGTGTCGCGGTCTGGGTCCAGCGCCTCCCATCTTCATGCGATGACGTCCTCTCCTTTGCTTCCTGTCACAGCTCCGGCACAGGCATACTGATCTGCCATGTTGAGGGCAGAGCAAAGTTCTGCAGTGCGCAGGCGCTGGGCTTCTCGGACCTTTCTCGGCGCCTGCGCACTGCAGTACTTTGCTCTGCCCTCAACAGGGTAGATAAAGTATGCCTGCGCAGGAGCCGCAACAGGAAGCAAGGAAGAGGATGTCATCGCATGTAAATGGGAGGCGCTGGACGCGGACTGCGACGCCCATCGGACCGGACCGCACCGGACCGCCCCACCAGGTGAGTATAATCTAAGTTGTTTTTCTTACCTTTCAGGTTACATCGGGGGCTTATCTACAGAATGCTGTAGATAAGCCCCTAAAGGCGGTGGCTGCAGCTATATACGAAAAAGTAGGTGACAGATTTCCTTTAACATACAGTATGTAAAGCCAGTGCGGCTGCACCAGAGGTGGAGGGGGGCACAGCAGACTGCTAACACTGAGGGCAATCTGGCCTGTTTATCTGGCCCCGAGGCTCCGGGGGTCCCCTGGCCAGATTGCCCTCATGTGCGGCGGGCAGGGAGCAATACCTGCAGCTCTGCTGCCTACAGGAGAAGATTGCAGCAAGCTGCAGGGATCCATCCTGCTTCCTGCACGGCACTTCCTGTCTGATACAGTAGCGCAGCTGGATGATGTCATAATTCAGCTCGCAGCTGTGCCGGAGAGGAAGCTGATGGCGATGAAGATGATGCTGGGGAATGGACAGAGAGGTGAGTGGTGCTGTGTGTGTGTCTGTGGGGGAATGTGCAGAGAGGTGTGTGCAAGTGGTGAGGGCAATGATGTGGGTGATGGAAAGGACGATGGGGGTGGTGGGGAGGAGACAATGATGGAGGTGGTGGAAAGTGCAATGATGGGGGTGGTGGTGGAGAAAACAATGATAGAGGTAGTGGAAAGGGCAATGATGGGGTGGTGGGGGAGAAGGAAATGATGGAGGAGATGGAGAGGGCAATGATGGGAGTGGTGGGGAAGAAAGCAATGATGGAGGTGGTGGAGAAGGCAATGATGGTGGTGGTAGAAAGGACAATGGGGTGGTGGGGCAGGAGGCAATGATGGAGATGGTGGAATGGGCAATGATGTGGGTAGTGGGGGAGAAAACAATCATAGAGGTGGTGGAAAGGGTGATGATGGGTGTGGTGGGGGAGAAGGCAATGATGGAGGTGGTGGAATGGGTAATGATGGTGGTGGGGAGAAAACAATCACAGAGGTGGTGAAAAGGGCAATGATGGGGGTGGTGGGGGAGAAGGCAATGATAGAGGTGGTGGGGAGGAAGGCAATGATGGAGTAGATGGAGAGGGCAGTTATGGGAGTGGTGGGAGAGAAAGCTTTGTAGATGTGGTGGAAAGGGCAATGATGGGGGTGGGTGGAGAAGGCAATGATGGAGGTGGTGGAAAGGGCAATGATGGGGTAGTGGGGGAGAAGGCAATGATAGGTTAGTGGGGGAGAAGGCAATGATGAAGGTAGTGAAAAGGGCAATGATGGGGGTGGTGAGTGAGAAGGCAATGATGGAGGTGGTGATGAGAACAATGATGGGGTGGAGGGGGAGAACAATGATGGAGGTGGTGGAGAGGGTTATGAGGGGGCTACATTATATTCTATGACGGGGCTACATTATATTCTATGAGGGGGCTGCATTATATTCTATGAGGGGGCTACTTTATATTCTATGAGGGGGCTACCCCAACCCCTGCTACATAATTAAGATGTGTACTACCTTTATTATACCCTGATATTAGCGTGTTTTACCGCACAATCGGTGGTCTTGTATTTATTTCTATGTAGCTACATAGTGGGCCATAAGAATGATTTTCTCTGGTGGGCCCAAGGTGCTCCAGTCCGACGCTGCTCACAGTAAGGGTATGTCTCCACGTTCAGGATTGCATCAGTCTTTGGTCAGGATTTTATGCAAGTAAAATCCTGACCAAAACTGCACCTGAGGTCACTGGCAGGTCACCTGTGGTGTACCTGCGTGTTTTGCTCATAGTAGCAACATGCAGCGTTTTGAAAAAACGCACAACGCATGCGTTTTCGCGGCAAAAACGCATGCGTTTTTAAACGCATAGTGGAGTCTGGATTTCATAAAATCCCATCCACTATGCTGTAACATCTGGACGCTGCGTTTTTGACGCAGCAGAAAAACGCAGCGTCAAAAACGCAGCGTTTCCTGAACGTGGAAACATACCCTAAAGATCATATGACTTCAAAAGATTGCTGTGGTTATAATTGTGGCTCTGTTTTTGACTTTTCAACCACAATTGTGATTGTTTACCCCATCTATTATCTGTAATGTCACAGGTAGACACAGTCTAAAGACTCGACCACTTACCCCTCATATCTCAGCTCTTTGGATAGTAACATGGAGGGGTCAGATTTTGGCATTATATCTATAATGACTAGACGTGCAAAAATTTTCGAAATTCAAATTTTTGATCTTTGCCAAATATTGCCAAGAAATTTAATTTGCAGCTTATCAATTTGCCCATAAATCAAAAGTATTCCAAATCCTTCAATTACTAGGAAAATATATGTATGACACTCATTTAAATCTGTATTATTATTCTCAGTTCCTCACACACTAACACGCTAATCTTCTTCACTGCTGTCACACACTATCTGTACATTTTTTGTCAGTGTATAATGGTTTTCTCTTCCCACCTCTATGGCTAATCTGTGATTTGTTACGTCTTCTCACTATCCAGATTCACCACAAATGGCTGCTGCATTCTTTGCCTCTGCTTTTATATAGGCTATGTCATGATTGTCCCTATAGATTGGATGTGATGTGACATTTACAAGACATTGTGGGGAGCTCCCTGAGGCTATGTGATCCTCCTGTGACTGATGCAGTAATCTGCAATATGTAAAATGATACTGGCCATTATAGGCGATTAGCGTCGGGTTCAGCAAATTTCTAAAACTTTGACACCCATTTGATTTCCATCAAAATTGATTGGTTTGTGGTTAGTTTACATCCATTTAACCTTTACTCCTTAAATTATACAGTCCTCATATCACTGGAAGATTGGACTTTTTAATGTTGATTGACATTTTATTATTATTATTATTATTATTTATTGTTATAGCGCCATTTATTCCATGGCGCTTTACAAGTGAGGAGGGGTATACATAATAAAAACAAGTACATTAATCTTAAACAATACAAGTCATAACTGGTACAGGAGGAGTGAGGACCCTGCCCGTGAAAGCTCACAATCTACAAGGGATGGGTGAGAATACAGTAGGTGAGGATAGAGCTGATCGTGCAGCGGTTGGTTGATCGGTGGTTACTGCAGGTTGTAGGCTTGTCGGAAGAGGTGGGTCTTCAGATTCTTTTTGAAGGTTTCGATGGTAGGCGAGAGTCTGATGTGTTGTGGTAGAAGGTTCCAGAGTAGGGGTGATACGCGAGAGAAATCTTGTATACGATTGTGAGAAGAGGAGATAAGAGGGGAGTAGAGAAGGAGATCTTGTGAGGATCGGAGGTTGCGTGTAGGTAAGTACCGGGAGACGAGGTCACAGATGTATGGAAGAGACAGGTTGTGGATGGCTTTGTTTTGTCATCGTTAGGGTTTTGTACTGGAGTCTCTGGGCAATGGGGAGCCAGTGAAGGGATTGACAGAGGGGAGAGGCCGGAGAATAGCGGGGGGACAGGTGGATTAGTCGGGCAGCAGAGTTTAGAATAGATTGGAGGGGTGCGAGAGTGTTCGAGGGGAGGCCTCAGAGCAGGAGGTTGCAGTAGTCGAGGCGAGAGATGATGAGGGCATGGACTAGGGTTTTTGCAGATTCTTGGTTGAGGAATGAACGGATTCGTGAAATATTTTTGAGTTGAAGTCGGCAGGAAGTGGAAAGGGCTTGGATATGTGGTTTGAAGGAGAGATCAGCGTCAAGGATTACCCCGAGGCAGCGAGCTTGTGGGACTGGGGAGAGTGGGCAGCCATTTACTGTAATGGATAGGTTCGTTGGGGGGGGTCGCGTGAGATGGGGGAAAGATGATGAATTCTGTTTTGTCCATGTTAAGTTTGAGAAATCTAGCGGAGAAGAAGGATGAAATAGTGGACAGACATTGAGGGATTCTGGTTAGTAGGGTGGTGATATCTGGTCCAGAGATGTAGATCTGTGTGTCATCAGCATAGAGGTGATACTGAAAGCCAGGAGATTCTATGAGCTGTCCCAGGCCAAAGGTGTAAATGGAGAAGAGCAGGGGCCTAAGGACTGAACCTTGTGGGACTCCGACAGATAGGGGGCGAGGTGAGGAGGTGGTGTGTGAGTGGGAGACACTGAATGCCCGGTCTGTTAGGTATGAGGAGATCCAGGATAGGGCCAAGTCTGTGATGCCAAGGGATGAGAGGGTCTGTAATAATAGGGAATGGTCCACTGTGTCAAAGGCAGCCGACAGGTCGAGGAGGAGGAGAACGGAGTAGTGTCGCTTGCTCTTGGCGGTTAAGAGGTCATTGGTGACCTTAGTTAGGGCAGTTTCAGTGGAATGGTGTGACCGGAAGCCAGATTGTAAGCGGTCAAAGAGGGAGCAAGAAGAGAGATGGGAGGACAGTTCAAGGTAGACGTGTTGTTCCAGTAGTTTTGAGGCATAGGGGAGAAGTGATATAGGGCGACAGCTAGATTTAAAGTGATTTTCTGAGAGAGGCTCTCACACTGAAGAACTCGTCACTTCTGCACGTGCAAAGCCCGTTATCTTCAGTGGGAAACGTGTAATTCTTTATTTCCCCTGTGGAGGCGCTGTAAGGGAACACTTGTGGCTATGTTCAACTTCAGAGTAGAGTGGATCATAAACGGGACAACCTCTGACCAATATAGCTTTAGAGGAGCCCTGTAACAGCAAAGAATCTTCCAATATGCAAGACTTCTTTATACATACAGAGTACAGCATGTACCCATCTTTGAAATCTATAGCTACAAATGGGGTCCCATGCTCAGCTAGTATAGAAATCATGTAGCAGTAAATGGACAGGGCCACACATTCCCAATAACATGAGATGGGGATCTTTTCACAAGATACCGTAGGTGCAGGTCCCAGATGTTACAAATATCAGAGATGGACATCCTTCAAAGTCCACTTTTAAAGGTAAGTTATATCAGCCATGTTTAAAGGGATTATGTTGTCTTTCTTATTCCTGCTTCCCAAAACACATGTAGCATGAATCAGACACCGGCTGCGTTATTGCAGCCATGTATCTTTAAGTCTGAAGCATTTCAGAAAAAGCATACTTAGTAGAGCTGGCTGAAAACTATGCACTTTGAATGACTTATCTACAGTGCCAGACTGGGGAATACAGGGCCGACTAGTGAACATAATTGTTGGGGCCCGCCATCCATTTACTATAAAAATAAAAGCGGATAAAGTCTGCAATAAGAAAAGAGGACAGAGCTGTGTACATTAATGTAAAATATGAGAAACTAAGTATCAGATTTTTTTTTTCCATTGTATCACTACAGGTGCTTATCAGAAAATTAGAATATCATCAAAAAGTTAATTTCAGTTCTTCAATACAAAAAGTGAAACTCGTATATTATATAAAGTCATTACAAACCTATTTCAAATGTTTATTTCTGTTAATGTTGATTATTATGGTTTGCAGGCAATGAAAACCCAAAAGTCATTATCTCAGTAAATTAGAATACTTTAAAACACCAGCTTGAAAAATTATTTTAAAATCCAAAATGTTGGCCTACTGAAATGTATGTTCAGTAAATGCACTCAATACTTGGTCGGGGCTCTTCTTGCATCAATAGTTGACCAATAGAATGGTATTTAACAGGGAGAAAAGCAAGATTCCACATCTAGGCAAGAAGAACGAAAATTACATTTACAGAATGGGAGGAATAGAACTAAGCAACAGCATGAGTGAAAAAACTTGGCTATACTAATAGATCACTGACTGCACATGATGCAGCAGCAAAAAAGGCAAACAGAGTTCTGGGATGTATTAGGAGAAGCATAGAGTCTAGTAATTATAATCACCTAGTACCTAGTAATTATAATTATGCCCCTTCTAAGTAGGCGGAGTCTAGTGGATGTTTCTTACGCACCAAAGACCAATCTGTACAGGCACGGATTGACCCCCCCCACACACACACAAGGTCCAAATCAGCTTCAAAGTCAAAAAGAATTCAAGGCACCAGAAAAAAAATTCTCATTTGGATTAAAACCAACTTTTATTCTTTCTTTAAAAGCATATGGCAGTAGTTACAAATGAGGTAGATTAATCAAGCAACATTTCAGCCATGATAGGCCTTTTTCAAGTCTATGATGGCCGAAACGTTGCTTGATTCCTCTACGTCATTTGTAACTACTACCAAATGTTTTTAAAGAAAGAATAACAGTGGTTTTTAATCCAAATGAGAATTTTTTATTCCTGGAGCCTTGAGTTCTCTTGGACCTTGTAAGGAGGCTGTCGGACACATAGCGGATGGGAAAGACAGCTGCTCACCATGTCCCCACACCTGGGTATGGTTTACTTTGTAAGCTGGGGCCTGTTTGTCTAGCACAAGTCAGTGTGTGGATGTTGCAGACCTCCTGAATTGTGCGGCTTTGCTAAAGGACTAATGAACTGAACTCTGTGCCAAGTGGGCAAACCAGCACTTTTGTATGGACTATTTACTTTATGTTTCACTTTGTGCCGGACATTGACTTTATTTAAGTTTTCTTGTGATATGGTTCATGAGGACTGTAATAAAACAGCCGTACTTTTAAACAAAAATGGATGCTGTGATACCTCGCATCGCTCCCAAGTGAGTAGCATTGTTACGTTTGGTGTTAGAAGTATGAGTTACGTTCCCAGGGAACACGTGGGACTGCTATAGTAGTACTGCATGTCATGAGTGAAGGCAGCAATAGGCCAGGGAGCAGCGTCAGACAGCATAGAGGACCTGATTAAACACCTGGTACAAGCACAGCAGCAGCAACAGCTCTTCCTATGTGGGTGCATAGGGAAAGCCCTGTCAGTCATGGGGAGAAACTACCGGAGAGCTGCCTTGGACTAGTCATCTGAAGTGCGTAGTCTCTGGTTGGCTTTTGTAAGTATGTGTTCTCTGAATTTCTGCCGCATTTCAGAGTAAAACCTATCTGGCTGCAACAACGCAGTCAGTGTCTGAAAGGAACCTGTCATTTAAAAAAAATGCTACAAACCTGCAGATATGGACTTAATCTGCAGGTTAATAATGTTCTAAACCCGTGTGCCACACTGAAGGCCCGGCTACCAGGAGGAATTTAACTCTATTCCTTCCGCCAACCTCTGGCTTTCAGTCACAGAGGCTTCTGTAACCACACCTCACCTCTGACTGACAGCCAGCACTGCATTGCATCAGTACAGGGACATCTGTCAGTCAGTGTCGGGGTTGTACTTACACCTGCCACTTACTATGTACTGAGTCGAGACTGAAGCCGCATCGGCCTTGTCTCTGAAAGCCAGAGGCTGCCTGGAGGATTAAAGTTAATTTCCTCCCGGTATCCGGGTCTTCAGTGTGGCAGCCGCATGTGTTTATAATGCTATTAACCAGCAGATTAACCCCCATTCATCTGCAGGTTAATAGCATTTGGGGACAAGAGAGGTTCCCTTTAAATAAATGTCAACGGTTATGCCAAATAAAATGATTAAAAAGGAAAGAATAACTATACATTCAACTAATGTTTCAGAATTGGCTCTCATGTGTGTAGAGGAATAACACTATTTCTGGCCATTGTATGACTGCATTTTCACCAGTTTTCCCCTCTGCATCTTACTTTGCAATTTAGTCTGTACTGCTGGGAGGAGATTAGCTGCTATGGTCTCTCCAATACGCAGCACAGCACACAAAAAGGGTTTCCTGCTCCTCATTCCTTAGTGTAAGGATTCCGGACTTTCCTGGTGTCTGTTTGCCCTGATCCAAGATGGAGGCTTGGATCTCACCCTGTCATGGAACTTCCTGTCTGTCTGATTATTTAAGTCCGGGTCTTGTGTTCACCTGTGCCTGAATATTTTGTGCTGCTGGCTCCTGAGCATCTGCTTGCTTGCTGGTTAACTCCCTGCTGCTGCTCACTACTCAGATCTGCCTCGCCCTGTTCAGCTACCTCTCGCCTCTGGAACTGCTGCGACTGGCAGCACACCAGTTTCCTTTGTGTACCAAACCTTTCCCAGTGTTGTGCCTCTTTGCACAACCACACCAGGTGAGCAAGATTCAAGCTGTGTTATCGCTACAAGAAATATTTACTCATCTACTACGCTTAGATGGCGCTCTCCCTCTTTCTCCCCTCGTCCTCTCTTTTCTAGGACGACATTCACATGACGCATCATCTGTGAACTACTGGACTCCTACTTGCAAGTACTGTGCGCACGTATTAACAAGTGTTGCTGGACATCATCATATAAATACTGTGTGCACTAAACCTTATTGGACTTCCTCGTTTAAGTGTCTTGTTTGCTCCCACATAATTTCCTTGCTGGACTGGTTCACATTAGCGGTCGCTCCCCGCTACTCAGTTTGCTGTGACTTTCTATATAGAGCTGAGGATCTCGTTACAATTGCAGAAATATCTGTACTATATTTTGTTTGCTAACCTGTTGGCTGTTTTCTATATAGAGCTGAAGCTCTCGTTACAATTGCAGAAATATCTGTTAGTTCTGTTTACATTTTCGTTTGTGAGTAAATACATCTTTTGCTGCAACTTTGTTCTCAGACTGGCTTTATCCCATGCTATCAGATTCCGTAGTATCCATATAATTATTACACTTAGTTAGCACACAAACAAAAGCAGCAGCAGCATGGAGGAAAATATGCTGCAGTGCTGAGAAGTGTAGATGTGAATCCAGCTCTGAAGCTTAGAATAGGATCTGCTAGAATACTCAGCACTATCTTTTTGTGTCTACCTTGGCCTGTTTTCTCACTCTGTTCTTCAATCCTCTTACCCTCTCCATTGAGTATAATAGGAAGTGTAATCTGACACCTCAGTGAGATGGCAGTCAATCTTGCTTTGATCAATACAGATTGGTCAAAAGTAAGTCACATGTTGTCTTATCCCCTGATGAAGCCGTTGCTGAAGTGAAACATGTTGGTGGGACACTTTTAGTGTGTGCTAAAGTGTTAATTAAAAGCGGTTGGTTAGGCAAATATTAAGTCAATAGTCTGGAGTATTATCCTGTGTGAATCTAAGCACTGATTGAATCTAACAAATATTTACATTTGTATTTAATTTTCACATTATCCTACAAATCAAGGTTTATAATGGATGCATAATAGTTGGAGAGAGCAGTTAATGGTGGGGCTTATGCTCTTTTACTGATGCAATATGGATTTTAGCTTTTTTTCAGTGTTTTGTGAGTTCAGGGGACATGGGGGAGGTCATGAAGTGGCTCATACGCGGAGAAAGAAGTAGATTTCGCTGATAAAACATATTACAAAGATTTTTATATTTTCATATGTACTATTAATTTATACTATATTTGTTGAAATTTCAGTTCCCATCTTTAAATTACATTTCCTTATAACAAGTTTCTGAGCTCTCCTGGGGATGAAGAGTATTCCAATAATTAACATCTTCAAGTTATTTACATTATTAAAAAAGTAAAAGCATGAATTAAAAATTAAATAAAAATGTCCATGTGTTTTTCTGTCTGATTTTCATCATTATTATTTGATGAATAAGCCTGTCCTAGAGGAATAAAAACCATCTGTATGTAGAGGAGGCTCATTATGTCATAGTCCGTCTAGACAGAAAACACTCAAAGTCATAAGCGGTACTTCAGCTAAAGAGCGGCTTGTATCAATGAGCACAATGGATAAGTGGCTGTTAGGAGACCCATGCCGTGGTCATTAATAAAGGGTTACTCTAGCTACTAGTCAGCATCTTCTTAGCCCATGATCTTATTTATAAGGTACTTCAAGAAATATATCAAGCTTGAAAGAAACATTTCTCTGTATTGAATTAATACAATGGTGCAAAATATTCGGAGGTGAATTACCCCAGATGACCAACCTTGAAAAAAAAAACACGTACATTTGTGACACGTTCACTGTCGAATATCTTTATGTTATATGTGTCCATGTGGTCACCACGTGTTTATGTGAATTGTGGCCTGCCTTTCTACCGAAACACAGAATCAAAGGTGAGCGCTACCATGAGTACTATTTTATGCCAACAGAAAAGCCTCCTGAGAACATTCATGTGTGGGGGCTTGTCATCCATGGAGGGAGCTCACTCACAATTCTGCCCAAGATCACGACCACGAATGAAGAATGGGATATCAACCTCCTCCAAGAGCAACTTCTCCCAACGATCCAGGAGCAATTCGGTGATGAACAATGCTTCTTCCACCATGATGGAGACCATGTCAAAAGGCTAAAGTTATAACTAAGTAGCTCAGTGAATAAAACATTGAATTTTTGGGTCTATGTCCAGTAACCTCCCCAGATTTCAATAAGATGCAGCAGTCAATCCTTAAAAAGTGGGTAGGCAAACAAAAACACAGAAATTGTGATAAGGCTCCAAGCTCTGAGTAGGCAAGTATGAGTCATTGGTCAAGATTTGGTCCAGAAGCGGATATTCAGCTGCCAGGGTGAAAGGCGGAAGTCTGAAACATAAGGGACAACTTGATAAGTTTAAAAATTTACGAAACATTCAGCTAAAAGATCGAAGAACACTGACGAAGCAGCAAATTTCGTGAAAAACAAAATTTTTATCAGTCTCAAAACTTTTTGCCACAATTGTACTTACTTATTATGCAGGATAACATCTTGGAAGACATTTTTTCATCAGCAAACAGTTCTATGTGTGCCACATAGGGGGTCATACTCTGGGAAATTACTTATTTCCCAGTCTCTTCCAGAGTCCTACCCAAGCCAAAACATGGCTATCACTGAGAGGTTTCGTCAGATGTGGTGGCCAAGAAACATGGGCCAAGAAAATAAAGCTTTTTTCACAATTGACAAAATGTAGTATATATTATACACTCTGTCAGATGTGATATATTTTATGTAGGCCACACAATCAAAAAGTTTAAAGTGAGAAACTCGGAGCATATTAATAATATAAATGATAAAGAGATAAAATCAGGAGCAACAAAATATTTTCTTGAAAAACACTATGGAAATCTGGATTATTTTTCATTTTTTTGCTATTGAACAGATGCATAGATCAGTCAGAGGTTGCAATTGGACTAAATGAGTTATTGCCAGAGAAGTGTTCTTGATATTTCGACTTGTTATCAGAATCCCCTCTGGCTTGAGCTACAAATAAATCTATATATCTATAAGAATATCATTTTTCAATTACTTCAGATAACAACTTCCTTAAATGATAGATATGAATATCAATACTATGTGGAGGACAATAAAGCACAACAAATGTCTTTTCTAATCTATCCAGGCCACATTCACACATTCAGTATTTTATATCAGTATTTGTAATTATTCCCATAGTCCTCCGGTTGATTCTCCTTGACGTGGGGATGACCTCGGTGTCGACTGATAATCCATCTATTGGAAGATAAACTCAACAAAGGCTCTATATATTATTCCATCCTTATATAGAATTTCTTGTTCTTATGGATTTCATATACTACCATCTGCCAACAAAGGGGATTTTAATTTTCAGTGGTTTTGCTTTTTGATCTCACTTGGATCGTATCATTATCAGTAACTACACATGATAATACATGTTTTTGTGAATAACCTTCTTTATTTTTGCATGTTCCATTCATGGTCTTCTATTATCTCTTCCTACCTTAATTATACCTATTTTAGCCTTCAATCACCCCCTGTTTTCCTTTTTTCTTATTACCACTAGCTACCATTCATGTGAATATATGTCTGTGATTGACATTTTCTTACTCAAGCATGGTTATGGTTCCCCACTATTCCTTCCCAATCCACAAAATGTCCCACTTTCACATCATTTCACCTTAGTTTAGCATTATCTAAATATTCTATAACATCATTCCCCATCCCCTTTTGTTCCTTCTCCCACCCCTCATCACTTTTCCTTATCTAACTTCACCTTCCATATAGTCAACCTGTCACACCTTGTTCCATTTCACCTTTTTCCCTCCGCGCTTACATATCTGATGCACACGCACCGGGGCCGTACTCTCCCTCTAACTTCCAGAAGTGCTCACCCACGTGACTGCAGTGCGTGCCACTGCATGTCAAGGAGCGCGATTACGGAAGTTCCTTTAGCCACAGGGGGCGGTTCCTGACATGCGCGCTTGTATAGGTCCGGCGGACACATTCGGCCACGGCACTACAACCTATGGACGCTTGGCACCATGTTCAAATAACCTTCTCAACACCTATAACTCTTGTACATGTCCCCAGAAGAAGCTAATTGCGAAACGGCGCTCGTCAGGCGAGGGGGAAGCATCACCAGCATCTATTGTTCGGTGCACAGCTTCATAGCACTTGCTTTCATCTCAGCATTACTAAACCTGACAGGTATCCTTATTATATCTCCTCTCTACCCTTTCAAATTTTGTCCTTTTCTTTCTCCTTTAAGGTCCTACTTTCCGTAAATAGTGAATTTTTCGCTGCTCTGCATGGTAAGCAATGAGGCTGCACTGGCTGATTTTGCACTATATTTTAGTATTGACTACCTCAAATTCGGAGGTTTAGAAATTTAGGACATTGAAATTCTATTACATTGGAGTATAATCTGTGCACTTTACTTACTCATTTTATCAATAATAATAGACTGTTTGATCGGTCATTATTTATTGTTATACATGTTGCTCGTCATCCTCACCCACACTTTGGAGGTCCCATTGCCTTTGTCTGTTTTATTGCTGATATTTCAGCATTTTTTTAATTTGTACAAATAAAAATAATTTTTTATATTGAATTTTTCTGCTTTATTTCACGTCCTGTCTCTTGTAGGCACCTAATTTGAATTTTAGACAATGTTTATCATCAGTATTTGTAAGCCAGGACCACGCCGGCCCCCTCTATGAACTATGACTGCTACACTGTCCTCCCTTATGAATTATGACCACCTTGCTATTCTCCTTTATAAAATATGACCACCACACTATCCTTTCTTATTAGTAATTAAGTCCGTGTCATCTTACCCTTCTTTACTATGACCCGCATTGTCCACCCTAATGAAATATGACCTCCACACTGTTCCACTTTATGAACTATGACCCCCCACAACCCACCTTTATGAACTATGACCCCCACAATCCACCTTTATGAACTATGACCCCCCACAACCCACCTTTATGAACTATGACCCCCCACAACCCACCTTTATGAACTATGACCCCCACACCCACCTTTATGAACTATGACCCCCACAATCCACCTTTATGAACTATGATTGCCACATTGTCCTTGTTTTATAAACCACTAGATGGTGGCCCAATTCTAACGCATCTGGTATTCTAGAATATGTATGTATGTCGCGCTGTGAGTGGGGGTTAAATTCCGCGCCAATATCGCTGATTGGTTGCGCCCGGCTGTAGTATAGTATATAGTTTTATACTCACCCTCCGGCGTCCACCGATGCGCGCGAGCGGCGAGGCTGCCGCCAGCTTCCTTTCCCAGTGCTGCATTGCGAAATTACCCGGATGACTTAGCGGTCTCACGAGATGATGATGTAGCGGTCCGGCGAGACCGCTAAGTCATCTGGGTAATTTTTCAATGCATCTCTGGGAACGGAAGCTGCCGGCAGCCTCACTGCTCGCGCACATCAGTGGACGGCGGAAGGTGAGAACATTTTTTATTTTTTTCTATTTTAACATTATATCTTTTTACTATTGATGCTGCATAGGCAGCATCAATAGTAAAAAGTTTGTCACACAGGGTTAATAGCAGCGTTAACAGACTGCGTTACACCACGTTATGCGGCGGTGTAACGCAGTCGGTTTAACGGACTGCTAAAACGCTATGTGGGCGGCGAGTGGTGACTGGGGGAGCATGGAGGGGGCACTGACTACAGGGGAGTAGGGAGCGGCCATTTCGAGGCAGCGACCAATCAGCGACTTGGGATTTCCGTCACAGACAGACAAACAGATGGAAGTGCCCCTTAGACGATTATATATATAGATGGCCTCTATGCTGTCTGCTTTCAGTTTTGTCCAACTTTCATGATGTCTCCTCTCCGTATTGCATCCCCACACTGTCTCTTCTCCACGTTGTACCCTCTCCATACTGAAAAGTAAATGGCAATAAATATTACACTGTTTTCTGCTCCAATAAGGAGCGCTCAACTACTGTTCTCCTTTCTAGGCCCCAATGGCACAACTCTAGCATAGTGATGACTTGACCTGATCACACCGCTACAACGCTGAGAAAACACTATACGTCCGGGCACAGAGCTGATTCCTCTGCTTCGGCAGCGCTGGCTTGCAACTATATTGAATTACATCCACGTATTACAGGCAAAGATACAATTGAAGCTAGTAGAGGGGAAACAGATGAGACTATTTGACTCCACCAGTTTGCAAAACTTTTAACATCCAAGGTGAACCTGCAATAACAACCCTGGGAAGATTGCAGAACCCACCATACAGGTGGTATGCTAGGCGAAATATTTTTATTGAAGCAGTCATATCCCAAAATAAGCAATAGTCACCACTACCAACGTGCAATAGCATATATCCCAAAAATTGTATTGTTTTAGACAAATGTTAGTGCAGATCTCAGCAATAGAAACTGCAAAATATCTCACCCTGGTACCTGGTTGCTATACGTCATCATTTGGTTACCATAGCAACCTGCCACTTGAAATTCAGAATCCTGACAATACTTACTCCACTATATGATTCACAAATGAATCTGATCCTCACATATTCATCTATAACTCACGTGACGGCATTTCATACCTTAACTAGGTGTATTCTTACATTAGTTCTCTAGGGGTCATTCATCATTCTGCTTTTAGTTTTTTTTGGTAGGAATCTCCTGAGGATCTTGTTCTTCTTTTATGTGGTTAAATTACATTGCTCCAATCAAGGTATTAAAAGGAAAATGATCGCAAAGGAAGCAATAATACGATTTTATGTCATTTATGGTCCAGTGACGCAAATACAATTTTAATCATGGAAGGCTGATAAATCCCATTGTGCAGTCCGTCAATAGATATTTTTAGCAATGGATTTTCTAACTGAATGCTACAAGATGGGTCTAACATCTCAGACGACCATCTTATTAGGGTATGTGCAGAAGGGGTCTTATAGACACCAGGGTAGCCGCAGAGTTTTGGAAGCAGAAGACACTTTCGGGAAGATGCTAGTGGTGTGTTTCCCTAAAGCAAGGGTCCCCAACCCGTGGCTCAGGAGCCACATGTGGTTTGTGGGCTCATGATGCGTGAGGAACCTTTGGCTATTATTATTCTGATGATGGGGGCTTTGGGTGACACAATGGCTGGAGAGGATGGGCGTGCTGGTTATAGCTGAATCTGGCTCTCGAGAAGGTTGGGGTCCCCTGCCCTAAAGCGTCTTCGCAATTATTTTTTTTTACCACCGGTGACTTTTTTTTTCTTAAATTGTGACTGAGGAAGTCACAAGAAGAATAGTCTGGTCACTTCTTTTAGTCGTTTCACTGCTCGAAACCTGAAGCGGTTAAAAGAAAATCAAAAAGACAGAACAAATGAACAGCAGATCATTTTGACATAACTATTTTTGGCTACTTTTTAGGACTTTTTAAGGTAGGTTCCAAGTAGAATATAAGAAAAAAACAAAAAGCCAGCTCACCAGGCAGCCGCAGCAGGTGCACGGAACTTCCACGTTGATGTGCGTGGTATCATGCAGATAGAAGAAAAAGGATTCGTTCCAGCTCCCAAGAATAAAATTCCAATTCTTTATTAATCCATGTTAAAATTACAGGCTGTATTACTCTCCATTGTGCGGTAGGGAACGAGCTACGCGTTTCGATCTCAACAGATCTTTATCAAAGCTTTGATAAAGATCTGTTGAGATCGAAACGCGTAGCTCGTTCCCTACCGCACAATGGAGAGTAATACAGCCTGTAATTTTAACATGGATTAATAAAGAATTGGAATTTTATTCTTGGGAGCTGGAATGAATCCTTTTTCTTCTATCTCCAAGTAGAATATGCCTGAAAAAAACGTCACGTGCCCACACTTTTAGTGTGTGCAGTTAAATTCTGGGAAAGGGAAGGCACAACCCAGGGAAGCTGATTATCTCACAATTTTGCCTACGAACACGTCCATGAATAAAGAATAAACATTCTCCAAGAGCAACTTCTTTCAACGATCCAGGAGAAATTTGGTGGTGAGCAATGTCTTTTCCAGCATGATGGAGACCAAGTTACAAGACAAAACTGATAACTAAGTGTCTCGGTGAACGAAACATTGACATTTTGGGTCCAAGGCCAAGAAACAACCCAGATGTCAATCCCATTGTCAACATGTGGTCAAGCCTCAAAAAGAGGGACGACAATGAATTAGACAAGAATAGGCGGTCATCAGTCAGGATTTGGCACAGAAGCTGATATATAGCTACCAGGTTGAAGGGCAGAAGGTTTGAAAAATAAGGGGACAACATGGAAATGTTGAGTCTTATATTATCGTAATTCAGTTGTTAATAAAAAATGTAAAACTTATCAAATGTTTATAATTGTACTTCTAGCTTATACATCTCCTTAAAGAAAAACAATTTGTTAGATAAGCTTTAAAAACCTTACCTCCCCTCCAAAAAAAACCAAACAAAACCAAATAGAAATCGAAAATACACACTAAAAACCCTATAAAAGGCATGGAAGAGTGTGTCTAGATAAAATAGCCCACTCTGATAGCAGGCAACACCAAGGGGCTCTAACAACAGTCTATAGATATACCCTGTATATTAATACTACCTAGACGCGGAGGTTGACCATGCTCGGTTCTTGAGTTATGCTCATCATTCTTCCGTGTTTACTGGCTGGCCTCCTGAGGAACCACATACGGTGAGGAAACGCGTAGAGGCACGGGCAGTGAATCGATATCTACCCATTTTTCTTCACACATTCATATGAGGAATTATTGGTTTTCTTTGTAACATTTGGGCCTTTTCGGCCTTTTGATCGGTCCACTGTTTTTGTTGACAACTAGGTTTATCAATGGATGCTGATTCCTTGTGTCACCATTACGACAGGGATGTATAGGGCGGTTTAGAGTGAGCCATCGGGGAGCAGGGGAGCCATATTCGTTCATCATCCGCGGCTAGGTAGTATTATTACACTAAAGGGTATTGTTAGTGCCCCTTGGTAACAGAATAGGCTATCTTATCTAGGCACCTCTTCCATACCCTTTATAGGGCTTTTATTGTGTATTTTCTGTCTCTAATTTTTTTTTTAATGCATTATTTATATGCTAGAACTGTTTTGATGATCCTCACCATTCTGCTGTACATGTTAGACAATTGTATTTCAGTAACCATAGAAACATCTGACTAAAAGATCTTAAAACACCGAAGCAGGAAAACTTTGTGAAAAGCAAAATTTGTGTCAGTCTCAAAACTTTTGGCCATGACGTTCTATCTAATTACAGTATTCTGTCTTCCAGGCAATGTGGAGGCCTGAGCTCCTGAAAATGCTATAACATTAGTGTAGTCTCACCACAAATTGACAGGACAATTGCTTCTAACCTCCGTACACAGCGATTAGAGGTGGGCGCTGTAATCTCTAATGGTTTTAATGGACTTTTCTAATTTAATAAACTGTTTTATTACCTTATATACTGTTTTTTTTTGTCTTCAGTATGTCAGATAAAAAAGGAATTAAACTAAACCTATATTTATAACCAAACACTGAGGTGAATCAATTAGATAAAGTTATGCCTCCGTTTTATCTGGATTATTGCAGAATATATGTTATAAAAGGTATATTTGTTATTATACATGTAGTAGGATAATATAAATCGTGCACATCAACTAATAACACGTAAGCTGCATGGACATGGCTGCAATAACTGGTCCTCCCACAGTTCTACTAGACCTGGCGGGCATATTTCACGGTCAGTATACAGACCACAATGCCTGGCCTTACCGCAGGTCTCCGAACCCAAACTGATAGCCTTATAGACACAAATCTCGGTCAGGAGACCTGTGGTCACTCGGGGCATTTAAGTCCATTTACGAACCATGAACAATGCCCATCTGAACCTGGCTTTAAAGTGAATCTGTCAGTAGGATCTATCTTTGTTAGTTGTCTAGATGGGCATGCAGGTCAGACAGTTGAATAAAATAATACCTTGATATCTATGTTTTTCTTAATATGTCTTAATATGTAAATAAGCTGTCAAGATCTATGGGCTGCACATAGATCTTCCTGAGAATCTGCCTCCAGAGCTTACTGAAAATGAAAGGACGAGTTACCAGTGTGAGACATGGAGATCCAGAGAGCAGACTGTCAGTCGTTACATGTCTCACTCTGGTAACACCAACTTTCATATAAAATAAGCTCTGGAGGCAGATTCTCAGGGAGATCTATGTCCAGCCCATAGATCTTAACAGGTCATTTACATATTAAGAAAAATGTGGATTACTCTGGAATAAAACATCGGATTGTAAATATCAAGGTATAATTTTAATTCATTTTCCATGACCTACATGCCCATATAGAAGGAATAGGAGGGTGGATCCTACTGACACATTCCCTTTAAGCTAACAAGACATGTGGAGAGGATGTAAGCATAAAACGAAGGTCTCTTTCAGGCTCTGTTTGATAACACCACTAAGAAGGTCCTAATGACCCATTCTGTTTTCACAGTTTTTTTACATTTTTACTACAAGAAAAAAAAGAAAGACTATATTTTTTCACAGGGAAAGAAAGACAATGGAAGATTTAGCAACTGCACTTTTTTAACCAGTTTAATATCCCTTTTTGTGACAAACTTACCTCTCATTCCCTAAAGACAAAAGTAGGTATTATAACTGAATATAAAACCAAATTCCCAGTCAGTTTTATGCAATGGTGTTTTACACTGATATACATTTCAGTTGTTAATGGAAGAGTAGATTGTTGCAAGTGGATAATGTATTAAGATTAAATATTCATGTTACTGATGGATAGAGTCTATATTATGTGTAGAAAGGTTGTCTTAACTTTGAACTGGGATATAGATAAATTGTCACAGGAGGATATTATCTCTCATTTCCACATATTCATATTGAAAACGGGCAACACATGGATGCAACACCGGTATCAGCCTTGTGTTGTCTGTGCACATCACGGACCCATTCACGGACCATTGACCCATTCATCCTCAAATCAGAGCAAACATGGTCAAGTTATTTTTGTCTTTTTTTATGAATTTTCGGTCTGAAAAAAGTGCACATGTGAAAAGCTCCATTAACTAGAATGTGTTGCAAGGGGTTACAAAGAGTGTTTTAAGCCCCACACACGTCCTGGTTAAATGTTGACAAATGTAAATGTCCTACTCTGTATATATGGTTATATACACTCACTGGCCACTTTATTAGGTACACCATGCTAGTAACGGGTTGGACCCCTTTTGCCTTCAGTACTGCCTCAATTCTTCGTGGCATAGATTCAACAAGGTGCTGGAAGCATTCCTCAGAGATTTTGGTCCATATTGACATGATGGCATCACACAGTTGCCGCAGATTTGTCGGCTGCACATCCCTGATGCGAATCTCCCGTTTCACCACATCCCAAAGATTTCATGTTGTTTACGCCAAATTCTGACCCTACCATCCGAATGTCGCAGCAGAAATCGAGACTCATCAGACCAAGCAACGTTTTTCCAATCTTCTACTGTCCAATTTCGATGAGCTTGTGCAAATTGTAGCCTCAGTTTCCTGTTCTTAGCTGAAAGGAGTGGTACCCGGTGTGGTCTTCTGCTGCTGTAGCCCATCTGCCTCAAAGTTCGACGCACTGTGCGTTCAGAGATGCTCTTAGGCCTACCTTGGTTGTAACGGGTGGCGATTTGAGTCACTGTTGCCTTTCTATCAGCTCGAACCAGTCTGCCCATTCTCCTCTGACCTCTGGCATCAACAAGGCATTTCCGCCCACAGAACTGCCGCTCACTGGATTTTTTTTCTTTTTCGGACCATTCTCTGTAAACCCTAGAGATGGTTGTGCGTGAAAATCCCAGTAGATCAGCAGTTTCTGAAATACTCAGACCATGCCCTTCTGGCACCAACAACCATGCCACGTTCAAAGGCACTCAAATCACCTTTCTTCCCCATACTGATGCTCGGTTTGAACTGCAGGAGATTGTCTTGACCATGTCTACATGCCTAAATGCACTGAGTTGCCGCCATGTGATTGGCTGATTAGAAATTAAGTGTTAACAAGAAGTTGGACAGGTGTACCTAATAAAGTGGCCAGTGAGTGTATATCTTAATGCTGCTATATGTCCATTGTATATAGGGAGAATGCAGTACTCAAGTTAGCCCACTAGAGGGGGACATTTTAGCACACTTACAATAGGATAGGTAACAGTTAACTTAGGAGGGGCCAACTCCATAAGGTATAGTCAGCTTCCTGCTTTTAGTCAGTAGGGCCAGGGAGCCTGGACAGTGCTGTAGGGCCTCAGAGCCCAGGCAACGCAGTGGACCCCGTAATGTTTCAAGCTAAGAGCCCAGTCATCCAGGGTTTGGGAACTGAAAGACACAGCAGCAACAGAATGCAGGGCAACACCAGGATGTGACAGCTGACTACTTGGGTACATGCCCTTATGTCTGGTGATAAACGGACAGGGGAACACCTGAAGGTATTTAAGCTGGATAGAAGGAACGCTGCGGTACCGAACGAGTCTGTTATGATCTGGTGGCCTAGGAGCAGCATGGGACGTACTCTGGAGAAGGTGGTATCTGTACTGACCGCAGACCCTGAACTTAACACCGCAACTCGAAGTAGCCGTGGGATGTACCTACCAGTCCTAGACACCTCGACACAGCCGGAGGACTAATTAACCCTATAGGTAGAAAAGGGAAAACTATCTTGCCTCAGAGAAAATCCCCAAAGGATAGACAGCCCCCCACAAATATTGACTGTGAGAGGAGAGGAAAAAAACATACACAGACTGAAAACAGGATTTAGCAAAGGAGGCCAATCTAGCTAGATAGGAAGTATAGGACAGAGAACTATGCGGTCAGTATTAAAATACTAGAAAATATCCACCACAGAAAATACAAAAACTCCACATCTAACTAAAGACATGGAGGGTATATCAGCCTCTTCAGAGATTCCAGCTTGGCTGCATAAATCCTTACACAGATTAAGCTGGACAAGAAAAAACATGAAATGCACTGAACAATAAGGCCCACAACATGTGGGTTGCAAAAACAAGCAGAACTTATCTTTGTTGAAAAGAACAGCAAGCAGGAGAGACCAGGAAGGGATGTGAATCCTCCAGAAACAATGAACAACTGGCACTGACTAAAGGGTGAGCCAGACTAAATAGCCCAGTCCAAAGTGGACACACCTGATGCCTGCTGTGAAGGACAAACAGCAGTGCTACCACTTATAACCACCGGAGGGAGCCCAAGAGCAGAATTCACAACACGAGTCGGTGCGACCCGGGAGCATTCTAGAAGAAGTGGAGAAAAGCACAGTAATAGACAAGTATGTGTACTGTGATGTTCCCTGTAAAGTTGCTGTAACTGAGCTGGACGTTCTGCAAATGGATTCAAGTAAAGTTTTTTGTTACAAGTTGAAACTGGACTCTGTCTCTCTTTGCGAGAAACCAACAGGAGTGAACCCATAGCAGAACAGAGGGGACCCTGATGGTACCAAAGACATTAAAGAAGAAACACTGCAATGGGGACATTGTATGCATGTGGCGGGAGACCAGGGCATGACTAAGCAATGTATGACAGCCACGTCTACGGCTCTGGCCTCCCTCACAGTGTCAGTTACAAAGACAGATAGCACAGATATGTAGGATCACACACGAGAATCAATTTTGAGAACCAAATTGTTATTCGCTAACCTGGTTAGGTGGATTCTCTTCGCTGCAAGTCAGGGTAGGCAACACGGAATGAAGGTGATGGCACAGCAGGGAGAACTTGCTGGTCAGAACATGGAACATCGAGAACCAGCATAGCAGACAGACGACCGGAGAAGGGTACCCCCACAGAGCCAGGAGTGATGCACACAGGGACTGAAAGTGTATAATCAGTTCAGGACTAACAGCTGCGTTTGTAGTGTAAACAAGTGCAGAGTTGAGTTCATTATGGTTGCAGAAGACGAATACGCAGGGAAAACAAAGAGCCTGTAACCGCCAAACGGTGCAACAACACTTTTAATGAAACCCAATTGAAAAATAGGTTTTTTTAGCTCCAAAAAGATGCATTTAAATAAAAAAAAGTCCCCAAAGATGGTAACTGTTTTAATGTTTCTATTCAATAAATTAATAAGCCTATCTGTGCAGTAAATATATGTTCCTACCGATATAATAGTATCTTAGTTTGCAGTTTATGTACCGTGTAATTGGTTCTTACCTTTGAATTGAGTTTTTAGACTTTACCTTGTGCCTATGTTAATAACGAGAGTTGGATATGATACAGAATTATGATCGGATTGAGAATTTTTTTTTCTATTTTATTTTTCTGAGACCTCTTGACAAGCTTCAGAGATCATAGAAATTCATTTTTAGAATTTTCATCTCACCCGGTGTCAGTCAGGTGGAGAAGTTTCAGTACAATTGGACCTTGCCTGGAGGATTCTTTTGTAATCCGTTCCCTTTCTTCTCTGGCGCTTGTCTGAGCCTCTGTAATGTCTCTTTTTTTTGGTGTCAATAGAATCGTTTCTAAAAGCCTTGATATTTAATGGTTTTCAGCTGAATTGTATTGTACATCGTTCAGCTGGTCATGTTGGTGAGCGCGAGAGTTTGGAAGATGAAACAGAAAATCCAATAATTGCTTGATCTTCTTGTTTCCTCGTTCGTCCAGTAGAGATGAATACAGTAAATTATAGTGTGGAAATTAGCAGCATTGCGGAGGTAAAAGGAGAGTAACGTCATGGCGCAGTCTTATAATATATAACCACTGTAGTCGTTTAGTGTTCACGCATTGAGTAGTTTTTTTCTGTGCATTCTACAGTCCCAGTATAATGAATGTAATTTCCAAAACGTCATCCACAGGCCGCGTTTTTTTAAATGCATTGTTTTCAAATCTGCAGCATGTCAGTTCTTTCAGTGTTTTTTTTGCAGCGCTTTGCACGCAACTAAAAATGCAACAAAAACACAGCTAAAAATGCAGAAAAGAAGCATGAAAAATGTGCCTGAAGTACATAGAGTTGTACGTGCCAATATCTGCATCTTTCATGTGAGAAAAAAAAACACGGTAAAAAATGCTCTGTGTGAACATAACCTAAAACAATAAATCATCAATGCAAATATTTAGAGACTTTAGGCAAGAAAGGGATATATTTGGCAATTGCGTGTGTAATAAATCCCAAAATTAGTTACAGTGCCTTGAAAAAAGTATTCATACCCTGTGTACTTTTTGACATTTTTGCACTTGTATTCAGACTCCTGGAGTCTGATACCCATGAATAAAATCCTGAGTGACCAATTGCCTCCAGAAGTGATACAATCAGTAAATTGAGTCCACCTGTGTGTAATGTATTCTCAGTATAACTACAGCTGTTCTGTGAAGACCTTAAGGTACCTTCACACTGAACAACTTAACAACGATAACGATAGCGAACCGTGACGTTGCAGTGTCCTGGATAGCGATATCGTTGTGTTTGACACGCAGCAGCGATCAGGATCCTGCTGTGACATCGTTGGTCGGAGCTAGAAGGCCAGCACCTTATTTCGTCGCTGGATCTCCCGCAGACATCGCTGAGTCGGCGTGTGTGACGCTGATTCAGCAATGTCTTCACTGGTAACCAGGGTAAACATCGGGTTACTAAGCGCAGGGCCGCGCTTAGTAACCCGATACTTACCCTGGTTACCATTGTAAATGTAAAAAAAACCAAACACTACATACTTACATTCCGGTGTCTGTCGCGTCCCCCGGAGTCCGCTTCCCTGCACTGTGTCAGCGCCGGCCGGCCGTAAAGCAGAGCACAGCGGTGACGTCACCGCTCTGCTTTAGGGCCGGCGCTTACACAGTGCAGGGAAGCGGACGCCGGGGGATGCGACAGACACCGGAATGTAAGTATGTAGTGTTTGTTTTTTTTTACATTTACACTGGTAACCAGGGTAAACATCGGGTTACTAAGCGCGGCCCTGCGCTTAGTAACCCGATGTTTACCCTGGTTACCCGGGGACTTCGGCATCATTGGTCGCTGGAGAGCTGTCTGTGTTTTTTCTGCTAACGTCAGGAGTGGCGATGGGTGCGAAATGTGCACCGGCCTACGCTAATATCTTCTTAGGCTGGTGGGAGGAGAAATATGTCTATTCATCCCCGGTATTTGACAACTGTATACCTTTTTGGTTTCGGTTTATAGACGACGTATTCTTCGTCTGGACTGGCACAAGGGATGGGTGCACCGAGTTTCTTGATGATCTAAATCGTAATTCCCACAATATCTTTCTCACTTATTCTTTTTCCAATAGTGTAACCACCTTTTTGGACTTGAAAGTGTTTGTGCAGGATAATCATCTGATGACAGATCTTTTTCGAAAACCAACGGCAACCAACGCACTTCTAGACTTCTCCAGTTTCCACCCCTGGCATACTAAGGTGGGTGTACCCACGGGACAATTCCTACGAGTTAGACGCAACTGTACCCTTGACCGTGACTTCTCGATACAGGCCCGGGATCTTACAAAACGGTTTAGACAAAGGGGTTATCCTAAATCGGTGATCTCTTCAGCTTTCCAACGGGCCAAGCAACAGGATCAAGATTCACTTATAACATCGAAGAAACGTTGCCGAGAAACAGGAACAAGGTTCATCACAGATTACAATAGCAGCTGGAAACAGGTCAGTGATATTATCTCCAAACACTGGCGGATCTTACGGGCCGATGCTCAAACTACGGAAGTTGTCTGTGATAGACCACTATTGACAGCAAGAAGGGCACCAAACCTTAGGGACTTATTAACTAAAAGCCACTTCTCGAGACCAACTGTTAGGCTGAACAGGGGAATTAATCTGAAGGGATCATTTCCATGTGGGGATTGTAGTATTTGCCCCCACATGACTCCGATGCGGGATATTTTTGAACATCCAACTAGAAGGAGTAAACATCCACTAAGGGCCTACATCAACTGCAAAACCAGAGATGTAGTTTATGCCTTGATGTGCCCGTGTGATATGATATATGTTGGACAGACCTCTCAGGAATTGAGAAAGAGGGTTCAGAAACATATATCTACGATACATCTAGCTAGTGTGGATTTGAAAAAAGGAAAAACCCTCACCCCAGTGGCTGCACATTTTTTAACAGTACATGGGGGTTCCCCGACGAGACTTAGAGTCGTGGGTTTGCAAAAACTTGCCCCTAATGAAAGAGGGGGCAATAGACGGAAACTCCTCTTGCAAATTGAGTCTAGGTGGATTTTTCAACTGCACTCAGTTACACCCATGGGATTAAATGAGGAGCTCCTTTTTACGGGCTTTTTGGGCTAACTTGGGGATGAAATACATACTATCTGTATGCAGAACATATTCTGTTGGTAATACCTCTCCTTCTTAATTCCCACCAGGTCTATTGAATCTATTACTTAGATATTATGTGATATCAGTGGGCCGTGAGGATCTACTGTTGACCCCATGAGAACTCCTCGGATCCAACTGTGAGGATGAATTTATATTAAAGATCACAAACTCAAGACCATCAAAACGACATATACATTTCTTCCTGTGATTGATAATACATACCTGCTGGAACTTGATCAAACAGATGACGAAAGTATAGGACACTGGTGGCTAATTGGTGGCTATTTGGTAGTCATATTATTTACTACAATGGAGGACTATGTACCGGTTTCATTATGGATTGTGACTTCACCATCAGGATGATGGAGAGGAAAGCTCTTATTTATATGGACTCATATTTTCAATTTTGGACAATTGAGTATATAAGCTTTTCTATATCCTCACTGTGGTGATATTGGTACAGTTAATAAAAGACACTCAGCATTATATGGGTTTCTTTAAATTTATTTGAGGGATATTTAATTGGTTATATTTACCATCTTGCTTGTAACCTGATATGCCTGATCATATTTATATGTCCCCATGATTTGTGATATATGGTTGCAGGAATAACATATTGTGCACTCATCATAAATAACAATGTATTTTCCTCTGCAGGAACTCTATATTAGCTCCACTTTCATATGTGCCTTACTATGTGGCCGCAGCCCCGTGTTCCCTCTTCCAATACACCCAATGGTGTTTTGTTCCTCTTGCCTGTCTTTACCCTTTGCGCACGCGCAATGTGACTCAGATCTGAGTCACAAGTGCGCACGCGCAGTCTATCTCAATGGAGATCCTCTACACTTCCGCCGGGCTTCTGTCTCGTGCAGTCAGCGCTTCTCCCGGCATGCACGTCTTGCCTCTCCTTACTGCAGCACAGCGGTAGGTCTTTTCTTTAATTAATATTGATATTTAAAAACCTTGCTTCCTCGCCATCAGCACACTTCCCCTGACGAAGCTGCTGCGGCAGCGATACGCGTGGGGTCCTTCTCCCACACCCCATTCCGGCCTTTATGGTCTTTCATTACGTGTATGCCGGCTCCTGCTTTAGGACTTAGCAGCCTTTTCGGTGCTTTCCCTTGTTCACATTGCCGCACCAGTTAGGCTTTTTTACACCTGGGATTCTACATCTCCTCATTGTCCTGACCATACATGACGGCCGTTCTTATTACTACCCCGAGATATTCCCTGGATTATAAATCAGGTTGTATGACTATATATAGGGGTGATTAGTTGTGGTCGGGATCAGTATTATCTGGGTCAGTACTGTTTGTTAATCTTACTAGGGATAAATATTGCTACTATTATTCTCTCTATTGTTTGTAGGTCATCATTGCCCTATGTGGAGTGACTCGGCACACATGATATTTCAATTGCTGGCACTCACATTACCTAGGAATGGGGATGTGATATGTACATATGCTTGTTTTTAATTGTTTTTATATTGCTTTTTGGCGGTTAATAAAGGTTGTATATTTTTCTATTATATGCGGTTGTGCAGGCGTTATATTTAGTCCAGCTTTTTCTCCTTTCTCTTGATATTTACATGTGGACTAAGCCTTGCACCCTTTCTATTATTGACATATGTATAACCAGAGTGCACCCTTTCTCTAAATATATAGCTCTCCAGCGACCACACAACGACGAATGTTGTGAACTCCATTTTCAGGCTCCCTCTTGTGGTCACAGATGGTATTGTGTGACTTTGGTTTTTTGGCTCCCCCTGGTGGTTTGGTTCATTATCCTGCGGGTCTGCTGGATCAGCTGCCTCGTTATTCACCAGGGAGGCTCCTATTTAGCTCTGCTTCACTTCCACTTGTTGCCGGCTGTCAATATATTCAGTGCTATTCTGATTACTCCTGATTATCTCGTTTTCTGCCTCTTCAGGATAAGCTAAGTTCTGTTTGAATATTTTTTGCTCATCTGCCTGCAATATGATTTCTGTGTATGATGAGTCTAGTCCAGCTTGCTGGGGTACGGAGTTGCTTCCCCCGCACCGTTAGTTGGTGCAGGGGCTCGAGCAATCTCTGCGTGGATATTTTGAATAGGGTTTTTTATTGACCGCACAGTTTCCTTCCTATTTTCTGCTATCTAGTATTAGCGGGCCTCATTTGCTAAATCTGATTTCATCTCTGCGTTTGTGCTTTCCCCTTAACTCACCGTTAATATTTGTGGGGGGCTATTCTATATCTTTGGGGTCATTCCACTGAGGCAAGTGAGGACTTACTTTCCCTCCAGGAATAGTCAGTTTCTCAGGCCGTGACGAGACGTCTAGGATTTTTAGGTAACGTTCCACGGCTGCCTATAGTTGTTTGCGGATAGGATCAGGTTGCGGTCAATCTAGTTACCACTCCCCAGAGCTAGTAGTCTGTTCAGTTACTTAGCTAGTCCGACCTGCGATCCTTGCCACTAGGATCATAACAGTACAGCCGGCCTATAAAGTGTTAATTGCATGGCAGAAGCAGGAGAAAAGAAGCTTGGAGATATTTTTTTTTTTTTTTTTTTGCTGCCGTGTGTCTAGCTGCTGTGTGTCTGGCTTCTCTCCTCCTCTTAATCTTGGTGTGGCTCTGAGTTCAGCTGCTGATATGGATATCCAGAGTTTAGCCTCCAGTGTGGATCATCTTGCTGCAAGTGCAGCGCCCCAGAGTCCTGGTCGTTGCAGTACTGTGGCTCCGCCACTATGGGGAGCTATGGTGCGTCCGATGGCACTGAAGGAGTTCATCTGACCAGGTATCACAGACACCAATACATTTCACAGCCGGGCCTCCAGGGGGGAGCTAAGGGTTCTATTCATTAGGCCACTCCCCACCATAGTGGGTAAACTGGGGGTCAGGCAGGAAGTTAGATCAGAAAGCTGACTGGATTGGACGAAGCAACACCTAGTGGCAGAGGGTGTTGTGGAGGAAGAGACAGTAGGGTCTCTGTCAGGGGTGGGATCCTGACAGAGGCTTGGCATTGAAAAGAACGTAACGGGTCCGCGCCAGCTCCGGGAAGCGGCGGGACCCAAGAAAGGACTAGAAGCGAGATAGATTGTGCTGAGTGAGAAACGAGATCAAGCAATAGGAGAATTCCAGTAGGGGTCGTGCTGTAAGACCGGAGCAACACCCTACTGAGGCGCACTACCGGTGGCCGGAACGCCGAGGGAGTATTATAACATTCAGCTTCAAGCAATACTCTAAACAGCGGCAGGACAGTCAGTTTAAGGCGGGCTGTCTAACACATATCACCTATGAAGTCTTGGGAGGCAATTGCGGGAGAGGGGCGTCTCTAGGGTCCCGGAAGAACTCCAGGCCTATCCGACAAACGGGTGCCGTTCTAACTGTAACATCAGGAAGGGACGGAAGATTAGAAGAACATCATTTAATCGAGTTGTGAGGGAACTTAAGAAACAGACACAACGGTTGTGGGGTACTTTCCGTAAGCACAGCAGGGGAGGACTACAACACATAGCGCTAAGAAGGAAGGCACCGATTTCCACCTGTGAAGTGAACTCTGGAGGTGCCATTGGACCGGCCGGACTTGCGCAGCCTGGTGAACCGTATTCTGGACTGAGGACTCAGAGATCTCCAGTAAAGAGGTAAAGAGACTGCAACCTGGTGTCCTCGTTATTTACCGCGACCTGCACCCCACAACTGCACCGTTACAACACCACTTATTGCACCGGACGTCCCCCACTGACAGACAGGGCCACGGACCGGGTCTAGCCACCGTGACAACCCCAGGACTGAGACCCAGAGGCCCGGCTCCGGGTACCCCTCGGCCCTGCGGCGGTGTGGGGGCGCTCCACAAGGGTACAAAGTATTCAGGATTTTGTTGTGCACAGTCCTATGTCAGAGCCTAGAATACCTATTCCGGAGTTGTTTTCTGGAGATAGATCTAGGTTCCTGAATTTTAAGAACAATTGCAAGTTGTTTCTTTCTTTGAAACCTCGTTCCTCTGGGGATTCTGTTCAGCAAGTTAAGATTATTATTTCTTTCTTGCGTGGTGATCCTCAAGATTGGGCTTTCGCATGGGCTCCAGGGGATCCTGCATTGCTCAGTGTGGATGCATTTTTTCTGGCCCTTGGATTGCTCTATGAGGAACCTAATCTTGAGAACCAGGCTGGAAAAGCATTGTTGGCCCTCTCTCAGGGGCAAGATGATGCAGAGGTGTACTGCCAGAAATTTTGGAAATGGTCGGTGCTTACTCAATGGAATGAGTGTGCCCTGGCTGCAAATTTCAGAAAAGGTCTTTCTGAAGCCATTAAGAATGTCATGGTGGGGTTCCCTACGCCTGCAGGTCTGAATGAGTCAATGACTCTGGCCATTCAGATTGATCGGCGTTTGCGGGAGCGCAAACCTGCGCACCATTTGGCGGTGTCTTCTGAAAAGACACCTGAGTCTATGCAATGTGATAGAATTCTGACCAGAAGTGAACGGCAAAATTATAGACGGCAAAATGGGTTGTGCTTTTACTGTGGTGACTCAGCTCATGTTATCTCAGCATGCTCTAAGCGCACAAAAAAGATTGATAAATCTGTCACCATCGGTACTTTACAGCCTAAGTTTATTTTGTCTGTTACCCTGATTTGTTCCCTGTCATCTTACCCGGTTATGGCTTTTGTGGATTCAGGTGCTGCCCTGAGTCTGATGGATTTGTCATTTGCCAGGCGCTGTGGTTTTGTTTTGGAGCCTTTAAAATTCCCTATTCCACTAAGGGGAATTGATGCTACACCATTGGCTACGAATAAACCTCAGTACTGGACACAAGTGACCATGTGCATGACTCCTGTTCATCAGGAGGTGATTCGCTTTCTTGTATTGCATAATTTGCATGATGTTGTCGTGTTGGGCCTGCCATGGTTGCAGACTCATAATCCAGTCCTGGATTGGAAAGCAATGTCTGTGTCAAGTTGGGGTTGTCAGGGAATTCATGGCGACGCTCCTGTGGTGTCAATTGCTTCATCCACTCCTTCTGAGGTCCCTGCGTTTTTGTCAGATTACCAGGATGTATTTGATGAGCCCAAACTCAGTTCTCTACCTCCTCATAGGGATTGTGATTGTGCTATAAATTTGATTCCTGGTAGTAAGTTTCCTAAGGGACGACTTTTCAATTTGTCAGTGCCGGAGCATGCTGCTATGCGGAGTTATATAAAGGAGTCTTTGGAGAAAGGACTTATTCGCCCCTCCTCCTCCCCTCTTGGTGCGGGGTTCTTTTTTGTGGCTAAGAAGGATGGTTCCTTGAGACCTTGTATTGATTATCGCCTTCTAAACAAAATCACGGTCAAATTTCAGTATCCTTTGCCATTGTTATCTGATCTGTTTGCTCGCATTAGGGGGTCTAGTTGGTTCACCAAGATAGATCTTCGTGGTGCGTATAACCTTGTGCGTATTAAGCAGGGTGATGAATGGAAAACTGCATTTAATACGCCCGAAGGCCATTTTGAGTACTTGGTGATGCCTTTTGGACTTTCTAACGCTCCTTCTGTCTTTCAGTCCTTTATGCACGACATCTTCCACGAATATCTGGATAAATTTATGATTGTGTATCTGGATGATATTCTGTTTTTTTCGGATGATTGGGAGTCCCATGTTAAGCAGGTCAGGATGGTGTTTCAGGTCCTGCGTGCCAATGCTTTATTTGTGAAGGGCTCAAAATGTCTTTTTGGAGTCCAGAAGGTCTCTTTTTTGGGTTTCATTTTTTCTCCTTCTGCTATTGAGATGGACCCAGTCAAGGTTCAGGCTATTCATGACTGGACTCAGCCTACATCTGTTCAGAGTCTTCAGAAGTTCTTGGGTTTTGCTAATTTTTACCGTCGCTTCATCGCTAATTTTTCTGGTGTTGTTAAGCCATTGATGGATTTGACCAAGAAGGGTTCTGATGTTACTAATTGATCTCCTGCGGCTGTGGAGGCCTTTCGGGAGCTGAAGCGCCGGTTTTCTTCGGCTCCGGTCTTATGTCAGCCAGACGTCTCCCTTCCTTTCCAGGTCGAGGTTGATGCTTCTGAGATTGGAGCGGGGGCTGTTTTGTCGCAGAGAAGCTCTGATGGCTCTGTGATGAAGCCATGTGCTTTCTTTTCAAGAAAGTTTTCGCCTGCCGAGCGGAATTATGATGTTGGTAATCGGGAGTTGTTGGCTATGAAGTGGGCATTTGAGGAGTGGCGACATTGGCTCGAGGGAGCTAAGCATCGTGTGGTGGTCTTGACTGATCACAAGAATTTGATTTATCTCGAGTCGGCCAAGCGGCTGAATCCTAGACAGGCACGTTGGTCATTGTTTTTCTCTCGTTTTGATTTCGTGGTCTCATACCTGCCTGGTTCGAAGAATGTGAAGGCTGATGCTCTTTCTAGGAGTTTTGTGCCTGACTCTCCTGGTGATTCAGAGCCAGCTGGTATCCTCAGAGAAGGGGTGATTTTGTCTGCCATCTCCCCAGATTTGCGACGAGTGCTGCAGGAGTTTCAGGCGGATAGACCTGACCGTTGTCCACCGGAGAGACTGTTTGTCCCGGATAGATGGACCAGCAGAGTTATTTCCGAGGTTCATTCTTCGGTGTTGGCAGGCCATCCTGGGATTTTTGGTACCAGAGATTTGGTGGCTAGGTCGTTCTGGTGGCCTTCCTTGTCGCGGGATGTGCGTTCCTTTGTGCAGTCTTGTGGAATTTGTGCTCGGGCTAAGCCTTGCTGTTCTTGTGCCAGTGGCTTGTTGTTGCCTTTGCCTGTCCCGAAGAGGCCTTGGACGCACATTTCCATGGATTTTATTTCAGATCTCCCTGTCTCTCAGAGAATGTCGGTCATTTGGGTGGTGTGTGATCGTTTTTCTAAGGCTACGTTCACATTTGCGTTGTGCGCCGCAGCGTCGGTGCCGCAGCGCACAACGCAAACAAAAACGCGGCAAAACGCACGCTAAAACGCTGCGTTTTGCGCCGCATGCGTCCTTTTTGGCCGAAAGTTGGACGCAAAAAAAATTCAACTTGAAGCGTTTCTTGCGTCCAACGCTTGCGGCCATGCGGCGCAAAACGCAGCACAACGCATGTCCATGCGCCCCCATGTTAAATATAGGGGCGCATGACGCATGCGGCGCCGCTGCGGCACCCGACGCTGCGGCGCTGACCGCAAATGTGAACGTAGCCTAAAATGGTCCATTTGGTGCCCTTGCCTAAGTTGCCTTCCTCCTCCGAGTTGGTTCCTCTGTTTTTTCAAAATGTGGTTCGTTTGCACGGGATCCCTGAAAATATTGTTTCCGACAGAGGATCCCAGTTTGTGTCTAGATTTTGGCGGACCTTTTGTGCTAAGATGGGCATTAATTTGTCTTTTTCGTCGGCCTTCCATCCTCAGACGAATGGCCAAACCGAGCGCACTAATCAGACTTTGGAAACCTATTTAAGATGTTTTGTTTCTGCTGATCAGGACGACTGGGTGACTTTTTTGCCATTGGCCGAGTTTGCCCTTAATAATCGGGCTAGTTCTGCTACTTTGGTTTCGCCTTTTTTTTGTAATTCAGGGTTTCATCCTCGTTTTTCCTCGGGTCAGGTGGAGTCTTCTGACTGTCCTGGAGTGGATGTTGTGGTGGATAGGTTGCATCAGATTTGGAATCATGTGGTGGACAATTTGAAGCTGTCACAAGAGAAGGCTCAGCGCTTTGCCAACCGCCGTCGCTGTGTGGGTCCCCGACTTCGCGTTGGGGATTTGGTGTGGTTGTCTTCTCGCTTTGTTCCTATGAAGGTCTCCTCTCCTAAGTTTAAGCCTCGGTTTATCGGTCCTTATAAGATTTTGGAAGTCCTTAACCCTGTGTCATTTCGTTTGGACCTCCCGGCATCGTTTGCTATTCATAATGTGTTCCATCGGTCGTTGTTGCGGAGGTATGTGGTGCCTGTGGTTCCTTCGGTTGAGCCTCCTGCCCCTGTGCTGGTTGAGGGAGAATTGGAATACGTGGTGGAGAAGATCTTGGATTCTCGTATTTCTAGACGGAGGCTTCAGTATTTGGTTAAGTGGAAAGGCTATGGTCAGGAGGATAATTCCTGGGTTGTCGCCTCTGATGTTCATGCGGCCGATTTGGTTCGTGCCTTCCATGTGGCTCACCCTGATCGCCCTGGGGGTTTTGATGAGGGTTCGGTGACCCCTCCTCAAGGGGGGGGTACTGTTGTGAACTCCGTTTTCAGGCTCCCTCTTGTGGTCACAGATGGTATTGTGTGACTTTGGTTTTTTGGCTCCCCCTGGTGGTTTGGTTTATTATCCTGCGGGTCTGCTGGATCAGCTGCCTCGTTATTCACCAGGGAGGCTCCTATTTAGCTCTGCTTCACTTCCACTTGTTGCCGGCTGTCAATGTATTCAGTGCTATTCTGATTACTCCTGATTATCTCGTTTTCTGCCTCTTCAGGATAAGCTAAGTTCTGTTTGAATATTTTTTGCTCATCTGCCTGCAATATGATTTCTGTGTATGATGAGTCTAGTCCAGCTTGCTAACATGTGATTTCTTTTTGCTGGTAAGCTCTGGGGTACGGAGTTGCTTCCCCCCCACCGTTAGTTGGTGCGGGGGCTCGAGCAATCTCTGCGTGGATATTTTGAATAGGGTTTTTTATTGACCGCACAGTTTCCTTCCTATTTTCTGCTATCTAGTATTAGCGGGCCTCATTTGCTAAATCTGATTTCATCTCTGCGTTTGTGCTTTCCCCTTAACTCACCGTTAATATTTGTGGGGGGCTATTCTATATCTTTGGGGTCATTCCACTGAGGCAAGTGAGGACTTACTTTCCCTCCAGGAATAGTCAGTTTCTCAGGCCGTGACGAGACGTCTAGGATTTTTAGGTAACGTTCCACGGCTGCCTATAGTTGTTTGCGGATAGGATCAGGTTGCGGTCAATCTAGTTACCACTTCCCCAGAGCTAGTAGTCTGTTCAGTTACTTAGCTAGTCCGACCTGCGATCCTTGCCACTAGGATCATAACAGACGAAACAGCGACACTGCAGCGATCGGCATCATTGTCTATATCGCTGCAGCGTCGCTTAATGTGACGGTACCTTTAGACGTTTGATTGAGAACAATAGTGTCACGCTGTGACAGTCTATGGTAAGTGAAACTGTCCCTCCAGCTGGAATCCTAACTATCCCTGTCCTGGAGGTACTCTTGAAGGTAGAGAGGCCTGGGTCTCTGACCTTGCTACTCCTATTAAACCCTAATCTTACCATTTAATTGTGGGTTGACTCTGAGGGTTGAATACAGCTTTAGCAAAGTCTGAATGAGATTTAAAACTATAGTGCTGACTTCCTAAAAAATAATCTGGGTGAAATGGTGGAAGAAAATGAGGGAAAGACCAATCTACTAAGTACCTTCTTCTCTATAGTATTTACACAACAAAATCCAATGACAGACAAAACGATCAGTTCATTTACACATTAGACTGGTATGTGCAACAAACGCAGTTTTCACTAGTTTTGGGGGATGGGAGCATGGTCTTCTACAGGTTTTGTGTGAAAGGACATGTACGCTTTAAAGAGTACCTTTAATTTGATTTGTAATATCTTTCCCCTTTGTTGCTTGTCTTGCAGATTGGTGTTGTGAATTCTGCTCTTGGGCTCCCTCCGGTGGTTATAAGTGGTAGTGCTGCTGTCTCTGGATCGCAGCATTCATCAGGTGTGTCAAGTTTTTGCAATCCTGACTGGGCTATTTAGCCTTGCTTGACCCTTTAGTCAGTGCCAGTTGTCCATTGTTCCTGGAGGATTCACATCGTTGCCTGCTCTCTCCTGCTTTGCTGTTCCTTTCAACAAAGATAAGTTCTGGCCTTGATTTTTGCTGTCCACATGCTGTGGCCTTATTGTTCAGTTCTTTTCCATGTTTTTGTCTTGTCCAGCTTGGTCTGAATAAGGATTTGTTTAGCCAAGCTGGTATCTCTGGAGATGCAGATATACCCTCCATATCTTTAGTTAGCTGTGGAGATTTTTGTATTTTCTGTGGTGGATATTTTCTAGTGTTTTAATACTGACCGCATAGTACTCTGTCCTATCCTTTCTATTTAGCTAGAAGTGGCCTCCTTTGCTAAATTCTGATTTCAGTCTGTGTATGTTTTTTCCCTCTCCTCTCACAGTCAATTTGTGGGGGGCTGGCTATCCTTTGGGAATTTTCTCTGAGGCAAGATAGTTTTCCCTTTTCTATCTCTAGGGGTAATTAGTCCTCCGGCTGTGTCGAGATGTCTAGGGAGTGATAGGTACATTCCACGGCTACTTCTAGTTGCGGTGTTAAGTTCAGGGTCTGCGGTCAGTACAGGTACCACCTTCTCCAGAGTACGTCTCATGCTGCTCTTAGGCCACCATATCATAACAGATTGGCATGTTTGCTGATAATAGCTTATGTCTTACTCCCACTGATTAGTTTTTATCAGCTCTTTTTTATCAGTGGTTGGATGTATGTTTCCCGTGAACTCCATCACCTAAAGGCCTTCTAAGTCTGGCCCTGACACCTTTGTGTGTCTAAATATTAAGTAAGCTTTGTGTTCAGTTATCTTGTGTCTTACAGGTTGTCTCGCTAGTTCTTTCAGCTGGAAATCATCTCAGAAAACTCCTGTTTGTTTCTACAATCTGCATTACCATTTATTTCTTGGCTCAGATCTGCTGGTTAAAACTTTGCCTGCTGTAAATGCATCAAAAAAAACACCAGAACACAGGCATGCTTACCTGTTCAAGGCCTCCAACAATTGCACTACCCAGGGTGCACCAGGCCCAAGTAAAGATAGCAAACAACACAGGTGCAAATAATACCGATGCAGCCAACCTACAATCAGGAATTGGCTGCTTGGAGCACCCATGCAAAAAAATAGTCTGTATGTGGCATGTTCACACAGGAATGCAAAGTATATGGTGAAAAGCCTATTAATGACGCCATAGATATAGCGGGCTAACCATGATGCATCCTGTGTGAACAGAGGCCACAGTGTACAGAGCCATCTAGGGCCCAGGCGCACCCTGGAAAAATGTACAGTGCACCAAAAACATAACAATGTATGCAAGGTATTGGTTGATATTATGGCCACAATATTGAAGCTGCCAACCCACGTCAAGGGTCCTTGTATCTTGGCAGTCCTAATCTAAAAAAACACCATTGGAGGAAAACCTCCACTAAACTCAAAAAAAAACACCAGAACACAGGCATGCTTACCTGTTCAAGGCCTCCAACAATTGCACTACCCAGGGTGCACCAGGCCCAAGTAAAGATAGCAAACAACACAGGTGCAAATAATACCGATGCAGCCAACCTACAATCAGGAATTGGCTGCTTGGAGCACCCATGCAAAAAAATAGTCTGTATGTGGCATGTTCACACAGGAATGCAAAGTATATGGTGAAAAGCCTATTAATGACGCCATAGATATAGCGGGCTAACCATGATGCATCCTGTGTGAACAGAGGCCACAGTGTACAGAGCCATCTAGGGCCCAGGCGCACCCTGGAAAAATGTACAGTGCACCAAAAACATAACAATTAGTGTTGAGCATTCCGATACTGCAAGTATCGGGTATCGGCCGATACTTGCTGTATCGGAATTTCCGATACCGAGATCCGATACTTTTGTGGTATCGGGTATCGGGTATCGCAACAACATTAATGTAATAATGTGTAAAAAAGAGAATTAAAATAAAAAATATCGCTATACTCACCTGTCCGACGCAGCCGGGATCTCAGCGAGGGAACCGGCAGCGTTGTTTGTTTAAATTTCGCGCTTTTACTTGGTTACGTGAAGTCCCGGCTTGTGATTGGTCAGGGCGGCCATGTTGCCGGGACGCGGACCAATCACAGCAAGCCGTGACGAAATTACGTCACGGCTTGCTCTGATTGGTCCGCGTCCCGGCAACATGGCCGCCATTAACCAATCACAAGCCGTGACGTCACGGGAGGCTGGACATGCGCGTATTTTGAAAAGCGCGCGTGTCCAGCCTCCAGTGACGTCCCGGCAACATGGCCGCCATTAACCAATCACAAGCCGGGACGTCACGGGAGGCTGGACATGCGCGTATTTTGAAAAGCGCGCGTGTCCAGCCTCCAATGACGTCCCGGCAACATGGCCGCCATTAACCAATCACAAGCCGGGACGTCACGGGAGGCTGGACATGCGCGTATTTTGAAAAGCGCGCGTGTCCAGCCTCCAGTGACGTCCCGGCAACATGGCCGCCATTAACCAATCACAAGCCGGGACGTCACGGGAGGCTGGACATGCGCGTATTTTGAAAAGCGCGCGTGTCCAGCCTCCCGTGACGTCACGGCTTGTGATTGGTTAATGGCGGCCATGTTGCCGGGACGCGGACCAATCACAGCAAGCCGTGACGAAATTACGTCACGGCTTGCTGTGATTGGTCCGCGTCCCGGCAACATGGCCGCCATTAACCAATCACAAGCCGTGACGTCACGGGAGGCTGGACATGCGCGTATTTTGAAAAGCGCGCGTGTCCAGCCTCCAGTGACGTCCCGGCAACATGGCCGCCATTAACCAATCACAAGCCGGGACGTCACGGGAGGCTGGACATGCGCGTATTTTGAAAAGCGCGCGTGTCCAGCCTCCCGTGACGTCACGGCTTGTGATTGGTTAATGGCGGCCATGTTGCCGGGACGCGGACCAATCACAGCAAGCCGTGACGTAATTTCGTCACGGCTTGCTGTGATTGGTCCGCGTCCCGGCAACATGGCCGCCCTGACCAATCACAAGCCGGGACCTCACGTAACCAAGTAAAAGCGCGAATTTTAAACAAACAACGCTGCCGGTTCCCTCGCTGAGGTCCCGGCTGCGTCGGACAGGTGAGTATAGCAATATTTTTTATTTTAATTCTTTCTTTTACACATTAATATGGTTCCCAGGGCCTGAAGGAGAGTTTCCTCTCCTTCAGACCCTGGGAACCATCAGGAATACCGTCCGATACCTGAGTCCCATTGACTTGTATTGGTATCGGGTATCGGTATCGGATTGGATCCGATACTTTGCCGGTATCGGCCGATACTTTCCGATACCGATACTTTCAAGTATCGGACGGTATCGCTCAACACTAATAACAATGTATGCAAGGTATTGGTTGATATTATGGCCACAATATTGAAGCTGCCAACCCACGTCAAGGGTCCTTGTATCTTGGCAGTCCTAATCTAAAAAAACACCATTGGAGGAAAACCTCCACTAAACTAAACAAAAAAACACCAGAACACAGGCAGGGATGCTTACCTGTTCAAGGCCTCCAACAATTGCACTACCCAGGGTGCACCAGGCCCAAGTAAAGATAGCAGACAACACAGGTGCAAATAATACCGATGCAGCCAACCTACAATCAGGAATTGGCTGCTTGGAGCACCCATGCAAAAAAATAGTCTGTATGTGGCATGTTCACACAGGAATGCAAAGTATATGGTGAAAAGCCTATCAACCAATACCTTGCATACATTGTTATGTTTTTGGTGCACTGTACATTTTTCCAGGGTGCGCCTGGGCCCTAGATGGCTCTGTACACTGTGGCCTCTGTTCACACAGGATGCATCATGGTTAGCCCGCTATATCTATGGCGTCATTAATAGGCTTTTCACCATATACTTTGCAGTCCTGTGTGAACATGCCACATACAGACTATTTTTTTGCATGGGTGCTACAAGCAGCCAATTCCTGATTGTAGGTTGGCTGCATCGGTATTATTTGCACATGTGTTGTTTGCTATCTTTACTTGGGCCTGGTGCACCCTGGGTAGTGCAATTGTTGGAGGCCTTGAACAGGTAAGCATGCCTGTGTTCTGGTGTTTTTTTTGAGTTTAGTGGAGGTTTTCCTCCAATGGTGTTTTTTTAGATTAGGACTGCCAAGATACAAGGACCCTTGACGTGGGTTGGCAGCTTCAATATGGTGTAAATGCATCAAACTCTTATTTGGACTTGTTCAATTTACAACACTGCTGCATCAGAATGTATCTCCTCTACAAACAAGATGTGGTCTGTGGTCATAAAAGAGCTCAGAAAAAGAAATGAAAGTGTTAGAAACACTCATAGTTCAAGCTCACTGGATTCTGAGTTAGAGGGGTTGTCCAGGACTTTTTTCTTTTTTACGAAGGTCCTAAAACTAAACAGGCAAGCAATTGCTATCTACCTTCCTTTTGTATCAGGTACCGACTCCTAGCGGTCATTGACGGCTCCTGCTGGCGATTCAGCTGATCTACGGCAACAGAGTAGCTCTTCTTCTTCTGACGTCATGCTGATTGACAGCCGGCTTCCCGCAATTAGGCAGCGGGACTTGACTGTCAATTAGTATGATGACGGCAATCACGCCCCATCAACAGAGTGAAGTGAAGGAGAAGCCTATCCTCACCATCAGAGGCTCTAGTGAATACCCAGTAGTCACTTAGTTACGCCGATTCCAGGGTAAGCCTGGCTCACGGCGCAGAGTGGCCACAACCACCAGCATTACACACTCATACCTATGATATTCTATTGGGCTGTGCACGTGTCCATATATTTTCCCTCAGACCAAGTGGTGCATTGAATAAAATCGAAAACATGTCCAGTTTTGTTCCGAATGGCGAATCAAAATCAGTAATGCTAGTCTATGGGTCCGTAAATAAAAAATCAGATCACACTCGGATGACAATCAAGTGCGCTCTGATTATCACAGATTGACAAAAAGTGACCCATGAGCCTCTGCTTTCAGCCCTTTTGTTGCCCCATTCAGCAGGCCAAATAGGAACCACCAGAGGGCTAGATGTGACCCACGGACCATAGCCTGCTCAGATCTGTTCTAAGGGATATATAATGACACAAATACATTAAATATGTCAGAAGGAAGAACTATGTGGAAAAGCAGCCTGACACAATAATATTGTCTACTACTTGTTATAACGCAAATTAACTAAAAAACATTAGTATTCAGCGTGATTGCTGTGACTCTAGTCACTACTCACGGACAGGCCGCGAGGCTGGGTAATTGAAAAGGTCCAAGGTCAAAAGCCAGGGGGGTACATCATAGACAGAGTGATGATAGAAATTAATTGTCAGGTCACGGTCCAGAGGTCAAAAGCCAGGAGGGTACATCATAGATAGAGGGATGATACAAAAGAAAAGTCAGGTAAGGTCCAGAGGTCAAATACCAGGAAGATAGTGAGTCAAGTAAAGGGTCAAGGCAAATGGATGGTTAGAATGAGGTCCAATGTCAGGCAGCAGTAGATTAGAGCACTGAGCACAGAGAAACAAGGCAAACATACACCAGTGAGTAAGAGGCTACAATTGGCACTAGTCTGAGGAAGAGAGCTGGCTAAATAGCCCAGTAATTATCTGAACCGGAGACACCTGGAAGAAGCTCAGGCAACACCCCACTCCGATGGGATGACTATCCTGTCATTCAAATATACAAAAAAGGTTGCACTCTATCGTGCCAAAGCATGTCTAATATGGAATACATGAAATTTGAATAGCAAAATGGCTTTTGAACATTAGAAAAATATTTAAGAGACGCTTTGCACAGAATTTGATATAAATCAAATAGTGTGAGCCCATCAACTTCGTCAAAGTGGTCTCAGACTGATGGGTCCCTGACCTCCCTGTCCAAATGTGAACACTTACCAAAGGCCAATATCTGTATGCCTGGGTGAATGTGGACACCTCTATTCAGCAAAGCTAACATGTTAGCTTACTGGCTGAGCACTCCTCCCATCACCATGTGGTTTTTAATTGCATCTCATCACACTTGGTCCCGGCTAACTCATATGTAGGCTTTGCTGAATAGAGGTGTCCACATTCACCCAGGCATACAGATATTGGCCTTTGGTAAGTGTTCACATTTGGACAGGCAGGTCAGGGACCCATCAGTCTGAGACCACTTTGACGAAGTTGATGGGCTCACACTATTTGATTTATATCAAATTCTGTGCAAAGCGTCTCTTAAATATTTTTCTAATGTTCAAAAGCCATTTTGCTATTCAAATTTCATGTATTCCATATTAGACATGCTTTGGCACGATAGAGTGCAACCTTTTTTGTATATTTATGTATGGAGGTAGCTGCTCCTGGTATGCACCTATTCACACTGGTTAGGATGTGCGAGCCGTTTTTCTGTTAATTCCATGTTAGCTTACTGGCTGAGCACTCCTCCCATCACCATGTGGTTTTTAATTGCATCTCATCACACTTGGTCCCGGCTAACTCATATGTAGGCTTTGCTGAATAGAGGTGTCCACATTCACCCAGGCATACAGATATTGGCCTTTGGTAAGTGTTCACATTTGGACAGGGAGGTCAGGGACCCATCAGTCTGAGACCACTTTGACGAAGTTGATGGGCTCACACTATTTGATTTATATCAAATTCTGTGCAAAGCGTCTCTTAAATATTTTTCTAATGTTCAAAAGCCATTTTGCTATTCAAATTTCATGTATTCCATATTAGACATGCTTTGGCACGATAGAGTGCAACCTTTTTTGTATATTTATGTATGGAGGTAGCTGCTCCTGGTATGCACCTATTCACACTGGTTAGGATGTGCGAGCCGTTTTTCTGTTAATATCCTGTCATTCAAGACGCTGACAGCTCAGCACACCCCAGCATCCGATTGGACAGCCGAGCTGTCCATCAAATACTGACAGCTAAGCACACCGCTGCTCTAGATTGAACGGCAGACAGTAATTCACTGCATTCAGACATACTAAAAGGTGGAATCGTGACAATTGCCTTATCCATCAAGGTGCTGACATTTTTTCAGATTGTTTAAAGAGGTTGTCCACTACTTTAACATTGATGACCTATCCTTTGGATGACCCAGGGGTGGACATATCATTGTTGCAACCTGTGCAAGTGCACAGGGGCCCAAGAAGTATGGGGTCCACTACCACCTCCAAAGTAGGTGTACTCTGATGCGCTATTGGACTGCAACGGGCCCATATATTGCTTTTGCATAGGGGCCCTTCTCTGTGTCACCAGTGAACTTACCAGTTATGGAGCTCCACAGCTCTGTCAACTGCATATTGGCCATGGCCGGGTACTGCACCTCAGTCCCCTATTCAAAGCAATAGGTGGGTGGATGTGCAGTACCCGGTCGCCACCACTATACAGTAGATGGAGCTCCATAACTGGTCAGTTCCAGCTGTGGATTAGCGGGAGTGCCAGGTGTCCCACCCCCACTGATCAGACATTGATGGCCTATCCTAAGGGTGGGCTATCAATGTTATAGTGGATGTTAATGGATGAACTAAAAGTTTTCCCTCACGTTTCTGTTTATGGTGGTTAACTACTCCAGCTGCAAACAAATCCATGCATAGACTTTTGTCATTTTGCAGAACACAGCGCATGTTATGCTATAATTGCACAGGAGCGCGTCACTCCCCGTGCCAGTATAAGTTAATATGCCCCCATTGTGTTGTAAATTAGGTATCCATTTGTCTTCCTTCATATTCTTTTGTTTCATCATCTCCTCCAGTTTTAATATTAATTTCTTGCGATTTCGCAGTACTAATGGGGGACAGGAGGCCGGTGACTACTAACAAAGAGCTGCGCTAGTACTGAATAGCGTGAATAATGGAATTAATATAGAAAGGGAGGTTTTAAATAATACAACCATGTTATGGAGTTAGGTAAGTAATTGTCCAATATTGCCCTTGTTCATTACAACATACAGGGAGCTCAGGAAGTAATAATTAACCAGTCAGTGTTTTACATTAGGTCTCACTGTGCTCATCAATGCGGAAAAGTAAAGAATAGCTATTACTCTCATGAATTTATAATTACCAGGTGTTTACTGCTGGCGCAGGATGAATCTTCTGCCAGTCTCTTTCCCATTGAATCAATAATAAAAGCCAAGAATACAACCTACAGCAGTAATTCATACTCTGACATGATCAGTTTTATAAACCCATGATTTAAAGGAATTGTTTAGTTTTGACAAAATCATATTACATGATCACCCTGCTCATAATTGTAAGCAATATCTTACATACCCCTTGGGGCTCATGTGCACAGCCATGTTACGGCTCTATTTTGGACAGTGCTGAAAGGCTGCCATTGAAGGTCCCGTGCTCTATTTTTATCTGTTATTTCATATGAAAGCATACATTACTTTAGGGATTCAATATGAAACATGTCACCATGCTCCAGAAAAATAGGAGCTGCTAGCAGGAAGTGAGTCAGTGTGGGGCTGACTCATGAGTACTAAGACTGAATAGTGCAGTCGAAACGCGTCGACTAGGGTCATGTCGACCATGTAAGTTTTTCTTTTGTATGCACTATATTTTCTTTTGAAAAATAAAAAGAAAAGGAAAATAAAGTCCTGTTGAGTCGGACTCCAATTAGTTCTTAGGGTAGTGTAAACTGAGGGTATCACCAGTCCTGTGAGGAGCGTAAACTGGAAAGTCTACTGAGGGTTGCGAAAAAAGGAAGCCGCCAGAATTGGGGTGGGCAAGGTTGAGTCAGCCCTTGAGGCCATAGCTTGGTCTAGCATGAGACGTGGGAGATTGGTTACTGTCATATAGAAGAAGATTGGATGCCCTGAGGCCGTTAAGTGGCCCCAGTGGTTAGGTTCAGTAGGGCAGTGGGCTGAGTGGGAGTGTAAAATGTCCCTTTGCTCATAAAGTCTTCACGGGTAATAGTTTTATGATGCTAAGTTCATATCGGTGTGTGGAGAGAACACTTTACAGTGGACTTTATTATGTGAGACCAACAAGCTGAACTGCCTCGCCTAATGCGTATTGCCACCATTAAGCATATGGAGTCATTTACTGTAAACTGTAACCACCATGCTTATTGTGCCTTAGCAATGTGAACTGTAACCATCAAGCATAATTCTATACTTAATGTGATTGCAACCATCAAGAGTTTAGTTGGGTGAAAAAAAAATCATGTCTAATTCTTTGCTGGTCCCAAAAGGGCCCGTAGGTAACTAAAGCTATATAGGATTATATTACATTGTACACTGTTGTCTTAATTAACCTTTTTCTTGTTCTAATTAAAGGGAACCTGACTGCTGATACATGCTGGTCAAACCACGGGCAGCATGTACCAGTCACTAGGGACCTAATCTGTTGTGAATTTGCTTTTTGCTCCCTCTAGTGGTTACTAGTTTTTTGACTCTGGTTTTTCTGTCATTCCTTTTATCCGCACCTGGGTCGTTAGTTAGGGGTGTTGCTATATAAGCTCCCTGGACCTTCAGTTCAATGCCTGGCAACGTAGTTATCAGAGCTAGTCTGCTGTGCTCTTGTCTACTGATCCTGGTTCCAGTTATATCAGCTAAGTCTGCCTTTTGCTTTTTGCTATTTGTTTTGGTTTTGTATTTTTGTCCAGCTTGTTCCAAATCTATATCCTGACCTTTGCTGGAAGCTCTAGGGGGCTGGTGTTCTCCCCCCGGACCGTTAGACGGTTCGGGGGTTCTTGAATTTCCAGTGTGGATTTTGATAGGGTTTTTGTTGACCATATAAGTTACCTTTCTTTATTCTGCTATCAGTAAGCGGGCCTCTCTGTGCTAAACCTGGTTCATTTCTGTGTTTGTCATTTCCTCTTACCTCACCGTCATTATTTGTGGGGGGCTTCTATCCAGCTTTGGGGTCCCCTTCTCTGGAGGCAAGAAAGGTCTTTGTTTTCCTCTACTAGGGGTAGCTAGATTCTCCGGCTGGCGCGTGTCATCTAGAATCAACGTAGGAATGATCCCCGGCTACTTCTAGTGTTGGCGTTAGGAGTAGATATATGGTCAACCCAGTAACCACTGCCCTATGAGCTGGATTTTTGTATTCTGCAGACTTCCACGTTCCTCTGAGACCCTCGCCATTGGGGTCATAACAGTTTGCCAGGCCAGTATTAAATGTTTAATGCATTGCAGAAGAGGGATTATAAGAAAGAAGATTCTGAGTTTTTTTTTTCTCCTTCCCCTTTACCTCAGAGTGGCTATGCTTGCTGCAGACATGAATGTCCAGACCTTGATTACAAGTGTGGACCAGCTGGCTACTCGTGTGCAGGGCATACAAGACTATGTTATCAGAAATCCTAGGTCAGAACCTAAAATACCGATTCCTGAACTGTTTTCCGGAGACAGGTTTAAGTTTAGGAATTTCGTGAATAATTGTAAATTGTTTTTGTCCCTGAGACCCTGTTCATCAGGAGATTCTGCTCAGCAAGTAAAAATTGTTATTTCGTTCTTACGGGGCGACCCTCAGGATTGGGCTTTTTCGCTGGCGCCAGGAGATCCGGCATTGGCTGATCTTGATGCGTTTTTTCTGGCGCTCGGTTTACTTTATGAGGAACCCAATCTTGAGATTCAGGCAGAAAAGGCCTTGCTGTCTATGTCTCAGGGGCAGGACGAGGCTGAAGTGTATTGCCAAAAATTTCGGAAATGGTCCGTGCTGACACATTGGAACGAGTGTGCACTGGCCGCTAATTTTAGAAATGGCCTTTCTGAAGCCATTAAGAATGTTATGGTGGGTTTTCCCATTCCCACAGGTCTGAATGATACTATGGCACTGGCTATTCAAATTGACCGGCGGTTGCGGGAGCGCAAAACCGCAAATTCCCTCATGGTGTTGTCTGAACAGACACCTAATTCGGTGCAATGTGATAGAAAAACCGCAAATTCCCTCATGGTGTTGTCTGAACAGACACCTGATTTAATGCAATGTGATAGAATCCTGACTAGAAATGAGCGGAAAATTCATAGACGCCGGAATGGCTTGTGCTACTACTGTGGTGATTCTACACATGTTATCTCAGCATGCTCTAAACGTATAGCTAAGGTTGTTAGTCCTGTCACCGTTGGTAATTTGCAACCTAAATTTATTCTGTCTGTAACTTTGATTTGCTCACTGTCATCTTATCCTGTCATGGCGTTTGTAGATTCAGGTGCTGCCCTGAGTCTCATGGATCTCTCATTTGCTAAGCGCTGTGGATTTACTCTTGAACCATTAGAAAATCCTATTCCTCTTAGGGGTATTGATGCTACACCATTGGCAGCAAATAAACCGCAGTATTGGACTCAGGTTACCATGTGCATGACTCCTGAACACCACGAGGTGATACGTTTCCTGGTTTTACATAAAATGCATGATTTGGTCGTTTTAGGGCTGCCATGGTTACAGACCCATAATCCAGTCCTGGACTGGAAGGCTATGTCAGTCTCAAGTTGGGGCTGTCGTGGTATTCATGAGGATTCCCTGCCTGTGTCTATTGCTTCTTCTACGCCTTCGGAAGTTCCGGAGTATTTGTCTGATTATCAGGATGTCTTCAGTGAGTCTGAGTCCAGTGCACTGCCTCCTCATAGGGACTGTGACTGTGCTATAGATTTGATCCCAGGCAGTAAATTTCCTAAGGGAAGACTGTTTAATCTGTCGGTACCTGAACATACCGCTATGCGTTCATATATCAAGGAGTCTCTGGAAAAAGGACATATTCGTCCGTCTTCTTCCCCTCTTGGTGCGGGATTCTTTTTTGTGGCAAAAAAGGACGGATCTTTGAGACCTTGTATTGATTATCGGCTTTTAAATAAGATCACTGTCAAATTTCAGTATCCTTTACCGCTGTTGTCTGACTTGTTTGCCCGGATTAAGGGTGCCAAGTGGTTCACCAAGATAGACCTTCGTGGTGCGTACAACCTTGTGCGCATTAAGCAAGGTGATGAATGGAAAACCGCATTCGATACGCCCGAAGGTCATTTTGAGTACTTGGTGATGCCTTTTGGGCTCTCCAATGCGCCTTCAGTTTTTCAGTCCTTTATGCATGACATTTTCCGGAAGTATCTGGATAAATTTTTGATTGTTTATCTGGATGATATTTTGGTTTTTTCTGATAATTGGGATTCGCATGTGGAGCAGGTCAGGTTGGTCTTTAAAATTTTGCGTGAAAATTCTTTGTTTGTCAAGGGCTCAAAGTGTCTCTTTGGTGTACAGAAGGTTCCCTTTTTGGGGTTCATTTTTTCCCCTTCTGCTGTGGAGATGGACCCAGTCAAGGTCCGAGCTATTCTTGATTGGACTCAGCCCTCGTCAGTTAAGAGTCTTCAGAAGTTCTTGGGCTTCGCTAACTTCTACCGTCGTTTTATCGCTAATTTTTCTAGCATTGTGAAACCTTTGATGGATATGACCAAGAAGGGCTCCGATGTAGCTAACTGGGCTCCTGCTGCCGTGGAGGCTTTCCAGGAGTTGAAACGCCGGTTTACTTCGGCGCCTGTTTTGTGCCAGCCTGACGTCTCACTTCCCTTTCAGGTTGAGGTGGATGCTTCGGAGATTGGGGCAGGGGCCGTTTTGTCGCAGAGAGGCCCTGGTTGCTCTGTTATGAAGCCTTGTGCCTTTTTCTCTAGGAAATTTTCGCCTGCCGAGCGAAATTATGATGTGGGCAATCGGGAGTTGTTGGCCATGAAATGGGCATTTGAGGAGTGGCGTCATTGGCTCGAGGGTGCTAAGCATCGTGTGGTGGTCTTGACTGATCACAAAAATCTGATGTATCTCGAGTCTGCTAAACGCCTTAATCCGAGACAGGCCCGCTGGTCATTGTTTTTCTCCCGCTTTGATTTTGTTGTCTCGTATTTACCAGGTTCAAAGAATGTGAAGGCCGATGCTCTTTCTAGGAGCTTTGTGCCTGATGCTCCTGGAGTCGCTGATCCTGTTGGTATTCTTAAAGATGGAGTTATCTTGTCAGCTATTTCTCCGGATCTGCGACGTGTGTTGCAGAGATTTCAGGCTGATAGGCCTGAGTCTTGTCCACCTGACAGACTGTTTGTCCCGGATAAGTGGACCAGCAGAGTCATTTCCGAGGTTCATTCCTCGGTGTTGGCAGGTCACCCGGGAATTTTTGGCACCAGAGATCTGGTGGCCAGGTCCTTTTGGTGGCCTTCCTTGTCAAGGGATGTGCGGTCATTTGTGCAGTCCTGTGGGACTTGTGCTCGAGCTAAGCCTTGCTGTTCTCGTGCCAGCGGTTTGCTCTTGCCCTTGCCTGTCCCGAAGAGACCTTGGACACATATCTCCATGGATTTCATTTCTGATCTTCCGCTATCTCAGGGCATGTCCGTTATCTGGGTGATATGTGATCGCTTCTCCAAGATGGTCCATTTGGTTCCTTTGCCTAAACTGCCTTCCTCTTCCGATCTGGTTCCTGTGTTTTTCCAGAACGTGGTTCGTTTGCACGGCATCCCTGAGAATATTGTGTCAGACAGAGGATCCCAGTTCGTTTCCAGGTTCTGGCGATCCCTTTGTAGTAGGATGGGCATTGATTTGTCGTTTTCGTCTGCTTTCCATCCTCAGACTAATGGACAGACGGAGCGAACCAATCAGACTTTGGAGGCTTATTTGAGGTGTTTTGTCTCTGCTGATCAGGACGATTGGGTGACATTCTTGCCGTTGACTGAGTTTGCCCTTAATAATCGGGCTAGTTCCGCCACCTTGGTTTCGCCTTTTTTCTGCAACTCTGGTTTCCATCCTCGCTTTTCTTCGGGTCATGTGGAGCCTTCTGACTGTCCTGGGGTGGATTCTGTGGTGGATAGGTTGCAGCAGATCTGGAATCATGTGGTGGACAACTTGAAGTTGTCACAGGAGAAGGCTCAGCGCTTTGCCAACCGCCGCCGCGGTGTGGGTCCCCGACTACGCGTTGGGGATTTGGTGTGGCTTTCTTCCCGCTTTGTTCCTATGAAGGTCTCCTCTCCCAAATTTAAACCTCGTTTTATTGGGCCTTACAAGATATTGGAAATCCTTAATCCTGTATCTTTTCGTCTGGATCTTCCTGTGTCGTTTGCTATTCACAATGTATTTCATAGGTCCTTGTTGCGGCGGTACATTGTGCCTGTAGTTCCTTCTGCTGAGCCTCCTGCTCCGGTGTTGGTTGAGGGCGAGTTGGAGTACGTGGTGGAGAAGATCTTGGATTCTCGCCTCTCCAGGCGGAGGCTTCAGTACCTGGTCAAGTGGAAGGGCTATGGTCAGGAGGATAATTCCTGGGTGGTCGCCTCTGATGTTCATGCGGCCGATTTAGTTCGTGCCTTTCATGCCGCTCATCCTGATCGCCCTGGTGGTCGTGGTGAGAGTTTTTTGACTCTGGTTTTTCTGTCATTCCTTTTATCCGCACCTGGGTCGTTAGTTAGGGGTGTTGCTATATAAGCTCTCTGGACCTTCAGTTCAATGCCTGGCAACGTAGTTATCAGAGCTAGTCTGCTGTGCTCTTGTCTACTGATCCTGGTTCCAGTTATATCAGCTAAGTCTGCCTTTTGCTTTTTGCTATTTGTTTTGGTTTTGTATTTTTGTCCAGCTTGTTCCAAATCTATATCCTGACCTTTGCTGGAAGCTCTAGGGGGCTGGTGTTCTCCCCCCGGACCGTTAGACGGTTCGGGGGTTCTTGAATTTCCAGTGTGGATTTTGATAGGGTTTTTGTTGACCATATAAGTTACCTTTCTTTATTCTGCTATCAGTAAGCGGGCCTCTCTGTGCTAAACCTGGTTCATTTCTGTGTTTGTCATTTCCTCTTACCTCACCGTCATTATTTGTGGGGGGCTTCTATCCAGCTTTGGGGTCCCCTTCTCTGGAGGCAAGAAAGGTCTTTGTTTTCCTCTACTAGGGGTAGCTAGATTCTCCGGCTGGCGCGTGTCATCTAGAATCAACGTAGGAATGATCCCCGGCTACTTCTAGTGTTGGCGTTAGGAGTAGATATATGGTCAACCCAGTTACCACTGCCCTATGAGCTGGATTTTTGTATTCTGCAGACTTCCACGTTCCTCTGAGACCCTCGCCATTGGGGTCATAACACTAATCCAACCGCTGCCAGTGACTGACAGTTGTTTCCCTGCATGCATGTATATAGAGAGACCTGTCCGTCACTGACTGAGGGAGGGGAGAAGCCGGCGGCTCTTAAAGTATGTTTTTTTCTGAACTTCCGCAGCGTTTCAGACTCAAACATACTTGGTGAGATCATGTATTTTGTGTTTGATACATGGTGCTCGTGATCTGACATTCTGGATTCATCTTCTGTAGTGTTCTGTGTTGTTTTTTTATCACCTCCCAGCAGAGTGGGCGGCACGAGTTGATAATCAGGATGGCAGATATACTGCAGCTCTGACTACAGCACCATCTGTTTCGTACCAACCTTATGGCTCACTACAAAAGGGTTTGTCACATCAGGTTGAATTTCAGATTCAGTGCAAGACAAAAGAGACAGACAATACATAAACTCTATGGTGTGTGACATATAAATCAGATATTATTTTGCAGATCTTTAATTCCGGATGCAGGTTACCAAGTACATAGTAACATGCTCTATGCTATATTAATGACATATAAAGCCTTACACTAATATCAATATGGTGGATCGTTTTGCACTGTCTTTTTGGAAAAAAAAAATCTTTATTATCTTTGCAAGAATTGTTTTTTTTTTCCTCCAAAGTAACCTTGTGGATGGAATTGAGAGTAAAGTGTCAGTCTTTGCTGACAATACCAAACTATGTAGACTATTAAAATTTGACCTTGACATTACAATATTCGAAAATGATCTTGATTAGACACTTAGCAAAATAGATTTATTGTTGATAACTGTAGAGTAACGCACCTAGGACAGATTAATCCTATTGCTGCATATACATTAAGTGGGAGTTTACTCATTCAGGACTACAGAACAGAAGGCCTTGGGTATTCTGGTTACAAGATGAGCAGTAGTACTCAATGTCAGGCAGCAGCTGCTAAAGTCAACAAGATTTTAGGGTGTGTAAACAGAGAGATAAAATCCTGTGATCCCAACTTATTGTTACCCTTTATAAATCACTTGTAATGTCACATCTAGAATATGGGATCCAGTTTTCATCTCCACATTCACAAGTTAATAGTCACTTTAAAGGTGAGCAACTAAATTATTACAAGGGATGGAAGACCTCTCATATGATGAGAGGTTGGATAAGTTGGGCTTGTTTGGCTTAGAAAAAATAAGTCTCAGAGGAGATCTCATTTACATGCATAAATATATGTGTGGTCAATACAAAGTACGGATATATGACCTATTTCTTCCAAAGAACCATACTGAGGACCAGGGTGCATTCATTATAGGTGGAAGAAAGGTGATTCCGGCAGCTAAATAGGATTGATTCTTTACAGTTATTTATTATGCTTTATTTATATATAGCTATCTTATTTCGCAGCGTTTTACATACAGTACATTATCATCACTGTTCCCAATGGGGCTCACAATCTAAATTCCCTATCAGTATGTCTTTGGAGTATGGGAGGAAACCAGAGTACTCGGAGTAAACCCATGCAAGCACGAGGAGAACATACAAACTCCTTGCAGATGTTGTCCTTGGTGTAATAATTATAGGGGATAACTCAGGAGACTCTTTGCGTGGAACAAGACAACTACAGGACACAGTTTTATAAGTGGTAAAGTCTATATTATCACACGATGATTCAAACAGGTGCAGAGAGAAACTCAAGTCCACAACACTTGGTGCAAATAATAAACGCAGCTTAGCAGTCTATAGAAAACTTCAGAGGAAAATGCAATCAAGCAGAAAGTCTATGAAGCACAGTTATTGTTGAGGATACTTGACACGAATAAATCCTTGACTTAGTCCAGACACAGATAGATATGCTTATAAGGCAGTTCAAATCATAGCTTAGCTCAACCAGGGAGGCCTGGTTAATAGTCTCAGGTTATTGCAGCAGCAGCAGCAGCTTACATGTCCAGCAAATGCAGATAAGTAAACATGAGCAGCAGATGAAGGAGGATTACTGGAAGCTTGTGTATGCAGCAGGAACTCAGAGCAGATAGCAGGATCACCACACAGGTTCACAGGAGCAGGTGTATAGCCAGGGAGTAATCAGAGGTCAGGAGCTGCATGCAAGGCAGAATACTCTAGCACAGACTGAAGGCTCGGGTGGAGTTTTATAGCAGGAAGACACAGTGCACATGAGACCAAAGACGCCATGTTGGAAAAGGGCAGTAATGCACAAAAGGTAAAAAATGTTCAGAGTCCTGACACTTGGTAGTATTTGAACCACTGAGCCACTCGCCCATCCACCGTAGTCCACATAATCCATAGTGTCCCATGGCGATCTCACTTGTAGAACAGTCACATCGGGAGATGTGACTGCTCTAACTGTCCACCAGCGGTAGACTGACTAAAAGTTCTCACGCAGCGGTGGTGCCGTAAGTGAGATCACTGGAGCTCATCAGCTGATGAACTCGTGTGACCTCTCTCACAGCAGCCCAGGGCTATACACTGTATGATGATGCTCCTGTCATTGTTTAGCCGGCGGCCGGTTAGAGCAGTCACATCTCCCAATGTGACTGTTCTACAAGTGAATTTGCCACGTGACACTCTGGATTACATGGACTAATGTGGACAGGAGAGAATATGGTTGTTTATTTTTTTTTTTTATTGTTTAAAGGGGCATAGGCATCGGGGATTAGGCATTCGGTGAGTATGGTAAATTTAGATTTAATAAAGGAATCTGTGCCATTTTTTCAAATAATGGACTTTATTCTGGGTGCATTTTGTTTACAAACATTTACTATGGGATTAGTAATGGAGGCATCTTATAGACGCCTCACCATTGCTAACCTGGGCTTCATATCAACTGGCAAGGCTGACATGAACCCCAATACTATCACCCGACTTTCCAACGCACCAGGGTAAGTGGGAAGAGCGAGGCTAAGCGCCAGATTTCATGCATCTTATTCATGGGTGGCTGAGAGCTGATGTTGTAAGTCTGGGAGGGGGGCAATATTCATGGCCCCTTCCTAGGCTATTAATATCAGCCCTCAGCTCTCTGCCTAGCCTTTGCTGGTTAGATTTTATATGGAGATCCTGTGTCATTTTTTTTCTGGGGTTCCCTGTAAACTGGCCAGTAAAGGCTTAAGCAAACAGCTGTGAGCTGATATTAATAGGCTGGGAGCCTTTACGGCTATTGGCTCCTTCCCAGAATATTAACATCAGCCCTCAGCCTTTGGCTTTTCCTCTGCTGGTTATGAAAATTACGTAGGAGCCCACGCAAAAAAATTTTCTTCATTTTTTGTAAAAATTAACAGGTATCGTGGTGCATGCTGATTTCTGCCAGTTGCTGTTTGGCTGCAGCCTATGTAGGTTCATTCTGCTAACGCGCCTACATAGGCTGGTGATAATGTGTATGTTTATTTAACTCTTTACTTACAGGTTTGGTAATGAGGCTGTCTGGCTCACACCTCTTCATTGCATAAGAATGAAAAAGAAGCTGTTGAACGAGGAATTTACATCACAGAACTATTTTTTTTCCAAATATCTTTATTTAGCTAAAAAAGCATCCATTGCTGTACAAAACACATACAAAAATGCATCAAGAAATGCAGAAAACCTTCCAGAAATTTCTGCAAGCAAATACTCAACATGTGCACATACCTTTACTCCTGAAAAGTGTCGTAAAAGCTTTTAAAAGTTGCAAAATTCTTGCGCAACTCGTACTTGGGTTGAGTTCGGGAAAAGCAAAGGCCAGATAGGTCGTCACAATACGTGTGCATCAAATTCATCAAAAGTGCTGGTATTTTGTTCTGCAGAAACGCTGCTAGCCTTTCTAGTGTGGCACGTGGAGGCATCGGCCACGCAGAAGATGTGTAAAATTCATTAAGTGGCATGCTCTTCTTAATGAATTTGGTGCTTCATGCTCCATCAAGACTGGCATAGCGAAAGCATGCCCTATGAGAGTCTGGATGAATCAGCCTCATAGTCTGTATGGTTGAAGACTATAAACATTCTATGTGAAGACTGATTTTGTAGTTGCAATTTTAGTAGTCTGAACTCTACTTGCTGCTAACCTAATATCACTTCAAAGTTTTGTCTGAACGAGGAAAGAGTGAAGCCAGTGCTGATTGGCTGCAGGGATCGCGTAGAATAACAATGCTACACTATTCCCAGGAGTGCCAGCGTCAACACCGCTGGATTATCACCTGTACCGTAGGTGAGTATAAGGACGGGGTCACACTTGCGAGTGGGATGCGTGAAACTCACACGAGTCTCTCGCATCAAGTTCTGGCACTGCCGCCGGCACTCGGACAGGAGCGTGTGGTTGCATATATTTCTGTGCAGCTGCACACGCCGCTCCCGAGTGCCGGCGGCAGTGCCCGGTATTGATGCGAGAGACTCATGCGAACTTCTCGCATTGCACACGCAAGTGTGATCCCGGCCTAAGTGCTTTTATCTTACAAGGGGGAAACATTCGTGTGTAGACACAGCATTGTATTGTAATTAACCAGACATCTATTTTAAGCAAACCAAGAAGAATAGACTGTTATCTGTATGTTGGCTTTTGAATTTATGTGTTGGCCAAGAAAACAGACTTTTGCTTCTGAAAGTCTGTAATATTGTCTTGTAAGCTGACATTTCATATTGTGCTCTTATCCTTGATGACAAGTGATGTTTACGGAGCGTGCGCCAGGGCCCAGGGCTACTCTTTACCAGGTCCGGTACTTAAACGGATGTGTCAAGGCGGAAGCAATGCCACTGTAACAACCTGGAATCTGGGGTGTTACATTTACTGATATGCTAATTATGCATTATGTAGGCTAGATAGTTTAGTGACTTCAAAAACAGAGGAGGAAATACTATGCAAATAGATTAAATAATTAAGTAATGCTACTTGATCTCATCTCTATTCTTACTGTTTATATCAATACTAAATGAAGGATGCTTATTAAGTATTAAAAGAGGTAACATGCCTCTATAGAGCAAGAAAGAGAGACTGAGAGACAGCTAGAGATTCTGCCAAGACATCCAAACATCCAGGGGACCCTACAGGATTGCTGCCAATACATCATGGCTCCAATATAGAGATACAGATCTATCATTCTACAGGAAACAATCTAGGGGGCCTCGGTCCCAGTTAGAAGAATATAGATCTGCTCCATTGACCATCACTGAACCATGGACAGTTTGGAGAAAGGCAGGATTGGGACCCGCCGGTTGCCTGGCTCCATGGACATGCTGAAAGAAGCCAGGTTGTGACCCTTGGGTCAACTTTCCTTGTACCTGAATGGACTGTCATTTTCCTATGCTTGTCGTTAACTCCTCTCTGCGTGCGTGCCACAGGTGGGGTAATTGACCCTGGGAGCTCTGAAGTAACAGCTGCCATTATCCCGGCGAGTCAGTGGAAGGGTGAGACTCTGTAATGTGCACCATCTTGGGTATTTTGCTGGGACTGTTCTACCTGTTTTGTGATTTACTAAACTATTGCCACACTGTTTTACCCTCACTCTATGTTGTCTGAGTAGCGTTATGCCTACATTAAAGGGAGAGTAGGCATTCAGTGGGATGATCCCTGGTCCATGCAGTTTCGGCTAAAGAACCTGGGCGCCTGCCAACCCCCCGTGTCTTCACAATATGGATTGAGAAGGGGTCGCCGGAGTAGTGGACAATCACTTTAAGTCTAGAAAAATTATATTTATATGTTGTTACCTATGCACAATCTACTGTATATTTACAATCCCTTTTACTTGTTCAGTAGAACTGTAGATGAGATGTGCACACAATTATTTATATTTTTGATAAATAGGTAATTTTTCTCTTTCAGATTTGTAAGTTCACTCATGAATTATGTATGAACTTCTTGGCTTCTGCTTCCTTTACAACAGGAGACTGTTGTGCATTTGTTCCATTTCTTTACCTTATTCCACTACCTTCCCCATCGGCAGCGCTGCGCTCCAGTCTACGGCAGCCTCTGCATGACGTCTGTGTATTTAACTACAATATAGCAGCTGCTGGTATTTTACGGGTAAAAGTGTTTAAGTAAGTGGATCTGAGATTTTACTTGCTGTATAAATTATTTATCCAGCGGAGAAGTTATCTGTCAAAGATTTGGACATTACCATAGCAACTCAACCACACTCGTATCTGCACTTAAAGAGCACGATTATATAATGGGACAAATCTGCATCATTAAGGAGGCTCTTTTCTCCAGAGCTGAGATCTGTTTCCTAACAACTCATCCTGCAATCAGAGATTATCCCTCAATCCAACGCAAAGAAAAACATTGCCTCTCCAATGGGGCAACGGTGCTTGATGGAACAAGCGGTGTCACAATGTCATGTCTGTGTGCTGAACTCCACAGCTCACGTCTTTCCTTCTTTTCTTCCATTGAAACCCAATGATAGCCAGTACTTAGGGATGGGCGGATGTGATGAGGGGTTGTCTGAACATGCTCAGGAGCTAACAGAATGTCTTCAGAGAGCTTGAAAAATATGTTGGAGCATATGGGCCTTGGACATTAATGCAGCAAACAGGATGGTACGCGGGCAGCATGGACTTGTCAAACACAGGAATCTCAGGAGCAGCAGGACGGATGAAGTGGAACCCAGCAGGGATGAAATGCAAAAAGCACAGATGGTGGACCAAAACAAACATAGGACTAGAGTCTCAATTCCAAGACACAGGCGTGTGTCTAAATGGGCCCTAACTAGTGATGGGCGAACCCCCCCGATGTTCGGGATCGGCGGGTTCGCCCAAGTTTTTTGTAAAGTTTGGGGCCGGAGAAGACACTAACTTGCGTCCGAACCACGAACTCGGATTTTACATATATATGGGATGTGGGGGGCTTGTAAAAAAAGCAGAAAATTAATAATAAACATTATAATTATACTTACCTGTCCAGCGACAAGTCCTCCCATCCCGCTGTCTACCGGCCGCATCTTCTTCCGGGGCAGCTCATTAACTGCCAGCAGTATTCACTGCACTCGGCAGTCCTCGGCATTTTTCGGCAGTGTTCGTTCGGCGACGTCACTACACGAACACTGCCGGAAAAAGCCGAAGACTGACAAGTGCAGTGAATACCGGCAGAGGGTAATGAGCGGCCCGGAAAGCAGATGCGGCCGGGAGACAGCGGGACGGGAGGACGCGTCGATGGACAGGTAAGTATAATTATAATTATTATTATTTTTCTGATTTTTTTACAGCCCGAACTGGACCTGAACTGTAACACAGGTTTCCCATGGAAACCCATGTTTGAGACCGTGTGACCGAACACTATGTGTGGGTTCGCCCATCCTTAGCCCTAACCCCTTAACGACCAGGGGTATTTCAGTTTTTGAATTTCCGTTTTTTGCTCAACTTCTTCTCAGAGCCATAACTTTTTTATTTTTTGTCAATATGGCTATGTGAGGGATTTTTTTTTTGCGGGACGAGTTGTACTTTTGAACGACACTATTGGTTTTAACATATCATGTACTGGAAAACGGGGAAAAAATTCCATGTGCTGTGAAATTGCAAAAAAAGTGCAATTCCACAGTTGTTGTTTTTTTTTTTACCATGTTCACTAAATGCCAAAACTGACCTGCCATTATGATTCTCCAGGTCATTACGAGTTCATAGACACCAAACATGTCTAGGTTCTTTTTTTATTTAAGTGGTAAAAAAAAATTAAAAATATGTTTTAAACAAATTGTGCCATTTTCTGATACCCGTAGCGTCTCCATTTTTCGCGATCTGGGGCAGGGTGAAGGCTTATCTTTTGTTTACCGAGCTGACATTTTTATTGATACCATTTTGGTGTAGATACAATATTTTAGTCACCCGTTATTGCATTTTATTGCAGTGTAGGGGTGACCAAAAAAAGTAATTCTCGTGTTTTGAATTTTTTTCTCGTTGCGCCTTTTGACAACCGGGTTAATTATTTATTTTTTATTGATAGATCGGGTGATTCTGAACACGGCGATACCAAATATGTGTATATTTGATTTTTTTAATGTTTTATTTTGAAAGGGGGGTGAATTTGAACTTTCATATTTTTTTATTTCTGTAATATTTTTTAAATATTTTTTTTTACTTTTGCATGTGTAACACCCCAGGTAACCGGTTGTTACAGTGATGTTGCCTTCCTTTTGGGGAGTCGATATCATGCTTGGAGGCAAGGAGGATTCTCTTTACCAGTTAACGCACCCACATTCAACACATTCCAAGTCCAGGAAAGAAAGGGGAGCTCTGAACTCGGATTCAGGGGAGCTTCCCCAGCTTTATGTATTCTGGTCTGGAGGAGGAGAGAGTTAGTTGGTCCAGGGAGACCAAGGGAGTCAGTCTGTTGGAGGAAGAGGAGAGAGAAGGAAGTCTGGAACTGAGTGCAGACAGCGGAGCCGTGCAGCCGGGACTGAGCTGCAGCTCCTGGGAAGGAAGTGAACCTGAGGGGTTGAAAGTGGTGGAGCTTCTGAGGAAAGGAGCACAGTGGAGAATGAAAGGGACTCAGAGGGGAACTGTGGCCGGGCACCCTCAGAGCCAAAGCGCAGGAACCGGGCACCGGGAGCCCGAGGCTGTGTTGTACTCCAGGACACATAGCAGAACCAGAGGGCATAGGACTGTATGTTATTTGCCCACACCATGCCTGAAGGTGAAGTAGCACCTGAAGAGCCCGGGTCATGATAGAGACCCTATAAAACTGTTCAAGCTGCCCACCATACAGGTACCTGTCTCAGGAGAGGAGGGAGAGGACTTTGCCAGCAGCTACAGGCAGCAGGGACCTCGCATACTGGCGCGAGTAGGAAGGCTTACGGACCTCACCTGGGAGAGGGATCCACTATTGCTTCCAGGCTGGCCGAACCATTCCTGGTACCCTGGACTGTGGACTGCTATTTCCAGTAAACCAGGTAGAGACTTTACAAATCTGTGTCCTCCACTTATTTGCCGGCATACACCATCCTTGCCCATACACCTTGGGAGCCCTGGGGCCCCCGCTTCACCTGTGGGAAGCGTCACCATCTTGCTGCAAGAACATCACCCCAGAGGACCCTTTAAGCAGCATCAGTCTCTCTGACCGCAAACCACAGGTGGCGTCACGAATAGACTTTATTCCAAAATACCCTTTAAAAGGTCTTTCCCCTTTAATTGGGCGCCTAGGGCCACGGACCAGGTCGCAGCCATCATGACATCCCCTTTAAGTGCGACCGGACCCTGTACCGAGTACCCCACTGACCAGGCGGGCGACTCACATGCTTTAATAGTTTCCATGGGAGACTAGAAGCTGCACGACTTTGATTGCCTCTGCTACACTCAGGCGATGATCAGATCGTCTGTATGTAGCAGAATGGCTCATTTGCTATATAAGTGCCGGCCACGAGGCGGCACTCATAGCAATCTGACAATGACAACCATAGAGGTCTGCTGCAGAACTCTGGTCGTCATGTCGACTCATAGGTGACCCGCGATCATGTGACGAGGTCACCGATGGGCAGTGTTAGCAATGCGCTTCCTGTAAGCGCGAGATAAATGCCACTTCAGAGATTGACAGTGGCATTTAACTAGTTAACAGGTGCGGGTGGATCGCGATTCCACCCGTGGCTGTTGCAGGCACATGTCAGCCGTATAGGCTATAGGAGTCTGCACCAAAAGGGGAGTCTGACATGGGCGTACTATTACGCCCAATGTCGGAAAGGGATCAAATAGGTCTAGAGAGATGATGTCATTGATCCACTGTGAGCAATTTGTAAAACCAAACCCGGAGCACAGCAGAGAGCAGCAGATTCAAGAGAGGAAAACGGAGCCAAGGATACCCGGGACATGTGTGTAACAGAGACCTATGCATGAAGCATGGAGAGCAATGGGCTAACTCACAATTCCTACACAGCGGCCCTCTGCCCCCTAGGTCAATCTTTGTTTGTCAGCTGGCATAGACATCTGAGGGAGAAAGTAGAACTACAGTTGGCCAGAGCCAGCGCTGCATGTTGACTTTGGCCACAAAGAATTAAGATCACAATGTCTTACTGCTAACATTGCAACAAATCAAACTAAATGTAATCCTTTTACAGGAGACCTGTCACTTTCTAAAAATAAATATTGAAATACCTTGTAAAAATCTCTGAACTCCCCTACATATCTATTTTTTTCCGTTTTGTGCTGCATCACTACATTGCTGCAATATTCTCATTTGTTGCTTTGGAGCTCAGTATGTGAAATTTCTGCTTGTAATCCAACTGGGTGTTTCTGCAGAGTCTTTTCGGAGGGTGGGGTGCGCCTTTCACTGTTCAGCAGCTGATCTAGCAATGTAGCCTCTGATGCTGCCAATAGGTGTCACTAGAGTTCAAGTCCTCTTTTTCTCTGAAGAGGCTTTTTGCACATTTAAAATCTTAAAGGAGCATTGCATGGCCTAGAAGTCTCCTTACACGTGTTTGACACTCTCCACAAGGACAAACTTTCTCCCTTACAACCCCGGTCAGAGGCCTCTCACATAGCCAAATCAGATCTCCTGTTTTGCACTGATGAGGGCAAACACCCCAAAGCAAATGACTGCAAATGGAGTATCTGATTTGGCTTCTTATCCTAGTTTATATGGCAAGATTCGTTAAAGGGGCGATATTGAATTTTAGGATAGCTACTAGTGATGAGCGAGTATACTCGTTGCTCGGGTTTTCCAGAGCATGCTCGGGTGGTCTCTGAGTATTTATGACTGCTCTGAGATTTCGTTTTCCTTACCTCAGCTGCATGATGTATGGCTGCTAGCCAGCCTGAGTTCATGTGGGGTTTGCCTGGTTGCTAGGGAATCCCCACATGTAATTGCGGCGCCCCAGGGTCCTGGTCGTCGCAGTGGTATTGCTTTCCTCTCGGGAAGAGTGATGCTACGTTTGGAGGCAAAGAAGGATAACTGCATCCAGGTATCACAAATATGCAACACATTTCACACTCCAGGCCGCCAGGGGGAGCTCTTGCTCCTATTTATTAGGTCACTTCCCACATTGGTAAAAGTGGTGACCTGTAGGGAAAGTTAGTGAGTTGCTGGCTGAGCTCCGCTCAGGTAGCTGGTCCCTAGCATGGGTGGGATCCTGTTAGAGATCAAGGAAGAAGGACACGGAGCTGTGCATGCCCTCAGAGCTGCAGCTCCTAGAAAGAGACATCAAAGGCAGAATTGTATTGCAGTGAGCGCGCAAAAGAAGTAGCGAAGGAGTGGATACCAGAAGGGGACCAGCCCTAAACAGGCTGCCTCCTTCTGAGGCGCAGAATCCCGGTAGCCGGAACACCGTGGGAGCAACAACCCTTTATGCCTTGCTCCAGAGACCGGCAGGACAGCTAATTTCACGTTACCTGTCCCCCCTACATCCAGGAGGCACGGTGGCACCCCTTAGAGGCTGGGGCATGATAGAGTCCCTATAAACCGCCTCAGGCCACCAGTCATATGGGTTTGTCCTATCCTATCCGGGTGACAGAGAGAGACATAACATCTACAACAGTTGTGAGGACCGTATGAGAAGCTTAGCAGTAAGGTACTACAACACTGCAGCGCTAGAGGAAGGCTACTGATTTCCACCTGGATAAGGAGACTCTGGACTTGCCTTCAAACCAACGCGAACTCTGCCTGCCCTGTGATCTGGTGCTCTGGACTGTGGATGCTGAAGTCTTCAGTAAAGGTAAAGAGACTGCAACCATGTGTCCTCGTTCTTCTCTGCGCCTCTCACCATCCACCATCTGCACACCGGGAAGCCCTGGGGATATACTTCACCTGTGGGAAGGTATACCATCTAGCTGCCATAACACCACCCCAGCAGACCCCTTAAAGCAGCGTCGGTCACCCTGACCGAATACCACAGGTGGTGTCACGAACATTTCCCCTTAAAAGACCTTTCCCTTTTACATGGACGTCCCAGGGCCACGGACCGGGTCAGCCACCGTGACATCCCCCCGTGAACCGCAGGACCCGGTACCGAGTACCCCGATGCCCTGGGCGATCCATAATCAAGCTGTCTAGTAGCCGCAAATCATCCAGCTGCGGCAAGGAAAACTAAATCTCCGAGCAGTCATAAATACTTGGAGACCACCCGAGCGTGCTCGGAAAAACACAAGCAACGAGTATACTTGCTCATCACTAATAGCTACCCGTCTTGCTACAGTGCAAGTCCTCTTCCTATCTAAAGAGGTTATTTGCATATGTAAATTCTTAAAGGAGCATTGCATGGCCTATAAGTCTCCTTATACCAGCTTGGTACTCTCCACAAGGAGAAATGATCCCTCTTGCACCCTCAGTCAGAAGCTCTCATACAGCCAAATCAGATCTCATGCTTTGCACAGAGGAGGGGTAAACATCCTATATAGTGATGAGCGATTATACTTGTTTCTCGGGTTTTCCCGAGCACGCTCAGGTGGTCTCCGAGTATTTGTAACTGCTCGGAGATTTAGTTTTTGTTGACACAGCTGCATGATTTATGGCAGCTAGCCAGCCTGAGTACATCTGGGGGTTGCCTGGTTGCTAAGGAATCTCCACATATTATCAAGCTGTCTATCATCTGTAAATCATGCAGCTGAGGCAACGAAAACTAAATCTCCGAGCAGTTACAAATACTCGGAGACCACCTGAGCGTGCTCGGGAAAACCCGAGCAACGAGTATAGTCACTCATCACTAATCCTTATCCTAAATCATGTAGCAAGGCTTGTTAAAGGGTTAATATTGACTTCTAAGTAAATATGTTTCTAAAGGTGCTATTGACATGAAATTCACACCAGATGTCATTGACAGCCCATCCAATCCACACAGGCAAAGAAATCAAACCATAGATGTCCATAAATTAAGTTATGTGTAATAAAGAGAAATGATGCAGGGAAAATATATTTAACACATAAAGAATGAGAGGTGCAAAAAGCCATGGCACCAACTGGAATCTATCAGTGAAAAATAATATCAGCTGGTTCAACTGATGTCCTATAAAAAGGAGTCTCATTATGAAGGTGCCACACAAGAAATATATCATGATGGGTAAAACCAGTGAGCTGTCCCAAGACCTTTGCAACCTTATTGTTACACAATATACTGAAGGCATTGGTTACAGAAGAATTTCTAAAGTACTCAAGGTTCCACTGTTGGGGCCACAAAGCGGAAGTGGAAAGAACATCATTTCACCATAAAATGGTCACAAATAGATGCTTCCCGCAAGATTTCAGACAGAGAAGTGAAAAGACTTGTCCAAGAGGCAAGGACCACCTGTGGAGAGCTACAGAAAGACCTGGAATCAGCAGGTACAATTGTTTCAAAGAAAACTATAAGTAATGCTCTCGACCCCCATGGCCTGTGTGCACTCTCACCACGCAAGAATCAATTGCTGAATGAAAAGCATGTTCAAGCGCGTTTACAGTTTGCTCAACAGCATTTTGAGAAGCCTGTCAAATACTAGGCGAATATAGTTTGGTCAGATGAGACTAAAATTAAACTCTTTGGATGTCATAATACACAACATGTTTGGAGGCCAAAAGGCACTTCATATCACCCCAAAAATACCATACCAACAGTGAAGTTTGCAGGTGGGAACATCATGGTGTGGAGCTGTTTTTCAGCATACAACACTGGCAAACTTCATATGATGGAAGTAAGGATGAATGTACAAATGTACCGAGACATTCTTGATAAAAATCTGCTGCCATCTACCAGGATGATGAACATGACATGAGGATGGCTGTCATCACCAACAAAGGCTTTTGTACAAAGTATTAAATACATTTCAGTAAGTGTATTCAATACTTGTTTTCATTATTACACATAATTTAACCCCTTCATGACTTTGGGATTTTCCGATTTTCCGTGTTCGTTTTTCGCTCCCCTCCTTCCCAGAGCCATAACTTTTTTATTTTTCCGTCAATATGGCCATGTGAGGGCTTATTTTTTGTAAAACAAGTTGTACTTTTGAACGACATCATTGGTTTTAGCATGTCGTGTACTAAAAAACAGGAAAAAAATTCCAAGTGCGGTGAAATTGCAAAAAAAGTGCAGTCCCACACTTGTTTTTTGTTTGGCCTTTTAGCTAAGTTCACTAAATGCTAAAACTAACCTGCCATTATGATTCTCCAGGTCAGTACGAGTTCATAGACACCTAACCTAAGTGGTGATCTGGGGTCGGTTCAGGGCTTATTTTTTGCGTGCTGAGCTGGCGTTTTTAATGATTCCATTTCGATGCAGATGCGTTCTTTTGATTGCCCGTTATTGCATTTTAATGCAATGTCGCAGCGACAAAAAAAACGTAATTCTGGCGTTTCAAATATTTTTCTCGCTACGCTGTTTAGTGATCAGGTTAATGCTTTTTTTTATTGATAGATCGGGCGATTCTGAACACGGCGATACCAAATATGTGTAGGTTTGATTTTTTTTTTATTGATTTAGTTTGAATGGGGCGAAAGGGGGGTGATTTAAACTTTTATATTTTTTTTATTTTTTTCACATTTTTTTTAACTTTTTTTTTAAACTTTTGCCATGCTTCAATAGCCTCCATAGGAGGCTAGAAGCTGGCACAACGCGATCGGCTCTGCTACATAGCAGCGATCATCAGATCGCTCCTATGTAGCTGAATTACAGGTGTGCTGTGAGCGCCGACCACAGGGTGGCGCTCACAGCTACCGGGGATCAGTAACCATAGAGGTCTCAAGGGCCTCTATAGTTACTCTGCAGAAGCATCGCTGACCCCCGATCATGTGACGGGGTCGGCGATGCGCTCATATCCGGCCGGAAGCGGCGATTAAATGCCGCTGTCTGCGTTTGACAGCGGCATTTAACTAGTTAATAGCGGCGGGTGAATCGCGATTTCACCCGCAGCGATTGTGGGCACATGTCAGATGTTCAAAAGAGCTGACATGTCCCGGCTTTGATGCGGGCTCACCGCCGGAGCCCAGATCAAAGCAGGGGATCTGACCTCGGACGTACTATCTCGTCTGAGGTCAGAAAGGGGTTAATTTATGGACATTTATGGTTTGATTACTTTGCCTCTGTGGATTGGATGGATTGTTGCAAACATCTGGTGAAAATGTCATGTTAACAGCACCTTTAACCCCTTCACCCCCAGAGCTTTTTTTGGTTTTGCGTTTTTGTTTTTCGCTCCCCTCCTTCCCAGAGCCATAACTATTTTATTTTTCCGTCAATATGGCCATGTGAGGGCTTATTTTTTGCGGGATGAGTTGAACTTTGGAACAACATCATTGGTTTTACCATGTCGTGTACTAGAAAATGGGAAAAAAATTCCAAGTGCGGTGAAATTGCAAAAAAAGTGCAATCACACACTGGTTTTTTGTTTGGCTTTTTTGCTAGGTTCACTAAATGCTAAAACTGACCTGCCATTGTGATTCTCCAGGTCAGTACGAGTTTACAGACACCTAACATGTCTAGTTTACTTTTTATCTAAGTGGTGAAAAAAAATTCCAAACTTTGCTAAAAAATAATTGCGCCATCTTCCAATACCCGTAGCGTCTCCATTTTTCGTGATCTGGGGTCGGTTTAGGGCTTATTTTTTGCGTGCCGAGCTGATGTTTTTAATTATACCATTTTGGTGCAGATACGTTCTTTTGATCGCCCGTTATTGCATTTTAAAGCAATGTCGTGGCAACCAAAAAACATAATCCTGGCGTTCTGACTTTTTTCTTGCTACGCAGTTTAGCGATCAGATTAATCCTTTTTTTCATTGATAGATCGGGCGATTCTGAATGTGGTGATACCAAATATCTGTAGGTTTGATTTTATTTATTGTTTTATTTTGAATGGGGCAAAAGAGGGGTGATTTGAACTTTTATTTATTTTTATTTTTTATATTTTTAAAAACATTTTTCTTTAACTTTTGCCATGCTTCATTAGCCTCCATGGGAGACTAGAAGCTGCCATAGCCCGATCAGCTCTGATACATAGAGGCGATGTTCAGATCGCCTCTATGTAGCAGATATACTGACTTTCAATGAGTGCCGACCACTGGGTGGCGCTCATAGCAATCCAGCACTGACAACCATAGAGGTCTCAAGGAGACCTCTGGTTGTCATGACGATGAACCGATGACTCCGATCATGTGACGGGGGTCACCCGTGTGCGTATTTCCGACCCGATGGCCGGAAGCTCGATTTAAATGCCGCTGTCAGAGTTTGACAGCGGCATTTAACTAGTTAATATCCGCGGGTGGATCGTGATTCCTTCCACGGCTATTGCGGGCACATGTCAGCTGTTCAAAACAGCTGACATGTCCTGGAAAAGACGTGGGCTCACCGCCGGAGGCCACATCAAAGGGAGGGAGACCGACACTATTACGCCCGAAGCTGGTAAGGGGTTAAAATTTTACTTTGAAAATTAGTGACTTGTTCAATAATATTTCACCTGCTGTAACTATTGAGAAAGAAGTCAAGATGAAATCAATATATAATTATTTCTCATGGAACGTAAAAAAATAATTACTTTCTTGCTAGTAATGAATGTTAATTTGCCTCCGGTAAGGGGTCAATCGGGCATTGCAACATTCATAATATATTTATATACTCTACATTGAATAGAATCAACCCACACTTTATATTTCATACATAAGTGCCCTGGAATTAAGGATTTTTTATAATATGGACTTGCTATGAATTGTGATAAACATGTGCTCGCTTCTATAGTGTTATTGATCAGGGCATTGATAGAAGTGCTGACACAAGAGTTATCCTCTGCCTGTGAGTTCATCACTATGTCTTTTCTTCATATAGTATCTCTTTGGTGGTGTCCTTTGTAAGTCAAGAACAATTGTTGGATCCATCCTCAGCTTTCTGATTACTATACTTCTTTGACACGGGGAAGATATTTCTGGTAAAACACATCATTAAATGACGCCAGTAATTTTGGGAAAATGTAATCTCATTTGATTGATAATATGCTAAATAGGCAATTTGCAAATCATTGTACTTAAAAATTATGTTGGTATACCCCTAGAAAAGTACATTCAAAGTTCCGGCCATTAGATGTGTCCATTTTGCCTAAATGGGTGTCAAACTGGCATAGAAAGGAAGCTCCAGAACATATAGTGCTGGCAGAATGAAGGCTGATGAAGAGGAATCGCTCATTGAAAAAGAGATGACAAGTTGCAGAGTGTGAGAATTAGGACGTATTAGATAGAATGTGTACCAGAGGCAGTCACTTATTTGGGGAAATGACTATGAAAACCATACTTTTCTGCAGGTACTGCGTTAAAGCATAGGTATACTTTAAAACCTAAGGGTACTAAAAAAGTTACCCCCCCGTTGAATTAAATGGGTTTTCCAGCAATAATTATTGCCATGTGTAGAAATAACTCAAAGAACCGTACTTACCCGTCACTGCCTCTCCGCAGCTGGCCCGGGCCTCTGTTGACCGGCTGCAGCTGCACCGTCATAACTTTAGGGCACGCGAGTCGTGACCTCTGCGGCCAATCACAGCTCCTGTCGAATACTCCCAGCGTTAATCTACTTGATTGACTGGTCTCTCCCTATACAATGTAGCTGATGGGGGCGCGAAGAAGCCGCAAGATCATTCCCCTTGACAAAAAAAAGAGCAAACAAAAAAAATTGAAAACACTGCAATTATCAGGAAGAAACAAAGTTCTTACATCCAAATTACTTCTGTTGATTCTGCTCTTTCTACTAAGATCTTCTTCTGTTAATTAATACTCAGTGGGCTTTTTAATTATGTTTGCTCCGCATTGGGGTCACAAATTCTGCAATTATTTCTGTAATTATTATAAATTATAAGAGGCTTCCTCATTACGGCACATTCAAAACAGCTTATTAAACTGACCCTGTGATGGCGATTTAGTGAGTATTAATATTCTATATATGTCCCCATATGTATAATTAGTATCTGCATTATTGAGAAGAGGTACTCCCTTACAGAATGCTGCACTGGTAGTAAGTAAATGAGCTTCTTGGGGACATGGAGTTACAGCTGCTTGGGTAAAAGGTCACAATGGCCGGTCCCTAATAACGCTTATTCTGGCTTGATTGATGCCCTTCGTCAGGATTACCGTGACGCCAGTCATTACGCATTGATAAGCCGTGAGCCTCGGTAGTCAAGAAGTTCAAGGTCAAAAGGAAAGAGAGTACATTATTTAAGGAGGGGTGAGATGAAGGAGTAGTCAGCAAACAGTCCAAGGTCAATATTCTAAGAAGGTAGTGGATCAGGACAAAAGGGCTAGGCAAACGGATGATCAAGATAAATCCTAGATGAGCTTCTTGGGGACATGGAGTTACAGCTGCTTGGGTAAAAGGTCACAATGGCTGGTCCCTAATAACGCTTATTCTGGCTTGATTGATGCCCTTGACAGGATTATTGTGACGCCAGTCATTACGCATTGATAAGCCGTGAGGCTCGGTAGTCAAGATGTTCAAGGTCAAAAGGAAAGAGAGTACATTATTTAAGGAGGGGGTGAGGTGAAGGAGTAGTCAACAAACAGTCCAAGGTCAATAGTCTAAGAAGGTAGTGGATCAGGACAAAAGGGCTAGGCAAACGGATGGTCAAGACAAATCCCAGGTTGAGCAGTAAAGATTAGAATATCAGACTAGAAGAACAGAGCAAGCACACACCTCGTGAGCAAAACTGCAATTGGCAGCAATCAAAGGCACAGAGCTGGTTAAATAGCCAGGTACTCTAGACCAGAGACACATAGATGAGTGAAACAAAAAATAACCCCTGAAAAACAATGCTACATAACCTGTATAATTGTAAATTAAATAACTCCCCCTGACAAAGGCACACCGCCGAAACGCGCGTAGGGGTTGTGGCACCATTGCTGTCTGCAGGTAAAACATTTACTATATCTTTGGCAGTACTATATATGCATTTAATGTTAGCAACTTGGTTTTCTTTTCCATTGTGTGGGAGCCCTAAGCACTATGCACGTTCTAACTGACTCGGTATAAACAGGCCCACAGTTGGTTCATGACATTCTGGTGTTATCATGTATATCTATCCATAATCCTTTTTGCTGCTATCATAACTTAGTTTCCTGCTAGGCTGTGATGCCACTAATAATTTTTTGCCTCACTATTGAGTGTACCGGCCCACATGTTTTTTATTGTGTTTTTACTACTGTTGTTGTGACTTAATAAAGATTTCCTGTTGCATTGTAATTCTGTGTGCACCGTTTCTTTATATGTTCAGAGACACGTAGATGAAGCCCCGGTACACCCTGATCCTGATTGGACGACGAGACTGTCACTCCAGACACTTACAACTCACCACGCCCCAACATCTGATTGGGCGACTGAACTGTCCATCACCACACTGGCATTTTTTTACTCCCCAGAACCCGTCAACACTTGATATTCTCTCCGTCTCCTGCACAAGTCCATTAATGAATCCTATTACACCCCCAAGCACATGTATTGTATTTTACGAAAATACTGATGTAATTATAGTTTACCCTTTGAACCAATTTTTTTAATTTTTTGCTGAAATCCAACATAAAATTTTAACTATAAGTTATACATTGTTATTTTTTTTTTTTACTTTTTATTACTCTTTTTAATGTAAATATTTTATTCCACCAGCTACTTTTCTAACCCTAACCCTTGCCTATATCTAACCCTAACCCTATCCTTAAGCAACATTTAGTAAAGATTGAATTAAATAAAGTGAACCTGACATCGGATATATGCTGTCCAATCCACGGGCAGTGGTCGTGCGATCTCAGCCAGATATGTTATGGCGTTTCATAGAAAACCATACTTTAATAGCCGCCAGTGTCCGACCGCTGCAGCATACTAGTCGGACAGGCGAATCTCTGCCGGCTTCTCCTCGCCCGCTGACAGTGACTGACAGGTCTTTGCCTATGCGTGTACATGGTGTAAGGTGGCCGTCGCACACCTGTTGGTTGGGAGATAAACTTGAAGCAATGCTATAATACATACAAGACTAAAAGGGGTTAATTGGCCATGACAGATTGATTGTCAGCAGCCGATGAGTTGGGAGAGACTGCCGCTAATCATTTTTCCACCCCTGGGGGTGGTTCACTGTATAAATTGAGAGCTGTTTGTCTCTCACATGTTTGTGTGTATGGAGGTGTGCAGATCTCCTGGATTGAATACCTTTGCTAAAGGACTAAGAAGCTGGACTCTAAGCTAGCCCTACTGTATGGAATTTATGCTTTATGTTGCACTTTGTGCCGGACAAAGGCTGTATTTGAGTTTCCTGTGATGTGGTTTATGAAGACTGCAATAAAACAGTTCCTGTGAAACCTCAGATCACTTCTAAGTGCATAGCCCTGTTACATTGGGCAGAGACTTGTCAGTCACTGCGAGCGGGTAGGGAGTAGCCACCACACACCTGCCTGTCTGACTAGTATCTCTGAAACGCCGCAACATTTTCAGCTTCAAACATACCTGGCTGAGAAGGTACAGGTCTAGTCTGATATCGCACATGCTGCCCAGGAATTTGGTAGGTTCACTTTAAGCAGTGCACATGACAGAACACTGTCTTCATTCATTACCAGCTCTTCTAATTTCCTGCCTATGCAGAGTGAAGCAGTTGAGATGAGTTTGTCATCAGCTTCTGTGCCGCAAAAGTAGCAACTGAGATGACAAAGCATTCTTCGCTAACTGAGAGCATCGTCATTTCAATTGCTCCCTCTGCAGAGAGCAGCAGCAGATGACAAACTCTTGTCGGCTGCTATGCTTTGCATAGGCAGTGGAGGGCTGGCACTCACTGTACTTAAAGAGTAAGTTTTGGGGGTTTTGGGGGGCAGATTGACTAAGCTAAATGGGCCACAATTCTGGTGCACTTGTGTGCATGCCCTGCACCACATTTCTTATGTGTTTTATGCATTTTTTGTACCTTACTCGACAAGGATGCATAGCTTAGCAGGTGTAACATCAAGCCAAACACTGCAACAAAATTTTATCGGAAATATTTAGCGCAAAATAAGTGAAAGTTAGAAAAAACAGTCTAAAAATGCAACAAATTTGCCGATATGATAAATTTGACTCATTTTACAACTTTACAATGTCTAAAAATTATTTTCAGTAAATTTGCCGCAGTGCTACATTGTTACATAGGTTGAAAAATTAACATTACGTTCGACCTCTGCCGTTTATATCTTCAATTATTAATACTTTATCATAGAAAACTTTTCTATTAACCATTTATACATACGATGTTTCATCTCTTTATAACCTCCATACATCCCTGCCGCATCCACGACATTATTCTGACATTGCAGGAAGTGACAGGTGATTTGAGAACATAAATTCACTGGTAGAAAAGACTTCAGTCCTCCGGGAAATAATGGTGGGCAATAATATAGAAGAATTCTATCAGCTGCAGTAATAAACGACAGTAAATGACACAACACTAAGTATTTAGCATTATACTGAGATGCCAACCTGCATAAAACATGACAGCCCAGTTATTGTCGCTGCTGTCATTGGTTGATATGGGCTTCTGCATGATTGCATACGTTTTCCTAAAGGGAAAATTCGCTTGAAATATTAATATTTCTTTCTTACTTGAAATTGCATTTTATTATTGGCGATTACAGCTGTAGATCACACTGTGCTCATATTAACCACGGAGCGCTATATCAAAGCGCTCAACATATAACTCATCGGCATGTGCAAAATGACATTGGCACTATCGGCAAAGGTGGGCAAATAGTAGATTCCGATCTACCTGTAGATCTCAGATTAAGTACCAGTAGATCTCCAGATTAGGCTATGTTTTATATAGAGAGCTTTAAGGGGTTCTCCTGTTTAGTGAATTTTGGCTTAAAATGCTTTTCCGATAATGAAAATGAAAACTTCACGGATAAGTTTTAAGGGTAAGTTCACACTAGGCATTTTTTTTCAGTTTTTTTCCTGCTGAAAAACCTGATCTCTTGGCAGGAAAGAAGCTGCAGAAAAAGCAGGTTTTCCTTGTTTTTTCTTGCATTTTTGATGCTTTTTTTGTGCTTTTTGGGGTCTGTTTTGGTATGCTAGATTTGTCTCGTGCATGTTGATAAAGTTTAGTATTGAAAAAAAAGTCCTATTCCAAAGAATGAGGTTTTTGCACAAAAAACGCTGCAAATGATACGTCTATTTTTGTTGTGTTTTTTTTCACTATTTTTTTCACAACCCATTCAAGTCAATGGGTGAAAAATGTAAAAAAAAAACGCTGAAAGAAGTGACATGCTCTATGTCCAAAAAACATGCAAAGTACAAAATACTGATGACAAAAAAAAAACAATGTGTGCGCATGAGATTTCTGAAATCTCATAGACATAGCTTGAACTGTACAACGCAGCTGAAAATTAGCATAAAAAAGCAGCAAAAACGCCCAGAGTGAACTTAGTCTAAATGTTAAGTTGTTTAGTGAGTTAAATATATTGATAAAATATTCTTTGTAACCGCTCCCCGAGTGGTTAGCAGCTTTCTGTCAATATACAGTGCACACAGAAAGCAGCCAATCAGTGATGTGGGCGGGGTTATACAGAGCTCAGCATTTGAGCTCTGCTAGATCTGCAGTCGGGAAAGCTGTGATTGTATCACAGCTGCTGCACCCAGTAAACTAAGTAATATATTACTGGAATCAGGGTCTCAGTCACTACATCATGCTGCTGTTAGATTACATAGAAAAACCTGCTGACATATTCCCACCTAAATGGAAAAAATGCAGAGTAGTTTTTAAAATGAGAACATTTTCAATTTACCTCTTATTTAAAATCCTTTCTTTACTTAAGATTTGTTATTTATTTTATAGTTTACTGCTCATTACCTTTTTTTTTACCAGCCAAAGCTGCAGAGACAAAGCGTCCTCTGCTTGGAGCAACACAGAGCACCATTTGGACCAGCGGCACAACTATGTTGATGTCCCAAACTGTTAATCTTCAGTAGCAGTCTGGAAGCCGGGTGTGGGGAGCAGTACATTCCTGAAGATTGTACATGAAGCACTCCCATCAAAATTTTTATATTGCAATTATCATCATATTATACAGCACTGTGTACTTACAATTGCTCATTTTGCCTTTCTACCAGCTAATTCTTCTCTTTTCTCTGTTCTGCGTAGAAACAGGAAGCCTCTTTTCCCTACATTCCCAACTTCAACTCCTGAATCCGCTGCTCCCTCCTCCCCGTCAGGGACTTTGCAGTGATATTGGATTGTAGCTCTAATGATGACTCATGCAAGGAAAATTGACCTCCTGTTTCTACATAGAGCTTAGAAAAATTCAGCTAGTCAGTTTTTAATCATAGACCTAATGGAAAAGAGAATAATTATAGAGGTAGAAAGGCAAAATGAGCAATTGTAAGTACACAGTGCTGTATAATATGATGACTGCAATATATTAAGAGGATAAAAATTGAGACAGGAGCACTTCTTTAAGGTCATATGGAGAAATGTTTTGAAAGTAAAAAGTTGTTTTTTTTCTGCTGAACCTTTTTAATTTAGATACACATGTGGGGAAAAGTAGAGAGAGATTTCACAGATGTCCAGTTTTCATTATAAAAACATCACAGAAAAGTCACAGAATGTAAACTCAGGATTAAAGCAATGACAATACAGTATGCAGTATGTAAGTGGTGTCGTATCATTATTTCCACTGCACGTCCACATCTCTGGAGAATGATTTTGGCTTATGTCAAACGATTTATTTAAAAGGGTTTTTGGAAAAGTCAAGGCATCTTATAAATGTGACTAGAAAACTGAAGATGGAATTCATGGATAATATTTTAAGAGTCTGAGAATTTTCAAGGTTACAGAAAACTATACAGATAAATTGGATAAAATTGGAATATTTAATATGCATGCTGCAAACTTGCAGAACTTGGGAGACTTAGAATCTCTAATGCTGGAACCCAGTAATCTAGTAAGTTCGAACAAAGCAGTTAACAAGTGCCAAAGGGATATCAAGTTTCCAAGACCCTGAAGGGCACATAAATATTCACTGTTATATACTCTCACATGGCCTTTTGCCATGTCTCAATGCTCTGCTGAGCATGAAATGGTAGTCAAAACCGACGTATGCTCAGTAGGATCTTGTCACTGTAATATTCTTTTCAATGCACAGTGACAGTGCGCTCCCTCGCCGGCTCTGACGAGAAGTGATGAGGTGGCAAGAGAGCGCACTCTGTGTGTATTGTAAGGAGATTACCCGACAAGCAGCGAAAGGCAGAGTTGGTTTCATGGGTTGGGGCTGGTCTGTGCATCACTGCTTGCCATCTCTTTACAATGTCATTAACAGTGCGCTCTCTAGAAAGTTCATCACTTCTCATTGGAGACGAGGGAGCGCACTGTCACTGTGCATTAAAAAACATATTGCGCAGTGACAAGATCCTACTGAGCATAAGTCAGAATTGACAACCAACCCCTGCTCAGTACAGCAGGGACTAGCCCAGCCCCTGAAACGGACGTCACTGATGAAGCTTAATTTCAGAGTGGGGCTGCAGCAGTGACCACAGCCTCTGCCCCAGGATGATGTCTTGTGTGAGTATCCCATTATGCACTGGGGATTCATGAAGCGTGATAAAATAGGAAGTTGGAAAAAAGTAAAATAAAGCAGATAGAGGTGAGAGGGAACAATAGGGCATTTTTAATTAAACTATATTAAAAAAGGGATTAAATCAGTGTTAGCTTCAGACTACCCAAAAATTGATGGATGGAACTATAGTTTCCCAAAAAGATGATAAAAGTTGGAAGACATGGGGCAGGAAACAGAAGGATGGACAAAGAATATTAAAGGAGCTATTCAAGGAGTTTTCCTCATAATAAAACTTTTTTTATTTTATTTTACAGGAACAATGCTACTTCTGTTCTGGGCTGTGTCTTGTGTTACATCTATACTAGAGATAAGTGAATAATGCTGATAATTGATGTATTTACTTAAAGTGATAAATGAGTGATAACATAAATCTGCAAAATGAAACATAGTTTGTGCATTGCCCCTTCAAGGCTCTAACAGTCCAGGAAACCCATCTATATGACGATCATAAAGATGATAACATTCTTTCTGTTGCCACTAGGGGCAGATTTACTGCTTGTAGACTATTATGTAGCTCAATAAGAGCTGTATACATTCTTACCAATGAGCTCCCCCTAGTGGTGGCTGTAGGCAGACGGTCATGCTGCCGCTATGCAGGATGATACAAGCTCCACTAGATGGCAATAGAGTGGAGAGAGGTCAGCAAGTCTGTCAGAACAGACCTGCAGAGCTGCAGTGAGGCTACCACCAGGTGGCTGCAGAATAGCCAAACAAGCCAGGTCAAAACCTAGAGAGTAATGCAGTACAAAGGGAAAACACCAGATTCAGGGTAAACCGGGCGCCAGGGGGTCAATACCAGTCAGAAGCTGCAGTACCAGAAGCAAGAGATGAAGTCAGGTCAAACACCGGGAAATCCAAATACTAAGGGAAACACTAAGGCTGGAGTCACACTCAGTGTAAGACAATACGGTCCGTTTTTTACGGCCGTAATACGGCCGCAATACAGAGAAATGTTCCCAAAATATTGATCCGTAGTCAGGGTGTTTCAGCGTATTTTGCGCATGGCATCCTCCGTATGTAATCCGTATGGCATCCGTACTGCGATATTTTCTCGCAGGCTTGCAAAACCGACATCTAATGGATTTATGTGCTCAAATGTTCGGTAAAACATATATACAGTATATATATATATATATATATATATGTCATTGAGACACATATATATATATTCTGTATTTATATTTAATTCAGCGCGATATCTGTGAAAAGCCGGTAATTCAATTGCCGGCTTTTCATTTCTCCTTCACAAAAACCCGACAGGATATGAGACATGGTTTACATACAGTAAACCATCTCATATCCCCCTTTTTGTTGCATATTCCACACTACTAATGTTAGTAGTGTGTATGTGCAAAATTTGGCCACTGTAGCTGCTAAAATAAAGGGTTAAATGGCGGAAAAAATTGGCGTGGGCTCCCGCGCAATTTTCTCCGCCAGAGTGGTAAAGCCAGTGACTGAGGGCAGATATTAATAGCCAGGAGAGGGTCCATGGTTATTGGCCCCCCCTGGCTACAAACATCTGCCCCCAGCCACCCCAGAAAAGGCACATCTGGAAGATGCACCTATTCTGGCACTTGGCCACTCTCTTCCCACTCCCGTGTAGCGGTGGGATATGGGGTAATGAAGGGTTAATGCCACCTTGCTATTGTAAGGTGACATTAAGCCAGATTAATATTGGAGAGGCGTCAATTATGACACCTATCCATTATTAATCCAATTGTTTGAAAGGGTTAAAAAACACACACACCCGATTAAAAAGTATTTTAATGAAATATACACACCGGTTGTTTTATTATTTTATTGCTCTCTCAATCCATTTAAAGACCCTCGCTTGGCAAAATAATAAACCCACAATATACATACCCTCTGATGAACTGTCAGGTCCCACGAGGTAATCCATCTGAAGGGGTTAAAATATTTTACAGGCAGGAGCCCTGCTAATGCAGCTGTGCTCGTGCCTGTAAGCCCCGGCGAATGAAGGAAATGTAGGTCAATGACCTATAGTTACCTTCAGTCGCGGTGATGCGCCCTCTGCTGGATGTCCTCATATGACCTGGAGCGTGGGAAAAAGTTCCCAGGCTGCAGTTCATGAGGACATCCACCAGGGGGCGCATCACCGCGACTGAAGGTAACTATAGGTCATTGACCTACATTTCCTTCATTCCCGGGGCTTACAGGCACGAGCACAGCTGCATTAGCAGGGCTCCTGCCTGTAAAATATTTTAACCCCTTCAGATGGATTACCTCGTGGGACCTGACAGTTCATCAGAAGGTATGTATATTGTGGGTTTATTATTTTGCCAAGCGAGGGTCTTTAAATGGATTGAGAGAGCAATAAAATAATAAAACAACCGGTGTGTATATTTCATTAAAATACTTTTTAATCATGTGTGTGTGTGTTTTTTAACCCTTTCAAACAATTGGATTAATAATGGATAGGTATCATAATTGACGCCTCTCCATTATTAATCTGGCTTAATGTCACCTTACAATAGCAAGGTGGCATTAACCCTTCATTACCCCATATCCCACCGCTACACGGGAGTGGGAAGAGAGTGGCCAAGTGCCAGAATAGGCGCATCTTCCAGATGTGCCTTTTCTGGGGTGGCTGGGGGCAGATGTTTGTAGCCACGGGGGGGCCAATAACCATGGACCCTCTCCTGGCTATTAATATCTGCCCTCAGTCACTGGCTTTACCACTCTGGCGGAGAAAATTGCGCGGGAGCCCACGCCAATTTTTCCGCCATTTAACCCTTTATTTTAGCAGCTACAGCGCCCAAATTTTGCACATACACACTACTAACATTAGTAGTGTGGAATATGCAAAAAAAAAAGGGGATATGAGATGGTTTACTGTATGTAAACCATGTCTCATATCCTGTCGGGTTGGGGAAGGAGAAATGAAAAGCCGGCAATTAAATTACTGGCTTTTCACTAACACCGCTGCGTATTTCTCGCAAGTCACACTGCTGGTCCGTGTGGAATCCGTATTTTTCTCGCCACCATAGACTTTCATTGGCGTATTATTTGCGCAATACGCTGACAAACGCAGCATGCTGCGATTTACTACGGCCGTAGAAAGCCGTATAATACGGATCAGTAAAATACGGCTGATAGGACCAGACCCATTGAGAATAATTGTGCCGTTTGTTTGGCGAGTTTACGGACGTATTTTCTGCGCTCATACGTCCGTAAAACTCGCTAGTGTGACTCCAGCCTAAGTCAGGACGGGGAGAGAGCAAGGAACAGACACGAGCAAGGTCAGCTAACGCAGCAGGACAAATCAGAGTCAGATGCTCACGCCGAAGGCAGAAAACATAACTGACACCACCTGCAGGATGCAGCGGAGATAAATAGCAAACCTGAACCCAGAATGAGGCAGAGCAAAGTTAACCCCTGACATGACCAGACCGGAAAGGGGTAGACAGGACTCAAAACCCGGTCTGGATCATGACACAGACTAAATTTTATCATGTCGGTGTAATTAGAAGGGAATTTGGTGTTCAGTATCAGAATAAAAAAAATAAACTGTATGAGTCACAATGTGTAACGAAACATGCTTTTGTATGATATGATCTAAAACAGGGAAATTATATCTGAAAGGGCCACCTGCATCAAACTGACGGGGTTACAGTATATTATGATAAATCTCAATTTTGGTTGTTTCCGTCTTGCAATGTTTAGCTCTATTGAACTTCCTTGTCAATTTGCGCCTCGTACTTGCTCGATTTGTGTGAAATTATTTGGACAAGCTCCATATTGTTCTATTGAAATGCCTAAAGATTACATTCAGGAGCAATGCCTTAAGGGAAAACACTTGTCTAAATGACAACGCTGTTTTGTATTCGTGCTATTATTTCATCGTTCCTCATTTGTAAACCGGATGAATAATGTGCGTAGCCGTCGACCTCGTGACTATTAAACACATTTTCATGCTGCGAAAGATTGATTTAAAAAAAAAAAATTGGAACGGTTTGGATAGTGTTTTCATGTCCAAGTGAAAAATTATATATTATGTTTTGAGCTGAGCTGTAAAGGTGAAGACATTAGAAGAAAACCAGATGAAAGATGTTATCAGTTATTACTATGTAACAAGCCGCAAACTAAGCAGCAACTGAACATGCGAATCTCGGTAAAATTTAATCATTCAAGTAGTTCCAGGTTTAGACAACACAATCGTGGAATGTTAAATAGTAACCATCCTTTTTTTTCATAAATCAATAATACACATGAAAAAAAAGAACAACTTTTGTAATATATCTTATTAGAGAAATCTGCTTCTTTCTCCTCCAGGACTGATTATTAATTCTCAAAATTCTCAACTCATGGGTTAAATTTGTCTTCAGTGCATATACAGCAGATTATCCCATTTCTGGGATAGGAGATGACAGTTGGTGCTTATAATGTTCTATGGAGAACTAACTGTCTTTTCAGGAGAACTTGCAGCAGAACGTCTGTGTCGGCCTCTAGCTCCTCCTCACTCCATAATTTTAAATTACACCAACTGTCATCTTCTATCTCAGTAATGGGAAAATCTGTCTTCACTGAATACGCATTTTATCCATGAAGTCAGAGTGAAACAAGGATAAGCATACCATTGGTGCAACCCCTGCAGCCGATAAAGGGCCCAAAGAGCTAAGGGGGCCCACTTCTACCTCCAAAGCTGATATAATTGTACAGTGCAGTGAAATTGCAAAAAAGTGCAATTCCATAATTATTTTTTTACCATGTTCACTAAATGCTACAAATGACCTGCCATTATGATTCTCCAGGTCATTATCTGTTCATAGATACCAAACATGTCTAGGTTATTTTTTATTGAAGATTAAAGATCAAAGATCTTAAGTGAATACACTGAGCTGAGCTGCGGTGACTTTTTCTAATGGTGCTGAGGTCACCACAGTTCTGCCCTGCAGGGAACACAGCTTCAGTGATCTGCAGTAACCTCGATGAGGTCACCACTGCTCATCTGTGGCTCTCAGCCTGCACGGTCAGATCTTGGCACCGTCCAGGTTGAAAACTATTAATCCCCAGACATGGATTACAGCGTGGGACAGAATGATGGACATGTGAGGGATATTGTGTTTTTTTTCATTTTTCTTTTATTACAGGAGACGAGGGCTTCAATGGAATGGGCGTTAGGTGAGTATAACTGTGTTTGTTACTTTTAAATAAAAATGGATAAGTGTGTTTTGTATTATTTCAAATAAAAGACTTTATTCTGTCTGTGTATTTATCTACCATATAACTATAGGATTAGTAATGGACAGGTGTCTTCTAGACACCTCTCTCCATTACCAATCTGTGGGCAAATATGAACACCACCTGCCACCACTATAGGGCAAGTGGGAAGAGCTGAGCAAAGCACCAGAATTGGGGCATCTAATAGATGTGCCTTTCCTGGAGAGCTGCAGGCTGCTATTTTTAGGCTGGAGAGGTCAATATCCATGGCCCCTTACCAGTCTGAGAATACCAGCCCCTAGCTGTCTGCTTAAGCAAGGCTGGTTGTCAAAAATGGGGAGGACGTCACGCCAGTTTTTGTCAATTATTTATTTAAATAATTAAAAAAAACAGCATGTGAACCCCTCTATTCTTGATAACCAGCCTTGCTAATGCTGACAGCTGAAGGTTGCAGCCCCCAAATGTGAGTTTTGCCTGGCTGGTTGTCAAAAATATAGGGGGACCCACGCCATTTTTTAAATTTATTTATTTATAGTGCAAGCGGCTGCTGATGAATACTCCCATCAGGCGCCACCTGCTGTCGCTCACTGTTACTCACTGTTATCAGTTGAATATAACTCTCATCATTCTCCCCTGCTCATGCTGATCGCTGCCAGAGCAGGGGAGAATGATGAGAGCTGTGTTCAGTACCTGGTGCCGGGGAACAGCGCTAACTGTACAGCTGCTTTTCAGGTTCCAGTATGTGTTACACGGATGTCATCCGTGTGTCATCAGTCTGCACGTGTGCAGGATGTTTGGTGGCCTGTGCTGCTGTTAAAATACGGACATAGCGTATTTTGCCCATGGACACAAGGTCTGTGGAAACACTCTGACATGTGCACAGACCCATTCACTTGAAAGGGCCTACGTGTGTAAGTGTCTCCGGTACGTGTGAAAACTGTCACCACACGTACCGGACAGAGTGACATTTGAGCCTAATTTGGTGCCAGTCACATGACATTATCCATAATAGGATTAGAGTAGATTTGTCACTTGCGTTGACATTATTACATTGCTATATGTGCTCTATGTAAAGTCTTCAATAATCTTCAATACAGGAGCTAACCAGAAAAGAGGAGGGAGCACACTGTCTGCATGTACCAATTATAAAACTTGTATCATCTAATATAGCAGAGAGGGATTTTGGCTACGGTATTGTGCCCTGTGACACTGTTCCTATCTGATGGATCTTGACTCAATGAGCCAAAGTCTAAATTTTCCAATAACCAGCAACTAATAAGAGGTTAACTCAATTAAAAATAAAATAAAACTAATTGAGCAAGTAGTTGCGGGCATTGCTCATGCAACAGCTGGTAGCAGGCTGGTTGCTAGGGTCACTTGTCACACCCTAAATAGAAAGAATATTGTGCTAAAAAATGCAAAAAAAAAAGTAAAATTTTCGTTTAATGTGAAAAAAGTTTCTGACAACAGTGCCTGTCTATTCACTGTGAGATCTTGTAAATCCAACTTTTTTATGTTAACGATGATTGAAATGATCTTCATTCTTCAACGTTATATTAGCAGCAATATTTTATTTTATGAGAAACCATAAAATAAGTCTTTTCACAGTAAGAGGATGAGTAAGCTGTTTCAGGTTTATGGTAAATTAGTTTAATAAGTCATAAAACATATTAGCTGAATTGTCTCATGACATTGAAACAATTTGCCGGTGGTAAAAATACATGTCATATAGAGATTAAAACTATTTAGTTTCCTGCCATCAGGAAGGCAAGAAACTGAGCAATTTGTCCAACGATTATGCTATACTTCATTAGGGGTATGAAGTAAATGCACAGACCCAAATAAACAAGTGCAATAATACCTGCATATTTGGGGCACATTCCATTTTTACACAGGCCATTGAGCAACAGAGTCCTATTCTCCTTTTTTTGCAATTTTTCCAAGCGTTATCACTTTTTTTATTTTTCACTCATTAGAATTATTGTGGGTCCATTCCACTTTCTGATCTTTTTTTATTTTTATTTTAGCATGGAAATGTGATTTTCACATTGTAATATATTGTAAATGGTTCTTTTGACTGCCATCCTGTGCATTAAGTATCTATTTTTTAATTGTTTCTGTCTTTACGTCACAAACTTTATTATTATGCCCAGGTTTGGACATGCCAACACAAGGAGTCATGATAAGTGGGTGCCAATGGCAATGATATGGCAGTCATCGGGCCTTAAAGGGTTTCCAAAGACAAAAATATTGATTACCTTTCTCTTGGTTAGGTGATTAATATCAGATTCGTTGGAGTGGGACTGGGATATCCTTCCGGGGAGTCCATAGCGGTAGACCTCATGGCCGCTCTGTGGTCTTAGAGTCCAAGAGAACTTGATACAATATTGCCGCCACCACTCTCTGGATTTAGACAATATCTGCATCCTGATGATATAGATACAGATACTGTTGTATACAATGGTGGAGGAGAGAGCCGATGTCTCTCCTCCGCCATTCATTTAGTGCTTCTGAGGCTGGAGATGGCAAGTGCGATGACATCACAAGATCGTGTCTGCCACACCAAGCCACAAATCAGAGACTCCAAATCCTGGAACTGTGTTTTGAGGTAAAGCTGCAATGTGACTATTTTTTTACATTATTTTATCAATCATTTCTGGTGGTGTATACAGAGGAGCTATGGGTTCCCATAGGGAAATTGTGGTGGATATCATACTGTATATAGGCAGATGTGGTGCCTCCAAACTGCATATACAGTAGGTGTCATGGCTCAAGTTTGAGACTTAATCCAGTGATCTCTGGCTGTGGGTCGGTTTCCCTCTCTGTTTGATCACAGCCTGTGCTGTCTCTGTCCAACTGCTGACAATGCCCACTTTGGTTTGCTCTGCTGTGTTGCTTCTAGGCAGGTGTTTTCACTACCTTGTTTGTTTTGTCCTGTCACTTCTTTAGAGGAACTAATAATACTCTTCTGGCACCTGCAGTCTTTGCTGGCTATATTCCAAGTTAGCTGTGTGTTTGGAGTCCCAGCTCCTCAGTGGAGAATTATCTTGCCGAGGTTTGCTCTATTGCTTTTCCTGTAGCTTTTTTTTTGCATATTCCCCTTTCTCAGCTCTCTTCCTACTTTATTACATCCAGGGTCTGGGGGTTTTCATGAATGCCAAAGGTCTTTTTGAGTTCCTTTCTTTTCCTTCTGTCTTTCATTTATCACTGTGTGAACACGTCTTTAACCCTGTGTCTCACCCTCTGTCTGTATACACTCCGTTTTGTTTTTGTGGTTTTGGGATACGGTCTGTGTGCAGTTGAGGGTGCGGCTAAGAACACTCAGGGTAAGTCGACGTTGTGTGGGGCGTCATTGCATAACTTTAGGGTGCCAACCTCCACAGTCAGGCAGGGACAAATCAGAGTCAGGGTAGGGATTTGCTTAGTCTGCATATGAACCTGTGTTAAGTGTTAAGTCTCAGGCTTAACATTAGGGGGACTGCGGCAGCATAAAACTGTGCATAAAGGGTTATGTGGCCCTCAGAATGTATATAGGGGAGCTCTGGGGACATCAATCTGTGTATAGGGACTGTGGGACCCCCATAATGAATATAGGGGATATGTGGGAACATCATGCTGTATATAAGAAACTGTCAGGAGATGTGGGCCATCATACTGTTTGCTGGGGTTCCCCTGGAGTCATTATACTGTGTTTATGTGGAGGAATTCATTGTATGTGGTGGGGGCATTTTGGCATCATATTCAAAGGAGCCATGACATCAGAATCTTAATTGGCAACTACAATAGGGGTCTTCTCTGTGCAAATGACATTGATGACTTATCTCTCGGATAGCTCATCAATATTGGATCAGTGGGGGTCAAACAACCAGCAACCCTGACAATCAACTGTAATAGCCTCAGGCAGTGGCCAGATAGAAGCATTTATGTATCTGTACTGCACAGCTCTCTACAGGGTGTCATTTTGCATTATCCTTACAAGAGTTTTCCAGGATATGGCTAATATTCTTCAGGCACTGTATCCTAGCAGCCTGTAGTATGCATAAAGTAAGGCTGGAGTCACACTAGCATATAAAAAAATCCTTCCGATGCTGATCCAGAAAGTAGGACAAGTGTCATGCAAGTGCAGTGCGATTTTTCTCAACTAGCATCTGTAAAACTTCCGTAATTTAAAGCTAGTTTTCCAACTAATAAAGGAATCCTATATACAGAGATACATAGATAAATAGATGTCCGAGAGATGCATAATTATTGCCGTGCGTGTAGTTTATTGTACATGTATTTAGCTAATAAATTAATGAAAGAAATGATGTGGTGGCTACCCTTATTTTAATTAACCAGCCAGGGGAAGGCAGACAGCTGGGGCTGGTCTTATTATTGTCACGATTCGACTGACGAGTGAGCTGGGACCAGAGGGCACCTTCCCTGGCCCTAACACTAGGGGGCACCCTAGCTCGCCCTGTTCCCTTGGGATACTTCAGATGGCGAAGAAGCCGGGGCCTCCGCCCTTGCCTTATCTCCTAGAACAGCCCTACATCTGTCTCCTTCCCCCACCCAGGGAAAAGAGGCGCTACTGTGTACTGCAGTACACCAACCCGACAGACAGGGTGACGAAGACAAGGGTAAACTGAAAATTCCACACACACAAAATATACACTCACATATAACAGAGGTATTCACCAGGGTGTGTAGGTAGGGGGAAGAAAGTAAAACAGGGAAAGATAAGGGATTTCCAAGTGTGCAAACCAGCTAATAGTCGCTAATAAATTCCTCCAGCACTCCTTCACAGCACCAACTTCTTCCACTCCAAGATTATGCAGCAAATTGCCAACACTGATGATGACTTTGTAATCGAGCCCAGGAAAGGGAAAAGGAGTCGCTAACCGAGCACAGCTGAATGTAGGGGTTTTCCAATATGACCGATTAACCCCTGTTGTTCTGGAAGAAATAAACACGTTTAATACACTGGAGAATTGCTTTTTCACAGCTTAGTAGAAGTGATTAGATGCTGCATTCTTCTGGCTCCGCTCCGTTGTGGTAACCCTCTGACAATTATGCTGGGAAGGGGTTAATATCTATGGAGTTTCCCAGCCTATTAATATCAGCCCCTGTCTGCTTACCCTTTACTGGTTAAAAAAATGAAATGAGGTCCCCCCTATTTTTAATAAACGGAAAAGGAGACAGCTGTGAGCTGATATTAATAGGTAGGGAAGGGCCAAGTATATTGGCCCCTTCACAGCCTAATAAGACCAGTCCTCAGCTGCCACAGAAATGGCCCATCCATTAGATGTGCCAATTCTAGCATTTAGCCTCGGATCTTCCCGATCATTACAGTGATGAATATGCGGCTCCACCCCTATGGGAGGTGGAGCTGCATATTCATCACTGTAATGAGCGGTACCACGTGACCGCTCATACAGGACAAGCTGCGGCGCTGAGAGGAAGCATCGAGGGAGCTGGGTGAGTATTTTAATGCCAGCGGGCGGGCGCACAGGGGGTGGGAGGCGGCAGGTGACAAAGATCTTTATTTTAGACACAAAAATAATAAAAATTGATTTCTCATTCTTTCTCTCCAGGGAACACTGCTGAAGAGAAGGAATGAATGGCGGCTTCAGCACCACACACTGGGGGGACAGTGCTTACTGTAGCGCTGTCTCCTGCACCGTCCGTGTGGTACTCAGTCGGCACACGGGCGGCACACGGCTGCCGCACGTGTGCCACGTGAGCTCACGGACACACAGACACGGATAACTCCGGTACCGATTTTTCCGGTACCGGAATTATCTGTATGTGTTAGACTGGCCTTACTTGTATAAATCACTCCCTGACTAATTCTCTCCTGCACCCATTTATTAAAAATGAAAATCCTCACCAGTCTGCCGTAATCCAAAAAATGGAAGTCCCACAGCTATCCCCATCTTCTTCATCCTGTGTATGGAGCCCGTTCAAAGAAAGAAGCTCCATAGACGGGAGCAGTAGTCACTGCTGATTTTCATGCTGCGACCCACGAGACTCGGCCGCTGTGACTAGAGGTGATGTAAGGCTACCGCAGTTCACAACTGCCTCGTCACACAGAGGGCAGCACTAGAGCAGTAATGTTACAGCTCATAATTCTGGCCCTTGTGCTGCGCTGCATGAGACCCAACAGCTATGAACTGCGGTAATCTTACTGACATCACTGCTCACAGCGTGAGAACTTAGTGCTGGATCTCACGCTGCCAGCTGTGATGTCAGGCTACCGCAGGTCAGCGGTTGTGAACTGCAGTAACCTTACTGACATCACAGCAGCCCGATTCTCGCGGAGCGCAGCATGAGAACCCGCAGTGGCTGCTGCTCCAGTTTATGGAGCTTCATTCTCTGAACGGGGCTCCATACACTGGATGAAGAAGATGGAGATTTTTGTGGGACCTTTGCTGTTACCAAAAATACAGGGACCTCACATCACTTTTTTATGGTTCCCCCCAATTTTTGATAACCAGCAAAGACAGTGCAAACAGCTATGGGATGATATTAGTAGGCTGGGAAGCTTCATGGTTGTCTTGCCCTTCCCTGCCTGATATATAAGCCCGCAGATGTTTGCTTTCCCTTAGCTGGTTATCAAAAATAGGGGGGACCCAAACCATTTTCTTTTATTTATTTATTTGGTTTAATAAGGCTAAACACCCTTTAGTTCCACATGAAAGGCACTAAAGGATGTTAGTTTATTATATGTAGGGGGCTTGTGACGTTAAATTGCAACATTATATTTATCTATCTATCTAATCTATATATCTATACTATATCTATCTATTCTGACGGTTCGGGCTGTGAATTTACTGTACTTGGCTGATGAAATGTTGGGTTTCCTTTGAGATTTGTAAAAATTGCATGTGATCATGCATGTGACGTGTGATTTTTTATTTTTTTTTTCACACCCATTGACTTGAGTTGGTGAGTGTGATCCTATTCTCGCAGACAATGGCAGCTTGCTGCAATGTTTTTCTCAGTTCGATCCGAACTGAAAAAAAACTCGCAGATGAGCACTGACTCATTTAATAACATTGGTCAGAGTGCAATGCGATGTTTTCTCGTATTGCACTCGTCCGATTTATACGCTCGTCTGAGTGAGCCCTTAGGAGTCAGCTCTGCTTGCTGGTTTGATCAGTCGTTGTATGGTCGCTAAGGCTACTTTCACACTAGCGTTAACTGCAATACGTCGCAAATGCGTCGTTTTGCCGAAAATACGTGGAGCGCCCCCACACCGCCGCAGGGCCGAGGGGTACCCGGAGCCGGGCCTCTGGGTCTCAGTCCTGGGGTTGTCACGGTGGCTAGACCCGGTCCGTGGCCCTGTCTGTCAGTGGGGGACGTCCGGTGCAATAAGTGGTGTTGTAACGGTGCAGTTGTGGGGTGCAGGTCGCGGTAAATAACGAGGACACCAGGTTGCAGTCTCTTTACCTCTTTACTGGAGATCTCTGAGTCCTCAGTCCAGGATACGGTTCACCAGGCTGCGCAAGTCCGGCCGGTCCAATGGCACCTCCAGAGTTCACTTCACAGGTGGAAATCGGTGCCTTCCTTCTTAGCGCTATGTGTTGTAGTCCTCCCCTGCTGTGCTTACGGAAAGTACCCCACAACCGTTGTGTCTGTTTCTTAAGTTCCCTCACAACTCGATTAAATGATGTTCTTCTAATCTTCCGTCCCTTCCTGATGTTACAGTTAGAACGGCACCCGTTTGTCGGATAGGCCTGGAGTTCTTCCGGGACCCTAGAGACGCCCCTCTCCCGCAATTGCCTCCCAAGACTTCATAGGTGATATGTGTTAGACAGCCCGCCTTAAACTGACTGTCCTGCCGCTGTTTAGAGTATTGCTTGAAGCTGAATGTTATAATACTCCCTCGGCGTTCCGGCCACCGGTAGTGCGCCTCAGTAGGGTGTTGCTCCGGTCTTACAGCACGACCCCTACTGGAATTCTCCTATTGCTTGATCTCGTTTCTCACTCAGCACAATCTATCTCGCTTCTAGTCCTTTCTTGGATCCCGCCGCTTCCCGGAGCTGGCGCGGACCCGTTACGTTCTTTTCAATGCCAAGCCTCTGTCAGGATCCCACCCCTGACAGAGACCCTACTGTCTCTTCCTCCACAACACCCTCTGCCACTAGGTGTTGCTTCGTCCAATCCAGTCAGCTTTCTCCTCTAACTTCCTGCCTGACCCCCAGTTTACCCACTATGGTGGGGAGTGGCCTAATGAATAGCACCCTTAGCTCCCCCCGGAGGCCCGGCTGTGAAATGTATTGGTCTGTGATACCTGGTCAGATGAACTCCTTCAGTGCCATTGGACGCACCATAGCTCCCCATAGTGGCGGAGCCACAGTACTGCAACGACCAGGACTCTGGGGCGCTGCACTCCCCCCTGGTTAAACACAGTACTCCGGGACTGGGAAGAAAACAACAATACAAGTTTAGCAAAAAGGCATACAATTTTTGTTGAGTGCAATGACAATAAGTATACTTGAACAGGCTTCCCTTTATGGGAGGTAAGGACACTTGAACGTTACAAACATGGCAAAAATGTCATAGCAACATGCTATAATTAACTTTTCTTACCCAACCGGGTATCCTACTAAGTGCAAACATTATTGAACAATAATTTAACTTTGCCTTTAAGGACATACACTCTTTATCCACTAAAGACCTTCCTATAATCACATTATAAGGCATTTTAACTTTCTCATTCTCCTACTTTGGATCTGCAGGACCGCCTGTCCTATTGGCACCAGACCTACTGCCTCTCCTTTCTGTTACAGGACCGCCCCGTTCAGCCAGGGCCTACTGCCTTTTCAACTACTATACACAGTATAGAACATAACATACTTTCAGTTTGAGAGCACTGAGCCATCTCTACATGACTCCTATGAGGACTCAGGGTTTACCTTCTATCCTAACTTTCTATCAGCATTATCAAAACATTTTCTATCGAACATTAAGCCTTCTCATTATCTTTCTTCCTTTCTTGCATGCTGGACACCACATCTATCTCTACGGGCCCACTGCATCCTTCTTCTATCTTTCACCTTTCACTTCTCAGAGCACATTATCAATATTTCTTCACATTTAACCAGTTAAGCACATATAACTTTTCTCATATAAACATTATCATCATTTCCTTTGGTCAAGACATTATTGCTACTCATCTTAAGCAATATTACTATCGAAGCGTGACAAATGAACATCCCCTTTAAGAGGGGATCAAGTCTTTCTGAGGTAGCATGTCTTCTCAGACTACCAGTCCTTACTCAGCAAAGGTTCCAGTGTGGTATCTTCACAAAGAGTCTCTTTCCAAGTAAGACCAGTAGGAAGCGCCTTTAAGAAGGTGCAAACTATATACAGGAAGTTTGTATCATGCACTGTTCATGATTACGGCAGTTCTTATAACATTGTGGAACAAAAAGCAAAAACGAAAGTGAAAGCAAAAATAAAAAGCAATAGGGATCCCGGGTAAACAAAGGGATCCCTTTAAGAGTTAACCCAGGACGGGTTTTAGCAGCAAAATAGCAAGGAAATAAACAGTTAACTATTTACAGTTTCAGGTTTCCGAGGCTTAGTTGAACGGCTTCCAGGGCTGCACCTGGCACTTAACCCTTCTTGGCCTGGGCAAAGTGAGGTCCAGGGTTGCACCCAGTGCTGGACAAACGCCGTTAATCCGTCTTGCATGTACGGTTAAATCGGGCGCAGCGATGGAGGTCTGCGCAGCTTGAGTAGGGGCATCTGCTGCAGCAGAGGCAGCGGCTGCTGCAAGATCAGTCACTGGAACGGAGTCAGCAGCTTTGGCACTAGCAGTCACTGGAGTGGTGTCGGTCGTCAGGGCAGGGTCGTCCTTCATGTCTCTCACTTCTTCTTCCTGGCCCTTTTCCCGCTCTCTCCTTCGTGGGCGGTTCCGTTTTCTCTGTCTCTGCCCACCATTGAGGATCAGGAGGCGGATCTCGGCTGCTGACGGACACGTCCTCAAGGGGCCGAGATATTTAGACTGGGCGGCCATTGTCTTTCGCGCTCTTCAGCTTGTTCATGCCCACTTCCACGCCCTTCTTCTTCTCCTGCGCTCTCCTTAGCGCTGTAATGGCGGCGGTTTTGGCGCAAACTTTTGGCGGCAAGTGACAATCCACAGTCTTTGCAATAAAGTACAGTCCAAGCACAGTAAATCACAGTTCCAAGGCACACATGACCTGATTCTTCAGGCTTAAGTAGATCCTGTTAGTGACGCCAAGTTTGGAGCGCACCCACACCGCCGCAGGGCCGAGGGGTACCCGGAGCCGGGCCTCTGGGTCTCAGTCCTGGGGTTGTCACGGTGGCTAGACCCGGTCCGTGGCCCTGTCTGTCAGTGGGGGACGTCCGGTGCAATAAGTGGTGTTGTAACGGTGCAGTTGTGGGGTGCAGGTCGCGGTAAATAACGAGGACACCAGGTTGCAGTCTCTTTACCTCTTTACTAGAGATCTCTGAGTCCTCAGTCCAGAATACGGTTCACCAGGCTGCGCAAGTCCGGCCGGTCCAATGGCACCTCCAGAGTTCACTTCACAGGTGGAAATCGGTGCCTTCCTTCTTAGCGCTATGTGTTGTAGTCCTCCCCTGCTGTGCTTACGGAAAGTACCCCACAACCGTTGTGTCTGTTTCTTAAGTTCCCTCACAACTCGATTAAATGATGTTCTTCTAATCGTCCGTCCCTTCCTGATGTTACAGTTAGAACGGCACCCGTTTGTCGGATAGGCCTGGAGTTCTTCCGGGACCCTAGAGACGCCCCTCTCCCGCAATTGCCTCCCAAGACTTCATAGGTGATATGTGTTAGACAGCCCGCCTTAAACTGACTGTCCTGCCGCTGTTTAGAGTATTGCTTGAAGCTGAATGTTATAATACTCCCTCGGCGTTCCGGCCACCGGTAGTGCGCCTCAGTAGGGTGTTGCTCCGGTCTTACAGCACGACCCCTACTGGAATTCTCCTATTGCTTGATCTCGTTTCTCACTCAGCACAATCTATCTCGCTTCTAGTCCTTTCTTGGATCCCGCCGCTTCCCGGAGCTGGCGCGGACCCGTTACGTTCTTTTCAATGCCAAGCCTCTGTCAGGATCCCACCCCTGACAGAGACCCTACTGTCTCTTCCTCCACAACACCCTCTGCCACTAGGTGTTGCTTCGTCCAATCCAGTCAGCTTTCTCCTCTAACTTCCTGCCTGACCCCCAGTTTACCCACTATGGTGGGGAGTGGCCTAATGAATAGAACCCTTAGCTCCCCCCCGGAGGCCCGGCTGTGAAATGTATTGGTGTCTGTGATACCTGGTCAGATGAACTCCTTCAGTGCCATCGGACGCACCATAGCTCCCCATAGTGGCGGAGCCACAGTACTGCAACGACCAGGACTCTGGGGCGCTGCATACGCATCCAGCAAAAGTTCTTGCTGGATACGTTTTTTCGTCATAGACTAACATTAGCGACGCATTTGCGACGCATTGCCAAACGTCGCGTCCGTTTTGCGACGCTTGGGCGTGTGGTAGCGGACCGTCGTGAGCAAAAAACGTTACATGTAACGTTTTTTGCTCACGACGGTCCGCTTTTTCCGACCGCGCATGCGCGGCCGGAACTCCGCCCCCACCTCCCCGCACCTCACAATGGGGCAGCGGATGCGTTGGAAAAATACATCCGCTGCCCCCGTTGTGCGGCGGAGACCACGCTAGCGTCGGGAACGTCGGCCCGACGCACAGCGACGGGTCTTTCCCGACGCTAGTGTGAAAGTAGCCTAATATGCGGTTTGCCCGCTTGTGGTTATGTCAGCTAACTTCTCTCACTGCATCTCTCAATGCTTCAACATTAAAATCTGAAAATCTGGAAGATTAGTTTGTCATCACCTGACCACACAAGAATGCAAATTGCATATGAGCGATGATGACAGATTGAATCAGCCAGCAGAGCTGAATCCTAACACTGTGCATCCTATGGAAGTACTGTGACATAATAATAATAATAATAATAATAATAATAATAAAAAAAAAAAATCTTTATTTATATAGCGCCAACATATTCCGCAGTGCTTTACAGTTTAACAGTTTCAAACACAACAGTCATAGGTAACAACGTTAACAATACAGTAATAAAGCAAAATAAGAGGACCCTGCTCGTGAGAGCTTACAATCTACAATGAGGTGGGGGAGATACAAAGTACAGGTGTGTATTTACAATGATGGTCCAGCCATGTTCAGGGGGTGGGAGGTAGATGGAGATAGTGAATGGGCTACACACACACAAACATAAAATGACTTTGATTAGTGAACATGATAGGCCGCTCTGAACAAATGTGTCTTGAGCGAGCGCCTAAAACTATGCAAGTTGTGGATGGTCCTAATATCTTGGGGTAGAGCATTCCAGAGGATTGGCACAGCACGGGAGAAGTCTTGGAGTTGGGAGTGGGAGGTACGGATTAGTGCAGAGGTTAGTCGAAAGTCATTTGCAGAGCGCAGTGGTCGGCTAGGCCGATAGAGAGAAATGAGGGAGGAGATGTAAGGGGGTGCCGCACTATGGAGAGCTTTGTGGGTGAGAACAACTACTTTGAATTGTATCCTGTAATGAATGGGCAGCCAGTGTAACGACTGGCGAAGAGCGGACACGTCCGAGTAGCGATTAGCCAGATGGACAACCCTGGCTGCCGCTTTAAGGATGGACTGGAGAGGGGAAAGTCGAGTAAGGGGGAGGCCAATTAATAGAGCATTGCAGTAGTCCAGGAAGGAGTGGATTAGGGCGACAGCGAGGGTTTTTGTTGTCTCCATGGTAAGAAAAGGGCGGATTCTAGAGATGTTCTTTAGGTGTAAGCGGCACGAGCGGGCAAGAGATTGTATGTGGGAAGTGAAGGAGATCGGAGTCAAACATAACACCCAGACAGCGTGCCTGCTGTCGGGGTGTTATTATGGTGCCACCCACGGAGAGGGAAATGTCAGATTTAGGGAGGTTAGTAGAAGGCGGGAGCAGAAGAAGTTCAGTTTTGGAGAGGTTGAGTTTCAGATAGAGAGCGGACATGATGTTAGAGACTGCGGACAGACAGTCAGTGGTGTTCTGTAGTACAGCGGGGGTAAGGTCAGGGGATGACGTGTATAGTTGTGTGTCATCAGCATAAAGATGGTACTGAAAGCCAAATCTGCTGATGATCTGTCCAATTGGGGCTGTGTAGAGGGAGAAGAGAAGGGGGCCAAGGACTGAGCCCTGAGGTACCCCGACAGTGAGAGGAAGAGGAGATGAAGTGGAGCCAGAGAACAGAACACTGAAGGAGCGGTCAGAAAGGTAGGAGGAGAACCAGGAGAGAGCAGTGTCCTTAATGCCTAGTGACTGGAGCCTAGAGAGTAGGAGAGGGTGGTCAACAGTGTCGAAAGCTGCAGAAAGGTCGAGGAGAATGAGCAGAGTGTGGTCACCGTTACATTTTGCTGTCAGAAGGTCATTGGTCACCTTGATGAGTGCAGTTTCTGTCGAATGTAGGGGGCGGAAACCGGACTGTGAAGGGTCTAGGAGGGAATGAGTTTAGAGGTAACGGGTAAGGCGGGAGTAGATCAGGTGCTCCAAGAGTTTTGAGATGAAGGGGAGATTGGAGACCGGTCTGTAGTTGTTTGTGCAGGATGGGTCGAGGGTGGTTTTTTTTTAGTAATGGAGTAATGAAAGAGTGTTTGAAGGAGGAGGGGAAAATGCCAGAGGAGAGGGAGAGATTAAAAATTGTAGTTAGGTGAGTTGTGATGACTGGAGAGAGAGACTGGAGGAGGTGTGAGGGAATTGGGTCGGTGGTGCATGTAGTCGGACGAGAAGAGGAGAGGAGCTTGGAGACTTCTTCTTCTGTGATGGGATCGAATGTGGAGAGTGAGCCAGGCGAGATGCAGGGAGGGATGGGAGTCATTGCACTTGGTGTCTGGGAGCGGATTTCCTGACAGATATTGTTTATTTTCTCTATAAAGTGAGAGGCCAGGTCATCAGCACAAATGTCTGTGATAGGGTCTTGTGCTTTTGGCCTGAGGAGGGAGTGAAAGGTGTTAAAAAGTTCCTTGGGGTTGTTGGATAGTGAGGAAATCAGGGTGGTGTAGTAGGACTGTTTGGCGAGGTGAAGGGCAGAGTTATAGGTCCTTAACATAAATTTGAAGTGTATGAAGTCCAGAGCCTGATGAAAATTAGCCCTGGTCCGAAAAACCCCTTTAATGATAATGCATTGGTTATATAAAGATGAAAAGTGGGATCTCAGAGTAAGGTCCTCTGGTGGGCCCAATGGCCCCCAGTCTGACACTGTTGATAAGCTATCCCAAGGATAGATCATCATTCTGGAAAACTTCTTTAAAGAGTGTCTAGGATTAATAAAACATAACCCTTCAAAAAAACAGGCCATGCCTGTCCACAGGTTCAATGAGGTATTGTAGGTGACAAGAGTTCATTTAAATGTACCTGGGCTGTAATACTCACATAACCTTATAGGCCAAGCCACCATCCATGTAGGACTCTTGCATAGTGGAGTCTGGAGCTGAGGCCTTGCCAGTAACTGCAGGTGTCAGCTGCAACAGAACAGCAGGAACCCAGCTGCATTGGCCGAGCTAGGTGAAAGCGTCTGACTCTGATATCCAGTCAATGCCCGTACAACCTGATTGTGAGATTCTAAGGCAACAAAGGGCCTAATAAAGTCTCTAACCCTGCCGCCATGCCAGAGGCAGTACGTAGGAGAAGACCACACTAGTGAAGTCTCTAGCCCTGCCCTGCCACCATGCCAGAGGCAGTACATAGGAGAAGAACACAAGAGTGAAGTCTCTAGCCCTGCCTTGCCACCATGCAAGAGGCAGTACATAGGAGAAGAACACAAGAGTGAAGTCTCTAGCCCTGCCCTGCCACCATGCTAGAGGCAGTACATAAGAGAAGACCACACTAGTGAAGTCTCTAGCCCTGCCCTGTCACCATGCTAGTGGCAGTACATAGGAGAAGACCACACTGGTGAAGTCTCTAGCCCTGCCCTGCCACCATGCCAGAGGCAGTACATAGGAGAAGACCACACTGGTGAAGTCTCTAGCCCTGCCCTGCCACCATGCCAGAGGCAGTACATAGGAGAAGACCACACTGGTGAAGTCTCTAGCCCTGCCCTGCCACCATGCCAGAGGCAGTACATAGGAGAAGAACACAAGAGTGAAGTCTCTAGCCCTGCCCTGCCACCATGCTAGAGGCAGTACATAAGAGAAGACCACACTAGTGAAGTCTCTAGCCCTGCCCTGCCACCATGCTAGTGGCAGTATATAGGAGAAGACCACACTAAGGAAGTCTGTAGCCCTGCCCTGCCACCATGCCAGAGGCAGTACATAGGAGAAGACCACACTGGTGAAGTCTCTAGCCCTGCCCTGCCACCATGCCAGAGGCAGTATGAGTCGCCCCACAGGCTAGGGGTACTTGGTACGGGTCCTGCAGTTCACAGGGGGATGTTACGGTGGCTGTGACACGGTGCATGGCACTGGGCGCCCATGTAAAAGGGGAAGGTCTTTAAAGGGATAGTTTATGTTCATGATGCCTCCTGTGGTATTCGGTCAGGGTGACCGATGCTGCTTTAAGGGGTCCTCTGGGGTGATGTTATGGCATCTAGATGGTATAACTTCCCACAGATTAAGTATATCCCCAGGGCTCCCGGTGTGTAGATGGTGGTATGGTGAGAGTTGCAGATAAGAACGAGGACACAGGATTGCAGTCTCTTTACCTTGTTTACTGTTAGTTTCAGCAGCCACTGTCCAGGGCACCAGACCACAGGGCAAGTAGGGTCCAACCAGTTTGGAGGCAAGTCCAGAGTCCCCTTATCCAGGTGGAGAATAGAAGCCTTCCTTTGCGCTGTAGTGGTGTGGTCCCTTACTGCTAAGCTTCACATAAGGTCCTCACAGATGTTATCCCTCTCTCTGTCCCCCAGTTAAGATAGGACATAACCTGTATAACTGGTGACTTGAGCCTGTTTATAGGATCTCTTAGATGATCCGGCTTTGCGGGGTGTCACCGTGCCTCCTGGGTGTGGGTGCGGACAGGTAACGTGCAATTAGCTGTCCTGCCGGTCTCTGATGTAAGGCGTGGAGGTCCTCACAACCTCGGCGTTCTGCTACCGTTATTTCTGCGTCTCAGAAGGAGGCAGCCTGCTCGGTGCTGGTCCCCTTCTGGTATCCTCTCCTGTGCTTCCTCTCCTGCACGCTCGCGGCAGTCAATTCTGCTTTCAAAATGTTTCTTTCCGGGAGCTGCAGCTCTGGGGGCATGTACAGCTCTGTAAACCCTCTGTCCTCCTCAGACGGATGTCTGGAACTAGCTAACTTTCCCTACAGACTACTAGTTATATATATGGGGAGTCACCTAGTAAATAGGAACAAAAGCTCCCCCTGGTGGCCTGGAGTGTGAATGTGTTGCATGTTTGTGGTACCTGGTTACAGTTATCCTTTCTTGCCTCCAAACGTAGCATCACTCTCCCTGGGAGGAAAGCAATGCCACTGTGACGACCAGGACCCTGGGGCGCCACAAGTACATAGGAGAAGACCACACTGGTGAAGTCTCTAGCCCTGCCCTGTCACCATGCCAGAGGCAGTACATAGGAGAAGACCACACTGGTGAAGTCTCTAGCCCTGCCCTGCCACCATGCCAGAGGCAGTACATAGGGGAAGACCACACTGGTGAAGTCTCTAGCCCAGCCCTGCCACCATGCCAGAGGCAGTACATAGGATCGACCACACTGGTGAAGTCTCGATCTCGCGTTACCACTGATTTCTGGAATGAATGGTCCCTATTATGTGCTTATAACCATTTGGCACAGCGCTGAGATTTCTAACATTTTAGTTCAGAAATCTCTGGACTGTCCAAAAGGTATTCCCATTCTCAGGGCCAGTACCACCCAGCGAATCTGGGCAAGTACAATAAGAACACACTTTCAGGCTCCGATCTGCCCAGAGGGAACAAGTGAATTCCCCAATGGTCCCCTGTGCAGGAGGGCACCCCACCCCTCTATCTGAGCGGTCGGTGGTATTGATTTACTATATCACTCATTTAACAACTGACCGGATTTACTATTCCATAGAAACATAGGTAAAATTGTGGATGAGAGTAATGTCAATGTTCCTGGTAGACCCTTGGCTCCCCAGTCCGACATTGATCATGCCATCAGGTAATGTCATGTTTAATTGGTGATAGGGGCTAGGGTGGCATGTGTTGGGGTCCCACCCTTATGAGAATTTATATTTTGGGGCTGTTTTCTATACCAATCTTAATGCTGAGTCTGGTGAAGTAATTTGTGCCAAATTAGTGCGTGCACCTCTTAATGAATTTGTTGCTTCTTTCATTCAGAATACTATCATTAACATTTTCTTTTAATTTTTTCTTTTTTCTTTTTCTTAACAGACAAATCTCAGTGTTAGGATTAGCTCAGGCAGAATTTGCAGATATTGGGTTTCACAGTCAGCAGGAATCTTTGGAACAACCTGCTCCTCGGGAGTTTGTATGAAATCTTTTCATCTCTTTGTATCCAAATATAGGTTATCATCTTCAGATCCAGCTCTCTCGCACAGCAGGACGGAGTGTAAACTACATATTCCTTCTTTTCTAGACAGATTATATGACATTTATATTTGAAACTGAAAATTGATTCTCATTATACTAATTTTCCCATATTGGAAATTTAAAGAGAATCTGTCACCAGGTTTTTGCTACCTCTTCTAAGAGCAGCATAATGTAGCGCCAGAAGTCCTAATTCCAGTGATGTGACACTTACTGGGATGCTTCCTGCAGTTTTGATAAAATCACAGTTTTCTCTGCTGCAGATCGAGCAGTTCTCTGAATGCTGAGCCCTGTATAACCCCGCCCACATCGCTGATGGCAGCTATCGGTGTACACTGTGCATAGGCAGAAAGCTGCCAATCAGTTGTGGGGGCGGGGTTATACAGAGCTCATGAATATGGAGGACTACATGGCAGCAGGTTTACTAGTCCTCTAGTGATAATCTCCTGCTAAGAAAACTGTGATTTTTTTCAAAACTACATCAAGCAGCCCAGTGAGTAACACATCACTGGATTCAGGTTCTGTGTCTCTACATCATGTTGCTCTTAGATTAGGTGTCAAAAATCTGGTGAGAGATTCCCTTTAAAGGTTTTAGCTGTTTTGTAAAGAAAGCTTCCTAATTAGAGCTAAATTAAGGTTGCTAAAGGGCCCTCTACAAATATTCAGCATCATTTTAATTTTTGGTAAAATCGTAATTAGTAGAAAAAAATAGAACCAAAAAATGTCATACTTAACAATCCTAGTATATGCACCCCATCCTGGCATACATGCCCCCATCTTGATATGTGCTCCCCCAATCCACTTATATGCCCCCATCCATGTATTTAATGCCATCCATCTTTATACCCACAATCCATGTATGTGCCCCCATCCTAGTATATGCTCCTGCAATCCATGTACATGACCCTTATCCATGTATATGTTCCCTCAATTCATGCATATGCCCCATCCATGTATATGCTCCCCCATCATTGTATATGCCCTCCATTCTTATATAAGCTCCACAATCCATGTATATGCCCCAATATCTATATGCTCCCCATCCTGGTATATGTTCCCCCATCCTTATATATGCTCCCTCAATCCTGGTATATCGTCCAACCTTGTATATGCTCCTCCAATTCATGTACATACCCCCATTCTAGTATATGTGCCCCCATCTTAGTATATGCCCTTCATCTTGGTATATATGCCCCCATCCTGGTATATGCCCTTCATCCTGGTATATATGCCCCCATCCTGGTATATGCCCTTCATCCTGGTATATATGCCCCCGTCCTGATATATGCCCTTCATCCTGGTATATATGCCCCCGTCCTAGTATATGCTCCCATATCCTTGTATATGCTTCTCCAATCTATGTATATTCCCCCATATCGTTGTATGTGCTCCCCTCCCCATCCCATGTATATGCTCCCCTGGTGTATATCCCCCCATGCCCTTTATCCTGGTATATATGCCCCATTCTTGTATATACCCACATCCTGGTATATGTCCCCAATGCTGCTGGCACCACTGTTCAACGCATAGAAGAAAACCACAATAAACTCTGTTACCTTCCTCTCCCCCGCTGCGTCGTCTTCAGAAGCTGGCAGCTGATTTCAGCATCCAAGCTACGGGGGCACATGACATCAGTGCCATGCGGCCAGTCATGTGTATGCGGACGTCAGCTGATGGCCTCTGATTGGGCAGCAGCGTGTATTACGGAACTGGCAAGTTCGATCACTGCAATACACTTCAGTTGGATCTGTGCGTCCTTGGACGCACATCTAGGTGAAGTAGGGACTGGTGTCTCTCGGCTCCTTACCTGCTGCCCCGGCCCACTGATGTGGAACAGCGATGGTGCGCGTGCCCCCTCTGGGCACGCGTGCCGTAGGTTCGCCACCACTGTTCAAGAGGCTGCTAGTTGGTAACCCCTGACCAGAGGTGTAGCTAGGGTTTTGATTCAGGGGGGCGAAACGTCTGAGTGGGTGCAGCGCCCCAGAGTCCTGGTCGTTGCAGTACTGATGCTCCGCCGCTAAGGGGGGTGTTGGTACGTCTGATGGCACTGAAGGAGTTCACCTGACCAGGTATCACAGACACCAATACACTTCATAGTCTGGCCTCCAGGGGGAGCTAAGAGTGCTATGTATTAGGCCACTCCTCACAATCTGGTAAAACTGGGGGTTAGATAGGAAGTTAGACAGAAAGCTGACTGGGTTGGAACCAGGCAACATCCTGTGGCAGAGGGTGTTGCAGGGGAAGATTCAGGGGGGTCCCTGTCAGGGGTGGGATCCTGACAGAGGCCTAGCGAACAGAAAGAACGTTACGGGACCGCGCCTGCATTACATTGCGGCGGTACCCCAAGAAAGGACAAGAAGCGAGATTTATTGTGCTGAGTGAGAAACGAGATCAACGCAACCTAGGAGAAACACCAGTAGGAGTCGTGCTGTAAGACGAGGCAACATCCTACTGAGGCACGCAGCCGGTGGCCGGAAACGCCGAGGAAGTATTGAGCTCCAGGCCTTACTTCAAACCTACGGCAGGACAGTCAGTTATAGGCGGGCTGTCTCACCCAAAATCACCTAAGCAGACATAGGGGGCAACAGTTGGAGAGGGGCGACACTAGGGTCCCGGAAGACCTCCAGGCCTACCCGCCATACGGGTGCGTCCTAGCCATATCATCTGGGGGGACTAAGAAGAACATCAGAATCAGTTGTGAGGGAACTTCAGAAACATACACGACAGTTGTGAGGACTATCCCGTGGTGCTAAGCAGGGAAGGACTACAACACAAGCGCTAGAAGGAAGGCACAGATTTCCACCTGCAAAGGGAACTCTGGAGGTGCCATCGGACCGGCTGGTCTCAGCCAGCCCTGTTAACCGTACTTCGGATTGAGGATCCTGAAGCCTTCAGTAAAGAGGTAAAGAGACTGCAACCTGGTGTCCTCGTTATTCATCGCGATCTGCACAACACCATCATCACTCTACACTTTCACTGGACGCCCCTCAGCAGGGTCACGGACCGGGTCTAGCCACCGTGACAATCCCAGGACTGAGACAGAGAGGCCCGGTACCGGGTACCCTTCGGCCCTGCGGCAGTGGGGGCGCTGTTGTGAATTCTGCTCTTGGGTTCCCTCCGGTGGTTATAAGTGGTAGCACTGCTGTCTCTGGATCGCAGCATTCATCAGGTGTGTCCACTTTTTGCAATTCTGACTGGGCTATTTAGTCTTGCTTGACCCTTTAGTCAGTGCCAGTTGTCCATTGTTCCTGGAGGATTCACATCCCTGCCTGCTCTCTCCTGCTTTGCTGTTCATTTCAACAAAGATAAGTTCTGGCCTTGATTTTTGCTGTCCACATGCTCTGGGCCTTATTGTTCAGTTCTTTTCCATGTTTTTGTCTTGTCCAGCTTGGTCTGTATAAGGATTTGTTTAGCCAAGCTGGTATCTCTGGAGATGCAGATATACCCTCCATATCTTTAGTTAGATGTGGAGATTTTGTATTTTCTGTGGTGGATATTTTCTAGTGTTTTAATACTGACCGCATAGTACTCTGTCCTATCCTTTCTATTTAGCTAGAAGTGGCCTCCTTTGCTAAATTCTGATTTCAGTCTGTGTATGTTTTTTTCCCTCTCCTCTCACAGTCAATATTTGTGGGGGGCTGTCTATCCTTTGGGGATTTTCTCTGAGGCAAGATAGTTTTCCCTTTTCTATCTCTAGGGGTAATTAGTCCTCCGGCTGTGTCGAGATGTCTAGGGAGTGAAAGGTACATTCCACGGCTACTTCTAGTTGCGGTGTTAAGTTCAGGGTCTGCGGTCAGTACAGGTACCACCTTCTCCAGAGTACGTCTCATGCTGCTCTTAGGCCAACAGAACATAACAGTACAACTGGCCAACAATGAGTTAACCGCATCTCAGAAGAAGGGAAGGAAAGTGCTGAGCCATTTTTTTTTCTGTAGTCTGTTGTGTTTTATTTTTTTCCCTCTTTACCTCTGGGTGGCTCAGGAGTTTGGCGCTGGTATGGATGTTCAGGGATTGGCTTCTCGTGTGGATCAACTTGCTGCTAGAGTACAGGGTATTTCCGATTATATCGTTCAGACTCTGGTTTTAGAGCCTAGAATTCCAACTCCTGATTTGTTTTTTGGGGACAGGTCCAAATTTTTGAGCTTTAAAAATAACTGTAAACTGTTTTTTGCTCTGAAACCCCGTTCCTCTGGTGATCCCATTCAGCAGGTTAAAATTGTTATATCTCTGCTGCGTGGTGACCCCCAGGATTGGGGATTTGCCCTGGAACCTGGGAATCCGGTGTTGCTTAATATAGACAACTTTTTCCAGGCGCTTGGGTTATTGTATGATGAACCTAATTCAGGGGATCATGCTGAGAAGACCTTGTTGGCCCTGTGTCAGGGTCAAGAAGCGGCAGAATCATATTGCCAGAAATTTAGAAAATGGTCTGTACTAGGCTTGAGCGAAACGGGTCGGCCATTTTCAGAAGTCGCCGACTTTTGGCAAAGTCGGGTTTCATGAAACCCGACCCGACCCCTGTGTGGGGTCGGCCATGAGGTCGGCGATCTTCTGAATCTGGTATCGGAATTCCGATACCGAGTTCCGATATGTTTGCGATATCGGAACTCGGTATCGGAATCCACATTTAAGTGTAAAATAAAGAATTAAAATAAAAAATATTGATATACTCACCTCTCCGACGCAGCCTGGACATCACCGCTGGTAACCGGCATCTTCCGTTCCTAAGAATGGCGCTTGAAAGACCTTTCGAATGCTTCACGGCTTGTGATTGGTCGCGGCGGCCCACGTGACCGCTGAGCGACCAATCACAACAAGCCGTGACGTAATTCTCAGGTCCTAAATTCCTCATTCTAGGAATTTAGGCCATGAGAATTACGTCACGGCTTGTGATTGGTCGCTGAGCGGTCACGTGGGCCGCCGCGACCAATCACAAAGCCGTGACGTCATCTAAGGCCCTTCACGCGCTAATTCTTAAGAAGGAAGGCTGCCGGAAAGAAGCAGGGTGCGTCCGAGGGTGAGTATATACCTAATAGGAATATACTCACCCTCGGCTTCTTTCCGGCAGCCTTCCTTCTTAAGAATTAGCGCGTGAAGGGCCTTAGATGATGTCACGGCTTTGTGATTGGTCGCGGCGGCCCACGTGACCGCTCAGCGACCAATCTCAAGCCGTGACGTAATTCTCATGGCCTAAATTCCTAGAATGAGGAATTTAGGACCTGAGAATTACGTCACGGCTTGTTGTGATTGGTCGCTGAGCGGTCACGTGGGCCGCCGCGACCAATCACAAGCCGTGAAGCATTCGAAAGGTCTTTCAAGCGCCATTCTTAGGAACGGAAGATGCCGGTTAGTACCAGGGCGCGTCAGAGGGTTTATTTTTTATTTTAATTCTTTATTTTACACTTAAATATGGATCCCAGGGCCTGAAGGAGAGTTTTCTCTCCTTCAGACCCTGGGAACCATAGTATCCCATTGCACTGCATTGGGTTTCGCGTTTCGGCTGACCCCGACTTTTTTATAGGATCGGCCGATTTCACTTGACCCGACTTTTGAGAAAGTCAGGTTTCGTGAAACCCGACCCGATCCTATAAAAATAAAAGTCGTTCAACCCTAGTCTGTACTGACTAAATGGAATGAGGATGCCTTGGCGGCAATTTTCAGAAAGGGTCTTTCTGAATCCGTTAAAGATGTTATGGTGGGGTTCCCCACGCCAGCTGGTCTGAGTGATTCTATGTCTCTGGCCATTCAGATTGATCGGCGCTTGCGCGAGCGCAGAGTTGTGCACATTATGGCATTGTCTTCCGAGCGGAGTCCTGAGCCTATGCAGTGTGATAGGATTGTGTCTAGAGCTGAACGACAAGGATTCAGATGTCAGAATAGGTTGTGTTTTTACTGCGGCAATTCTGCTCATGTTATTTCTGATTGCCCTAAGCGTACCAAGAGAATCGCTAGTTCTGTTACCATCAGTACTGTACAACCTAAATTTCTGTTATCTGTGACCCTGATCTGCTCATTATCGTCATTTTCTGTCATGGCATTTGTGGATTCAGGTGCCGCTCTAAACTTGATGGACTTAGAATTTGCCAGATGTTGTGGTTTCCCCTTGCAGCCTTTGCAGAGTCCTATTCCTTTGAGGGGCATTGATGCTACACCGTTGGCTAAAAATAAACCTCAGTTTTGGACACAGGTGACCATGTGCATGGCGCCAGCCCATCAGGAAGATTGTCGTTTTCTGGTGTTGCATAATTTGCATGATGCTATTGTGCTGGGTTTCCCATGGTTACAGGTGCATAATCCGGTATTAGATTGGAAATCTATGTCTGTGACTAGTTGGGGTTGTCAGGGGGTTCATGGTGACGTTCCTTTGATGTCAATTGCCTCCTCCCCCTCTTCTGAAATTCCTGAGTTTTTGTCAGATTTCCAGGATGTATTCAATGAGCCCAAGTCCAGTTCCCTTCCACCGCATAGCGACTGTGATTGTGCAATTGACTTGATTCCAGGCAGTAAGTTCCCTAAGGGCCGACTTTTCAACCTGTCTGTGCCAGAACATACCGCCATGCGGAGCTATGTTAAGGAGTCCTTGGAGAAGGGGCATATTCGGCCATCTTCTTCGCCATTGGGGGCGGGTTTTTTTTTGTTGCCAAGAAGGATGGCTCCTTGAGACCCTGTATTGATTATCGCCTCTTGAATAAGATCACGGTCAAATTCCAATACCCTTTGCCTTTGCTTTCTGATCTGTTTGCTAGGATTAAGGGGGCTAGTTGGTTTACTAAGATTGACCTTCGGGGGGCATATAATCTTGTTCGTATTAACCCTTGTCAGGCTGCATAATTTTACAACCTTAACAGGCTGCATAGGTACAATTGTACCTTCACATATACCTCCACTGTGGGAAGACTTTACTTGGTTTCAGAAACTAAAGTTCATTCAGCTACAAATGTTATGCTGATATCTATTGTTCAGTGTTGTTACTGGTCACTTATGTTGCTGTCAATTAAGTTAATTCAAACTGGGAGTGGCTTCTACTTGTCTTCCTGCCTCCCTCCTCTCATTAGCCATTTTGCTGTTCATCTCATTGCTGTGAGCACACATTTCTAGGCTTGTGAAGTCTTCAATTTCTTGGAAACGAAGGTAGGAAAGTCTCACAGCATCTAACAGCCAGTTATACCTTTATTCTCATTATGTGGGGACAGAACAGTCAAATTGTCTTTCAGCCTGGACTTGGCTTACATATATTTTGTATGAAACTTATCACTATAGGTATAATTTTTATACGAAAAATGGATAATAATTAGTATCTACATATTGTTTTACGATGTTTTATTTATATTCAGCACAAAATACGAAGCCAAAATTCATCTAGCAAGTCATCATGAGTGATAGTAATGCTGGATCTAGTTTCCGCCATAATCCAAGAAAACGTGTTTGCAGGTTAGTATAATTTTGTGAAAAGCCAATAATGTAGTATTTCGGAAAATTATTTATTTTACATTTTTTCATATTTACAGATTTACGTCTGACGAAATAATGCGAATGCTAGAAGAATCTGATTCTGAGCATGAGGATGAACCATATGTTGCATCTGATGATGAAAACTATGTACCACAAGTGGATGTTACTGAAGAAGATTCAGACATTGAACAAGAAATGGTCATAGAGCATGAAAATGAATACGAATCAGACGAAAGTGTTGAGGATGATTCTGTGCCTCAAAGTGCAGGCGACATTTGGACTGCTAAGGATGAAACTCAATGGTGCAGTAATCCACTGCCAAATGCACAAACAAAATCTCGTAATGTCCTACGACAAAGAGGTGGCCCTGCAGCAATCAGCAACCTATATACAGCAAAAGAGCTATTCAAGTCCATCATGACTCCCGAGATGTGTGACATCATATTACGGGAAACGAATCGAAAGGCCAAGAGAGTTTGTGATGCTTACAGCAACGAACTGGTACAACGTTTTCCTGATTCTTCCAAACGGCCACCACAAAAAACATTCAAGCAATTTACTGAAACTGAACTTCATGCATTTTTGGGCATACTGATTGCTGCTGGTGTGCACAGAGCCAACAAAGAGAATCTGGAGGAAATGTGGAATGTTGCTGCTCTGCCTCTTATACGTGCAGCCATGTCTCGTGACCGCTTCAAGATGATACTCAGATTTATCAGGTTTGACAACGAAAATACACGTGCAGAACGTGTGCAAACAGATAAAGCTGCACCAATACGGGACATCTGGACAATGCTGAACAGTAATCTGGAGAGAGCCTACAAGCCATATCATTGTATCACCGTCGACGAGCAATTATTTCCATTTAGAGGTCATACTAAATTTACCCAGTATATACCTTCAAAACCAGCTAAATATGGCATAAAGATTTTCTGGGCTTGTGACTCATCAAATGCCTACCCTTTACAAGGTCAGCTCTACACTGGGAAACCAACTGATGGTCCTCGACAAGTAAACATTGGAGAACGAACAGTATTGGACCTAGTGAGCTCGTATAAAGGCTCTGGAAGAAATGTCACCACCGATAACTTCTTTACAACCATGGAACTAGCTAAGGTATTGAACTCCTGGAACATGACACTAGTTGGTACAGTGAGAAAAAACAAAAGGTTCCTACCTAACAACATGCAGCCTGCCAAAGAAAGGCCTGTAAACTCGACAAATTTTGCCTACAATCATGATGCAACAGTCTGTTCATATGTACCAAAGAAGAACAAATCAGTCGTGCTTCTATCATCTATGCACATGACGGGAGAAGTTGAAGAGACACTAGCAGCCAAGCCAGAGATAATAAAATACTACAACATAACAAAAGGTGGCGTTGATGTTATGGATAAAATGTTGGGAGAGTACACTGTGAAACGACGAACATCACGTTGGACTTTGGCATTTTTCTACAATATGATTGATGTCAGTGGGTTAGCATCCTACATCATCTACAGAGAACACAATCCAAGCTTCAGGGCAAAGGATCAACGAAGAAAGTTCCTGAAAGATCTCGCAAATCAGCTGTGTATGATTGCAATTGAAGATCGTAGTACAAACAAAATGATAATGAGAAACCATTTTCTTCGAGGTGCAGTAGAAATGGTGCTTGGACGATGCATTGTGGTAGCATCGCAGCCAGCAGCTGGCCCCAACATACCTCATGGTAGTCGTGGACCCTCCCCTGTTGTTGGTAGTTGCTATGTCTGCAGAGACCTGAGGCGAAAACAACGCAAGACTAGAAAGTCTTGTGTGGTTTGTGTGAAACCCATTTGCGATGAACACTCTGTAGCAAAGCCAACATGCATTACTTGCAAAGAAAATCAATAAAAAAAAGTTTCTTACATTTTCTTTTATAATGTAAATGAACAGTTTTTTACTTGTTTATAATAGTTAAATAGCATTATCATTAAAAAAAAATTTATGCTTTTTCCCTTGCATTATCTTCATTCAAAATATATGAGGTACATTTGTACCTATGCAGCTTGTTATGGATGCAAAAAGATCTCGACCCCTTATCTCGGAAGCGGGTGGAGATATTTTATTGAAATTTGGCCAATATATTCTGGACCAAAAATGTAGAGATGTCACGAAATTTCAGCCCTCTACGTCTTTTCAAAAAAAAGTTATTGCAATTTTAAAACGGAATAGTTACAATTGTACCTATTCAGCCGGATAAGGGTTAAGCAGGGTGACGAATGGAAAACTGCGTTTAATACGCCCGAAGGCCATTTTGAATACCTGGTGATGCCATTCGGACTCCCTAATGCTCCATCTGTGTTTCAGTCCTTCATGCATGATATATTTCGGAATTATCTTGATAAATTCATGATTGTATATTTGGATGATATTTTGATTTTTTCAGATGATTGGGAGTCTCATGTGAAACAAGTCAGGATGGTATTTCAGATCCTTCGTGATAATGCCTTGTTTGTGAAGGGGTCTAAGTGCCTCTTTGGAGTACAGAAGATTTCTTTTTTGGGCTTCATTTTTTCTCCCTCATCTATAGAAAAGGATCCGGTTAAGGTTCAGGCCATTCATGATTGGATCCAGCCCACATCCGTGAAGAGCCTTCAGAAATTTTTGGGCTTTGCTAATTTTTATCGCCGTTTCATTGCCAACTTCTCCAGTGTGGTTAAACCCCTGACCGATTTGACGAAGAAAGGCGCTGATGTGACGAATTGGTCCTCTGCGGCTGTTTCTGCCTTTCAGGAGCTTAAACGCCGATTTACTTCTGCCCCTGTGTTGCGTCAGCCGGATGTTTCTCTTCCTTTTCAGGTTGAGGTTGATGCTTCTGAGATTGGGGCAGGGGCCGTTTTGTCTCAGAGGAATTGTGATGGTTCCTTGATGAAACCGTGTGCCTTCTTTTCTCGAAAGTTTTCGCCTGCGGAACGCAATTATGATGTCGGCAATCGTGAGTTGTTGGCTATGAAGTGGGCACTTGAGGAGTGGCGACATTGGCTTGAGGGGGCCAAGCACCGTATTGTGGTCTTGACCGATCATAAGAATCTGATTTACCTCGAGTCTGCCAAACGGCTGAATCCTAGACAGGCCCGATGGTCCCTGTTTTTCTCCTGTTTTGATTTTGTGGTCTCGTATCTTCCGGGTTCTAAGAATGTTAAGGCTGATGCCCTCTCTAGGAGCTTTTTGCCTGATTCTCCTGGGGTCCTTGAGCCGGTCGGCATTCTGAAGGAAGGGGTGATTCTTTCTGCCATCTCCCCTGATTTACGACGGGTTCTTCAGGAATTTCAGGCTGATAAACCTGACCGCTGTCCAGTGGGGAAACTGTTTGTTCCTGACAGATGGACTAGTAAAGTGATTTCGGAGGTTCATTGTTCTGTGTTGGCTGGTCATCCTGGGATTTTTGGTACCAGAGATTTGGTTGGTAGGTCCTTTTGGTGGCCTTCTTTGTCACGGGATGTGTGTTCTTTTGTGCAGTCCTGTGGGACTTGTGCGCGGGCCAAGCCTTGCTGTTCCCGCGCTCGTGGGTTGCTTTTGCCTTTCCCGGTCCCTGAGAGGCCTTGGACGCATATTTCTATGGATTTTATTTCGGATCTTCCGGTTTCCCAGAGGATGTCGGTTATCTGGGTGGTTTGTGACCGGTTTTCTAAGATGGTTCATTTGGTACCTTTGCCTAAATTGCCTTCCTCTTCTGATTTGGTTCCGTTGTTTTTTCAGCATGTGGTTCATTTGCATGGCATTCCGGAGAATATTGTGTCCGATAGAGGTTCCCAGTTTGTTTCTAGGTTTTGGCGGGCCTTTTGTGCTAGGCTGGGCATTGATTTGTCTTTTTCTTCCGCGTTTCATCCTCAGACAAATGGCCAAACCGAGCGAACTAATCAGACTTTGGAAACTTATTTGAGATGCTTTCTGTCTGCTGATCAGGATGATTGGGTGGCTTTCTCAGCAGCAGGTTGATGACGGCGCTCCCGTCGGCCACACCACAAGACGAAACTGCTGATCGGCATCACGTGACACTTGGCCACTTCCCTGCCCGACGCGTCTTGGCTGGCGCTTGGCTCACCCCCCGCTCTGACGCGTCGGGCGGGGGAGTGGCCAGGTGTCACGTGACGTCGATCAGCAGTGGCGTCTTGTGGTGTGGCCGACGGAAGCGCCGTCATCAAGCTGCTGCTGCTCGCAATTAGGACAGCACTATTTAAGTAACTAAAACACCCTATTCAGTGCGCACTTCCCCGCAGACGAAGCTACACGCGAAACGCGCGTCCGGGTCACCGCTGCCGCCCGCAGGTAATTAACCTTCTAATGCTACCCACATAAAGTTTTGTTTATGCATTGTCCCATGTTTAGGCTGCTAAACCAATTATCTAGGACATCATATCCTTGCCACTGGGTCTTACATATTTAACAAAAAGGGTCATTCCTACTTCACTATTTTATTTTGAAGAAAAGCCTTTTCATTGTGCATACTCTTGCCATTTATCATGGGTGCAGTTTAAATAAGGGTATAAGCATTTTTTGGTGAACAGTCGAACTACTTCATGCATCTATTACCTTTTTGATTATTAATATTTCCTTGTCATGTTTTGACGTTAATTATATAGTACAATTAATAACTTGCGTGGTGGTTTGCGTATTTTGCATAAGTGTTATCCCCACTTTTTTATTTGCTTATTGCATATATTATTATGTAAAAAATTTTTTTTTTGAAAAATAATCTAATAAAATTATGTATTTTTATGGCCATTTGCTTCTTTCCTTTTTTTGATGTACTTGGTTACAACTGGGTGACGCAACCTAATAGTGGAGGAGAACCTCAGCAGATGACCGCGCTGTTGCTGAAGATAATCTCTATATAAAGATCAACATGGATATTACCGCCATATGGTCAGTGGCAGATATACGCATCTACGGTCAGATCCACATCTTGAGTCGAATATAGACATCTACGGTTGAATGTACACATCTACGGTCGGATCCACATATACGGTCGGATCCACATTTATGGTCGGATATACACATCTACGGTGGGATATACACATCTACGGTTGGATATACACATCTACGGTGGGATATACACATTTACGTTGGGATATACACATCTACGGTTGGATATACACATCTACAGTCAGATATTCACATCTACGGTCGGATATACACATCTATGGTCGGATATACACATCTATGGTCGGATATACACATCTACGGTCGGATATACACATCTATGGTCGGATATACACATCTACGGTCGGATATACACATCTACGGTCGGATATACACATCTATGGTCGGATATACACATCTACGGTCGGATATACACATCTACGGTCGGATATACACATCTACGGTCGGATATACACATCTATGGTGGGATATACACATCTACGGTTGGATATACACATCTACGGTGGGATATACACATCTACAGTCAGATATTCACATCTACGGTCGGATATACACATCTATGGTCGGATATACACATCTATGGTCGGATATACACATCTACGGTCGGATATACACATCTATGGTCGGATATACACATCTACGGTCGGATATACACATCTACGGTCGGATATACACATCTACGGTCGGATATACACATCTACGGCCGGATATACACATCTACGGTCGGATATACACATCTACGGTCGGATATACATATCTATGGTGGGATATACACATCTACGGTCGGATATACACATCTATGGTCGGATATACACATCTACGGTCGGATATACACATCTATGGTCGGCTATACACATCTATGGTCGGCTATACACATCTACGGTGGGATATACACATCTACGGTGGGATATACACATCTACGGTCGGATATACACATCTACGGTCGGATATACACATCTACGGTCAGATATTCACATCTACGGTCGGATATACACATCTATGGTCGGATATACACATCTACGGTCGAATATACACATCTATGGTCGGATATACACATCTACGGTCGGATATACACATCTACGGTCGGATATACACATCTACGGTCGGATATACACATCTACGGTCGGATATACACATCTACGGTCGGATATACACATCTACGGTCGGATATACACATCTATGGTCGGATATACACATCTACGGTCGGATATACACATCTATGGTCGGATATACACATCTACGGTCGAATATACACATCTATGGTCGGATATACACATCTATGGTCGGATATACACATTGTAGCATGGCTAAAGGGTGTGTAGTTGACGGGAGATATGTGTCTCATAGGTGGCTTGTTGCTGTAATGTAGCCCGGAGTGTTTCTTTGTTGCACATAATGATATATATATATGTGTTTCAGGACCTGTGGTGATGTCAGACCACATGGCTAATCATGTGATGGGTTACTGGGTGTGGTTAGCTCTATATAAGACAGGCTAATGCTTAACACAGTAGATATGTGTGGAGGTGAAACCCTCCTGAGTGTGTTAAGGCTCCAGGACTGAGCCTGGTGGATTGGACACTTTGTTTTTCTTTTCCTGAACTAAAGGCTATTTGCTTGCTGTTATTTTGCCATGTGGTTTATGAAGTAATAAACCCTGTGAACTCTTAAAGGAACGTGCCTCCTGAGTGTCAGCCGTCGCACCTGAGTGAGTGAAATTCCTACAACATTTACGGTCGGATATATACATCTACGGTTGGATATACACATCTACGGTCGGATATACACATCTACGGTCGGATATACACATCTATGGTTGGATATACACATCTACGGTCGGATATACACATCTACGGTCGGATATACAGATCTACGGTCGGATATACATATCTATGGTGGGATATACACATCTATGGTTAGATATACACATCTACGGTCGGATATACACATCTATGGTCGGATATACACATCTACGGTCGGATATACACATCTACGGCCGGATATACACATCTACGGTGAGATATACACATCTACGGTCGGATATACATATCTACGGTGAGATATACACATCTACGGTCGGATATACATATCTATGGTGGGATATACACATCTACGGTCGGATATACATATCTATGGTGGGATATACACATCTACGGTCGGATATACACATCTATGGTCGGATATACACATCTACAGTCGGATATACACTTCTGTGGTGAGATATACACATCTACGGCCGGATATACACATCTACGGTGAGATATACACATCTACGGTGGGATATACACATCTACGGTCGGATATACACATCTGTGGTCGGATATACACATCTACGGTCGGATATACACTTCTGTGGTCGGATATACACATCTACGGTCGGATATACATATCTATGGTGGGATATACACATCTACGGTCGGATATACACATCTATGGTCGGATATACACATCTATGGTCGGATATACACATCTACGGTCGGATATACACATCTATGGTCGGATATACACATCTACGGTCGGATATACACATCTACTGTGGGATATACACATCTACGGCCGGATATACACATCTGTGGTCGGCTATACACATCTACGGTGGGATATACACATCTACGGTCGGATATACACATCTACGGTCGGATATACACATCTACGGTCGGATATACACATCTACGGTCGGATATACACATCTACGGTCGGATATACACATCTACGGTCGGATATACACATCCGCGGTCGAATGTACACATCTATGGTCAGATCCATGGTCAGATCCACGTCTACGGTCGGATATACACATCTACTGTCGGATATACACATCTGTGGTTGGAGATTCACATCTACGGTCAGATTTTCACATCTATGGTCGGATCCAATTAAAGCCTCAATTCGACAGTTTTAAAGGACAAGGAAATCCTGCAATGACACTCAGTACTTAGTATCAAAGAGTATGCAACCAGCAAGCACTGTGCTTCCCGTCCTAGTGCCCCATAGCAGCTGCTTAGTTTGCCCTCTGTGTTAAACATATTTATTTATGTACTTTTAACACAGAATAATAATTTGCGGTGATCAGAATGAGTTGTGATAGTTCATAGAAATTATTTGTACCGAGACCACAGCAAATCTTGTTAACTAAAATGGATGGGTAAAAGCCGCTAAACAGCCTATGATTAAGCTGGAGAGCTATATATTTCTTACATTACATTATTTTCTTTGGTCTCTGTCATCAAGAGCATAATTACTGCACCTCTGGGAAGACCATTCCAATAAAATCACACATTATCTCTCATATTGGCTGGAAGAGGTTTTTTCATTGACACCTTAGGGCTTTTAAGTGACTTCATAAAATGTGTTAACATTAATAGCTCAATCCCCAGTACAGGGTTTGCCGCTTCAAAGACACAAGTTTATACTTTAGGAAAAACTTTAGAGCTTTTGTTTGTTCCATTTACCAAATGTCCTGATTTATATTATTTGCTACAGGGTCCCTTAGCCCAAATCTGCTCAATAATTTGCCAACTATACTTTCTATATTGATTTGCAGGGCAGCAATATACTGACGGGACCAGACACAGCAAAAAAATCCCATACTCTGAGCAGTGGTGGATTATAGTCAGCATGTAGCCTCTGGCGGCAGATTATCTGCCTTATCCCGAAAAGTTAGGGTAAATTCCAACTTCTCAAATCTTATCTCCCCAAAATCTTTCATTAGAGGAAAATCTGGATGTCCCCATACACATTAGCTATTCGACAGAACCCTAAATCAGAGAGTTCGGCTGATCTGTATATAATGTTTGGCCAGTTTACTTTCCCATAAAAAGTTCCCAATTAATTTCCATCGCCGCACATGTAGCTAAAACTGTTAAAGATGAGCTGTCACCAGGGCAAAAGCAACCAGTTTTTGCTGATATTTCATTGCTCGTATTCCATTTTTCACCATACGGTTTCAGAGATATGGGACTCTTTATTTAATCCTAATTTTACGGTCTTTACTAAGGGGGCGTGCCTCCCAAAGATCCTCTGGGGCGTGTCTTTACGCTCTTCTGCATTATTTCCCTGTGAGCCACGCCCAGTTGGAAAAGACCATAAAATTTAGCACTAAATAAAAAGTCTGAAATCTTTGGAACCATATTGTGGATTAAGAAAAACCTGAATAATCAGGAGTGCAGCTGGAATGACATAAGACTAAAAAGTGGTTACTTTTGGCCTGTTAAGAGGTCCTCTTTAAAGTCAGTGGGGATGTGGATGATGATTTTGAATCTAGACGACGTCCTATAAGTCACAAGCAAAAAAGAGTAACTGTCACAGAGACCCAGGAAACAGGTATGCTTCAAACATCCAGCGATGATAACACACCACAATAGCAATCCATTAAAGGGGTTGTCCGGGACTTTAACATTGATGGCCTATCAGTGTCTGATTGGTGGGAGTTCGGCACCCAACAACCCGCGCCGATCAGCTGTTCTCGGTATCGGTGGCGGCCCCTGTTCCGGCCCCTGTAGACAACAGATACGCTTTGTGAATACTGTTATGTGGTTTTATATGTAAAAGTAACATGTGTCTAATGTAATATATTGTGGTGATGTACAGGATATAGTAACATAGTAACATAGTTAGCAAGGCCGAAAAAAAAAAACATTTGTCCATCCAGTTCAGCCTATGTTCCATCAGAATAAATCCCCAGATCTACATCCTTCTAAAGATCCTAATCACTGTGAGATACAATATTGTTGCGCTCCAGGAAGACATCCAGGCCTCTCTTGAACCCCTCGACTGAGTTCGCCATCACCACCTCCTCAGGGAAGGAATTCCAGATTCTCACTGCCCTATCCTCTTCTATGTTGGTGGAAAAAAACTTCTCTCCTCCGCAGAGAATGCCCCCTTGTGACCATCACCTTCCTTGGTATAAACTGATCCTTGGAGAGATATTTGTATTGTCCCCTTATATACTTATCTATCTGGGTATTGTAGTTCCCCAATCCCCTTTATTAATTTTGCTGCCCTCCTTTGTACTCTCTCTAGTTCCATTATATCCTTCCTGAGCACAGGTGCCCAAAACTGTACACAGTACTCCATGTGCGGTCTAACCAGGGATTTGTACAGAGGCAGTATAATGCTCTCATCATGTGTATCCAGACCTCTTTTAATGCACCCCATGATCCTGTTTGCCTTGGCAGCCGCTGCCTGGCACTGGCTGCTCCAGGTAAGTTTATCATTAACTAGGATCCCCAAGTCCTCCTCAATGTCAGATTTACCCAGTGGTTTCTGTTGTGAATTTGGATTCTGGGCTCCCCCGGTGGCTACTGGTGGAATTGAACTTGTGACATCATCTTCCCTGTTCACCTGTTCTCATCAGATCTGGGTGTCGCTATATAACCTGGCTTCTCTGTTAGATGCTTGCCGGTCAGCAATGTTATCAGAAGCCTCTCTGTGCTTGTTCCTGCTCCCAGACATCTACTAGATAAGTTGGACATTCGTCCATGTTTTGTTTTTGTATTTTGGTTCCAGTTCACAGCTGCAGTTTCGTTACTGTGTCTGGAAAGCTCTTGTTGATCAGGAATTGCCACTCTGGTATTATGAGTTAATGCCAGAGTCCTAAAGTAATTTCTGGATGTGTTTTGTTAGGGTTTTCTACTGACCATGAAAGTATGCTTTCTGTCTTCTGCTATCTAGAAAGCGGACCTCAAATTTGCTAAAACTATTTTCCTGCTGCGTTTGTTGTTTCATCTCATATCACCGCCAATATATGTGGGGGGCCTCTGTCTCCTTTTTGGGCATTTCTCTAGAGGTGAGTCAGGTCTTATATTTCCCTCTGCTAGCATTATTTAGTTCTCCGGCCGGCGCTGGGCATATAGGGATAAAAAGTAGGACATGCTACCTGGCTACTTCTAGATGATGCGGTAGGTTTAGTTCATGGTCAGTATAGTTACATCTTCCAAGAGCTTGTTCCTATTGAGGCTTATGCTAGTTCTCTGGCCATGGAGATCATGACAGTTTGACCGGCCCACTAAAGGGTTAAAATCCTTGGCTGAGAAAGGAGAGAAATAAGAAGTCTGCTGAAAATTTTTTTTTTTTTTTTTTTCCTCTAGTAGTTAGTGTGCTCTTAATTGGATCACTTGCCAGTCTGTCTATGCTGCAGTCTTTCTTTTTTTTCTCTCTCCTTCTAATCTTTGAATGGCTTTGTGTTCACCTGTTAATAATGGATCTTCAGAGTGTAACTGCAGGTTTGAATAATCTCGCCACGAAAGTGCAAAGTTTGCAGGATTTTGTTGTTCATGCTCCGGTATCAGAGCCGAGAATTCCTTTGCCGGAATTCTTCTCAGGGAATAGATCTAGCTTTCAGAATTTTAGAAATAATTGTAAGTTATTTTTGTCCCTGAAATCTCGTTCTGCTGGAGACCCTGCACAGCAGGTTGGGATTGTGATTTCCTTGCTCCGCGGCGACCCTCAAGATTGGGCTTTTGCATTGGCACCAGGGGATCCTGCGTTGCGCAATGTGGATGCGTTTTTTCTGGCCTTGGGCTTGCTGTATGAGGAACCTCATTTGGAACTTCAGGCAGAAAAAACTTTGATGTCCCTATCGCAGGGGCAAGATGAAGCTGAAATTTACTGCCAAAAATTCCGTAAATGGTCTGTGCTTACTCAGTGGAATGAGTGTGCCTTGGCGGCTACTTTCAGAGAGGGTCTCTCTGATGCCATTAAGGATGTTATGGTGGGGTTCCCTGTGCCTGCGGGTCTGAATGAGTCCATGACAATGGCCATTCAGATCGATAGGCGTCTGCGGGAGCGCAAACCAGTGCACCATCTGGCGGTGTCCACTGAGAAGACGCCAGAAAACATGCAGTGTGATAGAATTCTGTCCAGAAGCGAGCGGCAGAATTTTAGACGGAAAAATGGGTTGTGTTTCTATTGTGGGGATTCTACTCATGTTATATCAGCATGCTTTAAGCGTACTAAAAAGCTTGATAAATCCGTTCCCATTGGCACTTTACAGTCTAAATTTATTTTGTCTGTGACCCTGATTTGCTCTTTGTCATCTATTACTACGGACGCCTATATCGACTCTGGCGCCGCTTTGAGTCTTATGGATTGGTCCTTTGCCAATCGTTGTGGGTATGATTTAGAGCCTTTGGAGACTCTTATTCCTCTGAAGGGGATTGACTCCACCCCATTGGCTAATAATAAACCACAATACTGGACACAAGTGACTATGTGTATTAATCCGGATCACCAGGAGACTATTCGTTTTCTGGTGCTGTATAATCTACATGATGATTTGGTGCTGGGATTGCCATGGCTGCAGTCTCACAACCCAGTCCTTGACTGGAGAGCTATGTCTGTGTTGAGCTGGGGATGTAAGGGGACTCATGGGGACGTACCTTTGGTGTCCATTTCATCATCTATTCCCTCTGAAATCCCTGAGTTCCTGTCTAATTATCGTGACGTCTTTGAAGAACCCAAGCTGGGTTCACTACCTCCGCACCGTGAGTGCGATTGTGCTATAGATTTAATTCCGGGTAGTAAATACCCAAAGGGTCGTTTATTTAATCTGTCTGTGCCTGAACATACTGCTATGCGAGAATATATAAAGGAGTCCTTGGAAAAGGGACATATTCGTCCATCGTCATCTCCCTTAGGAGCCGGTTTTTTCTTTGTGTCAAAAAAAGACGGCTCTTTGAGACCATGTATTGATTATCGGCTTTTGAATAAAATCACGGTTAAATATCAATACCCATTGCCGTTGCTGACTGATTTGTTTGCTCGCATAAAGGGGGCCAAGTGGTTCTCTAAGATTGATCTCCGTGGGGCGTATAATTTGGTGCGGATCAGGCAGGGGGATGAGTGGAAAACCGCATTTAATACGCCCGAGGGCCACTTTGAGTATTTGGTGATGCCTTTTGGTCTTTCTAATGCCCCTTCAGTCTTCCAGTCCTTTATGCATGATATTTTCCGCGATTTTTTGGATAAATTTATGATAGTGTATCTGGATGATATTCTGATTTTTTCGGATGATTGGAACTCTCATGTCTGGCAAGTTAAGAGGGTTTTTCAGGTTTTGCGGTCTAATTCTCTGTGTGTCAAGGGTTCTAAGTGCGTTTTTGGGGTTCAGAGAATTTCCTTTTTGGGATATATTTTTTCTCCCTCTTCCATTGAGATGGATCCTGTCAAGGTTCAAGCTATTTGTGATTGGACGCAGCCCTCTTCTCTTAAAAGTCTTCAGAAATTTTTGGGCTTTGCCAACTTTTATCGTCGATTTATTTCTGGTTTTTCGGATGTCGTTAAGCCATTGACCGATTTGACTAGACAGGGTGCTGATGTTGCTAATTGGTCCCCTGATGCTGTGGAGGCCTTTCAGGAGCTTAAGCGCCGTTTTTCTTCTGCCCCTGTGTTGCGTCAGCCTGATGTGACTCTTCCTTTTCAGGTTGAGGTCGACGCTTCTGAGATCGGGGCTGGGGCAGTGTTGTCGCAGAAAAGTTCTGACTGCGCCGTGATGAGGCCTTGTGCCTTCTTTTCCCGTAAATTTTCGCCCGCTGAGCGGAATTATGATGTTGGGAATCGGGAGCTTTTGGCCATGAAGTGGGCGTTTGAGGAGTGGCGCCATTGGCTCGAGGGGGCCAGACATCAGGTGGTGGTATTGACTGACCACAAAAATTTGATCTATCTTGAGACCGCCAGGCGCCTGAATCCTAGACAGGCGCGCTGGTCATTATTTTTCTCTCGGTTTAATTTTGTGGTATCGTACCTACCGGGTTCTAAGAATGTTAAGGCGGATGCCCTTTCTAGGAGTTTTGAGCCTGATTCACCCGGCAACTCTGACCCCACAGGTATTCTTAAGGAGGGAGTTATCTTGTCAGCCGTTTCTCCAGACCTGCGGCGGGCCTTGCAGGAGTTTCAGGCGGATAGACCGGATCGTTGTCCGCCTGATAGGTTGTTTGTTCCTGATGATTGGACTAGTAGAGTCATCTCTGAGGTACATTCTTCTGCATTGGCAGGTCATCCTGGAATTTTTGGTACCAGGGATTTGGTGGCAAGATCCTTCTGGTGGCCTTCCCTGTCACGAGATGTGCGAGGCTTTGTGCAGTCTTGTGACGTTTGTGCTCGGGCCAAGCCTTGTTGTTCTCGGGCTAGTGGATTATTGTTGCCCTTGCCTATTCCTAAGAGGCCTTGGACACACATCTCGATGGATTTTATTTCAGATCTGCCTGTTTCTCAGAAGATGTCTGTCATCTGGGTGGTGTGTGACCGTTTTTCTAAGATGGTCCATTTGGTTCCCCTGCCCAAATTGCCTTCTTCTTCCGAGTTGGTGCCCCTGTTTTTTCAAAATGTTGTTCGTTTGCATGGTATTCCTGAGAATATCGTTTCTGACAGAGGAACCCAATTTGTGTCTAGATTTTGGCGGGCATTCTGTGCTAGGATGGGCATAGATTTGTCTTTTTCGTCTGCTTTTCACCCTCAGACTAATGGCCAGACCGAGCGGACTAATCAGACCCTGGAGACATATCTGAGGTGTTTTGTGTCTGCTGACCAGGATGATTGGGTTGCTTTTTTGCCATTGGCGGAGTTCGCCCTCAATAATCGGGCCAGCTCTGCCACTTTGGTGTCCCCGTTTTTCTGTAATTCGGGGTTCCACCCTCGATTTTCCTCCGGTCAGATGGAATCCTCGGATTGTCCTGGAGTGGATGCGGTGGTGGAGAGATTGCATCATATCTGGGGGCAGGTGATGGACAATTTAAAGTTGTCCCAGGAGAAGACTCAGCTTTTTGCCAACCGTCACCGTCGTGTTGGTCCTCGGCTTTGTGTTGGAGATTTGGTGTGGTTGTCTTCTCGTTTTGTCCCTATGAGGGTCTCATCTCCTAAGTTTAAGCCTCGGTTCATCGGTCCGTATAAAATATTGGAGATTCTTAACCCTGTTTCCTTCCGTTTGGACCTCCCTGCATCCTTTTCTATTCATAACGTTTTTCATCGGTCGTTATTGCGCAGGTATGAGGCACCGGTTGTGCCTTCCGTTGAGCCTCCTGCTCCGGTGTTGGTTGAGGGTGAGTTGGAGTACGTTGTGGAAAAAATCCTAGACTCCCGTGTTTCCAGACGGAGACTCCAGTATCTGGTCAAGTGGAAGGGATACGGCCAGGAGGATAATTCTTGGGTCACTGCATCTGATGTTCATGCCTCTGATCTGGTTCGTGCCTTTCATAGGGCCCATCCTGATCGCCCTGGTGGTTCTGGTGAGGGTTCGGTGCCCCCTCCTTGAGGGGGGGGTACTGTTGTGAATTTGGATTCTGGGCTCCCCCGGTGGCTACTGGTGGAATTGAACTTGTGACATCATCTTCCCTGTTCACCTGTTCTGATTAGATCTGGGTGTCGCTATATAACCTGGCTTCTCTGTTAGATGCTTGCCGGTCAACAATGTTATCAGAAGCCTCTCTGTGCTTGTTCCTGCTCCCAGACATCTACTAGATAAGTTGGACATTCGTCCATGTTTTGTTTTTGTATTTTGGTTCCAGTTCACAGCTGCAGTTTCGTTACTGTGTCTGGAAAGCTCTTGTTGATCAGGAATTGCCACTCTGGTATTATGAGTTAATGCCAGAGTCCTAAAGTAATTTCTGGATGTGTTTTGTTAGGGTTTTCTACTGACCATGAAAGTATGCTTTCTGTCTTCTGCTATCTAGAAAGCGGACCTCAAATTTGCTAAAACTATTTTCCTGCTGCGTTTGTTGTTTCATCTCATATCACCGCCAATATATGTGGGGGGCCTCTGTCTCCTTTTTGGGCATTTCTCTAGAGGTGAGTCAGGTCTTATATTTCCCTCTGCTAGCATTATTTAGTTCTCCGGCCGGCGCTGGGCATATAGGGATAAAAAGTAGGACATGCTACCTGGCTACTTCTAGATGATGCGGTAGGTTTAGTTCATGGTCAGTATAGTTACATCTTCCAAGAGCTTGTTCCTATTGAGGCTTATGCTAGTTCTCTGGCCATGGAGATCATGACAGGTTTCCCATTCAGTGTGTAATGGTGATATTGATTCCTTCTTCCCATGTGTATAACCTTACATTTATCATTGTTAAACCTCATCTGCCACCTCTCAGCCCAAGTTTCCAACTTATCCAGATCCATCTGTAGCAGAACACTATCTTCTCTTGTATTGACTGCTTTGCATAGTGTTGTATCGTCTGCAAATATCGATATGGTGGGCTGTTAGGGGCAGCATGGGAGATCCCTGATGGACATTCCTGCAATGTCTGGAGCCTAGGGCTCGGGCCAGGTGCCAAGGAGTGGGCCTGCTCTTCTGACATCACATGGTCGGTGGACGTGGAATTACGTGGGGGCAAGTAGTCAGTCCCTGGTGCAATGCTGGAGTTGCCAACAAATCCCTGGGGTTGATGGAGTCAGTGGGCTTGGGGGTAGTCCAGAGTGAACAGGTGGTGGAACAGAAGAGGAGCTGTACTAAGGAGGAAGGAAGTGCGAATTGCTGTGTCCTCTCCCACCTGTGCCCACCTAATGAACTTGGACTGTTTTTAGTAAAAGTGGGACTGTTGGCGTCCCAGGCATTGTGTGTAGTGGCTGCTGAGGACAGAGGCCTGGAGGAAGCGAAGGACTACAGTCTACAAGTGAGTGTAATGCACCCCACATCCTACTGCACACTGGGACAGGGGCACTCCTTGTCTGTAAAGCACCAGAGCGAAACCCGGCAGCTGCTCAGTTGCGACTACCTCTGCCAGACACTTTACAGATGTGCAATACCTAGCCATGGCCGCTATTACGCTGGTGGAGCTGTGCAGCTCTACAACTGAGCATGATGACAACGGGAACAGCTGATCTGCGGGAGTGGCTGGTGACGCACCCCCACCGATCAGACATTGATGACCTATACTAAGGATAGGCTGTTAAAGTCCTGGACAGATAACAGGTTCTCCAGTATTTAGACAATAATGGCTCTAGCACAAATCTTGCCATAAAAAATACCGGAACTTCAGCAGACCCCGATAAAGAGGAAGACCAGTGTTGCTGGCACTTTGGATGGTAATGTGACGGGCATTATGGAGGTGGCACCCTTGAGGACAATATGGCATTTACTTAAGGAGCAATGATTGGCATTCATGTGGTCAAGTATTTTTCATGTGGTCAAGTATTTTTCGGAGTAATGGCTGGCACTTGTGTATTACTGTTTGATAATGCAGTTTTATGGAGTTGAAGGCATTGTTATTGGGCTAGGTGGTTGTTATTTGTATAGGGCAAGATGGATGCCAGGAACTCGGGAATACAGCGGTCAGCCCTGCAATGGGATGTTGAAAACATGGCCTTAATGCAGAGTATCAGGTGAAAAAAGTGAATCATTATGCACTCAAGGCTATCTTATTAATGCTCAGAAACCAGTGGTCATCTGACTGATATTGAGGGAAGCAAAAGCCCCCCCCACCTCCAATTTATTGATTGGGTAAACTGAACTCATGAAAGGTAAATCTTTCCAAACACGCTACAGTATACAGACAGATACACCTCTGGGAAACATATTCTCTAACGATTTGCCAAACTAAATATTCGCCTACGCATGAAGTATATGTTTGTAAGAAATGAGCTGCATAATAATACATCGCTGCACTGCACTGATTGGCTAAATTCACAGTTCACAGCACCATCTACTGGCAATGTGAGAGCATGACATGTCAGCGCAATTCCTTGAAAAACAGACCAAAAAAATGAAATATACGGCGCAGTATTCATACCATGTGAACTTTTCCACATTTTTTCACGTTACCCCCCACAAACTTAAATGTGTTTTATTTGGATTTTATGTGATTTATCAACACAAAGTAGCAAGTATTTGTGAAGTGTAAAAGGAAAACATACGGGGTTTTTCAATTATTTTATAAACATAAATTTGAAAATGGCAACATATACCGTATATACTCGAGTATAAGCCGACCCGAGTATAAGCCGACCCCCCTAATTTTGCCACAAAAAACTGGGAAAACTTATTGACTCGAGTATAAGCCTAGGGTGGAAAATGCAGCAGGTACCGGTGAATTTCAAAATTAAAAATAGATGCTCCATACTGTTCATTATGGCCCCATAGATGCTCCACATAAATCTGTGCAATATATAATGCTCTGCACCGTTCATTATGGTCCCATAGATGCTCCACATAAAGCTGTGCCATATATAATGCTCTGCACCAGTCATTATGGCCCCATAGATGCTCCACATAAAGCTGTGCCATATATAATGCTCTGCACCGTTCAGTATGGCCCCATAGATGCTCCATAGAAAGCTGTGCCATATATAATGCTCTGCACCGTTCATTATGGCCCCATAGATGCTCCATATAAAGCTGTGCCATATATAATGCTCTGCACCGTTCATTATGGTTCCATAGATGCTCCATATAAAGCTGTGCCACATATATAATAATGCTCTGCACCGGTCATTATGGTCCCATAGATGCTCCTTATAAATCTGTGCCATACATAATGCTCTGCACCATTCATTATGGTCCCATAGATGCTCCACATAAAGCTGTGCCATATATAATGCTCTGCACCGTTCAGTATGGCCCCATAGATGCTCCATAGAAAGCTGTGCCATATATAATGCTTTGCACCGTTCAGTATGGCCCCATACATGCTCCACATAAAGCTGTGCCATATATAATGCTCTGCACCGGTCATTATGGCCCCATAGATGCTCCACAGAAAGCTGTGCCATATATAATGCTCTGCACCATTCAGTATGGCCCCATAGATGCTCCACAGAAAGCTGTGCCATATATAATGCTCTGCACCGTTCAGTATGGCCCCATAGATGCTCCATATAAAGCTGTGCCATATATAATGCTCTGCACCGTTCACTATGGTCCCATAGATGCTCCATATAAAGCTGTGCCATATATAATGCTCTGCACCGTTCATTATTGCCCCATAGATGCTCCATATAAATCTGTGCAATATATAATGCTGCTGCTGCAAAAAAAAAAAAAATGACATACTCACCTCTCTTGCTGCCTGCAGCTCCTCAGCGTCCCGTCTCGGCGTCTCTCCGCACTGACTGTTCAGGCAGAGGGCGGCGCGCACACTAGTACGTCATCGTTCCCTCTGACCTGAACAGTCAGAGCAAGAGGATGGGAGGACGGAGCGGCGCCCGGCGTGTGGAATGTGGACAGGTAACTATGACATACTTACCTGCTCCCGGCGTCCCTGGCTCCTTATCCCGGACAGCTGGTCTCCGGGTGCCGCAGCCTCTTCCTCTGTCAGCGGTCACCGTTACCGTCATTAGAGGAATGAATATGCGGCTCCACCCCTATGGGAGTGGAGTCCATATTCATAACTTTAATGAGCGGTCCCACGTGACCGCTGACAGAGGAAGAGCTGCGGCACCGAAGACCGTGGGACGGGCAGGGGGAGCGCCAGGAGCGCCGGGACTAGGTGAGTATGCGACAGACCTCTCTCACCCTCACCCGCCGACCCCACCACCGATCATGACTCGAGTATAAGCCGAGAGGGGCAATTTCAGCCCAAAAATTTGGGCTGAAAATCTCAGCTTATACTCGAGTATATACGGTATTTGTATTCAGCCCCCCCGAGTCAATACTTTGTAGGACCGCTGTGAAAAGCAAATGTCAAGTCTTTCCACAGATTCTCAATGGGATTTAGGTCTGGACAGTGACTGGGCCGTTCACACACAGGAGTATGCTTTGATCTAAACCAGGGGTGGGCAATTCATTTCCCCAAGGGGCCACATGAGAGACCGTGACTGTTGTGGAGGCCGAACCAATAGGCTGAAATTAATTATGCTCAATATTAATATTAACATATTACTTATAATTATTTTATATTAATTGTATCACTTCATATTGAGCAGAACTAAGTATGCTGACACCCCCAATATACCATATGAGCCGACGCACAGCCCCCTATCTACAGTATGAGCCCTCACATAGCCCCCTATATCGAGTATGAGCCCCCTATGTACAGTATTATCCTTCATATAGCCCCCTATATATAGTACTAGCTGTACTACCCGGCTTCGCCCGGGGTAATAACTGCTGTTAGCAAAATAGAATGTGTTAACAAAAATTTATTCTGCACAAAAAACCCACAAAACAAATAGATAGAAATGTAATTATTAAAAGGCAAAAACTAAGCTAATAGAAGCATTTTACAACATATATTTCAACACCAGAGATATTCCACACAGATTTAACTACATTGGCCAAGTAATGTGAAGTAATCTTCTACTACTTATTCGAGAGCCTTTTGATAAACGGCATTCTTAGTTTTTCCTTCAGGTGCAAAGACAAACAGATTTTTGGCTGTTCCAACTCTTGAACAGGCCACATAAAGTTGACCATGAGAAAAGCATGGAGATTGTAAATCTAAGCTAGCTGAAGAGCCCGGCGTTGCCTGGGCATAGTAAATATCTGTGGTTAGTTATAGCACCTCACTTCTCTTATTTTCCCATCACGCCTCTCATTTTCCCCATCACATCTTTCATTTTCCCCCTCACATCTCTCATTTTCTCCCTCACACCTCTCATTTTCCCCCTCACTCATTTTCCCCCTCACTCCTCTCATTCCCCCCTAACACTTGTCATTTCGACCTCACATCTGTCATTTTCCGATCACTCCACTATTTTCCCTCCTCTCATTTTGCACTCACATCTTTTCATTTTCACCTCACACCTCTCATTTTCACCTCAGTATATACATGTTTGTCATCTCCCTTATATATAGTATACACCTGTATGTCATCTCCTGTATATAGTATATACCTGTGTCATCTCCCCTGTATATAGTATATACCTGCTGTGTGTCATCTCCCCTGTATATAGTATATACCTGTATGTCATCTCCTCCTATATATATAGTATATACCTGTATGTAATCTCCTCCTGTATATAGTATATACCTGTGTGTCATCTCACCTATATATAGTATATATCTGTGTGTCATCTCCTCCTGTATATAGTATATACCTGTATGTCATCTCCTCCTATACATAGCATATACCTGTATGTCATCTCCTCCTGTATATACTATATACCTGTAGGTAATCTGCTCCTGTATATAGTATATATCTGTGTGTCATCTCCTTCTGTATATAGTATATACCTGTATGTCATCTCCTGCTGTATGTAGTATGTACCTGTATGTCATCTCCTCCTCTATATAGTATATACCTGTGTGTCATCTCCTCCTGCATATAGTATATACCTGTGTGTCATCTCCCCTGTAAATAGTATATACCTGTGTGTCATCTCCTCCTGTATATAGTATATATCTGTATGTCATCTCCTCCTGTATTAGACCTCGTTCACACGTTATTTGGTCAGTATTTTTACCTCAGTATTTGTAAGCTAAATTGGCAGCCTGATAAATCCCCAGCCAACAGTAAGCCCAAGCCCTGGCAGTATATATTAGCTCACACATACACATAATAGACTGGTCATGTGACTGACAGCTGCCGGATTCCTATATGGTACATTTGTTGCTCTTGTAGTTTGTCAGCTTATTAATCAGATTTTTATTTTTGAAGGATAATACCAGACTTGTGTGTGTTTTAGGGCGAGTTTCGTGTGTCAAGTTGTGTGTGTTGAGTTGCGTGTGGCGACATGCATGTAGCGACTTTTGTGAGATGAGTTTTGTGTGGCGACATGCGTGTAGCAACTTTTTGTGTGTCGAGTTGCATGTGACAGGTTAGTGTAGCAAGTTGTGTGCAGCAAGTTTTGCGCATGGCGAGTTTTGCGCGTGGCGAGTTTTATGTGTGGTGCCTTTTGAGTATGTGCAAGTTTTGTGTGAGGCAACTTTTGCATGTGTTGCAACTTTTGTGCATGTGGCAATTTTTCCGCGTGTGCAAGTTTTGCGTGTGGCGAGTTTTCCATGAGGTGAGTTTTGCACGTGTGGCGAGTTTTGCATGTGGAGAGTTTTGCGCGTGGCGAGTTTTGAGTGGCGACTTTTGTGTTTCAACTTTTATGTGGCGAGGTTGGTGTATGTGTGGTGAAATGTGCGCTGAGGGTGGTATATGTGTTCGAGCACGTGGTAGTGTGTGGCGCATTTTGTGTGTGTGTTCATATCCCCGTGGTGGTGTGGTGATTATCCCATGTCGGGGCCCCACCTTAGCAACTGTACAGTATATACTCTTTGGCGCCATCGCTCTCATTCTTTAAGTCCCCCTTGTTCACATCTGGCAGCTGTTAATTTGCCTCCAACACTTTTCCTTTCATTTTTTCCCCATTATGTAGATAGGGGCAAAATTGTTTGGTGAATTGGAAAGCGCGGGGTTAAAATTTCACCTCACAACATAGCCTATGACGCTCTCGGGGTCCAGACGTGTGACTGTGCAAAATTTTGTGGCTGTAGCTGCGACGGTTCAGATGCCAATCTCGGACATACATACACACAATGTGACAACACACTCCGGGATCGCCTTTGCTGGGGTCAAAGGTCACGTGGTTTGCGCATTGAACTCCGAGGCGTACAGCAGGTTTCGAGTAAGCTGACCTCAGGTCAGGTTTATTGATGTGAAAGCAACAAAACAAAACATAAAAATAAACCCTAGCCTGTCCGGCACTAACTCAACCAATGCGTTACTAAACTAACAACTGGGGGGGCTGCTCCCTCCCAGCTAACATCACACAGTACGTTACAAGGACCAACCATTCATGGAGGTACCTTATGGGAGCTCCTGCTCCAACTGCTGACTCCTTGTCAGTCCTCTGGGGAAGCTGCCTCACGGGAATCCCCAACTTGCCTTTATGGCATAACTTCGTTAGTCCAGACCCTCCGGAGGACTGTAGCTTCCCCAAGTTCCACTGTGCGCGGCTCAGGGATCCGGTCCTCATCCCAGGACCTCCCATGCCAGCACGCGCTTTCCAGGAAGCCTCCTCCCAGGCTTCCAACACAGGAACATACACAGCCCGTACACCGGGCCCTCAGGGAGACCATGTGACCCACACCCTGGCCACACTATGTACCTGTAACCACGCCCACAGTAATGGATCACATGGGCTGGTCATGTGATCCTGACATCACTGCAGGTCCTCATAATCCTGCAAGGAACAAGGTACAGTGAGTGCCCTCACACAGTGGTGAGGAATATGGGTCGCCAGACCCCACATCAAGGGAGACTACTTATAGTACAGAGGACCTCCTCCTCTGCGACACATACCTCCCATTAACCACCATGCCGGACACTGTCTCATAATTACATCCACGCATACAACTGCCATGGATTCTCACGGCCTCAATACGAGTCCGTGCGCATACTGGGGAAACCATGCAGTGCCCCCTACCTGTTACAGGGGTCACTGTATCACAACACACATACATACACACATTCAGCTTTATATATTAGATGAGCCCCCACAAAGTCCCCCTATATACAGTATGACTCCTTCAAATAGCCCCCTATGTATAGTATCAGCCCCCATATAGCCCCTATGTACAGTATGACCTCCTACACAGTCCACATATATACAGTACCAATAAATAGAGTAGCACTCTGTAGTGCTTTAGCATGTAAACAAGAAATATATTACATGTGAATAGCATTACTGCTCTAGAAAACAGGAAAAGTGGAGATACTTAGCATATAATTTGGCCAATTCATGCAGACCCAGCAGCCGACGACAAGGTGATCTCCTGTTGCTGGGAACCTAACCTAACGTGAATCCTCTCCTAGGCAGAAGACTACCTTTATTTGGGTAGGCAGGTTCCTGATGTAATTAAAACTGCCATGTATAGAGATGGCTACTCATCTGTACACATCAGTTTTCTATTTGGTAATGACAGTTAGTCTTTTGTTATTTATACCTATGTAAACAGTATGAGTCCCCACATAGCCCCCTATATACAGTATGAGCCTTACACAGTACCCCAAGACACAGTATAAGCTCCCTACATAGCCTCTATATACAGTGAACCCCACATAATCGACCTATACAGTATGAGCTCCCACATAGCCTCCCCGTACACAATATGAGCCCTCACACAGCCACCTATATACAGTGTGAGCCCCCACATAGCCCCTATATACAGTATGAGCCCCCACATAGCCCCTATATACAGTATGAGCCAAAATATAGCCCCTGTATACGTATGAGGACCCACATAGCCTTATATATACAGTATGAGCCCCACATAGCCCCCTATATACAGTATGAGCCAATATTGTATACAGTATGAGTCCCACATAGCCCTCTATATACAGTATGAGCCCCCACATAGGCTCCTAATATACAATGGGACCCCAAACATAGCCTCTCTATATACAGTATGGGCCCCCACATAGCTCCCGATATAGAGCATGATCTCGGCCAGGTAAGGAGAAATGTTTTTATTTTTTTGTAAAGCCACGGTATGGGGCTGCATTATACACTATGGGGGTGCATTATACCCCTATGGGGCTGCATTATACACTATGGGGGTGCATTATACTATGGGGGTACATTATACTATGGGGCCGCATTATACACTATGTGGGTGCATTATACTATGCGGTGCATAACACTACTATAGGGCTGCATTACACACTATGGGGGTGCATTATACTGGTAATATGTGGTCTGGCCATGGTGTGGCGATATTTGTTCCTTGTATGTGGTATTAATCGGTCACTGTGGTGGTAATATGTGATCTGGTCATGATGCCGTGGTATTTGTCCCTTGTATGTGATATTATTGGTCATTTTAAACATTGAAAAATAAATCAAAATACACCTAAAATTGTATTGTATCTACTATATAATTGTCTAAGGGTCACATCCGTCTTTCTGTCTGTCCTTCTGTCTGTCATGAATATTCTTTGGTTGTGGCCTCTGTCTGTCATGGAAATCCAAGTCGCTGATTGGTCGTGGCAAAATGCCCATGACCATTGCCACGACCAATCAGCGACGGCCATAGTCTGGCAGCGAAATGGCCGCTGCTTTACCGCCCTGCAGTCAGCGCTGAGCGCTCACACAGGGTTAATGCCAGCGTTAACGGACCGCGGTGCAACGCACTCCGTTAACGCAGCTATTAACCCTGTGTGACCAACTTTTTCCTATTGATGCTGCATATGCAGCATCAATAGTAAAAAGATCTAATGTTACAAATAATAATAATTAAAAAAAAACCACGTTATTCTCACCTTCCGACGTCGCGTTCTGTCCTTGGCAGTGCAAGCGGCAGGTTTCGGTGCCAAGGATGCTACGCGAGAAGGACCTGCCATGACGTCACGGTCATGTGACCGCAACATCATCACAGGTCCTCATACCAACCCTGGGACCGGAAGCTGCCGCGTGCACCGCACACAGGCGCCAGGACTTCAAAGGGCCTTCGGAAGGTGAGTATATGTTTATTTTTTATTTTAAGTCTGTTTTAACCACGCATATAGTGCCCACATTGCTATATACTACGTGGGCTGTGTTACATACTGCGTGGGCTCTGTTATATACTACATCTCTGTGCTATATACTATGTAGCTAGGCAATATACAACGTGACTGTGCAATATACAATGTGACTGTCCAATATACTTCGTGGCTGTGTTATATACTACGTAGCTGTGCAATATACTATGTGGCTGTGTCGGTTTTGTTATATACTACGTCGACTGTGCAATATACTACGTGGCTCTGTTATATACTACGTGGCTGTGCAATATACTACTTAGCTATGCAATATACTACGTGCCTCTACAATATACTATGTGGCTATGTTATATACTACGTGGCTCTGCTATATACTACGTCGCTGACCAATATACTGCATAGCTGTGCAATGGAATGAGAAAAGAATTCCAGCTCAACGAGGTAGTGAAAAGTAAAAAACTTTGATACTTTATTCACTTCATATGAGAAGCAGAGGATAAAACATTAGCACAATAGTAGTAAAAACACTATCTACGCGTTTCAGGTGACACAGCACCCTTAGTCATGAAGCTGTGCAATACACTACGTAGCTGTGCAATACACTACGTGACTGTGTTATATACTACGTGGCTGTGCAATATACTTCGTGCCTGTGCAATATACTACGTGGCTCTACAATATACTATGTGGCTCTGCTATATACTACGTGGCTGACCAATATACTACGTGCCTGTGCAATACACTACGTGGCTATGTTATATACTATGTCGGTTGTGTTATATACTACGTCACTGTGCAATATAGTACGTAGCCTGTGCTATATACTACCTACATATTCTAGAATACCTGATACGTTAGAAACAGGCCACCATCTAGTATCTTAACAAATGTTTAATAAGTTACAGTGCAGTAGAACCCGGCGAAAAGAGTCTACCTTGTCGTGGTGGTGGATTACAAAATCTTTTGGCCAAAATAAAAGCTGCTGGCTATATGTGTGATCTGGTGATGGGGATTGTAAGGGTATGTGCATACGCTGCGGATTCCATTTTGGATTTTCTGCGGATTTCACCTGTGTTTTTACACCTGCGGATTCCGATTATGGAATAGGTGTAAAACGCTGCGGAATCCGCACAAAGAGTTGACATGCTGCGGAAAAGAAACCAATGCCTTTCCGCGTGGAATTTTCTGCAGCATGTGCAGAGTGGATTTTTTTGTTTGTTTTTTTGGATTTGGTTTTCCATATGTTTACATGCTACTGCAAACCGCATGGAAAACTGCTGCGGATCCGCGCTGCCAAATCCACAACGTGTGCACATAGCCTTAATGTGTGACTGGGGAGAAGTGGAGTTTTTCCAAGAGAGCGGTGGGACTGTGGACGGTTCGAGGGGTGGAGGTGGAGTTTCAAGGGGGCTCCGAAAACGTGGCCGGTATGGAGCCCCGACATTCCTAGTGGCGGCCCTGTATATAACATAAAATACATTTACGTTTCTGGATGTAACGTGAAAAAAAGCGGAAAAGTTCAGGGGGTATGAATACTTTTTCAATACTCTGTAATATATTTTTATAGCTCCTAATAAATAGGATTTGACTTTCAGAGCGGAAATAAAATCCAATTAATACACCATGAACTTATGAACAATGAATTTGAGGGAGATATGAGCCAAGCATAGTAACACACACACGCCGGTGCCGCATTACATCCTGTCAGTCACATACAGCTGTGGTAGGTTTGTTATAGCCTTATGGTACACATTGCTCCTAGTCACTGACTGCAGAGATAGTGTATTACATATTATTTTCACTCTTCCATATGTGTGAACAGAACAGATCCATAACCTGGTAACCTGGTAACCTGGTAACCTGGTAACCTGGTAATGTGTGTGCCATACATACCATATGTGTGTAGCTACAGTATATTATGTAGTATACAGTCTCCAGGGTAAAATACAAGCTCAGGCCTGACTAATCACACCAGAGCGCGCATGAGCCAATAGCAAGAGACGTAAGACCTAACCAATCAACGAGTGCGTTTCACAGAACCCGGAAGTAAGTGTACCTGAGTGCAGAATGGCTGCAGAACTCTGTGCACGTCAGTGTATAGGACTGCGTGTGGCGTGCAGGAGGTCAGTGTATAGGACTGCGTGTGGCGTGCAGGAGGTCAGTGTATAGGACGTCAGTGTATAGGACTGTGTGTGGTGTGCAGGAGGTCAGTGTATAGGACTGCGTGGTGTGCAGGAGGTCCGTGTATAGGACTGTGTGGTATGCAGGAGGTCAGTGTATAGGACTGTGTGTGGTGTGCAGGAGGTCAGTGTATAGGACTGCGTGTGGTGTGCAGGAGGTCAGTGTATAGGACTGCGTGTGGCGTGCAGGAGGTCAGTGTATAGGACTGCGTGTGGTGTGTAGGAGGTCCGTGTATAGGACTGCGTGTGGTGTGTAGGAGGTCCGTGTATAGGACTGTGTCTGGTGTGCAGGAGGTCAGTGTATAGGACTGCGTGTGGTGTGCAGGAGGTCAGTGTATAGGACTGCGTGTGGTGTGCAGGAGGTCAGTGTATAGGACTGTGTGTGGCGTGCAGGAGGTCAGTGTATAGGACTGCGTGTGGCGTGCAGGAGGTCAGTGTATAGGACTGCGTGTGGCGTGCAGGAGGTCAGTGTATAGGACTGCGTGTGGCGTGCAGGAGGTCAGTGTATAGGACTGCGTGTGGCGTGCAGGAGGTCAGTGTATAGGACTGCGTGTGGCGTGCAGGAGGTCAGTGTATAGGACTGCGTGTGGCGTGCAGGAGGTCAGTGTATAGGACTGCGTGTGGCGTGCAGGAGGTCAGTGTATAGGACTGCGTGTGGCGTGCAGGAGGTCAGTGTATAGGACTGCGTGTGGCGTGCAGGAGGTCAGTGTATAGGACTGCGTGTGGCGTGCAGGAGGTCAGTGTATAGGACTGCGTGTGGCGTGCAGGAGGTCAGTGTATAGGACGTCAGTGTATAGGACTGTGTGTGGTGTGCAGGAGGTCAGTGTATAGGACTGCGTGGTGTGCAGGAGGTCAGTGTATAGGACTGCGTGGTGTGCAGGAGGTCAGTGTATAGGACTGTGTGTGGTGTGCAGGAGGTCAGTGTATAGGACTGTGTGTGGTGTGCAGGAGGTCAGTGTATAGGACTGCGTGTGGTGTGCTGGAGGTCAGTGTATATATAGGACTGCGTGCGGGGCGGTGTGTATATATAGGACTGCGTGGGGCGGTGTGTGTATATATAGGACTGCGTGGGGCGTGTGGGGCGGTGTATATATAGGACTGCGTGGGGCGGTGTGTATATATAGGACTGCGTGGGGCGTGTGGGGCGGTGTGTATATATAGGACTGCGTGGGGCGTGCTGGGCCGCACTGACATTGCTCTATTCACAGGACTGTGTGCTGTCTGGCTGTACTCGCATTCCCTGCAGTGTCGGTGCAGTGTTTGCAGCCTTACGATGTGTTGGCGTCAGTAGTGCACTGTATGAGGCTGCCGCTCACAGGTCATGGCTCTGCCAGCTCTCCAGGGCACCGGGTACCAGTTCCGTAGGATCCTGAGTAATTTCCCCCAGGATATCAGCCTCGCCTTCGCCTATGGATCTGCAGTCTTCAAGCAGATTGGGGCATCACAGACCAATGCGACGGTAAGAGGGTGAAATAGCTAATAATGCAGATTATTGTACAGTCTGGGATATTCTCACATTATGCGGATATATTTTTGGCTCTCCTCCTTCCCAGAGCCATAACTTTTTTTATTTTTCCGTCAATATGGCCATGTGAGGGCTTATTTTTCGCGGGACGAGTTGTAATTTTGAACTACATCATTGGTTTTATCATGTCATGTGCTAGAAAACGGGAAAAAAATTCCAAGTGCAGTGAACTTGCAAAAAAGTTCACTAAATACTTAAACTGACCTGCTATTGTGATTCTCCAGGTCATTACGAGTTCATAGACATCAAATATGTCTAGGTTATTTTTTATCTAAGTGGTAAAAAAAAACTTTGCTAAAAAAATAAATAAAACAATTGCGCCATTTTCCGATACCCGTAGCGTTTCCATTTTCGTGATCTTGGGTTGGGTGAGGGCTTATTTTTTGCGTGCCGAGCTGACGTTTTTAATGATACCATTTTGATGCAGATACGTTCTTTTGATAGCCCGTTATTGCATTTTAATGCAGTGTCGTAGCGATCAAAAAACTTAATTCTGGCTTTTCAAATTTTTTTTCTCGCTACTCCGTTTAGCTACCAGGTTAATCTTTTGTTTGTTTGTTTTTTTTATTGATCAGGCGATTCTGAGCGTGGAGATACCAAATATGCGTAGGTTTGATTTTTTTTTTTAATTGTTTTATTTTGAATAGGGCGAAAGGGGGGTGATTTAAACTTTTATATTTTTTTTTTTTTTTCATATTTTTTTAAAACAATTTTTTTTTTTTTTTTACTTTTGCCATTCTTCAATAGCCTCCATTGGAGGCTAGAAACCGGCATATCCTGATCGGCTCTGCTACATAGGAGCGATGCTCAGATCGCTCCTATGTAGTAGAATTGCTGCATTGCTATGAGCGCAGACCACAGGGTGGCGCTCAGAGCTATCCGGAATCAACAACCATAGAGGTCTTCAATAGACCTCTGGTTGTCATGCCGGCGCATCGCTGACTGCCGATCACGTGACGGGGGTCAGCGATGCGCGCATTTCCGTCCCAATTGCCGGAAGCGGTAGTTAATGCCGCTGTCAGTGTTTGACAGTGGCATTTAACTAGTTAATAGCAGCGGGTGGATCACGATTCCACCCGCCGCTATTGCAGGCACATGTCAGCTGTACAAAACAGCTGGCATGTCCCGGCTTTGATGCGAGCTCACCGCCGGAGCCCGCATCATAGCGAGGGTTCTGTCCTCGAACGTACTATCCCATCCGAGGTGAAAAAGGGGTTAAAGGGAACCTGTTATCAGGATTTTGCTCAGTAACCTACACAGTGTCAGGTCGGCGCCGTTATACTGATTAAAATAATACCTTGGTTGATGAAATCCATCTTATGGTTGTGGTTTAATCTTTATTTGCACCCGAGCATGCTTGGATAACACCTTATCTGAGCACGTTCACTCATCACTCTTTACTGCCCATTACCTACGTTACTGGCTGAACATGTTCAGTGCTTTGAAGCTCTTTCCTGTAGAGCTTGTAAGCTCTCATCCAAAGTAGGCCGGATGGCTAGAGCGGGCAGGTTAGCTCTTGATCCCTGCCTGCTTCTCCGATGCTGCAGAGGAAAACCTGCCTCCTATAGTGCCATTGCAGAGCGCACAATTCGGGTCAGTGGTGCAGCCATGTCACTGCTCCGGACTGTCAATCATTCAGGAATCCGGGAGGGTGGGGAGTGGTGCGCTGTTGTTCACGAAGATCAGAACAGCTTCTTGGGTATTGCAGTGATGGCCACATTCGGATTAGCCCAGGAGACTGGAGCTGCCACAGTTCAGTCTGCGGATCCATGAAGCGAATCCTTGGATTTCTGCCTTAGATTCCAGTGCAAATATACAGGTGCTTCTCACAAAATTAGAATATCATCAGAAAGTTAATTTATTTCAGTTCTTCAATACAAAAATTGAAACTCATATATTATATAGTCATTATAGAGTGATCTATTCCAAGTGTTTATTTCTGTTAATGTTGATGATTATGGCTTAAAGACTTTTGGGTTTTCATTGGCTGTATCTCAGTAAATTAGAATACTTTATAACACCAGCTTGAAAATGATTTTAAAATCCAAAATGTTGGCCTACTGAAATGTATGATCAGTAAATGCACTCAGTACCTGGTCAGGGCTCCTTTTGCATCGATTACTGCATCAATGCGGCGTGGCATGGAGGCGATCAGCCTGTGGCACTGCTGAGATGTTATGGAAGCCCAGGTTGCTTTGATAGCAGCCTTCAGCTCATTGCATTGTTGGGTCTGGTGTCTCTCATCTTCCTCTTGACAATACTCCATAGATTCTCTATGGGGTTAAGGTCAGGCAAGTTTGCTGCCAATCAAGCACAGTGATACTGTTGTTTGTAAGGCTACTTTCACACTTCCGTTATTTTGTGTCCGTCGTAGTGCAGCAAAATGACGGATAGACGGACGTCATGAAAACAGTGAAAAAAGTGTGCGATGCATCCAGTGTAATGACGGATGCGTCGTCCACAAATTCCAGGAAAATAAATGTCCGAGGATGAGAGAGAGAGATCGATCTTTTTCCCGGACTTGAAAATCCTTCCGGGCATGCTCAGAGGGGAAAAACTGGATCCATTGCTGGATTCCAGTGTGTGACGGTCAGCGACGGATCCTGCGTCCATAGGCTTCCATTCTAGTGAACGACGTATGACGCAGGATCCGTCGCTACACGTTTTCCCGACGCAGACAAAAAACGTTACATTGAACGTTTTTTCCAGACGGTCCGCCAAAACACGACAGATCTGTCGCATGACGGATGTGATGTGTGGCCATCCGTCGTGATCCGTCGCTAATACAAGTCTATGGGAAAATGCAGGATCCTGCAAATTTCCTGGATTCCTGCATTCTCAAGAATCGACGGATTGTGACGGGAGCTGAAAGACGGAAGTGTGAAAGTAGCCTAAACCAGGTATTGGTACTTTTGGCCGTGTGGACAGGTGCCAAGTCCTGCTGGAGAATGAAATTTCCATCTCCAAAAAGCTTGTTGGCAGAGGGAAGCATGAAGTGCTCTAAAATTTCCTGGTAGACGGCTGCGCTGGCTTTGGTCTTGATAAAACACAGTGGACCTACACCAGCAGATGACATGGCTCCCCAAACCATCACTGATTGTGGAAACTTCACACTAGACCTCCAGCAGCTTGGATTGTGGCCTCTCCACTCTTCCTCCAGACTCTGGGACCTTGATTTCCAAATGAAATGCAAAATGTACTTTCATCTGAAACAACACCTTGGACCAGTGAGCAACAATCCAGTTCTTTTCCTCCTTGGCCCAGGTATAAAGCTTCTGGCGTTGTCTATTGGTCATGAGTGGCTGACACAAGGAATGTGACACTTGTAGCCCATGTCCTGGATACGTCTGTGTGTGGTGGCTCTTGAAGCAATGACTCCAGCAGCAGTCCACTCCTTGTAAGTCATCCCCACATTTTTTAATGGCCTTTTCTTAACAATTCTTTCAAGGCTGCAGTTTTCCTGGTTGATTGTGCACCTTTTTCTACCACATGTTTTCCGTCCACTCAACTGTCCATTAATGAGCTTGGATACAGCAGTCTGTGAACAGACAGCTTCTTTAGCAATGACCTTTTGTGGCTTCCCCTCCTTGTGGAGTGTCAGTGACTGCCTTCTGGACATCTGTCAAGTCAGCAGTCCTCCCAGTGATTGTGGACCTACTGAAACAGACTAAGGGACCCTTTTAAATGCTTAGGAAGCCTTTGTAGGTGTTTTTTGTTAATTATTCTAATTTACTGAGATAATTACTTGGGTTTTCAGTGGCTGTAAGCCATAATCATCAACAGGATCAGAAATAAACACGTGAAATAGATCACTCTGTAATGACTATAGAATGAGTTTCACTTTTTGTACTGAAGAACTGGAATAAACTTTTTGATGATCTTCTTCTAATTTAGTGAGAATCACTTGTATATCTTTTTTGTTCCACATGTGAACATACCCTAACAGTCCACTTTTTTTCCTGCAATATTCTGTAAAACACTGCCGGACACAGACTGAAAAGGGCCCCTGTTGAAGAACACTATATGGGCCCTTAGCAACCCAAGAGCTCCTAAAAATGCTTAAAAATGGGCCCCCTTACCTCTTGGGCCCCTGTGCGGCCACGCAGGTTGCACCAATGATATGTCCGCCCCTGCCGTAAAAGAAACATAAACGGAATATCCCATGGTATGAAGAATATGACATTTTATACTTCTCCATACTTATAATAATGACTCTGGTGATTTGTTTCTCCCTAGAATATGGTGGACTTCGTGTTTGCCGTTGATGACCCCGTCACGTGGCATACGATGAACCTGATGCAGAACCGAAGTCACTACTCCGCGCTGAAATATCTGGGACCAAAGAAAATTAGTAACATACAGGACAAGTATGGCGCTGGGGTCTATTATAACACGCTGGTGCCGTGTGATGGGAAGGTGCGTGTACTGTGTGATACTGCTCTTAGGCCACATTCATACGTTCAGCATTTGGTCAGTATTTTCCATTAGTATTTGTAAGCCAAAGCCAGGAGTGGGTGATAAATGCAGAAATGGTGACGTGTTTCTATTATATTTTTCCTCTGATTGTTCCACTCCTGATTTTGCCTTACAAATACTGAGGTAATATACTCAACGTGTGAATGTGGCCTCTAATCACATTAGAGGTGAGATAAAGAATTGGATATTGATGTGCGATTTGTAAAAGACACTAAGGGTGTCTGCGATGACACTATGGTGGCTGAGAAGGACCAAATCCAAGCAAAGTGGATGAGACTATCTAGAGGGAAGAAGTCATTGTAACGTTACTAAGGCTAATTCAATCCATACTGTTTTTTCACTGCTTTCAGCATCCTCGTCTCCAGCGATGATGTTTGCACCCAGACGTGGTGACGGCTAAAACATTATTACTGGAAGCCAGTGTGCAGAAACCGGTGACGAATCGGCAAGATAATATCGCTTCCCCGGCTGAAGGTTTTTTTTTTTTTTTGTTTTTTTTTAAATTGAGCTGTACTCACCCTCCCCTGATTCAGTGCCAAGTCTCCATCATTGCTCCCAATGTCTTATTGGCTGCAGCGCTGTCAACGCTACCGACAATCAGCGAGCTCATTGGTTGATTGCTTGAGCTGTTGAGCTCAGTGATTTGGCTGTTGGCTTGACATCAGCGCTGCAGACAATAAGAAGCCGGGAGCAGTGTGAGACACTCTGCACTGAACCTGGGGAGGGTGAGTAAAGCCCTATGTGTTTGGTATTTTTTTATGTCAGCTAAAGGAAAGGTGTTTTAATATCAGACACCAGAGCCTCGAAATATATTTAGACCTCCTATATTAAATACCAGACCTCTAATTAATTGCAGACCGAGACCAAATTATATTACCGTATATACTCGAGTATAAGCCGACCCGAGTATAAGCCGACCCCCCTAATTTTGCCACAAAAAACTGGGAAAACTTATTGACTCGAGTATAAGCCTAGGGTGGAAAATACAGCAGCTACCGGTGAATTTCAAAAATAAAAATAGATGCTCCATACCGTTCATTATTGCCCCAAAGGAGGTTCCATATAAAGCTGTGCTGTTGTGAACTCTATTTTTGGGCTCCCTCTAGTGGTCACAAGCGGTACTGTGTAGTGTTGTCTTTCTGCAGGTTGGCTTCATCACCTGGTTCGTTATCCTTGGTTGGTTTCCTATTTAGCTCACCTGGATACTCAGTTCCTTGCCTGCTATCAATGTATTCAGTGCTCTTCAGATTCCTGGTGACTACCTTGCTCCCAGTCTCTCCAAGACAAGCTAAGTTTTTGTTTGTTCAGTTTCTGATTATCAGCGTTCATCATGTTTTTGTCCAGCTTGTTAAAATGTGATTTCTTACTTGCTGGTTGCTCTAGGGGACTGAGTTTCTCCCCTCACACCGTTAGTTGGTGTGGGGGTTCTTGAAATCTCAGTGTGGATATTTTGTAAGGGTTTTTTACTGACCGCATAGACCCCTTTTCTATTTTCTGCTATCTAGAATTAGTGGGCCTCTTTTGCTGAATCTGCTTTCACCCCTGTGTATGTGCCTTCCTCTTACCTCACCGTTATTATCTGTTGGGGGCTTCTATATCTTTTGGGGATTATTTCTCTGGAGGCAAGAGAGGTCTTTCTTTCTCTCTAGGGGTAGTTAGTTCCTCAGGCTGGCTCGAGACGTCTAGGATTTTAGACACGTTCACCGGCTGCCTCTAGTGTGGTTGGATAGGTTCAGTTTTGCGGTCAGTCCAGTTTTCCACCTCCCTAGAGCTTGTCCTATGTTTAGTCACCTTGCTGGAGTAATTTGTGATCCTCAACCACTAAGGATCATAACAGTATAGCAGGCCAAAAAAGTGTTTTATGCATCACAGAAGTGGGATTTTTGGTACCAGAGATTTGGTGGCTAGGTCCTTCTGGTGGCCTTCCTTGTCGCGGGATGTGCGTTCCTTTGTGCAGTCTTGTGGGATTTGTGCTCGGGCTAAGCCTTGCTGTTCTCGTGCCAGCGGTTTGCTTTTGCCTTTGCCTGTCCCGAAAAGGCCTTGGACGCACATTTCCATGGATTTTATTTCGGATCTGCCAGTATCTCAGAAAATGCCTGTCATCTGGGTGGTGTGTGATCGTTTTTCCAAGATGGTCCATTTGGTGCCCTTGCCTAAGTTGCCTTCTTCCTCCGATTTGGTTCCTCTATTTTTTCAGAATGTGGTTCGCTTGCACGGCATTCCTGAAAATATTGTGCCTGACAGAGGATCCCAGTTTGTGTCCAGGTTTTGGCGAACTTTTTGTGCTAAGATGGGCATTGATTTGTCTTTTTCGTCGGCCTTCCATCCTCAGACTAATGGCCAAACCGAGCGAACTAATCAGACGTTGGAGACTTATTTGAGATGTTTTGTTTCCGCTGATCAGGATGATTGGGTGACTTTTTTGCCATTGGCTGAGTTCGCCCTTAATAATCGGGCTAGTTCTGCTACCTTGGTTTCACCTTTTTTCTGCAATTCTGGTTTCCATCCTCGTTTTTCCTCGGGTCAGGTTGAGTCTTCTGACTGTCCTGGGGTGGATTCTGTGGTGGATAGGTTGCAGCAGATTTGGAACCATGTGGTGGACAATCTGAAATTGTCACAGGAGAAGGCTCAGCGCTTTGCCAACCGCCGCCGCGGTGTGGGTCCCCGACTTCGTGTTGGGGATTTGGTGTGGCTGTCTTCTCGGTATGTTCCTATGAAGGTTTCATCTCCTAAGTTTAAGCCTCGCTTCATCGGTCCTTATAAGATCTTGGAAATCCTTAACCCGGTGTCTTTTCGTTTGGATCTCCCGGCATCGTTTGCCATCCATAATGTGTTCCATAGGTCTTTGTTGCGGAGGTATGTGGTACCTGTGGTTCCTTCTGTTGAGCCTCCTGCTCCGGTGCTGGTCGAGGGCGAATTGGAGTACGTGGTGGAGAAGATTTGGGATTCTCGTATCTCTAGACGGAGACTTCAGTATCTGGTTAAGTGGAAGGGCTATGGTCAGGAGGATAATTCCTGGGTTGTCGCCTCTGATGTTCATGCGGCCGATTTGGTTCGTGCCTTCCACGCAGCTCGTCCTGATCGCCCTGGGGGTCTTGATGAGGGTTCGGTGACCCCTCCTCAAGGGGGGGGTACTGTTGTGAACTCTAGTTTTGGGCTCCCTCTAGTGGTTACAAGCGGTACTGTGTAGTGTTGTCTTTCTGCAGGTTGGCTTCATCACCTGGTTCGTTATCCTTGGTTGGTTCCCTATTTAGCTCACCTGGATACTCAGTTCCTTGCCTGCTATCAATGTATTCAGTGCTCTTCAGATTCCTGGTGACTACCTTGCTCCCAGTCTCTCCAAGACAAGCTAAGTTTTTGTTTGTTCAGTTTCTGATTATCAGCGTTCATCATGTTTTTTGTCCAGCTTGTTAAAATGTGATTTCTTACTTGCTGGTTGCTCTAGGGGACTGAGTTTCTCCCCTCACACCGTTAGTTGGTGTGGGGGTTCTTGAAATCTCAGTGTGGATATTTTGTAAGGGTTTTTTACTTACCGCACAGACCCCTTTTCTATTTTCTGCTATCTAGTATCAGTGGGCCTCTTTTGCTGAATCTGTTTTCACCCCTGTGTATGTGCCTTCCTCTTACCTCACCGTTATCTGTTGGGGGCTTCTATATCTTTTGGGGATTATTTCTCTGGAGGCAAGAGGTCTTTCTTTCTCTCTAGGGGTTGTTAGTTCCTCAGGCTGGCTCGAGACGTCTAGGATTTTAGACACGTTCACCGGCTGCCTCTAGTGTGGTTGGATAGGTTCAGTTTTGCGGTCAGTCCAGTTTTCCACCTCCCTAGAGCTTGTCCTATGTTTAGTCACCTTGCTGGAGTAATTTGTGATCCTCAACCACTAAGGATCATAACACTGTGCCATATATAATGCTCCATACCGTTGATTATTGCCCCATAGATGCTCCATATATAGCTGTGCCTTATAGAATGCTCTGCACCGTTCATTATGGCCCCATAGATGCTCCTTATAAAGCTGTGCCAATGCTCTGCACCATTCATTATGGTCCCATAGATGCCCCATATATAATGCTCTGCACCGTTGCCCCATAGATGTGCCATATAAATCTGTGCCATATATAAAGCTGCTGCTGCAATAAAAAAAAAAAACACATACTCACCTCACTTGCTTGCAGCTCCTCAGCGTCCCGTCCCTCTGCACTGACTGATCAGGCAGAGGGCGGCGCGCACACTATATGCGTCATCGCGCCCTCTGACCTGAACAGTCAGAGCCAGAGGACGGGAAGACGGAGCGGCGCCCGGCGGTTGGAACGTGGACAGGTGAATATAAAATACTCGCCTAGTCCCGGCGCTCCTGGCGCTCCCCCTGCCTGTCACACTGTCTTCGGGTGCCGCAGCTCTTCCTCTGTCAGCGGTCACTGGCACCGCTGATTATTGAAATGAATTTGCGGCTCCACCCCAATGGGAGTGGAGTCCATATTCATTTCTCTAATGAGCGGTCCCACGTGACCGCTGAACAGGGGAAGAGCTGCGGCACCCGAAGACAGTGTGACAGGCAGGGGGAGCGCCAGGAGCGCCGGGACTAGGTAAGTAAGCGACACGCTCTCTCCCCCTCACCCGCCGACCGTGACTCGAGTATAAGCCGAGAGGGGCACTTTCACCTCAAAAATTTGGGCTGAAAATCTCGGCTTATACTCGAGTATATACGGTATTTATATATAAAAACAGTCCTGACCCAGTAAAGTATTTACACCCAACTTTGGGTAACAGCGTCAATCATTGTCTGGATGTGTATATGTGCAACATCATGACGGCACACAGAGCCGACCTATTTATTGGATTAAACCAATGGAAAAATTTAAAAAAATGGTAATTATTCAGGTATGAGTAGCTCCCCTCCTTCATATCCAAGGTAAAACATTTCTGGGTAAGTGGATGATGTTATGGTGTCCGAAAAGGACCACATCTGCGCTAGTTGGCGCTGTCTGTAAAGATGAGAAAGAAAATAAGTGCACCCCATAACATTGACTGAGTCATTTTTTTGTTCCTCTAGAATGTGAAGCAGAATTATTAAACAAATTTGCCGCACTAATGGATTACTGTGGATTATGGCCCTTACTTGTTATCAGTGGGATGGGACTAATTGTCCAGCACAGTACGGATTTTCCGAATTTTATTTCCCATTTGTGAAGACGTGATCCATCCACTCTGCCATTATATAATATAATTGTTCTGACACCTCTCTCTGCCAGGTAATAAAGTACGGGATTGTCAGCACCGATACTCTGGTTGAAGATTTGCTGCATTGGAGAACGCTGTACATTGCCGGCCGCTTACACAAGCCCGTAAGTTACCACTGACCGCTACACCATGAAATAAAAGCAGCAGTTTTATATAGAGTTCATTGGAGTAAAATATGGCTGTTTAACACCTCTAGTATTTAAGGGGGTTTCTTCTTTTGGAAAAGTTGCCCCTCAAACGTTCCCTGTAATGTAAAATAAGAAAAGAGATAGTAGTCACCCTTCTCGAGTCCAGCACCTGCTCCTCACTGCTGCTTCGGTCTGTGTTTTGGGTTCAGCAGTGACATCACAACTACAGCGCATATCACCGCTGCTGGCAGTCGCTGAGCTTACCGGCTCATGTCATCCACATCGGCTGAGCTCAGTGATTGGCTGCAGCTATAGTCGTGGCGCCAGTGCTGCAGAAAACTGAGCAGCGGTGGGGAGTCAACACTGGATTCGGGGAGGATGACTACTGTCTGGAGGAAAACCCCTTTAAACTGCTGTTTGTGCAAACGTAGCAGAAAGAAATCCGTATGTGTCTTGTATGTTGTTTTTCGGCAGATTTCACCCCTGTACTATAAAAGAGCAAGAATTTGCACCATTTTCTGCAACCTGATGAGCACATATCAGATGTGATGCCAATTCAGCATTAGAAATCCATGTCAGATTATAGGACAAGCACAATACACGGGCGATGGCAAAATAGAAAATCACACACTAGGTCTATAGGGAATACAAAATTTAATGGAGGACGTGCCAAAAAAAAAAGGCAAAGGTGTAACAATCTGGTATATTAACTGCATGATCAAGGAATCAGAAGGGAGCCTTCATAGCTGGGGAGCGATCGTGCCTCAGGACTTGTCACATTTCAGGAACCACCCCACTCTTTTTTTTTTTTTTTTTTTCTCAGGATGTTCTTGACCATGTTTTTGACATTATAGTGGGTGGGCAAAGATTTTGCTATTTTTTTTTTTTTTTTCTTTAATCTCCCTTTCATCTCTAAACTCCTGGAACGCTTGGTCCATTCACGTCTAATCCGCTATCTCTCAGATCACTCTTTTCTTGGTCCTTTACAATCTGTTTTCTGCCCATTACACTCTACTGGAACCGCCCTCTCTAAAGTCTCTAATGATCTACTAACAGCTAAATCTAATGGTCCCTGTTCCCTGCTGATTCTCCTGGAACTCTCTGCCGCATTTGACACTGTGGATCCAGCTCCTCCTCACTATGCTCCGCTATATAGGCCTCAAGGACACCGTTCTCTCCTGGTTCTCCTCCTACCTCTCTGCCTGTGCTCCTTCACTGTATCTTTTCCTGGCTCGTCTCCTCTTCCCCTTACTGTCAGGGTTCCTTAAGGATCAGTCCTAGGCCCCCTCCTCTTCTCCTTATATACCACCCTTAATGGACAAACCATCTACCTCTACTCCTGACATCACGCCTGCATTACTACAAAATACCAGTCATTGTCTTTCCGCTGTCTCTAACATCATGTCCTCCCTCGATATAAAACTGAATCTGTCCAGAACTGAACTCGGTTTTCCTCCATCCACTAAGCTACCTATGCCCCATTTTGCCATTTCCATGGGTGGTTCCACCATTACTAACCAGCAAAATGCTCGCAGTCTTGGTGTCATATTTGATTCCCTTCACCCCCCACATCCGATCTCTCGCTCATGTTATCTACACCTCAAAAACATCTCTAAAATTCAACCTTTCCTTACCTTTGACTTGAAAAAAATCTTACTGTTTCCCTTATTCATTCTAGTATGGACTATTGTAATTCTCTACTAATCGGTCTCCTCTTACTAAACTTTCCACTCTACACTCCGTCCTGAAGGCAGAAGCCAGGATCATATTCCTTTCCAACCCCTACACCGATGCCTCTACCCTGATCCAGTCATTGCACTGGTTACCCATCCGATATATAGTTCAATATAAACTCATCATTCTCACCCATAAAGCTCTCCACGGTTCAGCACCACCCTACATCTCCTCAATCGTCTGTCTACCACCCTACCCATGCCCTCCATTCTGCTAAAGATTCTGCGCTGTGTTTTTCTATAATGTCTTTTATTACCGTGAACTGACAGTTCTTGCGTTCTCCACTAGATGGCAGCACGTTACTTTTCCATTGTTGGTTGCTTTAGCACATTTATTACGGTTAGTGATCGGCTTTACATCTTCATTCTTATTAGCTCAATTATTCTATCTACATAGCAGCGGTCGCCTCAGGGATGAACGTGTCAACTGACGGCTCCAGCATGGAATCGGATATAAATGTGTCTCCCTGGTGTAAAATCTTAATATTAAATCAGAGGTTATATAAGCCTTTATACATGTCATTTATTTATATATGTGTATATATATATTTATATATGTGTATATATATATATATATATATATATATATATATATATATATATATATATATATATATATATATATATATATATATATATATATATATATATATATATATATACGAATTACCCCTGCATTTATTTTATGTGTTATACACAGTGGTGATTGGTTGTCGGGGCATTCATCCAGTGCAAAATAAAATAAAAAAAAAGTTTTACAGGTGAAAATTCTGGTGCAAAAAGAGAACGGGAGGCTCCAGACGGCGCTGACCGCCAACGTGAAGAGCGCTGTCATTGCTTCATTCCTCATGTTACCCGAAAGCTTTTCTGAAGAAGATCTCTACCTGCAGATCGCTGGACTCTCATATTCTGGTGAGCCCTTCTTATATGGTGGGATACAGGTGGGGATCCGACCCGTGAGAAAGCCGCCGCTTGCCACAATGGGTCACACTTGTCCCCGTTTGGATGAAACATAGTGCGCACGTTTCATCACTGCTCCATTCATTTTCTTTGGGGCTGTCATAAACCTTTTGTGGTTGTTATTTTTTATATGTATGTTTTCATTTTTTATTGATCAGATCTGCTAAAAAATACTTCTCCTGTTAATTTTGAATTTTTCATTAACTTTGCTGTTCAAGTGTTCAGATTTTGGAACTTTTTTTTCTCCTTTTTTTAGATTTTGAAAAACTGTACAAAAAAAAGCTTCATGGGGAAAAAAAAGCTTCAAAACCTGTGCAAAAAAAAAGAAGAAAAAAAACACTTGAGGAAGGGAAATAATAATTTGTGAATGTGCAGTGACATTTTAAAGGATTTGAATGAGTCAACTAAGAATTCATCAGTGATTTTTTTGAGGAGCTCCTCTTTACAGATATATGACCACAAGAAAGTATATCTCTCCTTTTTAGGTGGTCTGTGATAATAAATCAGCTGAGATGAGATGGATAAGCGTTACAAGTAGTGATGAGCGAACGTGCTCGAATAAGGTGTTATCTGAGCATGCTCGGGTGCTAACTAACTCTCTTCAGTGTGCTCCAATAATATGTTTGATTTCCCGCGGCTGCATGTCTCATGGCTGTTCGACAGCCGCAACACATGCAGGGATTGCCAGTTTGCTCAACAGCCGCAACACATGCAGGATTTTCCTAACAGCCGTGAGAACTCAAACATATTTTTTAAGCTTGCTGAAGATACTTTATTTGCATGTGAGCATGCTCAGATAACACCTTATTCAAGCACGTTCGCTCATCACTAGTTACAAACTCTCTGTCATAACGAGCTTACTGATGGATTCTTAGTTGACTCATCCAGCAACAAAATTGCTAAATTTTTATTGATCATTAACCCACTCCCTTTATACCCTTCCCAAAGGTATCCATATCCTTTATAGGTGATCTCCCATATTGAAAGGCCAGAATTGCTGTGTTAAAGTTGTTGCACCTCACCCAAAAAAAGTATAGTAAAAAAAAAAAAAAAAAAAAGTGATCAAAAATTTCCACCCAAACCCAACATTGGCACTGTTAAAAACTAAAAAACAGCAACACACACAAAAAGAACTCACACCGCTCCAAAAATTAAACAAAAGTTACAGGTCTCAGAAAATGGCAGCACAAACTTATTTTTTTTAAGTTCTGATTTAATTTTTTACCCCAAAAATAGGTGCAAAAAGAGATTTGTTTGTTCATTTCATACTGGGCTTTTTGCTTTGCTGTTTTTTTTTTTTTTTTTTTCAAAAAGCATGAAGAGTTCAGAATTATTATTATTTATTGTTATAGCGCCATTTATTCCATGGCGCTTTACATGTGAGGAGGGGTATCCATGAGTTTTGTTTTTTTTTGTTTTGTTTTTTTTACTTAGAGTTGGAGAAATGCTCTGAAAAAAGACTGTGTGAACACCTCCTAATTCAGTGATGGGCAGACTGTGGGATTTGCCTTTCTTTCACGAGAACATAAAAAAAAGATTCAATTAAGGAAGAAAAATAAACTTTAATAAACTTAAATAAAAAAAAATGCTGTCATGATTTTATTTTTTAATTACTGATTTACGTTTGCCGCAATTAATTTTGTTTTCTTATTTCCATTTGGAATGAGAGCAGCACTGATTGTTCCTAGCGATGGTCCCACGTTTTGCACATACATTTATTACGAAGGTAAAAAAAAAAGTAGATTGACTTTAACCCTCTTTTTTCTTATTCCTCTTCTTCCTTATCTTTAGGCGACTTCAGGATGGTAATCGGTGAAGATAAAGCAAAAGTGACAAATATTGTCAGGCCAAACCTCGGCCATTTCCAGAAGCTGTACAGTAACATCTTACTGGAGTGTCCTCAGGCCGTGTATAAGCAATCACAGGGCAAAATAGAGGTAAAAGGGACCAGGGTGTTTGCCACATTGTGAAAGTAACATCTGCTTCATTATTATTGATATTGGTGAATGTTCAATATCTACGGTTCTCTAATATATTCTTATTTTAACTTCCTTCATACACCTTGGTGTAACTGTGCATCACAACCGTGGGTGAGCCCGCTTTACACCGGTCACATGCCTCCTGTTTGTAACAACAGCGACCAGCTGACAGTTTAAATGCCGCTGTCAATTACTGACGGCGCCATTTACCGCATTTTTCGGACTATAAGATGCACCGGACCATAAGACGCACCCCAAATTTTGAGGTGGAAAATAGCAGAAAAAAAGATTTTTATAAGATGAGGGGTCCGTCTTATTGTCCGAATTTAAGGTATTTTGCCTGAAGGCTGGCTTTGGTAGAGCGGGGTCACAGGAGGCATGGTCCCTTCCTCAGGAAGCCTGTGGTGGCAGAAGTTGTGCAATGCTGCAGTCCCAGGGTATCCCAGCGGTGCAATGCTGCGGGTCTGGTTTCGGCAGTGAGGCAGAGCAGGTAGCAAGTAGCAGGCCCTGGAGTCATTTACCAGACACTGCAGCATCTTCACATTATTACTTGCTCAGGATGTCGGCGGCAGAAATGTGGCGATGCCGCAGCCCGGTGTCCACGGCGAGCAAAGCAGAGTGCATCACTGGTTTCTCGGTGGCTATCTTCCTGAGGCCGCGTGTGAGCAGATTGAGATCTCGGCGGCCCTTGGCTTTAGGAAAATGGCAGCCGAGATCTCAATCTGCGTACGTGCGGCCTTCGGCGGCCATTTTTCTGAAGCAGAGGGCCGTCGAGAACTCAAGCCCACAGCCTCAGGAAAATGAAACGCCAAGGTCTCAATCCGCGCATGCACCGTCTCCGGCGACCCACGGCTTCAGGAAGATGGCCGCAGGGAAACTACAACAATGCACTCTGTACCGCCAACACCGAGCATCAGCATTGTTACACCTCTGCCACCGCCAGTACCCCGAGGATGGCATGCTGCTACACCACTGCTGCAACCCCCCTGGTAAGCCTGCGTTCGGACTATAAGGCGCACTTCCCATTTTCCTTGCAATTTTTTGGGGGAACAAGTGTGTCTTATAGTGAGAAAAATACGGTAAATATCCAGAAAATACTGTACACATCAAACAGCTCCTGCGTGAGCTAATATTATTTTTCAGAAGGGGTAAAGAAACGCCATTAAATTGTTTTAACATAATGCATAGAAATGTAAAAACGACTTCTTTTTAAACTTCTTTTAAGCGCTTCAGGTTTCCAAAGCCACCAAGCGGCTCTAATAAATGACCTGACCATTCTCCAGGTGGCTTCTGCTTGGATGCCGTTCCCTATTTTTATACCGCTGTCTGAGATTAACTTTAGAAAGAGCCTAGATCGGAGCAAGGTCCTGTGTCCATTCCGTACACCCACACCAGATGTAGACCGTACACCCACACCCCTAGTTATCACCGCTTACCAAATGGAGGAAATGTGCCCCCTATCACATTAAAGGGAACCTGTCATTGGATTCATGCTGCCCGAACCTCTGGCCACCTGGTTGCAGACGTGTGTTTTTTTTTTACTCTGAAACAAATGCCGCGTCTTTTTAGGCTATGTGCACACGATGCGGATTTAGTGCGGATCCGCAGCAGATTTTTCTGCCAGAAAGGCTGCAGATCCGCACTGTGATTTACAGTTTAATGTAAATCAATGGGAAAAAAAAAGCTGTGTGGAAACGCTGCGGATTTAAAAGACGTGCATGTCACTTCTTTTGTGCGGATCTGCAGCGTTTCTGCACCCTTCCATTATAGAAATCCGCAGTGGTAAAAACCGCGCAGAAAATCCGCACAAAATCCACATAAAAAACGCACAAAATCCGCTGCAAATCTGCACCTGCGGTTTCTGCCAGGAGATGTGGATTTTGTGCAGAAAATTCTGCACCCCATTCTGCAACGTGTGCACATAGCCTTAGAGTAAACTTGCCAGCCTAGGACTGCGTAACTTCAGTAACCAGATCTCCGGCAGTCTCTCCCTGCCCCAATCCCTCTGAATGTACGCACACAGGCAGAGACCTGTCTGTCAACTGGAGAGGGAAAAACCTGCCGGGGCACCAGCATCAGATCAGAGTAGTCATCCAAGACATAGTCGCCAACCAGCTTTTCGAAGTATGTTTACTCTGAAACACAGCATCTTTGCAGAGAAAACCATACCTAGCAGCAATCACACAGCCAGACTGATTAATTGGCCCATGACTCTGTCAGCATGAATGTGATGACCAGTTTTCTTTAAAGGGACACTGTCACCTGAATTTGGAGGGAACAATCTTTAGCTATAGGGGCGGGGTTTTCGGGTGTTTGATTCACCCTTTCCTTACCCGCTGGCTGCATGCTGGCTGCAATATGGGATTGAAGTTCACTCTCTGTCCTCCATAGTACACGCCTGCGCAAGGCAAGATTGCCTTGTGCAGGCATGTACTACGGAGGACAGAGAATGAACTTCAGTCCAATATTGCAGCCAGCATGCAGCCAGCGGGTAAGGAAAGGGTGAATCAAACACCTGAAAACCCCGCCCCTATGGCTAAAGATTGTTCCCTCCAAATTCAGGTGACAGTGTCCCTTTAAAGGAGTTGTTGGGACTTTAACACTGATGGCCTCTGTTTAGGCTAGGTCATCAGTGTCTGGTGGAGGTGCGACACCATGCACCTCCGCCGATCAGCTGTTTCTGGTTTCGACAGTGGTGGGAGCGGCACAGCTCTGTTGACGGAATGATAGTCATGTACTGCGCGCGTACACCCCCTATTGATTAGACACCGGAAACAGCTGATTGGCGGGAGTGCCGGGTGTCGCATCCCCACCGATCAGAACTTGATTACCTATCCTAACGACAACCCCTTTAAGGGAGACAGTTGAGTTTTTTTCCTTATAAGAAGATGAACAGTTACTCATATAATTGGGACATTAGTTGACTCAGTGTCCTGAATGTTTGACATCCGCGGATGTGATATTTGGACTAGGGGCCCACGGATGTGATATTGTGATTAGGGGCCCTTGGATGTGATATTGGGACTAGGGGCTCGCGTACGGGTATTGGGACAAGGGGCCCTTGGATGTGATATTGGGACTAGGGGCCCGTGGACATGTATGGGGACAAGGGTCCCTTGGATGTGATATTGGGACTAGGGGCCCACGGATGTGATATTGAGACTAGGGGCCCGTGGACATGTATGGGGACAAGGGTCCCTTGGATGTGATATTGGGACTAGGGGCCCACGGATGTGATATTGAGACTAGGGGCCCGTGGACATGTATGGGGACAAGGGTCCCTTGGATGTGATATTGGGACTAGGGGCCCACGGATGTGATATTGGGACTAGGGGCCCACGGATGTGATATTGGGACTAGGGGCCCGCAGATGTGTGTAGCTCATACTCTAGGAGTTCTCGTGGTTCATACATGGAGCATAGGTGACAGACATCATGTGATCGGATACATAATACATTACATTTGATTACACACTTCTCACTTTGTTAGAATCGCCAGTGACAATCCAGTGTTCAGTGCATGGTGAAATCCTCTCGTCCTTTTCTCTGTAGGTGGATAAGAGCCCAGAGGGTCAGTTTCTGCAGCTGATGAGTTTGCCAAAGCATTTACAGCAGAATATAACGGTTCTTATGGACCAGCCGGGAAGGAATAGAGATGTGGAAGAGGTGTTACTGCAAGTAGCCCAGGACCCGGACTGTGGGCATGTGGTCCAGCAAGGTGAGGGCTTCCTGGTGACTGGCGATCCTGCTGCTCTGCCACTAATGGGCTGTATACACACTTTGCTCAACAGTACCCTGCTTCTGTACTGATTGACTTCTTAAAGGGGTCGTCCACTACTCGGACAGCTCCTTTTTAAATGCTTTATTCCCTAGTTTTAAATGAAGGCAAACCGGTACACACCTATAGCATTGGTGCCATTTCCGCTATGTTGGCGCGTGTGCTCGCGTGACATTGTAGCGCCAAGTGAGCGCTGCAGCCAATCAGCATCCACTAATGGGCTGCTTCACTTACACTTCCTGTAGACCAAACTCTGACGTCCAAGTGTGAGCTGCAGGCCATTGATGGTCACTGACTGGCAGCAGTGCTCCAGTGGCACAACAGTATGAAGCGAGCACCAGGAGACTTGACGCCGCTGGAACAGGGTCCGTGCAGGAAAGATCTGGAATTTTATATATATTTTTTGTTTCATTTTACATGTGAGAATATAGTATTTACTAAGGGCTTGTCTCCTGTATCATATTACTATGGTGTGTTGCAGCTGTCAAACAGCCATGAGACATGCAGCCGCGAGGACGTGAACATATTATTATTCAAGCACTCCGAAGATGCTCGATTAGCACCCGAGCATGCTCAGATAACACCTTATCCCAGCACGCTCGCTGATCACTATTATGTAATGCTTTCTACAATACAGGAGCGATTTTACTTGATCTATCAGATTACCCGATATCTTATTATTAAGGATAACCATATAATATTATGCTTTATTTGGGGAAGCACATATGTTAAATGCTGATAATGCCACAGACTTGCTGAGGTTTTCACCCAATGCTAAAAGCTAAATTTGGAGATAATCAAAAATATTCACACCACCCTGACCTGGTCTCAGGTGCTGGCACCCTGGGTGGTGACGTCTAGGACGCCGGCATTCGAGTACTGGCAGAGGAGGTTCGCTGTTATGACCCCAATGGCGAGGGTCTCAGAGAAACAAGTAAGTCTGCGACGTACAAAAATCCAGCTCATAGGGCAGTGGTAACTGGGTTGACCATATATCTACTCCTAACGCCAACACTAGCAGTAGCCGGGGAACATGCCTACGTTGGTCGCTAGATGTCTCGCGCCAGCCGGAGGACTAACTACCCCTAGAAGAGGAAAACAAAGACCTCTCTTGCCTCCAGAGAATAGACCCCAAAAGTAGGATAGTAGCCCCCCACAAATAATAACGGTGAGGTAAGAGGAAATGACAAACACAGAGATGAACTAGGTTTTAGCAAAGAGAGGCCCACTTACTAATAGCAGAATGTAGTAAGATAACTTATATGGTCAACAAAAACCCTATCAAAATCCACGCTGGAGATTCAAGAACCCCCGAACCGTCTAACGGCCCGGGGGGAGAACACCAGCCACCCTAGAGCTTCCAGCAAGGTCAGGAAACAGATTATATACAAGCTGGACTAAAATGCAAACCAAAACAAATAGCAAAAAGCAAGGAAGCAGACTTAGCTTAATCAAGCAGGAACCAGGATCAGTAGACAAGAGCACTACAGATTAGCTCTGATATCAACGTTGCCAGGCATTGAACTGAAGGTCCAGGGAGCTTATATAGCAACACCCCAGACCTAACGACCCAGGTGAGCATACAAGGGATGAATGACATACCCAGAGTCAAATCACTAGTAGCCACTAGAGGGAGCCAAAAGGTAAATTCACAACAGTACCCCCCCCCTTAGTGAGGGGTCACCGAACCCTCATCAAGACCACCAGGGCGATCAGGATGAGCGGCGTGAAAGGCACGAACTAAATCGGCTGCATGCACATCAGAGGCGACCACCCAGGAATTATCCTCCTGACCATAGCCCTTCCACTTGACCAGGTACTGAAGCCTCCGCCTGGAGAGACGAGAATCCAAGATCTTCTCCACCACGTACTCCAACTCGCCCTCAACCAACACCGGAGCAGGAGGCTCAGCAGAAGGAACCACAGGCACAACGTACCGCCGCAACAAGGACCTATGAAATATGTTGTGGATGGCAAACGACACCGGAAGATCCAGGCGAAAGGATACAGGATTAATGATTTCCAATATCTTGTAAGGACCAATGAAGCGAGGCTTAAATTTGGGAGAGGAGACCTTCATAGGAACAAATCGAGAAGACAGCCATACCAAATCCCCAACGCGAAGTCGGGGACCCACACCGCGGCGGCGGTTGGCAAAACGCTGAGCCTTCTCCTGTGACAACTTCAAGTTGTCCACCACATGCCCCCAGATCCGCTGCAACCTATCCACCACGGAATCCACCCCAGGACAGTCAGAAGGCTCCACATGTCCCGAGGAAAAACGAGGATGGAAACCAGAGTTGCAGAAAAATGGCGAAACCAAGGTGGCGGAACTAGCCCGATTATTAAGGGCAAATTCAGCCAACGGCAAGAAGGTCACCCAATCATCCTGATCAGAAGAGACAAAACACCTCAAATAAGCCTCCAGAGTCTGATTAGTTCGCTCCGTTTGTCCGTTAGTCTGGGGATGGAAAGCGGATGAAAACGACAACTCAATGCCCATCCTACCACAAAAGGATCGCCAGAACCTGGAAACAAACTGGGATCCTCTGTCCGACACAATATTCTCAGGAATGCCGTGCAAACGAACCACGTTCTGGAAGAACACAGGAACCAGATCAGAAGAGGAGGGCAGTTTAGGCAAAGGAACCAAATGGACCATCTTGGAGAAGCGATCACATATCACCCAGATGACAGACATGCCCTGAGACACCGGAAGATCAGAAATGAAATCCATAGAGATGTGTGTCCAAGGTCTCTTCGGGACAGGCAAGGGCAAGAGCAACCCGCTGGCACGAGAGCAGCAAGGCTTAGCTCGAGCACAAGTACCACAGGACTGTACAAATGACCGCACATCCCTTGACAAGGAAGGCCACCAAAAGGACCTAGCCACCAGATCTCTGGTGCCAAAAATTCCCGGGTGCCCTGCCAACACCGAGGAATGAACCTCGGAAATGACTCTGCTGGTCCATCTAGCAGGCACAAACAATCTGTCAGGTGGACAAGAGTCAGGCCTACCAGCCTGAAATCTCTGCAACACACGTCGCAGATCTGGAGAAATAGCAGACACGATAACTCCTTCCTTAAGAATACCCACAGGTTCAGCGACTCCAGGAGCATCAGGCACAAAGCTCCTAGACAGAGCATCGGCCTTCACATTCTTAGAACCTGGTAAATACGAGACCACAAAGTCAAAACGGGAGAAAAACAATGACCAGCGGGCCTGTCTAGGATTCAGGCGTTTAGCAGACTCGAGATACATCAGATTTTTGTGATCAGTCAAGACCACCAACACGATGCTTAGCACCCTCGAGCCAATGACGCCACTCCTCAAATGCCCACTTCATGGCCAACAACTCCCGATTGCCCACATCATAATTTCGCTCTGCCGGTGAAAACTTCCTAGAGAAAAAGGCACAAGGTCTCATAGTAGAGCAACCAGGGCCTCTCTGCGACAAAACGGCCCCTGCCCCAATCTCCGAAGCATCCACCTCAACCTGAAAGGGAAGTGAGATGTCAGGCTGACACAAAACTGGCGTCGAAGTAAACCGGCGTTTTAACTCCTGGAAAGCCTCCACGGCAGCAGGAGCCCAGTTAGCTACATCAGAACCTTTCTTGGTCATATCCGTCAGCGGTTTAACAACGCTAGAGAAATTTGCGATAAAACGACGGTAGAAGTTAGCGAAGCCCAAGAACTTCTGAAGACTCTTAACTGACGAGGGTTGAGTCCAATCATGAATAGCTCGGACCTTGACTGGATCCATCTCCACAGCAGAAGGGGAAAAAATGAACCCCAAAAAGGGAACCTTCTGTACACCAAAGAGACACTTTGAGCCTTTTACAAACAAAGAATTTTCACGCAGAATCTCAAAAACCATCCTGACCTGCTCCACATGCGAGTCCCAATCATCAGAAAAAACCAGAATATCATCCAGATAAATGATCAAAAATTTATCCAGATACTTCCGGAAAATGTCATGCATAAAGGACTGAAAAACTGAAGGTGCATTAGAGAGACCGAATGGCATCACCAAGTACTCAAAATGACCTTCGGGCGTATTGAATGCGGTTTTCCATTCATCGCCCTGCCTAATGCGCACAAGGTTGTACGCACCACGAAGGTCTATCTTGGTGAACCACTTGGCACCTTTAATCCGGGCAAACAAATCTGACAACAACGGCAAAGGATACTGAAATTTGACAGTGATCTTATTTAAAAGCCGATAGTCAATACAAGGCCTCAAAGATCCGTCCTTTTTGGCCACAAAAAAGAATCCCGCACCAAGAGGGGAAGAAGAAGGACGGATATGCCCCTTCTCAAGAGACTCCTTGATATATGAACGCATCGCGGTATGTTCAGGTACCGACAGATTAAACAGTCTCCCCTTAGGAAACTTACTGCCAGGAATCAAATCTATTGCACAGTCACATTCCCTATGAGGAGGCAGTGCACTGGACTTAGACTCGCTGAAGACATCCTGATAATCAGACAAATACGCCGGAACTTCCGAAGGCGTAGAAGTAGCAATAGACAAGGGCAGGGAATCTCCATGAATTCCATGGCAGCCCCAACTTGACACTGACATAGCCTTCCAGTCCAAGACTGGATTATGGGTCTGTAACCATGGCAAACCCAAAACAACCAAATCATGCATTTTATGCAGAACAAGAAAACGTATTACCTCCCGATGTTCGGGAGTCATGCACATGGTAACCTGTGTCCAAAACTGCGGTTTATTTTTTGCCAATGGCGTAGAATCAATACCCCTAAGAGGGATAGGATTTTCCAATGGCTCAAGAACAAATCCGCAGCGCTTGGCAAATGACAGATCCATAAGGCTCAGGGCAGCACCTGAGTCCACAAACGCCATGACAGGATACGATGACTGAGCAAATCAAAGTTACAGATAGAATAAATTTAGGTTGCAAATTACCAATGGCGACCGGACTAACAACCTTAGTAAGACGTTTAGAGCATGCTGAGATAACATGTGTAGAATCACCACAGTAGTAACACAAGCCATTCTGGCGTCTATGAATTTTCCGCTCATTTCTAGTCAGGATTCTATCACATTGCATTAAGTCAGGTGCCTGTTCAGATAACACCATGAGGGAATTAGCGGTTTTGCGCTCCCGCAACCGCCGGTCGATTTGAATAGCCAGGGCCATAGAATCATTCAGACCTGTGGGAATGGGAAAACCCACCATCACATTCTTAATGGCTTCAGAAAGGCCATTTCTAAAATTAGCAGCCAATGCACACTCGTTCCACTGGGTCAGCACGGACCATTTCCGAAATTTTTGGCAATACACTTCAGCCTCGTCCTGGCCCTGAGACATAGCCAGCAAGGCCTTTTCTGCCTGAATCTCAAGATTGGGTTCCTCATAAAGCAAACCGAGCGCCAGAAAAAACGCATCAATGTCAGCCAATGCCGGATCTCCTGGCGCCAGCGAGAAGGCCCAATCCTGAGGGTCGCCCCGTAAAAAAGAAATAACAATTTTTACTTGCTGAGCGGAGTCTCCAGATGAACAGGGTTTCAGGGACAAAAACAATTTACAATTATTCCTGAAATTTCTAAATTTAAATCGGTCTCCGGAAAACGGTTCAGGAATCGGTATCTTAGGTTCTGACATAGGACTTCTGATAACATAATCTTGTATGCCGTGCACACGAGCAGCAAGCTGGTCCACACTTGTAATCAAGGTCTGGACATTCATGTCTGCAGCAAACACAAGCCACTCAAAGGTAAAGGGGAAAAGAAAAAAAAGAGAGAGAGAAAAAAAAAACTCAGAACTTTCTTTCTTATAATTCCGCTTCTGCAATGCATTTAACATTTAATACTGGCCTGGCAAACTTATGACCCCAATGGCGAGGGTCTCAGAGAAACAAGTAAGTCTGCGACGTACAAAAACCCAGCTCATAGGGCAGTGGTAACTGGGTTGACCATATATCTACTCCTAACGCCAACACTAGCAGTAGCCGGGGAACATGCCTACGTTGGTCGCTAGATGTCTCGCGCCAGCCGGAGGACTAACTACCCCTAGAAGAGGAAAACAAAGACCTCTCTTGCCTCCAGAGAATAGACCCCAAAAGTAGGATAGTAGCCCCCCACAAATAATAACGGTGAGGTAAGAGGAAATGACAAACACAGAGATGAACTAGGTTTTAGCAAAGAGAGGCCCACTTACTAATAGCAGAATGTAGTAAGATAACTTATATGGTCAACAAAAACCCTATCAAAATCCACGCTGGAGATTCAAGAACCCCCGAACCGTCTAACGGCCCGGGGGGAGAACACCAGCCACCCTAGAGCTTCCAGCAAGGTCAGGAAACAGATTATATACAAGCTGGACTAAAATGCAAACCAAAACAAATAGCAAAAAGCAAGGAAGCAGACTTAGCTTAATCAAGCAGGAACCAGGATCAGTAGACAAGAGCACTACAGATTAGCTCTGATATCAACGTTGCCAGGCATTGAACTGAAGGTCTAGGGAGCTTATATAGCAACACCCCTGACCTAACGACCCAGGTGAGCATACAAGGGATGAATGACATACCCAGAGTCAAATCACTAGTAGCCACTAGAGGGAGCCAAAAGGTAAATTCACAACAGTTCGCACTGTCGAGATCCGGCTCTCACGGATTACCAAAGTGGACGATAGACCAGTGTAGCGCCATCTTTTTGCTCTAAGTGAATACTCGGTTTGCATATAAATTTTTGAGCAATGCGCCTTTTTTATTTTTTTTTTTTTTGTTTTTACAAGTTGGCCTTTCTCAGAAAAGCTTTTTAAAGAACACTTCCCCTCATGTCTAACTAATATAACCCTCATCTGATTGTTAGCTAGCCTCCCCTAAAATTTTTAGAGTCCCCCATTGTATGAGATCCCTTACATTTTTATATCTGCTGCTGCTGGTTGTAAATCTGCTCTTCCATCATGTCTACGACAGAAGAATAGGCCAGCCTCCTTCTCTGTCCTAGGGGCATTCATTTCATCAGTCCATTCTATAAAGCCCCTTCCTCTTGACAAGACTTTCAGAGCTGTCTTTTGTTCGCCCCGGGGGCCCATACTTTCCCAACCTGAAATATTGACAGAAGAGGGGCCCAGCGTGCTGAATGATCCCACAGGTCACAGTGTGAAGCTAAACTAGCCCTCGACTATATGCTCTTCCACGTTAGTGAAGCCGACAGTACAGTCCATAAGTAATACCCAAACGGTAAGTCTTCGGAATGAGCGCTGAGAGTTTAAAGGGCTTCTCCGATGTCAAGAAGTCATCCCCTTTCTTCTGGATCTGTGATAGCTTACTGATCAATTGGGGGTTCGATCACTAGGACCTGCACCCATTGGCAAAACTGTATTTTCCATCACCACGATCGATCATACACCTGACCGCCTCTCCATTCATTCCTATGGGGCTGCCAGAACAAGCCAAGGGCGTCACTATAGGGATGAATGAATGGAAGAAGTGGCGGTCGGGCATGGGCACTGGCGCTCCATTTTAACAGGGATGAAAGTTCCCCGTTCTGCCGATTGGTGGTGGTCCCAGCAGACGGAGCCCCACCGATCAATAAGTTATCGCTTATCCTTTGAATAGGTGATAACTTATCTCCAGCAGACTCCTTTTTAAAGTGGTATTCACACATTTATGGCATTTGCATAAGCCAGGTGTAGAGAATGGAGGTCCAGTGAACCATAATTGCCCATTCCGGCACTTAGTCCTCCTTGTCTGCTCCTCGTCGGTCCAGGTCCCACTTATTCTGGGCTGTAAATGCTAAAGATGGGAGTGCCCCTTTCAGAATGTTATTTCTAGGGAATTTTAGTAACTAGTATTGTGACCGTGCCTTCCCTTTACTGTCACCCATTGCTCCGGGGATGACGCAGTAACGTCTGCTTTCCATCTCTCCACAGCTATATCTGGCATAGTGAAATCTTCCAGTTTGAGTCAAAGCGCTAAAGGAATAGTCACGGCTGGTAAGAGCTCCGTAACGAGTCCTCCGCACGTCACAAACTATTCTATACCTGAAGCAGGATCATATAGGAAGTTTAGTAACTCATTATGGAGATGAAGGGAAAAAATGCAATTCTGATTTTACCGGTCTACATTTTATACTATCCAGATGCTGCACAAATTACATTAAAGGGCTATTCCTGTCTCCAAGATCCTATCCCAATATGTAGTAGGTTTAATAACAAGAATATTAGCAAATACCTGCAAATAAAAATGTAGTATAGTTCTTCAGATTCACTGTTGCTTACCTCATGTGCAGGGCATGGCAGTATCTTAAGTATCTATGGTTACGACCACTCATAGAGAGACGGTTAGTTGCCAGTGGTTGTAACCATGGATACCTAAGCTACTGCAACGCCCTGCACATGGGGTAAGCAACATAGGTTATCAGCAGAACTATACTACATTGGAGGTATTTGCTAATTTTATTATTATTACACCCACTACATATTGGGATAGGAGAATGGAATACCCCTTTAACTTTATTTTGCGGGTTAGCACTATTACAGTGTACCAAATTTCTATTGTTGTCAAAATAACCCAGCCAGGTGGTTTTGGGAGCGATAAGCTGACTGAAGAGCGGTTTCCCTCTGCCGTTCTCCTTCAGTGCTGTGTTTGCTGTTGACCAAGGCATCGGGGGGGTTAAGCGGCCGGGATCAGAGCTAGCTCCAGTATTTTACAGTCAGCAGATGGGGCAGGCACAGCTCATGTGCCCGTGCTATACATGTACGTCACGATGCATTATCAGGATGTACAAGAACAGCAATGTTTTAAGGAGTTGATATTGATAACCTATGCTCAGGATTGGTTAGGTATCAAATCAGTGAGGGTCTGACTCTCTGCAGTGACACCGATCAGCTGATCGAAGGAGCCTTAGCTCAACGGAAGTGACACAGCGCCACACATTGTTTAGAGGTCACAAATGGTACTACAAGCTCTCCCATCCATTTACATGATAGAGAGCTTTCAGTACCATCCATGGCCACTATATCACAAGCAACGGAGCGGAGCCTCTTCCACAGCTCTGTGGCTCCTTCAATTTGCCCTGGAGTAGCCGGACCCCCAATGATCTTATATTGATAACCTAAATTTCAAGGAATCCCCCAAACCCCTAACTTGGGGGCATGAAACAAAAGTTGTCCCGCTTCTGTTTCCCTGTAGCTGTGGCTTCTGAAGGGAGCGGGCGGGTAAGGCTGGTAAGAGGCCTCTCCCTGGTTAATACGCAGGTTAATAGCACTATGAAATTTATAATTGACTAAATCAACTCATACACTAAGGCTGCTCTCACGCATCAGTTTTTTGCCATCAGTCATAATGCGTCGAATTGTGAAAAAAAAAAATAACGGATCCTGCAAAAGTTGCCGCCAGATCCGTTTTTTCCTCATACTTGTATTAGCGACGGATGGTCTCACGTTTCATCAGTTTTTCTCCGGATCTGTCGAATTGTTTATCCGGCGGCCGGAGAAAACTGACATAGTAACATTTTTTTTGTGTCCGTCGAAAAAACGGACAGATCCGTCGCCGTCCGTCGTTTGCTAGAATGGAAGCCTATGGTGTCGGATCCGTTAAATCACGGAATCCGGCGCTCGGATTCTGTTTTTTTTAACTGAACGTGCTCTAATTTTTTTAGGATCCAATTAGCTGTATCAGCTAGTCCGATTCTTCTAGAAAACTGAACCTTCGCATCAGGTTTTTCATAATCTGCGACGGATCCGTTTTTTTCACAATTCGACGGATTGTGACTGATGGCAAAAAACTGATGTGTGAAAGCAGCCTAAGCAATGTGACAACACCTGACTGCCTGTGGATTGGGCGCATCTTTGAGGGGGTTTTTGAGATTCAGAAAATCCCTCTTCACCAGCTGCAGTTTGTTTTAAAAAAAATAAATAAAAGTGTGCTTTACTAACCCTCTCCAGGTCCAGCTCAGTCATCACTTCTGCACCCTGTGTCTCTTATTGTCTGCAGGGCTGACATTACATCGACAGAGCTACTGACAACTGAGCTCAACGTCTATGCCCGAGTTGATGACACAAGCCACTAAGCTCCGTTTTTGGCTGCAGCGCTCTCGATGTGATGTAAGAGCTGCAGACAAAAATGGACACCGAGAGCAGCGGTGAAAATTCAGCAGTGGACCTGTGGAGAAGGATTAAAGCACAGTTTTGTTCATTTTTAAAACAAACTGCAGGCAGTCAAGAAAGGTTTTCTGAATACGAAAACCCTTTTCATAAAAGAGCCCTGCCACATTTCTTTTAGAAAACACTCATATTTCCTATAACAATCTGAAAGCATCTTTGCTTAGAACATTGCATTGTGCCGCTCCTGTTATTCCTACTGGAAATGTATAGAAAAGTTTCAAAAACCTATTTTAACATGTCTGTGTCATAGCCTTGGAGGGGACTGGCTCTTATTATATAACAAAATGCCTGAAGTCTTAGGAGACAGTGAAGAGACAGTTTCCCCAAAGCTTCCTGAAGGGTTTAGACTGTCTCTTTACTTAACCCTCGAGGAGGCTTTGGGGAAACTATTTCAGCTTTACACTACAATTTTTTTTTTGTAGTAAAGGTCTCTAAGTTGAGTAAAAATGTTCCCAGGACCCTGGTCCAGCTGTCTAGTTGGCTGCCCATGGCCAGTTGAGCAGAGTCCTGTGAATCTCCTACTACCTGTGGCTTCCTGAGCGTGATCGCCAGTATTGCTCTTTGCACCAGATCTACCAGTCAGAAGAAGCACTGGGAATGCTGGCTGGTAGGTGAAGGTTTGTAGGGTTCTGGTCCGGTGGCTGTGGACCAGGATAAAGCAAATCAACTCCACTCTAGTTGGCCCTAAGTTGCATACGTCGTATAGTGCTTGGTGTCTAGGAATATCCTCCAGGGACAAGGGCCTTATCAACGTGTGACACCGCTGCAGCCAATCACTGAGCTCAGTGGCCGTCTATCTCGGCACAGCCATTGGGATCATTGATTGGCTGCAGCGGTGATATAAGCTGCTGACGTGATGTAATCGCTGCAGCCAAAACCCTGAGACCGCAGCAGCAGATGACGGCACTGGACCCAGGGAAGGCGAGTACCTGCTATTTTGCAGAGTGTCTGGATCACTTTCCTGAATGCGGCCATCCCCTTTAAGAACATGAAAAGTATTATTACATTTGGAAAAGTTTTACCCTTCCCCTAAAATCTGGAAATGTCAGCAGTGATGGGCTTTACTAATTACATGGATTTTTTCTTTGTGCATTTTACTGCAGACAAAGGTCTCTGTCTACTGAAAGTAATGAGTCATAAAATCATCCACTGCGGGGAATAGTAAATGAAGGACAATGTGCTGCTTATTTTATGGTCATATCTTACAAGAACTAAAGTCACCCTTCCTCCCTGTAGGAACATTGGCTGGCTCATTTTTCATGTGCAGTTTGCAGGGCGATCACGTGCCACGGTGAGACGCGTGGTTCTTATTTAGAAACTGCACAACCGCCTCATACGCCCCACATTCCTCTCTGCCTGACTGACAGCTCAATGACCTCAATACACAGCTGTCAGGTCAGCAGCAGAAGGTGGGGCCGCGTCACAGAGCCCGGGAGGCAGACACTTGGGAAGTGCTTCGACCACGCCTGGAGCACTTAAGCCACACTTACTGAAACTATTGCAGTTATAATGTACAGTATATGTAAGGGAGCAACAGATTAGATCAGTAAATGTATGGATGGCAACATCATTCAGAGATCAACATGACCTTATACAGTAGCATGTAAAAGTTTGTGCACCCCTGGTCAAAATTACTGTTATTGTGAATAGTTAAGCCAGTTGAAGATGAAATCTCTAAACGGGCTAAAGTGAAAGATCACATATTTCTTTTATATTATAGGCACACAAAATAAGTACATATAGATAGAGATCTATCCATCTATTATTTATCTATCTATTATCTATCTATACAGTATCTATATTTATCTATCATATCTATCCTATCTATCTATCTATCTATTTATCATCTATCTTTTTTTGCCTAAAATACAAAGGACATGTGTCATCTGTAACTTTAAGCGTTTTCGAGATCATTTCATCTTAAACTTGATTAACTGTTCACAATCACAGTAATTTTGGCCGGGGGTGCACATACTTTTACATGCCACTGTAAACCGTTTGGGGAAGTCATTCTGACTGATTCCCCTTCAGCCTAGTATTTTTCTTGCAGATTTCCATTGTAGCTAATCTGTAATGTGTAGGCCCCATTTCCATTTAGGGTACCGTCTCACAGTGGCACTTTGGTCGCTACAACGGCACGATCTGTGACGTTCCAGCGATATAGTTACGATATCGCTGTGTCTGACACGCTACTGCGATCAGGGACCCCGCTGAGAATCGTACGTCGTAGCAGATCGTTTGAAACTTTATTTCGTCGTCAAGTGTCCCGCTGTGGGGGCATGATCGCAGCGTGTAACAAAGGTGTGCACGATATTCCCAATGTCCCGTATGACTTCTACATCGCAACTACGTCATGAAATTATCGCTCCAGCGCCGTGCATTGCAAAGTGTGACCGCAGTCTACGACGCTGGAGCGATAATCAAGCGACGCTGCAACGTCACGGATATTGCCGTCGGAGCGATCAAAGTGCCACTGTGTGACAGTACCCTTAGTCTGCCCCATAAATCATTTGGCTGAAGAAAAATTCATAAATTATGCAAATAATTTTTATTTTTGCCAATTACACACATTTTTATTGTTGAGGTGTAATGGGTGGAGAACAAATACAAAATGGCAAAAGAAAAAAGTTGCATCATTAGTGTTTACAGAGGAGTGCGATGTTTTGCTCTGTGGGGACTTTGGGTAGATGCCAGTTGAGTTCTCAGACACAATTTAGTTGAGAAGTGAAGACAATGGTGCGAGTCTTCTGTCTGCTGCGAATAGTCATTAAACATGCCCCAGGACATCTCCAGACTGTGACTGATCTGTGCCGATTGGCAGTGGACAAAGAGATACTTTTACGACGATTGGGACAAATCTTTGTTTTGTTACGGTCGTGTTAATCAGAATATCTTTATTTAGTAGTTGCATAATAAGGATAATAAATGTTGTCTGGACTCCGTTTGCAATGTGTGATCACACCCTACGGCTGGCCGTACAGTTTAGATGGCTAAACCATCATTCGGCCGATTCCTCCCCACTTATCACCCCCCATACACAGGAACTCTCCGGTCTGGCAGAAGCTCCAGTGTTCTGTAGAAGAGAACCGCCAACAAACTCCTACGGCAGCGACTTACATCAACTCCATACAAAAGAATCGACGGCTGTTGAAATTCCAACTGTCCGATCCTTCTGTTCCCCAACATTATCTGCCGGGGTGGGGGAGTCAGGAGGTCACTACAAAGTTTGCTCATCCCACCAAAAAAGTGGGTTTCTCTACCTTTTTATCAAATGTGTATGGGGACCATAAGGCAACGTGCACACGTTCAGTATTTGCTCAGTATTTGTAAGCCAAAATAAGGAGTGGAGCAAAAACAGGAAAAGTATAATAGAAACAGATCACCACTTCTGTATTTATCACCCATTCCTGATTTTGGCTTACAAATACTCTTGGAAAATACTGACCAAATACTCAACGTGGCCGAAGAATGTCTCTTCCTGACCAGTGAATCCGACAAGGTTTTCAAGTGGAAACCGCTTCAGGAACCTTGGTGGTTTTTGTTTTATTTATTTATTTATTTTTGTATTTTCAGCCATTTCCTAAGTCCTTTTTCAATGTTTTTGTCTGCTAGTGTTTCTTTAGTTTTTTTTTTCTTTGAGTGTCTTTAGCATATTTTTTACCAGCATTTTCTGGACTTTTTTCATTACTTCAAAACAATGCAGAAACCGCTGGCTGTTTTTCGAGAAAAAAACGTCATCCCATTGACTTGCATTATAAAATACAGAGTGTTTATAGAGCGGAAAATGCCTGAAGAATGGTCAGGTCAAACCTGAAGCGGTTAAGTCTCTCAAAAGCCCGAACAAGTCACATGTACGCAGAAATGCATATGTTCATTCTTTCGGGTGTTTAGCACTTTTTCTTCCAGGATTTGAAGCGGACCCGCTTGAAAAAAAAATTGTCTTGAGCACGTACACTTAATGGCAGAATTTATTATTTTTTAGGCTATGGTCACACGACCATTGTCTTCCCATTTGACAAAACTGTCCGATTATGCCAATTCGACACTGATCAGAGTGGGATCCATTTTTCTCAGATGTGGAGAATGAAAAAAAAAATAGTTTGTCCATTCTGTGAAAATCGAACTCCACTCAGATGTCATTTGAGTACGGTCCAGTTTGTTTCACGGACCCATAGACTTGAATGAGCAAAGTCCACAATTCAAGACCTTCTATTAGTCCGTGGCTGCTAGACCAGAGCCCTGTGAACCTTTTCCTGCCCGCTGGCGTCCCCAGCGCCTCTTCTGACTACATCTTGTGCCGCAACGGTGACGTCACCTCGGGCCTAGAAGATGTGGTTCTGTTCCAACATGATCTCCGGTCAAGGGTCCAATGAATGTTTTTGCTCTGCTTCACCATAACCCTGCTAATATTGTCATCCCATGTTATTTTTCTGAATAGATTACAGTCATTGTGAACAGTTGCCGTTAATTCTGTTTTTTTTTTTTTTTTTTTTTTTTTACTATTTTTAGGAGTAAAGAAAACCGTTTCCTATAGTGCAAAGAAGCTCTACAAAATGATACGGAGTCTGCGCCAGTAATATTATTATTTGTTGTATTTCATTATTTATATATTTGGCTTTATATCTATTAAATAATAAGAAAAAAAACCCAAAACATTGGAACCTGATGCCGATTTTATTTATCACATTCAGATAATTCAGTTTTCTATTATGGCGCTTTGTGTCCAGTTACCAGATTAGACCCTTTAAACACTCACCGCCAAAATATTTTTTTATTTTCTATGTATGTGATTCTGTTCTAGTGGTAATTCTTGTAAGGTTATGTGCACACGTTGAGGATTTGCAGCTGATTTTCCTGGAAGAAAAAAAAAGTGTTGGCAAGAAAATCGCTGCCCAATATGCGCGTGTTTTTGATGCATCTTTTTATTGAGGTTTTTTTTCCCCCCCATTTATTTGAATAGTTGAAAGAATTGACATGCTGCAGATAAGAAAAAAAGCAGCAATGTACATGAGATTTCAGAAATCTTTAACTTTGGGGGACAAAAAAACGCAGCGACAGAACAAGCCCTTGAGACTACGTCCACGCGGAACTGATGCATTTCCACTTTAAAAATCTGCGCCAAATCGAACGGTTTTCATTCTGATTTGTGGCAGATTTAATTTTTTTAATTTGATTTATTTTTATTGAATGCGATTTTGGAAACCTACTCACTTTTCTGGTACTGAAATACGCTGTGGATTTTTCTCAAACAGATCTGTGATACAATGAGGATTTTTTTTTTTTATCTGTCCTATTGGAACATACCCTCTTGCAAAGGGGCTATCCTTCACATTACATCCAGACGAAACAAGTTCTGTTCCTGCTGATGCGGAATGTGACGGCTGGTCTTTTCTGTTTTTAACGGAGTTGATAGATTATATATATATATATATATATATATATAATTTATATATATATATATTTAATTTATATATATATATATTATTTATATATATATATATTATTTATATATATATATATTATTTATATATATATATATATTATTTATATATATATATATTATTTATATATATATATATATATATATATTATTTATATATATATATATATATATATATATATATATATTATTTATATATATATATATATATATATATATATTATTTATATATATATATATATATATATATATATATATATATATTATTTATATATATATATATATATATATATTATTTATATATATATATATATATATATATATATATATATATATATATATATATATATATATATATATATATATATATTATTTATATATATATATATATATATATATTATTTATATATATATTAAATATATATTTCTACTATTTTTATTCTAGGGTTGCATATGTAGAAGAAAAATAACAATCGCAGCCATCCTAGGCGCACTTTACCGCTGCAGCCAGTCACTAGGCTCAGCGGTCTGGTCTTCACTGCTGAGTCCAGCGATTGGCTGCAGGGGATCAGGTGCACTGTAGTCATGTTGTCAGAGCTGCAACCTGTCAGCAAAAACGAAGAGCTTTGAAGAGGCAGCACTGAGGCTGGAAAATGTGAGTATTGGTGTGTAGTCATTATCTTTATGTACAATCATATAATAAAAATAAATATTCCTGAGCAGGCGACACACACTGGCCTATTTTTAAGAGAAAAAAAATCTTGTAGACAAACCCATTAAAGCATCATGAAAGTTAGTATTTTTCTTTTTTTGTTTTATCCCTATAAAATGCTACTTAGCCGGTGAGAGAATCTCCGTCGGTGACTTGCTTTAATGTTACAACTTGCGTAAGTGGACAAGTCATGGCGCGGTATAGAGGGAAGGAAAGGAACGAATAATAATTCTTTAGCCTCCAAGCCATAGTTCATGTGGAGACCTGCCCATCCTGAGTTAATGAGGCTGCAGGCTTGAAAGAAGGTCGAGTATGTGGGTTAGGCTCTGAGTAATACCTTCACAAGAAAATGGGCAATTTATACAAGTGTTTGAGATGTTTGCACCTAGGAGAGATCTGGTGAGTATTCTGGATCACTTTTACTCTACTAGTGTATTAACATGATCTTTGTTTTGTTTTTCTACAATAATTGCAATAATCCTATTTTTTAAGAGTAACTTACAAAGGAAAAATAAAGGAATTTTTTCCCCCAAAAATAAAATTAACGCAGGACCTTACAATCGGATGACATCAGGTCCATGCCAGGCAGTACATTGCCACCCATCATGTATGTACAGCCAGCATTAGTTTTGGCAGCCCTTGTGGGGCGTGAAAGGAGGCCATCTAATTTGTATGGGGATGTTCAACTCTTCCCACCACTGTCAGAGTAGAAAAGAAGGGTTAGGTATAATGGACTTAGTATGTTTTGGGGGTAGATAAGCCATCTACAAAGGGGTCGGGTAGCAGTTTACTTTCATTTACTGGGAGTCGGAAAGTAGACATGCCAGCCAAACAGGCACTCGGCTGAGATTAAAGTTATCCAAGCTTGTCAATATTGGTGGTATCAGTCGACAGTGCATGGAGACCCCCACTCCCTATTGTCCCCAGACAGATGATGTCGAGGGAGATAAGGATCCAGCATGTCTGATGTCAGACGTCTGATGTCAGACTGCAAATCCTTTGGTTCTTTATGAGAAGGACCGCCCCCGAGGAGTCTGGTATCAGCTCCTGCACAGAGGACACAGGAGCACTTGGCAGAGTTGGATGGTCTTGTGTATGCAGAAGTCGGGGTGGAGATCGATGCTGGCCAAGCTGTTTTCCGTCCGACAGCGGTCTAATTAGTTATACTGGCTTATTTCACAGTCTGTATATGGACAGTGATGCAGTTCTCCCAACTCAAACTTGTATCCTCCTATGTGTCTACGGGGCTGTAAGAACTGATCATTAGACTCCCGATCGGTGCAGGTAGTTTGGTTAAAGTTGAATATTTGTTCAATGATCGCTTTGGAGCCCTAGAAGCAAGAACATTTTTCCCCCCCAGATCAAAAAGTCCCCAAAGCTGATACAAGTTCTGCTCCCCAGATTTGCTTTGGTGGGGAGGATGTGAGTGGTGCGGCTGTGCAGTACTATGAGACAATCTGTGTATCCAGTAGCCGGACCCACCCTACATATAAGGTGCACTGTAGGTTTCCTTAAAACACTCGCGCTCCTCTTGGAGGACCGGTAGCTGTCACTCTACCCCCCATTATACGCTGCCTGTATTACTGGAACTTGGATTCAGTGAAGCTCCGGTTACGTAGGCACAAAAAGGGCCGTGAACTTGATACGCGGCTGTTGGAGAATTTGCATGTGGACGAGGCTTAGACAAGCTGTTTATTGTGAAGCTGTGTAATAAAATCTCAACGTACCTGTTATAAATTGTGTTACAGCAGAAAACTACAGGCTAATGAATGTGCAGTCACTACGACATGCGTAATAGCATAATATTTGCTTATAAAGTAAGAGGACCACACAGAATAAAATCTGAGTCTCATTAATAGAAATTTTCCAATAATTAAAAAAAATGTTTGCAAATGTTCTTATAGCTCCACAGAACATTAGAGGGAACCTGTAACCCCATTTGAGCAATCTGACCTATTAATATGGGCATACAGGTTGTAGACAGCTGAAACTAGTGCTACCTGTGTGTCGCATGGATGGTGCCTTGATCTGTAAAGGCTATGGATTGTATGCCGCCCGGAAGATAAGGCTGCCTCCTCACTTCATTTTTTTTTTTTAATATCTTTCTTCCCCTCTCTTCACTGCCCCTGTGATGTCAGGTGCATAGTGGGAAGTCCTGAACCTTCGCATTCTGTGTGCTGTCGCTCCTCTTCACCGTTCCGCCTTTCTATGGGCACTGGATTCACTTTTGTTCTGGGCAGGTGCTGGAGAGTCGGTGTAACTTCCATTCCCAGTGTTCTCCGGAGCAGAAACTGTGCACTCCCAACAATCATCCTCTCGCCCTACATAGTGAGCATGACCATTCCACCTTTTCTGTGCGCCGGAAAACACCAGGACCAGACGTATCAGTGACTCTACAGCATCTGCGCAAAAGAAAAATAACTTTTGTTGTCACCTGGCTCTTTTTCTTTTTTGTTTGGTTTGTTTTTTAATATGGTTGCTCTTGTGGACATGGCTTAGGGTTCCAAAGTATTTTTGACTGATTCATCCAATTATAAGTTTAACAACAAAAAAAAGTTGCAAAATTTGTCGCTAATATACTCCCCTCCCTGATATTTTGGTGCCATGTTTACACCATTTGCAAAACGGGTCAAAGACAAAAATATTTTTTTTTTTTTTTTTTAAACTTTCAAATGTTTATTGTAATGTTTATTGTCTGTACAGATCCCTTCTATAATTTGTAAAGCGCTGCGGAATATGTTGGCGCTATATAAATAAAATTATTATTAACAAGTACCACAAGACAAAAAAAAAGAAATAGGAAGGAAAGTGACTTAAAAAAAAATGCAAATGATGAATTGAGATTTGTGATGAGCGAACGTGCTGGGATAAGGTGTAATCTGAGCATGCTCGGGTGCTAACCGAGTGTCTTCATCGTGCTCGAATACTATGTTCGAGTCCCCGCGTCTCGCAGCTGTTAGACAGCTCAACACATGCAGGGATTGTCTAACAGGTACAGTAATCCCGGCATGTGTTGCTGCTGTCGAACAGCCGTGGGGACTCGGACGTAATATTCGAGCACGCCGAAGACACTCGGTTAGCACCCGAGCATGCTCAGATAACACCGTATCCCAGCACGTTCGCTCAAAACTAATCGAAAGTCAAGTCCATTTTCCACTCTGTTAGAAAGCAAAAGCAAGTATGAACGGAACCGAAGAATTCTGATTACGCCGATTAAGTGTTTCTTAAGCAGAGCAGATGCCCCTCCGCTGCCGGAGATCACCCCCAGCTGCATCCTATCTGCTCCGGCTTCAGGCTTTCCCTGCAGGTGTTGGGTTATAGCACTGTTTGCTGGTAACATGAGAAGACATTGCATGTCCTTGAGGACACTGGCGATCATCTTTCTCCTACTATTGAGAGATGTCTTTGTGTGCAGCAACAACAGGAAAGGTCGCTTCTTATTCCAGAGGGAGCGCAGGTTAAGCCCCCGGCATTGCTTGTGTCTCCTGCACTCCATCCTTTTACAGACAGTCTGCTGACTGCACTCTGGGGTTTTAAGTGACTGGAGAGGTTTGTTTTCTTGGCATAGGAAGGATTTTTTGTAGAAGGCCCAAACATCTCTCCTGTGGTCAGGTCTTCGGTTTGCTTCTTCTCTTTGGACCAAGGCCAGAAATGATTAGTATGAGTAATGTTTGTTGTTCCCGGCTTCCAGGCACTCATTATTGAGCGGGGATTGCATGCCAATTACATGTTTACTTGGCTGGGTATTTTCTGCATTTTCTGAGATCCTAAATAATGTGCCACCAATATCTGGACCAAAGTGGAACATGACTGCAATTCCATAAACACCATTTTCCCCATAGAAAATATGTATTAGAGATTGTCTATAACAATACTAAATGCAGAGAACAAATGGAAGGAAATATGACTGCAGAATCTGACTACACTTGGTTTGTTTGTTGTCTGTTACCATGGAGACCTATAACTGCTTTTGAGTATTTTTTTATGTAGTGCAATGAAGGATGTATCCCAGCGGCATTGTATTGTACGTCTGTGCCTCATTGTTTAGATCACATCTAATGTCAACCATTGTGATCCTGTAAATAACAGATTAATGGGATGAAAAGTGGATCTGTTACTTGTTAAATCAACTTATGAAAGGGAACCTTTACACTGTTCTGCTATTTGCAAGATTTCTGGGCAGAGTAGGCATCCGCTTATGGCACCACTAAAGGGAGAAACTCAGTTTATGGCCGTTTTTCGTCAGTTTCCATGATGATGGGGTGCTGCCTGGGATAGGGCCTGCCTTATAGACTTTCATTATGTTAAAAGGGGGCCTGGAAAGTGACGTAGCAGATTGACAAGTGCTGCAATGTAGGGTATCTAGATAGGTATAGGTTGACTTTAAATACATCAAAGGGTAGTCAATGGGCTATGCATAAATGGAGTTGTTTATGGACCTACAGTACTAATGGGACTTTTTCTAACCCCACAGAAAATGGACCAGCAGGTCAGACACCCAACCCCCACTCCATTCATTCTTTGAGACTGCCAAAAAAGTTGAGCGCAGTGCTTCACAGCCCCATAGGGAATGAAATGAGCGGCAGGCAAGCATGCACATTGTGACCCCATTCTAACAGATAATAAAAATTTCCCAGTGCTTTGGATCAGTGTTGGCCCCCATAGCCATACCTCACCACCAATCAACAAATTGTCGCCTATCTTCTTGCCGTTTTCAGCAGACAAACCCCTTAAGGCCTTTAACTATGGGGCAGTATTAACTAAGTGGAATAACTCAATCTCAAATTCTTGTCTTGGCCTTTGACAGGGTGACCGGCACCGGTTAGGTTAGTAAGAAGTTGGGCTGATTGGCAAGCCATAAACTTTTGTGCCACGTGTATGAAGTCTGAGTACAATCTTGATGGTAGAGTTCCATTGGTATCGTGTAATTGTCATCAGATTGTACATGTGAGATGCATCAAGCACAGTTAATGCTTCTCAGATAAACCAACTTGGAGAAGATGGCCTTCCCCATTGTTTCATAAAAGGGCAAAATGGTAATGAAGACTTCATGGCACAACTGCTCAGGTGAGGACTTTGGCACCAGCCGAGCACAATAGTTGTCTATTTCTTCTACAGTAGTTTACTGTAGACATTTATATATAATGATCTCATCGGGAAACAAAAACCAGTTACCAGGAGCCGGCAGAGTCCCTGGTGGCCTCTCTGTAACCTGTGACTTCATGTATCAGTAAGAGATACACAAGGGCCGAGGAATCTATTGGTTGCTCAGTGTTAGCGCCATGTACACAATAACCGTCCGGTGTGTGTTCAGTGGACTTATGTAAATAATTCACTACTAATATATTCACTGTTGTACATAGTGTTTACCTGAACAACACGGTACGTCGCCTGCACTCATTACCCTGTGTAGACATCAGACTATTTGGCCATGACGTTATGCGACCAAGAATGTCAGACGGGGACGCAGCGTGTATCTTCTGTCGTCAGGAATGCATACAGCTCCACCATAATTTAGGTTCCTTACTATTGCCACTTGATTATGGACTGAAAACCAACCAAATCCCTGTTGGTGAAGATGTTACAGGTTGTTGTTTTTTTTTTTTTTTTTAAATGGCCTTCATGATAAATTTTTGGGCAGAGAAAACTGCTTGGTCTGTCCAAAATTGTTGTGACAGGCTTCTAGAGAATATTTAACCTTGTTGTAGTAGATCTAAATTTTAACCAAAAGTGGTACAATGATAATTTTCACCCAAAGAAATAAAAACATAATTTGGGTGGAACTTGGTGACCATCGTTTTAAGTTTTGTTTAATAAATCAATGGTACACATGAAAATAAGCAACTTTATAATATATCTGCTTCCTTCTCCTCCTGGATTGAGCGATCATTTTCAATTTATGGGTAAAATCTGTATTCAGCCAAGACAAATTTACATTATTGAGATAGGAGATAATTTGGTGCTTCTAAAATTCTATGGAGGAAGGAGCTACAAGCAGGAACAGATATTTTGCTGTAGGTTCTCCTGAACTGTCATTTCCTACCTCAGTAATGGGAAAATTGGTCTTCACTGAAGACACATTTTACCTGCGAAATGAGAATTTTGAGAATGATCAGTATAAGAGGAGAAAGATGCAGCTGTCATACCATTAATCCACGACTGACAACTCCTTTTGCAATTAACGACCAATGATATCCCAGATGTGCTCGATGGGAGACCAGTCCAGAGACGCTGCAGGCCATGGTAGCAGGTTTAGGCCCCACAGCCTCCTCACAGTAGCACGAGCAATGTACGACCTGGCGTTGTCATGTTGAAAAACAATTCCTGGGACACTTTGGAGAAATGGTTGTATCACTGATGCCATCACCAAATCAATCTAAAGCTGAGCTGTGAGTGTACCTGGAATGAAGACTAGTGGTATCTGGATACTTTATACTCTGCCACCCCTTAATCCTAATCCCAAAAGTAGGATCAGTGTGGTGTTCCTTTTGTGCTAAAGTGGTTGCATCAAGTTCAAAGAAAGGCGCCTACTGAGCCATTCTGTACAAGTTGACATTAGGCATCACATACCATGGCGAAGGCTTCACACTGTCTACACAAGCCCAGAAGTAATTTGCACAAGATTCAGCTATAAACCAGATGTCCACCTACAGATGTTGCCTTGACCTCATGTTACCATTCTCAAAAGCTATCGTGGGGCAGAACAATTGGGCACTGGGGGCTGAAATGGAGGTTTATCCTCTTCAGCAATGAGTTCCACTTTTGTCTTGGATACAGTGATAGCTGGAGATTGAACTAGAGACCACATGAGCAACACCATGAAGAGGCCTTCATAAGGGAACATGAAAGTGTCCCATTTTTCAACACTACAATATCAGGCTGCATGTTGCCCGTGCTACTGTGAGCAGCCTGCGTGGCCTAAGACCACATGCCTGAGTGCTACCACGGCTGGCAGAGTCTACCCACTTGTCTCCCATCAAGAACATCTGGGACGTCATTGTTTGGTAATTGTAAAGGCAGCTGCCAGCAGCAGATCTTGATGTTGTGCCCAAGTGCATTTGGTGTAGCAGAACCCTCCTCAGACTGCCATTAATAGCCTCACTGATGGCAGCCAAGGGGTGTAAGTATGGGGATTTCAGTGTTTGGCACTCATACTCCATACTGAATTTATAGAGATGTTTTGAAGATATTGTTTCCATTTTTTTATCATTTGCAGATCATTAACCTGTCTATCCATCCTGTGATTTCCATAATTCTGCAACTTTTACTTTATTTAGCAGCTTCATCGTTTTGGAATGTAATTAGTGGGGATCTTGGTGATCCAGCATTTCTAAAAGGTAGTCAGACAGCTCATTTTGATCTAATGTAGTCAGATTCCAAACTACTCTGGATTAAACTCTGCCCTCTCTTTCAAGCCACATATCCAAGCCCTTGCCTCCTCCTGCCGTCTCAAACTCAAAAATATTTCCCGGATCCGCGCATTCCTTGACCGCGACACCACAAAAACACTAGTGCATGCCCTTATTTCCCGCCTTGACTACTGCAACCTCCTACTCTCTGGACTCCCCTCTAGCACTCTCGCACCCCTCCAATCCATCCTACACTCTGCTGCCCGACTAATCTACCTGTCTCCCCGCTATTCCCCAGCCTCTCCCCTATGCTAAGCACTTCACTGGCTTCCTATCGCCCAAAGACTCCAGTTCAAAACCCTCACAATGACATATAAAGCCATCCACAACCTGTCTCCTCCATACATCTGTGACATGGTCTCCCGGTACTTACCTACACGCAACCTCCGATCCTCACAAGACCTCCTTCTCTACTCCCCTCATCTCTTCTTCCCACAACCGCATCCAAGATTTCTCCCGTGCTTCCCCCATACTCTGGAACTCTCTACCCCAACACATCAGACTCTCGCCTACCACGGAAACCTTCAAAAAGAACCTGAAGACCCACCTCTTCCGAGAAGCCTACAACCTGCAGTGATCCTCAACCTACTGAATTGCCACACAACCAGCTCTACCCTCTCCTAGGGTATCCTCACCCACCCCCTGCAGACTGAGCCCTCGCAGGCAGGGTCTTCCCTCCTTATGTACCTGTGTGCCTTGTTTTTTGCTCATGTTTAATGTATTTGTCTATATTTGCCCTGTACTCACATGTAAAGCGCCATGGAATAAATGGCGCTATAGAAATGTATAATAATAATAGTTTGGGGTTTCTTTTTACTAAGCTCAGTATTGCTAAGGGAAAGGTCAGTGTGAAATGGCTACAAGAACAATTAAAAGAAGATAAACCATCTTAGTCCATATTCTACCATATGTTTAACCTTTGACATGTTAAGTAGAGGATAATCCAATGTCTGTTTCTGACCATTGACATTGCTGTCCTCTTGTGAACCTTGGTGAGAGGTCATTGAACCAGTTCACTTAACCTTCAGGTTACATGACGGGATTCCTACAGATTACTGATGGCCAATGAGTCCATGTAAAACAGTGAAATTAGGGAAAACATGATACTTATAGTCCTAGAATAAAGACACCTATAGATATAGTCCTAGAATAAAGCTGCCCGTAGTTATGGTCCTAGAATAAAGCCGTCTGTAGTTATAGTCCTACAATAGAGACGCACGTAGTTGTAGTCCTAGAATAAAGCTGCCCTTACACTACAGATATCGGATGTTTTCCAAATGATAGTGGTTGTACTGCTGATGATGATAAAGCCATATAGGAGTTTGAACAATTAAAGAAAAAAAGCCAAATAATGGAAACTTAGTCAATCAGTGTTCCTTACAAACGATTTATCTCCTATGAAAGGACCTTAAGAGTATTCTCATACATTGTTTTTTTTTTTTTTTTTTTGCAGATTTTTTTTTTCCTGGACCAAAAACCAGAGATGTAGCAAGAAAAACATTGAATGTAATAATAATGCGCGTTCTTTCCTTCATTTTTACTCAAGTTTTTTTTTATATATATTTCAATGGGCGAAAAACGGTGCAAAAATGGGAAACCATTGACATGCTGCAGATTTTTTTTTAAACACCCAGGATCTAAAAAAAAAGAAAAGTTTTTGACATTTCATTCACTATGCTGGCACTTTAAGGGTATGTGCACACGTTGCGGATTCTGCTCGGGTTTTTCCGCAGCGGATTTGGAAAATCCGCAGTGCAAAACCACTGCGGTTTTCACTGCGGATTTTCTCGCGGTTTCTTCTGCGGATTCCTCTGCGGTTTTTCAACTGCACTTTCCTATTGGTGCAGGTTGAAAACCGCTGCGGAATCCGCACAAAGAATTGACATGCTGCGGACAATAATCCGCTGCGTTTCCGAGCGGATTTTTCCGCAGCATGTGCACAGCGGTTTTTTTTCCCATAGGTTTATTTGGTACTGTAAATTTTGGGAAAACTGCTGCGGATCCGCAGAGTCAAATCCGCTGCGGATCCGCAGCAAAATCCACAGCATGTGCACATACCCTAAAATGAGTTTTTGCAGAGCTGCAAAACTCCACATGTGGACAAACCTTGAATGGAAGAGGTAGGGAAAAAGTAAGCATAATAGTTGAAGGAAATAGCAGAGGGTCATGGTTAGTTTTGCTACTTTTAGGTGGTTATCATGGCATATAAAAAGTTGCATAAGCAATTGTTAGGCCATGTTCACACTTTGCGGGTTTTACCGCGGATCCGCGGCAATTTTGATGCTGCGGGTCCGCAGCAGTTTCCATAGCGTTTACATTTACATGTAAACCCTATGGAAACCGCAATCCGCTGTGCACATGCTGCGGGAAAAACCGCGCAGAAACGCAGCGGTTTACAATCCGCAGCATGTCACTTCTTTGTGCAGAATCGCTGCGATTCTGCACACATAGGAATGCATTGATCCGCTAACTTCCCGCATGGGGCTGTGCCCACGATGCGGGAAGTAAGCGGTTAATGTGCAGATGGTACCCGGGGTGGAGGAGAGGAGACTCTCCTCCAGGCCCTGGGAACCATATTAGTGTAAAACAAAAAGAATAAAAAAAAAAAATAATGCTATACTCACCTCTCAGCGCTGCACGCGGCCGTCCGGTCTCAGTTGCTGTGCGAGCAGGACCTGAGGTGACGTCGCGGTCACATGACCGTGACGTCGAGGTCACATGACCGTGACGTCACGAAGGTCCTTCTCGCACAGCATCTTTGGAACCGGACCGCTGCGTGCAGCGCCGAGGAGATCGGGACGTCAGAGGGTGAGTATAAACCATTTTTTATTATTTTTAACATTACTATTGATGCTGCATATTGCTGCATATGCAGCATCAATAGTATAGGAGTAAACACGCAGCGGAAACCGCAAAACAAACCGTGATAAATCTGCAGGGATAACCGCAGCGGTTTTGCCCTGCAGATTTATCAAATTCGCTGCGGGAGAACCCGCAGAGGACCCCGCAAAGTGTGCACATAGCCTTAAAGCGCAACTGCAGTTTCAGGTGACTTTTCAGAATAAGCTGCTATTTGTGTACATAAGATATAACATTTTTGGGGGGCAAGTATATTACTGGTCTCCTGCATTTTCACTAGCATTTTGTTTTCTTTTGCAACAGTAGTTTCTGCTCCTGCTTTCTTTGAGCTTCCTTATTCCATAGACTTCTATTGACAGCAAGTGTAATTTGATCCCTCAATGAAGACAGATCTGTAGACTGATTTGAGCAATTTTTGAGACTGATAGAGATAAAAAAAGTGACCGATAAGTGTAGGAAAGAGGAAATTTTGTGCTATACCTTATTGGCGAAAAATACCTATCTTTGTTTGTACTGTTGATATTTGAAAAATAATTACCGTATATACTCGAGTATAAGCCGACCCGAGTATAAGCCAAAGCACCTAATGTTACCTAGAAAACTGGGTAAGCTTATTGACTCGAGTATAAGCCGGGTATGTATTGTCCACTCATTCCTATCCCGGTATGTGTGGTTCCCCCCATCCTGTCCAGCTCTGTGTGGCTCCCCCTGTTGTATGCATGGCTCCCCCGGTCCCATCCTGTATGCATTGCTCGGCTCCTCTCTCCCATCCTTGTATGCATGGCTCCCCCCGTCCCATCTTGTATGTTTGGCTGGGCTCCTCCATCCTCTTTACCCTCCTCGCACCGTCTCTGAACGTCCCTCTGCATCTCTGTCCCGGTGCGGCAGCTTCTTCCTGTGCCAAGTGGTCACGTGGTACCGCTCATTAAGGTTATGAATATGCGCTCCACGCCTATGGGAGTGCAGTCATGTCCATATTCATGACCTTATTGAGCGGTACCACATGACCGCTCAGCCCCAGGAAGAAGCTGCTGCACCAGGACAGAGATGCAGAGAGACGGAGATGCAGGGACGGAGGGTGAGTATTGATGTCTTCTGGAAGCCGGCGGCTGCAGCTGTCACTGTGCTACTGCCGCCGGCTCCCTGCTCCCCCTCCGGCTTTCTAGACCGTGACTTGTGTATAAGCCGAGGTGGGCACTTTCAGCACAAAAAAGAATGTGCTGAAAATCTCGGCTTACACACGAGTATATATGGTTGGTTACTTTTTAAGTGTGATCCATATTCCCATATTTTAGTCTAAGATCTATTAATTAAAATGTACTTTCTTTGTGGGAAAACCGCTTTAAGTTTGTTTCCATATGAAACAGTTGTTATATTTGATAAAAACAGGGCCGATTTTGGAGAAAGTGGGGCCCTGGGCAAAAGTTTATAGTTGGGCTCGAAATACTCACATATTCCACACCACACAAACATTTCGGCTGTATTTACAGGTGCAGAGTTTGGGCCATTAACCCCTTTCTGACATCTGACGTACTATGTGAGAGGTCATTGAACCAGTTCACTTAACCTTCAGGTTACATGACTGGATTCCTACAGATTACTGATGGCTAATGAGTCCATGTAAAACAGTGTAAATGGGGAAACCATTTTTTGGGGGCAAGTATATTACTGGTCTCCTGCATTTTCACTAGCATTTTGTTTTGTTTTGCAACAGTAGTTTCTGCTCCTGCTTTCTTTGAGCTTCCTTATTCCATAGACTTCTATTGACAGCAAGTGTGATTTGAACCCTCAATGAAGACAGATCTGTAGACTGATTTGAGCAATTTTTGAGACTGATAGAGATAAAAAAGTGACCGATAAGTGTAGGAAAGAGGTATTTGCCAGGAGAGGTATTTGCCAAACATGATCGCAGCGTGTCGGTGGCATAGGGAAGCATCGCGCAGGGAGGGGGCTCACTGCGTGCTACCCTGAGACCCTCAGAACAATGCGGTCATTGCATTGTTCCAAGGGTCTCCTCCCTGCAGGCCCCAGATCCAAGATGGCCGCGGGGCTCCTGCAGGGAGGTGGCTTGCTGAGAGCAGGTGCCGGCAAGCCTCCAGCACTGCCTGTCAGATCGCTGATCTGGCACACTGCCCTGCAAAGTGTCAGATCAGCAATCTGACAATATATAGTGATGTCCCCCCCCCATGGGACAATGTAAAAAAAAAAAAAAAATTACACTGTGTAAAAAAATATATATATTTTTTTAAAATCCTAAATAAAGAAATAAATAAATATTGTTCCAATAAATAAATTTCTTTATGTAAAAAAATAAATAAAAGTACACATTTGGTATCGCTGCATGCGTAACGACTCGACCTATAAAACTGTCCCACTAGTTAACCCCTTCAGTGAACACTGTAAAAAAAAAAAAAAAAAGGCAAAAAAACAGTGCTTTATCATCATACCGCCGAACAAAAAGTGGAATAACGCGTGATCAAAAAGACGGATATAAATAACCATGGTACCGCTGAAAACGTCATCTTGTCCCGCAAAAAACGAGCCGTCATCAGCGGAAAAAAAAAGTTATAGTCCTCAGAATAAAGCGCTGCAAAAATAATAATTTTTTATATAAAATAGTTTTTACTGTATAAAAGCATGAAAACATAAAAAATGATATAAATGAGGTATCGCTGTAATCGTACTGACCCGAAGAATAAAACTGCTTTATCCATTTTACCAAACACAGAATGGTATAAACGAACCCCCCCCCCCAAAGAAATACATGAATTGCTGTTTTTTGTTCATTCTGCCTAACAAAAATCGGAATAAAAAGCGATGAAAAAATGTCATGTGCCCTAAAATGTTACCAATAAAAACGTCAACTCGTCCCGCAAAAAACAAGACCTCACATGACTCTGGACCAAAATATGGAATAATTATAGCTTTCAAAATGTGGAGATGTAAAAACTATTTTTTGCAATAAAAAGCGTCTTTTAGTGTGTGACATCTGCCAATCATAAAAATACTCTAAAAATAGTAAATCAAACCCCCGTTATCACCGCCTTAGTTAGGGAAAAATAATAATATTAAAAAAATGTATTTCTTTCCTTTTTCCAGTTAGGGCTGGGGCTAGAGTTGGGGTTAGAGTTTGGATTACGTTTACGGTTGGATTAGGGGTGTGTCAGGGTTGTGATTAGGGTTAGGGGTGTGTTGGGATTAGGGGAGTGTTGGGGTTAGGGTTGGAGTTAGATTTGGGGGGTTTCCACTGTTTAGGCACATCAGGGGGTCTGCAGACTCAACGTGACGCCCGCAGACCATTCCATCAAAGTCTGCATTCCAAAACGCCACTTCTTCCCTTCCGAGCCCCGACATGCGCCCAAACAGTAGTTTATCCCCACATGTGGGGTATCGGCGTACTCAGGACAAATTGGACAACTTTTGCAGTCCAATTTCTCCTGTTACCCTTGGGAAAATAATAATTTTGGGACTAAAAAAATCATTTTTTGTGGGAAAAAATGATTTTTTATTTTCACGGCTCTGTGTTATAAACTGTAGTGAAACACTTGGGGGTTCAAAGTTCTCACAACACATCTAGATAAGTTCCTTGGGGGGTCTAGTTTCCAATATGGGGTCACTTGTTGGGGGTTTCTACTGGGGTTGAGCGAAACGGATCGTTCATTTTCAAAAGTCGCTGACTTTTGGCAAAGTCGGGTTTCGTGAAACCCGACCCGACTCCAGCGTGGGATCGGCCACGTGATCGGCGATCTTGGCGCCAAAGGGGGGGGGAAGAGAGAGAGAGAAAAAAAAAAACAAAACACATTGACTTGCGTTGGGTTTCGTGTTCCGGTCCAGAGCCCGACTTTACAGTAGAATCGGCCGATTTCACGCAATCCGACTTTCGAGAAGGTCGGGTTTCACAAAACCCAACTCGACCCTAAAAAAGCAAAAGGCGCTCAACCCTAGTTTCTACTGTTTAGGTACATCAGAGGCTCTGTAAACATAATGTGACGCCCGCAGACCATTCCATCAAAGTCTGCATTCCAAAATGGCGCTCCTTCCGAGCTCTCCCATGCACCCAAACGGTGGTTCCCCCTCACATGTGGCATATCAGCGTACTCACGACAAATTGCACAACAACTTTGGGGTCCAATTTCTCCTGTTACCCTTGGGAAAATAAAAAATTGGGGGCAAAAAGATCATTTTTGTGAATTTTTTTTTTTTTACGGCTCTACATTATAAACTTCTGTGAAGCACTTGGGGGTTCAAAGTGCTCACCACACACCTAGATAAGTTCCTTAGGGGGTCTACTTTCCAAAATGGTGCCACTTGTGGGGAGTTTCCACTGTTTAGGCACATCAAGGGCTCTCCAAACGTGACATGGCGTCCTATCTCAATTCCAGCCAATTTTGCATTGAAAAGTCAAATGGCTCTCCTTCCCTTCCGAGCTCTGCCATGCGCCCAAACAGTAGTTTACCCCCACATATGGGGTATCGGCGTACTCAGGACAAATTGTACAACGACTTTTGGGGTCCAATTTCTCCTATTACCCTTGGTAAAATAAGAAAAATTGGATCTGAAGTAATTTTTTTGTGAAAAAGGTTAATGTTCATTTTTTTTAAAAAACATTTCAATAATTCCTGTGAAGCACCTGAAGGGTTAATAAACGTATTAAATGTGGTTTTGAGCACCTTGAGGTGTGCAGTTTTTAGAATGGTGTCACTTTTTGGTATTTTCTATCATATAGACCCCTCAAAGTGACTTCAAATGTAATGTGGTCCCTAAAAAAAATAAAAAATGGTGTTTTGTAAAAATGAGAAATCGCTTTTAACTTTTAACCCTTAGAACTCCCTAAAAAACTAAAATTTTGGTTCCAAAATTGTGCTCATGTAAAGTAGACATGTGGGAAATGTTACTTAAGTATTTTGTGTAACATATTTTTGTGATTTAAGGGCATGATAATTAAAAGTTGGAAAATTGAAAAATTTTCAAAATTTTTGCCAAATTTCCATTTTTTTCACAAATAAATGCAGGTAATAGCAAAGAAATTTTACCACTATCATGAAGTACAGTATGTCACGAGAAAACAATCACCGGGATCCGTTGAAGCGTTCTACAGTTATAACCTCATAAAGGGACAGTGGTCAGAATTGTAAAAATTGGCCCGGTCATTAACGTGCAAACCACCCTTGGGGGTAAAGAGGTTAAACACGAGCATGATCGGCAGCATTGACATTGTTCAATGCTTGTTCCTGAGTTTCTTTACACCGGCTGAGAAAGAATGATGGGGACAGATAGTCCGCAATACAGTATAATGCAGCTCCCCCTGGGTCCTTGATAGAGTATACTGCAGCCCCCTCATAGTATACTGCAGCTACCCACACAGTGTAGTCAATGCATCTCCCCACACACAGTATAGTGCAGCTCCACCCCAACACACCGTATAGTGCAGCTCCACCCTCAACACAGTATTGCGCAGCTCCACCCCAACACAGTGTAGTGCAGCTCCACCCCTACACACAGTACAATTTCACCCCCAACACACGGTACAGTGCAGCTCCACCCCAACACACAGTATAGTGCAGCTTCACCCCCAACACACAGTATAGCGCAGTTACCTCCAACACAGTATAGTTCAGCTCCACCCCCAACACACAGTATAGCGCAGCTCCCCTGACAACACAGTATAGCGCAGCTTCCCCGATAACACAGTATAGTGCAGCTCCACTCTCAACACAGTATAGCGCAGCTCCACCCTCAACACAGTATTGCGCAGCTCCACCCCAACACACAGTGTAGTGCAGCTCCACCCCTACACACAGTACAATTCCACCCCCAACACACGGTACAGTGCAGCTCCACCCCAACACACAGTGTAGTGCAGACACACACTCGCACAATACTCGCCCCTCCTCCTTGTCCCCCACGCTGCTCCAGGCTCTGGTGCTCCGATCGCATCGGCTCCACTGCTGGCACAAGGTGGCGCACAATGAAGTGACGTCATTGCGCGCCTGCTGAGTCACAGGCAGGAGGAGTGATGAGAGGAAACGTCAGCACTCACTCTCCTCCATCACTGATTTTAACTGTATAGGCGTCTATGATGCCGATTATTTGAATCAGCGATGGGGTGCGGTGCTGGGCCCCTCAGCAGCCATGTGGTGTGCTGCTGTTAGCGGCATGCCACTGGCTTAGCTGGGGACTCCTGGACCAGCTGCCTGGTCTGCCTGTCCCTAACGCCGACTCTGGATAAAAAAAAACTTCCTCAATTGTAGACATTTTTTTTTTTTAATATCAAGGTTGGCCTGCGACTTTATCCAACTTTTCATTTTGTCCCTCTGTGTACTTGTGTGACATATCCCCTGCCTTAGACTGTCAGACACCACCTGTCCTGCTGACATGTTTGTGTCCTGCTGACATGTTTTTGTCCTGCTGACATGTTTTTGTGTCCTGCTGAACATGCTGGTGTCTTGTTGACATGCCGGCTAAGGCTGATGGCATCACACTGTAATTCTGCTGTGTCTGACAGTGAGATTACCGCACCAGATCATTATTTGTATTTGCAATATGTAAAAAAATATCAAGCAAGAAAAAAATAATCTAAAATTATTAAATAGTGATATAGATACTAACTTTGTATATGTCTGTATTTAGAGCTGTATATACAGCCTGAGATTTAAGGTTCTCAACATTTTGGCTTTTATTGGTCTTTTAGATCATGAGAACTTTAAATGTAATGGCCAGATGGTAATTTGCACATGATGTCATTAGTAAGTGGATTCCTCCCCAGCCTACAGCTCCTAATGTGAGTTCTTCTCAATGGGCAGGCAGCTGGGAGGATTGCTTCTGCGTGACTGGTTCCCAGACAGCTAGACTACCCTCACATGAACACGCATGCAGGCATGGGTCGCCTGTCAGATTTCGTTATTGGATGGCATGTTTTCAGACAATGCTTGTGTAGGTATCGATACCGGCAGAGCTTCTCATCTGTATCACATGGACATTGTACAGAAAAGGCTGATGAAAAAAATCAGAAAAATGGTGTTTACAACCCAGATCTACGTTCAGACTGCCCCAGGCCATGTTTTTGTGACGATCAGTACAAAACCTGCTATTGTGCAAAAAAAAACAAAAAACATGCACTCTTAACTCCTCTCCAAGCAGAATTAAGGATCAGCGCCTAATTCCTGTTTCTCCCAAGTCTTGATGTATGGGAGCTATGCACTGGTGGTGTAGAGAGTTTGAGACCTACTGATGAGATATTGATTCAATCCTTTAAAAAAAAGCTGATTGGTCTTTTTTTAAGAATGGAAAATCCCTTTTTAAGGGCATATGCACACTGAGTCTTTCTGATGACTTTTTGGAGCGGAAATTGAAAAGAAACAAAAAAAAAGGGTTTTTTTTGTGGAATTTTAAGATTTTGAGACTTTATGTTCAATTTTTGCTGCAAAAACTCCTACAAAAAAAAAAATCAGTGTGAATATATCTTACAGAAGTTTTCCACCTTTATCAAAAATAATCTCAATGAGCAGTGGAAGAAAAAAATGTGAAAGCTGCATCCAATCAGCTGTGGTGACTACAACCCACCGGTGTTGATGTTAAGGACCCAGCGCGGAACAAAGTACAGAGGTGCGGCGCCGGTCCAGGATGTAACATTTTTGCGGCATTTTTTGGCTTCCACTGCCTTGAGCTCTTTAAGATGCACTTTTCTAGTACTGGACAACTTCTTTAATTCTTTAGACCTCCAATTTCCACTACCCCAGATGATCATCTAAGAACAATGGCTTGGATAAATAAGTATGAGAATTTTTTATGCATCATCACAATTCCAAACACATGCATTATATGGATAAATTGGGTATTCCATACAAAGATACTTCATTGTGATGGTAAAAAGAAAAAAAAACTCCTTTAACATGCCACAGTGTCTCATAATTGAGGTCAACTGGATCGGAATATTGTGAGAAAATAAAAGCAAAACATTCAAATACAAAAAAAAAAAAAAATCTACATGTAAAATAAATATACTTTTGTTCAAACTTACCCTTTGCACATTCTAGAACTTCAGTGGAAGATCCACTGAGATAAATAAAGCTATCCAAACACTAGTGGCACTTGTTGCCCAAAATGACAGATTCTGACCACTTATTGCCGTTGGTCTCCTGGTTTTTTTTTTTCATCTCGAGACTAAAAAGATTGGGTTAGACGTCAACTGTAGACCAATATCGTTGAAAAACACTATATGAGAAGTTGGATATATTTAGGTCATTGTTGCATGCAGTTGATTTCAACACCTGGATATGAATTTGTGCAAAATAGTTAATAAGCCTCCCATTAATGAAAACCCAGAGTAGATAATCAGGGGAGACTGGTCGCTGATTTCTTATAACTTAAGGCGGCTCTAATCCCGAATGAAACCCTACATGGACCAACCATGGAAAGTCACACAAAACAGACATCTGCAATCTCTATGGCCAGCTTATAGTTATGGTATGATATGGTAGCCCAAAGTGTGTTCATAATTTGTTTAATCCATGTGATGAAGAAACACTGAGAAGTAGCAAATAACCTTTTATACCAGGCCATGATCTGTCACAAGGATTCCTTCGCGATGCAATTTCCATAAGGGATCGGTGTAGTGGGTTAGATGTGGCCATTACTTTACACTCGCCATGCAGAGACCATTGGTTCTCCTCCCTTGGGAGGAGAGCTGACTTAGATTAATCTCGGGTGGCAACCCAGGTGGACGCCGGTTACATGACCATTCCTTCCTAAGCTTCGGTGAAGAGAAGGCACCAACCCAAGAGGTAAGTTCCGGACTGGACCAAGGGAACCCAGTGGATGTAGTGTATATGGACTTTTCAAAAGCTTTTGATACGGTGCCACACAAAAGGTTGTTACATAAAATGAGAATAATGGGGATAGGGGAAAATATGTGTAAGTGGGTTGAGAGCTGGCTCAGGGATAGGAAACAAAGGGTGGTTATTAATGGAGCACACTCGGACTGGGTCGCGGTTAGCAGTGGGGTACCACAGGGGTCAGTATTGGGCCCTCTTCTTTTTAACATATTTATTAATGACCTTGTAGGGGGCATTCAGAGTAGAATTTCAATATTTGCAGATGACACTAAACTCTGCACGGTAATCAATACAGGGGAGGACAATTTTATATTACAGGATGATTTATGTAAACTAGAAGCTTGGGCTGATAAATGGCAAATGAGCTTTAATGGGGATAAATGTAAGGTCATGCACTTGGGTAGAAGTAATAAGATGTATAACTATGTGCTTAATTCTAAAACTCTGGGTAAAGCCGTCAATGAAAAAGACCTGGGTGTATGGGTGGATGACAAACTCATATTCAGTGGTCAGTGTCAGGCAGCTGCTACAAAGGCAAATAAAATAATGGGATGTATTAAAAGAGGCATAGATGCTCATGAGGAGAACTTAATTTTACCTGTATACAAGTCACCAGTTCGACCACACTTAGGCTAGGGTCACATTGCGTTATGTGACCGCGTTTAACGGACTACGTTACACCGCGGCATAACGCGGTGTTAACGTAGTCCGTTAACGCCGCCATAGCCTGTAATGGTGAGCGCATCGCTAGCGCACGCCCACATTGGGCGGGCGCTAGCGATGTCGCGTCATTTGAGTGACGGACCTCGGACGCTGCTTGCAGCGTCCGCGGCGCGCCCGAGGTCCGTTCCTCGCTAGTGCAGATCGGGGATCTGCGCTAGCGGGGACGCCGAACGCGGACCCTAGAGAAGCATTGCGTTAGCGCAATTCGCTAGCGCTATGCGCTTAACGGATTGCCCTAACGCAATGTGAACCTAGCCTTAGAATACTGTGCACAGTTCTGGTCTCCGGTGTATAAGAAAGACATAGCTGAACTAGAGCGGGTGCAAAGAAGAGCGACCAAGGTTATTAGTGGACTGGGGGGTCTGAAATACCAAGATAGGTTATTACACTTGGGGCTATTTAGTTTGGAAAAACGAAGACTAAGGGGTGATCTTATTTTAATGTATAAATATGAGGGGACAGTACAAAGACCTTTCTGATGATCTTTTTAATCATAGACCTGAGACAGGGACAAGGGGACATCCTCTACGTCTGGAGGAAAGAAGGTTTAAGCATAATAACAGACGCGGATTCTTTACTGTAAGAGCAGAGCAGCACTATGGAACTCTCTGCTGTATGATGTTGTAATGAGCGATTCATTACTTAATTTTAAGAGGGGACTGGATGCCTTTCTGGAAAAGTATAATGTTACAGGTTATATACACTAGATTCCTTGATAGGGCGTTGATCCAGGGAACTAGTCTGATTGCCGTATGTGGAGTCGGGAAGGAATTTTTTTCCCCAATGTGGAGCTTACTCTTTGCCACATGGTTTTTTTTGCCTTCCTCTGGATGAACATGTTAGGGCATGTTAGGTTAGGCTATGGGTTGAACTAGATGGACTTAACGTCTTCCTTCAACCTTAATAACTATGTAATCCTGGTCCTTCACTGTGGTCTTCTGATCTGGACGGATTGGGATAGGTGTATTGGTATCCTCTCTCTTTTTGGAGTAGGCAGTGATAGGGCAGAAGGATGTGGTCTATTTTATTATTTTTTTTTATATGGCACCATCACATTTTTCAGAGCAGTCCGGAGAGCACACTCTCAGGATGTAAGGATGAAGACCACGTTGAGGATCACACCACATTCTGGTGAGACTGAAGCTGATCCTAGAAAATTCTAGGAATCATTGATTTGTAATATCATAAAATAGATACTGCCCCAGAGAACCTCAGACTTGGTCTAGCATTGATATCTGGTATTGTTGGGGTTAACCATAAGGTTTAATTCAGGTGACAAGTAGGGAGGTTTCAAGAGCAGCTATTTCTTCAATTGGAACAATTCACCCAGAAGTAACCCCCACCCGGTCGCTTGGTGTTGGGTTTTAATGAATGCTGGGGTGACAATGGCGGCATTGTAGTCATTGTTCTGAGAACACTGAGGCTGCTGACATTAATACGTTGCATGTGTGTCTCAGCCCTGGGAGCTGGATTTTTCCTGACACCTTCGCAAAGTCGTTCATTTTAATAACTTCCAACTAATGTTGCTTAAAACTTTTTTTTTGTTAGTTTTACCTAATTAATGTTTGTGAAAAAAATACTTAGAAAAATGCCACAAATCCACCTATAAAATGTAAATTAAATATTTGTATAGTCAAAACTAATTTACATGGGTATTTTGTATATTGCCATGTGTTGTAACAGCCTCATTCATGCTTCGTCCGGCACAAGAGCAGAATGGAGAATAATGCAAATTCTTCATAAAAGTCTTTTCAATGGTATTAGCATAAACATAATTCTCTTAGAATTCAATACATTATTTCCCCCCGACATGAAAACATTTCTGCTTATACTTTAGAAAGAACATGCAAGAGCTTTATGCAATGCTTCTTTTTATTTCATCCATGGAGAAATGAGCCTTCATGATGTTCCCTCAAGAAGGGTAAAAAGATGGAGGTTGCGAGGCAACATGGTTTATTTCTTATCTTTAGAAATGATTACATCTCTATAGGAGAGACGATACCTTGATGGTCAGTGGGATTGGGCGTCCAACCACTGGTACTCCAAATGATCCCAAAGATGGGGCTTCGTAGAACCTGATCTGAACAATGCCGTGGCCAGACGTGCTCCATACTTTATGGGACTGGATGAAAAAGCGAACATTGTCCTTCAAAGTCCATTCTGATGGCCCTCACTGATCATGAAAAGATGGGAATACCACCCGCTCTCCCCATGTGATCGCCGTCACGTAGAGGGGGATAGAAGGAAGGGTCTACTTAAGGAAGCATGGGCCGAGTGTATGAAGTCACTGGGCAAGAACATCACCATAGTGTCTACCAGAAAGAGAGCTGAAGTTTTCATGCCTAGGTACTTGAGCTGGGCCAAAGCTAAGCATACGGAAGGGTTTGGTATGAGGAACACACGAGTCCGTGGCAGGGAAGAGAGACTTTGCCAGCTTACACACACAGGTAAGCATTAAAAAAAGTGAATGCAGTTGTTTTCTAATAATTTGGATCATATATTAAAGATTGGGCTGCTTTGTTCCCTGCATCCACGGATGTGTGAAGTATGGTCTTCATATAGTCAACAACATTAGCTGCACATATCAGTATAGGAAGGCCAAAACAAAGAAAAAGAAGGGTTGTCATTGAAGCATCGGCACCTTTCCAATTTACAGTTTACTCTAGAGCTGCATTCATAATTCTTCAGACTTCAGGGTTGACATCTTTCAGAGCCTGCACTCCAGGAATTGCCTTTACACTATTACCCATACAGTAATCTAATGTAGGAATAAAATCGTGTTTGAGTTCACTGACAGATTCACAGTTACCTAGTCTGGCAGACTGACGTTGCTCCTTGGTGCCCTTGCTGGTCTCCTGGCATCAACATCTGGTGAGGGCTTTGCATGACTGCTGCAGTCAATCAGCTGCTGACTTCACATTCTGTCTCATCAGAAAAGAAGATATCAATTCCTGTGACGGACTATGAAGGCTGCAGTTGATCTGTGGGTGCCGATTGGTTATTGTGGTCACTTGATGCCCCCTCTGGAAACTGATGCCAGGAGACCGGCGGGGCACCCTGTACTAAGTGTGGAGGAGAGACACTACTCCAGTAGGTGAGTATAGTTTTTTTTTTATTATTTCTTATAACAAGCTTGGGACATTTAAGGTAATATTTAAAGTTGTGGAATTCTTAAATCGGCCAATATATTACATGCAGCACATTTACCCTGGCCGGGATGAGTTACATGTTCACTATGTTGTCTGTCTGCCACTGTTGGCTCACTAGACCTGAGATCAGGAGCTGGAGCACTGAGAAGTCTGCGACAGGCTCAGACATGACCATGAACAAACACACTGGCCAGATATAAACAGTACACCATGTATCTAACCTAGTTCTGAACTGGCTAAGCTGGAAAATCCATACTCGTCAGTGTTGTCAAAACAGTCTGAACAGATCACTGCGCCCATCGGTGCACCATAATAAAGGAGGAACTCCTGCTTGCAAAATTTAGATATGTAAAATAAGTGAACTTTATTTAAGGAGGTCATCTTCCCCAACAATGGAGAACGTTTGATAAAAATGGGACACATAAAACTGGGAAAGAAAGATCAGCAATTTTATTGGTTCTTTGCTTTGTGGCTCCCCGCTGATCAGAAAGGTCGGCCTGTTATTAATTTTGGAAATGTTGTAGAACCTGGGTGTTTTGACATATGTGAGAGGTTGTGCTTACACATTAGATTAGCAACCCCAGTCCTTATGCAAAATTAGGGCATATGGATGTCAATGAAACTGGGCCACCCCACTGAACCCAACCTTAAGGACATAGTAGAGGAGTCATTAATAATAACCCATATCATAAAATGTTGTGTTTCGTTGATTGTGGCAAAACTGATGATGCAGCAGGCCCAGATAGTAAAGGTGTACAAAATCAAAGCAAAGATTTAGGGCCTATTCCTCAATTTACGTGAGAATTCTATTGAAATATTGTAAAATGTTTGCAAAACTCTGTTTGAATCAGAGAATGTTAGAGTTGGAAGGAACCTCCTGGGTCGTGTCCGACCCCCTGCTCAATACAGGATTCACTAAACCATCTCAGACATGTGTCTGTCCAGCCTCTGAAGACTTCCATTGAAGGAGAACTCGCCACCTCTCGTGGCAGCCTGATCCAATCATTGATCACCCTCACTGTCAAAAAGTATTTTCTAATATCTAATCTGTATCTTCTCCCTTTCAGTTTCATTCCATTGCTTCTCGTGTTTCCATGTGCAACTGAGAATAATGATGATCCCTCTACACTGTGACAGCCCTTCAGATATTTGTAGACAGCTATTAAGTCTCCTCTTAGCCTTCTTTTTTGAAAGCTAAACATTCCCAGATCCTTTAACTGTTCGCCGTAGGACATACTTTGCAGTCTGCTCACTATCCTGGTCTTCTCTAAACTTGCTCCAGTTTTTCGATGCCTTTTTACTAAAATGTGCCTAGAACAGGACACGGTATTCCATAAGTTGCAACTTTTGCTGTTTTCTTGCCAATGCCACCAGTTCCAGCAACTATTTTTAAAGTACGTGAAACTTGACAGAGAAGAGGTGGCTGAGCGCAGCTGCAAGTTACTCCAAAATTTTGTGACTTCTCAAAGCAACTTTACCCCAGAATTCTGTCGAAATTGCTTTGACGAATTGGGGCCGTGATGTGGTGAACCATGGGCCATAGAGACACAAACGTTTTAGACTGCGTGTTCCTGACCTGCGCTTTGTTATTTTTATGTTCCGTTGGCCGGAGTGTTTCCATTTCCGGTCTTAACATAATGCAGCCCGTAGTTGTAATTTTTCTGGAGATTTTGAAGATGAAATCACACTTTAATTTTCCTTTATGCTGCCTTTTTGGAATTGATTCGCCAACATCTCGCCCCTTTTCCTTTGTGGTAGGAATGTAATCCAGGTGTTTACTTCCTAAGCTGTGAACTTCTGTACATTCCATGTAAAACACGCCTTTGATCTCAGAAATCCGGGATTTGTGCAGGCTCCGCATTGATGCAGGTTGTTAAATGTGCGCAGTTTTCATCATCCGTTCCAGCCTTCATGTCTTTGAAAAAGCAGATAACATTCAATTTTTTTTAAGTATTTAATCTTGGCTTCATTATGTGAGTGCCAGAAAGTTTTACAGCCTCGTAACTGCAGCCAACGTGGTTATATCGTTACCGTTAATTGGTTCGAAACCAAAAATTAACACAACGGCTCAGAATTACCCCTAAGTTTCAAACCACTAAATGAGTAATACTGCCTTACTAACTCGTGAGTTGTTGTAACCTGCATTCACATGGCCAAGTTGGTATCTTGACGCTAACTCAACAGCAACATCTATGGCTGTTGAGTTTGGATCAGTAGACCAGCCTGGTCTGAAAATTGCAACCATCTTCTGGCCAGAGACATAGCCTACCTGACCGTATTAGGACCAACATGGACAAAAAATAACTATTAACTGGACTTTCAATTTTTCCCCAGAAAATTAAGAACTTTTGGCTTAGCCTGGTGTATTCAAGTGATGGATCATCCCTTTCCTTTAGCTGGTGGTCCATGTATGTGTACATCTAAAACATGGCTGCCCTATTTTCAAATGCTACTAGAAATTTGCTCTTGGCAGCTACGACTGTTATTTTCCTCACTTATACAGCGCCATTAATTCTACAGCATTTTCCAGACATCATCACTGTCCCCATTGGGGCTCACAATCTAAATTCCCCATCATTATGTCTTTGGAGTGTGGGAGGAAACCGGAGAACCCGGAGGAAACCCAGGCAAACACAGGGAGAACAAACTCCTTGCAGATGTTATTGGTGGGATTTGAACCCAGGACTCCAGTACTTCAAATCAACAGTGCTAACCACTGAGCCACCATCCTCATTTGCAAGTCTCTTAAAATGTAAAATATGCTCTTGGATTGGAGGCATCTGTTTCCTAAAGATGATGAGGCTTGAGTTACACAGAATCACAAAATCGTTGGATTTTCTGTCTCGGGCTTGAGTGCGATTTCTCTGAAATTTGGTCATTTTTATCCGGCAATATCACAGTTCTGAAACAAACGATTCTTATTTTTCTTCCTCCACAGTTCGCATTGACCTGTAAGAGGGTCTTAATATTCATGGATTGGCACTTATTATGGTCAGAAATGTGCTAGTGTAAAAGGATCCCAAAGATCGATCGGTGCTCAGGTAAAGACCCTCTTACAGGGCGGTGCAACTACACAAGGATGAAGGATTGTTAATCCGATCGACCGGTGTTCAGTCATGGTTGTCATAAAGACTATGGGACCCCTGACCGACTCCTGGGGGTCTCCACCGACACAGCTATTTATAAGAAGCCATGATGCTAATATCACAGTGTTATTCTCACCTGACTATAGCTTAACTTTATGGTTAATAACAATCCTATCTGCATTTCTATCCTGCCTGCGCACTGACACTGGATGATCACATTGGCGTGCAGTGTTAGTGTATGCGAGCACACAACGACTGCAGGCGAGCACACAACGACTGCAGGCGAGCACACAACGACTGCAGGCGAGCACACAACGACTGCAGGCGAGCACACAACGACTGCAGGCGAGCACACAACGACTGCAGGCGAGCACACAACGACTGCAGGCGAGCACACAACGACTGCAGGCGAGCACACAACGACTGCACGCGAGCACACAACGACTGCACGCGAGCACACAACGACTGCAGGCGAGCACACAACGACTGCAGGCGAGCACACAACGACTGCAGGCGAGCACACAATGACTGCACGCGAGCACACAATGACTGCACGCGAGCACACTTCCAGGTGCAGTGAGCAGTGGTCACAGGCAGCAGTCCGAGCACTCTGAGCCGGTGTGTGCACGCCTGCAGTAGCACCACTGGCTCACACATTGCTCAAAAACCCGTCAGCCATGTTACATCCATTTGTGATGTTTCTTCATGTTATGTAAGGACTAAGGCTATGTGCACACGTTGTGGATTTGCCTCTGGGATTTTTTTTGTGCGGATTCTGCATCTCTTGGCAGAAAACGCAGGTGCAGATTTGATGCGTTTATGCGGATTTACTGCGGATTTTGTGTAGATTTAATGCGTTTTTACCCCTGCGGGTTTCTATAATGGAATGGGTACAAAAATGCTGCAGATCCGCACAAAAGAAATGACATGCTCCTTCTTTTGGGTATGTGCACACGTAGTTTTGAGCCCTGTGGATTTTTCCACAGCGGATTTGAGAAATCCGCAGCTAAAAGGCACTGCGTTTTACCTGCGGATTTTGTGCGGTTTTACACCTGCGGATTCCTATTATGGAGCAGGTGTAAACCGCTGCGGAATCCGCACAAAGAATTGACATGCTGCGGAATGTAACCCGCAGCGTTGCCGCGCGTTTTTTTCCACAGCATGTGCACTGCGGAATGCATGTTCCATAGGTTTACATTGTACTGTAAACGCATGGGAAACTGCTGCGAACCGCAGCTGCAAAATCCACAACGTGTGCACATAGCCTTATAGTTTTTAACAGAGGAGTCTAGCAGCGACTGTCTAAGAGAGCACAGGAGCGCTCAGCGGACTGAGGGACACAGCTGTCAACCGAGAGATAGACTGATGGGAAACTAGTGTATGAGGGGCTTTAGGACGACCTGATTTGCCGTCTGTGCTGTTGCATAGGACTGCAGGTACTAGTCCTCTATTATATGGACTCTTTCTTAGGTTTCTCTTTTGTTCCCTCACTTTGCATTTTGTTAAATGATAAAAATAAACACTTCAATTTTTGACAGCATTCTTAGGGTACCGTCACACCGTGCAATTTTCGTCGCTACGACGGCACGATCCGTGACGTCGCAGCGTCGTATGAGTATCGCTCCAGCGTCGTAGACTGCGGTCACACTTTGCAATCACGGCGCTGGAGCGATGCCGAGGTTCGCTGGTAACCAGGGTAAACATCGGGTTACTAAGCGCAGGGCCGCGCTTAGTAACCCGATGTTTACCGTGGTTACCAGCGTAAAAGTAAAAAAAACCAAACAGTACATACTGACCATCTGATGTCCGTCAGGTCCCTTGCCGTCTGCTTCCTGCTCTGACTGAGTGCAGCCGTACAGTGAGAGCAGAGCGCAGCAGTGACGTCACCGCTGTGATCTGCTCTCACTTTCCGGCCGGCAGACAGACAGAGCGGGAAGCAGACGGCAAGGGACCTGACGGACATCAGATGGTCAGTATGTACGGTTTGTTTTTTTTTACTTTTACGCTGGTAACCAGGGTAAACATCGGGTTACTAAGCGCAGCCCTGCGCTTAGTAACCCGATGTTTACCCTGGTTACAAGCGATCGCATCGCTGGATCGCTGTCACACACAACGATCCAGCGATGACAGCGGGAGATCCAGCGACGAAAGAAAGTTTCAAACGATGTGCTACGACGTACGATTCTCAGCAGGGTGTCTGATCGCAGTAGCGTGTCAGACACTGCGAGATCGTAACGATATCGCTAGAACGTCACGAATCGTGCCGTCGTAGCGATAAAAATGCCACTGTGTGACGGTACCCTTACCTGCCTCAAACAATGCGGCCATATTATGTTATCTTACATGGGACTGCTAAAGGACCAAAACCTGCCAGCATGCTCCAAGCAATATTCTGAAAAACTCTGACTTGCAGCCAGTGCTGCAGTGCACACATCACCCCATGCACTGACCCCGTGTCCTGTCACTTTCCCCTGCCCCACACACAGTCCCCACGCAGTGACCCCCCCTTCCCGAGTCCCGTCAGTTTCCCCTGCCCCATACAGACACACTCCCCGCGAGCTGACCCCCCGGGTCCCGTCACTTTCCCCTGCCCCACATACACACTCCCCGCGCAGTGACCCCCCCTTCCCGAGTCCCGTCAGTTTCCCCTGCCCCACATACACACTCCCCGCGCAGTGACCCCCCCTTCCCGAGTCCCGTCAGTTTCCCCTGCCCCACACACACACACTCCCCACGCACTGATCCCCCCGGGTCCCATCACTTTCCCCTGCCCCATACACACACACTCCCCACGCACTGACCCCCGGGGTCCTGTCACTTTCCCCCATCCCCCACACACTCCCCACGCACTGAACCCCCCTTCCCGGGTCCCGTCACTTTCCCCTGCTCCATACAGACACACTCCCCGTGAGCTGACCCCCCGGGTCCCGTCACTTTCCCCTGCCCCACACACACACGCACTCCCCGCGCAGTGACCCCCCCCCTTCCCGGGTCCGTCACTTTCCCCTGCTCCATACAGACACACTCCCCGCGCGCTGATCCCCCCCAGGGGTCCCGTCACTTTCCCCTGCCCCATACACACTCCCCGCGCACTGATCCCCCACCGGGTCCCGTCACTTTCCCCTGCCCCACACACACTCCCCGCGCAGTGACCCCCCCTTCCTGGGTCCCGTCACTTCCCCCTGCCCCAAACAGACACACTCCCTGTGAGCTGACACCCCGGGTCCCGTCACTTTCCCCTGCCCCACACACACACGCACTCCCCGCGCAGTGACCCCCCCCTTCCCGGGTCCGTCACTTTCCCCTGCTCCATACAGACACACTCCCCGCGCGCTGATCCCCCCCAGGGGTCCCGTCACTTTCCCCTGCCCCATACACACTCCCCGCGCACTGATCCCCCACCGGGTCCCGTCACTTTCCCCTGCCCCACACACACTCCCCGCGCAGTGACCCCCCCTTCCTGGGTCCCGTCACTTCCCCCTGCCCCAAACAGACACACTCCCTGTGAGCTGACACCCCGGGTCCTGTCACTTTCCCCTGCCCCACACACACTCCCCACGCACTGACCCCAGGGGTTCCGTCACTTTCCCCTGTCCCCCACAAACACTTCCTGTGCACTGACCCCACGGGGTCCCATCACTTTCCCCTGCCCCATACACACTCCCCGCATGTTGACCCCTGAGGTACTGTCACTTTCCCCTGCCCCACAAACATACTTCCCGCGCACTAACCCCCGCAGGGTCCTGTCACTTCCCCTGTCCCACACACACTCCTGTGTGACACCCCAGGAGCTCGGTTGTCACAGTGGTATTGCCCTCCTCATGAATAGGGTGATGCCATGCCTGGGAGCGAGGGAAGATCCCTTTAACGGGTACCATACATATAACACTGTTCTGACTCCAGGCCAGAAGGGGGAGCTCTGATCCAGTTTGTGGGTGGCTTCCCTATGTATTCTGACTGGAGGAAGAGTTAGCAGTTCAGTCAGGAAGAGAGCTGGAGCTGTACAGACGTGAGGTGCTGCAGCTCCTGAGAGGAAAGCTGGGGCCGTGCAGACATGTGGTTCTGCAGCTCCTGGAAAGAGAAGAGAGGAACAGAGCAGATTGTAGGAAACTGTGAAGGAGCAAAAAAGAAGTGAATAGCAGGAAGGGAACTGCGACTGAGCTTCCTCCACACTGAAGCGCATGAAACCGGTGGCCGGAAGACTGAGGTTGTGGGGGTAACTGCATGCCCCACAGCACAAACTGGAGGGCAGGAGATTTCAAGTCGCCTGTCCACCATTACACCTGAAGGCACAGCAACACATAGAGCCCGGAGTCATCTTAAGGCCCCGTCTCACATAGCGATTTACCAACGATCACGACCAGCGATACGACCTGGCCGTGATCGTTGGTAAGTCGTTGTGTGGTCGCTGGGGAGCTGTCACACAGACCGCTCTCTCCAGTGACCAACGATCAGGGGAACGACTTCGGCATCGTTGAAACTGTCTTCAACGATGCCGAAGTCCCCCTGCAGCACCCGGGTAACCAGGGTAAACATCGGGTTACTAAGCGCAGGGCCGCGCTTTGTAACCCGATGTTTACCCTGGTTACCAAAAAAAACAAACAGTACATACTCGCCTTTCGGTGTCCAGGTCCCTTGCCGTCTGCTTCCTGCTCTGACTGAGATCCGGCCGTACAGTGAGAGCAGAGCGCAGCGGTGACGTCACTGCTGTGCTCTCACTTCTCACTGTACGGCGGCACTCAGTGAGAGCAGGAAGCAGACGGCAAGGGACCTGGACACCGAAAGGCGAGTATGTACTGTTTGTTTTTTTTGGTAACCAGGGTAAACATCGGGTTACTAAGCGCGGCCCTGCGCTTAGTAACCCGATGTTTACCCTGGTTACCAGTGAAGACATCGCTGGATCGGTGTCACACACACCGATTCAGCGATGTCAGCGGGGCCTCAACGACCAAAAAAAGGTCCAGGCCATTCCGACACGACCAGCGATCTCGCAGCAGGGGCCTGATCGCTGGTACGTGTCACACATAGCGAGATCGCTATGGAGGTCGCTGTTGCGTCACAAAACTTGTGACTCAGCAGCGATCTCGCTATGTGAGACGGGGCCTTTAGACACAAGTGTAAAAAGGCTTGAGTTGCCTGCCATGCGGGAATTGTCCTACCAAAAGGGACAGCGAGAGAGAGGCCCTCGTGTGAAGCCTTAGGCAGCAAGGGACTACAACACAGCGCAGTAAGGAAGGCTTCCAACCCCACCTGGCTAGGGGGATCTCTGAATCGCTTCCTGGCTAGCCGGACCTCACCATCACCTGTGATCCGTACCCTGGACTGTGGCTGCTTTTCATCACCAGTAAACGATAAAGAGACTGCAACCTTGTGTCCTCTCATTCTTTCTGGCACTACACCATCTGTCATCTGTCCCCACTACCCCGGGAGCCCTGGGGACTACGCTTCACCTGTGGGAAGTCATACCATCCCTGCTGCAGTACCATCATCCCCAGAGGACCCCTTTAAGCAGCGTCGGCCATCCCTGGCCGAGTATCACAGGTGGCGTCACGAACACTACTACCATAGACTTTATTCCCATATACTTGTTCCCCTTTTAGTTGGGCACCCAGGGCCACGGACCGGGTCACTGCCACCGTGACAGATCCCTATAAGAACCAGCCCGGTTCTGAGTACCCCACGGCCCGCGCGCTGACCCCTAAGGTCCCGTCACTTTCCCCCTGCCCCATACACGCTCCCTGCGCACTGACCCCCGGGGTCCCGTCACTTTCCCCTGCCCCACACACACGCACGCTCCCCGCGCACTGACCCCCCGGGTCCCGTCACTTTCCCCTGCCCCACACACGCACGCTCCCAGCGCTACCTGCTGCAGCAGCTGCCTAGTACGTGACGTCACGCCTCATTATGCTAATGTATGCTGACCTCACTCGGCGCTCCACCAATGAGCGGTCGCTGTGCTGCCCACCTGCCAGGAAGAGAATTCCATCATTCCTCACATTCCTAGTGCGGAGCGCGGCGCTGTGCTCGGAGCTTCCCGGGGTCCCCGCAGCCCCCAGCAAGTATCTGACTGGGGTCCTCACCAGCCCCCCGAGACGTCTGTCACTCAGCAGGTTCCGCCCGGGAGGGCACGGACGCCGTATCCCGGCATTATCTCCACCGCAGGGATCACCCCTTTAAATCACCAGTTTGCTCGGAAATTTACAACTCCCCAGATTATTGGCGGATTCCTGTGTAGTGACCGCTCTCCCCCCGGACCCCAGCACGTTGGATCAGTCCGCAGGAGCTGCTCTGGTGAGTTGTGTATCCATGTGTAGTGTCAGTGTGCTGCAGGTAGAGCTGTGTGCTGGGAGGACGGGCAGGACAGTGTGAGGGTGCCCGGGGTGGGGGACAGTGTGAGCGTGCCCGGGGTGGGGGACAGTGTGAGGGTGCCCGGGGCGGGGGACAGTGTGAGGGTGCCCGGGGTGGGGGACAGTGTGAGGGTGCCCGGGGCGGGGGACAGTGTGAGGGTGCCCGGGGTGGGGGACAGTGTGAGGGTGCCCGGGGTGGGGGACAGTGTGAGCGTGCCCGGGGTGAGGGACAGTGTGAGCGTGCCCGGGGCGGGGGACAGTGTGAGGGTGCCCGGGGAGGGGAACAGTGTGAGCGTGCCTGGGGTGGGGGACAGTGTGAGCGTGCCCGGGGTGGGGGACAGTGTGAGGGTGCCCGGGGCGGGGGACAGTGTGAGGGTGCCCGGGGAGGGGAACAGTGTGAGCGTGCCTGGGGTGGGGGACAGTGTGAGCGTGCCCGGGGTGGGGGACAGTGTGAGGGTGCCCGGGGTGGGGGACAGTGTGAGGGTGCCCGGGGAGGGGGACAGTGTGAGGGTGCCCGGGGAGGGGGACAGTGTGAGGGTGCCCGGGGAGGGGGACAGTGTGAGGGTGCCCGGGGTGGGGGACAGATTTCACATCTCCTGGGAACTGAGTATGTTCTATCTATCTATCTATCTATCTATCTATCTATCTATCTATCTATCTATCTATCTATCTATCTATCTATCTATCTATCTATCTATCTATCATCTCTGTCATCTATCCATCATCTCTCTATTATTTATCTACCGTATCTATCATCTGTTATCTATTATCTATCATCTATCATATCAGATGTGTATGATGTTGATCACTGCAACATTAGTGAAATATTTCGCTTCTTTTATGCCCCGTTTACAGATCTCTCCTATATCTGCCGTCCTGCAGCATTTTGGGGACAATGAATGGTTAAATGCTTTATTCTGACCCTAATCTCAGCAGGTTCTCTATATGTTCTGACTGACAAGATAGACGTTCATTGGTCAGAACCGATTATTTTAGCAGAAGATTCCTAAGACTATTATTCCTGGGGGAATTGATTGACGGCTCCTTGTAGCAAGGGGGAAATGAGGCAACATAAGCCACTAAGCTAAAATCAGTGGGTTGTCAAGCAGCAGGTCCAGCAGCCGGAGATCTGCTCTGGGTCATGGAGGAGAATGGGGACATCCCATAGTCAGAGAGTAGATTGCACAATTTGTTTTTGTTTTTTAATTGTTTTGGGCACATTCACACAGGTCAAATTCTGCAGAGATTTTTTTTTTGTTTATTGACACTGCCACATATTTATTAAGAAAAGCTAAACAGGCTAATCCAATGGCTCAGTGGTTAGCACTGTATGGTGGCTCAGTGGTTAGGACTGTATGGTGGCTCAGTGGTTAGGACTGTATGGTGGCTCAGTGGTTAGCACTGTATGGTGGCTCAGTGGTTAGGACTGTATGGTGGCTCAGTGGTTAGCACTGTATGGTGGCTCAGTGGTTAGCACTGTATGGTTGGTCAGTGGTTAGGACTGTATGGTGGCTCAGTGGTTAGCACTGTATGGTGTCTCAGTGGTTGGCACTGTATGGTGTCTCAGTGGTTGGCACTGTATGGAGGCTCAGTGGTTGGCACTGTATGGAGGCTCAGTGGTTGGCACTGTATGGTGGCTCAGTGGTTGGCACTGTTTTGCAGCACAGGGGTCTTGGGTTGAAATCCCACCAAGAACAACATCTGCAAGGAGTTTGTATGTTCTCCCCGTGTTTGTGTGGGTTTGCTCTGGTTTTCTCCCATATTCTTAACACATACTGATAGGGAATTTAGATTGTGAGCCCCAATGGGGAGAGTGAGGAGGATGTCTGTAAAGCGCTGTGGAATATGATGGCGCTATATAAGCACAGCATAATAACTACTAATAAAAAGGAGAAAGGAAGTAACTTTCTGCAGAAAAGTGGAGAAATGACGGTGATGAATCGGAACCATAGACCCTAGAGTTGAGCAAAAAGTTTCCTTCTGCCCTTGTTTGATGTTTTGTCCTGTACCCGTGGCCCCTGGACCAGGGCAGTTTCTGCTTTATCGCCGATATCTTAGGTGCTTCTGACACCTACTGGACCCCTGTGACGTAATGATGGTGTGGGGGCTTAGTAAGAGCAAGAGGCGCAGATTTGAGCCCCAGGGCAGCGGGAATCTTACTGCTCAATTCTGATTGGCCCACATTTATCAAAAATGGCATCATCATCATTTTGCCCCCCCAAATCTTTAGATCTCTCAGTTCATCTCCGGATCTCCATATTCCGGAATTTCAGCGCACTTCCTAATGTCAGATCACAGGCTGAGACCAGAGTGTCACATATAGAATTGTAATGTATCGTTTTGTGCAAAACTGCAACTGTTTATCCATAAAAGTTGCAAAGTAAATGTACGCGCTTGTACACCCCTTTTATATTTTTTCCTTTTCTTTTCTTCCTTCTTTTTTATTTTTATCTATTCATTTATTTTAATACAATGACCTGTCTAGAACATGGAACATTTTTGCAAATTCTAAGTAGAAATGCAATCATAAATATGTCGCACATTACTCCAAAAAGATTAACCCTTTTCTACATTTTGGCATAGGGAATAAAAACGGGATAATAAAAAATAAATGTATTTTCGACAAATAAATATCGCGACTTGCGCGTTCAATTTTTGTGCAAATCCAATAGTAATTGCCCCCCGCCAGGACCACCGTCTCTGGACAAGCCCTTTAAATCGTTGGTCTCCTGGAGCTATTGATCGCCATGAGTATATATGACATCATGCAGCGGTATATAGAGGATGATCCGCGCTCCGTTCTGCATTTTGCATTCTGTTACTTCCTGACATGTGCCATGGCGTGTCATTGGGGACGGGCACTAACCTGCAGCCCTGGGTGGAGTCTGCAGTCACTGTCCTATTTGTCTAGACTGGAGGTCATCTGGCCAGGAGAGGGTTACTGAGTCTGAAGCTAAAGGCTGCCTGAGGTTTTCACATGTCACTGGAGGAAAAAAAGGAGGGGGAGCAGCAGTCAGTGTGCACTGCAGCCTGTGCATGGTGGGGGAGGGGTGTGCCTGCTGCTGCTGGGATCTTTGGCTCTGAATGAAGGAAGTTGGAGAGAAGTTGTTTGTTTTTTGTCTGTGGTGCTGTCTGTCCTGGTAAGTCCTGGGTGCCCCCTGTCTGTCTGTCCATGTACCAGGGTGCAGTGCTGGGGGGACGGCGGAGGCATTTGCGCTAATCACTACTGGATCTATCTGTGAACAATGCCCAGTGCACGATTTAAAAACCTTCTTTGCAAACCTGCCCCCTTATCCGTATACAAGCACTAAGGCTGTGTTCACACGTTGAGGTTTTTCTGCAGGCGAAATCTGAGGCTGCTCACAAAAATCAGGTTTTGCTGCGTTTGTTTGCAGCGTTTTTCCTGTCTCTTGTGCACTGCTGATAAAGTTTAGTCCCCCCCTAAAAAAACAACAACAAAAAAAAACGTGTTACAACTTCTTAGGTTTTTGCACTAAAAATGCATCAAAACCTGATACCGGCGCTTTTGCACTTACTCTTTGCTTTTTATAGGTGAAAAAGCGCTGAAAGAAGTGGCGCGCAGCAGTTTGCAAAAAGCGCAGCACTTTTCCAAATCAGTCAGGAAAACCAAAAAACAAAATGTGTGTGCCTGAGATTTCTGAAATCTCAGAGCCTTTGCTGGTCCTATGAAACGCCGCTTAACATTTGCATTAAAAAAAGCAGCAAAAACGTTCAACGTGTAATCCTAGCCTAAGGCTGCGTTCACGTGGAAATTTTATATTGCAGCGAATCCGCTCAGAAAATTGGATTGTTTTGTTTTGCATACAAGGAAAAAACACTGATGTCTGAGGCTTTAGAGCAAGGGTGGGGAATATTTTTTTTATTTTTTATTTTTCCCCATTTGGGCCATTTGGATTACTATACCGCTCTTCGGGGGCCGTACAAATTGTGCGTTAACTCCTCCCACAAAGTGCGGCCTGGTGCTGGGGTCAGGACATAATCTTCCGTTGCACGCGTCTCAGCGTTCAGTAGTGAACATTGCGTGCGTACAAAGCAAGAAGAAATTAATGGGCTGGTGGCCGGCAAAACAGCTGTCGGCCCAAGCGCTATGGTCCCCGGGAATCTGCTCGGGGGCCCGACTAAAGGTCATTGAGGGCTGTAAATGTCCCGCGGGCCTGAGGTTCCCCACCCCTGCTTTACAGGTAGAGTTGGGAAGAATTCCCAGTGTTTCCCTTCCCGTATATAGGAATCTGTGGTCTCCTGAGATTTTCTACGACCACCAGTGGCTACCAGGACTCTCCGTTTGGCTTCCACCGCTTGATAGAAGCCCTAGAAATACACTTTTACAATGGTAGTTGAGAGAGAAGATTCTCAAGACCTTGGACCAGAGCACTGCGGACTTTCTACTGCAGCGCCTCTTGTCATTAGTAGGTCCCCCGATGTGATGTGGACCACCTAATCGGGGTCCTACAAACCGTTTTGCCCAACTATAAATGGTGGCTTTTCCCGGCCTATACAGCAAACGCACAACGGCAGCAATGTCTCTAGCCACAGAGGCCACCATTGCCATGTTTCATGTGACGCACACTGCTTATTTGCATGGACTCACAATGCTTTTTTTTTTTCTTTTGTATAAGCCGGAGGCTCACTGGAAGCCCAGACCTCGTCATGCAAATGAATGGATTTGAATAGAAAAAAAAAAATAATAATGAAGAAAATGCTCATTAGTGGACTGTATATGCTAGATAACTGCATGTGCACCAAATACTTCTAATAATTGCTGCTTCGGGAAGATGAAACTTTTTTTTTTTCTGACCGAATCAACGTATGAAAAGCAAAATTGCAGCTTGCAATGGACACACAAAAAACAAACAAAAAACCCCAATGCAGGCTGCATTCTGAATATACAGTAGCACACCAGTTCATTGCAGGACAGTGGGCAGAATGGGTGAGAATAGGACATGCTCTGAGTCTCGCCGATGACTGATGCTTTAATGGATCAATGAAACTCTGGGTCCGTGCTCTGTCTGGGGGAAAAAACAAATCACAAGGATGTGTTGCATGGCTGTGTGAATGTAGCCTTGCGCCAACCAATAAGCCAGGATATGGTCAGCTATAAGGTAGGGGAGGTGGATCTCATTCCAACACCCATAGGGGCTGATTCAAAGGGTTTAGGCGTAAAACACTTTAAAAAGTCGCAAAATCTTTGCACAAATATTTTGTGGCTTTTGGCATTTTCATGGCAGTATTGCCCCGATCCGTCAAAGTGGGTAGAGCATGGGTGAGATTTGCACCAGAAATGTTACTCTAGTCCTTAACTGGAGGAGCAATTCTGGTGAGGAGCATGGAGACGCACGCCACTGAGAAGATGCACAGAATTCATTAAGTGGACCAAGGTCAAACATTCAGTATTTGGTGAGTTTTTTTACCTCAGTATTTGTAAGCCAAAACCAGGAGTGGGTGATAAATACAGAAGTGGTGACGTGTTTCTATTATACTTTTCCTCAGGTTTTCCCACTCCTGGTTTTGGCTTACAAATACTGAGGTAAAAAACTCACCAAATACTGACCGTGTGCCCGTAGGCAATGTGTATAGTGTTCATACTCTTCATGCGTATGGCTCTGCCTTGTGCATAAGGCCCGACATGCAGCCCATCGATATAATTTGGCTTCTAGTTTTGGGAGTCCCACAGATCACTAGAATGGGGTCCTAAACCCCACATTTCCTTTTTGTGGGTGATGTCAACTCTCTGAAAGCTGCTTGGATATGCACAGGCACATGGTTTCTATATCAAAACAGAATAAAGTTTATTCCCCTTCACAAGCGTTGCACTACCAAAAAAGAAACCGGTCATTTCTCTGGTTAAGGCAAAGGGAATTAAAGTACCTTGCCCACTTTACATTACAGGCACTTCTTAGTCTCCAGCATAGACTGTCCACCATGAACGGTCTTTCTCCAGCTCCAACACAACATACTCTGCTAAGCCAGCTGTCTGTTTTTAGGCCTGTAAGACCCGAACTGGAATGTGGGAGCAACCTTTCCCACCCAGGCTCTTTTGGTCACTCCTACATCCCGGACCTCAATATCCAGTCAACGTAATATCATCTCAATTGCATTTAGGCGCCCGCTCAGTGGTTTGTCGGGACTTGCGTATGAACCTCCCTGCAAAACTTTTTGCTGTTGGTTCGGCCTTAAGCCCCGACGTGACCACTGAGTAGGTGCCTAAACACAATGAGAAAGTACCCGAACACATACCTGTCATCCGGGCCCTTACCTCCTGCTTTCTGACACTTGACATTACACTACAGTCATATCTTAGTGTAGCAGTGGCCTGCATCATTGATGGCTTCTCCATTCACACTCTTATTGCAGTCATACATGGGGACCCACATTCTTGTGATCATCGGGCGTCTGAGCAGGGGTCTCCGAGTTATCAGTAGACTGGTGATTAATAAGGTTTCCCCAGAAATGTTATTCATGTGCAAATAAAACCAACTAATTTTTTGTAGTGCTCACATAAGCCCTTTGGGAACGCAGGGTATTCCAAGCATAATGTCTTAAACTTGCGACTCTTCGGTAATAGAATTTGGAATCTTCTGTAGATCCGAAATACCCCATAACTGCTGCATGAGTGAATGGGCTGGGGCGTCATTCTACTGCGGCCCGATGACAGTATTGCAGCGCCTGCTGTGCGCTCGCCAAGTCACCCGCTGCGTACCATCTGCTCGGAGCTGCTGACATAATATTCCAGGCATGAAGAACGCTTTGAAATGGGCAAAAATACAATTAAATGCCTTAGGGTTTAGTACTTTCATTTTATTTTCCAAGATTTTTCAAATTTGCAGTTTTATTTTTTTTTTCAGAATTTCTAAAATATATCCAAATCAAGAGTTAATATAGGATTCGTCTTTTTATAACAGACTTGTCATGATGTCCACTCTGTGCCACCTGATTTATAAACTCAGCATTGCACCCTGTGGTAGACTGCATGGTATATCTAAATTAGGAATAATCTCACCTTCCACCCAATCTTCTACCCCAGTGTTTCCCAACTCCAGTCCTCAGGAGCCCCCAACGGGTCATGTTTTCAGGATTTTTTTAGTATGGCCCAGTTGCCTGTCTAGATGATGGAATTCTCACCTGGGCAATACTAAGGAAATCCAGAAAACATGACCCGTTGGTGACTCTTGTGGACCGAACTTGGGGAACACTGTTCTACCCTGAGAACCAATTCCTTGGGTTCCCCGACTCCTTGTTTCCAGACTTCATTCCATGACTTGCTGTATTGGCACATGGCCTTTATTAGCGGTTGCTTGAGTATTTGCTTGTTTTCAATGGAGAAAAATATACACCTCCTCGGTGGAGCAAATGATCAAGCTTGAAATCCAACACGTCCGATCTTTAAACATTTGGGAGGACGAGAATTGCGAAGCAACCATATACATGAGTCGTCTGGAAACATCGAGTTTGGATTGCTGTCTTTCAGTGAATATGACCACCTGGTGATCAAGAATGTTCGATAATCAGACAACCAAAATGCTAGGATAAAGAAACATTTCTGCAAATTATAATTTTGTAAACCCATCATCCCACCGAGAATATACAACATTGTTGTTCTGTGTGTGAATCATGGCTGGAACCCGTCCAAGCAACGAGATTCATAATATTCTAATCTCTAGATGATCAGAAGAACAAGTGTTTTTTTTTTTTTTAGATGCAAGTATCAAGGCTAATAAATCAATGTATAAGGAATTCTCGTATTGTCGGATGCCCCCGTGATGAAGGTGACTGTGCATGTGCCGATAGTTCAGCCTGTCCGATTAGAGGGCTACCACAACTTTAGTTTTTTAAGCCGTAATAGCGCCGCCATAGTGAGAGGTGTAGCTAGGAGTAGGGCAGCTGACCAAGGGATTGTAGTTGTAAACTGAACCTTTATCTCCATGATTAAAGAGCCAAGCGAGGGCTTTGGCCATAGAGACACGTAGAGATAGTCATTGTGCACGGTCTGTCTCCATCTTCATGAGCCCTCATGTAGTGTTGGAGTGATCCTCTAAAGAACCTTGGGGTTTTTGCTAATAGATTGTAGATGAGATTTCACTATGACCTGTTGTTAAATGGCTTCCTTTTGAGCCCCAGAATTAATTTTGGGGAACTCTGGTGTAGTCTAAAGTAAAAAGCAGCACCCATTCCCTCCTTGGTTGCACAATTTGGTGACATCGTAGGATCTGTTTTCATGTTATGATTATAAAGACGGGCAAATATATTAGAATTATGTTGGAGCAGACTCTGCTGGTCACCCATCTTGGATGAGGCGGTAGATCGTATGTTCGACCTCTGCTCCATGCGTTGTCTAAGGGACTGTAGGAGAAAACAGTGCTCGACTATACCCGGTAGTCCCGTAGATAATGCATGGAGGAGAGGCCGATCTTGAGCACCTCCAGCCCATTCTAATTCTCATTCTTCAGAGACCTGTTCTCAAGATTGCTGGTGGGCTCGGCGGTCAGACCCCAGCAATTAGCCACTTGGGAGTTTGGGAGAACCCCATTTTAAGGTTGAGATAAGATGTCCAGCTCTTCTCCTTCCCCTTGTATATCTCTTATTTGCCTGACGGCTATTGAGAATGTATGACGGTCTTATGAGTAACGAAGAATAATTTTCTAAAGATTTGTTCTTTGATACCAATCCAGAATCTCACTTGGGCATTGTAGTTCGCTTTGTCCATGATACTTTCTGGAGATGGACAATGGTGATTGTATTCGGTGTAATCCTTTTTATTGTCCGGAGTAGCTGTCCCCCAGAATATGGTGCTGACCATCTGCGATTCTGAGTAAAGTGATATAAAACGAGGCTCTACACCCCATGCGTTCATCTGTCTGTGCATACATATGGGAAAGCTATAGTATTGAGCGTTGACCTGAGAACAATCCTGCCTCCTCCTCTGTCGTCCTTGAGAGCTCTCGCTTTGTTCGGCATCTTGTGGCATTGATGAAATCCTTTACATTTTTCACATTCTCTTTCTGGAAACAATTTCTGGAAGTTCAGTGACAGTACTTTCTTCCAGTAAGCAGCGATGAGACGGCTCCTTCTGCGTCAGATGCGTCTCTGGAATGTACCATGTGGGAAGTGAAGCAATCATTCGCCTCGGTGTCCCAGTGCTTCCCCCTGTTTATTATGGGAAAACAAGAGGCAGAGGCTGCTGCGCTGTCTGCACACTGGAATCCTGGTCACATGGCCAAATACGTGATTGCTGCTCGCTACTGTTGTTTTGAGTGGCGAGTTGGATGATGTTATTGTTGTGGTGGTTTTTTTTTTTTTTTCCCAAGTTGCAAACCGACAGACATTTCAGTAGTTACATTGACGACGTTCTGAATTCTGATAAATGCTTGGTCTGATTATATTGACCAATATGATCACCTATTATGAAAATAAATGTCTAAGGGAATGTTCACGTGTGCTTGATGGTTAGAGGGGGAAAATTTGCAATATATTTAAGTACAAGGAAAGGGAATCAGACTTTAGCAAAGACTATAGCACTTGTTTTTTAAACCCACTCTGTTCTCAAGAATAAGTGGTGGAGTGATTTATATTTTTTTATTTATTTTTTTTAATTTACTGCTTGTTGCCTAAGTTTTCTTCCACCACTGCAGTCTATCATAGGTGGCCGGTCCTTTAGGCAAGGACCGCAGTGTTTCCAGGCTCTTTTGCTATAGAGCTCTGAAACCCCAGCGCCAGTGCGATCCTCCAGTTCTTCAGAGGTATCTGTAATTTGAAGTGAAAAGTGGAGTCAACTGCAATAAAAAAAATAAATAAAATTATTTTTTGGCATATATTTCGGTATTGTCCGTACTCAATAATCATGAAGACAGATGTTGGGAGCACTTTGTGCAGTACATGATGGATGTTCCCCACAATCTGTGGAGTAGCATTACCATTACTCCGTCTATAAAGACCATCATTAGACTTTCGTTGGCTGAGCCTGTCGATATCAACAAGCTCTGCAGATAATGTGTCGAGGCTCCTGACTCTGCCCTAAGGCCGGTTTCACACGTCAGTGGCTCCGGTACGTGAGGTGACAGTTTCCTCACGTACCGGAGCCACTGACACACGTAGACACATTGAAATCAATGCATCTGTGCAGATGTCATTGATTTTTTTGCGGACCGTGTCTCCGTGTGCCAAACACGGAGACATGTCAGTGTTCGTGGGAGCGCACGGTTTACACTGACCCATTAAAGTCAATGGGTCCGTGTAAAACACGGACCGCACACGGACGTTGTCTGTGTGCAGTCCGTGTGCTGTGCAGGAGACAGCGCTACAGTAAGCGCTGTCCCCCCCACATGGTGCTGAAGCCGCCATTCATATCTTCTCTGCAGCAGCGTTTGCTGTAGAGAAGATATGAATAATCCTTTTTTTTTTTTTTTTTTTTGTTTCTCATGTTTAACATAAAGATCCATGTGTCCTCCCACCTCCCACCCCCTGTGCGCCCACCCGCTGTTATTAAAATACTCACCTGCCTCCCTCGCAGTGTCCTGTCCTGGCCGCAGCTTCTCCTGTATGCGGTCACGTGGGGCCGCCCATTACAGAAATGAATATGCGGCTCCACCCCTATGGGAGGTGGAGCCGCATATTCATGACTGTAATCGGCGGCCCCACATGACCGCTCATACAGTAGAAGGTGCGGCCAGGACAGGAAGCAGCGCCAGCGAGGGAGCCGGGTGAGTATTTTAATAACAGCGGGCGGGCGCACAGGGGGTGGGAACATGGATCTTTATGTTAAACACGAGAAACAAAAAAAAAAAAAAAGGATTATTCATATCTTCTCTACAGCAAATGCTGCTGCAGAGAAGATATGAATGGCGGCTTCAGCACCACGTGGGGGGGACAGCGCTTATCTCTAGCGCTGTCTCCTGCACGGTGCGTGTGGTACCCAGTCGGCACACGGGCAGCACACGTTTGCCACACTGATGTGCCACAGAAACGCACGGGCACACGGACACGGATAACTCCGGTACCGATTTTTCCGGTACCGGAATTATCTGGACGTGTGAGACTGGCCTAACAGAGTGTTGGGGAGAGATAAGGATCTGATTTGCCCTATTTTTGGTCTGCTGATCCTTTCAGCAGAGTGATCACTCCCTGTGTATGGGGGAGTCTGGCGACCTAGCTGTTCTGGCCACAGCTATCTAAGAGGATTTCAGGCTGAAGCCCCCATATCTAGGCTAGCGGTGTTCAGATCTCAAGGGCCAGGTAGAACTGGCCACTAAAGCTAGTTACGGTCTCCCTCGGAAAGCTAGCCATATACATAATAGCCCCTCGCCCCAAAACAGTAGAAGAAAACTGTTAACAGTGAAACGCGTCGGGTTACGAGGAATGGATGGGTGAGGAGGATTCGGTTCCTTGCTTCATTTTATTATACACTAATGCATTTTTTGCATTAATTGACACACTCCTCTGCTCGGATGTGGTGTCGCAGGGAGGACCAAGGTCGGGGGGTCCCTGTTTCAAAAACTCTGTGCAACTGATTTATTCCCTCCTGATTGCTTACAAAAATTTTATTGATGTACAGTAACTTTCCCCCCCTTTTTGCTTACAATTTGTATCTCCATTATTTAATCCGGCGTCAAATGGTTAACACTGCCTTACCGTGCGGTGCTCCGGTTGACTGAATATGAGAGCTGTCGGTTTGGTTTCTGGATGGGCCGTCATCTGGTAACAATACCTGTTTTAGTGCTTCTGTGGCCGGCACAATGGGGTTGTATCTGGTTAATCCTGCTAACGCCGCGTCATAGGTGCAGTTCTTACTCAGCCGGATAAAGGGTTCTTCTTTTGCTACTTTCAATTTTTATATTTCTACATTTTATGCTACCCTTCAATTCAGGTAATACGAATACTTATGCTTTTGCATGCTCACTGTGTATCTCGCACGTACACATGCCATTTTGTGCCTCTATTAATGCAGATATATGCATTAGGTAGCACCCACTACTGAGACCCCAATATGTGAAAAATTAAATTTTTTTTGTTTAATTTTTTGCAAGTAAAATGGGCAACCACCAATCTTCACTAGACTATATACTTCTAGAATGTAGGTACTTGGCACACAAGTTGACCAATTTGTGAGAGCCCATCTGCCATGACAAGGCGTATATTAGAACCTAAACTTTTAAATTGGCCACTCCTGGGATACCCTCTACAAATGTAAGGGTCAGGGAGGATCCAGAACTGGCTAAAAACAGACCCTAAAATCTGTGAGAAGAGGCAAGTGTAATAGTGTGGGTTTCCATCTGCAAGGTACACTTTGTCGTGGCAGATGGGCTCCCACAAATTGTCCAACTTGTGTGCGAAGTAACTAAATTCCATAGGTATTGTCTATATAGCAGTAATGCAGTTCAATATTCATATAGTCAATGTTCTCATCTACCTTGCTGCACTTGGAAAAGAGAAATGTAGTAACACAAAACAAATTTATGTTATGGAGTCCCAAACGCCCCATACTGCTATATATACCAAGGCTTAGATCACAGCGACAAGTCACATGTATACAATGTACGAACATACGTGATCCCACTTAAAAATATATACTTGTGCACAGAACAAAGGTAATGTTTTATTGAATATAATAATTAAAAAAATATATATACATTTTTTTTTATTATTATTTTTTTTTTAGGGTCTTCCCAGGAATGGAGACTCCATTAGACGTATTGTCAAGAGCGGCATCATTAGTCCATGCAGATGATGAAAAACGTGAGTATTTGTGTTCTGTGACACCACCGGGATGTAGTCGTACTGTCGCACTGATATGAGGCTTGTATAGAGAGAATCACAAGACTGTAGAGTGCACATGTCTGGTTACTTTGGAATTGAATTAATTGTGATTTTTTTTTTTTTTTTTTTTTTGGCAAAGGTTTTATTGTGACGAGTTTGTGGCATAGAGCAATAACTGGAGCTCTCTAGTGCCGATTTTATGTAGATGTTCTCCTCCATTTCTGGTGAGAAGTGCCTCCACGTAGTCAAAACCCAATGCTGCATTTTGTCATTTATTTTTCAGTTCCATCCGGAACCTTGACTGCAAAAAAACCCACAAAAACCCCAAACCTGACGGCTGTGTGCACAAGCCCTTAGTATAAAAGCCTAGCATTCGCTCCTACTCTGACCGGTGGAGGTCAAGTCTTAGCTCCGTACCTTACTATCAACCGTTAAAACGCTAATCCGGGTGCTAATCATTTATCGCTTTGACTACTTTAATGCGTTACTGACTGGTATTCTATTAAATACACTGGCGTCACTCCAGGCCATCACAAACACCGCAGCCGACCTGTCTAAAGGTTATACTTCTGCCTCTGCCGGGGGGTCACTGTATGAGAACAGTATATGGACTCCTTAAATTCTAATTTCTGATTTGATAATACATGTAATATGTACAGTGGGGGAAATAAGTATTTGATCCCTTGCTGATTTTGTAAGTTTGCCCACTGACCAAGACATGAACAGTCCCTACTTTTAAGGGTAGGTTAATTTAACAATGAGCGATAGAATATCAAAAATAAAATCCAGAAAATCACATTGTATAAATTATATACATTTATTTGCATTTCAACGCTCTCCTCCCGTGCTGCCCCTTCCTACTTGTCCAGCCTCTCCATCTTCCAACCTTCTTGTGGCCTACAGCTAGCGTTGAGATCTCTTCTGCGCCCAGCTTCTCTATTGTGCTGCACCCATATTATGGAATTCGTAGCCTTGTCCCACTAGGGGGAATTTAGATTAAGGAGACAGTCGTCGTTGTATTTTTTTTTTTTTTTCCCAGGGAACTGGTGGCATTAATGTCGGGTGACAGTTGACTTGTTGGAATCCCTTGTTGATGGCCGGTGTTGGTGTGCAGCGCCTACTACTCCTACATGACACTCTTCATATATTTGTTTCCCAAGGCCGTTACTAGTTTTGTTTAAACAATCCAACGTCTGGTGACACTTTTTTTTTTTTTTTTTTTTTTTAATAATTTTTCACAGCTGCACCTATGTCAATAACACCTGAACTTTCGGGTGAATTGTTTGCTCAGCCTGTTTGCGCTCCTTTTCCATCACTCATTTCTCTAGACTGTGACACTGGTTTCGCTACCGCTGTGGGACTATTATTACTTATTGACTTAAATTTGACCTTTACCATCGACCTTCACCCTACATTCCCAGTCCCTAAATTCCTTGGCTATCAAGGTGTTGCTACTAATGAACACTAAATGGATCGATATGTGTAGCCCACTTAGAGGGTGGTGCGCCAAGGTCGTAGCTATGTACGGGAGGTTAGAATGTAGGTTGTTGAACTTTATAGAATGTTCGAAATTTAGGGTTTCCTACCTGTCTAATCCAATAAATGGAAGGCCACTACTTTTATACTGATGGTCTATTATTAAAGGGGTCTCTTTTGGCCACTGGAGACCTTTTCACTGATATTTTCCTTTTCTTCCTCTAACATCCCAGCAGCCTTTGCGTTTCATCCCTTTATTTCTCCCGCGTTGCATTGTATCGGTGGCTTACGTTTCACCTATTTTCCAGCGCTGTATTAACGTGCCGAGCACTGATCGCACTGTTCAGATGTGATTGCACCCACACGGGGTGGTTCCCATCTGCTTTGACAACAGTTCACATCAACAGGCTGTGCTATAGCCCAAGGTGCTGTCTGCTTTCAATAGGCGAAGGTGGGGCGAGCGACTCTGGACACTTTCCGGTGACATTTATGCTTGTGGCTTATTTTATGGCCTATCTGATACATATACTATTTTGAAAACTTTGCACTAAGCGTCACTTCACTAAAGTTATTATTATTATTATTATTATTATTATTATTATTATTAAAGTCCTCATATAGTAATTCCATCTTGGCACTTGTAATTGCTTTATTTGCAATAGTTTGAAATCTGAAAAAATACTACAGAAGCCCCCCGACACGGGGGGAAGGGAAGCATTCAGATTGCTTCAGTTTCCTTTTAGGATCACTCATTATGTTCTGTGAATAGTTGGGAAGTCGCTGAATTTCTCCTTGGCAACCATGTAATAAATTTGGATTCCTGTTGCAACTATTCCGATATGTGGATATTGTCTTGGGAAGGATTTCACACTTATCCTAAATTGGGTTTCAATACCAAAAAAAAGAAAAAAGTAGACTGCATACTTAGGTTCTTCTTGACGCCCACTTTTGTCTGCCCACCTGCAGGAGTATGGACGTTGCGTAGGCTGCTCTATAAGGATAGGGACAGATGTTTAGATCTTTTCAGAATCCATGTTCGACCTGTAAATATTACTCTGTCCTAATTCTAAAGGTCTAACCTCAAATTGTCATGACATGTCCAGTAGATGGGGATGATGTCCTCCTGGAACAACTGAGATCAGAGTTATTTCCTATTCCACAGGGTTGTGGAGTCGGTAAGCCAAACCTCCGACTCCTCAATTTCCATGACACCGACTCCACCAAAATGAGCTCCGACTCCACAGCCCTGCTATCCCGGCCAACTTAACTTCTTAGATGCCACAGTCAATAGCGACTTCAGCATCTAAGGAGTTTGACAAATGGAGATTGGCCAAGGGTGCACTGTGATACTGTTGGTGTCAATGGATTGCCATAGCATGTAAGCATAGCCTGAAGCTTTGGCCGAAAGCCATCTCTGGTGTCTCTCTCTCTCTCTCGTAAACGGGCATTAGTTCGGCCAAGTGCTCCTTGGTTTTCTGAGACCTTTGCACCAGCAAGATATTTCTGGGAGGGCAAAGCAATCGGCAACTCGAAATCTGACATTCCTAATTGACATCCACCCCAACGATCAGTTGTCCGGGGCCTCCTTACACATTAGTCCGTTGGTCTACTGAAGGATTCGGCCAAAATTAGTTTTATCTATGTGGGGGGCTTTTAGTATGTTTCCCCCTTTTCTATTTAAATTGTTAAGACTGGTGTTTCTGTTGGGCTGAGTGGTAAATAAGTATTGGGCAAGTTGTGTGCAGGAGCTGCCTGCAATTACGTGCACTGTTCTGGTCCAAAGCTAGTGCATGAGGTCGATGAAGAGGCCATCGCGAGGGAATGTCACATGTGTCCCATTACTGGGATTATGGTGTGGGGTGGCATATTTTTTTTTAGTAGCCGAGCCCCTCTAGTCTTCATTCTATGTCCTCTAACAGCCCAGCGATACATTGACATTGGTGGTCGAACCAGTGGTATAACCATTTTTCCGAAATGTCCCAGGAGCTGTTTTTCAGTGTAACAACCCCAGGCCACATGTTGCTCATGCTACTGTGAGCAGTCTATGACTTAAACGGACTCTGTCAGCACAGAATGAGTGATCAAATAAAGCACAGGTGCTCCGTGCCCCATGGTGGGGAAAATCATTTAATTACACCTGTCCACCTGCTTGGGTTTCATATATCTCCACTAGTGATGAGTGAATGTGCTGGGATAATGTGCTATCTGAGCATGCTCGAGGGGCTAACCGAGTGTCTTCAGCGTGCTCGAAAAATATGTTCAAGTTCTGGTGGCTGCATGTCTCACGGCTGGCAAACAGCTGCGAGGCATGCAAGTGTGGGTACTCGAACATTTTTCGAGCATGCTGAAATAAGTCGGCACCCGAACATTTTCGATAACGCCTTATCAGAGCACGTTCGGTCATCACTAATCTCCACCCTTCCCTGGCCCCATAAGCCAGACCCGTCAATCAAAAAAGAGGGAGGTGAAGATTGAAGAATAACAAGTGGGTGCATATAAACGATTGGCCCCGCTGTCAAGAACCGAGCGGCTCAACTTAGTTTGAACAGTCATTCTGTGCTGACAGTCCCTTTAAATCTGCCGTCTCTCTAAAATTGTCACATCGAGCAAATCTGAGATGTCATTGGTTGTTAATTTCAAAGGGAGCTGCCAGCAGCGGATTTTGATGATTTGTCAAAATGCATTCAGAGTGGCAAAACATTCCTCAGACAACAATTAATAACCTCATCCATGGCAGCCAAGGCGTGCAAGTGCGGCGATTTCTGCACGTGGCACTCATACTCAAGGCTGAATATATCAAGATGTTTTGAAAATTTTGTTTCTAGTTTTTTTTGTTTTGTTTTTTTTTGTGCTTTTGCTCCGCTTTATACTTTTATATAGTAGATAAGGAATCTAAATTGTGCTTTGTATTACTGACCTAGGACTGGCCCAGAGTCCATAGTACCGGTGTTGTTTATACATGGGATATGTAAGATGGGTAGTTTTACCTTATTCTAGAGTTTAGCTTATTCTCTCCTTCCCTTTGTGTAGTAATCTACAGGTTATTTCAGATCCTGGCTGCTTTCTCTTCAGCACATAATCCCCCTTTGTTGACTTGGGTTATGCAATAGCAGAAGACTGGCGTAATAGAGGTAATACAATGCCAGGCCGGGAACCAGATACGGCCAAGTTTGCCTGAAGCTCTTTACTTGTTACATATCGGGCTCCTTGATTGTGACACATCGTCAATTACTCATGTAATAAGTAGGTATGAAATTCTGATTCAAAGTGGCCCTGACGCAAGGCCTGAAAAGTCTAGACTGATGCTAGAAAAATGTCTTCTTGCCCCTAAGAAATGCATTTATGTGGCTTTAATGATTTTGAGTAATATGTTTACCATTTCTTTATGCAATGCCCCGATTAGGCGATCATATTTTAGGTCCGTATACAAAACTCACAGATTATTTATTTTTTTTATTATTATTATTGCGCTTTACATGTGAACTGGACCAATACAGATCAATTAACTCCTTTACACTCGGACTGATAGTCCGCATCAGTGCCGTAACTAGAGTCTGATAGACTCTAGTGTAGAATTTGGACCTGGACCCCCAACTGCATGTTATATCCCCCATCATGGAATAATATCCCCCATCGTTGGCCCCTTCCTGTAATAATGACCAATGTCCTGCTATAGTGTCCCCCTATCCTGGACTCCTTCCTGGTATAATGACCTCCATCCTGGATTCCTTCCTGGTATAATGACCTCCCCATTCTGGACCTCTTTTCGGTATATTGTCAACCATCATGGGCCCCTTCCTGTAATTATGTTCCTCGCTGCTCTTCTCCAACACATTTTAAGAAAAAAAACAAAAAGCCCCAAAATAATTAACTCTTCCTCGGACTCGCATCCACCTGAGATCGTCGCTGGTGTCTGTGGGTCCCCCTCCCGCACGGTTGTTTTTTATTTATGCGTGTGTAAAAAAACTTCACCCGACTATCGAGCATTTTGCTTGTTCATCTGATTATTTCTGGCCTGTGTAGACAGGACAGTATTTAAGAACAAGTGTTGCAACAAACTCTCGTTGACAATATGAATCATCTAAATAGGCCATAAGAGGGGGCTTGATGGTTAGGACTTGCAGCACTAGGGCCTGGGTAGGACAGTGGCTAGGGACAATATTTGTATGTATTTTGCATGGGTAACATGCATATTAGGCTTTTTGACAGCTTATAAAAATAACTTGTAGAAATAAGCCAACAAGAAGTTCTCAGTCAGATCACCTATCACTGCCATGCAAGAGCGATCAGCAGGACACGGTGAAGCCTATGTTAACCCGGCTTGTCGCCCTGCAATTGACAGAATGCCGATCCAATTACCTGGAGTCTTCCTACCTCCACTGTTTAGGTAATAACATTTTTAGGCCACATGACTGCTGTGCAGAAGAGAAGCAGGACGCAGGCAAAGTGTGTGTATGTATATATATATAGCAAAGCTGTGTGTATGGTGATGTATCAAAACTGTGTGTATACTGAGGAAAGGACATCATTGTGTGGGGCTCATCATACTCTATAGGAGATACTATGGTACTGGTGATACCTGTCACGATGTGACACGACCCAACGGGGGGGGTCGGTCAGCAGACGGCGCAACACACACACACACTCACATACACCGGGATGGAAATGGGGAGAGGAAGGCCCTACTGATAGAGAATTGGGGGATGGTCACCACCTGAGCTCAAAGCTAAGCCTGTCCCTGCACTCCCCTAACGCCCTAAGTGGGTCCTCCCCCCCCCACCTTCGGGAACCTCATCCCTCACTGTCACCTAATACTGCCCTGACTAGTGCACTGGCCGGTAAGGGGCGCTAGCCTCACTACTGCAGATACTTCCAGACACCGCTGCCAAGCTCAACACCACAGATGACACAGAAATAGGGCTCCGAACACCAGAGGTAGCTGACACCAGAGAGCTGCAACTGCACAGCTTGTTTCCATAGAGAAACTCTATCACCAGCAGTCAGCTGATGCATCAGGTGACCATTTAAAGGATGGTAGGAGTGGTCACCACCCACATCAGCTGACCCAGCAACTCTGCAGTTACAGCAGATTGCCAGCGAGGGAAAAACTGACATTGACCCCTGCTGGTCCTGAAGGGAAAAAAGCTTCATTTAAAACAGTGAAACCAGAGCTGTCATGAATCCAAAAATGGATTGTGACAATACCATTTTGTGTGAGGAAAAATAATGGGCTTCACTAGGAAATGTAATTTTTTGTGGTTGCACATAAGACTGGCTGAAGTTAACATAAAATAAAAATTGCTACGCCTGCCATAATCACTACATTTTCACTACCGCTCCACTAACACGAGGAGCTGTGAGACGCCCATTCTCATGATCACTGTGGGATCCCAGTGGTTGGACTCCCAGATATCATACGTTTACCACTTAAAGCGAACCTGTCACCCCCAAAATGGCTGGTGAGGTAAGCTCACCGGCACCAGGGGCTTATCTACAGCATTCTGTAATGCTGTAGATAAGCTGCCGATGTATCCTGAAAGAGGAGAAAAAGACGTTGGATTATACTCACCCAGGAGCGGTCCCGCTCCGATGGGCGTCTCAGGTCCGGTACAGCGCCTCCCATCTTCATTCCATGACGTCCTCTTCTGGTCTTCATGCCGCTGCTCCGGCGCAGGCGTACTTTGTCTGCCCTGTTGAGGGCAGAGCAAAGTACTGCAGTGCGCAGGCGCCGGTAAGGTCAGAGAGGCCCAGCACCTGTGCACTGCAGTACTTTGCTCTGCCCTCAACAGGGCAGACAAAGTACGCCTGCGCCGGAACCGCAGCGCGGAGACCAGAAGAGGACGTCATGGAATGAAGATGGAGGTGCCGGAGCGGACCTGAGACACCCATTTGACCGGACCGCAGCGGGACCGCCCCTGGGTGAGTATAATCTAACCTCTTTTTCTCCTCTTTCAGGTAACATCGGGGGCTTATCTACAGCATTACAGAATGCTGTAGATAAGCCCCTGATGACGGTGGGCTTACCTCACCATCGATTTTGAGGGGTGACAGGTTCCCTTTAAACCACAAATGTCAGGATAAATGTATAATCCCTGCGAGTCGGAGCACACCGATCCCCACTGATCATGAGATCTCAAAGCTCCCTGTGTTAGCGGAGTGGTGGTACACATGCTTTATTCTAACCCTAGTGCATGTGGTCTTTAGACCCCGTGTTCTCTGGATCAAGGGTGGTGGTGTGAGGGTTCAGCTGCCAGATCCCAAGAGAACATATACTCAACATTTACCACCAATGCACAGTGCAGGGACCATGTAGGATGCCTTCATTAGAGAGGAACAAAGATGTTATGTGCGGACTGTCTCTTTCCATTGACAGACTGCAGGCTCCATAAACAGCATTTGTGTTCTGATAGAATCTGGTTGAAGGCTATACATCCTTTATTGGTCACTTTGATTGTACTTGTCAAAGGGCCGTATTGGATGATAAGTACCGTATATATTCGTCAGTGATGTATAGAGAATCTGTCTGTGCTGTAAACTGGGTTCTCAGCCTAACTTCTCGATCTCAAGCACTTGCAGTGGGTCCAGTTTCATAGGGATCAATAGAACCCATCCATACATTTTTTGCAGTGGGAGAGAACTCTAGAATATCCGTATCCAAGGATGGGGGACACATACATACAAACTCTGTGCAGATGTTGCTCCTGGTCGGACCCTAGTGCTGCAAGACAACAATGCTAACCACTGAGCCACCTGATGTCTGATAATGACTTCCCTGGTGATTCATTTGCTACGACAAATTTCTACCCATAACGTCCACCAGTTGACTGTATACAAGTTGAACTGTTCACATGGGCCGAAATGAATTTTTGGGTGGTGGTATTGCTCATTCTGCCCCCATACAGTGTGCTTGTTGTCACATCCCCTGTTTGCAGGGGCAGAACAATAATTGGAATCATTCATATGTCCATTAATCACCCGACAAGTGATTTGCCTGTGTACATGTCCCAACGATCAGGCACTGGCATGTTTATGGATGCATCTACCCTAATTAGCAGACCCTCTTTTTTTTTTGGTGGCTATATAGCTCTTTTTCAGGTGGGTAAAGGAGCGTACCAGCCTGAAGCCTATAGATATCATGTGCACATACCCAAAAGGGGTCTTTGATTGAGCGTCTCCATTGCACGCTGGCCTTCAGTATCTGTCCTCTGACGCCCAGCAGGACCATGCACAATTCCTTTTCATTACAATAGGACTTTGCACAATACTTGCTGGACTGCGAACGGCTGCCTTAGCATTGTACTGCCTCATGTGTAGTGGTGTCTGTCCATGCCCGCGGTCAGATCGGAGGGGAGAATCTGCCTTCGCAAGCTCCTATAAACTGCCTTATTGAATCGTTTCTTGGAGTCGCCATGCATGGAGGCCTTGCATTTGGGACAGTGGTCCACCAAGACGCTGTTGTACACTCTATTTGGTCTGCTTCAGCAGAACTTGTATTGGCTAAAATCGCTCATCATGGAGCATCATTTTAAAGTTTGCACTAGGCACCAAAGTGGGATGGCATGGACTTCATGGTGAGGAATGTAACATAACACATTTTTGTTGGAGTCTACGGTGACTGCAAAGTTCAACTTTAGTCTGGAGAGCTTGACATAATCCTATATTACGAAATTGCCCCTTGAATTCCATGGACGTGGCAATGTACTAGGTTTCCATTTAATGTGGTGTTTGAAAAGCTGGACTCTAAGTTCACTGTCCAGAGAGACAAACCCTAAATAAAAGGTACTCCTATATGGGGAGTAAATACATTATTAGACAACTGCTTCCACTTTGATGTTCCCGCTTTATGTAAAAATCTTACATACCAAAAAGTTCATCTGAACCAACGTGACTGTCGGAGGAGGAAGTGGAACGTTGCAGACGGGATGCTGCTTGTCCATTGTTCCACATGTGTTCTCACCGGCTGCTTTTATGTACTGCTGTCTGACTTCCTCCTTACCCCCAGGCCAGAGCATTTGCCACAAGTCTGGCATGGCACATGTTGACTAACGAGGACAGGCTGCAGCGGAGGATTTCATTGTGACGGTGACACATGTTTCTAGGGCAATGTCTTATGATGTCAGACTGTGAACGGAGACCCTCTTAATTTTCAATGTTTAACTGGCTTAGAGCGTAAAAATACCTTCCTTCCTCAGGTTCCTGTTTTTGTTTTTTTTTGCCTTGATCTTCAGTCTAAGACCCTTTTTCACATGCATCATTTGTCTGCTTGTGAATAAAAATTACCGAATGTCTCAAGAATAGGATGGAAGTGGTTGAAACCTCTTATTTAATGTACTCTGCTAGAAGACTTGTGTTCTGCTCATGTTCCTGGCAGGCCGCAGCGGCCAATCCCTAACTCTTGAACATTCCCTTGGAGCAGTTTTTACTTCCCTTTGTTAAACAGAATTGAGAAGGAATGGGAGACTGGTTAGACAAGATCATTCCCAGTTCCACAATGGAACAGATAGTAATTCAGCATTCCACCATTTCTCCTCCCACCCACCAAGGATCTGTAGAAAACTTCTCAGGTCGAGGACATGGACAACTAGTTTGGAAGCATTTCTGTAGGTCCTCGGAGGTGGAGCAATGGAGGGTGTCTATGGCAGCAGACACACCAGACCTTGATATGGCCTACAAGACCTATCTACGTTCTCCATATTAACCGAAGCTTTACGTTTTCTGCATCCATGTGACATGTCCCGGGACAATTTATAAGCATTAGTTCGAATACATATAAAGCACCTCAATGGTTCAGTGTTAAGCCTTTGGGACAAGTTTGCAGTAAAATTGATAGCTTTGTCCATGCATTGCAGCATGGGAATAGAACTATGGCCTTTTTTGTGTTTTGAGATTTCAGACTTGCCCCTCGTTTTTTCTTTTCTAGTGTGTATCATTGACTTGTCCTATAGCGACATCTGGAAGCCACCCTGGTTCTCCTAAAGTCATGAAAATTTCGCCAGCTAAGATAAAAAAAAAACCAAAGAGATCAAAGAGATCCCTAGTAGCCATGTTTAGCCCCGAAGTGAGTTATTTGTGAAATTTGAAGTGGATCGAGAAGAATTTGTTGGTGTTTTGGTTTCAAGTCACATTTGTGGGAGAAACCTGACACAATAGTCCTGTAATGATGCTGAAGACCTCATCGCAATGCTGAAATACCAGAGTCTCATGTGACTACATTCTTACCTGTACAACCCCCTTTGTATTGTTTAGAAAGTGCTAGTTACACTGATCAACCATAACATTAAAACCCAGGTGAGCGTTAATGGTCTTGTGAGGCTTTCCTGATTATGCACTGCTGTGTTCTTACCAAGGAGGACAACTGGTTGACAGGCGACAGGATCATGGGCGCCTGAGTTTCAGTGATACTTGTGGGGAGTAAAGTCTAGACCATCTGCTCTGATCCATAGTAGTTACCATCCCGGCACAAGAGGAGCGACATGGTGACATAATTTTACTGATGTTCTGTAGGCCTCAAGTCTAAGCGGTGGGGCAGGGAGATCAGGGCTCCCTGCTCCACCATAGGGTTGAGATGTGTCAGCATGCGATGCACACCAATACAGTTAAGAGTGGTGGTCACTTTGAGTGGGCCTGGGGCGACCGCTCTCTTGATACCCCCAAATATCCCAGGTAGGTAGGCTACTAGGGATGGCGTTTTCTAGTAATATGCCATCACTTACTAAGATGGAGATACCCCTTTTAAGATGTCAGCAACTTCTCCTAAATCCTTAATACAGAACAAGTCACCTGGGACAGTTTTCTGGACCCTTTTACGCCAGTTTTACCGCTGAGACACTTTTAATAAATCTTCCCTTTTGTGTTCTATGATACATTGAGGCAGAAAAATGCAGTTACGGTTAGGTGTGTCCTGCTCCAAACCTGTTCTTCATAAGAGGTAATCTAATAATTACCTGCCCTCTGAAGATACTGCCTGCCGGAGCTTGTTTGACATGCATAAAATATCAGACACCCCCATCCAACTTTTCCAGCGCCATGTTAGGAGGTTCTTCATAATTCAGCGATCTCATGGTCGGGAGCATTGCAAAAGAAACACTGGAGAAGATTTACATGGTGTAAATCAGTGAGCAGAAGACGGGAAACTTTAGATAAACCACAAATGCCATAATATCTGTTAATTTAGGTTTTTTTTAATACTTTTTATTTTAACTTTGGACCTTTTATTAGGTGTTACAGTCAATGAATGTAGGCGTGGGGGTTCTCCGTAATGGAAACTGATGAGGATTGCGAAAAAAGTGCAGATTTTGGAAAGTTGAAGCTGGCGTACAAAATCCCAGGAGTTGGGGGGCCAAAACCTATTATAGGCTATGTTCACACTCGGCTTTTTTCAATGGCTTTCTTTCGGCAGCAAAACTTGCTCTCTTGGCAGTAAAGAAGCTGCAGGAAAAAAAGCAGATTTTGCACGTTTTTTCCTTGCTTTTTTTTTCTGCTTTTGTCATGCTACATTTGTCTTTTATGCATTCTGATAGTTAGTGCAAAAATAAAAATCTGATTCTACTTCATCAGGTTTTGGCACAAAAAAAAAACGCAGCAAAAATTGATGCCTGCATTTTTTTTTTTTTCCCCCACCATCCATTACTTTCAATGGGTGAAAAACGCTGAAAGAAATGACATGCCCCATTCTGCAAAAACCATGCAAAGCACAAAGTCCTGATGACAAAAAGTAAACTGCGTGCATGAGATTTCTGAAATCTCATAGGCTTTGCTGGTACTGTAAAACGCAGCTGAAAATTTGCATAAAATAACTGAAAAACTGCTTCGTGTGAACATAGCCATAGAATTGATGGCTTTTTTTTTTTACGTCTCTGCAGTTTTGTAAGTGACATGGCTGCTTTCCTATAAAATTAAAGTACTGTGATCTCTCTTTAAAAAAAAAAAAAAAAAAAAAAAAAAAAGCGCATTTATAAAAAGGTGCAAATGAAAAATAGGTAAAAAGTAAACAAAAAGGCATAAATGAGATAATGAATCGGGTCTATTGACTCCAACCGGACTGGTTCTGTTCTGCTCTAGTCCTTCTGATGGACTTCTGGCGAGGGGGAAGGGGTAAAGGCAGGGCTACGTGACTGCTGCATCCAAGCATTGGCCGCAAAGAATGGCGGTAGAATGGAGGAACGCCAGCGGTGTGGATGGAGAATGTTTTTAGCGTTTGTTTTGTAATTTTAGGAGATTTTGTGTGTATATATAAATTATCTATATCTCTATCTCTCTCTCCCCTCCAGTTTCCCCCTACAGGTAGATATTCTTATGACATCTCTTAGTGACAAGTGAGGCCCCTACTGCAAAATTTAACACCTTAGAAGAAAATGTTAAGTAGAGAGCAAGGAGACTAATAGGCCATGCAGTGCTCCTCTGGGAAATTTAAATATGCAAATAACCTCCTTCAGAGAGGAAAAGGACTGGACCTTTATTGCCACCTATAGGATCTAGCAATACTAAGTCAATCAACCTTTTCTTGAAACCTTGCCAAGTGACTTGGGATAAAAGCCAAATAAGTAGTGATGAGTGAGTACACTCGTTGCTCGGGTTTTCCCAGGCACGCTCGGGTGACCTCCGAGTATTTGTTAGTGTTAAGAGATTTAGTTTTCCTCGCCGCAGCTGAATGATTTACAGCTACTAGCCAGCCTGAGTACATGTGGGGATTCCTTAGCAACCAGGCAACCCCCACATGTACTCAGGCTGGCTAATAGCTGTAAATCATTCAGCTGCGGCGATGAAAGCTAAATCTCCGAGCACTAACAAATACTTGGAGGTCACCCGAGCGTGCTCTGGAAAACCCGAGCAACAAGCATACTCGCTCATCAGTAGTGCACATATTTCGTGGTGTTTGCCCCTCATCAGCGCAAAGAAAGAGATCTGATTTGTCTGGGTGAGATGTCTCTTGACAGAGGAGTCTAGAGGGTAACGTCTTTCGCTGTGGAGAGCTGCCTAGCGGGTGTAAGGAGACTTATTGGCCATGTCTGACCCGCCATTACCCAAATTATTTTCCCTCAACTTAGAAATATCTCAAAACGGGGACTATTTTATATAGGAAAAAAAAAATGAAACCCATTTCTGGAACAGAACCCATTGTTTTTTTTTTTTTTTTTTCAAAGCCTCTGGGATGCACAAGGATGATGCCAATTAGATTTTTCCATCCCTTCTACATTTCCTTTTTTTTTGCATGCATACAAATTGGACTTTTCTATAGCTTGTGTAATGGCCCATTAATGCATCATCGGCCATAATAACGATGACATCTGGTAAATACAGTAATAATTACCGCAGAACATGATTTGCAGAATATTTATCCGGTACTTCTGGACTTTGCGTTGTACATTTGGGAGATGACTTTCTCCGTCTGTCTGAATCTAAATATTTGCATTTGACTCCTGGGAGTTTATTGCAGGTTGCTGACAGCGGGGTGAGGTATTTGAGGAATGCTTGCTGTACTAATAGCATCCACCAGGTGGGGCTGTGGGCACATGGATGCCGGCTGCAGCCCTTTCTGCTGTGTAATCTTATGACTGTCTCATTTCACGTTTATGAGATGTTTAACTTTCAATCTTTTTCATAAATCGTAATTCCCTAGTGTGGTATTTATTATGGTAGATGGAATATCGTCTCTGGTTTCCAAATTGTGCTGTGTGATTTGAGTGCAAGAATTTCCTGTACTTGTAGTCCTTTTTTAACTGTACATGTTCATTTTGCGCTCCGTTCACATTGGCTTCAATATTAAATAGAAACCGTTACGTCAATGCCGCTTTTGTTTGTTTTTCCAAGGGATCACAACTGATGGACCTGATTTGACTTGAAGGGACTTGTTTACTGGTCAAACCAAGCACTCTGTGCACCCTTGACGTGGCCAAGTTCACCTTCCCATCTACTTGTTTCCCATTCATCTCTGCCCTTCTCTGGATTTATAAAGCCAGAGCTGTCAATCAAAATGGCTAATAAATTAGGCGAAGGATAAAGGGAAACAAGTAGGTGGGAAGGTGCACTGAGCAGACTGGCCACCACATTGTGCTCCAATCACCTGTGCTTGGTTTGAACAGTCATTCTGTGCTGACTGACTCCCTTATAAAAGGAGTCTGTCGGCCCAAGCTGACCGTATAAATCACCGCCTTGTAGGGGATATAGCACATATAGATATCACACCCGTAGTGCGTTTAAATCTTTGCCTTTCTCTACAGGAACGGAAGGATAATCAAATTTTCTAATTGGGTTGCGGCCAAGAGTCTCGGTGCCCCCTCGGTGCGGCCAAGAGTCTCGGTGCCCCCTCGGTGCGGCCAAGAGGCTCGGTGCCCCCTCGGTGCAGCCAAGAGGCTCGGTGCACCCTAGGTGTGGCCAAGAGACTCAGTGCCCCCTCGGGCCCACTGGTTTTGCTTCCCTCTGCCTCCTCACTGGTCATTGGTTGGCCTGAACTCTCCCTGCACTCTCACTCCAGGCAAGTCAGTGCTGTCAATCACCATGGGGTGCTGTGGCGCACACCTGTAATCCTAGCTTATGGGAGGCTTGGGCTGTGGGATCACTGGTGCTTGTCAGTTCTGGTCCTTCCTGTGCTATGTGGATCAGGGGTCTTCTCTGTCCTCAGTATCATTATGGTGACTCTGGGCCAGCTGCTTGGAGACACTAAGTTGATGGAGAATGGGGTGTCCTTGGTTTAAAAAAAAAAAATAAAATAAAAAATCCAATCACCACTGATGGAGCATTTCAGAGACTCATTTTCAAGAACTAATGGGGTTCCCAACAGTCGGACCTCTACCGATCTAGAAGTCATACCTCATAGGCATCCCAGTGGATCCATGGATTGTCTTCAATTTGGGGAGCTGTCCTGGGAGCTATACACTGACCTCAGCCGTGTCTGTGCCCTAAGACCACGGATGCAGCTGAGTATAATGGTGGAGGGAAGGGCTGATGGGTCGTTCCTCAAGCGTTCAGTGTTTGTAAAGACAGAAGGTCCTGCTAGTACCTTAGGGTCACGTGTCAGTCTGTGGTTATGTGACTGGCAGTGAAGAAAAGGGAAGAGGAGCAGGACACAAGTACTTGTTTGTTATGTCTGTATTAATGTAGCAGAGTTGTGTGATCTATTGGTGTAGCAGAGCTGTGTGTGTGTATTATAGCTGAGCTGTGTGTGTATTGATATAGCACAGCTATGTGTGTATTATAGCTGAGCTGTGAATGTGTACAGTTGTGGCCAAAAGTATTGACACCCCTGCAATTCTGTCAGATAATACTCAGTTTCTTCCTGAAAATAATTGCAAACACAAATTCTTTGTTATTTTTATCTTCATTTAATTTGTCTTAAATGAAAAAAACACAAAGAATTGTCCTAAAGCCAAATTGGATATCATTCCACAGCAAACATAAAAAAGGGGGTGGACAAAAGTATTGGCACTGTTCGAAAAATCATGTGATGCTTCTCTAATTAGTGTAATTAACAGCACCTGTAACTTACCTGTGGAACCTAACAGGTGTTGGCAATAACTAAATCACACTTGCAGCCAGTTGACATGGATTAAAGTTGACTCAACCTCTGTCCTGTGTCCTTGTGTGTACCACATTGAGCATGGAGAAAAGAAAGACGACCAAAGAACTGTCTGAGGACTTGAGAAACCAAATTGTGAGGAAGCATGAGCAATCTCAAGGCTACAAGTCCATCTCCAAAGACCTGAATGTTCCTGTGTCTACCGTGCGCAGTGTCATCAAGAAGTGTAAAGCCCATGGCACTGTGGCTAACCTCCCTAGATGTGGACGGAAAAGAAAAATTGACAAGAGATTTCAACGCAAGACTGTGCGGATGTTGGATAAAGAACCTCGACTAACATCCAAACAAGTTCAAGCTGCCCTGCAGTCCGAGGGTACAACAGTGTCAACCCGTACTATCTGTCGGCGTCTGAATGAAAAGGCACTGTATGGTAGGAGACCCAGGAAGACCCCACTTCTTACCCCGAGACATAAAAAAGCCAGGCTGGAGTTTGCCAAAACTTACCTGAAAAAGCCTAAAACGTTTTGGAAGAATGTTCTCTGGTCAGATGAGACAAAAGTAGAGCTTTTTGGGCAAAGGCATCAACATAGAGTTTACAGGAGAAAAAAAGAGGCATTCAAAGAAAAGAACACGGTCCCTACAGTCAAACATGGCGGAGGTTCCCTGATGTTTTGGGGTTGCTTTGCTGCCTCTGGCAGTGGACTGCTTGACCGTGTGCATGGCATTATGAAGTCTGAAGACTACCAACAAATTTTGCAGCATAATGTAGGGCCCAGTGTGAGAAAGCTGGGTCTCCCTCAGAGGTCATGGGTCTTCCAGCAGGACAATGACCCAAAACACACTTCAAAAAGCACTAGAAAATGGTTTGAGAGAAAGCACTGGAGACTTCTAAGGTGGCCAGCAATGAGTCCAGACCTGAATCCCATAGAACACCTGTGGAGAGATCTAAAAATGGCAGTTTGGAGAAGGCACCCTTCAAATATCAGGGACCTGGAGCAGTTTGCCAAAGAAGAATGGTCTAATATTCCAGCAGAGCATTGTAAGAAACTCATTGATGGTTACCGGAAGAGGTTGGTCGCAGTTACTTTGGCTAAAGGTTGTGCAACCAAGTATTAGGCTGAGGGTGCCAATACTTTTGTCTGGCCCATTTTTGGAGTTTTGTGTGAAATGATCAATGTTTTGCTTTTTGCTTCATTCTCTTTTGTGTTTTTTCATTTAAGACAAATTAAATGAAGATAATAATACCAAAGAATTTGTGATTGAAATCATTTTCAGGAAGAAACTGAGTATTATCTGACAGAATTGCAGGGGTGTCAATACTTTTGGCCACAACTGTATATCTGTGTTCATTGATGTAGCAGAACTGTATGTGCATTGGTGTCGCAGAGATGTGTGTGCGTATATATAGTACATAGATATAATAATCTGTTTAGGGGTGTGCATTGATGTAGCAGAGCTGTGGTATTGATGTAAAATAGTTGTGTGTATTATAGCTGAGCTGTGTGTATGCGTGTGCATTGATGTAGCCGCGAGCTGTGTGTGTATTGGTGTCATAGAGGTATGTATTGATATATTATATCTGTGTGGGTGAACATCGATGTAGCAGAGCCGTGTGTATTGATTTAACGGAGCTGTGTGTGTATATCTGAGCTGTGTGTGTATTGTATCGGAGCTGTGTTTATGGCTGTGTATTGATGTAGCAGATCTGTGTGTATTGATGTAACAGGTGTGTGGGTGTGTATTTATATAGCAGAGCTGTGTGTATGGCTGTGTAGTGATGTAGCAGAGCTGTGTGTATTGATGTACTAGCAGAGCTGTGTGTGGGAACATATGGAAATTGCTTTGGCACGCTAGATTCACCGCTGTACGGGTCCCTCTTTCTCATTTTTAAAAGTTGGGAGGTAGACACTAGCTAACCAGTGGTTAGGTAATACCTTGTAATTGTGGGAATAATTCTTGACACTGACTTCCTTATCAATCGCAGAGAGTCTAAAGTTGAGGTATTGTGAGAGATAATGGCAGAGAGATCATTAGGTCTCCATAGTCTGAGCTTCCTGGATCCTTAGGGCTGTGACCTGGAGATAAGGTCTTGGGGTCACCCCCACCTTTAGGTTCCTGCTTTACTTTTTGGTTTTTCTGTCCCTATTTCTGTAGGTTGTTCATTCTAAATGTGGTATGTAACAGCTAGAGATGGCCTCCAGGGGGCGCTCCTTAGCTAGAAGTGAAGGTCTTGGTGACGTAAGAGTACATACTGGATAAACCGGACATGTAGAAGGTTCTGTATGTTTTTCTTTAAAAACGTCAGAGCGGTTGTGGAAAGCAATCCGTTCTTCTGGAAAGGACGGGACTGTTATAACAGGTGCTGCCCATTACCCAACCTGTTATTAGTTCCTGAAATAGCCGACCCCATGAGGCTGCGATAATGCTCTTTCCAAATCTCGCAGACATCGGGCTTTATGATTGAATCCAAACTGACTTAATGAAGGAGTCTATTAGGACCCCGGAAATAAGGCCGCAGAGCAAAGTGCGTGGCAGTGAGGAAGCTCGGTATTCTGCGTGGTGTAGTGAGGATTGCCTGCGGCCCATGAAGCAAATGTCTGGGTTACAAGTATTAATACCCCTTCGAAAAAGTAGGATTGCCACCTTTTGTGCCAACTCTGCAAAAATAATATTTATACTCGCCTAATGCTAAAGACCAAGTCCTCTTCTCCGGCCACAGGCGGGATATTGGTGATGTCATTGTGCCGCCGGCATCTTGTACATCTGCCGCCGTCTGTATCCTACAGGATAGAGTGTTTGGGTAGGGGGATCGGCCCCGCGATCCAACCGGATCACCGCCATGTTGACGCAGATTGAAAAGTAGAAATAAAATGAACGATCATGTGAAACTGGCTAATGAAGTGAGAGAATGGCCAAGACCAATCATTGACCGAATTCATCGTTTGTTTTTTTTTTTTTGTGCCAATTTTTTCAATATGACACATGGTGTCTATGAAATTTGCTCAAGATAAAAAAAAAAAAAAATCTTTGTGTTTTTTTATTGTATTTTTACATTTTTTTGCACTTTTTTTTTATATGGAGCAAAAAGTCACACGTTCCACTAAAATGTCCTAAAGTTGTCCCAACCATTTCAGATGTACATAAAATCACTCCAGGGGAGGAGGGCTGCAGTACATCTGCTTAGAATAAAAACAAACCCAAAGACCTGTGACTTTGTAAAAAGTCCAAATTGGTGCGTGTTACGGAAACATCTGGAAACCACAAACATCGCCTACAATGACAAACAGAAAAATGAAAAAATGAAAAAAAATAAATAAACGGGTACGAATACATTTAGAAAACTAGAAATTAAAGGAACAAGGTGCAAATGAATAAACTACGAGAAGGCACAAACGCAATAAGCAGGACCATTCGTTCTTCTCTTGTCATGGCTCCTCACTACTTGTAGCCGATCAGATCGGTGAAGTTCGGACTCTCGGCGCCCACTGAGCGGCTGTGTGAAGGGTCGGCAACACAGCACCTTGCGTTGTCTAGTGGTTGTAAATGGTATTGCAAGGAGAAGATGATAAAGTCCTGGAAAACCCTTTTAAGGAGTGGGTCCACCTTGCTCTTTGAGAATGAGGAACCTCTAGAGGGCCCCTTTGTAACCATCGTTGACTTGTTTGACTGCTCGGCACACTTCTACAGAGCGTACTTGCCGGCTAGTAGAAGTGTTCATAGCAGCTCACCAGAGTTTATTGCCTTGCTGTACAGGAGTCGGTGGCCTATCGCCTACTTCATGTGCATATCTCCGTACATGTGCTAATTCCCACCACTGTGATTGCTGATTTCGATCTTCCCTATGATGACTCAACTACATCTGTACAAACATCTGCAATCTCTCAGTGAGGTCTCCTTATAACAAACCACATCCTGGTGTGTGAGCAGACACAATAAAAATCCCCTGCGCGGCTGCCCGGCTCTGGCCTCACACTTTATTACTCTCTGTTCTCTCCAGTTTTCTGTTCTCTACAGAACATCTATCCTGACGTCCATGTTGTCCTACTCTAGGAACCTTCTTTAGATGCCACCACGGTGCACTATACACGCAACAAGGGCATATGAACACCAAGGAACCATGGGTCCACCCCGCACAGGACGAACTCTAAACCTGAGGCCTCCTGCTAACAGTCCCACCGATATCACTGTTCTTCTATCCTCCTGCCAGATGGGGCAGTATGCCGGCTAAATAAATGAGGGTGGTTTTGAAAATCTGGATTATTTTTTATTTTTCATGCCTTTGTCTAGCCACATCCCCATACCATTGAAGGATTATGCAGTAACGATGCCTTGTTAAGGTACCCATGGCTAATGCTACCCCCTTATACCTTCCAATGTGCATGAACATTTTGTTTGAGCGTGCATCTGTTCTAAATTAGGAAAAGGTAATAATCTCCTGCCAGACACTTTTGGCGGTGGCCCATTTCACCTTCAGGGACCCTGTAAGCACAAAATGGACTGTCTGTGCGATTTAGCAGGTGAAAGAGTTGTGTTCCTGTTAGGTGTAGGAGAGTCTGTCGGCACAGAATGACTGTTCCAACCAAGCACAGGTTCTCGGTGCACCCTTGACGTGGCTGAGTAGTCCAGTGCACCTTCCCATTTTTTTTTTTTTTTTTTTTTTTTTCCCCTTCCATCCATCTTCACCCTCTTCTTCCTTGATTTGAGAGGTTTAAACCAGCCAGAGTATGACGGAAATGGAAAAACGAGAAGGTGGGAGGGTGTTCGGCCACACCAAGGGTACACTGAACGCCTCTGCTTGATTTGAACAATACCTTTGTACTGGCAGATTCCTTTTTCAGTGATTTTGTGCTGTGAAAAGACTTGAGTGGCACAAGTGCTGTGGTTTGGCCACAGCGTGTGAACGCAGCCTTAAACCAGGGTGTTTAGTGTTGAAGTTCAACATGTCCATTCCTACTTTGTTTTTGGATTTTTTTTCTTACTGCAGGGAATCCAACACGGTCAGTTGGGGTGTAACTAGAATTCAAAGGGCCTCATTGCAAAATGAACTGGGCCCCCAGCACATAATGAGAGGAGACTGGTATAACTGGGCCCCATAGAGGCTGTCACAGCGATGGTTCTAGATCAGTGTAGTTCTAGCCCCTCGGTGCAGTTTTTTTTTTTTTTTTTGTGAAGGGGGGGGTGAAGGCGGCAGATGGAGTCACACCACATGTTTTTCCTGCTGCCAAACAACCTGTCCACATGGCGTCGAAACAGAATTTAGCAGCTGTTTAATTACTAATCTGACAGGTGGAGATAAACCAACAGAACCTCCTGGGATTCTCTCTTTCTCTGATTTTCAGTTATTTCATAAATGCCCTAATGGCGGCTGCATCTTCTGGTCTGTATTATGCCGATGTTTTTCCCGACCTCCTTGCCTCTCTTGACCTGAGCCGTAGGCATACCTTAGCTGGGATCATGAGATCCGGAGTTGAGCCGGGAATTGCTGCCATAATCCGGGCAAAAAATACGGGAGGATAGAAAATTTGCCTCTAAATTTTTTAAACCTTTTTGGCTGCCATGGGTCAATATTCGCCGACATTTTCAATGACTTTTACCTTTTCATTCTGAGCTGTCAGATAAGGGGAGTCCCAAGTAGAAAGCCCCTTATCTGAAGTATACGTATGCCCCAATAGGAGGTACAGCTCTGGCAAAAATTAAGAGACCACTGCAAAATTTTCGGTTTGTCTGATTTTTCTCTTTATAGGTATATTTTTGAGTAAAATGTAAATTGTTCTTTTATTCTATATTCTTTTTATTTGTCTGCAAATTGAGATTCTGGTTTGGCTATTATCCTAACTCAAGTGACAAGGCTCGTTAAAGGGTCGACATTGACTGTTAGGATTGCTACCTCCAATAGGTGGCACTAGAGTTCTAGTCCTCTTCCTCTCTGAAGAGACAATTTGCATAATAAAATATAAATATTTACGAAGGAAATGATGGTAGGTAAATGGTGTATAAGTAACAAATACAATGACAGCAGTTCATCTCAGTAACACCTACTCAGGGTGTACGCAGGTACACTGAAACAGAATTAACAGTTATATGCAAGCAGAATGCAACGCGATTAACCTTTTTCTATGCATAAATCAATAATAGGACAGTGTTGTGCCAGTACTTTAGTAACCGCCTACTCGGAGCAGTAGAGGCCTTTTCTCCTAACTAACCTGACCTCTTATAAGATAATTTATTTATATGTGCATATATATTCAGATGTAAGATGGTACTGGTATGTCTTGAAACTGACATAGAAAGGTCCTTGCTAGGCTGAGTCCCGAATTATTAGAAATGCTGTCTTTAAGCTCTTAGGGAATGCCGATCTCTCCAACGCAGGGTTTCTGTAAGTTCTTAGAGATAGGAACGCCATCCTGAAGCTCTTAAGCACTGCGCGATACAATGGCGCTATATAAGCGAGTGTGATCCGTAATCTTTCCTAAATTGTTTGTGGGCAGATGGCATAGTGTCCTGGTGCATCTGTGGTAGGTGAAGATCGTTGAAGCCCCGGCTTGTAAACGTAGTGTTGCTCTAATGGTGTACAACAATTTTTTATTTTTTTTTGTCTTGTACAAGATATTTTTTAAAAAAAGAGTATGCCTCCATAAATCTCGATGACTTGCAGTAGAAATCTGGTGTATTTTGTTGGACAGGTTGTAATCCCTTCCATTTGTATATACCTGGGTCTGACCTGGAGGAGGGGGCTCCGGCTCTGCTTTGTGTCACTCTCTTGCTTTGACACAGTCTCTTCTTACAAACACTCTTGAGCATTTGGAGGAGGCTGATCTTCTGCTGAAAATATCCCTGACATGTGAGCCGCTCCAGGGAATCACTGAGCATGCTCCCTCCTCCCAGGCTGTTGGGGAGAGGAAGCTGACTTACATTGGAGTCATACCAGGCATAGGCTGCGTGTCAGAGCAGTGAACTTGCAGCGGGGCTGTGAGAACTGACTGGCTTTGTCTTCAACACTATATATATATATTTTTTCTTCCTTTTTTCTTTTCTTCCACAACCTGCAGAAAGTAACCACGGTCTGGTTTAGCCGAAACCCCCCCTACACCCCTCCTTAGTATTGCCAAGGCAGAGTCGTCACCCCTTCCTCTAATCGGATTTTGCTTTGATTTTTCATGTACTTTTCTCTGCTTTTGTTGTTGGAGGCTGGGCCTTTCTGTCTTGTGAAATCGTAGGGAGAGCCGGGATCTGTTCCGAAAACTGTCCGCTGCTTCTGTCTTTTTAATTTTTTTTTTTTTTTTTGTGGGTGAAGCGAGAAAGCTGGTCTTTCCTGCATACCCAATAATAAATGCTGTTTATGAAGATGGATCTGTTGAACTACCAGTACCTGGACAAGATGAACAACAATATTGGCATCCTGTGCTATGAAGGTAAATGCTTAGCCTTACCCTTAACCCTAACCCTGACCCTTAAATCTAACCCTTATTTCCACCAGTTTTAGAAGTTTTATCTTCTTTTTCACCTCTCGGCAGCACACCCCTGGTTTGTTTATTTGCATTGTACTTCGTTATTAGGAAAGTTTGCAGCAGGGAGTTGGTTTACTTTGTGTTTTTTTTTTTTTTTTTATTTCTCAATATTTTCTTATGTTTTGTGTTTTAAGTGGTTTTATATACCTATGCAGAATTTACCGTGTATCATTTAAAAATTATTAATAAATATCCATATTTTTTAAATTGGAAACTTATGCATGAGAATAGATGCTTCAAACACGATTTGTTCTATATCATTTTTCCATTTGTTACATTTAGCTTTTTTTTTTTTTTTTTTCAGCATACTCCCATTCTACTGGTATTTACCCTACAATCAGCACATATACATTGTGTATGTGTGTGTTTGGATAGCTTTTTTTTTTTTCCTTTTTTTTTTCTTTTGTAACATTAGAGGTCACAGATCACAACACTGAACACAATTTCCCCTTTGTCTACTGTCCTACTTCCTGTCCAGATCTGCCATTGAAGGATGTGTCCTACACACAAGTCCCTTGTGGAACGTAGTACATTTATGCCAGACTACTATTTTTAAACAACTCTCTGAATTCGATTTTTTTTTTTTTTTTTTTTCCTCTTTTCTATTACGTTTGTGTGCACTGTTATCTTTATTTTTATATCAATTTTTTGTTGTCGCTGTAAGTCGTGCTTTACCTCTGGTCATTACCTATATGGGAATATATAATATAAAATATATATATATACAAACTAAGGGTAACTTTTAGGAACTTTTTTCCTTTGTGCTAGTTTTAGTTGATTTATTTAAAAAAAACAAAAAAAAAACTGGATTACATGTAAAATTAAAGCTAGAACTGAAAGTATGTAAGTTATGCTTTTATAAGTGAAAAAAGAAAATATATATATATATTATATATATATATCTTATATTTACACCCTATAGACTAAATGATAATTTGAAATGCATAGTTAATAATTTATGCTTTTTAATTACCGTAATAAATGTTAAGATTAATTTTAGGTTTCAACATGGTATTTGTGTTGGCACAAGGTTTAAATTGAGCACATTGAAAGTTTTTAATGTTGTGGAAATAGTTAAGTTTGAGCTGTACGTGCAGCTTTGGAGCTGGGGAATGGCCTGGTACGAGGGTGGGGGGATACAAGACAGGCATCAGTGAGTTTGGCAGTCGGCTCCTCACGCTGTGACCATATGCAAACAGAGCTTGGATTTCTACTCTACATAGTCTTTCTGTGCTCTGAACTTTTTCTCACAGTGAACAAAAGATCCGTAATGGAGGGGATACAATGCAGGCTAGCGGCCGGTGGGCTCTTATACCGAGGGGTCTCGTATTTGATGTACGTTGGAACAGTTTTTCTACATTTGCTACATTTTTTTACAAAATGTATCACATAATTTTGTAAATCGGGCTCTATTGTTCCAGTTTTGACAAAGAAGGAATTCCAAAGTCACCTTCATAACCCTTAATAAGGTGACGTTATGACATTTTTCGAGTACATCTCCAAACTTTCTAATGCACCGCTCCAGTCCAAAGTATCTCGAAGTATTGTCTTTATAGGAGTTTTTATAAAATCTCCTGCAAAGTGCATCAATCATTCTATAAAAAAAAGACTTTGGGTACACTCGAAATGTGGAATGTAATGTAATAAGTCAGGTTTTAATTTTTTTTTTTTTTCTGTTCTTCCCGCCATTCTGGAATGTTCTGCGTTCCGTGCGCTGTTTCTTCACATTCCACAAATGTAAACAATGCAGCTGGGGAAATTCTGCGAACCTTGTGCATTCCTTGCACTTCTCGAGAACAGGAAGCAGAGCTCCTCATGTGCCCCACTGACCGGCCCCTCTCGAAGAGGAGGGGTGGATAGGTAGGGTGTGGAAAACTTTTGAAAGACTTCTTCTGAAGTGTTAAAACTTCCTCATGTAGATTCTTCACCTTCCAGTAAAACCTAATTAATCCACTTTTGTAGTATTACGGTATATGCCGTATTGGTGTAGTGCGTATAAACAGAACGTGTGGTGGATAATTTTTAGTATTGCTTCGCAACCTTTTAGAAAGTTGTATGGACCTTTTGAGCACTATTTTATTTTATTTTTTTTTCATAAACCCATCGCTTTACTTATTTGGCTTTGATCCTGAGTTACGGTAGTCTTTTTTTATTGTTCAGAGCTGCATTCATAGTTCTGCCAGGGGGAGATAAGAGGGCTCCGATTACCAGATTCTGAACTAATCGCTTAGGTTATTTTTAATGTCATACATTAGATTGGTGAATTTTTGTTCTGTTTTTGACAATATCCCAGGCGCTATATGGTAAAGAAGATTTCTGCTCCGAAGCCTGCAGAATTGTGAGCACGGCTCTGCAGATCCAAGGAATGGATCCTGACTGATGAAAAAAGGCTTTCCAAATCATTCAGGCTGCCATAATATGCCTGTGTGAACTGGGCTATGAGATTCAGAGAAAGACCACCACATCTGTCCATAGAATCCAGTGTGGCAGCTCAACCCTCCTTTACTTCTAGCACCACTCCGCGTTTGTTTAGTTTTACACTGTAATTTTTGAAAAATGACATGTATTTAGGAACAATATTCACACGAAGGTTGTATGGCAGAGTAAAACATACTGAAACTTTTATCCATGTTTGTTGTTTTGTATACCAGTCCACCGCCGGAGAGGTATCACTAATGTTTGTTTCCTGCCCTTTTTATAAAACTTACCAGCCACGGTCTTCAGCTCTTCCCAGCACTGCTCTGGTCCATCTTGTGACCACCGCCCCTTGACTGACCGGAAGTCAGAGCCTTGTTCTGTCTTATAGACTTACATCAAGTAGTGACTTCTGGCTCGCTCAGCAAACACTGGAGCGATCCAGCATGAGACAACCTGCGGAATCCGGACCGGAGTGGCGCAGATCACAGAAGAAGACGTGGCTGGTATGTTACTACCTGCAGACAACACGCATGACTGATACCATTCCGGGGGTGAAATACCAAAAAGCAACCACCGGAGTGCTGCTTTAAAGGATTCTTCATAAGATAATGAGTATAGTAACTCACTGATTGTTGAGGGTCTGACCGATGAGACCCACCGCAATCCCAAGAACTAAGCTCAGGAACTGGACTCTGCAGAACTTCTATCTTGGATAGAGCAAATAATTGACCCTCTGTTCCATTAATGGTCTATGGGACTAGCAGAGGAAGCAAAGTGCAACGCTTGGCTATTTTCAGAAATCCCATTTCCGATGAATGGAGTGGAGTTAGAGTATACGCAACTCTTCTCCATTCAAGGTGGGACTCTGCAGAATTTGGTTCCCAAGTTCTCGAGACACTTTCTTGGGATCCCTATCTTTCAGTAAATTTACAAAGAGTGGATAATGTGCTAAGCTGTCAAATATGACTGGTATGTGCGATCGTTATGCATAATGGATGGCAAAGTAGCACTCTGATGTTTTTGAAGGATCATTTGTGGCCCATGTTTTTGAAGAGGAAGATCTTTCTTTTGCTTTGTACCTCTTATGGGAGTATCACACTTGAGATTCCGGGCTCCTTTTGCGCCTTTCATTACTATTATTTTATCTTATTCCACCGACATGGTAGCATCACCAAGAAAAAAATAAAAAGCTATGCCTGTCAAGAGCGTAGGAAGAGGCAGCTCCCCGCCTGGTGTCACATGGCAGATATTTGAGCCGCGACGAGGAGGGGGAGGAAGACGCTGAAGCACAACATCTGTAACTTGTTTTTCAAGGAAATTCAGTTTGTTTGGTCTTTTTCCCCCTTTCTCTCCTCCTCGGTGTATAGTTATTGGTGGTTGAGGGTTGGAGGAAGGCAGATTGTGAGTCAGGTTAATATGACGTTTGTAATGGAAGACTTGTAGATATGGATCGCTGAGCGCTGCAGTTTCTGGTTTCCCTAATTATAGTTTGTGATTGCAGGAAAGTCTGGAATCCCACAGGACATTGTCCATGTCCATGTTTATCCTCCTGGCAAATGTCTCGCTCCAGTAAGACCGCTACTAGTGTCTTTACGTACCTTTATAGTAATATGGCCAAGTGGATCGTTATTGATGAACTCTCCCAGACTATAAATCCCCTTTCTGTTTGAAATACAGAAGATCTATATATAATATATTCACACAGATTGGTATCAGACATGGAGGCTGTGCAGAAGGCACACAGTCGTATAATTCTTCATTATGGAGCCGATCAGTCTTTGTGCGCTGCTGTACCGACACCATTGAGTGCTGAGAGATGCGGCTTTATATTCAACAAGCCCTGTTACTTCTCCGCGCTTGGGTCCAATCGAAGGCCACATCTGCATGGAGATAGTTTGTTCTCCTGTTTGCATTCATAGGTATCCTCCAGGTACTCTCTTCCATTCGTGCTCCAAAAAAGAAAGGTAAATTTAGAATCTCGTAGAAATATGTTTGCCAAATTCGGACATCTATTGATGCATACCAACATTCGTAATCTTGGGTAGGAACCAGGGCTGTGGAGTAGGTGAGACAAAATGGACTCTGACTCCACAGCCCTGCCAGGGCTGTGGAGTCGGTAAGCCAAACCTCCGACTCCTCAATTTTCCATGACACCAACTCCACCAAAATGGGCTCCGACTCCAAGACTCCGACAGCTCAGCCCTGGTAGAAACCAAAATGGTTGACCCCCAGTGCTGACATAAGGATATGAAACCGGACTTTAATTGTTTTTTTTTTTCCATTGGGCTTCTAAGGAGGGAGCATGGTGGTTAACACTGTAGTGTTGCAGCGCTGGGGTCAAATCCCACCAACATCTGCAAGGAGTTTGTATGCTCTCCCCGTGTTTGCGTGGGTTTCCTCTCAAATTGCCAAAGACCCGCTGAGATGGAGTTTAGATTGTGAGCCCCAATGGGGACATTAATGCTGTGTGTAAAGTGCCAGGCAATTAATGGCGCAATATAAGCGTGTAAAATAAATAATAAATCTTGATTAAAATATGTTCAGTCCATATCAAACCATTTAGTTCTGTAGTGTTATGCGCCCAGTCAGACACCACTTACACTATTCAACTATGTGGAGAGTCAGCCATTAAAGTTGGCTATAAAAATAATGTGCAAGATGTAACCCACTAATATCAGAGTTGGCCTATGGTCCTATGAGTAAGGGTCCTCACGGTGCAGTAGTGATAATGACTTATTTCTATCTCTCCCTATTGAGGTAAACATTCATGCTCACCAGAGCTTGCATGTTTCTGATGGAAGCTGGAGAAATGGTTGTTCTAATTAATTATGACAACGGTTTGTGCCTTCTCTGCTGGCATGAAATATGTTCTGTTCGATGAATAAATTTAGCATCAGAGCGGGAGGCCTTCAGACCACATTCTTGAAGTTTGTAGAAACATGTCTGTAAATGAAGAGCGTCTGCAGGCTGGAAATGTTCTGAAAGTTAATATAACGTTGTCTACACAATACTATAGCATTAATTGAAATATCGGCAGGAGGAATTACGAAACGGATGGTTTTACAGGAGCAGAAACTACAATTCCCAGCAGGACCTGACATCCACATACTTGGCTGTGTCCACCAGCAGCTGGAGGGCCACAGCTCTGTAGAGAACCTGAGTCGTGGTTGTTGTACCCTGAGGGCCAACAAGGGCAGGAGAGGACACTGCTGGGATAAACCAGTCCAGCTCATCACTATTATTGCCTTGTAATGAAGTGTTGAAACAATGGATCTTGTTGTGTGGCGTGCAGAGCGACAAAGCCGTGATCGGAGATATGCTCCGCGGTGACCTTTCTGTTCATTAACATTTTCCACAATCCCGAGGTTGTGCGGCGTCTTCATAGAGAACATGTTGTAGAAACAATGCGCGTAGTATTCTGTGTTCTCGGTCCTGGGTGGTGTGGGCTCTGTACTGTGACGTCTGTTTGCTCAGACATGATGTGCAAGGTAATTTTCTGCGGTTTGTCACTGTTCATAAAACATTAACCTCTGAGGTTCCTCGGCGTGGCGAAACGTTTTTTTTTTTTTCTTTCTTTTTTTATGGACATACTCAAACAAAAGAAATCATGCTGCCATTTGTTGGGACATCTCGGTTTTTTGTGCCAGGTTTGCCAGTATTTTGAGAAATGTTGCCTTGTAGAAAAATGGTACATATGAACACTTCTGTAAAGTGGTCCATACAGCTTAGATTGCTGTCTGAATGCTTGTTTAGTTGACAGCTGTTCCTTCTGGCCCCAAACTCATATGGATGCTCAGCTTAGCCATGTGTCTTTTTTTTTTTTTTTGTGGTATGAAAAAGGAAAAATGCAGACCCTACACGTTAGATAAGTCATTCACACCTGCTGATTTCGCCTTGGTTGGCTCGCCATCTAATCTGTAGGCTTCTTGACTCTCCCCCGACAGATTTGGAGGGGAGGGAAGGATTCGGCCATTGGAATTTCAGCGGCTGATCCTCGTTCTCGATGAGGAGTCTGGCAGCAGCTTTCTCATGGAGAGTATGGGAGCGCTCTGCCGAGCAGAGTGGTCCTGTGTATGGGCAAGTCGGGAAAGATGGCTGTCGACTGAACAATTGACAGCTATCTAATGTGTATGGCCAGCTTTAGCCCCTGAAGGTGACTTATATAACCTGACAATAAAAGGAGATTGGGCATGTTTAAAAACCAACATGCTCAACCCCTCTATCACCACAACATTTGTTGTTGTGGAGAATCTAAAGGTGCAATTACACTGCATGATAATTGGAAATGACTATTCCTAGGAAAGCTCATTTTACGATAATCGTGCTGTGTAAACAGGTCGCTGATAACCTCGACGAATGAACAAAAGTCTTGTTTGTTGAGTGATATGATCTTTTATACTTGCTTAACTTATTGTTCTGTACAGCACATTGTCCTGTGCTGCCGAGACCAATGGCAGCCTATGCGCACAGAATGATCTATTACTTGCCGTTCAGTGCACATCATAAGTGCCGACAGCCTATTTGAAAGACCACCAATCAGCGGGCGGTATAAAACTGCAAATTGTATAGTGTAAGCCCAGCCAAAACGTACATTTATACTGAAAGATTATAATTTTTTAGTGTAAACCGGCTGCTGATCATCCGACGGAGTAAAAATAAAACGCCTTTTCATTGAGTGAAATTATTTTTGAGCAGCACACAAAAAATAATAATTCTCGGCGGCATATTGTACTGCCAGAGAACAATGGCAGCCTATTGGCACTGAATAATTCATTACGGGCCGTTCATTGCGCATTGTTTACCGCGTTCTGCTTACGAAAAACAGAATGGTGAACGACTGTTGATCCGTGTTTTAGTGCCGCCAGTCGGTCCGTGTAAGTGGACCATAAAGGGGTTGTCCACTAGAGGGACAACCCCTTCTTAAACATTCGGCCCCAATTAAAATGATAAAGCGTATACTCCCTTCCCGTTACGGTGCCATTCCCGTGGTGTCTGTACTCTCTCTGGGGCTGTGATGGAGTTGTGACGCCGGCGTCCATTCAGCGTTGGTGTCACTGTCTCTGCCTTCGGATAAACTTAACATGAACAGCAAGCCAGGGCTGCAGCTGATCCCAAACTTCCTCTTCACGAGACAGTGATGCCATCGCTGGGTACCGGACATCACATGTCATTCCAACGCATCATAGCCCCGGTACCGCGAGTGCCGACATCGGTTGAACAGAGCCGGCACGAGAGGTGAGTATAGGCTTTATTATTATTGGGGCCGAACATTTAGTATAAGAAGGGTATGTCCTAGTAGTGGACAACCCCTTTTAAGAGTGTAAATGGCAGGTGTGGCCAGCCCAACATTGATCTAATGTTATCGCCACCTTAGAGTAATTTGCATACTACAAACTGATGTGTTACGATTTTTCAGCAAGAAATATTCTGGCCATCAAACCAGAGTATCCCTGGCAGACTCTATAAGACAACGGGGTCTGTCGAGTGCTGTTCAGACCATGTTCTGATGGATCCAATACAACCTAATTCTTTTCACTGTGTACAGAGGCTAAAACAAGCAATAGATTGTTGTTGATTGATCTAATTTCAGTGAAAAGGACCAAGGACAAATCTTCAGGGACTGACAAATGGTCCCCTCTTGTCTGATGAAGCCGTAATCCAAAAAGGTTGAATTTTGTCACCAGCCCCGATACTGTGTGATGAGGGTCGCGAAAAGTGTCTGGTAGCCTTTTACACCCACCCACAATACATTGTGACTTGGAGAAATTAATAGTAATTTGTTTTAGGCATAGATAACACAAGAGGATGACTAACAATCACAAATGTTGTTCAGAGTTCTTATAAATTCAGTAATTTGTTATGTAATTTTTTTTTCCACGGTGCCAAACTCCATTATGGAGTAGTTATCATTTTGTAAAGGTTTTGGACTTGGAGTGAAGATTGTCACTTATTCTTGTCCTTCAGTTTTTTGCTTACTAAGCATTGCATTGGTCCCAACCACTAGAATACATGAAATAAAACGTATACATTGCAACAAAAACAATTAGTCTACGGGAACCCTGGCAAAGTTCAACTACCCAAGTATGGTGGAGATTGAATCTTCGGGTTGATTGATTTGGAGGTCTCTGGGCTTCTCGTTTTTTAGGTTGGTGCTAGTGAGGCCGGAAGGCTTTCTTGTCCTGCAATTCTAATAGGGGTGAAAAGTGCAATGCTCTTATTACCTCATCTGCAGTGGTTTCTCTCTTCCTGATGAAAGTTTTAGATCATTTTTATCACCGTTTCCTGATACGTGATATCTTTTAGAAGCGTTGTCTCTGCTTCCATTTCGGCTTAACGTGTAACAAGAGTCGACGATCCGGATGTCTCTTTATAGCGAGGCCAACTAAACTTTTGTGTAGTTCTTCTCGAGTTTACATTTACTCTTTCTTGAAAAGAAATGTGAAAAAAAAAAAAAAAGGTCTTATCTTGATATAATAAAGTGTCTTGCCATTATAAACCATACTCGTCCGCTGCTCTTGGGCAGCCTAGCCATCCAGAACTAGTGATTTCACAAACCATTAAATACCTCATGACTCGGAAGTGACCTTGTATTCTTGTGAAATATTTTTAGATGAGTTCTGAAATGGCCTCTTCAGTGGGTCTAGCCGGTTTGAACTTCTTGGGCTATGGCTTACATTTGAACATTGCTTTCCGCTAAGCAATACTTTGAGGTTTCCGTCTAAATCCCAGAAAAACAGGATCGAGACGAAACCCTAGCGTAATGGGGCAAACTGAGTCACTTAGGACTCAGTTTGGCCTGTGTTCCAGAAGTGTTCTTGTACGCTTTTGTGTCCACCTACAAAGATGAGTCTCCTTCATCTCTTCCTTAAAAAAAAAAAAAAAAAGTCAGACCTCACCAGAACAGAAGCCTAACGGAGTTCAAAGTGGCTTTTTCAGTCTTATTATACTGAATGGCTTTGCCAGGGTTCTGTCTGCCTGCCGTATTTTGTAGAACACTGGATAAATGTAAACTAGGCCTTCCAAGAGTTTCATCTGGTATTTCCGCCAAAATTAAATCTGTCAGCAGAGTTTCACCCCTCACACTATTTACCTGTGCATGTAGCTCTTTCGAAGATAAGTATAGCAATACCTTTACATGGCCACTCCGTTTCTTCGTTACTAGAAAATCAGTGTTTTGAATTGATATGCAAATGAAGCTGAAGAGCTATGGTAGATCTGAAGATTCTGTCACTCCAACTTATGCCGCAGTTTCATCGTATCTATCTCTGGTCTTCTGTTTACCTTGGCTATGGCAGTTCTATTCTCTGTGACCACTGCAGTCAGTCTCTGCACTCTCATGCCATGTAACGTTGAGGCCAGTGATTGGCTGCTGTAAGATATACAGGACATCACTTCTGCAGCCAAGGTAGGCAGAAGACCAATGAGGATGATACATTGTGTTAAGCACATTTCGATAACGCTTTCAGCAGTATGTAACTGTTAGTTCAGGATAAACGTTTTGTTGCAGCACACCTAAATATCTGAAGATAAGTACTGTCTCCCGTTTCCCACAATGATTCCATAGAACAGCGGTGGATTGTGTGGTGAGTGCCTTTCCTTTCTTCTCCACTGATCCGTCATTGATGTGTCTAGAGCTTTTGTCGTGACGGCTCCTGTTGACGAATTGTTGCCCTGAGCTATGGATGTTGGGTTGTATAGTTCTTTTAGTCTGTTCAGTGTGGTCCCAGATGTTTTCTTGTACAAAGATGAAGAATTTAATTTTTCCTGTACAGGACAAAATTCTTATGTACCGTAACTATTCCCGCATGTTTCTATAGGGTGCATACGTCTGTCGCAGTGCTTACATCACTGTAGTCTTTTCAGAATTTGCAATCGAGCGACAGGGTTTCCATTGCATGTGTGGGCTATTGGCATGAATAGTTGTCAGTCATAACCCCCGCACCCCCCACATAACCTAAAGGCAGCCATACACCTGAGCCTTCAACTTGGTTGTATGGCTGCCTTTTATGTTATGCTGGGAGGGTTAAGGCTGAAGGGTTGTACCTTTTTATAAAATTTAAACACATAGGGGCAGATTAATCGAGCAGTTGGGCAGATTAATCGAGCAGTTTATGATTGTTCTCAAGCATAAACCTGCTTGACGTGTGGCAATATTTTTGCCCAATCAAGAGTTGCAACTTTTTTTTTTTTTTTTTACACCATCTTGGCCAACTTTTTGAAAACTTCTGACATACTCATTTAAATTTACTTCCCAAGTAGCTGAAATTATAACCGAAATGTACTCCAGTCTCTGGCTGACGAACATTTCTTGTGGTGTCGTTCAGCAGCCAAAAGATGAAGCGTTACCAGGACCTCTTAATGAATTTGGTGCTTCATGCTTCCAACGGTCACTACGCAAGTCTTGATGTATCAGATCCGTAATGCAGGTTCAGTTCTTTATAGAAAATCTAGGTTACCATAGGTCAGGATAACCTATAAATATTCTGGAATGCTACAATTTTTCTTCTTTTTTGTTTGACACAGAAATGGAAGTAATGTACGAGAATAGTCAAGAATTTGCTGATACAGCTTCTATACGTTAGTGCTTTTTATGAGCCCTTGGCTAGAAATTCCCTTAGGTGGTGTTCTCATAGTTAGAATTTTATCTGTGAGGTCCTATCCTAAAATTATCATTCATGTTTCCTTGACTCATAGGGCTGTATATGACCTTCATTCAGGATCAAAGCAAGTAGCAGATGGGAGAGAGATGGCCAAGAGTGAACTACCTACATTTACCAATTTCTTGCTAATGTAGCGTTAGGTGGTATAGCACCAATTATATGGGTGGTCTCTGGAAGATCATCTGGTCCTTTTGTGTCTAGTTCCGGAACCTAGAAATTTTTTTGGCTATGTTTTCTCAGCACAGGATAGTCGATGTAATGCAATGGACTGGCCAGATCCATTAGGGTAGGAGCCACCTTTACTTTGTGGCTCCCACTTTGGCTCATGGAGAGGGGTCCAATATTGTTCATGATCTCTCCTTAACCTTGGTTCAAGCCAAGTTTGTTCTGTCTTGGCCACATAATAAGGATTTGGTGGCCTCTAGTTTAAAAGGGTTTTCCAGACTGAGAAAAATGGTCTGTAGTCGCTTTGGTTGTATTAGAAATGTGGTTTCTGGCAAACAGCTGATTTTTGCCCGGTGAAACAATGGGGAAGCCATGCAATTCCCCTATAGTGTTACAAGGCAGCCATTTAGATGAATGGCCATCCACTTGATACAAGGAGGATTGGATCTTCCAGAATGTGAGCTCCATTTTAGAGGAGGAAGTGCGATTTGAAGATGTTCCCTCTTAGATGCCTGTAGGCCCTGATTAGATGTTGTTGTCTTCATGAGACAACCCTTTTTTATTATTATAGGCTCTGTTGAGTATGGGTAACTTTTCATCATTACGGTTTAAGACTTTAAAAACACAGTTGGCCACGCTGTCATTTAATAATCGTCATAAAACAGATTTTAATTATTCTCGGTTTTCCAAGAAGTTTTTGCTGGACAAATAATAAAATTCCTGTTTTTGGCCATTATCCATTTCGTTAGGCACAATCGCTAAGTAAATCTAAGGAGAAAAGAAATAAAGCCAAACTGTGGACCCTGTCTGCAGAGCTCCTTCATCAAAGGCACAGATTAAATGGAGTGTAAAAATACCAGTAATTATTTCAGCTGAAAAGTACTTTAAACTTTTGATCTCGATGTCTACCCTGGAAACCTAACCCCATCGTGGCATTAATGTTTGAAGTTTAGAGAGGAATAACAGCTCGTTTGCTTTGATCATGGCTCCTCAGAACATGTCCTCCTTTTCATCTTCACCACTTTGTGATGTCTTACATTTCACATCAAATCACTTACATAGGTGACAGAGGAAACTGCCTGCAAAGGGTCAAACTTCTGAAACGCATAACCATAGCAATGCATCTTCTACTAGGGTATGAAATCAATAATGTCCTGGAAGAGCATGGGAGGCTAGAATCCTCTGGTATAGTCTTTCCTATAAAATGAGTGATGTTGTTTTGGTGTAGAAACCTCTCTTCCTCTTCTGCCCTTTTGGGACATTAGAGCTGAGATGGTTTTGGAAGACTGGGATCATTTATTAAAATCAATGAGATATTTTATGATCATGGGTGTAGGGGTAGCATTTTAGGAAACCTAAAAGCAGAAATAAGGTTGTCCAAAACCCTCCTCTAACTTCACACCTTGGTTTTCCTAAAAGATGATACCATGTTGTCCTCTTCCGTTCTCACATAGGAGAAAAACAGACCTATTTTAAAGAGTCAACAGAGTTTCAACAGTCATCAGACTTCTGAACAGTTTTTCTCAGATGATAAAGTTTCTCAAGTGTCTCTTATCAACCAGTCCATTAATAGGTAGCACACGAATGGCATGTGAGTGCTGTCCAAATTTTTATTTTTTACCGACCCATACTCTCCTCAATATTGGACATGCCTCTATTTTGGGTAGACAAAAAAAGTCAGATATTTTATATGAACAGCCCCTTAAACTGTCATAGCTATGATTTCTCTCTGTGAAAAACAGAGATGGCACTATGACGTGAAATGTGGACATGTGAATGAGCCTGAACATTGATGTTGCGATTGCAGCTGTTCCTGTACTACTGTCTGATGGGATTTGCAGAAATCCATGTGCTTGCCATCCAAGCAACCTCTTTCAAATGACTGAAACTTATTGAGTTGCAGAAATTGCTAAAAACGAAATATCCCACGTGTGTATAATTAGGATGGCCCTGTGAGAGAAGTTTTTATCCAACTTTCTGCAAAAGAGTTCTGATGGAAAGCATCCAAACAGAATTAAATGGGTTTTCCAAATTTATTCCATAATTGGACCAAGAGGGGGAAATTAAATAAAATTTGTCAAATTACTTGCCTCCTAAATCTGACGGTGCCCCACTGTTGTGTAGCAGTAATTTCCCCCTGGCTTACCAGTTGACCACTACAGCCAATCATTAACTAGGTGCACTATGAAGCCAGTGATTGGCTGTAGTGGTCATGTGGGTAGTTGAGATGTCATCTCTGCAGGACAAACCCATGGGGTGGCACTGGCTACTATTTATCTGGAAATTTACATAATTTTTTTTTATTTTATTTTTTTTAATACAATTTCTCTTCTTTAGCCCAAATTTTTTTAATACTTTGGCGGTCTATAGCTTAGGATGTAAATAATTTCCCCCCTTTTGGAATTTCACAGTCCTGGAATGCGAACCTAAATCCGTGCTTACTATTTCTCATGCATGTGACTCTTCGGTGCTTTGTGCCGAAATCGCAAGTAATGCTATTACCAGGGTTGTGATGATCACTTTCCCACTAGCTTAGAAATAATGTGATCTATTCCGTCTCTAAAAATAAGTGACATCTCAGTGATATCATCAGTTAATACACATTACATTAGATACCAAAGATCAAGTAGGTAATCCGCCAACTGGAGCCCAAGATTCTGAGTTCTATCCGCATATAGATGATTGTTTTCCATGTTACCCTTGTGTAATTTCCATGTTCATGTAATGTTTGACACGTGTCTCTGAATCTGTATTACTTGGAGCCTTACATATCACTAATCTAAATGAACATACCCAAGACTCCAGCCTTGCTGATGATTTTCAGGAATTTGCTGCAGGTCCCAACAGGCCAGACAAATCCCCTCAATAGAGTTTGGACACTGTTCTTCACCAACCCTTATGATAAAAAGCTGTGATGTAAGGAGATGGGCCCCGGCATGCTGAAACCTTCTTACTGACTAGAAGATTATAAAATACATGTTACAAGTTGTTGTAGCTGTAAATATTAGCAGCTCAGGATGTGGTTTACCAAGCGAGAACTCCTAAAATTGAGGGTCTCTAATGGAAAGTCTGGAAATCGTCCTTTCTTTATGTGGTGTGTTCTATTCCTGAGCTTACGGCAAGTTAAACATATTGGGACATGCCCTTGTTACCTGGCCACTTTTCCGGAATAATTTTACGACTGAAGGTTGTTAAGTAAGTGTGCAATAATGTATGTAATAATAAGTATAGCTTCAGGCTGAAGTTTTGGCAAAGTGATAAGATGTTCATGGGTGTTCTTATCTCCTTCCTCCAGAACATGATCTTGTGATTTACATGAAATGGAACTTTCTGTATGCGCCTGTAAGGAGGAAGGCCAGGCTGCAAGTACCTGTATTGAGCTGGGCCTGGAACTGTTGAGGCTGCATCCTGTTTCCTGGGGGAAGTAACCGGGGACTGGACAGGCCCCATGACTCAGGAAGAGGGGGCGTGTTTAGAGAGGGAACCTGTCCGGAAGCTGAGGGAGAAAGCGTGTGAAGCTGCATAGAGGTCCCCACCGTCCGCGTGTGAGCAGCAGGGCAGGCGCTGCTACGGACTGCAGCAGACAGACCCCCTGGCCTAGGGAGAGATCGGGTGCAGGACTGCCATCTGCACCCCGATTCACCAGGGTATATCTGCCGGGCCACATCGGGCTCAGACAGTGCCGGTGCCCACCACAATAATAAGGAAAGAGCCGGGAGCCCTGTTCAGCTAAGCGCCGCACGCCAGCCTAAGAGACAGGGCACTGAAGACAATGGACAATACAAGTCTATGGAACCGTGTAAAACACATTCAGCAGAAAGGTGGCATCCATGTGCTGTATGCGTTTAACATTACAAAGTATAGGAGAAGCTTTGGAATTGATTTTTCCCTAATGCTGTCAAGAGATCAGAGTAGATTAGTCCAAACTGATTTGCCAGACCCGGTCCTTTGGCCATGTCAGTAATTGATGGCGAGAACCCTAAAAATCCTTTTCATCCCAGGCTTCACTTTTGATTTGACAACCTGGTGCAACATCATCTTTGCAATTTGGCTCATGTGACTTCATGCTTGGCCGGCTAGTCAGGAGCCGCTGATATTAGAAGCTAAAAGGTTGTTCACAGGTCTCCCATCCAGTGACCACAAATTTCTGATGACCACTGATTACATCCTACGGTATCTGGCACCAAGACTGTAGCAGCAGATCCTTTATCTGGTAAGGTTGCATCTCCATAGAGCATCTCTGTTATGGGCTTGAAAAAGAAGTCCAATCTGATTGAGATTGACTTTGGCGGCCACGTCAACTACCATGATCCTTAAACAATTTCTGCACACTGTTTGCAATCTTGTGGGGCACTGTATATTGCTGAAACTGTCGATAGGTTTGAAGGAGCGTACTTGTTCTCCATTTATGTTTAGGTTGTTATCCTCCACATAATGTTTTGGACCCAAGATTTCCCAGATCATCTCACTCACCACTGGCTGCATTGCTTCCTTCTAATAGTACGATCTTTTCCCTGGGTGAGTGATCACGCACCCAGCCACCCACATGATGTTCTACATCTTTAACTTGAGCTTGCTGCCTATACTTGATAAAACCCATTGTAAAGAGACAATCCATGTGATTCACTTCACCTGTCAGTGGTTTATTATTATGGCTAATTGGTGTAAAAATATTGCTCCATCTGGATTTAGAAGAGGGAACTTTTCTTTATACATGGTGGGGAGGAACACAACGTAGTTCTGTGTAGGTACTGAGGGTATCTTACTCTTGTGGGCATAAGCTAAAAGAATATCCAAGATCTCCACAACTGTTCACTTCCCCGAAGAAAAATATTGAGGATGTGAGATGTTTATTTTGGAGTATTTGTGGATTGGAACTTTTGCTTTTTTTTCTGCCTTACTTTTTGCATGATTAATTGATGGAGGATCTTTGGTGGACTTGCTGTTATTTATGTTCCATCCCGGGTTATTACAGTCATTCCTTTCCACGGAAAAAAGATGAAGATTTGCCGTTATCTTTCTCTCTGGCTGTTAAGCTTTTGCTCATCTTTGATTACTTGCCTTTAGTCGATGAGAATTTGGATGGGGTACAACATTTCTTGTGTGGGAGAATGTGCTTTGGTTTTAAAGTCTGGTCATATCACCCTTTTTGGAATGCGTTATGGAAGTGACTAGTTGCTTTCTTCGAGATGAAAGGGTGGATATGTTGTGTTTTTTGTTTTTTTTTGTAGTGTGAACAATCTGCCTTCGATGAGATTTTGACTTCGGCCCTAAAAGGGGGCCTTTTGATCTGAAGTTTTAATTGTTTGCTCTTGAAATTCTACAATTTCTCAGTGGCATACATTATCCCCTATATATAATATCAATAAAACAATTGGGCACGTTTGCTGGGTTGGACTAGCCAAGGAAAACAATGATCCTTTGGTGGAACCAGACTCCAATAGTTTTATTACTTACACAATCCCTTTTTGCACAATTGTGGATTGTCTTGGATTATTTCATGACTAACCTTTTTTTTTTTTTTAATTTGTATGACCTGTGTGTACTAGAATAGTGCTGTTTACAAGGCTATTAAAACTGGATGTGCAAACATTTTGTATAGCTAGAGGGTGAGCCCTTAGAGTATTTTCTATTTAAGACTAGGTCTAAGCTAAACTAGACATTTTATCACCAACTATAAAGAATGATTACGATAAGCTATCCGTAGGCAGGGCATCTGGGCATTACTGCAATTACTAGTGTATGGGGCCCGGTGAGAAGAAGCAAAGAGGGGGGGGGGCTCAGACTGGGTGAGACACACTGCTCAGCCGAGCCACTGTATAAACGGCATGGCAGACTGCATGGCATCCTGGGGCTTGGGCTAATTATTTTACTTCTATTAATCCTCGGGGCCCCAGTCACTCACAGCAACTTACATTGTATGGCCGCAGCAGAGGGGACCGGCTGTGTCTGGCATTTTTTGACATCAAACACTGCTGGCCCATACTCTGTTCCTAAGCTGCCAGCGTTCCCTGGGCCCTTGCGGCAAATTTATGCAAGAGTTGAGGGCCTGAAAGTGATGAGGTGTGCATGCCTACCCACTCGCCCGTCTGAGCTCCCATTCCCCCATACGATTTTCAATTCGCCCACCCACCTACTACTCCTCTTGTGCTCCCCTCCCTGCTCGCCTAAAAAAAAAAAAAGCTGATGGCTGTGTATGTGATCTGCTGTTCTATGCGAACGGATATTGTGTGATTGGTGGCGCATAAGTGAAGTTTTTCCATGATTGGGTGGTGAAACTGTGGAAGGTTTGCGGGGTGGAGACCGAGCTGATGAATAGCCTAGGCCTCAAAGGGGCCTGAAAATTTTGCCAGTATGGTGCCCTGAAATTCCTGGTGGCAACTCTGTCCATAGGAACACATTGAGTTGCTCTAAAATTGCCCCATTTTGCAATTGGAGGAGAAAAAAAGGCAAATTACTTGAATCAAACAAAATTGGAGAGGTTTTCAATATACTTTTACTAATTACTAGGGATGTGACCGCCGGGGCTCCTAACAATTCTGATCATTTGCACCTCCGCTCCATTTACACTGTGTACAGAATTATTAGGCAAGTTGTATTTTGATTACTTGATACTTTTTATACATGTTGTCCTACTCCAAGCTGTTCAGGCTTGAGAGCCAACTACCAATTAAGTAAATCAGGTGATGTGCATCTCTGTAATGAGGAGGGGTGTTGTCTAATGACATCAAAACCCTATATAAGGTGTGCTTAATTATTAGGCAACTTCCTTTCCTTTGGCAAAATGGGTCAGAAGAGAGATTTGACGGGCTCTGAAAAGTCCAAAATTGTGAGATGTCTTGCAGAGGGATGCAGCAGTATTGAAATTGCCAAACTTTTGAAGCGTAATCACCGAACAATCAAGCGTTTCATGGTAAATAGCCAACAGGGTTGCAAGAAGCGTGTTGGGCAAAAAAGGCGCAAAATAACTGCCCACGAATTGAGGAAAATCAAGCGTGAAGCTGCCAAGATGCCATTTGCCACCAGTTTTGCCATATTTCAGAGCTGCAACGTTACTGGAGTAACAAAAAGCACAAGGTATTCGATACTCAGGGACATGGCCAAGGTAAGGAAGGCTGAAAAACGACCACCTTTGAACAAGAAACATAAGATAAAACGTCAAGACTGGGCCAAGAAATATCTTAAGACTGACTTTTCAAAGGTTTTATGGACTGATGAAATGAGAGTGATTCTTGATGGGCCAGAGGCTGGACCAGTAAAGGGCAGAGAGCTCCACTCTGACTCAGACGCCAGCAAGGTGCAGGTGGGGTACTGGTATGGGCTGGTATCATCAAAGATTAACTTGTGGGACCTTTTCGGGTTGAGGATGGAGTGAAGCTCAACTCCCAGACCTACTGCCAGTTTCTGGAAGACAACTTCTTCAAGCAGTGGTACAGGAAGAAGTCGGTATCGTTCAAGAAAAACATGATTTTCATGCAGGACAATGCTCCATCAGATGCCTCCAAGCATGGCTGGCCAGCAAAGGTCTCAAAGAAGAAAAAATAATGACATGGCCCCCTTGTTCACCTGATCTGAACCCCATAGAGAACCTGTGGTCCCTCATAAAATGTGAGATCTACAGGGAGGGAAAACTGTTCCGAGAGGTGGACTATGTCTGGGAGGCTGTGGTGGCTGCTGCACGCAATGTTGATCGTAAACAGATCAAGCAACTGACAAAATCTATAGATGGAGGCTGCTGAGTGTCATCATATAGAAAGGAGGCTATATTGGTCACAACATTGGTTGTGCAGTTATATTGGTTTACCTTGTGGAAATAAACAAGTGAGATGGGAATATATTTGTTTTTTATTAAGTTACCTAATAATTCTGCACAGTAATAGTTACCTGCACAAACAGATGTCCTCCTAAGATAGCCAAATAAAAAAACAAAAAAAAACACTCCAACTTCCAAAAATATTAACCTTTTGATATTTGAGTCTTTTGGGTTGATTGAGAACATAGTTGTTGATCAATAATAAAAATAATCCTCTAAAATACAACTTGCCTAATCATTCTGCACACAGTGTATTCTTCATGGGACTGTCAGAGGTAGTGGAGCTCTGCGCTTGGCTTTCTCAGTCAATCCCGTAAAAATTGAATTGCGCCAAGAGCCTCATTCTTGGGACACTCGGTGATCTTACTTGCTGATTTTTGGAATATGGTAACTCTTTAAAATGTCCCCTTTTCCTTTAGTATTGGCCACATGATGGCAAATTTCTTGATTCAGTTTGTTTTTTTACGTTGTGTATGTTTCCTGACTTCCAGTTTGTAGTTCTTCATCTCTACGTAGATGTAAAATACTTTGCATAACCCTGTGGAATTTCTGACCTGACATGAGGGTGTTACCAAGAATGTCATATCAACAGTGAACAGCAGGAAATGGATGTGAGGCAACACTTAAGGGGGATGTCTGGGCTTACAAAAAAAGGTCTGGATTTACAGATGTGCCTTTGTGTTTGGAAAAACACTAAAGGGGGCCTTGGTGCTTAAAGCAAGCTGGGTCAGACCACCTAAGGAAGATCTTCAATTTATGTTCCTAGAAAATCCCCCTTAAAAAAGGAAGTCTGTTTTACAGACTTCTTTTTCCTAATAAAACCACCCTACTCTTGGCCATGGGCAATATTGGCTACTGTAGCATGGCCCCATTCTTTTAAATGAGGAAGATTTGCAATGCCAAGAATACACATTGATTGACAAGTCTTCAATCTTTCATAATCATTGGGGGTCGGCCCAAATTTTAAAAAGAATCCAAACCACTGTTTTTTTCCCCCAGACATATTAGACATTTTTTTCATGAGGCTCCTATAAGATTTTGCCCTTTTGTTCTCCTCTGATCAACAACACTTAAAGTATATGGTACTTCCCCAGAAAACGCCTAGAAATGGATCCATACAATGATCATCCAGTAAATTGTAGATTGTGAGCCCTCGCGGGCAGGGTCCTCTCTCCTCCTGTACCAGTCGTGACTTGTATTGTTTAAGATTATTGTACTTGTTTTTATTATGTATACCCCTCCTCACATGTAAAGCGCCATGGAATAAATGGTACTATAATAATATCTGTAATCCCTGGTGTGGATGCTGGACACTTTTATAGGAGTCCTGTTAGTTTTTATTATGTATCATTTGCCGAGTTTTCTTTTTTTTTTATTACTGTCCCAGGCTGTTTTTTATGTGTAGACCTAGGACGATCTGTCTAACACTATGTAAAGTTTTTCTTATTACATAATGTTTGTTACTTATTAACCTCTCGCTCAGGAGTTACACATTCAAAGGCAAGCAATGTCACCGCTGCATTATGGGATTCCCTTATCACCCAGTGCTTGGGTGACATGTAATAAACCTAGGAAATATGGCACGGCTGTCATTCATTACCTAATCATAAACTACTTTATTGGTTGTGACTGAAGAAAGTCCTGAAGGTAAAGGTATAACAGTGTGCTTACTGGGAAAAGGTTATGTCATGGACTCTGAATGTGTTGTGGCTGATCTATCGATGATGTTCTCTACGGCCAATGTCGCGATAAGTTTAGTACATCTACTAACAAATTAAATTAAAAAAGTTTTTTTGTTTCTTCCTTTCCATGGTCGCGCCTTAGTATCCATCTCATTGTGCTATTGTGTGCATATTTGGATGAATTGTAATAGATTGAGCTTTGATGAGCACGACAGGACCTAACCCAAAGTGTCAGAATATAGTGGACAATATGTGTTTCAGTGTTCCCATCTGAAGTGGTTTTATTACCATTAGTAAACCTTGAATTAGCTAGACTAATTGTATGTTATCAACAACTAAGTATTTTTTTTCTGCTTGCGGTATAATATGCAGTTGGGTGACTAGTGAGTAGCTTTATATAGGGTTAAGGCCCCGTCACACTTAGCGACGCTAAAGCGATCCCGACAACGATACGACCTGTCAGGGATCGTTGCTGCGTCGCTATGTGGTCGCTGGTGAGATGTCAAACAGTGAGCTCTTTCCAACGACGCAGCAGCGATGCGGCGACCTGTAGCAACCTGTACAACGATGTCGTTGGTCATTGTGACCCTGTCACATGGCAGCTATTATGACGATTCAGACCTCCTGTGTGACGTTGTAGTCAACGAGGTTGTTGGTAAGGTGTCAAACACAGCGATGTGTGCTACCCAGCGGGACCTCAACGATCAAAAAAAGGTCCAGGCCATTCCGACACGACCAGCGATCTCACAGCAGGGGCCTGGTCACTGCTACGTGTCAAACATAGCGAGATCGCTACTGAGGTCGCTGTTGCGTCACAAAACTTGTAACTCAGCAGCGATCTCGCTAGCAACCTCGCTTAGTGTGACGGGGGCTTTAGAAGTGTTATACTGATATATCTTTTGGCTAGGAAAAAGTATCTGATTGGGCTGGGTCCAACTTGCAGCACCTTGAATGAAGAGGTTGTGCCTTCATTCAGGCTCTGCGCTGTACATTTGGTAATGTGTGTCCCTCATACTCCAGTTCTGTTCCAGATGCATTTTTTCAGGCTCGTTAGAGAGTCGATATTGACTTTTAGGATTGCTACTTCCAATAGGTAGCACTAGTGTTTGTCTTCTTCCTCTCTGAGGCCATGTGCACACGTTCAGGATTTTTAGCGTTTTTTTTCGCGTTTTTTCGCTATAAAAACGTGATAAAAACGCGAAAAAAACGCTAACCTATGCCTCCTATTATTTACAAGGTATTCCGCATTTTTTGTGCAAATGTTGCGATTTTTTCCGCGAAAAAATCGCATAGCGGAAAAAAAAGCAACATGTTCATTAAAAATGCGGAATTGCAGGGATTCCGCACACCTAGGAGTCCATTGATCTGCTTACTTCCCGCACGGGGCTGTGCACACCATGCGGGAAGTAAGCAGATTATATGCGGTTGGTACCCAGGGTGGAGGAGAGGAGACTCTCCTCCACGCACTGGGCACCATATAAGTGGTCAAAAAATAAGAAATAAAATAAAAAATAGCGATATACTCACCCTCGATGTCCCGCGCAGTGTTCCCGCCTCCACTGCACGCTGCCGTTCGGTTCCTGTAGCTGATGTGCGGCGAAGGACCTCGCCGATGACGTCACTGTCCTGTGATTGGTCGTGAGCGGTCATGTGACCGCTCACGTGACCGTGACGTCACGCTAGGTCCTGTGCGCACAGACCAGCTATAGGAAGACGAACGGACGCCGCTGATGAGATGTCTGGGTGAGTATAAGCATTGTTTTTATTTTTTTTATTATTTTTAAACATTCTATCTTTTACTATAGATGCTGCATAAGCTGCATCTATAGTAAAAAGTTGGTCACACTTGTCAAACAGTATGTTTGACAAGTGTGACCAACTTGTCAGTCAGTTTTCCAAGCGATGCTACAGATCGCTTGGAAAACTTTAGCATTCTGCAAGCTAATTACGCTTGCAGAATGCTAAAAAAAGCGAAAAAAACGGAAAAAAAACGCAAAAAAAAAAATGCGGATTTCTTGCAGAAAATTTCCGGTTTTCTTCAGGAAATTTCTGCAAGAAATCCTGAACGTGTGCACATACCCTGAGGAGACAATTTAAATATTTTGCAGAGGAGCTTTTCTGCATTAAAGTCTTCTCATTCCGGCATGTCAGGCTTGACATGTCGTTCTCTGTAAGGAGAAATGTTACGCCTTGAATCTCGGTCAGATGCCTCCCACCCAAGCAAACCAGATCTCACACTTTACACTGACGAGGGGCACAGTGTCTGCCAATTAAGATTTTGGTTTTGGCTTTTATCCGAAGTCATGTGACAAAGCTCATTAGAGAGTCTATATTGACTTTTAGGATTGCTACTTCCTATAGGTGGCGCTAGAGTTCTAGTCCTCTTCCTCTCTGAAGAGATAATTTGCATATTCTCCTTATTGGCATTGCACTTTTCCGAGACCATTTATTCAACTTGGGTGAATGTGTAGGACCCCACACACATCTCCAATTCATGGCTGATTGGGAAGAGTCCTGGGAGACTGGCCCCTCAAATTTATAATTGAAGGGGTTTTCCGGTCAAAAACGATAAGTCTGCAGTCACTCTGTGTAACTGCAGACTTATGAATCCCCCCAGTGCACGCACTGTGCGCTGCGGGGATTTGCTGGTTTTGGACCCTGGACCAGAGGTTATGTATGAGTTATACATACTCCTGGCCAGTGGGTGCAGCCTATCTCCATACTGTTGTATTGAGCCGATGCCGTGCCCCAACCAGTGACATGACCAACTAGAGGGTGAGGTCTCGCTCCATACAAGTGTATGGAGAGCGAGGCTGTGCCCACTGGCCAGGAGTATGTATAACTCATGCATACCGTCTGTTCCCGGGTCTGAAATTGGTGAATCCCCACAGCACACAATGCATGCACTGGGGGGATTCATAAGTCTACAGTCACACAGAGTTGACTGCAGACTTATCGGTTTTGACCGGACAACACATTTAATGGGGTATCCTAGTGGGAGGCCACAGGAAAACGCCTTCTAAATTTTTTTTTTTTCTTTATTTTCTCACGCCATGAATTCCACAGCACATTAGTCATTATCGGAACTGTCCCCATTGGGGCTCCCAATCTAGATTCCCTATCAGTATATCTTTTGGTGAGTTTCCTATGATTTCCTCCCAAACACCAAACACGGGGAGAATATACAGGCTCCTTGCAGATGTCGTCCTTGGTGGGATTTGACCTCCGCATTGGAATGCTACAGTGCTAACCACTGAGTCACCCTGCTGCCCTAAATATGGCTTTAAAAGTGGCCATACACTAAAAGAAAGCTGTTGGTCGAAAGATCGTTGGGCTGACCGCTGACTCCCTCATACACAGAAGCTCTTGGCTAGGCTGAATACCCCAGTGTTCTCTGAGTGAACCGCTGCCAGACTTATCTGTTTGCCTTATCTCCACCGAACAAAAGGATCAATAGACTGCTGAAGAAATTCCAAAGTCTGGATCCTTCTCTACCCTGACATCACTGGTGGGCACAGACCGAAAAGGCCCTCAGTTCATGAACAATATATGGGCCATTTGCAGTCCAATAACTCCTCCTAAAGCAAACTTGAGCCTAGTTTGGAGGTGGAAAATGGGCCTGCACAGGTTGGACCAATGATATGTCTGCCCCCGTCTGACATCATATGTTGGACAGCCCCCATAACACATTGGACAATCAGCTGATCTCCCAGAAATCGGCTAGTTCGGCTGACTTTTATCAAACTATGTATGTATGCCTTAACTTTCAATCCACAGTTAAAGCAGGAAGAGCAGCTCTGGAGTTCAAAGTTCTGCAATAACTGTGAATTGAAAGTTAAGCCCCCCTTCATATATACATTAGATAAATTAGTTGAACCTGTCAATTTTGGGGTGGCAAGTGGGTGAATCATCAATCATCTAATGTGTATGGGCTCATTAACTTTCATAGATAATTAGAGCTGAACTTTGTGCTCCAGAGCTGCTCTTCTTTCTTTAACAAGTGATATGTTGTGCAATATAAAGGCGTCCATTGACATAAGATAAACACTTGAGAACACATTGCTTTAATTAGTGAAGCTTTTGCCTTACACCTTATGTATAGATTACAAGCCTTATCCACCTCATTGCACAATTATTTGACTAATTGAGTAGAGGCAGAATTGTCATTTATTGACCATTTCTATTTAAAATACTACACGGCACGGATGCTGCTTATACTTGAGTCAAGAATTAGAAATCCATTTATTTCGTGCTCGTTAGATAAGATTCGTACAGTTTACTATGGTCTGACACTTGTCAATACACACACACAAAAGAGAAAATCAATATATCCCTGGAGAAGCATGCAGTTAAATGAGGAAAGCGTTATCGAGCACCTAGCGTACAAGGTTTGATTATTCGCCATCCCGACCGCTGTGAGATGGAAAGTTCCAGTCTGTTATCTGTGCCAGATCTCCGAGTATTCTGGGTCACTTCACATCTTCTGGTTAAATAATTCCCTGTGCCGTCTGGCGTCCCGCAGATTCTGATGGTAACTCTAGTGTGAGGTTTCATACACTCGGCAGAATAAGAAAACTTCTACTATTAAAGGGGACGTTTCGTTGAAGACATGAACATGTATGACCAGTTCACAAAAACTGGATTTTATATTCCTCTAGACCGGAGATTCCTTGTATCAAACTTTTGATCGGGAAACAGAAGAGAGGCATTGGTTTTTATGGATATGTTCATAACGGTATTAATAATAATATAAACCTTTTTATATTTGATGGAGAGTAACTTGATGATCGTTGGGGAACTTACCTCTGGGACGCTACATGGTCCCAAGAACTGAGTTCTAGTAACTGGGCTCTCAGATCCCTATCTTGAATGAAGAGAAGGTGAGCGTGCTCAACTTCCGCTCCGTTGATGGTCTGCAGGACTGTTGGAGGAAGAAGTATTCCACTATTTCCGGACGTTCCGTAGACAATAACTATAGCATAGGTCGAGCATGCTCACCTCCACTTCACTCAAGATGGGGCTTTTACTGAGCCTAGGTTCCAGACTTCCTGTTCTTGGGATCTCTATTCCAATCTTGCTATTTTTGGAACAGCCCTTTAAAGTGTTAATGATGTATAAAATACAAGAAAACTCACTTTCTGGTTTGACAGCTGTGTCTGTAGACAACCACACACTAATCTAATATACTCATTTGTCACCTCTTTCAGGAGAAGCAGCGTTACGGAGTGATCCCAGGATGCAGCCTCTTCCGATGCCTTCACTCACCAATCATCGGACGGGCCCTCCGCCTATCAGCCCCAAAAGGAGGAAGTGCAGCATGGACCAAGGAGATGATGAACTAGACTGTGAAAATGACCATGTCTTGAAAATGAGCCGGATGTTTTCCCCTCACTTGTAAGTACCTCTTTAATATTAATTTTGAGCTTTCTAAACATCTTGATGACACAAAAAATCTAACTCCTTGCTTATTGGCGCTCAGTTTATAGTTCATGAATCTTGTAAGGGTTCCAATTCCTTGGAGGCTTCGTTGACCTGTAGAAATGTAGAATTTGGTCAAAATACACTCTTCCGTGCCAAGATATTTTTGTCATCTTAGAAATGGCTGTGTGTATGTATTTTGTGGCCCTCATACAGGGACTATATAAAAATATTCCATTGTTGTGCTCTTTGTATGTAGAGACCTGTAGGAATTAGGATAGAGTCTTCAGAATGGGATCCTCAACAGTCCCGAATTGTATATTATACATAGATTATTTATATAAAAAAAATCTATTATGGCAAATCTGGATGGTTGTGGATCTGTGATGGTGGCCTTTTCATGGCCACCCAGGTCGTGAAAGTTTGACGACAATTGGTATGCTTGGCAATAACTTAAACATGGGCAGAAACAAGACCCTTACACTCCTCCTCTTATGGATTAGACCTGTGTCTGGTATCGGTTACCCAGTAAAAGTATCCTGCACCAAATGTCACCCTGGTCCTTTTTGAGGCCCACCGGCTTCACCTCCCTCCCACCCTTCCATACGGTGGCACAGCTGCTCAGCTGACACAAGGAGCCCCTGCAGTTGTCGTCAGTATTTTTTTTTCAGCATACGTCTTCACAGGAAGGCCGCTGTGGATGAATAAAGCCACCCAACAAATGTTCGGGGCAGGAAAGATTTCACGATGCCCCTTGAATGTTTCTTTCTCTTGCTGGCATGAGGCTGGATGTCAAGATGCTGCTCATTCCTTTGTGAAGGAAGCGATCAGAGGTCATTTGATAACTGAGAACTGTGCTTGGCTGTTGGAGTTCCAAGCGTAGAGCCACATTCCGGGCATTCCTCGGCTTCTGGCCTGCTCCCATCCATCATAGGACAGGCAGTGTTGTATTTATCCTCAAATAAATCATGGCAGTGTTAGTCACAGACTGGGCCGGCAGTCTGCAGCCCAGGAATGCGTTACAAATTGGCTAGCCAGAGCCCAAGGTAGCGAAACAATAAGGGCTCAGAACCAAGAGAATCAGCCGTCCGTCTTTATATTTTTTGCTTTTACGCAAGTGTTGACATTCCTCCACCATGTGTCTCCTTCCAAGGAAACAAGAAATGGCATACAAGAGGGTTAACGGAGTAGTAACTCTTTACTACCCCTTTGTTATTCAGTCCCTTTTTTTGCCCCCATTACCAATTTGCTATGATGTATTAATTCATCCATCGAGATTCTTGTGATACTGTGATCCGAACACTTGATTTCCTTATTTATGTAGGGTTTGTTTTTGGAAACGGCCTCTTAAGTTGTGACTACTGTAGTATCCCACCCCCTTGTCACCTTCTTGGACAGTTGGGTATGCCCATTTTTCCTGCAGACTTTTTTATTATTATTTATTTTTAGAGGAGCATTGATTCCATGGGTTGTAGATGAGGAGGGGTCACATACAGATACATTACAGAGAACAGCCTAACAATGACAGACTGGTACAGAGGGTAGCGGACCCTGCCCTTGAGGGCCTATAGTCTACAGGATGGTGGGGAAGGAGACAGGCAGTTGGGGTGGAGGGGATGCATGTCCATTTTTACAACTGTCACATTCTGTCACTCCGTTGGCCAATACTATAGTACTTAGCCTACCCTCCAAAAAAAGTGAAAAACCATTTAAGCATGGGTACTGACTGTGCCCTAGAGATGTGTAGGTCTTAGAATAATTCTGTGTTCACTTCTGAGTAGGATGCGAGCTGACATTTCTTCCCAACGACTGCAGCGAATAAATCCTGCTGTAATAAAACACTTCTAAGATTCTGCATTTAGCAACAAGGAATGGAGCGGTGCCTTTGCTGCCCCTTACCCTTGACTCAACACAACCCTATTTTTGTATGTGCTGGTCTTTATTTTTAACCCCTAATCTGTCTTTTTTCTTTTTTTGTTCCTTGGTCTAAAAATATTTAATTTGATATGTGACATGGACAATAATTGTGGTGTCTGAATGAATGAATTAAGCAAAGAGAAATGGGTCCATAGCCAACATGACGACTTCATATTTTGTTTTTCGTCAATTTGAAGAATGATGATGAAAGTTTATGACTGGGCCTAGTCTAGAATTGTACAGGATTTTAACCCAGAACCCAAATATCCTGGTTGTTTTGGAACTTTCACCATTGGCTCATTTGTAGATTGAAAGAAGCACAACACGTGTGTATAATATATATATTAATGTATGCCATTTATCTGACATACATGTATATGTGTATGATATGTGTGTGTAATATATATTAGTGTGTAATTTTGTAGCACAGCAAAATATAAAATGTGTATACATTTTTGCATCTGTATAATACATATCTAATGTGTGTGTATGTATATATTATGTGTGCATATGTGTGTGTGTATATACGTGTGTGTGTATATGTGTGTATATATATATATATATATATATATTTTATCACTTGGGGTCTGCAGCACTTCCATTTCTTTTCGGCATGGATTTCCATGGTCTGTCCCACTCTTGTCCCTTCGTTTAGTTTGTTGTATAGTTCATTTCTGATTTTTTTTTTGTTTTGTTAACTTTTTAACATAGTTTTGTAGACACAAGAGTAACGCTAATGGGGCACTGTGGCTTTAAATAGAGGTCCAGGCCTGACCTACGGTTGTGTGGTTTTCTTGTTTGTCAGACTGGAGCCATTTTCTCATTTTCACAGTTCAACTGAAAACAAAGAGCCCCTTATCCTCTCCAAACGCTCTGCTCTTAGGGCTGACATCAGCCTTTTCCCAGCAGGCAGTGTTTTAAAATTAAGAGTCCCCTCGCAGATCAGGGAACGGGTCACGCACCCTTTTCTATTGGCAGTTCATTGCTTGCCATTTCTGCCAAAAACAACCGTGGCAACAAAAGCCCATCTCGTCCTCTACTATGCCGCAATACTGTGTACGTGACTTGTGCCTCCAGGGTGGTTGCACTGTCCACCCCTGCAGATGTCTGCCATACAATATAACCACTTCTTCGGGCTTCAATATCCCCATTTTCCCTGTCTGGAATGTTTCTGTTACAAGCACAGTTAGCACAGCTGTGTCTAAAGTCGCAGGTGGACGCCGCTAGACATCCAGCGGTTTTATCCCTTTTGGATTCTATAAAAGAACAAAAAGATTTCCTTGGCTGGAAATTCTGGTTTTCATCCAATGCTGTATTTAAATGTCGGATGATTTTGTGAAACATGTCACCTGATGTCTTGGCGCACAGGAGAAGAAGACACTGAACGCTGCTCCTGCCTCTCTGAATGGATTACAAGTACAAGTCCGAGATTGGAATCAATGGTTTAGTAGGAGCAAAACTAGATTTCCAAAAACTAACGAGGTTTCATTAAAAAAAAAAAAGAAAAAAAAGTAAGTTAATATTTCGACGCTCATTTTAAAGAATGTTAACGGAGTGGAATTATTTTTATTATTCAGGAGCACACCGCTTCCCTGCTTGCTGGGACGCAGTGGGCTCCTGATTGACAGTTTGGACTGTGAACTGTGCTCTCTGATGCTGCTAGAAGAAGAAGCTTTAACTCTACAGCATCGAAGAACCACGTGGGCACTGACACTGGGTGGACCCACCTGTGTGATCAGCTCTAAAAGATTATTAAGGATATATACTTTTTTTTTTTTCTTTTTCCCCTCTATGGACCTACAAACTAAAATGAAGGTAGTTGATAACTGCCTGTTGTGCCTGGATCTGATCTCTTCCGGCACACAGCAGTCACAGACCGCTCCTGCCTGCAATTCAGCAGCTTTGCTTTCTGAGCCTCTACTTTGTTGAATGGGGCGTGACTGCCAACGTCATGCTGATTGACAGCCGGCTCCACATTACCTAACTGCAGGGAGCTGGCTGTCAATCAGCATGACGTCTGCAGAGCAGCCCAGAAGAATAACAGCTGCTCTGTTGATGTGCAGCATGTGAATCGCCGACAGGAGAGGTCACTGACTGCTGTGAGCCGGCACTGGGTGGAACAGGCGGTAGCTGCCTCTATTATCAGCTATCTACTTGTTAGTTTTTAGGCCAAAAGTACGAAAAATATATAGACTAGTCCTGGACAACCCCTTTACTAGGAACTCGTACAAACGGTATAGAAAGGATCCTGTAAGCGCTGTGCTCCTTGCTTAGAAGACCAGCTGTTGATATTACCTAGGTTACCGGCCACCTCTGCAGTAGGAGCAGTACACAAATTAAAAATCCCGCCTTTTTTCACAAGCAAGTGAATTGCAAAGCAGCTGTTTTTAGAGGCAATTTAAACCATTTATGATGTTGTGAAATGTCTTTTAAGAGTTACATAGCCAGACATCACAATATATATATATATATCTCTCTCATGACTGTGTAAATAATGGAAAATAGGTAGTAAGGAAAAGGCTCCAGGAAGGCAGCAAGAATTACAGACACTACTATGGCTCTGCCATGTATTATGATCGATTAGACTTCTGTATCAAAACTCCCTTGGGCCAGATTCCGATGGCCATGTCACAGGTCTGTATATGGACAGCAGTGCCTGGACTGACTGCCGATCTCGTGACCCCTAACTTACAAGCTCCCATGTAGCTGTGAGTACTGGCCAGGAGGGCCACCATCCGTCCACATTGGTGTCCGTATATACCCCAAAATATGGCTGTCTCGTGTAAAGATGAGTCAGCCATTTTGCTTTCAGCAACCAGTGATTGGCATTTTCTAAAATGTATTGTGAAGCAGAAATGTAATTTCTGATTGGTTGCTAATGGCAACAATGCCCCTTCTCCCTCAATACTCATTTTATATACAGGATCCCTTAGGCCTTGTGTATGGCTTTGGGGCATGCCAGTTAACATTGGCAGTGTTGTGCGCCATCTGCCCTGGCAAGACCTGGTTGATGGTGAATAAAGCTCTGTTTGTTGAACAATGGCCGCTTGCTCCTGGAGTTGCCATTATACTGACAGAAAAGTGGCAGAACAGTTTATAAAAACAAAAACAAAAAAAACACAAATTCCCCCTTATAACGAAGTTAATCCCAGATGAGGTATCAAGACCATATTGTATTATTAAGTGATTTTTTTTTTTTGCCCATCGTTATCCTGGAGTTAAACTTTTGCTTTGGGCTCATATTTTCATAAAAATCACACAGGCCCTGTTGTCCATGGCAACCAATCAGAGCTCAGCTTCTATTTATTAATCTGCTGTGGAAAAATTCAAGCTGCCCTGTGATTGGTTGTAATAGGTAACATTGGCAATTTTTTTTCGGTTCGGTTTCATAAATGAGGTCTGTGTGCCATATTGTGCCACTTTCACACCTCGGCCTTAAATATTGTCAACATTTGGGTCCCCATTCAGTGCTTGTAGGGCCCATTGTGGGTCCAATCCTTGACACTGGAATCTGTATTTATACTGCTACTATATGCCTGCATACCTGTGTTAAAAGGTGTTCTAAAAGAACTACTGTTGGCACGTAACATTAGGTCGGCACAGTATGACGTATTATGGGCTACTTGCTGAGTGTTATAATTACGTGATTCTATGAATTTCCTATTGAATTTGTTCTCTGGGTGTTCTGGTTACTCCGTACACCCTGCCCAGCACTTGCATAGACCGCTGCAGGCCTAACCCTAAGGCTACTTGCACACATCAGGTTTTTGACGTCAGGCAAAATCCGGCTAAATTTCAAAAAACCGGATCCGGCGAATGTTGCCGCCGGATCCAGTTTTTTTCCTATAGAGTTGCATTATTGCCGGATTGCACCAGATGACATTGCGTTTTGTCCGGTTTTCGCTGGATCTGGCAAATCTGCCGTTTCCGGTTTCTGGAAAAAACGTCCATAGCAATGTTTTTTTGGCTCCGGGGAAAAAGCCAGAAGCGCCTTATCCAGCGCTTCCAGCTGTTTGCTAGAATGGAAGCCTATGGGAGCCGGAAGGTGCCGGATCCGGAGAATGACGGATTCCGGCGCCGGATTCCATTTTTTTTTAAACTGAGCATGCTCCAAATTTTTTTTTATCCAATGATCTAGATATGCTAGCCGGATCCGTCGAAAAACCGGATCAGTCGCATCAGTTTTTCACAATCTGCGCCGGATCCGGTTTTTCCAACATTCGTCGGATTGTGCCTGATGCAAAAAACCTGATGTGTGAAAGTAGCCTAAGGCTATGTGCACACGTCAGGATTTGTTGCTGATTTTTCCGGATGGTTCCCAATGCAATAATATAGTGGGAAATCTGCAAAAAATCAGCAAAATTAATGAACATGCTGCTTTTTTTTTTACCGCGATGCGTTTTTTTCGCAGAAAAAAACGCAACATATGCACAAAAATTGCGGAATTCATTATAACTGATGGGATGCATAATATGTATGTGTTTTTTATGCTTTTTTATCGCGAAAAAACACAAAAAAATGCGAAAAATCCGGAACGTGTGCACACAGTTTAAAAGATCTTTAAAAAGACCTTAAAAATCTTAGATTGAAGCACTATACGTTGTAATAATTGTAAAGGAAATCGAGAGGCAAAAATAAATAAATAAATCCGAGGTTGGGCTTTATTCAGATGTCCATTTATGTATCTGGCCATGAGTGTTTTTCATGAATAGGATACATACCCCTAAGGTTATGTTCACACTTTGCGTTTTTTTTTTCTGCAGGCAAAACCTGCTCTCGCAGCTGCTACAAAAATCCGTTTTTTCTCCATTTTTTTTTGCTGCGTTTTTGTTGTCTTATGCATGCTGATAAAGGTTAGTGTCCCCGAAAACCACGATCCCACTTCGTTAGGGTTTTTGCATAAAAAACGCAGCAAAACCTGACACCTGTGTTTTTTGCTGCGTTTTTACACTTACTCTTTGCTTTCTAGGGGTGAAAAAAATGCTGAAAAAGCACTGAAAAAAGTGATATGCTTAAGTTTAAAAAACACACAGCAGTTTTCCAAATCGGTCAGGAAAAAAAGTGAGTGCATGAGATTTCTGAAAATCTCATAGCCTTTGCTAGTACTGTAAAAAGCAGCTTAAAATGTGCATAAAAAAGCAGCAAAAAAAAACACAACGTGTGAATATAGCCTTATAGTCTATGGGGCTGTTCACACGTCCATCGCCCATTCAAATCTGAGTCAGTGGGGAAAAAAAAGCCTGACGGCATTTGGTTGCCAGTCTTGTGTCATCCGAATCATGTCCGTTTATTACTGTTAAATGTTTTAATTTTATTTTTTTTTTCTGTCCTCTACCTTCATATGAGAGAACCGGATGCCACACTAATGGTAAAATTAAAAAAAAAACAAAAAGGAAAAAAAAAACAACAAAATGGATGAAAATAATTTCTGGCACATTATGATAAAAAATAAAAAACGGACTGTATTTCAATAAACACATCTGAATTGGACCATAGCAAAAAAATTTGAAGGCATTTTTTTTATATACCGTACTTCATAAATTGTCTCGAGCATGGTAACACATCGTTGTAATTCATCCGTTGAGTACATTTGTGTGTTGTAGTTGAGCCCAGTAACCTTCATCACGTTGTCAATGTTTCAGGCAGAATCGCTGGTAACGGCCTAACACTTGCCCACTCATAATGTCTTGGATGTGCAGAGTACTCGGAGCTAACCATGAGAAACCGGATTAAGAAATAGAGGGGGGGGAAAAGGTCCCTGGAAGAGGAGGAGGAACCTACGCTCAGACTGTAATGAAGGAGCCCCATAAATTGAAGTTTTCATTTTGCACATTTCCCAGATGTTTCCTGAGGTTCGTCAGATGTAACATTTACTAGAAAGTTGGACTCCTGGGAAGAGGGCTGTTGTGGAGATTGTTGCTACAGACATTCATTCTTGGGAAAGTTTTGGAACCACTTCTGCTCGCTCCCGTCTCGGGTTTTAATCAATTCAGCTTGCACGCACTAAACGGAGGGAAAAGAAACCCCGGCTGTAGCAGAGAAATGTATACTATGACCCACTTTCCAAATCTGTTAGCCAAAGTAAATCGTAGCCTGAACACCCATATAGTTGGAGGCTCCCCCTTAAAATGACGCATCGAGGGGTGTAACCGTAGATGGTCATTTTTCCCTATAGGAGAAATCCTGTTCTATAAATGTTGCATGGTCAGGTTTGGCATTGTGGCCCAGGAATGTTTTGGTGATACTTCTGATGACCTGTTTTTGAAGTCCTAATTTTGCTGGCAGGGTCACCTTTTACTGGCACTTAACAAATCCCAGTTATTGTGCTTTAAAGTGTAAGCTACTAGATGGTGGTAAGAAAAAATGATAGTTCAGCCAACAGCTATCCTCTCCTACACACAGGAATACTTGGTCTGGCGCTCCTATCTTTGGTGGGAGAGCTGCTGTGAGACACCTTTGGCGGCTTATCTCTAATGAGAACAGAGGGATCAGCCGCTAAAATTGGCTAGCCTGATCGTTCTCTTCCCCAACGACATCTGTCGGGGGTAACTTGGGAAGCCACTATAAACTTGGATCTGTTGGCTGATTGCTCCAATTGTGGTGGCTTCCACTGACTCTTTACTGTGTGTATGGTGCTCAACCCATTTCAAGCACCATTTAAATGTGACAATAATGCAATATTAACATATCTTCATCGGAACTGCTGGACTTTAAATAGACAAAAGCCACACACCGTTTCCTATGCCCCATTCTCTGGAGCGGTGGAAGTTCTAGTAGTCGTTGCCTATTCTATTCATGAACAGGAGATTAACGGGTTATTCCCAATTTAACAAGTCCTTAGCTGAGATCTCTGCTTGCAGTCTGTGAACAGAGGCGGTTATATTCAGTACTGATCCGTTGCTGATCATGTCCTGCAGATGCACTGTAAGAAGCCATGCAGCTGTGCGAGCAGCTCCTTTTTCAGGATAGGTCTTTAACATCAGCGTTTACTCTCATACCTGCACGAAACCTAAAAACCCGGTGAAATCTCAGCTGCTCCCCCGTCCTGTTAAGAGGCATCGGAGAGGACTTTTACTTTGACATGGTGCTTACCAGCCCGTTTTGTGCAGAGCGGAGCGCTTGCCAAGTTTGTGAGGCCCAAGGCTCTCTGGTGGGAGGACGCTGGGTTGTCTCCATGCTCTTTGGCAATGATTAAAGTGAGGTTAGTATTATAAAAAAAAGCCTTTCATTTCATTCCCTTATCCTATATTCTTCTCGGTTTCATCCCAGATGGTAATTTCATATTCTCATCTGTAGTTCATTTAAACTGTGAGCGAGCAAACCGGGATTAGTGTCCTGTTATATGGGAGAAGGGTACACCGCGGCAGGGCTGGGGTCAGATTAAAGGGGGCCTGTCACCACGAGTATGCAGTCCGGTCTGCAGGCACAATGTTATAGAGGGGGAGCTGAGCAGATTGATGTAGAAATGATGAAAACACAATCTTATCTCACAAAGCTACATAGTAATCTACTCTGCGCCCCTTATTCTATGACATGCTGTCTGTAGATTGGACGGCGTTCTCATGGTGACAGGTTCCCTTTAACTTTTTAGAGGTGCAGATAGATTATTGGTAACAATAAAATATATGTTATTATAATTACTAGTCATTAATTTTTCTAAAGCTAGTGATACAAACCTATCATTTTCTCCACACTACACATGGAGGGCCGATAGTGACCAACAGACACCACAATAGATATGGAGGGCAGGTAGAGAGTGACAGACCCTGCACTACACATGGAGGGCAGGTAGAGAGTGACAGACCCTGCACTACACATGGAGGGCAGGTAGAGAGTGACAGACCCTGCACTACACATGGAGGGCAGGTAGAGAGTGACAGACCCTGCACTACACATGGAGGGAAGGTAGAGAGTGACAGACCCTGCACTACACATGGAGGGCAGGTAGAGAGTGACAGACCCTGCACTACACATGGAGGGCAGGTAGAGAGTGACAGACCCTGCACTACACATGGAGGGAAGGTAGAGAGTGACAGACCCTGCACTACACATGGAGGGCAGGTAGAGAGTGACAGACCCTGCACTATACATGTAGGGCAGATAGAGACTGACAGACCCCCACATTACACATGGAGGGATGGTAGAGAGAACGTCCCTTCATATATAGGGTGGGGTCATGGCGACAGATCCTGCAGTGCATATGGAGGGCAGTGAGAAGGTTCCAGACCTCGGACTATACACAGAGGACAAGTAGAGCGTGAGAGACCCTGCACTGCACATGGAGGGGCAGGGATTGAGCGACAAGACCCGCACTACACGAGGAGCTCAGGTGAAGGCCCCGTACATTGACACCAGTTTGTGCAGGGCTGTATCTTTCTGCCCACAAACCTTGTCTGCAGGTGAGATGGCACCATAGACAGAGGACTCCAGTGATGTTTCTCTCCTATGATGGTGTGTGTGTAGATGGCCATTTGGTTTGCCTTGACTTCAAGTGAGGCATTCTAAGAATTGTAGTTCGACTGAACAGGACAGGCTGTCTGTAGTATCCGGACCATAGGACAGACCAGATTAGTGGCGGATTCTCCTCACCTTGTCCTACTCTCTTCCAATAGTCACATGACTTCTATCAGAATGTGATCACTATTTTGGCTGCAAATGATGGATGTGTATGGATACGATGGATGAAGTGAGAGTTTAAAGCATGTAGGGTAAATATATAGTTTGGTCTGAATAAAGTCAAGGGTCGTTTATATAAGCCAAACACAGGTCAGGTAGGCCTCAGAGCTGTCACCACACATGAGGAAATACACCGCTTCTTATGCTAGTGTGAAGGAGGTCTTTAGGACATAGGTCACCAAATGTTGTTTCGGTGGGGGGGGTTGGACCTCCAAATGGTGGTACTTAGTATTGCTCCTCATCAGCCACTGGTCTTAAGTAAACAGTAAAGGAGGCCATCTGTTGCCGGTATGGTCATCTATTTGATGATGAATGACAAGGCAACCTAACGTCATGCATTTCTTTTCTCTGCAGAACCAAGGGGCTTAATGGAGATTACAGAAAGGATCCACGGGACCGAAGTCGCAGCCCAATAGAACGAGCAGCGGCTCCAACAATGGGTTTACATGCAAGTCATATGTATTCCTCTATTCCCCCTGTCAGTATGGATCAGCCACTGGCACTTACCAAAAACAGCGATCTGTCCAGAAGTTTGGGTATGACGCCAAGCATGAGCCCTGTGGAACGACAACAGGTAATAATTGTTTTCTGTGATTTTCAGGTTGTTTAGATTTTTGGTTTATGTAACATACGCAGGTTCAGTTTTATGGTTCAACTTTAGTAAGAGCACATGTAGGGCCGGGACCTGACCACGAGAGTCATCTTTTTTAATTATTATTTATTTATATAGCACCATTGATTCCATGGTGCTGTACATGAGAAGGGGTTACATACAAATTACAGATATCACTTACAGTAGACAAACTAACAATGACAGACTGATACAGAGGGGCGAGGACCCTGCCCTTGCGGGCTTACATTCTACAGGATGGTAGGGAAGGAGACAGTAGGTTGAGGGTTGCAGGAGCTCCGGTGTTGGTGAGGCGGTAGCTTCGGTAGTGGTGAGGAGGCAGCAGGGTCAGTGCAGGCTGTAGGCTTTCCTGAAGAGGTGGGTTTTCAGGTTCCGTCTGAAGGATCCGAATGTGGTTGATAGTCGGATGTGTTGGGGCAAAGAATTCCAGAGGATGGGGGATATTCGGGAGAAGTCTTGGAGGTGGTTGGGTGAGGAGCGAATAAGTGTGGAGGAGAGAAGGAGGTCTTGGGAGGACCGGAGATTACGTGAGGGAAGATATTAGGAGATTAGTTCAGAGATGTATGGAGGAGTCTTCTATCATTTAGTGTCATCTGGTACGGTTAGGAGTATCCTCCTGGCCAGTAGCCATGCCGTATAGCTGAACATCCCCACTGAGGCCCTCTCTGTTATCGAGTTAGATGCCAGGTAATTACAATGCCCCACTGCTTTCTGTGGAAGCAAACTAGAGTCCAAATGCTAAAATACATGTCTTAAAGGGAACCTGTGAGTGAATTCATGCTGCCCAAACCTTAGGCACCATGAATCACAATGGTATAATATTCTCTGAAACGCTCTGGCTTTTCACAGAAAACATACTTTGAAAGATGATGAGATGAGACTAATCCGGTTCTGCCCCTTGCCGACTCTTCCCGGCACTTCTACAAGTTATTGACCATGATTGATATGAGGACGAGATCTGTCAATCACACCTAGTCGTGCTGGGAAGAGTCAGGCCGACGCCATATTCGTCTCATCTCTGGCTATGGTTCCCAGCCTGATCTTCAAGGATCACCTGACCGGTTGTGGAAGAAGAAACCTTGTTAAGAGGTTTTCGATAAAGTAACATCTTGTTGTATCTCTGAAAGTTTAGATGACCACTGTGGCTTGTGATTGAGTGCAGCGGTCAGATTACTTAAAACCGCACATCATCAGAAAGCATCCAATGACACACTGCTTAAATCCCCTGACTGCTGCAGCCAATCATAGGATGCAGAACACAGAGCTGCTATGTCGCCCCTATTTCTCTCCTTGGAAGATACGGCCTGCCCTTGCATGACTCTGTGGTGGCATTGTCGAGGAGTTTGACACTTTGGATTACTCAGAAAATTATAGCTGATCTCGGCAGTGGAGGCCATGCAAACTACAAAGGATTATGTCTTAAGGGGTTGGTTCACTTTTTACTGTACTCCAGTTTACCTAAGGTTACACAAACTGGATGAATTCCCCCTTGTTTAACCTCGTAATACAATTCCAGGCACATTTTCCATTACTGAATCTTTGCTTAGAGCGTGCACCTGATGTTTTTTTCCTTTCTTTTCTCGTATAAGGACTCTGTGTTTTTAGGGATTATGGCTCTATATTTAGCTTGTACTATTAAGCACAGAAAATACTGTTTTCTGATTAAATCACAATTCTATTAAAGAAATTTGGGATTACAGTTGGCGCTGGCAGCTCATCAGGGCACGTGTTCTGCGGATCGCAGCCATAGTACAGTCTTGGGTTCAATCTGCTTCTAATTCTCCATGTCTTGTAAAGCAACAGAAGATACTCAAAGTATAAGAAATAATTTCTAAGCTCAGTATCCGGATGATGGTGATGTCATTTATCCATTTATCTGTAAATTACAGGGTTAATATTTCTCTTCTCTCCATCATAGAACCGACCATCAGTGATCACATGCGCTCCACCGAGCAACCGGAACTGCAACCTTTCTCACTACCCTGTTTCCCACAGTGGTTGCGTTTCAGCCGTGCCGGCAAATTTTAGGCGGCCATCAAACAGTAAGTTAAAATCCAGTGTATGTTATAGAATTGTCCTGCTTTGGCCATTTACTGTATTTATGATTCATCTTCAGTACTTTTTCCTGGCTCATCTATTGCCTCTGACTGCAGAAGCGTATAAGTATTTTGTTTGCTAGAACCCTTAAAATCTTATTTCAGTGCTTAACTTGGAATATTCTTAATTTCACAAGATTTATCTGGAACCCTTTTTATAGCACCTTATTCTTTAGATATTTCTGTGCCATCAATCTTGAGACTTTACTAACATGGAAACCCATTGTGCCATTTCTCCTTGTCCATTCAGCTTCAACAGCTTGTGACCCTGTGGTAGAAGAACATTTTCGTCGGAGCCTCGGCAAGAATTACAAGGAACCCGAGCCAGTAGCAAACTCTGTGTCCATCACTGGCTCGGTGGATGATCACTTTGCCAAGGCACTTGGGGAAACCTGGCTCCAGATCAAAGCTGCCAAGGATGGAGTGTCCAGCAGCCCCGAATCTGCGTCTCGAAGAGGCCAATCTTCTCCTTCCTCTCACATGGTCAACCATAATCACTCCCCATCCGTACTATCGTAGAGTGAATCTCTATGAGATCAGGAGCAGCTGCTTTCACTGGGCTTTGAAAAAAAAATGCTAAAGATTAGTGTCAGGGGAAGGGGAGTTATTGTTTCTTTTGAGTACTCGCTTGGCATAAAGTGGATGCCTGTAAAAATCTTCTAGCAGGAACTATTGTCTTTTTTTGCATTGTAATGTAGCAACCTAATTTCCTGCCTCTGTTACCAAAGAACCTCTAATGCAAGCCTGCTACCCACTGACTGACCCACCACCGAACCCACTCGTTGTTGCGTCACACCAATTGGTTGATCCAAATGCTTTTTTTTTGCTTACCAGCTTCTAGACCTAGTGCTTTGTGCATTTTTACTCCATGTTTCATTTTTCTCTCGAGTTGTATCTTTATGTATATACTTGAAAAGAACTGTCATGTCTGATTTGCACTATTACGAGAGGATCAAGACTTCTTGTGACTGATATTCAGATGGCAAACTGCTCAGATATGTCACTTGTAGATGCAGATATTTTGTCGGGCAAGCCAATTGCTTACAATGGTGTCATTTCCTTTACCAGTACTTTGCCGTTCCATCATTGGTCTCTTCGCTCAGCACCAGTGATGACGTGGACTTGAAATGGCTGCAGCCAATGACCAGCCAACGCTGAGGTTGCTGCTGAAGGTTGAGATTGACAGCAGTGGCCACATGCTTTGAAGTCTGGAAAAATTAGCGGTCCATTGGTATGAGTAGTAGAGCGTCTTTTGTCATTTTTATAACATCAGAAGACCTTTTTATACATGGGCTTTCGCCTCACCACCAAGGTCCACACTGTGCACTCTTTGAATTTGGCAAAAACAGGGGGAAAAAAAGACCTGGACCTGTGCACAATTATTAAACAAGTGAGTATTTTGCCCATATTATAATTTTTATGCAGATTTTCAAACTCCAAGCTTCTTTAGATGATGTGAATTTGTGTAATGAGAGGGGTAGAATTATTTAGCAGCTTGTTTTCCTCAGGCAAAATGGGGCAAAAAAAAAGATTTAACAGATTCAAGTAGTCAAAAATTATTACAAGTCTTACAGAGGATGAAGCAGTTTTCAAATTGCTAAGTTAATGGTGCACGATCACAGAACCATCCGTGTTGACAAAAAAACGCAAGTTAACCGCCAAAGATTTCAGAAGAATCAAATATGAAGTCATTATCCTCCAGTGCTGTCATATTATAGAACCACACCCTACCTGAAGCCTCAAGGCCCAGAACTACAAGGTGTTCAGTGCTCAGAGATATGGCCAAGGTGAAGAAGGCTGAAACGCGACCACCACTGAGCAAGACAATTCATCAAGACTGGGCCAAGAACTGGCTGGTCAAGCAGTAGAGACTTTGATGCATTTTCTTGAAAGATGTAGACTTGTTGTTCTTCCTGTACCACTGCTTGAAGTGTCTTTTGAAACCTGGCCATAGGTTTGGCTGTTAATTTTGAGTCCATCTTCAACCTGGAAAGGTCCAACCAGTTCATCTTTAATACTATCAGCCCATAGCCATACCTCACCTCCAACTTGCTGGCGTTTGAAATAACGTGGAGGTCGGTGCCCATTACTGACCCAGCCACGGGTTCATCTATCTGGCCCGTCAAGTGTCAATCTCACAAGTCCATAAAACCTTGGAACAATCGGTCTTCAGATATTTCTTAACCTAGTCTTGATGTTTCACATTCCTTTGTCTTGTGCAGTGATGGTCGGGTTTCATTCTTCCTTATCTTGGCCACGTCTCTGAGCACTGAACATCTTATATTTCTAGGAGGTTCCTGGTCGCTTCAAACATTCCCTCATTACACAAATACACATCACCTAATCTGCTTCATCCAAGTTTATACAGTTTGGAGTTGGAACATCTTCATAAAAAAATGATAGTCAAAATACGCAATTGCCTACTAAATGTGCACGCAGTGTCGTTCCGCGTGAGTTGTGGGGCAGCATTCTAAACATTGGCTTGGCTCGCAAAATTGCTGCATGCACAATGTATAAAATAGGTCAACGTCTCGGATGACATTGAGGACTAGGAAGGTCTGGAACAGAGCGTATCGATCAGACTTTTTGTCATCTTTCACACTAGGACTGCGAGTCAGACACCAGGGTTCTGCAGTTTTCAAGCACAGAGGTCCGAAAGAGTAATAGTGCGTTGCGTGCATTCTTCATGATAAAATAGCTGGTAACTATTAATTTCAAGACAAGATCAGAATACGTATTATTCTCCTCAGATTTAGTTTATTTTTATCAGTATAGTCCTCTGACATACTTACTGCTGGTACAGTTGTACTCATGTAATATTATATTTGCGGTAACCAGCTAGAGCCTCCGGACAGGCGTTGGTAAATCTGTTAATTAATTCTGATAATGTGTGGTACAGGATGCTGTGTATCTCTGCTAAGCAATTGGCTACAGTTGCTTCTGTTTGTGTCTTATGTTTTTTTTAGATCGACGGCCAAACAAGATTAGACTATATCGACCTTACCCCTGAAATCTGTCAAATTAAAGTTTTTGGAGCGAGTTTAAAGAGGATCTGTGAGCAGGTTTTTGCTATGCAATCTGAGAACAGCACGGTGCAGGGGTACATACTCCGATTCTAGCGATGCGTCACTTACTGGGCTGTGTTTTGCTTTTTCAATACAATCAGTGTTTTATCAGTAGGAGATTATCACTGCAGGACTAGTTGTCTCATGCCTGCTGGTCCGACCACGCCCCCACCACGGATTGGCTGCTTTCTGTGTAAATTTAATATTCGCAGAAAGCAACCAATAAGGGGTGTGGGCGGGGTTATACACACAGATCGGCAGCAGAGAAAACTGTGATTTTTATCACAGCTGCTGCACCCAGTAAACTAAGTGACACATCACTGGAATCGGGGTCTCTGTGCCTACATCATGCTGCTGTCGGATTACATAGCAGAATCCTGCTGACCTATTTCCTTTAATGCTTTGTGCAAGTTGGTGTCACAATTACATTCCTTTTTTTCATGACTCAGTTTTATTTTTTGCCAGCAGTAAAATAGCTCCAAACTTAAAAAAAAATAAATATATATATATATATAAATATATATATATTTTTTTTCCTCTTTTAACATCCATACATTCCAGCCTCCTCGTGAAAGCATTGTGATATTTCATATACAAGTATATATTGCTCTATATTTTAGATATACACCTATTACTGTTTTAGCCGTCACAGTACAGGAACGACTGATTCCATCTAGAGAAATTTTGTTTGTAACGGGCCCAGTTGTGGCAAGGGAAGGGGCCACACACGCCATAAGCTGCTCCGTGGAGTGATATTGTCGCCGTGCAGGTGGCATATATTCAGCATTATCCCAAATTCAGACATTTCACTACTACGTTATTGGGTAGTCCTTGCTTTAGCGTCTGCCATTCAATGTAGAAAGAAAAAGAAAAAGCCGGGGAAAAACAAAAAAAAACAAAACTTTTAAATGAACACTTTTTTTTATATAGGTAACTTTAAGACCATCATTACGCTGTGCGTAAAGAATGTACAGAAAAATTTGTAGGTATTTTTTTGAAGAACAATTAATTTGTTAATGATATGTAGCTATTTAATTTGCCCTTTCTTTAATTGTAATCATACCATTCTGGGTTTGTTTGTTTTTTCTTTGGGTTGTTTGGAATAAAAAAAAGTTGATCTTTTTTTTTTTTTTAATTTTTCTCTCGTTTTAGATGTGTCTGTAGTACAGTGATGTGCAGGTACACTTGTATTCTGTAGAAACGCTGCATTAATATTGGATAGCCACTAGCATGTTGTTGCTCCAGTCTTGAGTAGTTTGGAGGTGGACTCTGTGCAAAGTGAACACATTGCTGTTTGTTATCCCGGACGTAAGGTCTTTTTTTAGAAAAAAAAAAATAATTAAAAAAAAAAATGACGAAGAAGACCCATGGACTCAATTTTGGGTTTTCTCTCTTTTGTACGTGTCCTGGGTAGAAAGGCAATCTGATCACTGCAGCCGTGCAGAAGATGTGACTCTCGCCTTAGTAACAATCTCATATTTGTGTGTGTATATATATATATTGGAGGGAGGGTTTTTCGTATCTCACGTGACTGTTGCCCTATCTGAGATAGGCGCGTTGTATGCGGCACAGGCGGTCAAACCTTAGACACTAAAATAAACAGGAGCACTCGGCTGACAAACTTTTGTTATTGTGTTGTTTGTTTATCTCCCCTAGCATCTTTATTATCATTATGTAATATCTGACTGCACATCCGGGTCGGTTATTCTGCTATTAAATATTGGTAATGTGTTGTGTAATGTCACTGGTTCTAATATACGTCTACATGTGAAAAAATTCATTAGACTTGGAAGAGTTAAAGTGACCCTCCAAAATAGCACTGAGAAGCGGCCATTCGTTTTTCCGGATTAACTTCTTTATTAAAATTGGCGTTCTGGTCCACCTGCATCCAAGATTGGTGCATCACTAGCATGGGGAGTAGTAACAAGTTTAAACAATACCTCCACAACCTAGGAAAGGCTAGGGAGTAGTGATGGGTGGACCTGCTCTGATAAGGTGTTATCTGAGCATGCTCATGTGCTAACAGTGTCTTTGGCGTGCTCGAATACTATGTTCAAGTCCTCGCAGCTGCATGTCTCATGGCTGTTTAAGAGCGGCAACACGTCTTTACAGCCGCAGCAACTCGAACATAGTATTCGAGCACGCCGAAGATACTCTGTTAGCACCCGAGCATGCTCAGATAACACCTTATCCAAGCACGTTCGCTCAACACGACTGTCGAGCGAGACTTACCACTGATCTCCCCTTGTCAGTGCTGCAGCCATCTTGGACACAGGAGGCAAGTTTTTGTGGAGAAGGCAAGGATAAAGTTGACGATCCAAGCAAATTTATAGTTGTTTTTCAGTGCCGGGTTGGACAGTCGCTTTATGGGAGGTTTTTCATTTTTGGAAACATCACTAGATGTCGGACTACTGTCCAGTTTCGCCATTGGACTTTTATGAAATGAACAATCTGGTTTTGACATCCGATTGTCTCCCGTGCTGCTTAGTGGCAACGATCATGTCTTTTCGGAATGAACAAAAGATCTGGAAGCACTAACTTCTTTAACATGTGAATATTACCAAAATAGATACAGTTTTTAGAATTTTGTAAAGGAACAAAAAAAATTAAAAATAAAATTGGGCCTTGACATCAATGTGTCCTTGAAACCAGCGATAAGACAAAAGTAAAACTAAAATGTCTGCTTCTCCAGAATGAAACAATCCGCAGGACATTTTTCAACATTTCCATGTTTGTAAATCTGTATTATAGCATTCTGTTTTGGCCTTGTTTTGTCTGGTAGCTGATGGGAAAAAAAAAAGTTTGGCAGGCCATCTTTTTTTTTTTTTTTGTACTTAAAAGTAGCCTTAAAGAACAATAAAGTGCTCTTAAACCGCACCGAGTCTCCAAGTGATTATTGTCCTCATTCAGAGATGATACAACCTTGATGGTATCAGAACATCAATCGGCGTCTCGCTTCCCCCCACAATCACTTATTATTGTTGGGGCTAAATTCCCCCATAAGAATGCATAACTAGTATAGATTTTACTAATCTAATATATAAAGCTGAATGTGTGTATGTATGTGTGTATGTCCGGGATTGGCATCTGAACCGTCGCAGCTGCAGGCACAAAATTTTGCACAGTCACACGTCTGGACCCCGAGGAGCGTCATAGGCTATGTTGTGAGGTGAAATTTTAACCCCGCGCTTTCCAAGTCACCAAACAATTTTGCCCCTATCTACATAATGGGGAAAAAGTGAAAGGAAAAGTGTTGGAGGCAAATTAACAGCTGCCAGATGTGAACAAGGGGGACTTAAAGAATGAGAGCGATGGCGCCAAAGAGTATATACTGTACAGTTGCTAAGGTGGGGCCCCGACATGGGATAAACACCACACCACCACGGGGATATGAACACACACACAAAATGCGCCACACACTACCACGTGCTCGAACACATATACCACCCTCAGCACACATTTCACCACACATACACCAACATCGCCACATAAAAGTTGAAACACAAAAGTCGCCGCTTAAAACTCGCCACGCGCAAAACTCTCCACATGCAAAACTCGCCACACGTGCAAAACTCACCTCATGGAAAACTCGCCACACGCAAAACTTGCACACGCGGAAAAATTGCCACATGCACAAAAGTTGCAACACATGCAAAAGTTGCCTCACACAAAACTTGCACATACTCAAAAGGCACCACACATAAAACTCGCCACGCGCAAAACTTGCCATGCGCAAAACTTGCTGCACACAACTTGCTACACTAACCTGTCACATGCAACTCGACACACAAAAAGTTGCTACACGCATGTCGCCACACAAAACTCATCTCACAAAAGTCGCTACATCATGTTGCCACACGCAACTCAACACACACAACTTGACACACGAAACTCGCCCTAAAACACACACAAGTCTGGTATTATCCTTCAAAAATAATAATCTGATTAATAAGCAGACAAACTACAAGAGCAACAAATGTACCATATAGGAATCCGGCAGCTGTCAGTCACATGACCTGTCTATTATGTGTATGTGTGAGCTAATATATACTGCCAGGGGGTGGGCTTACTGTTGGCTGGGGATTTATCAGGCTGCCAATTTATCTTACAAATACTGAGGTAAAAATACTGACCAAATAACGTGTGAACGAGGTCTAATACAGGAGGAGATGACATACAGATATATACTATATACAGGAGGAGATGACACACAGATATATACTATATATAGGTGAGATGACACAGGCATATACTATATACAGGAGGAGATGACATACAGGTATATACTATATACAGGGGAGATGACACACAGCAGGTATATACTATATACAGGGGAGATGACATACAGGTATATACTATATACAGGAGATGACATACAGGTGTATACTATATATAAGGGAGATGACAAACATGTATATACTGAGGTGAAAATGAGAGGTGTGAGGTGAAAATGAAAAGGTGTGAGTGCAAAATGAGAGGAGTGAGGGAAAATAGTGGAGTGATCGGAAAATGACAGATGTGAGGTCGAAATGACAAGTGTTAGGGGGGAATGAGAGGAGTGAGGGGGAAAATGAGAGGCGTGATGGGAAAATAAGAGAAGTGAGGTGCTATAACTAACCACAGATATTTACTATGCCCAGGCAACGCCGGGCTCTTCAGCTAGCTTAGATTTACAATCTCCATGCTTTTCTCATGGTCAACTTTATGTGGCCTGTTCAAGAGTTGGAACAGCCAAAAATCTGTTTGTCTTTGCACCTGAAGGAAAAACTAAGAATGTCGTTTATCAAAAGGCTCTCGAATTAGTAGAAGATTACTTCACATTACTTGGCCAATTTAGTTAAATCTGTGTGGAATATCTCTGGTGTTGAAATATATGTTGTAAAATGCTTCTATTAGCTTAGTTTTTGCCTTTTAATAATTACATTTCTATCTATTTGTTTTGTGGTTTTTTTGTGCAGAATAAATTTTTAACACATTCTATTTTGCTAACAGCAGTTATTACCCCGGGCGAAGCCGGGTAGTACAGCTAGTATTGTTATATTATTAAAAAAAAGTTATTACATATGTAGGAGGTGCTCCGATGCACCCATGGTGTGGCCAAGGACTTGGTGCACAGTTCCACCCCCTCATTTACAATCCTTATGTTTGACCGTACACTGCCTGAATAGTCTGCGACCGCTCATAGAATCGCACGGTAGTGATCTGCAGAGGCAGTGTGTGGCTCTCGTCTTCCTCTCCTGTCTGCAGAGGCCGCCCACTGCTGAGTGATCCTGTGTGCAGCGAGCGGACCCTGCACACAGGGACGAGCACACCCCTCAATAACCTATGCATGCAGGACTAAGGAATCAGTTTGGGCAGGTGTGACACTTCTTGGGGCCTACCCCTATAAAAAAAACAAAAATGTTGGGTTGTCAACTTTCATCGCTTAAATGGAGTCTGTCGCACACAACTCGAACTAAACCAGAGTAGTGGTGAAGTAATTCATTTCAGGCCAAGTTCCATTTTAGTCTGAGCTTTTTTTTAGTTTGGTTTTGTTCGGTTTGTTTTTTTTTTTTTTGCAGTAGTTTTTTTTCAGCTTGGGTTTTTTTTGTGCAGAAAATCCTGTGTTTAACTGTTCGAGAAAAGTGGATGTGATTTCCTGAAACCTCATGGCTAGAGAAGAATAGATCAATTTGCGTAACTGCGGTCCAGTGTCCAGGCCAGTGATACCTGGGAGCTAGACTAGTCCCGTGACTATCTTGACATCCAGCATCCCTGACGTGGCACACAGGTGACATTGCGTCAGCTCTGGCTGATCAAAAACTGAGCTATGGACTCTGGAAGCTAAGACATTCGTATTACTTCTGTCTACCTGCCAGGTACCACTGACCTGGACCGGAATCTCGCAAATTGATCTACTCATCTCTAGCCGTGGCCATTCTGTGATGAAAGGGAATCGGTCATCAGATTTTTGTCATGAAATATGTGAGCAGCATGATCTAGGTGCAGAGACCCCGATTCCAGCGATGTGTTACTGGGCTGCTTAGTGTGGTTTTGATAATCTCCTGCTGATGAGTGATTTTATCACTAGAGGACTAGTAAACCTGCTGCCATAGCCCTCCATATTCATGGGCTCTGTATAACCCCGCCCCCACCAGATTGGCAGCTTTCTGCCTACGCAGAGAGCACACAGAAGGCTGCCAATGGGTGGTGTGGGCGGGGTTATACAGAGCTCAGCAGTCAGAGAACAGCTAGATCTGTAGCAGATAAAACACTGATTTTATGAAAATGACTGTAAGCAGCCCCGTAAGTGATACATCACTGGATTCAGGGTCTGCCCCTACATTATGCTGCTGTCAGATGGGGTAGAACAAAAACCTAGGTCCAGATTCCCTTCAAAGATCCTGTTGCGCTCTGCATTTTTTTTTTGGGGGGGTGTTTTTTGCCTCCTATACTCATCTTTTGTAAATTCTAAGGAAAAATATGCTTTTTTTCATGCACTTAAAGTTGCAAAATCCCAGAATTTCTGCATATAGTAAACAATAGTCAGATATATTATTGCATATGATTTTTTTTTTCTTCCCTATCAGAGATATATTTTAAGGATAGTAAATTGAAAAAGGTGTTGTTATTTTTTTAAATTCCTTTTTAAGTACAGGCTTTAGATCAATGAGTGGAACAGGCTGCCACGAGAGGTGGTGAGTTCTCCTTCAATGGAAGTCTTCACACAGAGGCTGGACAGACATCTGTCTGGGATGATTGAGTGAATCCTGCATTGAGCAGAGGGTTGGACATGATGACCCTGGAGGTCCCTTCCAACTCTACCATTCTCTGATTCATTTCATACCTACCAATATTTAAATTGCCAAAATTGGGGCATTCCAGGGATGGATTTAAAATGTCCCACGCTGGTCTCCTTCAAGGTTTAGATAATCTTTGCTCTTTTTGTCCAGATGATGCAATTGCCTCTTCAAAAGAAGGTCTCTGGTCAGGAATGGCACTTGCAGGGCCGGACTTAGCCCAAAAGGCGCCCTGTGCGAGACTGCAGGACGGCGCCCCCCCCCCTCCAAACTTTGAAAGAAAACAATAACTCTTTAATATTCACAACAACACGTTTACTTAGAAAACTTGTGTTTCCCTGCAAAACACTTGAAGAAACACTAATATTGCAATAACGGGAATTATAAAGTGCTTTAAAGCGGACCAAAAGGAAAAAATGACGCTTGGTCCAAAGCCATATGGGCTGACAGCCAATCAGAGTGCAGAGCGGCGGCCTGCAAGGCCAAACACCGCCACACCATGACCAGATGACATATTACCACCACAGTGATCGAATAATATCAAATACAAGGAACGAATACCACAACATCATGACCAGACCACATATTACCACCACATAGTGACTGAATACTACAATACTGATCAATAATAAAAAACCCCACAATACTATCACCATAAGTGCCATTATACACAGGAGATCTGTACTTAGTATGCAGCGTCTGTGTATAGGTAATACAGTGATCACCGGTGACATACACAGGACCTCAGTATATAGTATACAGTGTATAGTGTCAGTGTATAGGTAACACACTGACTCACCAGTGACATCTCTAGGTGAAGTCCTTCATCTTTCATCCCGCACAGACCACCATCACTTCATCCAGCCAGGACTTGTCTCTGCAGGAAATAACACAGTTATCTCGAGTTCCACTTGCAGAACACATTACTTAATTTTCCCAACTTCTACATTACACCACATGAAGAAGGCGACATAGTGTCACTCTACACAGTAATAGGACCGCCCCTCCATTTAAAACAGTATACTCAAAAAATAAAATAAATACATCACTGCAGTAATAATATCCCTTAATTAGCCCCTATGGTAATAATATTCGCCATCCTGGCCCCCGTGTGTCTCATTCCTGGCGTCAGCCATATATTCTCCCATCCTGCCCTAATGAGTATCTATCCTGCCCCATATGATCTTCCCATCCTGCCCCATCTGTCTCCATCGTATCCATCCTGCCCCATCTGTCTCCAATCCTGCCTCCAGTGTCTCCAGTCATGACGCCATGTCTGTCATCCTGCCCCGTGTCTCCATTCTGCCCCTGTGTCAAGCATTCTGCCCGTGTCCAGCATTCTGCACCAGTGTCCAGCATTCTGCACCAGTGTCCAGCTTTCTGCCCCTGTGTCCAGCTTTCTGCCCCCTGTGTCCAGCTTTCTGCCCCAGTGTCCAGCTTTCTGCCCGTGTCCAGCTTTCTGCCCCAGTGTCCAGCGTTCTGCCCCAGTGTCCAGCGTTCTGCCCCAGTGTCCAGCTTTCTGCCCCCGTGTCCAGCTTTCTGCCCCCGTGTCCAGCTTTCTGCCCCAGTGTCCAGCGTTCTGCCCCCGTGTCCAGCGTTCTGCCCCCGTGTCCAGCTTTCTGCCCCCGTGTCCAGCTTTCTGCCCCCGTGTCCAGCTTTCTGCCCCAGTGTCCAGCGTTCTGCATCAGTGTCCAGCGTTCTGCCCCAATGTCCAGCGTTCTGCCCCCGTGTCCAGCTTTCTGCCCCCGTGTCCAGCTTTGCCCCAGTGTCCAGCGTTCTGCCCCAGTGTCCAGCGTTCTGCCCCAGTGTCCAGCTTTCTGCCCCCGTGTCCAGCTTTCTGCCCCCGTGTCCAGCTTTCTGCCCCAGTGTCCAGCGTTCTGCCCCCGTGTCCAGCGTTCTGCCCCCGTGTCCAGCTTTCTGCCCCCGTGTCCAGCTTTCTGCCCCAGTGTCCAGCGTTCTGCATCAGTGTCCAGCGTTCTGCCCCAATGTCCAGCGTTCTGCCCCCGTGTCCAGCTTTCTGCCCCCGTGTCCAGCTTTGCCCCAGTGTCCAGCTTTCTGCCCCAGTGTCCAGCGTTCTGCCCCAGTGTCCAGCGCTCTGCCCCAGTGTCCAGCGTTCTGCCCCAGTGTCCAGCGTTCTGCCCCAGTGTCCAGCGTTCTGCCCCCCCGTGTCCAGCTTTCTGCCCCGTCTCCAGCTTTCTGCCCCAGTGTCCAGCTTTCTGCCCCAGTGTCCAGCTTTCTGCCCCAGTGTCCAGCTTTCTGCCCCAGTGTCCAGCGTTCTGCCTCCCTGTGTCCAGCTTTCTGCCCTGCCCCCCCCCCTCCCGATCGCCGCTCTCAATAATAATTAAAAAAAAAAAACAAGTTCTTCTTACCTGACCGCGATCCTGCTCTATCTGCTTATCGGTGGGGGCGGCCATCTTCCTGAGGCCGCGCGTGCGCAGGTGGAGTGCTCTGCTGCCCGGGGCTTCAGGAAAATGGCCGCGGGATGCCGCGCATGCGCAGATGGAGATCGCGGCGGCCATTTTTCTGAAGCCGAGAAGCGAACAGCCAGGTAAATTCTGCGCCGCCGGCGACCCGCCCCCCCGCATTGTGCCGCCCCCCGCATTGTGCCGCCCCCTTCCTACGCCACTGCCAGGGGGGGCCCGATGACCGGGGGCGTGGTAACCGGAACGCTGGCAGATGGAAATTTTAGAAAACGGCTGCCCCGTACCGGGTCGTACCAGCTGAATCCCACCCCTGATTTTGATGTAATGTGACATTAATCTGCTGAGCTCAATAAATGCGCCCCTTGTATGCTAACGAGCCTTGGTGCCCTGTGCGGCCGCACAGGTCGCACAGGGCAAAGGCCAGCCCTGGGCACTTGTTACGTAGCCATGGTCGGCGCAGGCTTCGAACAGGGCAATGAGGAGTCACCAGACTGACTACATTGACACTTCCCATTATTCAGTGGTTCATGGTTTCTTTACTTGGTGATGGGTCCAATAAAGCTGTAATGGTCACATTTAGGGTTAATGGTTTCCCACACTTTTGAACTCCAGGGGACACATCAGGCTGTATAATACAACGCGGGCAGAAATGACATAAAAACGAGTCTTTAGAACGATTCTCAAAGGCCGATTCAGAGGAAACAATCGCAGGTCTATTTATAAGCGCTCACAAATTCAGCATTTCGTTCGGGCAGTTTATTTATAACATTCCCAACAAAACCTCCTTTCACGCGGCATCTGAACATGATAAAAATCCCAATGAGCCTCTATGACATGGAGCTATAACAAAGGTCTATTCAGCGTCCTCCGTTTATTAATGTTCATGACATTTCTGGTACAGTCTGACTAATATCACACAAAACACTTCAAATCTTGAGCTAAAAAAAAATGGACACTTTACCTTGTGATGGCCAAGCACAATTACATGTCAGAAATGCTCTATACAAACGCTAGGTACAAGGTGTCATCTATGGCTTTACTGGACAAACTACCACCAGGAATGAGCTCCAACATAGGACGATGTCAGTCCTAGGCGATAGATGAGGAATTGGTCTGAAAGGGGGGTGTCTAGAGGAAAAGGTAATATGTTCGAGTTCCTGCGGCTGCATGATCCCGCGGGGATAGCCTAACTACTGCAAATCATGCAGCTGCAGGGACCTGAACACAATACTCAAGCTCGCTCATCACTAATACTGAACGTGTGAGCGGCGCCTAAGACTCAGAATTTTACCTTGATGGTTTACAAATAGATTTTTTTTTGCAATGTTTCGTCTTTGCAAAAAAGCTTTAAAAGCTCTCCCAAAAACCAAGCATCAGAGTCCAATCCGTGTGTCTCGGAACATGTCTGATCCAATTTTGCAGATCAGACTATGCCATTAAAGTTTATGAGCATCCGTATAAAATGAACTAAAGTCAGAACACACACCGTACTTTGTGCTTCAACGTTCCATCTGTTTTTAACCGATCCATCGCGAAGAGTCAATTGATTAAAAAATAATAATTTCAGACAGTCTACTGAACTGGCAAAAGTTTTGAGACAAACAAATTTTAGTTTTCACCAAGTTTGTTGCTTCGGTGTTTTTATTTTTAGTCGGATGTTTCTCTGGTGACTGTAGTCAAAATATCAGTATTTCATTCATAAGATTTTAAACTTTTATTGAAAACTGCAAGTTTTTGAAAAAAAAAAAAAGCCAATATTGATACTTGACCCTTATTTTCTGCCCTTCGACCCGGCAGCTGGATATCAGCTTCTGGGCCAAATCCCGACTGAGGAGAGCCCATTCTTGTCTAATCAGTAGTTGGAGTTTATCACAATTTCTGTATCTTTGTTTGTCCTCCAGCTTTTTCAGAATTGACCATTTCTCAATGGGATTGAAATCTGTTGAGTTTTCTGTCCATGGACCCAAAATTATGTTTTGTACAGTGAACCACTTAGCTATCACTTTTGTCTTGTGACTTGGTCTCCATCATGGTGGAAAAAGCATTGTTCATCACCAAATTTGTCCTGGATTGTTGGGAGAAGTTGCTCTTGGAGGAGGTTTAGATCCCATTCTTCATTCATGGCCGTGATCTTAGGGAGAATTGTGAGTGAGCCCCCTCCATGGATGACAAGCCCCCACACATGAATGGGCTCAGGATGATGTACTGTTAGGGTATGTGTCCACGTTCAGGATTGCATCAGGATTTGGTCAGGATTTTCCATCAGTATTTGTAAGCCAAAACCAGGAGTGGGTGATAAATGCAGAAGTGGAGCATATGTTTCTATTATACTTTTCCTCTGTTTGTTCCACTCCTGGTTTTGGCTTACAAATACTGAGGTAAAAACCTGACCAAAACCTGATGCAATCCTGAACGTGGACACATACCCTTAGGCTAACACAGGACTCATGGTAGCGCCCACCTTTTCGTCTCCAAACAATCATTCTTCCACATGAGTCTGAAGGGGGCTTCATCAGAGAAAATAACTTTGGAAAAAGCACAGTGATTTTCCCCAGTCCACTGCAGTCCAATCAATGTACTTTCTCCAAAGTTATTTTCTCTGATGAAGCCCCCTTTAGACTATGATCAGTTAGGTAATGAACAATGCTTTCTCTAGTATGATGGCCATGCCATAAGGTAAAAGTGATAACCAAGTGGCTCGTTGAACAAAACATTGACATTTTGGGACCATGGTCTGAAAAATCCACAGATTACAATTTGATTGAGAACCTGTGGTCGGGACAAACAAGAAACATAGAAATTGTGATAAACTCTAAGCGCGGTTTAGACAAGAATGGATTATCATTATTCAGGATATCCAGGGGTGAATGGCAGAAGGCTTGAAAAATAAGGGTCAACAATGTAAATATCGAGTCTTTGCCTAAACTTGATGCATTTCTCAATAAAAAAAAAAAGTGTCGCAAATGATGAATCAGTCGAAAACATCTGAAAACCCTAAGCTTCGACCACAACTGACATAAAAAAAAGATTAAAATCAGGAGAATGCCTAAAATAGACGCAAATTAGCGTTAGTGAAATACAGGCAAATAGACAAGAAGAAAAGCTGAAAAATGCCATGAAATTGACCCCTATACTCTAAATGCTAAGTGTGTCTTTGTAATGGGGTCACGGCCTGAATACGTAATCCCAGCATCCACACTTAGAATTTGGAAATGCGTTCACAAGAACGAATACAATTTTATTGTGAAAAATGGCATTTTTTTCATACCCAACTACTACGCTGTACAAAGCTGATCACTGTGCTCCTAATAGTCACTGTAGTTGTGTGGGTGTTTATGAAAGATCTTCTAAATACGAGAGCTACTAGAAAAGGTCAGGTTCTCGAAATGTAAACTAGCTCCAAGAAACTGGAGGCTAGCCGTGCCCACACGTGACCTTTCCTAATTTATTAAGATACTAGTTTTATTTGCCGACTTCCCAGCATAGGTTATGAACTGGCTTCTTCATCTCACAATGGAACGGACAGAATTCACGATGACGCCATCATGTAGTCTGTTCGGATTTCTTCTGCTGTGTAAAATGGAGATGGAATATCCTAATTCTGGGTTATTTTTGAAGTATTTCCCACTTTTAAACACACAAAAATGTCAATAATTTTTACATAGGAACGACCAATCTAAAATGGTGATGAATAATATTTGTATTTAGATATATAGCAGCTAGAAATGTTTTAATAATTGGGAAAAACTCAACCTTTACTAGTTAGATTAAAATGGACAAACTTAACACATACAATAAACAAAAATAAGTGCTCATGCCGAAAACTGTGCTCTAGTAAAAAAAAAAATTTGGCTTGATCTCACCAATTATGGACGAATGGGTACCCACACTGGTTATACGGGGTCCACGGAGGGTCCAAGAAGGCAGGGTGGGGTAGAGGATACGGGAACCTATCCCTGTCGTGCCCCAGCAGTAGCTCCTGTCCTAACAAGGACAGGCCCCACGTGAGCCCTACTATGGACACCCCCCAACAAAGGATAAGAAATACAGACGCCTCCCTACACGTTTCCTCTCCAATCCCGGAGATTCATCAGGGGAGTTTTCAATGGCCAGAAGGCCTAAATCTTAGCTCAAATGTCATAGATACCGGGTATTAGCAGTGGCTAAATAGTCCCAGGAGTAAGCGATCATGTGTGACCGTGTGTCACTATTTGTGAGTCCTCTGTATATGGCGCCCACTATCTCCATATAAACCTTTTCAAAAAGGTACTCCTCCCCCTGGCGTGTGATGTCATTAGTTATCACCCCTCATCTGCTATATATCTCCTCTCTGTTCCTCCAACCTCCCCTCTCTGCCTAGGCTCTAGGCTAAGGAGCTTGCTTTCCACTGCAGGAACGCGGCGTGATGCTTGGGGAACCAATGACTAAAGCACCAGGTGATTAGGGGTGATAACTAATGACATCACACGCCGGGGGGAGGAGTACCTTTTTGAAAAGGTTTATATGGAGATAGTGGGCGCCATATACAGAGGACTCACAAATAGTGACACACGGTCACACATGATCGCTTACTCCTGGGACTATTTAGCCACTGCTAATACCCGGTATCTATGGACATTTGAGCTAAGATTTAGGCCTTCTGGCCATTGAAAACTCCCCTGATGAATCTCTGGGATTGGAGAGGAAACGCGTAGGGAGGCGTCTGTATTTCTTATCCTTTGTTGGGGGGTGTCCATAGTAGGGCTCACTTGGGGCCTGTCCTTGTTAGGACGGCAGCTACTGCTGGGGCACGACAGGGATGTAGGGAAAGGTTCCCGTATCCTCTACCCCACCCTGCCTTCTTGGACCCTCCGTGGACCCCGTATAACCAGTGTGGGTACCCATTCGTCCATAATTGGTGAGATCAAGCCAAATTTTGTTTACTAGAGCACAGTTTTCTGCATGAGCACTTATTTTTGTTTATTGTGTGTGTTAAGTCTGTCCATTTTAATCTAACTAGTAAAGGTTATGTTTTAATAATTGGGAAAAACTCTTCGAGCTGCTATAAACTGTTTACCCTGAGAGTTGTGCATCGGTTTGGCTATTCTAAGCTGTGGCTGATTATCTTGTATTTAGATATTCCTTCAAGAGGCTATGGTAGCAATTCATGATTATTAGGGGTCCAACTCCTGCTGATCCTCATTGCTAAATAATAATATAAGCAGGATCTCCGGATTACTGTAAAATATGGCCGTGTCAATGTTATTAGCAAATGGGGGGGGGGGGAAGGGGGTAAATCTATTGGAAAGAAACTCTACACAAGTGTATTTCATCCCACCACTACTGTAAGGCCATACGCATTAGATGGCTGCCGGCAGAGCGATGCTTTTGGCCATCTCAGCCGACTCTCCTAAATAGGGATGAGGGTACTTGTGGAAGTTTGGGTTCTGGTACCTGACTCGAACTTTATTCCAAAAAACCCCATTGAAAAGAACGAGGATCTGAACTTTTGAGCTGGAAAATTCTCTCTCTACTTCACCCGGAATGCTGAACAATGCGAAGAACTTCCTAGAGAAATACGTGCTCGCCGTTTAGCAACGGTCACTAACTGTCCAGTATGAACCACAAACTTTTAAGTTCTGGTTCGCTCATCTCTACTCCCAAACACAGGAACGCTCAATTGGGTGAGCACTTTTGTGTTCTCTACGAGAAGCCGCCATTTGGCAAGTGGCCAGGTGGGTTACCTAGAGCAATCCGAAACCGGAGAAGCCTGATCGAAATCTCTCGTAGCCATCAGTTGGCCAAAGCCCTCATATAGGGCCAGCATTAGGGGCGGGCAGACCAGGCAGCCACTTAGGGCCCTCACTCCTCCAGGAACCCCTAGCCAGTGGCGGACGCTATAGGGCCCCTGAGTAAAAGGCCCCCCCCCTCCTGCATGGTGCATTCAGCTTATCGGCATCATAGAAGCCGATACAGTTGAAATAAGTGATGGAGGAGAGAGCGTCATGTGACATTCCCTCTCCCATCACTCCCCCTCTGCCTCAGCGTGTGCCAGCAGTGGAGCTGATGAGACGCCGAGACAGAAGCCAGAGCAGCAGGAAAACGAGAAGTATTGTGTGTGTGTCTGCTGAACTATACTGTATGTGGGGGGACTGAACTATACTGTATGTGGGGGGACTGCACTATACTGTGTGTGGGGGGCCGCATTATACTGTGTGTGTGTGGGGGCTGCAGTATACTCAGTATACTGCAGCCCCCCTCAATCAAGGACCATGTGGAGTGCATTTTACTATATGTACTATATGTGACCTGCATTATACTGTATCGAGGACTATCTGTACCAATCATTCTTCCTCAGCCAGAGTAAGGGTAGGTGCACACGGTCAGTAAACGATGCGGGTTGGACCCTGCGTACTTGTGCAGCGTCCAGATGTTACAGCATAGTGGATGGGATTTCAAGAAATCACATGCCCACTATGCGTGCACAGATGCCGACGGATCACCCGAGGAGACGGACATGCAGCACGTCTCTCCAGAACGCAGCATGTCTATTTATCCTGCGGAGACACGAGCCTCCGCAAGATAAATTTCACCGGTACAATGTATTGGACGCGGTGATTCCGCATGGTCCAATGAACACATGCAAAATCACCTGTGTTCAAAAGCCGGCAGCACTTTGGATGCAGAGGACGTGTGCACATACCCTAAGGAGGCCGGGAAACAAGCGTCAAATGACTTCAATATTGTCGATTGCGCTTGTTTAGCGGCCTCAAATCAGGACTTGTAAATACAACAGAAATGTTTCTGTGTGATGGTGCAATGTGTGACCATTTGGGGCCCCCACTCTCTATAACCGGCTCTGCCCTCATACATATTAAACCTTCTGCCGAACCTATCGATACTGGGATATTTGTCAGATATTGGGCTTATGTATAGGGGGGCTTTTGACTGTTGCCATTAGCCATGTTTCTCTAGTCCATGATCAGGACAAGCTCACACAGCTTATCTCCACTTATCAAAGCAGTCTCATGGTATCACAGGTCAGCAGATTCGCTGCTGCGCTTTCATGAAGGGCACAGGACAAGTCTCTCCTGAGCGACACTGGATGCACTAATGAGTGGTCGGGGGAGGGGAGAAGATTGTGATTTGTGTTGGACTTTGTTCTCACACCAGTGGCTGTTTTATTTTTGGAAGGTATAGAGGAGATTATAAAGAAGACTGATCAGGTCCAGGACTTATGTGAACCCATGGAAGGTTTAGGTATATGGACGAGGGCTATGAATAGGGCTATGTTACACTTCTGTGCACACTAGGTGGAGGCGCAGAGGAGAAGAACCTGGGTGTACGAAAAAAAGCTGTCCTTTTAGGCTGCGGTTACAGGTAACACGGCAGCAAGTCTCAGATATGGCGTGCGACCAAAAAAACACGTCCGACTTATAACTTGCGGTCGTGCTAACATCCACCGGACTTGCGGTGGATACCGCGTCCTCCACTGACCAGGACACGCAGGCTCCATTCCACAGAAAGCAATACCGCCGGATTCGACCATCCCCATGAGACACTGGCTGTGTCCACCTATATATAGGACCTTAATGAAAACCCACAATCTTTCGGGTCCACTAGCTTCCGTTCACGATCAAATATTGTGACTGATGAAGGTCCGGCTATAGGTCCGAAACGTTTCTTCTGTTACTTACCGTGGACACCATTAAATCACTTTATCTGATTAAGTTAAGTCTGAGTGCCGAGTTTTTTGCTATTATGTCAGTCATTACATGTCTCACATTGGTAATGCCTCCTTTCATATAAAATAAGCTCTGGAGGCAGATTCTTGAGGAGATCTATGTCCGGCCCATAGATCTTAACAGCTCATTTACATATTATGACAAATGTGGATTTCTCGGGAACAAAACATCGGATCGCAGATATTAAGGCATCACTTTATCAACTGTCTATGACCTACGTGCCCATATAGAAGGCTTAGGAGGGTTCATCCTACTGACAGATTCCCTTTTAAGTTATTTGGTTTATTCAAGAAATATTGGAACAGACAGACCTGAAATCGGATGACGTTTATTTCGTTGAACACATTTGCTGGTTGGTAATGACGCACGGATCAGTTATCAGAGAACATAGTCATTGTTAACATACCGACAGACAAACATTTTCTTGAAAATTTTGTGAAAATTGAACAAAGCAAAGAGCAGCGATAAGCATAAGGATGTAGTACATGAGTAGTAGGATATTTAAAAAAAAAAAAAAAAAAGATCGCAAAAAAAAATTTACTTAATCCAACTCATAAGATAACTTGGCGCTGTACAAGTGACTGCTGGTAATTCACAACTGCTGGTATACTATGGTAATATTAGTCATATTTTAGTGGCGTAAGCTTTCAGCAATGTGTTGTTTGTTTATTAAGAAAACCAAAATGCGGGTTAACAAAATACATATCTTTCTGCATTAGTTATTATAAAGTTTAAATAATAGTTAATTTTTACAACCCTGCCCCTAGATAGAAACTACATGATGGAAACTGATGGAAGAACTGCATGACAAACAATAGGATCCCTTCTAGCGGTCTGGGGCCGGATCAGAACGTTTCATGCAGCTTTGTGATCTGGCACTGGGACCAAATGGTGAAAAGGCCTAATGGCAACTGACTGGAGTTAAACAAAAGGATTGGTAGGACCCTGATCTAACGATACCATTGATAGTCCGCAGAGCCCTGCACATTTGTGATGAGCGACCGTGCTGGGATAAGGTGTTATCTGAGCATGCTCGTGTGCTAACAGTGCTTGAATAATATGTCCGACTCCCCGCGGCTGCATACCTCGCGACTATTTGACAGCCACAACACATGCGGGGATTGCCTAACATGCCAATCTTCTTCGTCAACTCTACAACTCATGCATTTTTGCATCAGTTGTGATCCAATGATAACCCAGCCTAGGTTACAGCACCACGCCGGTCCATAGGTTGTGTTTGGGATGGCAGCTTGGATCATTTTAAAGGGGCTGTCAGTACAGAATGACTGTTCAAACCAAGTGCAGGTGCTCCATGGCGGAACCAATCATTTCTCTACACCTTGGTTTCCATCTATCTCCGCTCTTCTCTGGCTCTATGACGCCCGGGCTGTCAATCATAGAAGATGGGGGTAGAGATTGAGGGAAAACAAACAGGTGGGTTGGTGTAGAGAAATGATTGGTGAAGCACAAAGTGGCGGGACTTAGTTTGAACAGTCATCCTGTTGTGACCGAGTCCCTTTAACGTGACATTTGGCCACGGTATAATGTGCGACTACAAAGATTGGTGCTTGCCCTGGAGGACCTGGCGGACAATGTGTTGTACTCAATTTTTCCAGTGGTGGCCCCACAGGGGAACTGAATACTGGCTATCAGGTTGCTTCACAGCTCATCAATGGGGGCACCAGCTCACCAGCTATAAAAAAAAGTATTCCCAAAACAACAAGTCCAAGAGGTCAGCCATTTTGACCATTTCCATAGACGAGTGGATCAGAGGTCAAGAGCGCGCGTCTCTTCCATTCACGTCAGAGCTTGAGAATCCCATTCTCGGGGTTACAGAGCTCCATTCTCTCAATGTCTGGGGGTCCCAGTGGTCATACGACCAGCAATCAGTAAGTTATCCCCTATCTTGTGGCTGGGGAATCGTTTGTTATTATGGGAATAACCCTCTAAATCCTCATCATTTCATTTAAAGACTGTCTACATTGAAAATCCCCCTCTTCTACTAATCTGGATATTAGTTTTGGCGTAATGGACCCGTGACTAATAAGTGATGACTAACACCATTCTCATTAACAAAAAATAGCATTTTACTGCTAATCAACATTGGGTTTCGAGACAAAATATTACAAAGTAAGAATAATGGATCCTATTAACTCCTGTGTGACTCAAACTGATGCCAAAGTCATGCAGTCACTCAGAATCTGTTCCAGGATACTGGACCACAAAACTGAAGTTAATGTGTAAAACACATGCTTTTAGTGCGGTTTTATCACATTTTTAAGTTCCTACTGAAATGAAGAGAAAGTAAACTATAGCGCACATGACACGGGCCGTCACATATTGTATAATTGAGGTGTTCTCACAAAGCCACCAAAAAGCGGCACGCAGAACACCTATGGACCTGGAACAAGGACCTGCAACAAGGACCTGGAATAAGGACCTGAAGCATCTGCCATACAGTCCCATCAGGGTCTCCTGACCCCTTAGAGTGATTACATCATAGGATTACATTTCAGATTAAATTGGTATTAAAAATAGCAAATTAATAAAGTTGATGATTGCAAGAGTTAATATGTTGTTTCTTATGGAAAGGAAGGAGGGATCCTATTAATGTGTATGGCATTAACCGCACACACATTTCCAGAATTTAAGTAGAGTTAAAGGGATTGAGCAAATTATCAAAAAGATGTTGGACACGTGCAATTCTCACACCGTGGCAGCAGCAGCGTCTCTTTACACTAACTGTCAGGCATAAGTGAAAAGTACTGCACGGAATGACTGTTCAAACCAAGCACAGGCGCTCAATGCACCGTTGTTGCGGCCAAACAGTTCAGTGCGCCTTCCCACCTACTTGTTTTCCATCTATTTCCTCCAATCACTGGCTCTATAAACCCAGAGCTGTCAGTCATAATAGAGAGAAAGGGGAGGGGAGAGATAGGGAGGAAACAAGTAGGTGGAAAGGTGCACTTAAAAGTTTGGCCGTGTTATAGGTGCACTGAGCACCTGTACTTTGTTTCCATGTTGATAGATTCCTTTTAATCTTTGAAGAAAAAACGCTCGACTTTTCTAACCTTTTGCGGTCAGTTTTGGTTTTTCATTGCCAGGCCGTGCACCTTCTTATTTCCCCTCCTTGCTCGCTTTGTCATCAGCCAATTCTGATGCAGCAGGAGAAAGCTGCCCGTTACAGTATCTGTAGGTCCTGCATCCTTATCCTTCCTGAGGTTTGTTGGTCTAGAGCTACAAAAACCGCTGAGTCCCGAACCGCAGTCTGGAGTACAACTATGGCCAAGTGAACACATCAAGTCCTACATCTGGCAGTATTGCAGCGCATTCTTTTTTTTCTGCTTAATAAGAATTTTTACCTTTAGGTTGGGATCACACTTGAGAGTTTACTTGTGGAACTTTGGAATGTTTTTTTTTTTGCTCATTTTTTTTCCTCCATAGGAATGGCATATACAACCACACAGAAACCCCCCACCCATTGCAAATGCCAAGTGTGAACATACCGAAAAGGGATACAAACAGTCACATGTGCACAAAAGACGGCTCCCATTAAAGAATGACTGTGCCTATGGCCAACCAACATCAATACAAAGGACCGTAACACAATGAAAAATGTCAAACTTATTGACTTAAAGGGGTTGTCCCGCCTTGGAGCTGAAGCCTGCAGTCACTCTATGTGACTGTAGACTTGTGAATCCTCACAGTGTGCGCGCTGTCAGGATCCTCCGGTAGCTGGCAAGCCACTGACCGCAAGTATGTGATTTGCCTACATGCGATCATGTGCCGACTAGACATGCACGGCCTCTCTCAATACAAATGAATTGATAGAGCCAGGACACGTCTAGTCGGAATGTGGCTGGAATTATGCAAATCATATACTTATGGTCACATGACCAGGCGCCGAAAAATCCTGACAGTGCGCACTGTGAGGACTAACAAGTCAGCAGTCACGTAGAGTGACTGCAGACTTGTATCCAAAGGCTGGACAAGACCCTTTAAGGAAATGGATCAATTAAAGAACAACTCTTTATCATCTTTGCTTATCCATGAACTTCAACAATAAAACTTATTTTTGTAAACATAATATATTGCAGTAAAAGATCTCTGTACATAATGTTACTGTTCATGGATGATTTATGATGGGTTTATGATGGTTCCGTCAAAAAGTTTCCTCAATATGTTCCATGAAGTGACCGATGGGCATGGGGTCATTATTACGCAACTCGCTAGTTTTGGGTTACTGTATATATATATATATATATATATATTTTTTTTTTTTTACGTATAATAAGATTTATGTTTACATAAATGTTTATATATTTGCTCTCGTTTAAACATTTGTCATAGATTAGAAAAAAAAAAGAATCTTAAAGCGACAGACAGAACAGTGCCATATTTATCCATGGTGTGATATATATATATATACACATACATATATATATATATATATACACATACATACATACATACATACATACATATACATATACATATATATATATATATATATATATATATATATATATATATATATATATATATATATATATATACATATATATACGTGGACGCTGCTATATCAGGCACAGCCTGTAGACAAGAGTGGCGCTATCCTGGAAAATTAAAGGATAAAAGAAGATTGTTCTCTAATCCTGGACAAGTCCTTTCATTATGGAAGCATTAGGCAAATATAAAAGTAAATCTTTTCTGCAAAAGTAAAAATGTAAAGTCCAAGAGAAAATAACTATTGTGTGATTTAATAGAAAGACAGCGAGAGCATGTTCTACTGATTAGCAGCCAGGGAGCGACACGTCGGATGGAGAGGAGTCCCATCTACTATTGCACAGGGCCACAATGGCAGATCTTTGTTGTCAGATCACTTCATCATCACTCATGTCCCAGATCTGAAAGGAGAGAAGTAATAAGGTGGAATTAGTGACAAAATACATAATGGACGTTTTATCAAAAGACAAACAATGGCCGCAGTATTAAATTCACAGCACATCTAATATTAGCTTTACACACAGAATAATTGTTGCTCATGTTCTTTTACAAGGTTTTGATCTCCATAGAATTTGCCATTACTCTGTGACTGGAGAGCCAGGTCCATTGTTTTAATAGACTTTGCTCTATTCTCTTTGCTCCGCGTCATTCACTTTAACGGGGCTGAAAAGTCAGGCACAAAAAGGGTCCGAATTTTTGCTCCTTCTTGGTATTGGCAATTGTTCCATTGGTTAAACATCCATTGTCTTATGCTCGGGATAAGCTTTAATCTTTAAATGGCTTGTCCAGCTAGAAAAAAATAAGTTTAATGTCCTTAAAGGGGTTTTATAGGCCCAAAAAGACCCCCAAACAAAACAGCAAAACAAACAAAAAAAATTGAGCCGTCACAGTAAAGAGTCCACAGAATCCCGTAGTTACCTTTATTTTCCCATTTGAGCCTCCTTCAGGCTATTGGAGACATGTTATGGTTTACATCCTTAACTTCCTGCCAGCTCACTCTGCCCTCTGAACTTTCCAGGCTCTGAGCCCCTAGATCAGAGGTGTCAAACTGCATTCCTCGAGGGCCGCCAACAGGTCATGTTTTCAGGATTTCCTTAGCATTCCACAAGGTGCTGGAATCATTCTGTGCAGGTGATTAAATTATCACCTGTGCAATACAAGGAAATCCTGAAAACATGACCTGTTGGCGGCCCTCGAGGAATGCAGTTTGACACCTCTGCCCTAGATGACATTTCCCAAGAAGCAGAGCCTTCTGAATTCTCTGCCATCCCACAGAACACACACTCCCATCCTCAGAGCAGACCCATATCACCTACAAAGCACCTTCTTGAGACTCCTAGAGTCTCATGACGGATAAAGACCTGACCAAACACTTTCTCCCTCCCAATATCCCCTACTTCACCGAGTCTGTACTATCCTGGGACTTTCCAGCAGTCAATAATGTTACAGACAATAATGTTAAAGGAACTGGCAAGAGCCCCACACAAGATCGGTGTAATGTCACAATGTATTCTAGAACTTTGGAACCCCAAACACTACCTCCTATCTGTGCCTTCCTGGACAAATCCCCAGTCACTGACAAGTTGCTGAGGATCACAAGCCAGGCTCCCCATGACATCAACCATCAGAGCACAAGTCCTGCCTCCAGAATCCCACCACCAGACTCTGGCCTCCTACAAGCAGGGCTGTACTTGACTGACAGGCTATGTTCTGAACTCTGTGCTTTGTTGGGACTATAACAGGAAGGGTGCTTTCACATTCCGTCTAGGGACACGTTCGCTGGCCTGTTGGAGCTTCCATCTGAACCCCCAGCTAAACGGGATCTGGACAGTGTCACAGACTAACGGTGCCGCAGAGCAAACATGCATCATTTTTGGGAACGTGCACCTACTGGTGGTGGACACTCAGACGTAGTAGACTGCGTCTGAGTGTCCGCCTCCTGTTGGCGTGTACTCCCGAAAACAATGCACGTCAGAGCGCACGTTCACCCTGCTGACACTATTATAGTCTATGGCTCTGTCAGCACATACGTCTGGATCCCTTTTTTACTGGGGGTTCGGAAGTATACCCCAACACGACCAGCGAACGTGTCCCTAGACGCACTCTAAGGTTCTGGACGTCACGTGAACATATGTGAAAGCTCAGAAACTGAGCAGAATTTTAACACCAAGTAATCTTTGATGTGTCTTCATTTTTTATTGCCATTTTCACATATCTGGATTCCTGGAAAACAGACCTGGTATCGTACTAACACACACAACAAACCTCCTATAGTTCCCTTAGGTGTGTTGTTATGGGTTAGAATAAAGGGTCTGTTTTCAGGAACGGCAACAATCTTGTCCTTGGGTTGTGTCCGGTATCGCAGCCACTTCTCAGCTCAGAGTCTAGTTGCGATATCAGTAGTGATGAGCGAATATACTCGTTACTCGAGATTTCTCGAGCACGCTCGGGGGTCCTCTGAGTATTTTTTAGTGCTCGGAGATTTAGTTTTTCTTGCCGCAGCTGAATGATTTACATCTGTTAGCCAGCTTGATTACATGTGGGGGTTGCCTGGTTGCTAGGGAATCCCCACATGTACTTATGCTGGCTAACAGATGTAAATCATTCAGCTGAGGCGATGAAAACTAAATCTCCGAGCCTAAAAAATACTCGGAGGACACCCGAGCGTGCTCGGGAAATCTCGAGTAACGAGTATATTCGCTCATCACTAGATATCAGTCTTCATCATTAACATTTTCTAGGAAGGAACTCTTTAATTCCCACTTGATTATAAAAATGTAAGTTTTAATATTGTCGTCCGATACTCCCAAAAGTCTGACTACAACACAAACATCGCTAAGAGTTGTGTTACATTGTACCTCTCAATCATTGTATCATAATCACGTGACGCTGATGTGATAAGCGCCCGATATTCAGTATACAGGTAAACGATTGTTACATCATTTGGTTTATACTTCACAACCTGATGGATTGCTAATAAAACACCACCCGGAGCTCCCCCCACCCACTTGACATGTTTTGCCTGTGTACAAGTGTCCTCAGGGGTTCGGAGCTTCACAGCGAGCAGATATTGCATCAGCGGGGCCCACTGTATATACTCGGATTACAACACACTGATTAAGTGGAAAATAATAATACACAGGAAACGCCTGACCAGTAAGCGGGTGAGTGGAGTTTTCTGGTGGTCGACACAGGACCATTAAGGCTATGTTCACACTAGGTGTTTTTGCACCTTTTTTATGCTTTTTTTTTTAATACAAATTTTCAGCTGCGTTTTACAGTACCAGCAAAGTCTATGAGATTTCACAAATCTCATGCACACACATTGTTTTTTTGCCATCAGGATTTTGGGCTTTGCATGTTTTTTTTGCACGATGGAGCATGTCACTTCTTTCAGCGTTTTTGGTGCATTTTTAAGGCGTCTTTCACCCACTGAAATGAATGGGTGGTGAAAAAAAATGCAGGCATCAGGTTTAGCTGCGTTGTTTGTGCCAAAACCTGATTCTGTAGAATACGAGTTTTTATTTCAACATTAAACTTTATCAGCATGCACAAGAGACAAATCTAGCAAGCAAACCGCAGCAAAAAAAAATGCACACAAAAAAGCGCAAGAAAATAAACATGCTTTGTTTCTGCAGCTTCTGTCCTGCCAAGAGATCAGGTTTTGCTGCAGAGAAAAAATAAAAATCTTGAAAAAACGCCTAGTGTGAACTTACCCTAACAGAGAGCATCAGATCGGGAAATCAATGAGAAGAGAAGCACATTTCTTTTAATTTTTTTTTTTTTTTTTTTAAACAAAAAAACAAAAACCTAGTCTGAGCTATGTTATAAAAATCTTTTCCTTTTGGGCAACCCCTTTAAGAACGTCTTTGAATGTGTTGTAATAAAAAAAAAGTTAAATTTTATGGGAAAACAGGAATTTAGGACATTGTGATCCGGTAAAGTCTGACATCAATGGTATGCAAAATTCCGAGGGCTTTATAAGAGATGTGAAAGAACTGCAGAGATAATAACAGAATAACTGGCAACCAGCACAGATTCATGGAAGATAGGTCGCGTCTGACCAACATGTTGGGATTCTGAGGAGGTAAGTGCAAATCATAATGCTGCAATGTACCATATGACAGCCCTATACTACTGAAGCTCCAGAAGCCGGGAATATGTAGGTAGGCAAACAAACTGGTTAAGGGTCAGCAAACAAAGAGGCATTGTAAACGGTACTTTCTATAAATGAGACCACAGAGATCTGTACTGGGGGGACGCAGGGATCTGTATCGAGACCAGTGGGGACCACAGAGACCTGTATCAGGACCAGTCGGGACCACGGGGATCTCTACCGGGACCAGTGGGGACCACAGAGATCTGTACCAGGACCAGTGGGGACCACAGAGATCTGTATCAGCACCAGTGGGGACCACGGGGATCTGTACCGGGACCAGTGGGGACAACGGGGATCTGTACCGGGACCAGGGGGATCTGTACCGGGACCAGTGGGGATCACGTTGATCTGTACCAGGACCAGTGGGGACCACAAGGGTCAGTTTTAGGCCCAATTCTTTTTAATCTTGATTAATGACCTTGTGGATGGGATTGAAAGCAATGTGTCAAAACAAAACTTTGTAGGATAATTGAAACATAACTAGCATGCATGGTACAAGATGTTTACAATGGCAAAAACATGGAAGATTAAGTTTCAATGTTGATAAATGTGGAGAAATACAGAACGGTCAGAGTAATCCTATTGCTGCATATACATTAAATGGAAATATAGTCTGGACTACAGAACAGGAGAAGGACTTGGGTATTCTGGTTACAAGAAAGCTGAGCAGCAGTGCTCAATGTCAGGCAGCAGCTGCTAAAGCAAACAAGTTTTTAGGGTGTGTAAAGTCATAAGATCTTGTGATCCCAATGTGATATTACCCCTTCATAAATCTGTTGTAATGTCACATTTAGCATATCAGTTATGGGGTTCTCATTTTTTTTTTAAAAAAAGGATACTAGGAAATTAGAGTTAGTTCAAATACAGGAACTAGATTATTACATGGGACTTCAAGTCTTTCTTTTAAGGTTGGGAAAGATGGGCTTGTTTAGCTTGGAAAAAAAGATGTGATGTAATTTACATGTATGGCCAATACAAAGAACTGGCACATGATTTATTCCTTCCAAGGATCAGGGGGCATTCATTATGTGATGAGGTCAGGAGACTCCGGCAGCTAAATAGGAAAGGGTTCCTTACAGTTCGAGCGGTCAGACTGTGGAATGCCGACCACAAGAGGCAGTAATGGCCGACACTACAGCAGCTTTTAAAAAGGGGCCGGATGATTTCCTTGATACACAAGATTGTGGGTTATAGCTAATTTAGGGACAAAATGCACAATTGGTGGAGAAAGGTTGGACTTGATGGACCTCGGTCTTTTTTCAACCTATGTAACTAGCACAAGTAGCTGCGACTCCCTAATGAACTTTTAATATCCGAACCGTTCCTGTGTAGCCAGTGAAAGGCAGATGTCAGAAATCAAAAATTCTTTGTGGTTACCCTTGGAGTCTGTCGGGAAATGCAGGCAACCTAGGTCCTCCAATAAAACCAGGCCTTCGTATCGCAAATATTTACGTTACTAAGGGCAATGTTTAATTTAGAGGTCTGTTCCATATACAATTAATGACAACATAGCTGTGGATGAGAAACAGCCTCGTAAAAGTAGGATGTAGAAGAAAATAGAAGCAATAGCTAAACTTTCAGACGTATGTTGCACGTCGATACAACCTGTCCTGATTAATAAAATCCACGCCGCAAAAAAGAAAAAGCATCAGCCGGATCTCCTTCCTGGTCTCCAACCTTGAGTAAAAACACACAAGCGTCATTCTCTTTGTGTTCCATTTAAAAAGCCATTTGGGCATCCGGCAACAATCAATGATGAGGAGAACAATACACCTACAGAGGCTGTTTGCTTTCCCAATTATTAAAAGGGAAGGATAGATTGTCCTGTAATTGACTTGACGAGACTTTTGCCAAAGAAAACACATGAAAATGTCAAGCTGCTCAGTTGGCTCGGAGACTTGATAAACACCTATTGTTTTACTGATGACAATTCCAAGACACGGAACGAGGTGAATGGAACGGACGTTTAAGCAAACAAAATCCCAACGTGAAGGAAAGTTTGCTGGTGCTCAGAAGTGTATATTGGAAAACGATGACTACTCAAAGCACCGGTCATATGTTGGCATGAGATCTGGATTCAGGTGGGAACCCCTTCCTCCTCCACCCATAAAACCCAAGCACACTAAGGACTTGTTCACATGGCATATTTTACAGATAAATGTATATTAGCACTGGAATCTATGGCACAAATCCAAAGTTGACCCTCAGAATTTTGCCGTGGATTCGCCTATTGACATACACTTATTAAATCAGATTCAGCAAGGATTCTGCCAACAAATGACCTCAACATACGGCATGTCAATTATTGAAGAGGTTTTCAAGTCTACACCTAACAAATCTGTGCTGATGGCATTAAACCATGCTAATTTCGGTGGGGAATAAGTTTCGAAACCAGAGGAAAAAAAAACCCAATGAAGACTGAGTTAATGTACCCTTAAAAGTTTTGATAAATGAGCTTATTGATGGGTCCTAAGACAGACTTTCTATGGACAGAAGGATTGGGATACACCTCTGAATTAATGAATTCAGGTTCTTCATTCAGTCCCATTGCCACAGAAGTATAAAATCCAGCCCTATTGCCATGCCGTCTGACTTTACCAAGATATGTGAAAGAACGCCTCGTTCTAAGGAGCACACTAATATCAGTGTGGTTCTATGGTCCACTAAATAGGACCAAAGGAACAATTCATAACTGTTGGATATGGGATGGAATGGACCCTCACTCCCCCTTAAAAACAACCATAACTACAGAAAACCTCAATGCTAATAAGTACACAAAACACACGAGTTTGGAGGTCAAAATGGCCATAGCTTTATTTAAATCACAGGATTACAACCACCATAGTAGGAGTCAAGTGAAGTCCTCAGTCGCATGGCTTCTTGGACACTGATACCCAACTGTCAGACATATCACAGCAGGCCAGACAGCAGTAAAGACATTACCATACCACATCCCTCTGGTCCTCCCAACCCCATAGCCCAGCCTGTTCACCATGAGATTTTACAAAATGTTTCCTCTAGTTCTTCAGGTAGAGAGAAATAAAGCACAGATAAGAAAGGAATTCCATCCCCTGATAAACTCAACTCCTCTCAGTAAGCAGCAGGGCACACACAACCTGTGCTACTCCCAACAAAACAGGACCACCCTTGCGAAACAAAAAATTACACAGCTATGCAAAACAAAACTGAAGGCGTGTGTTATGGGTCCCCCTATCCCAGTCACGCTCTGCCCTCCTCTTAGGTCACTGGCGGAAACAGGGAGTGGCATTAGTGAAAAGTGGAAAAAGTTTAGGAACAATACCAACTCATCCATGAAGTAGAGACCACAAAGTTACAGACCATTGTCAAGGAGCGAGGAGAAGAATACTGTATCACCAACGCACTGCTGACTCAATAACTACAGAGTTTAATCCTCGTCTGGCATTATGATGTTCCAGCATGCCAGTGCCCCAGTACTCAAAGCAAGGTCTATAAAAGAATGGATGGTCGAGTGGAAGAAGTTTTAGCTACGAAGGGGCGACCAACTCCATGTTCCTGTGTATAGCTTAGAAAGAGAGGCCATAAAAACTCTTAACGTTGTAATGTGTCGACATCACGATACTTTTATCCATATAGAGGAATTGATGGAAAAATCCCACCAATTTTGGCGGGATCTAACAACAATCTAGTGAAGCAGTGGCCAAATAGTAGATTTGGATCTACCAGCAGAACTCGTATAGAGTTTGATGTTGAGCCACCAGGCTGCTCTCCCGTAGAAGAGGGAGAACTATTACCTTAATGGGTCTGTCACTTATTTTTTCTAGGCAAATTCTCATTTTCATATAATATAGAGTACTCACTGATGGCTAGTATACAAAAAGACAAAGCAGAGAATTGGTGAAGAGCTAGACCAAAGGTGGCAGGAGGACTTCCTTCTATCAGTAGGTCACGCAAGCGCCCTGCTGTTCCATTCAAAGTCCTTGGCATGGAAAGAAACAGCTAAGCAGACCATGACTGATCACCTCTTCCATCAAACTTTGGGTTTTCCTTTTGTAACGATTGGTTTGGCCAGCATTTAACACATACCCAGTGGTGTTTTTAGCTGGAATACCCCTTTAATCAATACAACCACCTTATGGATGCTGGATTAGATATAGTAAGGCAAGACAACACATGATTTCAGATTCTTTGGTTTGTGGAGTGTGACATCAATTCTATGTCAATTTGGAAATTGCTGTGAAATTCGAGAACAAGGGTCAAGAAAAAAAAAAAAAAAAAAAATCGGAGCCAAGAAAGTGTTTCAATTATTAACCATTTGTAGAAGACGAGGAGCGGAGTTTACATAGGAGAAGATCAATACTTGTACCCTGCTCTCCCCAGATCCACCGCCTCGTTTCGCTCTCGGAGGACGTATGGCATAATGGCCTACTGCAGTAGGGGTTGATGAGTGCCTGCTATTAAAGTCAGCTTACAGTGAAATCTGAGAAGCGTCACAATTATGGAAATAATGGAGACATACGATTACTCTCCAGACAAAACCGATCCTTATCTATTATTTTTGTACAGAAGTCTCTTTTCAGAGTTGGGAGCTTTGGATTACAGTGCTCACCACCAACATTAGTCAAATAAACCTTATTCACTGCAGATATGATCTGAGGACTGAAGTTTATACTGTGCAAACATCCTGGACTGGAGAAGACTGAGGGTTACCAGAGTTTGCTATCATACGATGGGGGAGGGTAATCCATCATATTGTCACATCACAGAGCCTATGTACAATAGGGGTGTGTGTACAAGTCACAGTATTCTACACAGTCCTCCACATAAGAGGGACATTTTCACTTGGGAAAGGGTAGTCCGATATTTCTGGGAAGCAGGGTCATTTTAGTTTAGTTTGCACCAGCTACAGATGCCACCATATAAACAAAAGTTAGCTCAAGATGCTCCCATAGGGGTAATTTTCAATTTTTATAAAAAACAAAACCACATTCAAAATAAAAGCATGCAACATGCCACAGAAACAGCATACTCCATCCGCAGTCACTTCCAAAACAGCATGCACCAACCACGGAAGTTCACAGAGGAGAATACAGATCAGAATTTCTGGCTAATGGATACCACCAAAACAAGTTTCTCCAGCCAAAGATGCAATAAAACACAAAAAGGCAGTCATAAATGCTCTGCTGCTAAAGGCCTAAGAAACAGGCAGGTAGATGCCAACTACCTGCCTGTTGTGCCCGGCGCTGATCTCTACCAGGACAGACCGCTCCTGGCAGCGATACAGTGGCTTCTGCTGATGTCATGTCGAAAAAGCAGCGGCTTCTTTTGCGTTCTGCTGATGGGGCGTGACGGCCGACGTTATGGTGATTGACAGTCAGCTCCCTCTGCCTAACTGCGGGGAGCCTGATGAAGGAGAAAAAAATTGTAGTGGAGATCGAAGGGTTAAATAAAGGTTTGTTAACCAGATTACTGTCCCTACAATTTATCCCTTATCTCAGCGCTACAATTTTTTCTCCATCATTCCATATCCCTCTTCCTGAGGATTTGCGGCAGGAGCAGCTACGAGCACAGTCAATCCTATAGAGAAGCTTAAGGACCTGCGATGTCCGTGTAATGCTGGATCCACACTACCCAGCCTAAGGACCTGTAGTGACGCGTATCCTGTTCCCTGATCACGTGACCAGAACCCGGAAGTGCTAGCCAGCAGCGGCGATGCACGGCAGTCTCTAACGGTCCACAGGGACCATCTCTTCAAGCACAAACTGGGGTTGTGTGGGGGTGCACAACCCCATTAGGTGAGTGGCCACTTGGCCCCTGTTTGGTAATCTAGTTAATCATCAGGTTTCACAAATTTTTCATTACATAACTGAGGGGAGCTGGCAATCAATCAGCATGACATCTGCAGTCACATCCCGCCGACAGAGCAGCCTGGAAGAAGATGAGCTGCTCTGTTGACATGGAGAAGCCAAATCCCCGGCAGGAGCGAACAGTAACTGATCTGAGCCGGCAACACTTACAGCAGGCAGGCAGTTGCCTTTTAACCCTTTTAAATAGGTGCCAGACAAAAACACCCCCCTCAAAACGGTATGTCAGCCACTGAATTCCTAGGCGGTATTAACCACAGATGCCCTCTCCACCGACCTGCACATCAATTCTTTCTGGTAGTGGCCCACTAGTCTCCATTATTACGTGTCCAGAGCCATCCTTAGCGCTAGCTGTGCCCTGATGACAGAATTAAATAACATTGATGTAAAACTTCAATTGTGTAAAATTGGAGTCTGGCTAAAAGTTTTTTTTTTTTTTTTTAAAGATGGTCTTAGGATTTAACACACAGTTCACATTGCGCTTGTGCAGTATGTTCAAGAGTTCAGCCTGAAAACTCCTAAAAATGGGATTTCGATGAACCTCCGACAAGGTCAAAGACAGCATTGACTCGAACAGCGTTGAAGTGTATGCAGTTTGTGTTTTTGTGTGAGGGTTTCCGTCTTTGCAGATGGAAGAAAAATAGAACTTGGCAATCCTTTTCAATGCTGAAATAATATATTTATTGCATAAATAGGAAAAACTGAAAGATCCACATAAAAAAGAGTTGACGTTTTGGCGTAATCGGCCTTCCTCAGAACATGAGGTGGATCAAAGGTGAATAATAATTGCTGTATGCTATATTTAGGCGCCTTCCCCAGCACGGTTGTGCTTTTCTCTGCAGCGCAGGCTGTCTCATTTCTACTGCAGGCTATACTGCCTGTACAGCATACAGCAATTATTATTCATAATTGATCCACCTCATGTTCTGAGGAAGGACTACTTTACATCGATATGTACTCTACAAACTAGGCCAGTCCTCCAATAGGAGAGGGACCTCCATCAACTACATGAACATTGGATCGTTCATCTAAAAGTGGCCCTAGGGGTCATTATATTTTCTATACCCAGTACTACAAAGACCTCATAAAAACAGTCTTCACCAATATCAATTTTGGACATTAAACTAGGCGACCATGACCGACCTACAGCTTCATTTCATCCCAGATCAGTGCTGTTTGGACCAAGTGACAGCTCCATCTTTCAATTGCCGTTTACCCGATTCCAACACACCATGAAAAGCGGATGGTTTGTTTAGACCCTTAAAGGAAATGACTGATGTATAATACATTAAAGAAAATGAAATCTGATCCCAGACCACCAAGGAAGAGGAACCTGCGAGTAAAATATATGAACTTTACGGAGTTTGTCAGACATCAAATATGATTTGTGCACTGAAAATGTCAAATTACCAAAGGCTCCACATTTATCTAAACTCGGCCTAAAAAAGAAACAATAAACCTCGCACCAAAGCAAAAACACAAAAAAATGTATCTTCATAATATAACGACTTTCTTTCAGCTATTTAATTTTTATCTGTGTAATAAGACTCTGATTACATTGTGTGTTCAAGCCCAAACCGCCAGTCATAAGGCCCCATGCACAGCAGAATAATGTCGTCAGAATCCCCCTGCTATCGACAGGTTCAGTCAACAGCCCAATGTGTACGGGGGTGCCGGCCGACTGATGGGGAGAGATGTCGATTGGGCATGTCCAATCAACAGTCCAAAGTGTATGGTGGCGCTGGCCAACTGATGGGGAGAGATGTCGATTGGGCATGTCCAATCAACAGTCCAATGTGTACGGGGGTGCCGGCAGACTGATGGGGAGAGATGTTGATTGGGCATGTCCGATCAACAGTTCAATGTGTATGGGGGCACCGGCCGACTGATGGGGAGAGATGTCGATTGAGCATGTCCGATCAACAGTCCAATGTGTATGGGGGCACCGGCCAACTGATGGGGAGAGATGTTGATTGGGTATGTCTGATCAACAGTCCAATGTGTATGGGGCCACCGGCCGACTGATGGGGAGAGATGTCGATTGAGCATGTCCGATCAACAGTCCAATGTGTATGGGGGCACCGGCCAACTGATGGGGAGAGATGTTGATTGGGTATGTCTGATCAACAGTCCAATGTGTTTGGTGGTGCTGGCCGACTGATGAGGAGAGATGTCGATTGGGCATGTCCAATCAACAGTCCAATGTGTATGGGGCCACCGGACGACTGATGGGGAGAGATGTCGATTGGGCATGTCTGATCAACAGTCCAATGTGTATGGTAGTGCTGGCCGACTGATGGGGAGAGATGTTGATTGGGTATGTTTGATCAACAGTCCAATGTGCATGGGGTGCCGGCCGACTGATGGTGAGAGATGTCGACTGGGCATGTCCGATTTCTGACTGCCGATTGCATTGTTCTCCCTGAGATGAGCTGTCGGCCGACGTGTCAGTCAGCGTTTTTCTCAGAGAACACAGGAGAACTAGGCAAAGCGAGAGCTCCTGTGTATGGAAGGGTCGGCTGAGATGGCTGTTGGCCAAATGATTGGCCAAAGCATTGTTTGGCCGACAGCCATGTAATGTGCATGGCCAGCTTTAATGAATTGGTATTCATGCATTAATCGAACAATCCGAATTCTCTTTCCAGATGGTGATCATTCCAAGCTTAAAAAAAGTTTGACATCATTTTCAAAAACACATGCAAGTATGATTGGAGGTCCATCATAAAATACATTGTGTACTGGGCTGCAGAAGCCTTTTTCACGTAATATATAACCCCCTTAAAGAGGACCTGTCACCAAATGAATCAAGTTGAACTGCACACACAATATTATAGTGGTGCAGAGAGGAATCAAACTTTTGTTTAAATGTAGCGTCTCCATTGCGGAGATATTAGCAATCAAATATTTGGCACTTAATTAGTTAACATTAGATAAGCCGAGATAATTATACAGGTTGAAGACGGGCACATCCCCAGGGAAAAATAACCAATAACATGAAACATATGGTGAAAGGTCCTCTATAATGACCATGCCAAACAGGGCCTTACTGACCGACCAACTTTTTCTTTTTAAGCCTCTCCTCTTTTTGGCAGCCAGAATTTTTTTTAAATGTTTTCATTGATGTGGCTGTATGAGACTTTATCTTATGGAGGTACAAACTGTATTATTCTTTATTGCAGTTTTAAGGCAAATATATATTTCCTGTGGAATTTGCATACATTTTATTTGAGCGCAAATATAGAAAATAAAGCTTTTTTTTTTAATTAAATTTTTTATGTATTTTTAACTGTTCACATTTCACAGCAAATAACCTATTAAATTAATTCTACAGGTTATTACGGACACGTGGATGTAGGGTTTTTGCTATATGTTGTAAAATGTATTTTATATATGTGTATAAAAAAATCTGCTTTTTTGCAGTGGGGGGACTTTATACTATTTTTATTTACATTTCTTTAATATTTTGTCCCCTTTTAAATGATTTGTTTCCCAAAGATCATTAAAGATCTCCAGGGAATATTTTTTTTCTATTTATTGATCATTTATTTTCACTGTAACTGGGGCATACATAGAAGCCATGACTCCAGGGGAAATCAGCCCATTGGACTAACTATGTGTCACTGGCAGAGCTGATATGGTTCTGATTGGACCCAGCTACACTGCAATGCTGGCGGACACCTGGTGATCATCTGATCGCCAGATCCTACAGAAGCATCAGCAGCGACGATCCATCTGTACACTACATAGCACTCATTGAGTAGGTTCAACCCCGAGCCTTTACAATAGCTCACAGGCTTACAGCTCTGAACCAAGAGCTATACATTTACTGCTTGTTCATCATGGGGTTTGGGTTGAAACTACTTTATTAAGGATAGGAAGAAACTTACTTCTGGAAACAACTGCTGTGTAAGTATTTCAACTACAAATCCCCATACACATTAGATGGATGTCGATTGAACGATGCTTTGGTCGGTAACCATCTCGGCCAGCTCTCCGATACACAGGAGCCTTAGTGCAACCAAACATGTCTATGAAAAAGCAGTCGACAGACATCTCTGCCGGTGTCTTATCTCTGGGAGAACAAAGTGTTCACAGGCCGAAATTAGACATGGCCATTCGACATCTTTCCCAACAAGTAGATGACCGGCGCACCCATAGACATTAGTGTGTTGACCGAACCGGACAATATCAGCAGGTGAGGCCGTAATTAATCTAGAATCCATTTTAAAGTATGGCCACCACCTGTACAAGTAAGCTGTATGTACGCAAGTCCTCAATCCCCACTGTACGGTGCAGTGTGGTCCGATGGGCATTGCTATTCTTACTTCGGCGCCTCCTCGCTCATCACAATTGCCGTCCGTCTGCTTGCATCATCCACAAAGTGTTCCCCAATCATACTCCTGTGCAGGTGCACTTCTCTCAGCCCTGCTGAGGGCAGAGCAAAGTGCTACAATGCGCATGCGCCAGGAGAGGCCAAAGAGCGCCGATGACCCGGAAGTTACTTCGGTGCATGCGCACTAGAGCACTTTTCTTTGCTCTCAGCAGGGCAGGGCAAAGTACGCCTGCTCAGGAGCGCTATTGCAACAAAGCAACACCAGCGATGCCCATTGAACCGCACAGTGTTATATGGGGGCTAATAAAAGGTATTCTTTGTGCTATGCAGCGTGGACTGGGAACTTACATACAGATATTAGAATACTGTAACAGAGGCCATAAAGGTGGTGGCCATACATTGTATTGGAAAAACCCGGAGACAGGTTCCTCGTAACCTTCCTATAGTTTTACGTAGTCGATTTGAAATTTAGCTCAGCACTGTTGTATGACCCACATGGTAAGAAATAAGCCTTATCGGATACACAGTAATTGTCTAATACTATTCTACAAATTATCACAAGTACAAGTTTAGAACATGATATATTTCTAGATTAAATCACAGCTGTACAAACTACAGTTGGCAAAACTCCTGTTGCAAAACAGCTTAGAAAGTGGCAAAAATTTGGTCAGGAGCACCAAAACTACTAGAACCCATGTTTTCTATATCTTGACCGATGCATAAAAAAAAAATAATAAAAAAAGATGTATAGCCAAGTAGATGGTAAGGAGTCAAATCTTTGAAAGAGAGAGTCTGATCTGATGGGGGGCTAGCTTAAGGCAGGAGGAGCCCTAAATAAGTTAGAATTTAGTACCCCACGATAACGATAAGTCAAGTCTAGTGTTGAGCGAGACTGCCCGGGTATTGTGTTATCTGGGCATACTCGAGTTTTGTCAGAGTATCTTGGGCATGCTCGAATAATATGTTTGCGTCCCCGTGGCTATCAGACAGCCAAAACACGTGCTCGGATAACACTTGAGCATGCTTGCTCATCACCAAGTCCCAGATAAAGTAAAGGTACTCTAGACCTAGACTATGGCTAGTCCCCGTAATCCTAGAAGAAGCCCCATAGATAGAACAACACATTTTTCAGCACTTCCAGCATTGTGAAGAGAACAGCTTCCAGTCTTCACTTGTACGTGGGATGAAACGAGACGGATTTGTTCTACAACAGCTGCCATCCATTTATACGTTTTTAGGTTGTGCAATGGATCAGCTTTAACACTCGGCCACAGTTAATGGGTCTTTGGTGAATGTATTCATTATGGCTGTGAATCTCCCAGAAATCCCCAATAAATCCTTTTTCTTATTTTCCCCACTTATGTCCTCCCTCCAGGGCCTGTGAGTACACACTTAGCCTTGAGTCGTTGAGGTCTGTATCACTCGCCTGCTCCCCCTTCCCCTTTGCAGATCGTGTAGATACAACTTGTTCACTCGGCACAAACCTGCGCAGCCTTTCTATTCATTAAATGTTGGCTCAGATGTGCACTTTTCTGCCTAATGGACTTGGAAAATGGATGCAAGGGTATGAATTGCAAAAGCCACTTAATGCTCCTCTTCCTTGCTACGGCACTCACCAAAAATAGCAAATTTTAGCTGGAGCAGAAGCACATCTATAAAGAAATAATCTTAAAGGAAACGTACTAATATAAATGTATTGTTTGGGCAGGGTTAGCAAACCAAAAAAAAAAACCATACCGTAATAGACGTAAAAACGCATAAAAAGCAATTCTGAAATGGCTAACCACTAGAAATGGGAGGATCAATTAGCAGAACGCCGATTCATCGGCCATGCCTGTAATCTGTGACTGCTGGATGGGATCCCAGCGAATCTCCTTACATCCTGGCTTTAGATTATTCCCATAGTCCTGGTTATAGAGGCTTCATTGAAAGTCATCATTGTGGAACAACGCACACATGACAAAGCACCAGCCCAACTACGGTAATCAAAAGAAAATCTGTGACCGCCTGGAGGTAAGGAGATTTGCAGGGCTCCCGTACAGCGGTCATCGACAGACCAGAGTCCTGCAAATCGATTCTCCCATCTCTACTGAGCTCTGTATGGAATTTAATATTATAAAACATTCAATGTCAATTGGCCAAACCTGTTAAATGGGTCACGTAGACCCTCCCTTCCACCCAATCTGATGCCTCTCCAACACCTAGCCAGGATCCTTTTAATTAAAAAAGGCCACATACAAAACATATCCAATGTCAGATTGGGAGAGAGAGAGAGATGGTTTGCATAAACTCTTTGAACATGTCCCACTGCCTTCTTTATACATGATCGTACATCTCCTCTCCACTGGCTGGATGACAGATTAGCCATCAAGAAACCACAACAGATGAAAATCCTGGTCAAGACTCGAAAATCCCAGCAATGAGCATGTATTTAGAAAAAATGCTCAGCGGCACCTTGAAACATAGACCTGTGAAAATGCAGAACAGCTAGATTTAATAGGTGGAAATATACCAATAGGTTGTGGTCTAAAATGGGTCTGGTCCTCATTACAGCCCTGTCCCTGATCTTCCAGGGATCAGGGTTGATGGATAGAACTGGAGCACCGTTTGCTTACAAAAAGCTTTCTGAATGTGGACATGGGATTTTGTCCACAGTGATCTATCTATGCATCCATCATCCATTGATGAGAAATCAATAGCATTGCATCAATGGCATGTGACATGTGTAAACTATCTTTTTTCCCTCAAAAGATAATCGTCCCAAAGATTTGGTTTAGATTCAAGGGTCAAAATTGCAAAAGATTTGGACTCAAGGAGTCCAAATTGCAAAATCAGTATTCAAGTTTCAGACTAAGTAGGACAGATATTCTCCATATGATAGTGTCACCAGTTTTATACCTTATAAACCATGCCCAGGAAATAAAAAGGGCTCCTACAACCCCTTTACACACTCATAGGTGCCCCTGCATACCTCTGAAGTAGTGGTTTATTTATGTCCCGCACTGCATGTACTGCCCAGTCCCTCCAAACGCCACCTCTTCTATTTTGATGGAAGCGGATGATGTCTCCTATGTCATCCACACAATGTTCGATGTTTCGCACCTGCGCAATGGAATCAGAGACCGGCAAAACAAAGTCATGTAATGTGTAGGTGCCGGCTTCACGTATACGTCACCAGCTCCCTGGCTGTACATATAAGGCACAGGGGAGTCATGCCTGTGCAGATCCGAGACTTTGAGCACTGTGGATGATGCAGGAGACGCCATCCACTTCCATCAAAATAGTGACGCAGGAGACATCATCCACTTCCATCAAAATAGTGACGCCGGAGACGCCATCCACTTCCATCAAAATAGTGATGCAGGAGACATCATCCACTTCCATCAAAATAGTGATGCAGGAGACATCATCCACTTCCATCAAAATAGTGACGCAGGAGACGCCATCCACTTCCATCAAAACGGTGACGCAGGAGACATCATCCACTTCCATCAAAACGGTGACGAAGGAGACGTCATCCACTTCCATCAAAATAGTGACACAGGAGACATCATCCACTTCCATCAAAATAGTGAAGCAGGAGACTTCATCCACTTCCATCAAAATAGTGACGCAGGAGACTTCATCCACTTCCATCAAAATAGTGACGAAGGAGACGCCATCCACTTCCATCAAAATAGTGACGCAGGAGACATCATCCACTTCCATCAAAATAGTGACGCAGGAGACATCATCCACTTCCATCAAAATAGTGACGCAGGAGACATCATCCACTTCCATCAAAATAGTGACGAAGGAGACATCATCCACTTCCATCAAAATAGTGACGCAGGAGACATCATCCACTTCCATCAAAATAGTGACGAAGGAGACATCATCCACTTCCATCAAAATAGTGACGAAGGAGACATCATCCACTTCCATTAAAATAGTGACGAAGGAGACATCATCCACTTCCATCAAAATAGTGACGAAGGAGACATCGTCCACTTCCATCAAAATAGTGACGAAGGAGACATCGTCCACTTCCATCAAAATAGTGACGAAGGAGACGCCATCCACTTCCATCAAAATAGTGCCGAAGGAGACATCATCCACTTCCATCAAAATAGTGACGGAGACGTCATCCACTTCCATCAAAATAGTGAAGCTGTATACAGTAGAATTAAAAAAAACCTTAGTTTTTGAGAACACAAGAGGATTTTTATTAAAAGGTAAATTGCAAGCTTGCTTGTTTTTACAAGTTCTGACATTTTAATCACATAAGAACTTCAGACTGCCCCTTTAAAAGACCAGGAAAACACAAGTCCCTAATTTTTGGTTAGAACGGGGAAAATAATAAAGACAAATTGCCAGTACATTGCTGAATGTTCTTGGAAGGTGAAATATTCTGTTTTCGCTATTTAATAGAACTTACCCGCAACCACTTAAAAAAAAATATTGCACCTTCAGAATCACTTTGGTTATTCATTTTTCAAAATATGTTTTTGGAAATCACAAGCTGCTCCTAAATCTAATAGCATCTATTTTTTCCCTCTAGAACCCCCTGCTAACGCAAACGCTGTGTAGCTGGTCTCTCTCTCCTGAATGAATACACAGACTGTATTTTGTGCAGACCATGGTTCAGTAATTTTCCAGGCTCCGACTAGATTGAATACAGTTCTACAATCCATTTCAGACACCAAATAGATTCTTAATGTCAAATTATTAAGGAAATCTGACGCACTGCGCGCACCATTATTAGGCCACTTGTATTTTTGATTATTAATTGTATCATTAAACAACGACAGAGCTGTCAGTCAATCCAAAAAAATAATAAACCTGAATATTTAAGAAAGTAAAAGTGATGTTTTGTCTTTCTTAGGGGAATATCTATGTTTTATGAATCTATGAATTATTGGGCAATTTTTAGAATGCAGAATTACGCAACTAAGTGAAAAATGTAAATTATTTTGGACTTTAAAACAATAGCCTCTCCTTTGGGTAGACCATTGAAGTAGGTTCGGAGGAGGTCCAACCCCTTTGGGCACCCGATCATCAGCAAAATAAGAGGGCCGTGGTACTCTCTAGACAGAATCCTCGCTTTAAAGTTTCACTGAAATTCTGTGAGAAAGAAATAATAAAGGTAATTAAAGTTATAAAACGGAGGGTGATTCATCCATATCTTAAATTAAGTGGGTAGCCCAGTGTAAAGTGGATGCAAAGGGTCTCAATTTAATTTCCAGTCCTTCAGTACCGCCAACAGGTCATGATTTGAGGATATTCTATAGGGAACACTTGGCGTTTTCCGCAGCATTTTCAATAATATCACTTGGGCAATAATAAGGAAAGCCTTAAAACATGACCTCTTCGGGGGAACTTGAGCACTAGAGTTGAAAAACACTTCTCTAGAGACAACATGAACAGGAATCATGTAACACCTAACTGTACTAGTGGTAATACTGCAGAAAAATTGACCAGTTACTGCCAGATGTCACCTCAAACTTCAGTTGAGTATCGAGGATCCCAGTTGGGGAATGAAGGTAATTTTAAAGGAATTCTAACAAAAAGGAATTGTGCAAAGTGCAGAAACCCTATAACATGACTCAAAACACTACAGCATCTACCATCCTTGACTGTAACATGAACACATATACATTTAGGCAGTGGCTATTGAAAGTCTTCTTTGAGGAGCATTTCTCATCAATGAACCTCTAAGAAGGATACTCTAAGACAGGGGTGGGGAACCTCAGGCCCCAGGGCTATTTAAGGCCCTCAATGACCTTTAATCAGTCCCCCGGGCATTCTTAGGGACCGCATTCTTGGGCAAGGAGCTGTATTTTGATTGCCACCAGCTCATTAACTTCTTCTTGCTCTGTTAGCGCACACACGCGCACACACACACACACACACACACACACACACACACACACACAGTGTTCACTACTGAACATTGAAGGGCATGCAATGAAAGATTACATCCTGAAACCAGTGCCAGAGTCAGGATGCCCTTTGTGGGGTATGGCCCCCGAAGGACGGTATAAATATCCAAATGGCCCTTGGCAGAAAAAAAGATTCCTCACCCCTTACCAAATCCCAGTTTAAAGTGCTTAGCGTTAAGGATAGGTAAAAACCCTTGATGGATCCATCCTGTGTTTGGCAATACATGTGGGGTGCTGTCCCCACACAATGACGTTATGATGGAATTTGGTCATTGACCTATCCTTGACACTACGCACTTTAATCAATTTTTGAACAGTGGGTCACATTTCACCGTTGGTTTGTCATCCGTGTTTCTTTTCTACAGAAAAAAATACAATTTCAAGCTCTTCCTTCCTACTGAACATTTGAAAACTGACAGCACACAAGTGCCACATGGATGTCCTGCAAGTGTGGTCCATCATTTTTCTGATTTACTGACTAGAATGGACAATTTTGATCCTCAAAATGGGTCAAAACTGTACCTGTGAATAGCACCATAGAACACCTACTCATAGTGGCCGATTTAGCAGAGTACGGAGTTGAGCAAAAATTCTACAACTTGACGTTTTTAAGCCAGTTTGAATCGGCTCCACAGAAATTGGTGGCGCTGGGTAGGAGCCAGTGTGTGATGGAGCGTGAATTCGCTCGCCAGTCTAATTAATAAAGAGTGTCGTACTGGAATAGTATTTCTGGCGCAGTGAATTGAGATGCACGCCGCTCAGAAAATGCTCCAAATTCTTTAAGTGTTATGCACTTCTCAATGAATTTGGCACCATGTACTCCAGCAAGACTAGAGTAACGCGAACGCACGCTATGTCTTTCTTGATGAGTCAGCCCCATAGTCTATCAATGACAAACACAAGCCAAACACATTATGAGAAAATTGGATTTGTGAAAGGGTCTTTATAATACAGTTATCCACTCAAAATTACTTTAAGTGGTTTTCTCAATTTTGAAAGTTACTTGCAGATAGCGGGAGATCCAATAGGTGGTACCCCCATGGTCCCAAAAACCGAGGCTCTGAAGAACCCCACGTGAATGGAGAAGAGGTTGATCATACGCTCTGCCGCTTCATTCATTGATTCTTACGGAAGTGCCAAAGACCAGCCGAAAGCAGCCATCTCCAGCAGTTCTCGAGATTGGTTTGGGACCCAGATGTCGTACCGCAAGCGATCGGGAAGTTATCCCCTATCTCATGGGTAGAGGATAACTTTCAAACTTGAGAATAACCCTTTAGCTTTCGGAGTAGATTTTTTCTATATTTTATTTATGATGTTTCAAAGGGCTGGATATCCTATGGACAAAAGAAAGCTTTCAGGTGATAGTTCTTTATTGATAATCTGTTATAGGTGACTACGAGGCAATATAGAAGAACTTGATGCTTTGCATCTCAAATGTGAAGACTGAAGGTGAAGTAATGCAGTTAGGCGGAATTGGCAGCATGTTCCTACATGCAAAATTATTTCACTTATGTTCAGAGGGACTTCTGGAAACAGAATTGTTCAGAGGAGACAGAGTTTGTTTAATCTAGCCTGGTGGAACAATAAGACCACATCTGTGTGATCATCACTACTGGAAGACGCGTTTTATGCTTTAATCCACAAACTGAATGTGCGAGCTCAAACTTGTCTATTCATAATTCGCACTCGCATTAATCAGTCTTTCCATCTTCTAGTTGACAGCCTTCGCCAGCTGCCATCTGCTTTCAGTTCACAGGGAAGTTTCATGTATAAGATAGCCCAATAGTCATAAAATGGTCATAGAGGAGGAGGTGATCAGAGGACACTACCAAGTGTCACAGAGAGCAACTCAAATACAACAATAGACAATAGATTGTTGCATTCCACTAATATATAAGGAAAGGTAGTCAACAAGAATCCTACTGGTGAGCATGTATTTCCACTTATGATGAAAATTTATAGTCAGCAGTGGATTTAGAACTCAAAATCCAGTAGCACAGATAGGCTGGTGCCCTCAGGCACCTATACAAATTAGACTAATGTCGGCTGAACTCCGCCGATATTAGCTGATGTCGAGCCATCATGCTTTTTTTTTTTTTTTTAAATCTGCAGTGTGTCAATTCTTTCAGCGTTTTCAAACGAATGGGAAAAAAAGATGACAAAAATGCATCAAAAACAAACGCATTTTATGCAGCAGATACTCAACGTGTGCACATACTCTGATAAGGATTGTAGAAACGGCTCTCTTCTCCCACATCAGTATCTGACCTCATAAATGCTCTTCTGGATGAATTGGCAAAAATTCTCAAACACCCCAAAATCTTGTAGAAACCGTTTCAGAAGAGTGAAAGTTGTTTTAGCTGTGAAGCGGGAACTAACTCCATATTGTTGCTTGTGGATGTACAATTGGAGATCATAAAAACTCTTATTGGTGTAACATGGAGTGTCCCAATTCTTTTGTCCAAATGGTGTACAGCTCTCGAGGTCTTTTGTGACCAGAGGTAAATCTATCTCAGATTATAGTACTGTGTCAGAGTATTTCTCGGATTCAGAAGTGGAGGTCCTCAGTACTTCATGATTCTGGTAGTAAAGTAAAATCTCTAGATTTGTAAGTGTGAAGGATATGGCGGGATTTAATGGCAGCTTAGAATCCTCCTTCAGCATGGGTGGCCGTAACATGACACCTGGCTCAGTAGGCGGTCCAGCCACACCAGCTAGTATCCAAGCTTATACAGGATGACCTTCTGTAGAGCCCCCACTGTGTAAAGGTACCTTCACACTAAACGATATCGCTAGCGATCCATGACGTTGCAGTGTCCTGGCTAGCGATATCGTTTAGTTTGACATGCAGCAGCGATCGGGATCCTGCTGTGATATCGCTGGTCGTTGAATAAAGTTCAGAACTTTATTTGGTCGTCAGACCGGCGTTTATCGTCAGGTTTGAACCAAAAGCAACGATACCAGCGATGTTTTACGCTGGTAACCAGGGTAAATATCGGGTTACTAAGCGCAGGGCTGCGCTTAGTAACCCGATGTTTACCCTGGTTACCAGCATAAAAGTAAAAAAAACAAACAGTACATACTCACCTGCGCGTCCCCTGCCGTCCGCTTCCTGCTCTGACTGAGCGCCGGCCCTAAAGTGAAAGTAAAAGCACAGCGGTGACGTCACCGCTCTGCTGTTAGGGCCGGCGCTCACACAGTACAGGAAGCGGACGCCGGGGGACGCGCAGGTGAGTATGTAGTGTTTGTTGTTTTTACTTTTACGATGGTAACCAGGGTAAACATCGGGTTACTAAGCGCGGCCCTGCGCTTAGCAACCCGATGTTTACCCTGGTTACCCGGGGACCTCGGCATCGTTGGTCGCTGGAGAGCGGTCTGTGTGACAGCTCTCCAGCGACCAAACAGCGACGCTGCAGCGATCGGCATCGTTGTCGCTATCACTGCAGCGTCGCTTAATGTGAAGGTACCTTAACTGCTTTGTCCAGGCAAATAAGATTTCATAAAGAGATTTAAGGAGAATATGTAGTTATCGTACTTCCTAGACACACACCGGTTACATTTTCGAAATCTCTGAAACAGACCAAACACCTTCCAGGTCTCTGATTTGTTCTAACACCCAAGGGTGAGGAGATATGCAGAACGGCTAGTACAAGGCAGGTAGCGAAGAAGTGTTTGGTCACTAAGCATAACAGGAGGCCTGGCCGGATCCGATGGTGCCAGAACTGCCGCCCTATGATCTTCCTTTGAGAAGATAGGTTTGGGGAGTTTTAGCTTCAAACTCCCAGGGGAGGGGGTTAATGGCCCTCCCAGGGGCGGAAAGGAGTGACCGACCAAGGGAACAAAGGCTTGTTTAAGGCCATGCAATCTCTCTGTCATGCTTGCTGTTCACTTCTAAAGGGGTAGCCACGTCGTGTAACATGCCCAACAAACAGGCTCTCCATTCATGTGTCATGACTGTCACACAAATGCAACTGCGGAGCCGAACAGCTGATCGGCCGGCGTGATCCAGGAAGCTGGGTTCCCTCTCCAGCTTATTCGGTAAGCACTAGTGATGAGCGAATATACTCGTTACTCGAGATTTCTCAAGTATGCTCGGGGGTCCTCCGAGTATTTTTTAGTGCTCGGAGTTTTAGTTTTTCTTGCCGCAGCTGAATGATTTACATCTGTTAGCCAGCTTAAGTACATGTGGGGAATCCCTAGAACCAGGCAACCCCCACATGTACTTATGCTGGCTAACAGATGTAAATCATTCAGCTGCGGCAATAAAAACAAACTCCAAGCACTAAAGAATACTCGGAGAACCCCCGAGCGTGCTCAAGAAATCTCGAGTAACGAGTATATTCGCTCATCACTAGTAAGCACTATAGCTTGCCGAATAAGCCCTGACCCGATCAAATTCGCTCATCTCTAGTGTGTCTCTGTGTCTGCTGACCTTGCGTGTCCCCAGGGGGTGTGGAACCTCAAGTTGGTGCAAGTGAGCAGACGGTACCATGTGAAACATCTGATGTAATAGTGACATCAGGAGGGGTGGTGACGTGCTGGTTCGTCACAGTAAGCAACCAGAATGTAGCTAGATACAGTATATAAAAAATAGATTTTCAAAATCATGTGGAACAAAAATAGGAGTTAGAGAACAGATGAACAATAATTCAAGGTTCAGTTCACATAAAGATCACATCTTTCCTTTGTTCTCAACAGAGCAACAGATGGTACGAAAAATTCATTTTCTAACAAATCCTGATCGATCCCGATGATTTATAATGGAGTCGGTCAGGTATCGGTCATGGTTTCACTGTTTTTGATGATGAAACAAAGTACTTGGCAAACAGAACCTTACATCTCTCAAGTAATGGCAAAGCAATTTTCTGACTGTCTACATACATACAGTCATGGCCACAAGTGTTGGCACCCTTGAAATTGTTCCAGAAAATGAAGTATTTCTCCCAGAAAATTATTGCAATTATACTTGTTTTGTTATACACGTTTCTTTCCTTTGTGTGGGGGGAAACCCCCCCGCAATTGACACTATTTTGGAAACTAGACCCCTAAAGTAACTTATTTAGATGTGTGGGGAGCACCTTGAACTCCCATGTGCTTCACAGAAGTTTATAACACAGAGCAATAAAAATAACAGGAGAAAATGAAACCCAAAATTTGTTGTGCAGTTTCTCCTGAGAACACGGATACCCCATATGTGGGGGTAAACTACTGTTTAGATGCACGACAGGGCTCAGAAAAGGAGTAACATCTTGGAACGGAAATTTTAATGGAATGCAGGTGTCATGTTGTGTTTGCTTATAGGAAGCGATTGATTGCAGTTCTTTATTCCAAAGGGTGTACAACCAAATATTAGGTTGAGGGTGCCAATTTTGTCAGGTCCATTTTTGGGGTTTTGTGTGAAATTATGTCCAATTTGCTTCCCCCCCCCCTCTATTTTTTTTGTGTTGTTCCAATACATACAAAAGAAATAAACATGTGTAGAACAAAACTTGTGTAACTGCAATAATTTTCTGGGAGAAATACGTCATATTCTGGAACAATTTCAAGGGTGCCTACACTTTCGGCTATGACTGTATAATGATACACATCTATAAAGAAATGTGGCCTCAGAATGGTGTCACAAAGGGACTGTGTGGATGGCTAGCCCAAACCTTAAAACCTTCTGGGTAAAATTTCTGAGACTCACGAGAAAGTGACCGGCTTTCGAGTCTCCAGGTCACTCTAACTAGCTTTCCTCGCTATTATCCTGGGACCATTTCTTCGGTTAAGATGGAACAGTTATATCACATTTTGGCTGTTGATAGCGCAGTAATTCCCAGACACTGGAAGAGTACATATCCTCCCATGGTAGTAGAATGAGTTCAAGAGGTCAACTCTATCAATAGCATCCAGGAGTTGGCGGCAGAGGACTCAGATGATCCTGTTAGGTACATGGTCGTGTAGATTCTGTTGTCCTCCCTTCTAGATACTTCTTAATTCTTGAGACTAATTGCAGAATGAGAGCGACTTTCTTTATCACGGAGATCTTTGCTGCCCATTTTTCTTTACTTTTTCTCTTGTTTCCTTTCCCTTCCTTTCATCTTCTCCCATATGTTGCTTTCCCCTTGTGTTTCTATTCATGTCTAGCAGAGTTCAGGTCATATATTAGTTGTTTAGATGCCCTGTGGGGACTGAATATGGTTATCTGACCCTAAGATAACCTACCACTGCTTGGTCAGAATTACTAAGATTGTTCACAACAGATTTTGAATCTGGTGCTGTTTGTACAATTTTATTGGTCTGGATATGCATTTTCCAGCTCTATAGAGTTTATACATTAATATTTCATATATCTTTGAATTGCATTTTTAATTTGTAACAATGATTGATCACAAATTTCTCTAAAGTCTCTATGGTAAAGCGTTATAGGGGCCAACACATCAAAGTGTTTTCGCGTGTAGCATAAATAATAAATGAGACTACATAATAAAAAAGTAATGATTAAAGTATTGCAAAAATTAAACATGAAAAGACTCCAAGATGATATAGTCTACAATTTGTGATCCATTATATTTATGGTAGTTTGATCTGCAGTTATTCTTTCTTGTACCTTAAGCGGCACAATTTCAATACAAAGCAGAACAAAAAGATCCTCCCTTCCCCGTTCTGCCCTAGCAAACAGAATAGTCATCACATTTGTAGGTCAAGATCTGGGTGTGTAGAGAGGATCTCAGAAGTATAATCAGCGATAATAACTGAATATATGAAATACTATACTGTAAACTACCATGAGAGTAGTAACATCAGGCCGATCGCAACCTCCGATCCTCACAAGATCTCCTTCTCTACTCTCCTCTTCCCACAATCGTATACAAGATTTCTCCAGGGAATCTCACCTACTCTGGAACTCTCTACCCCAAAATATCAGACTCTCACTTACCATGGAAACCTTCAAAAGGAACCTGAAGACCCACCTCTTCCGAAAAGTCTACAACCTGCAGTAACCCTCGTTCTACCATACAGCTCTGCCCTCACCTACTGTATCCTCACCCATCCTTGTAGATTGTGAGCCCTCGCGGGCAGGATCCTCTCTCCTCCTGAACCAGTCGGTGACTTCGATTGTTTAAGATTATTGTACTTGTTTTTATTAGGTTTACCGCCATGGAATAAATGGCACTATAATAAATAATAATAATAATAATAATAATAATAATAATAAGAGTGCTACATAAGTACTGTATTCCCCTAAAGTAAAGCACAATAATGTATTTCCCAATGAATACTAGGTTGTCACAATATTCGGTTGTCACACATTTTGGCTAGGTGACAAGCTGAGAATTCATTTAGACTGTATACTGGGGTTGTCGTCATTTCATAGATACACCTAGTTGAGTAATGAATTGGTGACAGAGGCATTACGTGAAGGTCCTTGGCACCAATTCATATTCTGTAACGTGACCTCCCGTCCCGTTTATGTGCATAATATTAATGACAGATAGGCCATGAAGTCTCCTCATGTACCATGGTCAGAGTGTCCTGCTACTTCTATATCCTGATCATTGTTGCTGCTGGAAAGACATTTGAATAATTCACATAGAACGTGATTTATCCATTATTAGAATGTGTGTGCGCAGCTCTATAGCCCAACTCATTAATAATGGAGGTTCATACGCCAGTCTTAGCCTAAGTTCACATAAGCGTATCTGTGCGCAGCGTATCATCTGCGCATGCTTACGCTGTGTTTTTACTCAGCATCATCTTACGCATGATGGAAAAAAAAAAAACATGCTGCGTGTGTATGCGTTTAAATGCGTTTGTGTTGTTTATGTGCATAGTGGAGGTGGTGAAATCATTTCCTGGACATGCGCAGTCTGAAGTACGCATGTGCATCGAATGTATGCGCCTTGCGTACCAATGCGTTCCCACAGACAGTAATGCGTTGTTTTGACGCACTTATCAGCATGCGCATGTCTGCGCATACTTGACGCCTCAAAAAAAATGCAACATATTGCGTTCACCGGACATTGCGAAATAACGCATGCGTACGCATCCGCATGGGAACTGATGCAAACGCATGTCCCTGCGTACACAATGTTAAATATATGTACCCAAGACACATGCGAATCGGTACGCAGGTATACGCTGCGCACACATAGGATAAAGTGAACTCGGCCTTAATGAGCGACTTGAAGGAATAAGATGCACAAAGTTGCCCTGTTGAGGGCAGCGTAAAGTACTGCAGTGCGCAGGCACTGGGCCTCTCTGACCTTACCCACCGCATGCGCGCTGCAGTACTTTGTTCTGCCCTCAACAGGCAGTACGCCTGCGCAGGAGCCGCGACAGAAGCAAGGAAGAGGACGACATCGTATGAAGATGCTAGGCCCTGGACCTGCGACGCCCATCGGACCCGGACGGCACCGGACCACCCCTGGGTGAGTATAATCTAACTTGTTTTTCTTATCGTTCAGGTTTCATCAGGGGCTTATCTACAGGATTACAGAATGCTGTAGATAAGCCCCTGATGGAGGTGGCCGCAGTTTATAGGGCCAAAATGAGGTGACAGATTCCCTTTAAGAAATGCTGGCACTTTTGCAAAATTTGGTGGGTGGGCAGGCAGGCATGGTCATACCCTGACCTGTCCCCACCCATGGTTCCTCCTCAGTTCCATCCATTTTGATAGAGCTGCTTCAAATTGGAGAGAAAATGCCATAAGTTTAACAATTTTGAGACTCTCCAAAATGTTTAACATCAGAAAATTGGCACAAACACTTTGATGCATCGACCCCTTATATACTTTATCATAAAGGCTTTAATTAAGAGAAATTGTTAGAAAGCAAAGCTACTTTGACATATTTCCCTTTCAGTACCAAGAACTGTCAGGATGAGTTAATCTTCTGGATTTCATTTATCTACATAAAGCCGGAAACACAGTAGTGGGCTACACTAAGAAGAGATTTCACCAACATTACAAAGTGGCCTCTCAGCTACCTGGCGATGTCTCGTCCTTGCCCCAATCTGGAGTTTATCTTGACCTGGCAACTGTACAATCCTAAACCAGACATCCTGAGAAACAGGCAGACTTTATTTATGTGGCTCTACACTCCTCCACTTCATTTTGTACCCTATAACTTGTGCAATACACACAGACACAAAAGGTAATTCCGTAGTTCTCAATCACCCGCCTGAGGGCACAAGATTGACTATTTGTGCCCTTCTGGCAAGTATGTGCAGGCATGAAGCTATTGAACTGTCTAGGAGAGCGCTGCAGGCTATACTTTCTTTTAGAAAGGCCAAGGCAAAATATGTACATCATCCATCAACACTGTGGCCACTATCAAATGTATGCCTCACTACTGAATGTGCCTGATCATAAACACATACGCATGAGCCATACTTTGCAGGTTTCGTGAAAAAAAAAAAGTAATTCCTGTGATTTAATCATTTAATCCTCTGGGATTTTTGGTCCAGTGGGCAGTCCTACCAGTGGGCAGTCCTACCAGTGGGCAGTCTCACCAGTGACTAGTCTCACCAGTGACTAGTCTCACCAGTGACTAGTCTCACCAGTGACTAGTCTCACCAGTGACTAGTCTCACCAGTGACTAGTCTCACCAGTGACTAGTCTCACCAGTGACTAGTCTCACCAGTGACTAGTCTCACCAGTGACTAGTCTCACCAGTGACTAGTCTCACCAGTGACTAGTCTCACCAGTGACTAGTCTCACCAGTGACTAGTCTCACCAGTGACTAGTCTCACCAGTGACTAGTCTCACCAGTGACTAGTCTCACCAGTGACTAGTCTCACCAGTGACTAGTCTCACCAGTGACTAGTCTCACCAGTGACTAGTCTCACCAGTGACTAGTCTCACCAGTGACTAGTCTCACCAGTGACTAGTCTCACCAGTGACTAGTCTCACCAGTGACTAGTCTCACCAGTGACTAGTCTCACCAGTGACTAGTCTCACCAGTGACTAGTCTCACCAGTGACTGACAGCTTTCTATGTATAACAGTGCACATAGAGATAACGGTCAGTCACTGATAGGACCGTCCACTGGACTGAAAATCCCAGAAATAACAGAGGATTAAATGATGGAATAAAACAAGTTATACTAAATCTATTCTCACAAAACTATATCTCAGTCTACTCAGCTTCTCCTGCTCTTTAACATGATGACAGCAGATTGGACGGCATTTTCACAATGACAGGTTACCTTTAACCCCTTCACCACCCAAGCCGGTTTTCACCGTCATGACTAGGCCAAATTTTACAATTCTGACCACTATCACTTTATGGGGTAATAACGGTGGAACGCTTCAATGTAGCTCACTGATTCTGAGAATGTTTTTTCGTGACATATTGTACTTCATCATAGCGGTAAAATGTCTTCGACATTAAGTAGTGACTTTGAGGGGTCTATATGACAGAAAATACTCAAAAGTGACACCATTCTAAAAACTGCACCCCTCAAGTTGCTCAAAACCACATTCAATAAGTTTATTAACCTTTCGGGTACTTCAATGTGGAAGAAAAAAAATGAACATTTAAAGCAAACCTGTCACCAGGTTTGACAGATACGAGATATGGCCACCACCTATCAGGCCTGATACATCAACATTCTATAATGATTGCGTCTCTACACTCAGAATGGTGCGAACAACATCACTGTCCGATCGCGCCGATCCGAGTTGGCCCTGGTAACGCCATCATTGCTAGGCTCCAGCCTATGAACGGCACGCTTACAGCACCAATCATAGGCTGGGCATCAGTGCCATTGCCTGAAACGCTGAGATATGCAGTGATTGGCTGTGAACAGCCAATCACAGCGATCGCAGTTGTTCCAGGTGCCCTGGATGACTCCAAATTCCCTGCTGTGAGAATCATGGTGCCACATTAAAGGTATGAATTAAAACTATGACATATCCAGACGTGCAGGGTCGGCAAGTACCTACCGATCTGGTCGTATGGATACGTCAAAGGTTGTCAAGGGGTTAAGCTTATTGAATGGGTAATCAAACAGTTGCAATTACAATTCAACCCTCACTATAAATGAGGTTTATTTCTATTTACTAATCTAACAATTGGTTTCTCCAAATTCACATCATAAAGCAACTTTTACTGCCTACTGAAGTCTCAGAATTATTCAGCCCCTTTAAGACAAGCATCTATAGTACTTAGTAGTCATTTTGGCTGATATGACCTGCTATAAATGTGATGTGTAGACACCAGCTTTTTGCAGTGTTACTGAGGAATTGCAGCCGTTTCCTCATAGGTAATAGCATCCAGTTCACGAATATTCTTGGGTAGTTAATGGAGAGGTCCAAAATTTAACAGAAAAGATCATTTTCTTACACAAATAAAGAAAAGAAAACAAAAAGATAGTAAAGGCACTGAATGTTCCTAGAAATACAGGTGGATGCAGAATTCACAGGTTCAAAGTTAAAGGAGCATTGACTAGACTACCTGAACGTGGCAGAAAGACAAAGATGTCACCGGCTGCCATCAGATCCCTGAAGAAGCAGGTGGTCAAGAAACCTCAAGTGACTCCAAAAAAATCTGCAGCAAGATTTGGTGGAAAGGTGCATACTAAATACTAGATGTATTGTTCACTTCCGGACATGCGCACTGTAAAAGCTGGATTCAAGGGAGCAATGATGTGGGCAAAGAAAGCCATGCGCATGAGCGAGATTAGAAGGGAGCTGGAGATGACACCGGCTCATGGACGCTCACAGGGGCGTGATAACATGCAGAGAGAGACGACTAGTCTGGGGAAACTAACTCCCTATCGACTAGTCAATGAGCTAATTAGCATAGAAAATGCAAAGTTTAGAAAGCCTTTTTTTTTTAAACATGGGTTTAGGTGTTAAACAATATAGAATGCTTGTTAGGTAATGTATTTAGTAACAAATATTTAAAAAGTTGGTGGGTTGCAGGACATGGGCAATTATCAGGCTCCCTTGAAAACGGCGGTCCCCAACCTTCCTTATCGGACGAGCCACATTTGGCTCCAAGAGGGTCGTGAGCTACATCCAGACCTCTCCTTTCTTTCTCTACCTCATCACTAGAGTAGTAACATCCTGCTTCCGCTCCCTCAAGTTAGCGACACCCAAAGTCCTTGTTACCACTATGATGATAGCCAAAGTTTCCCCAATACACCAAGACCTTGTGCCGCTCTCCCTTTTAGGCAGCATACTTACATCCAGGGGTTACCATCTTCCCGATTTGGTATCTTTACATCAAGCACTCCCATGCCATGGTCACATCCAGCTTCAATCACCTTCTCCAACTGTCCGTATCATTCGATCTCCAGATTATTATACAAAATCAATCTCTAAGCCCACCAAGGCCAGTATACGCATTCAGATCTGCTCGTGTGTGGGACTATTAACAAAAGTCACCATCTGGAGTCCTGCTCTTCATAGCCGTTTGATAGACCTGGTGCTAATGCACTAAGCCACAAATCATAGTCCAGGCCCGCGAGACACAGGTTGAGGACCCCTACCCTAAAAGATCAGAATGGTTTTGGCTGAACATGGAAATCCTACACAATATAAGGGAGGTAGAGCAAATAAAAAGAACAGGCTATAAAGAGCTTCCACTCAGATGCATCGACAATCCATACGTATGGATGGATGGAAATTTTTAGTTTTAAAAACCTAGCAAAGGGTTGCTAGATGACCTTTAAAAAACGTAATTATACACTGCGTTTCGGCTGTCTAGGCTTCATCAGGTGTATAATATAAGGCAGGTGACTTTAATGCTGTGACTAATTGGTGTGTATTCACCTAAAGAGTAAATGTGATGAACACCAATAAGCCAGCCAAAAATTTATATCCATAAACCATCTAATTTATTATTTATCTAAACAATCTACTTGGCCTCTGTGTATATGCAGCTCGTTAATAAGTGCAGGAGTAACATATTTCCTAGAAGTCACCGAATTATGAAACCAACTTGGACAAAAAAAAAAGCAAATTAATTAATAAGGAAGAAACGATTTTCTTTAATGCAAACAAGGTTTTCATGTGACATTTTTACGGCTTTACAACCCAGTCAAAACTGCTTGCCAGAAACTTCACTGAAAATTTCTTTTCAAGGCCAGCGGCAATTTATTGCTACAATTGCGGCGGGTCAGATAGTGCCGTTTGTAGAGTTTTTACAGATTTATATTTTCAAAGAGTATTTAAAACTAATAAGGACTTAGCATAAGCCTTTGACATAGACTTCTTTGAACAGTATTTATGTAGACATTTAATTATCTGTCTGAAAAGTTTCTGGCCCGTAAATGGATTAAGGGGTTACATAGTGTCAGCAGTTCTGTGACATGAACTTTGAAAAGTTTTGAGATATGAAAGTGTTCTGGGCAGATTGCTGACAGAACCCTCTTAATACGGCGAATTCAACTTGTTTTACAACGTGATTAGAGTCGAGTCAGACGAGCAATGTTTAAAACACTGCGCCATGTGAAAATAACCCGCTCAATTCATATAAAAAGATAGGGACAAAAAAAAACTATGTGACCTGCAACCTCCGAGAAATGATGGAGGAAGGATTAATAAACATCTCTCAAGCGGAAAATCTACAAGGTCTATTTACAGTGCTGGGTCCCATTGATTTCATCAGAGGTGCACAACCTTTTTTGGTCAAAAAGCCATATATGCAGATTGGGTCTTATTAGAAGGGTGTAATAAAACTTTTCATTTACTTAAGGATGTATAGTGTTCTACTTTAGCCATATCCAAATATTTTATCTGCCTACTGCAGATCGAAAAGTTAACATAACTTATTTTAATGGGCAGACATGAAGTTTTAAGTTTGAAGTCTACTTTACAATAATCTCTAGACCATATCCCTTCGCATGGGGTCATCTGATTTACAACGCTCATTTGGAAAATACTATAGTTGGTCCACCGGCCATGTCAGTAACCTGTGGCTGCTGGACGGGAGCTCAGAGAACAGTCTTTTCCTGGCTCCTCTTTTTCATTAGCAGTCATCGCTACAAAATCCGCCTATAACTACCATCAAAACTGCAAATATTACCAGTGCTCTGATTTCTGTCTTGACTACTGCAATTACTAATTGGTCTTCCCATCATTAAACTCTCACATCTCCAATCTATCCTGAATACAGCAGCTAAGCTCCTATTTCTGTACAGCTGCTACACCGATGTCTCCACCCTGTGCCAGTCATTGCACTGGTTGTCTATCCGCTATAGGATACAATATAAACTTATTACTGTCACTCAAACTTCTCCCTCTCCCGTCTCCAAGACTTTAACCTGGCGTCTGTATATATACAATTGAGTGGTCCTACTTAGTGATTGACGGCTCTCTCTGCGTGCAGGAAGGACTGTCAATCACTGATTAAGATCGCCCACTGGACTAAAAAAAAAAATTATTTAAAATGGTGTACCTGGGCTCATGAATTGTGAGCAAAATAAAAAATGCTCTAGTTTTTGTATTTTAAGTCGTAAGATCTGTTAAAATGGGGTCTGCAACACTAACATTTGCGTCATCATCACTGATGATACTAACTTTTATACTGCCCTATGTAGCAAACTGCATAATTTACATTTATTATTTCAGTGACCAAGTACTCCTTTCTTCAATGCGCTGTCTTTCTTGTCTGAACTGTAGCCAAGGGCTCAGTGCACGGTGATGCCCACTCAATTTGCATCAGCACTGTGTGCTTGTGACAAGGCTCAGGGTGTGACAGTGCGCTCGAGAAACCAAGCGAGTTGAGTTCATACTCTGGGAAAGCTCAATTTGCACCGGCACTGTGTGCTTGTGACCAGGCTCAGGGTGTGACAGTGCGCTCAAGCAAACATGTGTTGAGTTCATACTCTGGGCAAGCAAGCGCTGTTAATCAGAAGTGGGGGTAGTCTTCAAAATACAAATTGAGAGGGTATAAATAGTAGACTGAGCTCTTGGCCACGCCAAGGGTGCATTAAACCCCATCCGTCTGTTAAAAGTAATTTTTTCAGGCACTGAAACAGTGACAGTATGATTTTAATGGGGGGCTAAGTTTACTATATTACTGTACAGCATTTTTGAAATGACTCCTTTTAAACATAAAAAATGTCTACTTTTGTGCTATGGTGACATTACTTGGTGAGTATTCAGACACATATAGTTCTTTTCTATATGTTTGTTTGTAAACTTGGACAACTTCGTTAAAGGGAATCTGTGACCCCAAAAATTGTATAGGAGCTAAGGCCACCGGCATCAGGGGCTTGCCTGCAGCATTCTGTAATGCTGTAGATAAGCCCCGATGTAACCAGAAAGGTAAGAAAAACAGGACATATTATACTCACCTGGGGGGCGGTCCCACTGCGGTCCGGTCCGATGGGCGTCACGGTCCGGGTCCGGAACCTTTTATCTTCATACGTCCTCTTCTTGTCTTCCTACCGTGGCTCAGGCGTACTTTGCCTGCCCTGTTGAGGGCAGAGCAAAGTACTGCAGTGCGCAAAGGTCAGAGAGGCCCAGCGCCTGCGCACTGCAGTACTTTGCTCTGCCCTCAACAGGGCAGACAAAGTACACATGCGCCAGAGCCGTGGCAGGAAGACAAGAAGAGGACGCCATCGTATGAAGATGGGAGGCGCCGGACCAGAACCTGCGTCGCCCATAGGATTGGACCGCAGCGGGACCACCCCTTGGTGAGTATAATATAACCTCTTTTTCTCATCTTTCAGGTTACATTGAGGGCTTATCTACAGCATTACAGAATGCTGTAGATAAGCCCCTGATGCCGGTAGCCTTAGCTCATATACGATTTTTGGGGTGACAGATCCTCTTTAAATAGTAAGAGAGGAGAATGGAAAAAAAGAAAAGTAATTGGATTTGTTTGTAATTAAGATGCATGTTATTTCAGGGCAAGATAACTATCATGGTAATGGATAAGAATATTTGCGCAATCGGCTACAGTCCATGAACCCTCCTGCATCTCAAAACCTCCATGCTGGAAGGAACAAACATTTTTATATAAATTAATTCTGGCTCCGGCTTCACATCCCGCACAGTCCCGGGAGGATGGCAAGAGTGGATGTAATTACAGTTCTCTAAAACAAATACTAAACAGTTCATTTCAAGATTCATAAATCAATCAAGAGACTTCAAAGCTGCCAAGAGAAATGCGCATTTATGTGTTTGGAAATCTTTAAAAATCAAAGTCTATAATCTATTATATTTCCTTCAGAAAGCAAAATAGATACCGTATATCCTTTACGACACGGCATCTATTACAAGGACATTTAACGCCACACTGTAATCCCTGACATAAGTAGTATACGATCCCACTGCTCGCACAGAGGTTAGGAACAGTCACAGTATTTTATTACTTTACGAACCACGCCACATCTAAAGGCTCCTCCATGGGGTCATAATGCCATCCACAAACTTAATGTGACCTCAAAGCTACGCATGAAAAAAAAATAAAAATCTAATTCTGATGGATTTTTCAACCGGTCTGAAAATGTTACTATTTTTTTCTTACAGCAAACTTTTAGATCCAAAAGAGTTGGAAAACAGCAGTTTGCAGAAAACTTGCCCAATTATTTTACCTATCTAAAACTTGACAACGTACAATTAAAGTTGTCATATAGTCACAGACTTAGGGGGCCCAAAATCGAGGCGCAAACCATAAACGAGGCCTACTAGAATGCCACCATTAATAATGACGTACACCTACAAACGTCATTAACACTGCCAACGTCTTTAACGAAGAGCTGAAAACCTCTGAAGTGTCCTTAGTTCCAGTTGAGAATAACTTAGAATGGTAATGATTGATTAACTAGTAACCTGACAAAACAAAATATATTGCAGTATGGCATTATGGATGAAGTCCTGTCTCCATAATTTACACATTCTTCCTTCACATAGCATCCTCAAGTGTCTACTTAGTTATACCCTCTTAGAACCATAGAAAGTTACAGTTGAGAGGACCTCCAGGGTCATCGTGTCCGACCCGCTGCTCAATGCAGGATTCACTAAACCATCTTAGACAGATGTCTGTCCAGCCTCTGCTTGAAGACTTCCATTGAAGGAGAACTTACCACCTCTCCTGGCAGCCTGTTCCACTCATTGATCTATCTGTATCTTCTCCCTTTCATTCATGCCACACTCTTCCATTGCCTGCTGTGACTTTACCCCTCTTCGGTCTAGAAGTCTACACTCCAGTACCTGACCGAGCTTTTCTCATCAGCGTTTGTTCCAGAAATGATTGTTATTGGTATTTTTATTGGCCAAAATTATGCTGCAATCTGAAATATTTCAAAACGTTACTAACATTGGGCTGTATTTGTATTCTACCGTGATAAGATGTGAACATTCGGCGTCTTCGGATATTTTTACAAGATGACTTTGTGTTTGAGTTTGTTGTAAACACTGAAAAAAACCATTCCTAAATATTTGTAAAGACCAACTCAACGGGAGCTACTCCTTTTAAAGGGAACCTGTCTTGTCTCCAAAATTCTACAGATCTGGGATTAATCTGAAGGTGAATGGAGTTACAAAGCTGTCCGGCTGCCTTATGAAAGCACGGCTATTGGGAGAAAGTAAACTATATTCTTCCCGGGAGCAACTGGCTTTCAGTCATAAAATTAGGAGAAGTAGTTTCACCATCCAGCACCGCAGAAAATGTTAATTCAAAATCCATTTGCATAAAAAAATTAGAATACAAAATCCAAAAGGGAAAAACATGAGTTTTCTTACGCCTTTCGGACCGCTAAGAGTCCTTAGTCAAAGAAATATTCAGTGAAAGCATGGATACTGGAAGAAAGTGAACTTTATTCCTCTCGGGAGCAGGCGGCTATCAGTCAGAGGCGTACCCAGAGGGGCTTCCATCATTGCTCACAGCACTGTGAGCAGCGACTGTAAGGACACCATGCATTTTGAGTGTCAGGTCACTCTGTACAAATACGCAGCAGAGCAAGATGTCAAAGTGCCAGGGCATGCTTACAGCTGCCACTTACTATCTATTGAGCGGTGACTGTAGCTGTGCCGGAACACCTCTATGACTGAAAGCCGGCTGCTCTCTGTAGGAACAAAGTTCACATTCTCCCGGTAGTCGAGTTATCTGTAACGCAGATTAACCCTGTATCTGCAGGCTAATAGCATATGGGGACATGAAGGGTTCCCTTTAACCTTGTCCTCACCACTGTTAGAGAAAAGAGGACTGAAGTCTCCTGTTTTACGAATTAGCGGGTGCCTTAAAATTCAGACCTCCTCCAATCTAAGTGTAGTATGTTCCTTTAATTCTGTACTTTGATTCTTTTTGCCGCACAACATCTCATTGAGATGCAATCTTTATCATCAATGAAAAGTGAACACAGGAAGATATTTTGCGTGGAACATTAGAGGCCAAATATGAAGCCAGAGGATTTTAAAATACAGCGGATTCATAAACTTTGATCTGTGCTCAGGAAAGGGAAGAAGTCTGCAAATTATAATTAGAATCATCAATGTTTCTAGTTCTATAATATTCACCTTTCAGTCTTACCAATTTAGCAGAATATTGCAGGATCACATAATAGCAGCTCAATTTTCGGCAGAAGATGCTGTCTTTCCTGTCCCTAACTGTGAACGCAGATGGACGGAACTCGCTGTATCTTTAATTTGCTATTTCAAATCTCACCAGCTGTTTTCAGTTTTGTGTAATTTGTACAGTATGCATGATGCGGCCAGGCTCGAATGTAAACTAGTGAAAATATAAGCACTGCTGACATCGTTATTGAAGTAACATATGGGAAAGGATCACAAAATAGCTTGAGGGAGCAATCCATAAAATGCACACTGGAAGCACTTGCCAAAAGTTGATGGCTACAATGAATATTCATTCGAGTCCTAATTGGTTGTGTTCATAAAAGCAGAAGGTAGATCTTTTAAAAAATTTTAAAAAAAATAAAACTCTTCCATGGTGTTAGAAAGGAATAATACTAAATGGAGCCTGTTGCTTGATTCATGCAGCCCTTTGTGCTTTATTCATTCTTGAATTTTTGGAGGATTTTTAGTCCTCTTTTTGCGGTTTTCCTATCCACAGGCAGCATGAATCGAGCCTGGCTGCACAATTACCGCCAGGTAGGGTTTACTCCGAAACAATCCGGGGATTCACAGTAATCATAGCTTGAATAGTGCGACTAGCCCAACGCCTCTACCAGCTAACTGTTCTCGGCTCTTTTCCAGGAGACTGCCAAGTCTCTCCCTAAATGAGATACTGGTCAATGAGCCAGAAGAAGCCGTCCAAGGGCGGTGATGGACTAGTCAGGTCTTTACTCTGTCTCTGGACTACGGTATGTTTTTTTTTTTTTTAAATTCAAAATATTTTAGAGAAATACCGTGGTTTGGGCAGAATGAATAAAGTAACGGGTTCCCGTCAAGTGTTTTATTAATCACTTCACCCCCGAGCCTGTTTTCACCTTCATGGTGAACAAAAGCCGTGAGCACTGCTACGGAGGTGCACGGGTAGGTTCCCACACCTTAATACTGTCAAGATAAATGAACCCGGCACTCAACTTTGATGCAACTTGAACATTTATTGCGTAGTACCAAAAAATTTTTTGGTACTACGCAATAAATGTTCAAGTTGCATCAAAGTTGAGTGCCGGGTTCATTTATCTTGACTGTTTTCACCTTCATGACCAAGCCAAATTTTACAATTCTGACCAGTGTCACTTTATGTGATAACTCTGGAACTCTTCAACGGATCCAACTGATTCAGAGAATGTTTTTTCCGGGATATATTGTACTTCACAATAGTGGTAACATTTCTTCTATATGACTTGCATATATTTGTAAGAAAAAAAAATCAGAAATTTGCCAAAAATTTTGAAAATTTTGCCTCCTGTGTGATCCACATAGCTGTGCGAAATCTCACGCTTATGCAAAGAAATCGCCGACTTATGTCTGCGCACTATGCTCTGCTCTACTGCGGGCAGAGACGAAAACATCAGTGCGCATGAGCAGTGAAATAGTTTTGGTTCATGATCCAGAAAGACGTGTGCTGATGCATGCACACTGACATTGGTGGCTCTGCCTTGGCGTGAGCCGGAGTTTTTTTTGAGCGCGCGCGGGGTTTTGACCGGCTATGTGGATGACGCAGGAGGTGTCATCCATGTCAATCAAAGCAGGAAGACGGAGAGCAGCAGCCAGGAGAAGGGGTAGAGATCCCAGAATGGACTCCTCTTGGACCGGACCGACAGGATTAACAAAAGGTTTTTGGGGGATATACTGGGGCTTATACAACCATGTAGGGAATGCAGCACAGGTGCTGAATAAGGTGAGAGTTTTAGTTGACACATGACAAAACTGGTGACAGGTTCTCGTTAATGAAAGTCCTATGGAATCAGCGAGACCGGACATGTGGGTTGGTAGCACAACACATCGGGGAAAAGGTAGATGCAATCTAAACGATTAACATGGCTTCTAATTTAAACATGTTGGACTGCAGAAAATTGTAAAATAGACATGAAGTCCAGAGTTTTATCATTCTTAGTTGTTGTAATGAAAAGTTGTGTTTCTGAATCAAGTTTTTTTTATGTGAACAAATAAGTTCTATTATTGAACCTTTATTTTCATTTATTTAACAGACATCAGCTAGATCTCGAGCCATGACGACTTGATGGATGAACGCTCTATAGGAAGATTGATCTTGCGCAAGCCTAGATAGGACCACCAGGACCTTCTCCGCCATTATCTTGATTGTATCAAGCCATCGGGTTGCTGGTCTTCCTCTTCGCCTTGTTCCTTTTATTCTTCTGACCATTAGGTCCTTCTCCAGTGAGTGCTCTCTTCATATGTGTCCAAAAAAGTCAAGTCCTACCTTGGTGGTCATTGCTTCGAGTGACATGTCTAGCTTAATTCCAACATGGATTTGTTTGTTCATGTTGCCATCCATAGTATACCCTTCTTCAGCACCACATTTCGAAGGCATCGATTTTGCTATTAAGGTTTAATAAATATGGAAATATCACTGTCCTTACATACACTCATGCTCCTCAGACTTATGATATGTAGAGATGGGGGTCTTAGCTTACATTTCTCCTTCATTAGCAGGGCCATGTTGACTTCAAAGTGTTACTGACACCACAGAGTCATGTTATTTCTCTTTTGTCCTTACCGGTTGTGGATGGAACCTTCCGGCTTCATGGAGCAGCTGGAGATAGCGAGCATACTTTCTGAATATAGAGAGCAAATGTATACATAATACATCTCTAATAAATGTCAGTGATTGAGAAGTTTCCAGCCCTGACAGATGGTGTAAAGTGCATGATCTGCAATCATCTTTTCATGCACACTAGATGTATACATTATGATAAAGCTCAGAAGAGAAGAGACCTGAGAAATTAATGTTCGTTAGTCATGAACACTCACTAATTTTGAAGTCTTAACTCACTGAAATGTCCACTTGCACTCGGCCCACGCAAATTACCCTTTCCAAATATTATAATGTCCCTCTACTTCCCATCCGTCAATACCTCCCCTGTATTAGCAAGAACACCTTCAACAACTATGGCCACTGGTCATTATTTTATGGAGCTGCCCACAACTCAGCAAACAGTCTGATCATTGCATGAGATGGAGAGAAAGGTGCAAAAAAAAATACTGCAGGTCCGAGGAATGGGCCAGGGGTTTGGATCATTAGTAATTCTGAGAGTCAAGTTTTAGTTGCTGGAAAGTCTATCTGGTTGCTAGATCATTTAGTACCATTTGCCCATTCTTGATGATATAGGTGTTCGCAACTGTCATAATATAATTGTTTTCCTGAAAATAAATACTAAACAAACCATGTTGCACTATTGTCAAAAGGGAATCAATAGATTAAAAGTATAAAACAAATTTTTTTTTTGCAAATTTAAAGGGGTTGGCCATAACTCAGAATACATTTCCTTAAATACTATAATAATCTTTATTTTTATGTAGCGCTAACATATTCCGCAGCGCTTTACAGTTTTGCACATTATCATCGCTGTCCCCGATGGGGCTCACAATCTAAATTGCCTATCTCTCTTTGGAATGTGGAAGGAAACCGGAGAACCCGGAGGAAACCCACGCAAACACGGAGAGAACATACAAACACTTTGCAGATCTTGTCCTTGGTGGGATTTGAACCCAGGACTCCAGCGCTGCAAGGCTGCGGTGCTAACCACTGAGCCACCGTGCTGCCCGTATTCTTCAATGCAAAATAAAGTCGCCATTTATTCTCCTCCAGTAGAGACATCAGGTCTCCTGAGGCTCAAGTGACATTGTTATGCCAATCACCGGCCACTAATGGACTGCTGCCCACTCACTTCCTTAGGATGTCTGAGGTTCGATGAAAAAAGTAAGCCACTGATTGGCTCCAGTCATCACGTGGCATAACAATGATTAAAGATGAAGAAGGACTTGGGTATTCTGGTTAAAAGTAAGCTGAGCAGCAGTACTCAATGTCAGGCAGCAGCCGCTGAAGCAAACAAGATTTAAGGATGTATAAAGAGATAAAATCATATGGTCCCAATGTATTGCTACCCCTTTATAAATCACGTAAGACCACATCTGCAATATGGGATCCAGTTTTCAACCCAACATTTTAAAAAGGACATAATATATATATATATATAGGTGTGATGGTGTGGGGGTGCTTTGCTGGTGACACTGTTGGGGATTTATTCAAAACTGAAGGCATCATTTATTTTTCAACAGGACAATGACCCAAAGCACACCTCCAGGCTGTGTAAGGGCTATTTGACCAAGAAGGAGAGTGATGGGGTGCTACGCCAGATGACCTGGCCTCCACAGTCACCAGACCTGAACCCAATCGAGATGGTTAGGGGTGAGCTGGACCGCAGAGTGAAGGCAAAAGGGCCAACAAGTGCTAAGCATCTCTGGGAACTCCTTCAAGATTGTTGGAGGACCATTCCCGGTGACTACCTCTAATTTCAGCTTCACACTTTTGTTAAGTATATAATTCCACATGTGTTAATTCATAGCTTTGATGCCTTCAGTGTGAATGTACAATTTTCATAGTCATGAAAATACAGAAAAATCTTTAAATGAGGTGTGTCCAAACTTTTGGTCTGTACTGTATACACTTCCCTGACAGAAGTTATGTTGCTTATCCATGTTATGAAAATAAAAGCTTATAACCTGACGTTAAATTTATCCATTGGTTATATAAATTATTCTTTTGAAAGCTGAAACCCTCCGAAATGTGGTTTAGGTTATTGATCAGTTAATGGACACAGAATGGTCAGATTTTGGCAAGAAAGTTTTGTCGCCCACGGAAAGTAATGTGATATTCAAACAAATAATTAACTTAAAATACAAATATATGTTGCATAACATTGGTGAATGAAGTTGTGGCCCTATTAGAGTCATGTTTAACATTTTGTGTGACTTCCATGAGCTTGAAGGACTGCATCCATGCGGTTCAACAATGATTCATACGATTTATTAATGAAGTCATCAGGAACAGCAAAGAATGCAGTCTGACATGCCTCCCAGAGTTCATCTAGATTCTTTGGTTTCGTCTTCCAAGCTTCCTCTTTCATCCTACCCCAAACATGCTCAATGATGTTCATGTCTGGTGACTGGGCTGGCCGGTTCTTGAGCACCTTGATATTTTTTTCCTGGAGGAACTTTGTTGTAGAGATGGATGTATGAGATGGAGCACCATCCTGCTCCAGAACTTGACCCCTTTTATTATTTGGAATATAAGAGGTAGCTAAGACTTCTTGATATTTTAGGCTATTGACATTGCCTTCCACCTTGCAAATGTTTCTATGCCCCCATACTGAATGTAACCCCAGACCATGATCTTTCCACCACCAAATGTTTTCTGGGTGTAATTTGGATCCATACGGGAAACAGTAGGTCTCCTGCAGTTTTTGCGGCGGCTGTGGTGTAATTCTACTTAAGATTCATCAGAGAAATCCACCTTCTGCCACATTTCCAGCATCCATCTGTTTAGCAGGCTGTGGGACTTTGCAAATGCCACACTTTTTTATTTGCCTTTTGTTTAGTGCTGGCTTCTGGGCACGGATTCGACCATGGAGGCCATTTCGAGACAGAATCCTACAAACTGTTCTAGTTGACACAGGGACTTGAGGTGACCAGGTCTGTTGGAGCTCTGCTGCAGTGGAAGAGGGGCTTGCTTTGGATTTTCTAACCAACAAACGTTCCTCCTGAGCTGTTGTCTTGCGGGATCTGCTGGACCTGGGCTTGTCAAACACATCTCCAGTCTATGCAAATCTTTTTTTAATTGTTTGTACTTGACGCTGAGACACATTAAAGGTGCCAGTCACCTCTGCAGTGGATCTGGTCTTCAGCCTCTTGATAATCCAGGCTTTGGTCGCAGGGTGGCTTTTTGGCATGTTGTCAGAGCTCAAGTTGCAGTTCATGTGAAGGTCTGGGGTGCTGGGTTTCTTTTTATACACACACTAATTAACCGATTATTTACTGAGCACAGGTGAGGATGTAAACTAGGATTGAGTGCATTATATGACCAGGTGAGAAAACTTTTGTCTTGCCAAAATCTGACCATTCTGTGTCCAGTAACTGATCAATATTTCTGCATTGATGCCAATTAATTTTCTTAACCTAAACCACATTTCGGAGGGTTTCAGCTTTCAAAAGAATAATTTATACAACTAATGGATGAATTTAATGTCAGGTTATAAGCTTTTATTTACATAACATGGACAAGCGACATAACTTCTGTCAGGGAGTGTATATATATATATATATATATATATATATATATATATATATATATATATGTGTATTAGTGGGATAGCGCTTACTGCATGTGTTGGGGGACACTCGCTTAGCAACAGGACTCAGTCACACAGGCACGTTTTTCTCACAAAAACAGTCCATGCGGTTTATTATGGCATCATAAAACGTGTCATACACAGTTCATTACACTTCATGGAACACAATAGGCACCAACAGGTGACAATAAGTTGCAGCTTTAACTCACAGTTCACTAAACACGCTGGACCTCTTACTTCGTCCAGTTACCATGGGTGACCGTACGCCGAACAGTTCATCAATGTCCATGGAAAACAACAAGCCCCAACAGTCTGTTCCACTGGCAGATACTTCTCTGCCGTTATAATAGCCCCCTTCCCGGGTGTTACCTTTCTGGAGCTCCTGCTCCACACGCTGACCTCCTGTCAGTCCTCTCTCCTCCATGGAAACTGCCTAACTGTGATCACCGTCCGAGACAATGCCTTGCTCACTAGGCCACCTGACAGTCCTCAGACTGGCTTTAGCTCCCCCAGTACAGTGCTGTTGCAGACTCTGCATCCACTCCTTTCCATGTGCTCTTCAGGAAGTCCTACTCCCAGGACATCCAACACAGGTTGTGCTATTCAGGAATCCTACTCCTAGGACTTCCAACACAGGCCACTCAGTGCGCTATTCAGGACATCTGTCCCCACCTGGGACCGTCCAACACACAAGTCTCTTAAGTGCGCTTATCAGGGATCCGATCCTACTCCCAGGATCTCCCAACACACAGGTCTTCAGATCCACAGCCTCACAGTGTGCTATTCAGGGATCCAGTCCACACTCAGTACCTCCCAACACACAAGCCATTCAAGATCGACACAGTCTCCATTATAGAGACCACTCAGGTCCATACACAGGAACCACTACAAACTCCATTGCAGGAACGACTACCGACTCTATTGCAGGATCCATGTGACCACATGTGGTCACATTATGTAGTTGTAACCACTCCCACAGGTGGGTGGTGTGTGTGTTGCTAGTCCAACCCGCCCAGCTCTCGAACTAGCCCAGTAAGCCTCCCTTGACTACTATACAAACACTTGTGGGACTACAGGTCCCAGAACAATAATATTACTTCAGGCTTACAGCGCAGACCTCCTCTGCGACACATATCGGCCATTTACAATTCTGCCAGTCACTGTTTCACCATCATTATAACCACAGAAACATCTCCATGCATATCCTGAGGAGCACACACAGCACCCCCTAGCTGCAACAGGTGTCACTATCACAATATTATATATATATTTATATTACACACACACATCCATACGTACGTGGTCAATACCAAGGACTGGCACACAACTTGGGGTGCTTTCATATTGTATTTAGGGATACACTAAGTAGCCCTGTCGGGGCATTCATCTAGATTCCCCCGCAAAACAGGATTCGGACATATGCGCCGACGGGGCCATAGACTGTAATGTAGACGCCGTCTAGTATGTCGGAGTGTCCGCCTCCAGTAGGCCTACACTCATGAAAGTGATGCAGGACAAACTGCATGACGTTTGCTCTGCCGCCACCTTTACAGTCTATAGCCACGTCGGCGCATACGTCCGAATCCCGTTTTGAAGGGGGTTTGTATGTATGCATGCCCCGATGGGGCTACCGAGCATATCTCTTAACTCAATGTTAAAGCACCCTTATTTCTTTCAATAACCTTACAAAGGACCAGGGGACATTCATTATGTGTGGAGAAAAGTCAATTCCTGCAGCTAAATAGGAAAGGGTTCTTTACAGTTAGAGCTGCATGGTCCCCTGTAACTAGAAGGTATTGGTTCTTGTACACAGTGTTGGGCTGGGTTGGCAAAGCCCCACTAGTAACATTGATTCCACTGTTCAGCACCATGCAAAAATAACCTGATCCTTGTACACAAATTTACTTTTGCTTTTATGTAATATTAATTTGGCTAGCTTGTTTAATGAATGATTAGATTATACCTTTTTCCTGCAAATTGTGAATCAAGTGTACTAGCACTACTCATTAGCACACCTTCACAGGGGCGGCCTAGAGGAGGATCCTCCTGTTCACCGGAGGGCCAGTCCAAGCCTGCATGTACAGAAGGCTATTATTTCATGTATCTTGCATGTGCTCCTTAAGTTACTACATGTTGAGAATACATCTCACTAGAAATGAACTAAAATTACACAATTTAAAACAAATGTTCAAAAATGTTCATTTTTTTGTGATTCCATTAATGAAGAGAAGTTCCACTTGATACGAATGTTAAATTCACAAGATCTATATTTCCACTCGTTTGCACTAGATTACCATTGTGCATTCAAGGGTAGTTGCACTCCGTCTAGGAGAGACTTGATTCTTGCTAACACAGATATAAAAGACACAAGACGGGGGTAATTGACTGCAGATTTTTTTTTTTTTTTTTTTAAAGCCGTATCCAAGGAAACTAGAATTTGTAAGTCCGTATTACAACTCCGCATGATAGAAAAGGCGCTGTGAGTCATCTAAGATGCTTGGCAAAGATAAATTGAAACTTGCTTGGAAATGACATTTTTTACAACAAAAGTCAGCAGAATCCTTTTTTAAGTCCACAACTTGCCATGGACTCGTCAGCCCGACAATCGTTGCTCAGAATGATACAAAAAGTATATATTGACGTTGGCACGGTCATCGGAAGCACACAGGGAAAACACTGATCTGTTCGTTATGTTTCACTAGTACATAACGTAGTGAGCCAAATATACAGAACGAATATTTTATATAAAAATGAACCGTCAGCGTTAAGGGGAAAAATACCATTAATTCAATCTACTTTGTTTACCTTGGATCACAGGACTCGAGGACCAGGGAAAAGAATATAAAGTGGAAATCAAATCGAGGAATTTTCAAAGTTTTACGTTGCAACTAAAAGTGACTGACTCTACAAAAATGATTCTGTAGCAACCTGATGACTACAAGTAAAGAAAGATTTCTTAGTCTTCTTCAAAAAGATTATAGCCATTTTCCAGGTCTGACCTCTCATCATAAAGATGTCTGTGCCTGGTACTGTAGATCCTCCCATTCAATTGATTAAGTTAGAACTGAAGTACCAGGCACAGCCACCTGTAGGGACAAATTTTAGGGACTCTGGACACCATGAAGCTTGATCTGTGGTAGGCCATGAGATCAAACCCACAGAGGATAGGCCATGAGATCAAACCCACAGAGGATAGGCCATGAGATCAAACCCACAGAGGATAGGCTGTGAGATCAAACCCACAGAGGATAGGCCGTGAGATCAAACCCACAGAGGATAGGCCGTGAGATCAAACCCACAGAGGATAGGCCGTGAGGTCAAACCCACAGAGGATAGGCTGTGAGATCAAACCCACAGAGGAGAGGCTCAAACATTCGAGCAGGACTCCTACCAACGTTTTTAAACAGGCCAGACAGAAGGAATCATTATAAAGAAGTGTTACTAACTATTCCGAACTTTCGTGGGACTGGAAGTGGTTATGTCTAGTGATGAGTGAGTATACTCGTTGCTCGGGTTTCCACGAGCACGCTCGGGTGATCTCCGAGTATTTGTGACTGCTCGGAGATTTAGTTTTCATCGCCGCAGCTGAATGATTTACAGCTATTAGTCAGCCTGAGTACATGTGGGGGTTGCCTGGTTGCTAGCGAATCCCCACATGTAATCAAGCTGGCTAACAGATGTAAATCATTCAGCTGAGGCGATGAAAACTAAATCTCCGAGCAGTCACAAATACTCAGAGACCACCTGAGCGTGCTCGGGAAATCCCGAGAAACCAGTATATTCGCTCATCACTACTTATGTCCCATCCATTCAGTTAACTGACTGTGAAGACCATTGATTACTCTGCGGCCAAAGTGATTGATGGAAGGAAAGGTCATCATGTAAAGCATATTTGCCAATTCTTCTGGATCCAAAGAAGAAAGAGGAACGCAGGAGCAAATGTTAAAGAGATTGTTCGGCCATGGAGTAGAAGTCTTCAGTCACTATGTGACTGCAGACTTGTGAATCCTCACTGCAAGCGCACTGCGTATGGCGAGGATTCTCTGACGCTTGCCCATGGAGCAGGTGGTCACGTGACGGCAAGTTTGTGATTTCTATACTTCCGGCCACATTCCGACTAGAGGTGTCTAGCCTCACTCAATACCCATGCATTGAGCAAAGCCGTGCACGTCTAGTCGGCACGTGACCACATGTATGCAAATGACATACTTATGGTGACATGTTCGCCGCTCCTGGCACCAGGGAATGCTTACCACATGCACTGTCCGAGGATTCACACGTCTTGACAGGGAATGCTCACCACACGCATTGTGAGGAGTCAAAGAGCCACGTGTGATGAAAAGCCACATTTCATTTACTCCTTACTAGAGTGTTACATATTGGTCAGGAGGCCCCCATTCTGCAAATATATGTAGACGCCAGAGATGTCCACACTGTGCACCATAGGGGAACATTGGCCGAATTGGCACCAATGTTGGCAGCACTGGCTGACCAACTAATGTAAAAAGCTAAGTCCAGATTCTCCCCTAAGGTAGATATTGGGCAAATGAAGCATCAATCAAGCTGGAATTTACCATGATCCATCCTTTGAGGATAAGCTGCCTCCCAGTTCCCACAAGCAAGGGGGGGAACCCTGCCCTTATGTCTACAAGAACAGGAGTGATCTTCGCAAACTCTCATCACTAACATGTCAAGGCCCTTGAGAGTTTTGCAATTTATGTTCAAGTAACTTTATGCTTAAGGGTATGTGCACACGTTGCGGATTTCTTGCAGAAATTTCCTGAAGAAAACCGGAAATTTTCTGCAAGAAATCCGCATTTTTTTTTGCGGTTTTTTTCGCGTTTTTTTAGCATTCTGCAAGCGTAATTAGCTTGCAGAATGCTAAAGTTTTCCAAGCGATCTGTAGCATCGCTTGGAAAACTTACTGACAGGTTGGTCACACTTGTCAAACATAGTGTTTGACAAGTGTGACCAACTTTTTACTATAGATGCAGCTTATGCAGCATCTATACTAAAAGATAGAATGTTTAAAAATAATAAAAAAAATAAAAAAATGCTTATACTCACCCAGACATCTCCTCACCGGCGTCCGTTCCTCTTCCTATAGCTGGTCTGTGCGCACAGGACCTTCCGTGACGTCACGGTCACGTGAGCGGTCACATGACCGCTCACGACCAATCACAGGACAGTGACGTCATCGGCAAGGTCCTCCACCGCACATCAGCTACAGGAACCGAAGCGACAGCATGCAGTGGAGGCGGGAAGACATCGAGGGTGAGTATAGGACTATTTTTTATTTTAATTCTTATTTTTTTACCAATTATATGGTGCCCAGTCCGTGGAGGAGAGTCTCCTCTCCTCCACCCTGGGTACCAACCGCACACAATCTGCTTACTTCCCGCATCGTGGGCACAGCCCCGTGCGGGAAGTAAGCAGATCAATGGACCCCTAGGTGTGCGGAATCCCCTGCAATTCCGCATTTTAATGAACATGTTGCTTTTTTTTCCGCGATGCGATTTTTTCGCGGAAAAAAAGGCTACATTTGCACAAAAAATGCGGAATACACTGAAAATAATGGGAGGCATATGTAAGCGTTTTTTTCGCGTTTTTAATCACGTTTTTATAGCGAAAAAACGCGAAAAAAACGCGAAAAATACTTAACGTGTGCACATGGCCTAAGCTATGAGATGGATTTAATAGATCTCTTTAGCTGCACTATGTCCACTATCTACATAATGATGTATTGTCTGTGACTGTTCTGTTGCATTCATAAGACTTTGAACCTCAATGTCGGCCTTGATTTTTCATTCACAGTATAGTCTATTACTGCTTTTAACGCCATGCTGTAACATTACTGTATGCTAGGACCTAACAGACGGCATGGTCAGCTCATTGTGCAAAATAAATCCAATGTACTAAAACAGCTCATCTTTATCGAAGAGGCCATGCACCTTTATCTGTATTCTAAAATTTTACAGAGATAAATCAGAAAATAACCCTGACACCCCTCATCGATCAGCTGTTATTCGCTCCGGTGTCAGACTGGTGTAAACACTTTGAATGGAGCTGCCTTGTACTGAACAATAGCTATTATTCTTTTGATAGGAGCCATTCCGCAGTACATGGCAGCAGCCGCTACACAAAAAATGGAGCTGAACATTCAAAGGCCTTGATTCCTCAAAAGAATTTCTCCAGAATTCGGGCAGAAATTGCTTTGAAAAGTCACAAAACCTGGAGTTTCACAAAAAATTTTTCCAGCCAGTTTCTACCAACTTTGCCAAAATGGGCGGAAAGGGCAAGAGGCGGGGCGCGTGACAAAACACCTTGTCTAATTTATGATGGGCTGTGGTGTTCCTTATGCCAAAAATCTTACTCCAGCAGGTACTGGAGTTAGATTTTTGGCAGGGGGCATGCCACTTGTCAGATGTTCCTGATTCATTAAGAAGCTTATGGGTCCAAAATGTTTACATCTGAGTGGCTACCAAAGTAAATGACAACTGATCGTTGGGGGTGTTGGATGTCGGATCACCACTGATCTGATATTGATGGCCTATAAGCATCGTTCCCTTTTAGACAGCCATTAGGGTATGTGCAGACGATCAGTAATTGTTGTTGGTTGGATGCTGCATACTTATGCAGCGTCAATCCCGCAGCGGCCAGATGTTACAGCACAGTAGATGGGATTTCAAGAAATTCCATGTCCACTATGCGTTCACAGATACCCGCGGAGACGGACAAGCGGCGCGCGTCTTTCTAGACCTGGCCTTAATTACCTTTATAACCTTGTCCAGATAAAGCCCACTGATCTTCATACAAGCAGCTCGTTAAGTTAACCCATTCCACTAGAAGGCCTCGAAGGGTTCCTTCTATTGTGGAGTGACTAGATACCTTCCTTGACATTTCTAGGATGGAGGAGCTCATCGATTGGGACCACAACATGACCGACGAGCTCTTCAGAACATGGATTCCTCATCTTTTTAAGAAATATGAAGAATTTCTATCTTGGCTAGATAGCCAAAAAAAATTCAAGTATGGATTAACACCTCCTTGACCTTTCCACCATCTCTTCTTTCATTTTTGTTTCTCTTTGTTCACAATTTTTTCATCTTTCTCAATACTTGTCTTGTTAAAAATTGTCATCCTGCTTGACTTATTGGTTTATGTCCTGTTTCTATCTCTTTTATGATGCGGTTTAATACAAATAATTGCACAGTGATCTTGAGTGGACCTCTTTTACGGATCAAACAGTTTCTCAATTTCACGCGAGGGGAATGTGAGTGATTCGTCAGGAAAGATGGTTATCCTAGGCTTTCAAATCCCTTTAAATTTGTTGGACAAAAAAAATATATTGTCAGTGGTTATCCTTTACTGCAGTGCTGAAAACTCAATACAAAATATTGTACATTTTTGACGAAAGAGACGAATAAGGCAAGGATTGAAGGCTAGCTGGTTCAATGGTCATTCTTGGTACATAAACTTGCAAATGTTTTAATTAAAAAAAAAGAACAAAACCAATATCTATATCGGATTCTGAAATTTAGAAATTTTGATTGAGTGGCATAAGCTCCCTAACAACTTTTCTAATGTTTTTCGACAGTGCATTCGTGAAGGACGTTAGATAACACTTGGCAGTGAGAACGTCGTACGTCATTTCAATGATTTTCCTGCTGTGTTTTACCTATTCTTAGATTCCCTTCCCTTCAATTACACAGTTTTTCTCATGATTTCCCTTCTCCTGCGTATGACTAACCAGCCCCTTTTCATCACAATGGGATCCCTATGGGCTCCAACATCTGGCTTGGAGGTTGCCAGTTGGAATGGGACCCATGACGGAGAAGGCAAATGTAACACGAAATAACTCTACCAATTAAAAATCTGCGACTTCCAAATTTTATAGCGCACAGGTATCTTGTATACATCCATCTAGAATGATTTCCAAATGTGGCTTCTTGACTTCCAAAAAAACCACATAATAAATTACACTTTGGTGTGCGACAAGAGGAAGACTGAGCAGACATATGGCTCCTCTCCTGTGCAGGAGGGAGAGGGGTTACACTTCACAATACCTTTTATTGAGGCCCGTAAAAAAAAAATAGGTACTCGAATTGTGGAAAAACTCTGAAGCCTATAAACCATAACCGGCCAGCCCATTAAGGGACTATCTTGACCATCTTCTCATAGAGTCCGAGTATTCTGAGCACATCTTTCAGATACCAAATGGGTTAAATGAATCAACAAGATTAAATTTTCTTTAGCTTTTTGTGAAAAATACTATAGTAAAATTACTGCACATTGTAAATCGAAGAAACATTTACAAGGATGGTGTAAAGAAAGCCTAAACCGTGCATGATTCTTCTTCAACGAGAAGTGTTCTTATGCCGACATAACGCACTTCCAAAGCGTCACCAAGGCAACAAGGTGGCTCGGAATTAATTATTACGCTTTTGTGGTAAGTTGCTCTTTTTCTTTTATATCATTATTCAGACACGCCAGAGAAAGCAGCTTAACAACAATTCTATTCCTTGGAAATCTTAAGATCTCTGGAAAGCAAAATTGAGAACGCAACCGTGGAACCATTGTCGGGATCCAGACTATCAAAAGTCATTTCCAGATGTGATGCTTGCCTTATGATCGGTGCAATTTATACATTGATTATACCCTAGAATGTACGGGCCATAACAAAAATGCTGCACTTCATTCTTTGTTAAATGGGGTTGTCCAGTACTTTTGTATTGAAGGCCTATACTTAGGAGAGGTCATCAATATATTGGTGGGGGTGCCGGTGGCAGCCAGATGAGATTAGTTGCAGTGCTCGGCTCTGTTGCTGCGGCCAGGTACTGCACATCCCCCTTACTGAAATGAATAGCAATAGATCTGCAGTACCTCATTTTGGCCACTATACAGATGAAAGCGCTGTGGAGCTCTGCAACTAAGTACACTCCGCCATCGCCAGGAAACATGGAAACAGGAAACTCTTCATGTAGGAATGCTCGGACCTGACACCCATAATGTCGTGGTGCACCATCTTGCTGGAAAAACTCAGGGAACGTGCCATCTTCAGTGCATAAAAAGGGCAACACATCATCATGTAGCAATTTCAGATATCCAGTGGCATTGAGGTTTCCATTGATGAAGAATGGCCCCATTATCTTTGTACCCCTGAAGGCAATTGTCTATGCTGTGAAGATACGAGATGTGCAGCATCTGAAACAACAAGATACTGGAAGCCTGTGCTAGCATTTCTTCTGCGGTGTTGCTATCAGTGTGTCAAGAGTGGGAGAAGAGGGTTGCATTGACAATCCAACACAATGGGCAGCACTTTGAACACATTTTATAAGTGGTCATAAACTTGTAAATAACTCATGAAAGAATAAAGTTACATTATAACCAAGCACACCATTGTTTTTCTTCTGACATTCTCAATAAGTTTAATGTGTCACATGACCCTCTTCCCATTAGAAAAAATAAAGTTGGATCCAAAATGGCCAACTTCAAAATGGCCACCATGGTCACCACCCGTCTTGAAAGATTTTCCCCCTCCCATATACTAATGTGCCACAAACAGGAAGTTGATATCACCAACCATTCCCATTTTATTTAGGTGTATCCATATAAATGGCCCACCCTGTATATTAAAAATAAAAAATTGAAATCTTCCAATTTTTACACTGGCTACTGGGGTTTTTGAGACTCTTAGTTCCTTCTGTTTCAGGAAATAACACATGTACATAGCCACAATGGTCATTTGCTGACGCTGTCTATTGTATTGTAGCATCTAATGAGCATGTGCAAAGATCATTGTGAAGGGAGGGGGAGCAGGGGGAGCTGTGACATCACCTATTGTGATTGGTGCATTGTGCGTCATCAGCTGTATATAGAGGTGTTAGCGGTCATTGTAATCTGGCTTCTTGTCTCTGACTCCTCAGTCACCCATGTTTCAGTTACTTATCAATAAGAGACAGGAAGCGGGGAAAAGGAAGAAATATCCTTAATAACAAATTAAATCCAGCTTCTAAAGTTCCAGACTTTATTTTGTAATGCACAGATCACCATGACACTTGGTTCCATGTGTTTTTATATTTTTCTGACAAAATAAAGTATGTAAATGTAAAAGCTGGATTTAATTTGTTTTTAAGGATTTCGCCGCAAATTTCCTTGCTTCTTCACCCCACGGGTCATTCAGGTGAGCTGGTTTATTTCCACTTATAGCAAAAGGAAGTAAAGCAGGAGAGCAGTAAGTGCAGCGCCCGCTCACTGCACTCTCAGCTCATTAGTGAACAATTTCAACTATGGATTTCTCTAAAACTACAACATGGGTTTCTACAAGAAATGCAAGGATTTAGGCCGGGTTCAAATTAGCGTTTGAGTAGGCAGCGTGGTGCTGGGGACTTCTTTCCCTAAGCTCCGCCTACTTCCTGCGTACCTATCTTTAACATTAGGCACGCAGGGACATGCATTGTATGCGGATGCGCCAGCATGTGTCCTTTTGACATGCCAGTCGAATGCATCATGTTGCATTTTCATGCGTTTGGCAGGCACGTAAAAAGGACGCATGCGGACGCATCCGCATACAACGCATGTCCCTGCGTACCTAACGTTAAAGATAGGTACGCAGAACGCATGAGGAAGTAGGCGGAGCTTAAGGAAAGAAGTCCCCAGCGCCACGCTGTGGACTCAAACGCTAATGTGAACTTAGTCTTACTAAGTATTAAAGTGCCTTTACATCTTTACATATATACCATTTATTGGGGGTATAAAATAAATATGACCTTCAAGGATTAGTAACTAAAATATAGTAGGAATTATTTCCTTTAAGACCCAGATTGTAAAGAGAGCAGGCAACATTATTTTCTTATAGTTTGAGCCAACCATATTCACACTATTTTCAGCAGAGTAGGACTTGAGACTGATATTCCGAACTGATCTGTTAGTCTCGGTTGAAATCTACACAGCGCTCTATGATGGGGTTTCCATCCAAATCTTGGAAAAACAGATTCATGCGATGCCTCTAATGGAGTCCTCCATTACAAAGGCGCAATCAGCCAGTTGTATAAATCAGACCAAGATCGGAACGTAGTGCAAGGACTGCCCGGCGGCTCTCCCGGCCCAAGCGCAACAGCGGTATAGAAATACATGAAGCTGTCACACTCGGATCGGGAAAGCTGCCAGGCAGTCTGCGCACTGCGTTCCCATTTAGGTCCGATTTACATGGCCGTCTGACTGTGCCCTAGTGGCACAGATGTAGTCACTCTGGTTGACCTCCATTCAAGCTTTGTTTGTATTTTTTAGGACAGTAGTGACGAGCGAGCGTGCTAGGATGGTGTTATCTGTGCACACCCGTGTGCTAATAGAGCATCTTCGGCGTGCCCGAATACTGTGTTTGAGTCCCTGCGGCTGCATGTCTCGTGGCTGTTCGACAGCGGCAACATATGCAAGGATCGTATTGTGGCTGTCAAACAGCCGCGAGACATGCAGCCACGGGGACTCGAACATAATATTCGAGAACTCCCAAGATGGTCTATTAGCACTCGATCGTGCTATGATAACACCTTATGCCAGCACGCTCGCTCATCACCAGAGGACAGAATACTCTTTAGTGTGAACCGAACCTTACACGTGAAACTGCCTTGTTAAGCCGCTGTGTAAGTTCTCTCCACCCTGATCCAGTTTCTACAAGATGCCAAGGTGTAACCTGCCTCAACATGTTTGAAGTCACTCACCTCATTCAGTGAAGTAGGTCACCTGAGAGTTAAAAAAAAAAAATAGGTCACTTTCTCCACCCTCCAGAGATGAGCAATATTGATTGCTGGAAGATCTCATTATATAATGGAGAACATTTCCTTTTCATGAGACCATACAAAGAATAGGTGGCGACTTCCAACCTAATCCAAGACTTGTTCATTCAATGTGAAGATCTGATTTCACTATGCATTAGTCCGTGAGCTCGGAGGATCAAGATGGCCACAAATAAACATTCTTATAGTCTCCCACGTTGAGGACATTCATTTACTAACACTGTGGTATCACCATGTAGAAGATGCTACCAAATGGACTAGTATAAGACAAATCTGGTATTCGGACTGATATACTCAGCTCCCTTACCCCCAAAAGCCTCTAAATACAATGTTATGTTCAGATAAACAGATCATTCATGGTCTCCAATTTTTTTGTTTCCTAATGGCCGAGTCTGGCCGTGTGCCATTACTACCAAAGATTTCGGCTCAATAGTTCCTTACACACCTTCAAAAATGGAAATAAACAAAGCTTAGATACATTTAAAGAGAATCGGTCATGTGAAAAAAACGCTATTAACCTGTAGATATAGGGTTAATCCGCCGGATAATAGCGTTGTGATGATGACGGTCACCCCGCACGGAATGCCCGGCTTTGTAGGAAATGAACTTTCTTCTTCCCGGCAGACTTCGGCTTCAGTAATATAGGAGTGGCACAAATGGTTGGCCGAACCCGCCAATATCAACAGACTAATGTGTATGGAAGCACCGGCCAACTGATTGTCAGGAGAGATGTCGATCACGAATGTCCTACTTCGGGCTGCCAACCTCATTATTCTCCCGGAGACAAGCCGCTGGCAGAGATGTCAGTCGGTGGCTCTCAGAAAACAGCGCTTGGCTGAACGAGCGCTCCTGTGTATGTGAGAGTCGGCTCCGATGGCTGTTGACTGAACAATCTGGCCAAAGCATTGTTCGGCTGACAGCCATCTAATGTAAATGGTCAGATTTAGTCAACTCTCAGGTGGTGTAAACCTTGACTAGACAGTCTAAATATGCACCAAATTCATGAACTAGTATGAGCCACTTTGATCTGAGTTTGTGCTGTCTAAAAATTAGGAGACTTTCTGAAGATTTTTAAAACCACACCTGAAAAATCGCTTCAGAAATGCTTGAAAGAGTCTTCCTATTTACTGTACTTTAACGATGATCTCACACGCTGTTTAGTCTTCGGAGTGATTTCTCCGTTTCAAGGTTTTGAAAAAAAGCTTGGAATGGAAAAAAACGCTTGTGACTTTTTTTTTTGGAAGATGCTCCTGAAGGAATTCACTTCAAACTAGGTACTGTCCCCATCAGAAGGCTGCAAAAAAACACTTTAGGAAAATTACTCTTCTAAAAGTCTTGTTTACTTTATGAGCTTCTGGAATCAAAACTGAGCAGAAACTCCAAATTTTCCTCTCCAAAAACGCATCAAAATTTTCAGTGTGCACATAGGATTTGTGATTACTTACTTTATCGGAAGGAGTCCAACTGCTGAATTCACCACCAATCTTACAGGGGATGGCTGAGACTTATGTTGCTGGCCGATCCATAAGATATCAACACCTGATCAGTGGGGGTGCAAAACCCAGTAGCACCATCAACCAGCTGCATAGAGGCCGTGGCCAGGTACTGCACATCTGCCCCATATTGACAGGGAATGGATCAATAGTATCCAGCGACTATTTTGTTGATGGAGCAGTGCATCTCCAGCCGCTGGCACCGGGAACAGCTGATCGGCGGGGTTGCCAGATATCGCATCTCCACCGATCAGATACTGATGGCCCATCCAAAGGATAGAAAATCAACGTAAAAGTCTCGAACAAACCCTTGAAAGAAAAGAGCTCCGCGGAGGCCAACATGAATGGATCGGCAGCCGGACATACGTTAATTCTCTATGAGACGGACAGAGATAGTGGAGTACAGAGCACAGCTTTTTCTGGCGGTCCCATAGAGTATGAATTGGTGCGGTAATGTGCATCATCAGCCATGGCAGTGCAGAACCCTGTTCTCGGGATAGATGGGAGTCCCAGTGTTCGCCCCCTCTCCAATCAGCAAGTTATCACCTATACTGTATTCATTCCGGGAAACATTTATTGGCATCTTAGCATCTATCATTTAAAAAAATGGAAGTGACGAAAAAAAAATTGCTGAATTTGCCAAGTTGTAAAATCGGGGTGCTCAAACTTTTAGGTTTAGTTCAAATTGGTAAATATTAATCTTTATTTACTTAAAAACGAATATATTTTCCCAAAGCAGACCCCTGCATAGGGGTGAGAAGGGCAGAAGGTTCACAACTTCTACACATAGGAATGGAATGTCATTACCATATTAAAGTACGCTCTTAGAATAAGGAAGGGGAAACTCCCAATTTTTCTCGGGCAGCTATATGACCATATATTATAGGCTCATCAGGGTGGCGCATGCCGTCAGGTACCAACACCGGGCACACCTAGGTTTTCTGAATTTAGAAAGTCAGATTGCACAGGACAAATTACTGGATTAGGAATGAGTCATGTGTCGCCGCTTAGGTTAGGATTATGGGGTTCCAAACATTTCCATAATTCCATCAACTGTATCCTATTACTTAAAGGTTTGGATTCCGAGACCCCCTGCGATCAGCCGCCACCTGGGGCCACTGCAGACAGAAATACTAGAGTTCAGCATTTACACCAACATGTAAAAAGTTCCGTCTACGCAGGAGAGATCTCTGCGGTGCAATTTAGAAGTTGCACACACTAAGTAATGAATTAATTAGACAGAGATGTTGGAAGTGAAGGAAATAAGGTCACTGGAAAATGTGAAGCCAAGATTCAGCAAACTGTCTTGGAGCCTAACGGCAAATGCAGTGTGAACCGAGCTGACTCCGAAAAGAGGCTGGAGAAGTAATGATGAAAACACACAATCAAATCAATCATGATGTAACTGCCCCAAGAATGAGGAGGATGTTTGGAAGCGCTTTCTCAGAATGCAGATAAGAATGTGACGGGATAGCTTCCCTGAGAGTGGCACACATGCTGCTAATGAAAGGATGAAGATTTGTAAAAACACAAAAGTGCTAAGGAAAAGTGGCTACAAAGCACCGATATGTGGCGGACATTTTTCAGGTATCAATTTTTTTTTTAACATGTTAAAGGCACTTGTAGAGTAATGTAGATTTGCACACAAGCGGTCACATGCCGACTAGACGTGCACGGCCTCACTCAATGCAAGTGTATTGAGCTAGGCCAGACATGTCTAGTTGGCATGTGGCAGAGAATATGCAAATTACAAACTTCCGGTCACATGACTGACTGCAGACTTGTAGTCTAAGGCCGGACAAGCCTTTTAAAGTGTACACTAGGAAAACTCACAGCATATAGATTAAAGGGGCTGCCGTTCCATCGAAGTTGGTGCTGCCGTTTCCACCCGGTAGGCGAGATGGTTGTGCCATGTGACACCTCCGCTGATTGGCTGCAGCCTTTGCCGTTTCATCAGAGCGGATGTCCGCTCAGGTGCGATACAGAGCAGCCGACTAGTACCTTCTGAACTGTGGTAGCCTTCTGCACTGGCTGACGGAATATTGATGAGCTGCAGTCGATCAGTGGCTGCAGCAGTCACACACTGAAAGCCGCAGTGATGACATCGCCAAGATAGTGCCACAACAGGAGGCGAGTGTACATTGCTTTTACTTTCTATACAGAATTGATGTCGCAGGGGTTGTCCATAAAGCGTATTTATAGGCCCCTAGGATAAAGCTAAAGCTGGAATATGACAGTACAGCTCGATTTGCTGGACAGAATAGCACAGCAGACTATGCTGTTCAAGCCAGATAAATACAACATGAATAAATGTATACCATGAAATACACATTTTCTTTATCTCCGGAGCCTAAAGGTGATGGATTCCTATCAATGTCATTTGTCATAGGCGTCCACTGGGACATTCTGTAGCTGCTTGCAATGTGAATGCATCCTCTATGTAAGTACATAACATGGCACTGTGGTCTTTGTCCATGCACGGGCACTCTAGTCTAAGAAGATTAGTGAAATCCGTCAGGAATGCTCCGGAGCTCCACCGTCAGCCCTCCAGTACCAGCACGTGTATGCTGGATTTCACCTTAGTCTCCAGGAGCAGATAAGTACCTGTCCAGTACTGCAAAAAACCTGCTGTGGACCCAAGCAAAGGCCAGGTCAATTCCCTCTTAATGCAGCAAGGAACTTTAATCCTCATTTTATGGTCCAGAAGTCTTAATAATCCAACAAGGGTCAATCAAAAGAGATCACCTCTTCCAAGTCCGTGATTGTCTGTTCTAAGATCAATTTCTGATATCAGACTGTTCTGGTCGCTAAAAACGCACCTGTAACAGTAGGAAAGCGTAGTGCCCCTCTTCTCCTGGCAGCTCTGGTGGCTGCACGGACAGCCATTCTAGTCAATAGTTGTCTATGCAGTTGTCAGGCAAGTTGGACCATTTGTGGCATATTTTAGAGATAAGCCACCGATAATCTTTAAAGTGGATCTGTCAAAAGACTGCAGGCTTCATGATAAAAAAAGGGCATACGTTCTTAAATAGATCCCTTACACCTGATGAGGCTGGTGTACTTGCTTTGAAAATCCATGTCAGAATGTTTGCAAAATCCATTTTGAAAGTTTTTCCAATGAAGCCAAGAAAAACAGGATCCAGATGGAACCATCGAGTATGATGAAGCAACAGCACTATTGTGTTTGGCATAAAAGACAGCGAGCAACAAAAAAAAGGGGAAAAAATGAAGTCCACATTTGCAAACTTTGGATTCTGTCTGCCTCATTATACTCATATGCTTGGTCGAGGTCTCTAAGAATGCCATTCATCGGTGCTTCAGATGGAGACAGTAAAGGAATCTGAAACCTGTGTTATGCTATGGGGCGTCCTGAAGGAGGGGAAGGGCAGCAGCACATGCAGTAAGGATAGGGCAGAGTGGTCCGGGCATGCATGATCACATCACAACTGTACAGCTAGCGGACATAACCTATTACAGACAACAATTTTAAACAATCATTGTCTTATTGACTTAGTAGAACTTGCTTCCGATGCTTTTCTTTATACAAAAATATTAAATTACATTCATATTTTAAAAAGGGAGTGTGTCATCAGATAATGCCCATTAGTTCAAATCAAGGAATTTAAGGAACATGGAAATTACGTCAGCCCACATATCGAAAAGTACAGGGCGCTAAAGCTCGGGGTTGCAAGTCCTACGAAAATGAGAGGAAAGCGATGGTATCCAACAGTCAGATCCTCTTCTAAAATCACTTTTTATTGGTACATATAAAAATGCACAGTAGCCATCACGGGATTAAAAAAAAATAAAAATGGTCAAACGCGTTTCAGGCATAGTCCTTAATCATTGCATGTTAAATTTGTCAAACATATTTTTATATTTACCAATAGAAAGTGATTTTAGAAGAAGATCTGACTGTGATAACAAATGGTAGAATAGAGATTGTATGTTCTGAGAGCATTAAAAAAATATATGTCACAATCTAGGTTAAAAAAAACAAAACAACAAAAAACACCCTGGCCACTTAGCCTAATAATAGATAAAAAGGCTAGGAACAGACAATTTTTGCTTTGTAGAGATCAGTTTTTAGACATAATCTTATTATTATTGTACAAATGAATACAATGAATGATGACACAGGATCCGTCATTCATTCACCTCTCCTCCCTCCCTGCAGAGTGACCTCTGTACAGATCACAGAGCGTGCCTAGAACACTCTCCCATGGAACTCAGAGTATTTCCAGACCATTATTTCTGCAGATGTAAATCATAGCTCTGAAGCTCAGTCGGGATCACCACCTACAATATCATGTACACAAAATTGATTTTCTTAAAATATCGAAAAATCAGAAAATAGTATCTTCAAAGAATATCTGGGTTTATTTAAAAATAGCATATAATAGAATATAAAATATAGGTGATACATTCCCTTTAAGTATGTACGGCAAGTATAAGGGATGTCTGCTGTGAGACAACTCCTCTGTCTGGGACAATCGAAGTTCAAGTTCCTCCTTTCAAATTTGATATTTGCAATGAAGCTTCCAGCACAAATGTGAACACAACCTAACTAAAAAAACTAAATAAATATATATATATATATATATATATATATATATATATATATATATATATAATATATACATACATACATACATACTGTATATAGAGGCTCTTTTTTTTTTAGGAATTTTTTTTTATATGTTTTTATTTTTTTTAATGTCATTTTGTTTATCATAGTAGTGGTCATCTTGCCTGAGCAGCCATTTTTTTTTTTTTTTTAACAGCATTCTGAGACATGCTTTACAGTAGACACACGGGAGTCGAAAGATGACTCACTATCCTGGGGTAGAATATTCTGTGCATAATGAAAGAGTAATTAATAGATGACTCACTGACTTCTATGGGACAGTATTCTGAGCATGAGCTGTATTCTGTGCAGAGGTATTTGTGCAGAGAGCCGGAGGAAACCCTGCCATTTAGGACTGGTCAATCCTCTTATCTACAGGGTGCACACACACATTATATATATATATATATATATATATATATATATATATATATATATATATATATATATATATATATTCCAAATAAATATCTATCTCAACGCATCTGAAAGAGCCCCAACATGCAATGCTTTGCCAAGCAGAGGGCTGTGCATGGTTTGCATAGGCACCAATTAATTCCTCTTTCGCATTGGCTGTGCCTCTTCTTGGCAGGAAGAGAGCATTGTCAAAATAGATACATGGGAGAAAACGATTATTATGACTCATTCATGATGTTTGTACAAAGAGAGGTTTATAAAAATAAGAGATGGCAGAACACACAAATGACAGCACATATGGGTTCAGCAATGCTAAAGATGAGGTTTCTGGTGCCTACGATAATTACTTTCAAAGTCATGACGAGACTCGACTGATCTCTATTGTTCCTCGCTTGTGTGTCTCACGACTGATGAAGGTTTATGGAATAAAGGACGAGCGCTCTTTTACATGGACTGTGTGTACTTTGAGATCAGCCATCTCTGGATCGTTTTAGAGATTTCAATAAAGTGAAACAATGATTGTTTAGAAGCAAGGCGGCTCGGAGTCTTATGGAGCCAAAGGGAAGTTGGGCATGGATTCACAGTAAACAACTGCTCTTTGAAGTATTTCCTTTATTCCGAAGCGGATGATGCGGTGACTGATAGGTAAGGGCTCATCTTACAGAGTGTCAATGGGTTGAAAACGCGTGGGTAGAAGTAGAGGAAAAATACTGGGGTGAAGGAAAATTAACAGGGGCAGACCAACATTTCATTAATAGGGTCACTACAATATAACAATAGTGGAGCGCCATTGATTCCTATGCAGAGAACAGCAGTTGAGATAAGTTAGTCTTTGGCTGCTGCGCTCTGTACAAGCAACAAGTAAGGCTACTTTCACACTAGCGTTAACTGCATTACGTCGCAAATGCGTTTTTTGCCGAAAAACGGATGCGTCAAAAAAAGTGAAAAACGTATGCAACGCATACAGCATTTCAACGGATCCGTCGCAAATCCGCTAAACGTTTCCGTCGAAAATACTGGATGCGTTGCATACGTTGCATACGTTTTTACCATCCGTTGCATCCGTTTTTCCGACGGATCCGTTTTTAAAATGGGAGGCTCCCAAATTTGATTGGCTACTGGAAAATATGGAAAACTATATAGTTACTGTTTTTACAGCCCATCTTTGAGGGTTTTAGTTTTGTGGCAGCGATGGAAGGTGTTCTTGGGAGGATTGCTAGTTTGGTTACCGACGTTATCTTTGAGACGAATCGCCTGGATATCATAGTGCGGGAGAAGGAGGCGGCAGCGGAAAAACGGAGGATGCTTCTGCAGCAACGGAGACGGAGGCGACTCTGGATACATCCGATTAATGAACTACAGATGATGATAAAGGGATCCTAACCCTAACCCTACCCCTAACCTCACCCCTAACCGTTTAATGAACATTTTCTGACAGTCATAGTGCCACGTATTTCAGTGCCACGTATTTCAGTGCCACGTATATAAGTGCCACGTATATAAGTGCCACGTATTTAAGTGCCACGTATTTAAGTGCCACGTATTAAGTGCCACATACTATAAATACTATAACTACGTGGTTACACGTGGCACGTAAATACGTGGCACTTATATACGTGGCACTTATATACGTGGCACTTATATACGTGGCACTGAAATACGTGGCACTGAAATACGTGGCACTTAAATACGTGGCACTTAAATACGTGGCACTTAAATACGTGGCACTTAAATACGTGGCACTTAAATACGTGGCACTTAAATACGTGGCACTTAAATACGTGGCACTTAAATACGTGGCACTTATATACGTGGCACTTATATACGTGGCTGGCTGGGGTCTTGTGGCTGGCAGTCTTCTCTCTGGGTCTTGCAGGCATATGTGGGGATGAAGGCCCAGGCCAGGTTTATATAGATTTGGGGGTGTCTGGCCAATTGGCAACAAAATCCTGCTTCTGAGCATGCTCAGTGTAAAAAAACGTATTGCAGCGCTGCATTGCGTCGTACGACGTGTCCCGACGCATCCGTCGCTCATAGGCTTCCATTGTAGCCAACGACGCATGCCGCAGGATGCGTCGCGACACGTTTTTTAGGCGGAGACAAAAAACGTTACAATCAACGTTTTTTGCCGACGACGTGTGGCCAAATTTCGACGCATCCGTCGTACGACGTACACGACGTATGCCAATCCGTCGCAATACGTCGCCAATACAAGTCTATGGGGAAAAAACGCATCCTGCAAACACTTTTGCAGGATGCGTTTTTTCGGAAAAAAGACGTTTTGAGACGTAATGCAGTTAATGCTAGTGTGAAAGTAGCCTAAGACGACAAAGCTCCCTTCATTATACGGTGAGCTTTGTCATCTGGTCGCTGCCTATGAAGAGCGTAAACTCATCTCGACTGCTGTGCTCTGCATAGGAAGCACCGACGATGGAGTCAAAGAAGTCCTTGCCTGCTTTACTCATATAGCTGGTAGGCCACCTGGCCGGCTGTCACAGTGCCCTGCGCTACTAGTGGCAGTAGGGGCAGAAGTCAAATTTTGTGCCCCCACAGAGTTTGGTAATCGGTGCAATTGCTCTTGTGCCCACCCTCCACCCCTACAATAGGCGGAGGATACAAGGGGGCAATCCATACTTTACCATCTTCCCAGGTGGAAATATTTATTTTACTCACTTATATAGCGCCATCAATTCCACAGCGCTTTACAGACATTATCATCATTGTCCCCATTGGGGCTCACAATCTACATTTCCTATCAATAAGTCTTTGGAGTGTGGAAGGAAACGGGAGAACCCGGAGGAAACCCACGCAAACTCCTTGCAGATGTTGTCCTTGAAGGGATTTGAACCTAGGACCCTAGTGCTGCAAGGCTGCAGTGCTAACCACTAAGCCACCATACAATGCTAACCACTGAGCCACCATACTAACCACTGAGCCACTGCACTGTCCATTGCAAGAACTTATTTCTAGGTTTACCAAAAATTAAACAAAAAGTCGATTTCATAAATACCCTATACTTTACACTACACCTGGAAAGGGAAACGGCCAACTGGTCAGACACAAATGAAAATAAACACAGCTACCCTAAGGTCAGGAACGCAGCGACTACATCAGATGTGCGTTGCTCGCATTTTCCGAGTTCAGCTAAAAACCATCACGTGGGGAATTGCTGCCAAACATCATTTTTCAATTAAATATTCGCATTCAGAACCGTAGGCATTTTTAGAGATTAAAAGATTTTCCATTTAAAATACTTGACCTCTTCTACCCACTGTTTTTCGCTCTCCAACACACAAGACACATAATTGTTGGATTTGGCAGGTACCTGCATGCTGTCTTTTAATTACTTGGTGACTAATCGCAGCAGCTGATTGCCGGGTTCTGAAAAAGATTCTTAAAACGCGGGCATAGTACATAAATTGTTTAATGGGTGCCCGCATCCCGGAACCAAGCAGACAGAGCAAATCATTACAAAAGATTAAAGCTAAAATAAATAGTATCATCAAGCAAGAAATTTAAAAAAAACAAACAAACACGTTTTTGGAATCTTGTAAGATAAACAGATGTATGATGTCAAAATACTAGTATATAGAATTTTGTATTTTGAAGGTAAAAGTTAGGACTTTGGTCAATTTCTAGAGTGGTGATTAGTAAGTGCCATATAAATGTATCCGAAAGGACAAAAGGTGCCGGAGGCCACAAGAAGCCCACCATTGCATTGCAACCATTAGGGGGGAAACCACCCGGCCAACCGCCAATACAGTGTGTGAATGAAGAATAATCAAGATGTCCTCACCCTTCATATCGTAGGGAAAGAGCAGGTAGATCAATATACTTTTTTCACAAGGTGTCTCCAGATTGAAGGGCGAGGTGGTCAGCTGATGTCAAAAAGTTGGATATAAACAACCCAAGTGTCACATGGGGGAGGATGGAGGGAGAGGAGATTGAGAGATGGAAGGAAGGTTGGCTTTCAGTGATGGGCCATGCCATAAAGAGGACATTCCAAGGAGATGAGGGCAACACCAAGGTGGCATAGCCAGGAGGCCCTACGTCAAGGGTTCCTTTAAGGTAATTATGACATTATGTGATTGAAAGCTTAAGGAATCAATGTTTCTTGGTTCTAATGATTTTGTTGTTATCCGTTTGATCAACTTGATACTTTGTATTTGATTCTGGGTATAAAATAGTTTCTATTTGTACACTTTTGTTGGTGGTGCTTGGTTTGCTGACCGCCCCCAAGGATCTCAGTAGGAATATGGTCATCGTTTGACATTGGCTTGGTCAATAATAATATCTCTTGATGTTATTGTTCAGCATCCTTGTCATTCGATATTGAAACTGCTCGCGATAACTGTATTTCTTACAATTTGCTGGCAAAATGGTCAACTCCGAATCTAAGGTTTTGGTCACCTCAGGTTACTACTAGGACAACCCCTTCTTAATCTAAATGTTTGGCCTGGATAGAATAATAAAGCCTATACTCACCTCTTGTGCCGGCTCTGTTCCCGCCGTGTCGGCACTCACGGTCTCGGAGCTGTGATGCGGTGGAATGACACGTGACGCCCGGCGCCCTATCAGAGTTGGCGTCACTGTTTCCGCCTTCAGACAAAGTGAGGAAGAGGAGGAACTTTGGGATGAGCTGCAGCGCTGGGATTCTTCTTCATGTCCAGTTTGTCCAAAGGCAGAGACGCCAGCAATGTTTGGGCACCGGCGTCACAACACCGCATATCACAGCCCCAGAGACCGCGGGAACAGAGCTGGCACGGGAGGCGAGTATAGGCTTTATTACCTGAACATATAGTTTAAGAAGGGGTTGTCCTAGAAGTAGACAACTCCTTTAAAAGTTTTTTTTTATTTTTTTAATAAGATTCTAATCAATACTTACCAAAACTATTTAAGAGAGGTGCAAAGTGTAGCAGGGAGGCGTTACATTACATGAATGAAATACAAACGTCGGCTACTCACAGATGAATATGCGCTCACTTTCATCCGAAGGGCACTGCCTCCAAATGCAAAAAAAAAGTACGTCTCTTTAAAAACATGAGCTGCAAATATTTTGTAGGTGTAATCTAATAAATGGCGGCGTGGGTAACTGTATATGGCTGATCGTTTTCCTTATTGCCCTTGACATTAATTTTCACAGCGGCACCAATGAATGTGTAACCTCGACAGGTCATCTCTTCTCTACCGTACAGATTTCCAGGGAGGTCTCTGAAGATAAGTTAAGCCGATTTCCGTTTGCTGAATGTTCCCCTCTAGACTCTGTTCAATAGCGCAGATTATTTCTTGCTTTTGCAGTTACGCCGCTGTTCTCGTGTACCAGACACTACAAAAAAAAATGTTGATACAAGAGTCTCATATCTCCTAGAACATAAGTCTGTGCAGCATGGAGAGGAAGCCTCTTGTACAGCAGATGCATTAGGTTGCACATTTATTTGCAAAAAAAATTGCATTATTCCAAAATCCTCCATTCAAAAGAGTGACCTACCCTATATTATAATGCCACGCGGATTCCTTCAGAGCAGAGATCAGCAACTTTTGGAACTACAGAAAAGTTAGAGACAACTGCTCTGATTAAAAGATGGGGATTCACAGGAGGAAAAAACGGAAATGGAAAATTCCTTTAAAAAACAAGTCAGGGTTATATGTGAAGAATTTTGATTTGTATCAATGTTCTTCCTCCAGGAAATAAAAGAAAACATTGAGAGTCCCTATACATTGTCAGCACTGACTGAACAGTCTCAGGATGTAAAGGGATACACTGCTTTGACAACTACCGTAAGTGTTACAATTGATATATAGATTTCTAGGAGGAATAACAGAGAAATAGCAAAATGTAGAGTTCCCAAAAATCCAGAATGATTATTTTAAATACAAGCGTTTGATAAACAAAATACATGTCAGAAGAGTGAAAACCTCCTTTTTCAAGAGGTGGTCACAAAAAGCAGCCAGAAGTAGAGTATAGGGCGCTTTGAGAAGAATAACAAATTCTGTAAAAGCCTGTATCATGTACACTGCCCAATAAAATAAAGGGAACACTTAAACAACACCATGTAACTCCAAGTCAATCACTTCTGTGAAATCAACCTGTCCAGTTAGGAAGCAACAGTGATTGTTAATCAATTTCTCCTGCTGTTGTCTAAATAGAAAAGACAACAGGTAGAAATCATAGGCACTTAGCAAGACAACCCCTATAAAGGATCTGCAGGGGGTGACCACAGACCATTTTTCTGTCCTCATCCATTTTGGCTCTTGTTTTGGTCACTTTTGCATTTTGTCATTGCTCTCACCCCTAGAGGTACTGTACAGTAGCATGAGGCGGTGTCTACAACCCACAGAAGTTGCTCAGGTAGTGCAGCTCATCTAGGATGGCACATCAATGCGAGCTGTGGCAAGAAGGTTTGCTGTGTTTGTCAGCACATTATCCAGAGCATGGAGCAGATATGAAGAGACAGGCCAGTACGCCAAGAGACGTGGAGTGGGCCATAGGAAGGCAACAACCCAGCAGCAGAACCGCGAACCTCCTCCTTTGTGCAAGGAGGGACAAGAGGAGCACTGTCAGAGCCCTACAAAATTATCACCAGCAGGTCACTAACATCCATATGTCTGCTCAAACTGACAGAAACAGAGTCCATGAGGATGGTATGAGGGCCCGACCCCGGGTGTTGGGCTTGCAGCCCAACACTGCGCAGGACGCTTGGCATTTGCCAGAGAACACCAGGCAGAATTGATACTGATGCCCTGTGCTCTTCACAGATGAAAGCAGGTTCACATTGAGCACTTGACAGAGTCTAGAGATGCCATGGAGAGCGATCAGCTGCCTGCAACATCCTTCAGCATGACCGGTTTGGCAGTGGGTCAGTAATGGTGTGGGGTGGCATTTCTTTGGAGGGCCACACAGCCCTCCATGTGCTCACCAGAAGTACCCTGACTGCCATTAGGTACCGAGATGAGATCCTCAGACCCCTTGTGAGACCATATGCTGGTGTGGTTGACCCTGGGTTCCTCCTAATCCAGGACAATGCCAGACCTCATGTGGCTGGAGTGTGTCAGCAGTTCCTGCAAGATGAAGGCATTGAAGCTATGGACTGGCCCGCCCGTTCCCCAGACCTGAATCCAATTGAGCACATCTGGGACATCATGTCTCGCACCATCCACCAACGTCACATTGCACCACAGACTGTCCAGGAGTCGGCGAATGCTTTAGTCCAGGTCTGGGAGGAGATCCCTCAGGAGACCATCCGCCGCCTCATCAGGAGCATGCCCAGGCATTGTAGGGAGGTCATACAGGCACGTGGAGGCCACACACTCTACTGAGCATCATTACCTTGTTGATATTCCACTGAAGTTGGATCAGCCTGTAATTTGATTTTCCACTTTGATTTTGAGAATCATTCCAACTCCAGACCTCCGTGGGATATTAATTTTGATTTACATTGATCATTTTTAGGTTTTATTGTTCTCAATACATTCCACTATGCAATGAATAAAGATTTGCAACTGGAATATTTCATTCAGTGATACCTAGGATGTGGGATTTTAGTGTTCCCTTTATATTTATGAGTAGTTTATACCTACAGGCTTTCAGGTTGGACAGCAAGTTACTTCACTGCAAAAAAAAAAAAAAAAAGTGTAGAGTATACTGTCTTAGTTTGCAACTTTGAAAGGGTTTGTCAGCACAAAACGACTGCTCAAACCAAGCAGAGCAACCTCCCATCTATATCTGCTCTCATGTAATACCAGAGCTGTCAATAAATAAGAGGGATGGAGGAAAATGCAAAACATTTTTTCAAAAAGTAGGAATGTGCACTGAACTGCTCAGCCACACCAAGTGTGCACCAAGCTTCTGTGCTTAGTTTGAACAGTCATTTTGTGCTGACAGTCACTTTAAAAGACCAAAAATGAAAAAAATTACAAACTATTAAAAAGAAAAAAAATCTTCAAAACATAGAAATAGCATCTGCCAGCAGATCTGGCAATAAGGCAGCCAAGAAAAGTTGGCAAGCGGCCGTCTAGAGTTACTCTGCAGTTCCTAGAATATACAGTGTATTCCTCTGAAGCCGTACATGCTGATCATATCATCGTGATTAACTACAAATGAATCCCCTCCCAATCGGCATTTCTAAGAGCTCTTTCATGTAGCCGTTAATTCAAGATTTACCCAAGTAAAGCTGGATTAGTTTTATGCATATTTTGTCACGCAGATCCTGCTAAAAAAAGAAAACAAGGAGCACTTATACTGGGCCCCAGATAGCGAGCAGCGTCCACATAAAGGACAGAACTGCTCACAATACAGGCTGGTAAAGCAGAAGATCTCAGACCCGTACGCCATTAATGAAAATCTCTGGATGCTAAACGATGGCCAACAATCACAAAACAGTTGTCTGCAGTGTTTAAGTAATGGGGATCGCAGACAGGTCCACTCTAATAAAACCTCTTCATATCTGAGATGGGGAAGAATTCAGGAGCTTTAGGGCGTTTTTGCAGCTTTTTTTGCATGCTGCACACGTTTTTGATGCGTTTTTAGTCGCATATTCGTTCTGTTTTTAGTTGAGTTTTTTTGACATTCATTTGAATGGAAGATAATATGTCAACACATTTTTGCTATGTGATCTCAGAGCATCATGATGCAGGGGCTGAGACCCTGATTCCAGCGATGTGTCACCTACTAGGCTGCATGTTGCTGTTTCAATAAAATCAGTGTTTTATCAGCAGGAGATTATCATTACAGGACTAGGCGTCTTGTGCCTCCTAGTCCAACCACACACCCACCACTGATTATCAGCTTTCTGTCTATATACAGTGTACACAGCTGCCAATCAGCGGTGTGGACGGGGCTGTACAGAGCTCAGAAGTCTGCTACATCTGCAACCGAGAAAACTGTGATTTTATAACAGCTGCTGCAGTCAGTAAAGTAAGTGACACATTGCTGGAATTAGGGTCTCTGCCCCAAAATCATGCTGCTATCAGATGAGATAGCATAAATATGATAACAGATTCCACTTTAAGATGCTAAAAACTACTGAGCACAAAGAGTTCATAACATGGGATATTATTTCTAGTCCCTAACTATAGCTGGTCTGTATACGTACGCTATTGATACGTTTCTCAAGGTGAAAGCTGCGTTGGAGTCATAAGGGGCTCTTGGTCAGTCTAACTGATCATATGGTATTTCTACATTGATATTGCTGCTATCTCCAGGGAAAAACCTAAAAATGTGAGATTTTATCTAAGACGAGATGCTGTGGATTTCTGCCCTTCAGTTTGTATTTGTAATCAATGATTTTTTTGTTATATACAGTACAGACCAAAAGTTTGGACACATCTTCTCATTTAAAGATTTTTCTGTATTTTCATGACTAGGAAAATTGTACATTCACACTGAAGGCATCAAAATTATGAATTAACACATGTGGAATTATATACTTAACAAAAAAGTCTGAAACAACTGAAAATGTCTTATATTCTAGGTTCTTCAAAGTAGCCACCTTTTGCTTTGATGACTGCTTTGCACACTCTTGGCATTCTCTTGACGAGCTTCAAGAGGTAGTCACCGGGAATGGTTTTCTCTTCACAGGTGTGCCCTGTCAGGTTTAATAAGTGGGATTTCTTGCCTTATAAATGGGGTTGGGACAATCAGTTGTGTTGAGCAGAAGTCTGGTGGATACACAGCTGATAGTCCTACTGAATAGACTGTTAGAATTTGAATTATGGCAAGAAAAAAAGCAGCTAAGTAAAGAAAAACGAGTGGCCATCATTACTTTAAGAAATGAAGGTCAGTCAGTCCAAAAAAATTGGGAAAACTTTGAAAGTGTCCCCCAGTGCAGTGGCAAAAACCATCAAGCGCTACAAAGAAACTGGCTCACATGAGGACCGCCCCAGGAAAGGAAGACCAAGAGTCACCTCTGCTTCTGAGGATAAGTTTATCCGAGTCACCAGCCTCAAAAATCGCAGGTTAACAGCAGCTCAGATTCGAGACCAGGTCAATGCCACACAGAGTTCTAGCAGCAGACACATCTCTACAACAACTGTTAAGAGGAGACTTTGTGCAGCAGGCCTTTATGGTAAAATAGCTGCTAGGAAACCACTGCTAAGGACAGGCAACAAGCAGAAGAGACTTGTTTGGGCTAAAGAACACAAGGAATGGACATTAAACCAGTGGAAATCTGTGCTTTGGTCTGATGAGTCCAAATTTGAGATCTTTGGTTCCAACCATCGTGTCTTTGTGCGAAGCAGAAAAGGTGAACGGATGGACTCTACATGCCTGGTTCCCACCGTGAAGCATGGAGGAGGAGGTCTGATGGTGTGGGGGTGCTTTGTTGGTGACACTGTTGGGGATTTATTCGAAATTGAAGGCATACTGTACCAGCATGGCTACCACAGCATCTTGTAGCGGCATGCTATTCCATCCAGTTTGCGTTTAGTTAGACCATCATTTATTTTTCAACAGGACAATTACCCCAAACACACCTCCAGGCTGTGTAAGGGCTATGTGACCAAGAGAATGCCAAGAGTGTGCAAAGCAGTCATCAAAGCAAAAAGGTGGCTACTTTGAAGAACCTAGAATATAAGTCATGATTTCAGTTGTTTCACACTTTTTGTTAAGTATATAATTCCACATGTGTTAATTCATAGTTTTGATGCCTTCAGTGTGAATGTACAATTTTCATAGTCATGAAAATACAGAAAATCTTTCAGTGAGAAGGTGTGTCCAAACTTTTGGTCTGTACTGTATATACTTAGAATAACATGTGAAACCTTTCAGATTATGTTTTCAATGTATAAATCTGTATTACAGTCAATGACTCAAAGGGGTCAAAGCTGTATTGGCGACAAGGAGGAGCGATACAATATTAGGCAACTATGGCTGAGGTCAAGGCCGGTGTCCATTTAACTTTGGCGGCACTGGCAGAGTTTGCAAGAAGAAAAGTTGTTCAACAGCAGGAGGACCAGGGGTTGCCAAAGCCAGGCCGAAAGCAAATCAGTGATATTTTATAAATGACCATATGACTACTATTCACCATTGAAGGCCATCATGGATTTTGAAGATGGCTTGGACATGTCTACTTGACCACTTGGTGCCAATTTGTGTAGGACGCCGGGAGTAAAAGTGGATTCGATCAGTTGTGTCAAGCTGTGGGAGTGAAACGAATGCACATATAGCAAAAAGTATTTAATAGGAGGACAACCAGGGGCAGACATTTTTGTTCTAGAAAAATAGTGCGGTTAGCCTTTCCGTGCATGGCATAGGAGGATGTGTTGATCTTCATAAGCAATAAATTGGAGAACATCTAAAAAACTCATTTGCAAGCAATACCCAGGGCGGTGTATTATAACAAAATATGAAAACACTTAAGGTCTGTCCACTTGTTTATATCCATCTCCATTGACTGAATTACCAGTCGGTACACATCACTTAAGCTTCCTTTCATCTAAGTGAAGGCCGAAAGGGATGTTTATTTCCTGTCTAACTTGTTGCATGTGAGCAATCGTACACAAAAACATTGTGCAGAAATATATAACTAGGAGGCACACAAAGAACAAAGGGAAAAACTAAAAGGTAAAAAAAAATATATATAAAAAAAAAACAACAACATTGGGATACTCAAAATATAACGTACAAATTGAAAAGGCAATGGCACGACAAGCAGATGCAACGCTCTGTAGAGGACAGTGTAGATTCAGGTAGTACAGTTTCACAGGAGGATAATAAATAGCAAAGACTGACTCATCCTTTCAACACAGTCTTCTAGGAAAAAAGGAAGGACGTGAATCGGATGACTACTTGCTTTGTAAATATTGACAACAAAATTTAACATTTGAGGGATTTGACTATAAGCACTTACAAGAATATTCTGCCTCAAAAAAGAATATAAATATTTATTTAACTGCTTAAGTACAACATGGAATAATTTATAGAAGGATAGGAGTAGTAGGAGGTAAAGGAGTAGGAGAGAACAGGAAGAGAAGTGGAAGAAAGCATAGGAGAAAGTGGGGGGTAAAATGGAAGAAAGCGCAGGAGAGAGCGGGAGAAGTGGAAGAAAGCGTAGGAGAGAGCGGGAGGAGAAGAGGAAGAAAGCGCAGGAGAGAGCGGGAGGAGAAGTGGAAGAAAGCATAAAGGGAGAGTGGGAGGAGAAGGGGACAAAAGCATAGGAGAGAGTGGGGGAGAAGTGGAAGAAAGCGTAGGAGAGAGCGGGGGGGAGAAGCAGAAGAAAGTGTTTGGTAAGAGTGAAAGGAGAAGTGGACGAAAGTGTAGGAGAAGTGGAAGAAAGCGTATGGGGAGAGTAGGAGGAGAAGTGGAAGAAAGCGCAGGAGAGAACGGGAGGAGAAGTGGAAGAAAGCGTATGGGGAGAGTGGGAGGAGAAGTGCACAAAAGCGTAAAGGGAGAGTTGGAGGAGAAGAGGACAAAAGCATAGGAGTGGGAGAAGTAGAAGAAAGCATAAAGGGAGAGTGGGAGGAGAAGTGGAAGAAAGCGTAGATTGGAAGAAAGCATAGAAGTGAAAGAAAGCATAGGAGAAGTGGAAGAAAGCGTAGGAGAAGTGGAATAAAGTGTAGGAGAGCGGGGGGAAGAAGCAGAAGAAAGTGTTTGGGTAGAGTGGGAGAAGAAGTGGATGAAAGCATAGGAGAAAGTGGGGGAGAAATGGAAGAAAGTGTATGGGAAGTGTGGGAGAAGCGGATGAAAGTAGGAGAGAGTGGGAGAAGTGGAAGAAAATGTAGGAGAGTGGGAGGAGATGTGGAAGAAAGCGTGAGGAGATGTGGAAGAAAGCGTATGGGGAGAGTGGGAGGAGAATTGGAAGAAAGTGTATGGGCAGAGTGGGAGAACTGGACGAAAGCATAGGAGAGAGTGGGAGAAGAGGAAGAAAGTGTAGGAGAGAGTAGGAGGAGAAGTGGAAACAGTAGGAGGAGTATTGGGAATAGTAGTAGAAGAAAGAGTAGGAAGAGTAAAAGTAGATGAAAGATTAGGAGGAAGAGTATAAGTAGGCGAAAGAGTTGGAGGAGTAATAGGGTTTAAAAAAATGAAAATCAGCGCCACCTGTTACTGGTATTCGCAGCTAAGCCTCTATCTGCTTCCATTTCATAATATGTGATAGCCATTCAATCCTCCACTGTCCTATTTCCTCCTATAAGAACTATGAAGGTACTCTTCTTGTACTACAATACATCAGAGAGAAATTCTGATGCTCTATTCAAATGCTGTATATAAAGATCCATAAAAGGTTAATACTGCACATTAAAAAGGATTGTCCATTACTGGAAAAAGTTATACTAATGGTCCGAGGATGCTACATAAATTACAGACAGGCGTCACTCCTCCATTTATTGGTCAGTCGGAATTGTAATGTAGCTGATCTGTAGCCACTGGTAAGCTGCCATGGTCATGTGACATTGTTTATGTCAAGAGACTGGTGGGAGACTCGAGGCTGAGAGTGGTGAAGTGGCGCCACCCCAGGAGGAAAGTATAATTATTTGTTTCATTTATACAGCACCCTGGGGCCACTAATGAGGGGTTGACCCCTTTATACCTAATTTTCTGACTGGATGACTTTAAAGGAGTCATGCAACGTTTGTGATCTCTTCTAGCCAATAAGCTCCCCAAAATGGATTTAAAGGGGCTATTATAAGGAGCAAAGGTCAATGTCATTACACTGGAGGTGAGAGTTAATCTGAAGAAAAATACAAAAAAAATAAACAAAAAAATAATTAAAAAAATTGTATGAGTGAAAAAAGGCTGGACCTCTCGGAATATAATGGGTAGGACTAATTAATTAGCCGTCTTTTTATGTACGGAAAGAAGGAGTTTTTATATCGACAGGGTAAATTTATTGGTCCAATTGGATGAGTGAAAAGCTTCTCTATAATAAGTAAATTAGCCATTGGACACTATGGGGGCGGCCGGGCATTTTACAGGACCAGCGTAGCGTGCATGTGCCGGCGCCGAGCGGCAGCGAAGAGGACGGGATATTTATAATTGCAAATTAATTCCCAGTAATACAAATGACGATATGTCAGATGCACATGTGTGTTTCCCATGTTTTAATACAGCTGAATGTTTGCAGCCACGAGTCCGGCCACGGCAATATGTGTTTATAGAAATCGACATCTGGAAGTAATCTGCGCGGCAGTTACATTTACTTTGGTTTTCCCTCCAGCCAAGTGGCCAAATGGGGCCCAAACACCCTGTAACAGATCTCCAGCGAGCGAGAGGATCTCATAAAAGTCGTCTGTCCGGCCTGAGAAGGAGCCGTGATGGCGGGATAGCAGGGCAGGGTCTCCCTGACTCCGAGGTTTAGCTGGGAAAGTCACTGCCGCGCGATGACCGACAGGTCCATTGTCAAGACGGATTTTACTTCCTTTGATTTATAAACGCAAATGCTTCTGTTTCTTTTACATTTTTTTCTTTTTAATAATCTATAGAAACATTAAAGGAATGTCTGCCATCTCTGAAATTACACTGATGTCATCTGTATTCACAGCCTACACACAGTCATGTGAAAAATATTCGGCTTACTCCGCAGAAATTCACCTGGAGACCACCCACATTGTGTACAGCGAGAAGAAGACAGATCACACTATTTTACACATTTTACAATACTTCATTGTTCTGTAGATTGTGCCTAATGAGGATCTGTTGACGGATTTCACAAAATCTCAATACGCTAAATAGATCTCTTATACCTGATCGGCCTGTTGTACTTACTTTGAAAACCATGTCAGAATAATACTATTTTGAACATTTAAACCCAGATCCTCAGCGACCCTCCTCCCTGCTGATGCTCTGTACAAGCTGCAGATGTCAGTCAGGCTTTGTGGGAGGAAACTGAAGTTCTTTACCTCATTGAGTTTGGTAGATAATCGCCGTCATAACAACAATTATCGGTGACTGGCTTACTGCGCTGTTCAACAGCAAAGCCAGCCTCCCTCTCTATGCATTGGCTGAGCGAGAAGGGGGCTGATTTAGCCATTTACATGAGCAGTTAGCATCCCCCTGTACATACTGCACTGGTGACATGCTGACACATGAATCGCTCTTTTGTGCCTGGCATAGTGCAGTTACCAAATCTTAGACTGGAGGGGGGATACAGTACAATTGGGGCAGTGGATCGGTCACCAGATTTCACAATAAAAACGGCATACATTAATTTTAGACCTGATGGGGCGGATTGCGTTTACTTTGAAAATCCGTGCCATTGTTGAAAAATGTCCCTTCCGAATATTAAAATGTGCAAATAGTCTGTTCAGAGAATTTGAGGCAGGAAAGTCTAGTGCCATGTACTGGATGTAGCAATCCTATAAGTCAATTTTGACCCTTTGACAAGCCTTGCCATGTGACTTCGTTTAAGAAGCCCAACCAGAAACTCCATTTTCTGACACGTGTTTCGGGGTGTTTGCCCCTCCTCACTGCAATGCAAGGCGTTCGATTTGCATATTTTATATTATTCCCAGAGGAGCCAATAAGTCTCTTTGCACGCAGTTAGAACTTTCAAAGAAAAATGTTACCCCTTAAAGCCTCTGTCAGACGCCTTTCACCCAGTCAAATCAGACCTTCAACACTGCACCGATGAGGGGCAAAATTCCTGAAACACGTCTTCAAATGGAGTTTCTGATTTGACTTCTTAACCTATCGAAAGTCATGAGGGAGGACTCGTTAATATTGACTTTCAGGATTGCTATATGCAGCAAGTGATGCTAGAGTTCAAGTCTTCTTTCGGTCTGAAAAAGTCATTTAAATTCCCAGAGGAACACTGCATGGCCTATAAGTCTCCCTACACTGACTTGGTGCTCACCAATTAAAGAAATGCTTCCTCTCTAGGTTCCTGAATATCAAGATAAACATTTTAACAGTATGCATAAAAAGAGGTTATTAATTTGAGGATTATAGAGCCACTCGGAAATGGATTTTCAATGTAAGTCCACCAGCCTCAACTGGTCCAAGATATCTTTAATTATCCATGCAATTTAAAATTAAGAACACGCTTTAAGAAATGAATAGCTACAACAGTTAGTTGTAAGGAATATAACTTCCCTTTCGCCTCAGCTAGAAGGAAATTCTCCTACTGCTAAAGGGAGCCGATCCAATAATCTAAGCAAATACTGAATATATTTTCATAGGTTCAATATAAACCTTTCTGATCAAACCCTTTTTTTCTCCCAAAAAAATGTTAAGCAAACAAAGTGAGAATCGCTGCTCTGGATGTGATCACAGGAAGGCACTTAGTGTAACGACTTTCATAAAACAATATGAAAACACCTCTTATAATCTACAGGATTTATGAGATTTCCTGCCAGAATCATGAATGCTCTCAACAGTTTCACCCTGACCAAGTGTTTTAAAGTCATAGAAAGAAAAATACAAAAAAAAAAATCTTTCGCTGCACCTTGTAATGACACCTATTTTCCAATGTCTACCATGCCAGGATGAATTAAAACTGACAGACAGATCAAGGGCAAACTAAAAACGAGAACTGTATGAATTGCTTTTCGCACATTATTCCCTTGCTCGCTACTTCAGAAAAAAACAGAATATGCTGAACCCACGTTCAACTAATTTTACCAGCTATTTAACCCCATAAAGTTAGGAACAACAAAGATAGGCTTTTTTTTTTTTTTTAATGCATTTTATAAATTTTTCCAACCGTACAAGGACATTTTTAAATGCCCAAAAGGCCGCAAACACATTATATACAAGATCAATGAAAATGAACACAAAAAATAGACAATTAAAAAAAAAAATGAAGAAAATTTATCATTTAATTTCTTCTACCGTGTCCCAAAAAAAGGAAGGGGTAAAAAATGTATGGAGTCAAGGGAACCGATTAAAAAACAGAGCAAGGCTGGGGTCCCACCAGTGTATCACATCCAATTCGAGAGCATCGATGCGATATGCCAATGACACTCGACTCCAGCTCAGCTACCAGTGAGAGCCGAGTATCAGTGGTCTGTGCTCCGATACTGACAGTGCGCTCTCTTGTTGGCTCGTCACTTCTCATCGGAGCCGGTGAGGGAGTGCACTGTCACTGTGTATTAAAAAAGGAATATAGCACAGTGACAGGATATTGAGCATATGCCAATCACCACATGCTCAGTAGAGCAGGGACTAGGCCATGCACAGAAATGGACGTCACTGATGATGAAAGAGGGCTGACTAGTCTAGGGCAACTAACGCTCCATCGACCAGTCAAAGCCCTTATTAAAATCGGAAACGGGGACAATATAAATGCTTTTTTTAAGGTATTTATTTAACTGAATTATGTTATACAGGGCTGGGTAGGCAGGGAGTTTAATCATGCACAGGTGAATGCTGCTGGGTTGGAGGGCATGGGGAGCCTGACGGAGGCCATGGGGAGCCTGACGGAGGCCATGGGGAGCCTGACGGAGGCCATGGGGAGCCTGACGGAGGCCATGGGGAGCCTGACGGAGGCCATGGGGAGCCTGACAGGTTCCCTTTAAGACTGCATTGCTGCATCTCGGCCAAGATGGTTGCCATCATTGATGGAAAAATTAATTTATCAGCAAATTCTAAAGGAAAACGTCAGGAGATCTGTCCATGAGCTAAATCTCAAGAGAACGTGGATCGTGCAGAAAGACAATGACCCAAAGCACACAAGTCGTTCTGCAAAAGAATACTTGAAGAATAAAGCTGAACTTTAAAAAACAGCCCTGACCTTAATTCTATAGAAATGTTGTGGAAGTACCTGATGCGAGCAGTTTATCTGACGAAAAAAAAAAAAAATCAAAAACATAACAGATGAAGTTGTTTTGTAACGAGGGGTGTGCTAAAAAAGTTTTGTTGAAAGCTGGAAAAGTGAATGACTTCCGATCGGGAGCTATTTAGCGGCCTGGAAAGGTATATCTAATTGGGTCATAAGTTCACAAACGCGGGATAGGGCCGTGAACTTAAAGTTAGAGGGGTTGTTCAGGTTTGGCATGGAAGTCTGCACTCACTCTACATGACTTAGGACTTGTGAATTCACACATGGGGCACAGCTTGCACTGTCAGGATTCTCCGATGCCGGCGGCAAGCCTAGTTGTTATGTGACTGCAAGTATGCAGATATTCCTGATCACATTTTATCCAGACATGCTCGGCCTTGCTCAATTCACTAGTATCGAGTGAGGCTGCACACGTCTAGTTGAAATGTGGCCGGTCATATGCATATCATATACTTGCGGTTACATGCTTTACCGTTCACAGTGCCAGCACCGGTGAATCCTGACAGCGTTCGTTGTGAGGATTCACATGTCTGCCGTTCCACTGAGACTGCAGACTTTCATGTCAAACCTGGACCACTTCACTCAACCTTCTGTTGCCAAAACCTCTGTGCTCGTGTGAACCTCGTGTGTTGCCAAAAACTGCCATTGCCCAACACAGCAGTAAGACCGGTATTGCCTATATTAATAGCTTAGTATGATATAATATAAGAACTGCACCCCCATGTCATGCATTCACGTATGCAGGACCAGGAAATAAACCAAACACAAGTTAGCCATTCGCACCACTGGCCATTATGAATGTGCGGCTCGTGGCACGGAGGAAACTTCAGTTCTTGTGCAGGAATATGGTGGATCATAAGATGGCGATGGCCGGTTGTCACGGGTGTGTCAGAGGCTGAAGACCGTTCCACTGCATCTAGCTGCAGAAGGTCTCTGCATTTGGCCTTGCAGACACCTTCTTAAAGGGAACCTGTCACCACGTTTTTGGAAGATGGGATAAAAATAGCGTTAAATAGGGGCAGAGGTGGGCGTTACATTAGTGTGTGTGTTATGCGTTTATTACCCACCTAAGTTGCCGAAATAACTTTGCAAAGTCTCCGTTTTCGCCTGTCAATCAGGCTGGTCAGGTCACATGGGCGTGGTGTCTTCACCCAGATTTGGCGTAGTTTTCCGTTGGTGGCGTAGTGGTGTGCGCATGCCCAAAGTCCGGAATCCTCTTCCAGGGGATTTAAAATAGCGCGGTGTTCGTTATTGCATTGGTGATCGGTGGGCGCGGCCATCTTCCTTTGGCCGCGCGTGCGCAGAAGCGGCGCTCTGCTGGCCGCGGCTTCAGGAAAATGGCCGCGGGATGCCGCGCGTGCGCAGATGGATATCGCGGCGGCCATTTTCCTGAAGCCGCGGCCAGCAGAGCGCCGCTTCTGCGCACGCGCGGCCAAAGGAAGATGGCCGCGCCCACCGATCACCAATGCAATAACGAACACCGCGCTATTTTAAATCCCCTGGAAGAGGATTCCGGACTTTGGGCATGCGCACACCACTACGCCACCAACGGAAAACTACGCCAAATCTGGGGGAAGACAACGCCCATGCGACCTGACCAGCCTGATTGACAGGCGAAAACGGAGACTTTGCAAAGTTATTTCGGCAACTTAGGTGGGTAATAAACGCATAACACACACACTAATGTAACGCCCACCTCTGCCCCTATTTAACGCTATTTTTATCCCATCTTCCAAAAACGTGGTGACAGGTTCCCTTTAACCCTTCTGACTTTGACCCAGTGGCAACCTTTCTCCGCCTCTAATTGACACACCTGGACCTGGGTGTCTACAGATTCCCAGTCTGCTGTTGGGAGTTGCCGGTGATATTTCCATTTCCCTCTGTTGAGGCTTGGAGCTATAGCAGTCGGCTATCTTCCTCCTTGGTGTTGCTTGAGGATGCCTGTGTTACATCTCTGAGTCTTCTCAAGATAAGTGTTCCCCTTGTTTATCTATCACAGCTATCTTTAGTGGTAGTGGGGATCGACTAGAGCAATTCGTCATTCCCTAAGTAGGGCTTATCGCCAGGGTCAGGCAGGGATTAGGTTCCTGCTCGGCGATAGGCTCAGAACCTATATAGGGACGTTTAGGGCAGACAGGGTGACTTTAGATCTGCCTAAGGGTCTCCACTCTCCCCTTCCCTGGTGTAGGGCTACCTTCTCCTCATCCATTTGTGTTACACTTAGTCTTGCCCACACTGTGCGTGACACTGGTATTGAGGCTAGCTTTCTATGATGTCCGATTCTATAGGAATATCTGCACTGCAGCCACTTGTTACTGTCATTATGATAGCAAAACTATGAAAAAGAAATAAATCGAAAATTAATCGAAAAGTCCTGTATATTGGGATGCAGCAATAGCAGATAACCAAAGGGCTCTGGCTATGGAAAGCTTCGAGTAGAATGATATTTCTTCTATATTATCCACATTTTATTTTTTTTTTAATTCTTACTTCACGAGAAAACATTGAATATAAATTTTTTGGGGTTATATAACGTGTTCTATGATTCTGCTTTAAAGTGTTTATCTGGCAATGTAACCCGTCCTTGGTTTTTGCAGATAGCAGGGTCCTGCGGAGATCTGATGTCATCTGCAGATAACTACTACGCTGCTGGATTAAACAGCAAACCAATCTGTCTCTAAATGATATTCTCCCAGCACTACAATCAGCAGTTTATCACCCAGCGTGAACCGAGAGGCCGGTGGCTCTGTGCCTTGTTACAAAGAGCTGGAGAGACGAAGATAGACAGCTCCGCTATAGACCGGGTGTAAACAGCGGCTCCGTCTCCTGCCGCTCGTGACATCACTGCCTGCAGGAGCCGATGAGAATCTGTTCAAAGCGGTAATACGGCACATTAATAGGAAATCAGGATGCAGCAATATACAATTCACAGGACCGAGAGGAGCGCAGGAGAACAATTCCAAACCATTTAATTTGGGGCGAAGAAAAAAAAATATAATATTAAAGCCTTTCCTCTGCGCACTCGGCAAATTATTTGTTAAATGTAAAAAGAATCCCATATTTAACTTTGACTACAATTCATGTTACTACTGAAAGATGTATCAGCACAGACAACCCCTTTCACATGGAGATTAGAGAGACTATTTCACATTCATTCAGCTAAATCTTGGCCATTGATTCTCGCGTTGAAGAGTATTGGGTCAATTTTACAGATAGAAGGCAGAATATAGTCCTACAAGACATAATCCTCCTACGGGAGATTGTTTTTTTTAACTATTTATCGGGAGGGATGGCAAATTAAGGAGCAGATCTAGAAAACAGACTCTAGTTACAAGAAACTATTGCCTATTCTATGGAGAGAGGTTCACTTTTAGATTGGTAAGGTCCAATCGATGAGACCTCTACTGATCGCCGGATGGTCAACCATGCTCAAAGTCGCTCAAAGATGGGAGCCAAAAGTACCCGTTCTGCAGAAAGGATAGTTGACAACTTATTTGTACTAGGCAAGTAATACAGTATTTGGGAGGCCACGTGTAAGGCATGATGGGTGGTAGGACATTGCATGAAACAGGAACCCTCTTTTTTGAGCTCTTTGAATCCTCGTCTCATGTTCCTCACCTTGGGGCCCTGCACTAGGGAGAACACAAGGTGTATCCGGAATCTCCAGATATATTTTAAATTAATTTAATTGATATAATATTAAAAATAAACTGTGAGAAACCTGAGAGATTTTAAAGAGTTTTCCATATTATAAAGTGATGGCACAATGCTAGGATCAAAGTGGTGCTACACAACACCATCATCATCATCTGGTGATGGCATATCAGATGGTAAACTTATTTTTCTACCAAGTTGGAAAGTTATCACATATCCATAGTATACACTCACCGGCCACTTTATTAGGTACACCTGTCCAACTTCTTGTTAACACTTAATTTCTAATCAGCCAATCACATGGCGGCAACTCAGTGCATTTAGGCATGTAGACATGGTCAAGACAATCTCCTGCAGTTCAAACCGAGCATCAGTATGGGGAAGAAAGGTGATTTGAGTGCCTTTGAACGTGGCATGGTTGTTGGTGCCAGAAGGGCTGGTCTGAGTATTTCAGAAACTGCTGATCTACTGGGATTTTCACGCACAACCATCTCTAGGGTTTACAGAGAATGGCCCGAAAAAGAAAAAAAATCCAGTGAGCGGCAGTTCTGTGGGCGGAAATGCCTTGTTGATGCCAGAGGTCAGAGGAGAATGGGCAGACTGGTTCGAGCTGATAGAAAGGCAACAGTGACTCAAATCGCCACCCGTTACAACCAAGGTAGGCCTAAGAGCATCTCTGAACGCACAGTGCGTCGAACTTTGAGGCAGATGGGCTACAGCACCAGAAGACCACACCGGGTACCACTCCTTTCAGCTAAGAACAGGAAACTGAGGCTACAATTTGTACAAGCTCATCGAAATTGGACAGTAGAAGATTGGAAAAACGTTGCTTGGTCTGATGAGTCTCGATTTCTGCTGCGACATTCGGATGGTAGGGTCAGAATTTGGCGTAAACAACATGAAAGCATGGATCCATCCTGCCTTGTATGGAGCATCTTTGGGATGTGCAGCCGACAAATCTGCGGCAACTGTGTGATGCCATCATGTCAATATGGACCAAAATCTCTGAGGAATGCTTCCAGCACCTTGTTGAATCTATGCCACGAAGAATTGAGGCAGTTCTGAAGGCAAAAGGGGGTCCAACCCGTTACTAGCATGGTGTACCTAATAAAGTGGCCGGTGAGTGTAGATGATAACTTACTAATTGCTGAGGGTTCAACAGCTCCTTAGACCCTCATCGATCCCAAAGACAGAGCCCCACCTGAATGGAGTGGAAGTTGAGCTTGTGGACCTCTGCTCCATTCATCATCTATTGGACTTCTGGAAATGGTACAGCGCGAGCCTATCTCTGACAGTCTCGCGAAGGATACGATATTACATTCACTACCTAAAAGTGGCTTAGTTAGGGGAGATAATATGACATTTCTTCTCAATGATCAGATCACAAGGGACTATAATAACTGAAAAACGGTTAGGAAAACACCGAATGGGTCAAGTTACCTGGAGCTGTACTCACTCATGGCAGCAAGTCATGCCACACAGGTATCAGAGGGTTTGTAGCGGCTTTATAAAAGTTCCCAAGACCTATATTCCTCTAACTAGATCTGGGCCCAGTGTCAGTCGCAGCACTTGTGACCCCTGTATTTGTCTCTTTCCTCATTCTTGAGCTTATTATGGCTCATTCACCGGTAATGTCTCCACTTGCTCGGCACCGCCCATTTGTCTCTCATTGAGTGTGAACAAAATGGTGATAAGCATAAAGATAACTAAGAATAAATGTGACCATAAGTGTAAGGCTACGTGCTCCTTAAGCCTGCTTAAAAAAAAATCATTGTTCTCGGCAGCACATGTACATCTTATGTGACAGAAAATACCCAAAAGTAACACCATTCTAAAAACTACAAACCTCACAGTACTCAAAACCAAATTCAAAACCAACTTCAGGTGCTTCACAAGAATGGAAACAATTTGGAAGGGAAAAAGAAAAATGAAGAACTTAACTTTTTTCCCACAAAAATATTGCTCCCGAGTATGTGGTGAAAAACTACTGTTTGGGTGCACGGCACAGCTCGGTGCTTCCTCTAGTGAACTTGAACAATATAAGGGGTAGTAAGTCTATTGAAGATTTTTATCTGGGCACGAGGAGTGTACTATTCACAATGGAGTGATTCCCCCAGAAAAAAGCCAGAGAGGCGAAACGCGCATCGGGGTAAAGGTGACAGACCAGACCAACCGCGCTTCATCAACCCCTTTTTGAACAGTACACTCCTCGTATCCAGATAAAAATCTACTATAGACCTACTACCCCTTATGCTATTCAAGTTCACTAGCGATTGTAAGAGGTGTACAAACTGCAGACAATAGGGGGAGCGGTTTAACATAGGACTTTATGAGATGTGTAAATTGCGGATATTGTTAAATTCACTGCTCAAAATGAAATATCTCTGAATGAAATATTCCAGTTGCAAATTTGTATTCAATGCATAGTGGAATGTGTTCAGAACAATAAAACATAATTATCAATGTAAATCAAAATGAATATCCCATGGAGGTCTGGATTTGGAATGATACTCAATATCAAAGTGGAAAATCAAATTACAGGCTGATCCAACTTCAGTGGCAATGCCTCAAAACAGAATGATGCTCAGTAGTGTGTGTGGCCTCCACGTGCCTGTATGACCACCCTACAATGCCTGGGCATGCTCCTGATGAGGCAGCGGATGGTCTCCTGAGGAATCTCCTCCCAGACCTGGATTTAAACAGTCAACTCCTGGACAGTCTGTGGTGCAAAGTGGATGGAACGAGACCTGATGTCTCAGATGTGCTCAATGGGATTCTGGTTTGGGGAACGGGCGGGCCAGTCCACAGGATCAATGCCTTCATCATGCAGGAACTGCTGACACACTTCGGCCACATGAGACCTAGCATTGTCGGGCATTAGAAGGAACCCAGGGCCCACTGTACCCACATATGGTATCACAATGGGTCTGAGGATCTCATTCTGGTACCTAATGGCAGCCAGTGTACCTCTGCATAGCACATAGAGGGCTGTGCGGACCTCAAAAGAAATGCCACCCCACACCATTACTGATCCACTGCCAAACCGGTCATGCTGGAGGATGTTGAAGCAAAGATTGACAGCGTCATTTAACAGGTTAACAGCCATGAGTGGATCGCAATTCCACCCGCAGCTGTTAGAGGCACATGTCAGCTGTTCAAAACTATTGACATGTGCTGAGAAAGATGTGGGCTCAGCCCCGGAGCCCACATCAAAGGGAGGGATTCCGACGTGGGTGTACTATTACGCCCAACGTCGGAAAGGGGTTAATAGTTTACAGCTCATTTCCCATGTGCCAGTAGTTACATTGCAGGGTATAGGTTAACTCTTAACATACCATCCGCCCCTCTCTAGGTCATTAATTTCTATACACCAGTTTCCGGCACACCCATCTCTCATTTTCTGAAGAGATGCAATCATAAATCAGCAGCCAAGAAGCTTACAGAGCAGGACTCTTCATCCTGGCTCTCAGCTCTACTGATTAGTTCTACTAATGTTACAGCTCAGCTACTCACCAGAACTGTCAGTCAAGGAGGAGAGCCTGCCCTGCTAGACACCAGCGAGTAAGGAAACTTTAAGGAGACTGCATAGCTCTGAGCTGCTCAAGATACAACTTGTGAATACACCTTTAAGGCCTTGCCCTTATTGGGTTAAAGGGAATCCGTCACATAAGAGATGCAGTTGGAAATAACATGCATCTGTTATAGAGCAGGGAGAGCTGAGCAGACCGATATATAGGTTTGTAATGGAAGAATAAATACACTATTCAAGGCTCAAGAGTCCAGTGGGCTGTCCTTATTCAGTGATTGACAGATATTTCTGTAACAACACTCAAAGAAGGCTGTAAATAAGAAAATAGGACTCGTACGAATAATAAAAAAAAAAATACATAGTATCTGAAAAACGCATATTTCAATCCGTTCAGATAGTGATGCTCTTTTGCGGAGATGCATAACCAGAAAGTGATTTATTGTTTATGTTAGGCTTTTGTTTTAAATTTATTTTGCCATTTTTTCATATTACAATCTGTATTAAAAAAAATACAAAAAACTTTTCCGAAGTCTCAATTATCATCACACACAATATTACAATGACTGGTAACACCTCTATACAGAGCTGATAACACAGGATACCACCGGTCACTACAGATTATGTCACAGCTGACCCTGCTTCCTCCCTCTCTCCATAATAATTGCACACGCTCATTAGATGCTTCAATTCTAAAAAGATAGGGCCTGCGTCTATCCATTGTGGCTCATGTGCATGTGAATATCCTGAAAGAACAGGAAGTGTGCAAAGTAGAATGGTCGCCTAGTGGTTAGCACTGTTGCTTTGCAGCGCTGGGGTCCGGTGTTCAAACCCCACCAAGGACAACATCTGCAAAGAGTTTGTATGTTCTCCCAGTGTTTGCGTGGGTTTCCTTCCATACTCCTAAGACATACTGATAGGGAATCTAGATTGTGAGCCCCAATGGGGACAATGACTACCATGTCTGTAAAGCGCTGTTGAATATGACATTGCTATGTAAGCAAAAGCATCATAAATAACAATAATAATAATAATAGAACGACCAACAAAAAGATTTAAAAACACATTTAAGATGAAAACCTAATTTAAACAGTAGGTGATTTTCTGATTATAAATGATATGCGATCTATAGGAAGAATGTTAAAGGGAGGGTGCAATGTTCCCTTAAAACCAAAAAATATATCTATGAAGGGTTTTAACTTCTTGATAAATAGAAATCTAAATCTAACCCATGGGATTCATCTGAAACATCGCAGTAATGGTCAATTTACCATGCATTATGTAGTAGGATCTTAATTGCCAGGAACATCCACATGAAAGTATATACTTTAAAAAACAAATAATCATTCATTGTGATGTTCCTTCAAACAGCCGGAGACTAATAAGTAGCCTACAGTAAGACTGCGTTACAAATTACTCATGTCCTTTCAATCAGCACTTCCATAAACATCCAACCTTCACGTTCATTTTGCCCTTAATCGCCACATCATACAGGAAAAAAGCCATATTTCCCCAACTAATTGTTTTCACATGTTACAAAGAAACTTTATTTTCCTCCATTTAGTTTTTTTAACTACTGTTATTGTGCCTTTTTTTTCCTCTCTAACAAAGATCGGATAAGCCATTAAAATCATCTTGAAATTAGGTCATTATCCCACCCTTCTAAAAACAGCCACCCATCACCGAGGACCCAGCGCGCGTTCTGCTCGTAGCGCTGGTAACACATTTAATTGAGCTTGCTGCATCACTCCAACCCAGGCTGAAAAAAAAAATCCCTACTGGAATTTCTCCAAACAAATGGAAATAAGATTTTAATGTAAGCCGGAATAATTCCCCAAGTGACGTGTCTTCTGTGGAAGTAGCGATATAGGACTTTCCCACAGCTCCGGCTTGTACAGAGTTGGACCGGCCCTGACAAGCTCTCCATATAACTACAGTGCACATAAACATTTCACTGTTGTCAAAAAGAAGAGAAAAAGGAAGGGAAAAAAAATAAATAAAAAATTGTTCCAGGGGAAGAAAACGAGAACCAGATGTGAGCCGCAGAGCCAAATCTCTTCTCAGTTTGAAAGATGCAGAAAAAACACGTGTTCTCTTTTATTTACTTTGCTCGATGGTTTAATTAGCAATTCATGGAAATAAAAAAAGAAAATCACAGGATTAAGATTTTTTTTTTCCTTTAACTGACGTGCCAATTGTTGTCAAAGGCTTCTTTCGGTCAACTGAATCTATCAGAGGTTGTTCGGTCACAACATATCGATGACCTATTCACAAAATAGTTAATCAATATGAGATTGGTGGGGGTCCGACACCCTGCACCATTCACGATCCAGCTGTTATTGCTCCGGCAGATGTTAAACACTTTGAACGGAGGGGTGAAGAGCAACTACATTCAGTGTGTAGTGGCCGCTGCCAAGTACTGCAGAACACGGAGCAAGTAGCAACTGATCATTGGGGGTGCTGGGTTTCGGACCCCAAACTGATCTCATATTGAGACCTATCCAACTTGGATATTCGAAAACAACTCATTCTCAGAGCTGTTCTGCAGCTCTCGGCAGCGGCCACTACACATTGAATGAAGCTGGTTTTCGCAGCTCCATTGAAAGGGTCTGCATATGGCAGTTCCCAGCTGATCAGTGGGGGTGCTTGGTTTCGGACCCCAAACTAATCTCATATTGATGACCTAGCCAATCTGGATATTCGAAAACAACTCCTATTCTCAGAATAGGAGCTGTTCTGCAGCATTCGGCAGCGGCCACTACACTGAATGAAGCTGGCTTGGCAGCTCCATTGAAAGGGTCTACATGTGGCAGTTCCCAGCTGATCAGTGGGGGTGTGGGGTTTCGGACCCCAAACTGATCTCATATTGATGACCTATTCAATCTGGATATTGCAAAACCAGGGCTGTGGAGTCGGTAAGCCAAACCTCCAACTCCGACTCCTCAATTTCCATGACACCGACTCCACCGCTCTGTGCAAAACATTTCTGGTCTCAGAATAGGAGCTGTTCTGCAGCGCACAGCAGCGGCCGCTACACATTGAATGGAGCTGACTTCACTGCTTCGTTCAAAGTGTTTAAATCTGGCGGTTACCATCTGATCAGTGTGGGTGATGGGTGACGAAACACCACCAATCTCATACTGATGGGCACAATCCTATGCATAGTACAATAAGTCAATAATCAATAAGTTATGACTAAACAACCCTTTTAAGATCAATGTCATACATTGGATTTATATGGCTTTTTCCCTTAAATTGGCTATCTCATGTAGATATATGGACATCACACAGGACAGTTCCCTCCTCAGTGTACCCATTAGGGCTCCTTTCCACTTGCGAGATAAACGTCCGTGTCTCGCATGTGAAAACCAAGCTCTGGTGCCGGCACTTGGGAGCGGAGAATGCGGCTGCATGTATTACTATGCAGCCGCATTCTCCGCTCTGGAGTGCCGGCGCCAGAGCTTGGTTTGGTTTTCACATGCGAGACACGGACGTTTATCTCACAATTGGAAAGGAGCCCTTAGACGAATGTCTGCTGTGTAAAACCCATCAACATGTCAGCGACACCCATCAAAATCAGCTGTTAACTGGGGAAGTCCGACGGAGCTTGCTGTGGGAGCTCCTATGTAGGGAAAGAACTCAATTGCCCCTCAATACGTAGGTAAATAAACCATTTCAGCTCATAAAAACTGAAGATTTTGATGTTACCATATAAGTTGGCTTACAGATAAGCTGTTGTTGGCCATATGAGCTTGTAAGCCGAACATTCATGTGTTTTCAATGCGCATAGAGAAGAACGTCACTGCCAGACACATCTGTCAGCGACTTATCACCCCTGAAAACAAAAGGATGAGGTGCTTAAAATTTATGCCAGCTGCCTGATCCTTAACTCAATATCATCGGTCAGCCAACTATCGTCAGATGGTTGGCTAGTCCCACCAAAATTGTTGGATGTGAACGACATTCATCTAATAAATATGGGATCCTTCAGTGTTGTGCTCCACATATAGCTGACAAAGGCCACTCATATGGATAGAAGGGAAGATCAAAAATACCAGTTCCGAGCAAGACAAAGACAAGCCATACTGCTATATTGGAGAGGTTTCACAAGTGGTCATCATCAATGGGGTAGGTGGACACTTGATGTTCTACTCGCCCCACAGATAAGGCTTCTAAAATGAGCAAGCACAGGGTAACATCACTCCCATACTATAAGATTAGATGGTGCCCATCACCTTCTTCGGACACCCAATAAAATACTGACACTGTCAAAGTAAACTGACCTCCAGAATGGCCAATGGAGTTCCCCTCATTGTTTGAGGAGCTTCAAGGTCTCTTAGCTCCTTGTACTTTAGGCTAGTACAATACGGTGTAACATAACGTGGTTCCGATCCCTCCACGATTATCGGGTGTTGGCCTTCAATCATACTACAGAAGAACATATTGTATATACAGCGGAAGCAATTTATTTAACTCCTTTCTAAAAGGGCTAATGCTCATGTCTTTAGGTTCCAAAAAATGATAGAGGAATCTCGACGATAATTTGCTTAAAATAATAAGTTTGTAACCTGCGACTCACTAAGAAAGCAAATATTTCTTGTAGTTAGAGGATCGTTCCTCAAGATTAAATTTTTGCCTGTAGTTTAAGGATTCCATAATTACTAAAATGAAGTTTATAGAAAATATCATCTGCAGTTGATTACGATTGTAGTCTTATTTGGGATTTTGCCTTCACAGAATTTTTTGGCAACCGGCAAGTCGAAATAATGAATTTTATTCAACCTTTAAATGTAGTACATGCAAACTAACTCCTCGTAAATAAAATCATTTACATACGAACTTTCCAAAAGGATTCATGCATGAAATGTTTACTGAAGAGAAAAGTTATTCTCACAAAACCTTAGGCCCCCCCATACATCCTAGATGGCGGTCTACCAAACAATGTTTCGGCCGAATGTTCGGCTGTCAGCTATCTTGGCTGTCTCTCCCATACAGAAGAGCACTCCGAGTGTTCTCCATGAGAAAGCCACCAGATCTCTCTACTGGCAGCTTATCTCAGGGAGATCAAAGTGATCAACAGTATCGGATGTGCCGGACTGTCGGGGAAGTTGCCAATCAGCTGGCCGGTGCCCCCATACAGAGTGTCAGCAGAACCAGTTGAGCAGTTGATGTAGGTGGGTACGACCAACATCAGCCTAATGATAAAAACGTATATTATTCGGGAATGAAAGATTGAAAATTTGAAGTACATTATTAGATCACTTTATAACACTTTATAGGTTTGTTAGAAAAAAAAACCTAACAATTTTAAATAAATATCGCCTATGACGAAATCACTAAACATCCAGATCACTGGAAATAATCTTTGTCTGTGTCCTGCTGCCTAAAACACTAAAAACAATGACATTGATTTTCATTCAGTTTAAAAAATATGATTTTTCCATCTTTTACATTTTTTTATGTTACAAAATTATCAAAATCTTATTCTTAACTATAACTTTTAACTTTTTTTTTCATTTCCCGGAAAAAAAATTTTTTGATTAAAATTACACTATGATAGCATTTTAGACTATTGTTTTACATTTTTTTTTGTTTCACAGTAACTGATATTACATATACATTTATTGTTCTACTTATTTAGGTTTTTTATTTACTAGCGGAAAGCAGATCATGTGTACAATGCAGTAGGCTAGGATGATGGCGGTGATGGCTCCAGACATATTTCCACCGCAGAACAAAGCAGATCTTTAACAATAGCATGTGTGTCTGGAAATTGAGGTTTTGATGAGTGATTGTTCGCAGAAGTGTGTTTTTGGAAAAAAACATTATAAACTGCCTGAAATCAACAGATTTAGCACATAATGGCAGGACCAGACATACTCAATGACTTGGAAAAAAAACAGAATGAGCGCTGAGGAGTCACAGACGCTAGACTAGCACCCATGTGGCGGTTTTCGGTTTACCGCGCAGGTCATGTGGTGTCCCCATACAAATTTTTGGAACTACCAATGACGTCCTGACTACTGTTTTTTCCTCTTCTCTTCCTGCCTTATCAGTAGTCAGGACATCCCAGGTAACATTCACATGATTGATAGGATGATCGTGATCCCCCTGGGCATGCGCCAGACACAGGCAGGCAGGTCAGTGCTAGCATGGTCTCTGAAGTGTAGTGGGAGAAGAGCGGAAGCTCCAGATAAAGAAAGTGGGGGAAGTTTCAGGACAATCTGTCCAGTCAAGCAATTTGCAGAAAAGCAATAGATATGAAAAAGCACTATGCAATACTTAATTTCCCCTCTGGAAGAGCTATAGGTTTCCCCATAGACACCAGATTCTGATTTGGGTAGCAAATGATTTTTGTCAAGGGACACTTTTGGAGTAGCAATTGTAAAAAGTTATAAAAAAAACAAAACAAAAACAAAAAAAAAAAAAACACCTTCACACGGCTTTGGGTTTTATATTAAAAAGGGGTAAATAAATAACTAAAAGGAATTTAAGTACGGTATAAATACATTTTTAAATGCCTTTTATTAGCAAATCAGTTATTTTGTCTAGGCAGGTAATCACTGTCGAATTAAAATGTCCACTGCAGTGTTACACTTACAGAAACCAGTCCTAGGACACTGATAGGACAGATGGCTATGTAAGCATGTGAGATTGGAAAGCTTCACTTCCTCCCTTCATGTGAAGGAAGATGTTACCCAGTGGATATTCTGACCTAATACTGGATATACCAGAGGTGCTGAGGTGAGAAGATGCTGCTCACACTGCTGTCCACCCTGTCTATCCAATCGAATATTGGAGATACCAGGTGTGCTGAGGTAAGAAGAGGCTGCTCACACTGCTGTCCACCCTGTATAGCTGATCCAATACTGGAGATACCAGGGGTAATACTGGAGATACCAGGGGTACTCAGGGAAGAAGAGGCTGCTCACACTGCTGTCCACCCTGTATAGCTGATCTAATACTGGAGATACCAGGAGTGCTGAAGTAAGAAGAGGCTGCTCACACTGCTGTCCACCCTGTATAGCTGATCTAATACTGGAGATACCAGGGGTGCTGAGGTAAGAAGAGGCTGCTCACACTGCTGTCCACCCTGTCTATCTGATCTAATACTGGAGATACCAGGGGTGCTGAGGTAAGAAGAGGCTGCTCACACTGCTGTCCATCATGTCTATCTAATCTAATACTGGAGAGACCAGGGGTGCTGAGGTAAGAAGAGGCTGCTCACACTGCTGTCCATCATGTCTATCTGATCTAATACTGGAGATACCAGGAGTACTGAGGTAAGAAGAGGCTGCTCACACTGTTGTCCACAGTGTTTTTCTGAATACTGAGCAGCTTGAGTAGCCTACAGATAGGTTTGACAGTATGTAATATAGGTTATTTCCAGGTCACAGCTGCAGTTTCCTACTGCACGTGCTCACTATCCTAAACTTATTATTTGAGAATAAAAAAAACAAAGGAAAACAAAAAAAAAAAGCCAAACAAACAAAAACCTGTCTCTCTACTAGCTGCTATGTCCCCCCCCCCAGCCAATCTCTTGGCATAAACAAGGTCACATGAAGGCTACAGCGAATCAACAGCCGGCTTTACATTCCTTCTGAACAGGAAAGTCTTGTTTAGAGCAGGCATGAGAGTCTCCTTTCGCTTCTACAGAAGATCAGAAAATAGCCAACCAAGCTCACCAGCGTAAACTGCATCTATCAGTGTCTTATGGCATATCCACAGTATAGATATCCAAGATGACAATAACTCTTCAATTTCTGTTGTCAACTCCGTCACCAATGACAGCAGACATCTTTAATCTCAGCTCAATGGTGGTTGTCTGGTTTAAATATTAACACACTTTACAGAGAAAGGAATATGCACTCGTCCATCGTAACATACTCTCTGAACGGATTACGTCGATCTTGTAAATCGGCTCCTTGTTGACCGAAAACAATCATGCAAATTGCTGATAAGGATAACCAATATCCAGTCCCTTAGTTAACGGAAAAGTAAAACAAAAAATTTTTTAAAAAAATCACTGAAACCTCACTTGCATAAAATATAATAATTACATACTAATCTAATTAGCCTAATAAAAAAATTGCAGCGCAAAATCTTCGACTGAATCTTAAGCAATCTGAAGGAGCACCAATAATTTTTTTTTATTTGACTTTACTGTGTGCTGATTACAAAATAGGATTGTCCTTTACGCCCTTGTATTATTTAGGGAGAAGTGGAGAGATAATAAACGGCTGCACTCCGGCGCGGTCTCTTTTTCATGCCTGTAAATAATTGTGTTACTGTTGCTAAGTAACTTTTTCTCTTTACAATAAACACAATGAATTTTTTTTTTTTTTCGAAGATCCTAAAGCGTGTCGTAACAAGACCCGGGAAAAGTTGACTTCCAAATACTAGGAGACAAGTCACGTGAGAGCACTACAATAATAAAAAGATCCTGATCTAAGCATTTCTTCTCATGACTTCATCACCGGAAATCAGGAGACGTTCCAAACAGTGAGAAAAATCAGGAAAACCTAAAGATAAGATGGGCTCAGAAAAAACTCACTTAACACGTTTCTAATGTAGAAATAAAAATGTTTTGACAATTTGCAGGCTGCACACTTCATACATATTTACATTTGAATGTAGGACAGAGCAGACAAAGCAAAATTACTGCAGTCCTTTACTTCCTCTCGTCAGCTGCAGGGAGACAGAGAAAAACAGAAAGGCAGGTAGGGAGACCGAGAAAAACAGATAGGCAGGTAGGGAGACAGAGAAACAGATAGGCAGGTACGGAGACAGAGAAAAACAGAAAGGCAGGTAGGGAGACTGAGAAAAACAGATAAGCAGGTAGGGAGACAGAAACAGATAGGTAGGTACGGAGACAGAGAAAAACAGATAAGCAGGTAGGGAGACAGAAACAGATAGGTAGGTACGGAGACAGAGAAAAACAGAAAGGCAGGTAGGGAGACAGAGAAACAGATAGGTAGGTAGGGAGACCGAGAAAAACAGATAAGCAGGTAGGGAGACAGAAACAGATAGGTAGGTACGGAGACAGAGAAAAACAGAAAGGCAGGTAGGGAGACCGAGAAAAACAGATAAGCAGGTAGGGAGACAGAGAAACAGATAGGTAGGTACAGAGACAGAGAAAAACAGATAGGCAGGCCATAAGGTCTTAATACATATTAAATTGAAGCCGTCCGATGAATGTGATCAAGGAGCGGCGGACGGAAGCGGGAGCGGCAGACGGAAGCGAGAGATGGATGTGAGAGGTGAGAGATGGATAGACCGAGACACAGTACTATACTTACCAGCTGGTTTCCTCCTCTTCAGTTCTTCTAAACTCTCACAGGGTTGAGGACCTAGGTGAGTGGAGTGCTGGGAAATTGCCAAGTTTTACCGTTACCACCTTGCCCCCACCAATGCCATCCCTCTAGCTGTAGTATATACTACATTTGCATTCATGTATCAGCACAACTTCAATACGCTACTTCCCACTACATGTGCTTTCCTCCTCTATAGCCTTCTGTCAGTGCCCTACTAGATACTTTCTCCCCTCTCCATGGCAGATCTCTGTACATCCCCTTCCCAAGCTGCTACCTCTTACATTGACAAACAGAAGAAAGCAGAGCGAGCTGTTAGAACCCTAGAACCAGGAGCTATGACAGATTTGTATCTTTTATTTGCAGATCACTCCACAAGACAAAGGAATTACAGACACTCAGCAACTACAAAATGTTACAAAAAATTTAATGACTATTTAAAATGCAAGCTTCTAATTACGGAGGAAATGGACAATTTAAAAAAATTCTATGTGGAGATGCACATAGCCTTTACAGCAAAGTATGTCTCACTCTAGGAGGAATAAACTGTGTGAATTAAGAATCTTTGGTTCTATAGACTCATCCCCTCTCCTCATAGGGAACATATCAATGCTCAGCCGATGTGTATAGGAGAGTCGGGTGAGGAAGTGGTTTACTTAACTGTCGGTCTGTAAGGATAGTAAAACACACAATGTCGAAATCTCACAAAGAACAAAGTGGTTAGTGCCCCTATCTATGGCCCCGTATATCTAAGAGGTGTGGTCCCGATTATACGGTCTCCAATGCAGAAGATGGACCTTTAACAATCCTCCAGACCAAATATATGTTTCCAGAGTTTCTTACAATTTAGTTTCTTTTAATGTTGAAGATCTTGTTATAACTGTAACAAGAAAGTGACTTACACATATATTAGGACTGGTCCTAAGTGATAGATGAATGGCCGTGCCGATAGTAATGTGGCTATGCTATTGAACAAAGCTGGCGGGACTAAGTGCAACTCAAACCGGTTAATTTCCTGCAGTTGGACCATCACGGTAACGTAAGTAGGGAGCAAATTACGCTCCATCCTGAATAAACTTCTCTGACACAGTAAGATCCTTCTCACAATGATCAACAGTTTACCGACTCCGGACACTGGATACACGAGCGAGCGGCACTAAATCTGTGTGTGGAGCTGCACTCGGGCGTCAGGTGGAAGCTATCTTCGGAGATGAGCTAAGCGAGGTCTTCAAATAACTTCCAGAGTAACGTGAATCATGGCTCTATTATTAGCAGGCACAGGCACAACTGAATGTGGAAGATTAGAAAATAATGCACCGTAAATCGTGCTGCCCCGGCAATCACCAACTGGAGGTAGGCCATGCATTAAAGATGAGGGAAACAATCAACCATGAAGAACGACTGACGGGTGGAACTTCGACAACTTCAGACAGGCCAAAGTCTCTTCATATCTAATAGTCACTTGTAGCACAAACAATGGTTCATTAATGAAAAACTTACAAAAGATAGGAGAGGAACCGGTTATTAAAGAGGCGGATTGCTGGGGGTCACTGTTACTGAACCCAAGAATAGGGCACTGCAGAGCCCCTTTTTTCAGGATCATCAGTTGAGTTCCCCAAGGTGGGATTCCAGTAATCAGCAAGTTACTTGATACAATACTTTTAAAAGGGAATCTGTCAGCAGGTTTTTGTTATGGAATACGAGGCCAGCACGATGCAGGGGCAGAGACCCTGATTCCAGCAATGTGTCACTTTCTCGTATGCATACGATCTCTGTGTAAGATCTAGCAGAGCTCAGAAGGCTGAGCCTTATATCACCCGGCCCACACCACTGATTGGTAGCTTCCTGTGCGCACACACACTACCATACACCAAGTATCAACTGTTTATTTTTACCTAATAAAAGAGAAATATAACCATAGATAGCGTTAAAAAATTTTTTGTTAAAAAAAAATCAATCTTTCCTTAGATATTAGTGATGAGAGACATGTCACATGCAACTGATCAGCCGGAGTGATCCAGGTAAGCGCTATAGCTTGCTGAATAAGCAGGGACCCGAGCAAATTCGCTCCACTCTAGTGATAATCTCCAGCTGATAAATCACTGATTTTATTGAAACAACAAGCAGCCCAATAAGTGACAAATTGCTGGAATCAGGGTCTCTGCCCCCATCTCATGCCATTATCAGATTGTATAACAAAAACCTGTGGAAGGAGTCCTTTTAAGAAGGTCACTTTTGGCAATACATTGGACAACTTCTTCCCTGGCAAACTGAATAGATATGGCCGCTGTGAACAACTCTAACAGCCAATATAATCTAAATTGCATGGAAACCTGCATTTGAGCAGCAATTGGAATTCTATCTAAAGCGTATGACACACCTGCCTAGGAAAGCCTCGCAGGAATTGGTCCAACATTATAGACTATCAAATGAAAGACCACCTTTGACTTTAATGGGGTGAAGTTATCAATCCGGATGTTTAGAGAAAAAAAAAAACAAACAAAAAAAAACACACACAAAAAAACAAAACAAAAACATGAGCAACAATTGTCCCTCTGCCTGCTCTTGGCATTAGGGTCACAAAACAACAGCAATAGCGATGAGTGAATGTGCAGGGATAAGGTGTTATCTGAGCATGCTCTGTTAAAAAAACGAGCGTCTTCGGAATGCTTGAATGATATGTTCGCGTTCCCGCGGCTGCATGTCTTGTGGCTGTTCGACAGCTGTGAGACATACACATATTATTCAAGCACGCCAAAGACACTCTGTTAGCACCCGAGCATGCTCAGATAACACCTTACCTCACGAGAAAGCATCCTAATTGACATACGGACAAGAAAGGGTTAAAGGATTCTGACCTCTGCCGCCTGTGTCTCCTGATGCAGCAACGTCAGGCCCGTCAAATCTTCCAGGAAGGAGTGCGAAGAGTTAAAAACATTGGCCAAGAACTGGAAGCCATCTTTCTCATACTGATCAATCACCTGAAAAAGACGAGGGGGGTAAAGATTAGTGCGGTAAGTGGGATCCATCACCTGCGAAGAAGGGTGAAAAAAAAAAAGGTTCCACTTCAGAGCCTAGAGAGGGCGCTGCTGCGGCTGAACTTGGTGCATGACCTGCTCCACGCGGCCAGAACGCAGGGAGCACCGCCATGTTGTAATCGGCCTTTTAGTAATCTAGCAGAGATAAATCGCTTTTCTGACACAGAGTAAAGAATGACTTTGTGTGCTTTGGTATTTGTAGTGAAGGCGCTGTGCATATCCAGTAAGACGCTAGAACAAAACCTCGTGTTTGTTCTGCACAATCCAAGACCAGGGACGGCTGCTGCGCCTTCAGGTGGATACGCTTTCTCACGGACTCGCCGGCCACATTACCTGCTCAGGAGATGTGACACATTGCCACAATGGCCATGGAGATTTCACATATTTATACAACCGTAAAGGCTATGTTCCACCTTTGCAACCCAAAACAAATGGCTGCCAAAGAACCCGCCAGGCGACTCATGCTGCCCAAACCGCGGGACGAACAAATTTCAGCTTAGTATATTCTCTGATACACTCGAAAATCCGATACATTGAAGGTTTGGTCGGAGCCCAAGTTAGTTTGTCTGGCCGGCTCTTTCCAGCGCTGCAGCTGAGCTGGTGATTGACAGTTCGCTCTCTCTGTGTGTGCAAGGGAGAGACCTGTCAATCACCAGCTGTGGTGCTGGGAGAAGATGCCAGATGAAACTAGTCTCCAGACAAGTTTATCATCTGTGAAACGCTGGCGCTGTATACCTGGCGCAGCCTGACAGATTCCCTTTATATAAAGCATAGATGCCACTTTAAAGGTCCTTATCTGGGCCCATAGATATTAGCAGAAATAGCCGGACTCAGATCCCAATGCACGGCATTATGTAACGAGCATGCTCTCATCATTGAAGGGAGGGGGAGGAGGTGAGCTGTGACATCGCCTATTGTAAATGGTGGCTCCCGTGTTATCTGCTGCGCATAAAGGTGTTACCTTTCATTGTAATCCTGTCTGTGATGATAAGGAAACTGCTGAAAAGTCAACTGTACAGAGCAGGATGTATAAGGCCCAGTGGCCAATGTGAAAATTGCAAACATTTGTTAATAAAACAGTGTTATTGAAAAGAATAATAAATAAATGTTCCGTTTCAGGTCCCTCGGCCGGTGATCATGGAGGGTCTTGATGCTGGAAACCCTACATTCAGCCGTTTACCTGCAGAGGTGAATGGAAGAAGCAAAACAAGAGGTGTCTCGTAAACCCATCACAGGGGTAACAGGACTTTTGGAATATAAAATAATCAGGAAAAAAACAGATGCCCCAAGGGTTGGCTTCTGTACTAGACGTATGTCCATGAAGCCATGTCCCTGGATTGTAGGGTAATGACATGGAAACACGCGGCTTAAGGAAGTGATACTTCGAGCAAGAGCAGCAGATCAAAGAGCAGCCGACCAAGGACTAGAATAAGGATATAATAAATATGTCAGAGTCCCAACACTGCAGGCCCCAAATCACATCACAGACGTGTGAGGACAAGTAGAAGTAACAGAAGAAACTAATTTATCCTATAAGATGCCCCAGTCCTTGTAGAAGGAAGAACTGTGACAATCACAGCGACCTTCAGCCTGTAACCATAACCTAGAGCCCCTAAATGTATCACCATCATTTGATAATATCTGTCCTGAGAAACGGACCCACCTAAATGTCATCTATGTGCCCTACTATGGACAACACGTGACCATGAGACAAACCCTTTAAGTCCATTTTTTATTTTGAATGTCACCAGGTTTTTGCTCTGACGTAGGGGCAGAGACCCTGATTCCAGCTATCTATCACTTCCTAGTCTCCATGGTGCAGTTTTGATACAATCCCTGTTTTCTAGCAGTTCCCTGAATGCTGAGCTCTGTATAACCCCGGCCACACCACTGATTGGCAGCTTTCTGTGTACACTGTGCATAGGCAGAACGCTGCCAATCAGTGGTGTGGCTGGGCTTACACAGTGCTCATGAATCTGGAGGACTATATGGCAGCGGGTTTACTAGTCCTCTAGTGATAATCTCCTGCTGAGAAAACAGTGATTTTATTAAAACTCCAGCAAGCAGCCCGGTATGTGACATTCTATAAGTAGCGTCTCGGTTGCTTTTTCATGCTGCTCTCAGATTAGGTGGCTACATCTTGGTGACAGGTTCCTTTTAAAATAATTTTCAAACAAAAATTGAACAATGTTAGCATATCAAAGGAACAGAATATATTATTAAATACTGTGCATCTTCAATCTGATGGGGCCATTATATTTACTTCTGAAATCCACATCTGAGGGTGTGTTGCATCCTTTATGTAAATGTACCCTCAATTTCTGTCCACCTAGCCTGATTGACAGTTCCTCAGTGTGCCTCCTCCCTGCTGAGATCTTACACTGCTCAGTACAAGCTGCAGCGGTTTTTCACTCTGCGTGGGAAGAGACTGAATATACAAGGACTCATGATGAGCTCGCACAATCATTAGTTGGACTCATAAAATGTTACATCTTTACATCCGGATTATAGTCACTGACATGGATTTTAACAGTAGTTACACCAGCCCTATTTGGTCTATTCCAACCTCAGAAATGTAAGGCCTACCCATCAGATAAGTCAGAAATGTCCGACAGATGTGGGTCCCACCTCTCGACAATGAGGGCCGTGTCAAGGTGCTTGGGCAACCCCTTGTTAAATGCTGAAGACAATGTCACGAGAGCGCCGGCAGACCCAGCGCCAGTGCGGGGAGGTGAGTAGAATTTTTTTATTATTATTATTATTATTATTATTTATTTTACACAAGGGACTACAGCATTTAAGGAGCTATTGTTCAAGTATTGGACAACCCCTTTAACGCTCAAAAATAGCGTTTACAAGAGGCCTTTCCGCTAAACACAAAGCGCCACAATTTTAAAGGGAATGTGTGAACAGGTTTTCACAACCTAATCAGAGAGCAGCATAATAAAGAGTCAGAGACCGTGCGTCACCAAAGCCATTACCCCAGAATTCTGGTGTAAATCGCTTTGAAAAGCCGTACAAATCTTTGCCAAACGTGGAGTTTTCACTCCATGTTCTCACAGCTCTGCCAAAATAGTCGGAGCTGGGGCAGGATGGGGGTACAACGCCACAGCTTGTCTAATTCATGATGAGCGGTGACGTTCCTTTCCATAGAAATCTTACTCCAGTCCCTGACTGGAGTAAGATTTGTGACAATGTAAAAGCCTCTTAATTAGAAGCCTCTGATGCCAGCATGGCAGTCTTGATGAATCGGGACAAGAGACCCTGATTCCAGGGATGCATCACACCGATAAAGAATTTAGATAGTGACAATGATGATGATGATGTCTGTAAAGAGCTGTTGAAATGAATGGCACTATATAGGCGAGTAAAATAAATAAACTGATTGGGCTGCTTGCTGTAGTTTTGATACAATCACTGTTTTATTAGACTAGATAATCACTAGAGGACTAGTAAACCTGCAGCCATGTGGTCCTCCACATCCATGAGCTCTGTATAACCATGCCTCCACCACTGTGCACTGTGCATTGGCAGAAAGCAGCCAATCAGTGGTGTGGGCGAGGGGCTACACAGAGCTCAGTATTCAGAGAACTGCTAAATCTGAAGCAGATAAAACACTTTTTAATCAAAAATGCATCAAGCACCTCTGTAAGTGATACATCACTGGAATTAGGGTATTATGCTGCTCTCAGATGGGAGGATAGCAAAAACCTGGCGACAGATTCCCTTTAAAGAGAGAAGGGTTAACTGTTTCGTCTGGTCAGATCTAAAGATTTGTCTGTCCAAAAAAATAGCATGGGAGAATAAAAACTATTACTGAAACCCAGGCCAGCCAAAGTAATTCCCCCCGATTTATCCATTTCTGTCCACAATAATTTCCAAGCCCAGGAGAAGGCATGATGTGGCGTAAAAGAAAAATATGTTTAGAAATAATCGTAATAGTCCTATTCTGGGATATGCGCCATTTCCTAAAGTCAACGAAAAACACAATTTACGGTAAATAGTTACCAACCGACCATAGGAAAAAAAAAAAGTAACAATTCACGTCTTCGATGAACATTTACCATACTCCGCCATTCATGTTATTCATATTGTTTTGCAGGTTGTTGTTTTGCCGCACGGACCATTAATACCGGCTCCTGCACGCCATGAAATCTAAACATTACGAGTAATGAAAAGAGACAACATGACAAAAGTCTCCATGTACTAAAAAAATAATAATAAAAAAAAAATAAAAAAATCAGTGTGTAGTGGGGTTCTGGCACGCCTCAGACGTCCATAGAAAGAGTGACCTTCCTGTCCTTACACAACGGAGGAAGGTTCCCATACACAAACAGGAAAGGGAGCAGAGGAAGGAAGCCGAGCCTGCGAGGACAGCGCTGGACTGAAAGCTAATGGCTTCATTCAACACTAATGGGAAGACTGGCTGGGAACGTTTCCAGCCAACTGTACCTCTACAGTAACGAGGACAAATACACCTTATATGGTCAAAATGGAAACATTCAGGCCATACAAAGCTGCCCAGACGCAAGAATTACACCCCGGTATCAGGATTTGTTGAGTTGCAGTTCTTGAAGTTTAGCCCAAAAAGGTTCCATCAGGGGATTCATGCTGCCTGAACCCAAGAGGAAGGTTTTACTTTGAAACGTTGTGCCAAAAACAAAATCTGACAAATGAGCTGGACAAAAGGAGAAATGTCCACCAAGAGGCTCCATCTGGCTTGATTGACAGGTTTCTTCCTGCTTATACAGACTAAAGCATTTTTAGAACTTCTGGAGTTCCTCTCTCCATAGTTCAGCCATTTGTGCGGCTGCCCTTCAGGAAGCTGCTACCACTGTCTGCCATGTTATAGATTAGAGTGCAGGTCCGCCATAGTCACCATTTCAACAAGCATGCAGTATCACATTAGGCTGTTCCTCTTCCCCTCACCCATGTTGGAACACCATTACACAGTGACTGAACTAGTGCCAAGGCTGCTGTAATCACAGGACTTTAGTAACTAGAAACTTACCTCTAGTTAGCACTAGTTGACGTATATATCCTTCAGTTGGGGCTTCGAGACGGATGTATACATCATCCTGATCAGACAGTACTACTTTCATACTAGTGTGATCAGCGGGCTCCTTCTATAACTGATAGGACTGGTGATCTCACCTATCACAGGAATGTAACCCCTCCAAAGTCCTGCGGTCAATGCTAACACTGGAACACACAATAGTTTGACAGAGGGAGAGTGCTCCCTCTGTCAGCCCATCAGTCTTATAAATAGTGCAGTATATATTACCCATGGCATCATAGGATCGCTCAATCAACTCCCCTTGGGGGGGGGGAACTAATAATTATTGTAAAAAAAAAAAGAAACGTTTTAAAAGTTATATGGCCCCCAAATAGTGCCAACAAATTAAATTTGTCCGCTTTCGGTCGAACAAAAACAGATAATACATCTATCAAAAATTAGAATTTTTGTGCAAAAAGAAACAAGCCCGGTATAACAGTGGATTGTAGGTATTGTGTATATGTGTTTTTTAGTAGTTTTTGTTCATTTTTTTTTTTTAAATAACTAACAATTCAGATTCTTGTTGGCTAAATGTGCAGGCACTGAATACGGGGATTGAGAGTACATTTTTATCATTTGCACAGTGTTTTTTTCCACTATATACTCCTTGATATTCTACATCACATACATTATATAACCATCTGGCCACGGGAAACCAGCAGAGACCCAAATGAAACAAACTCGCTTAGCTCAGAGGGAGATAAGCAAATGGTGGAGAGGAAATCGAGGAGGAGGAGGCTTGCTGAGCGGGCCCCAGATAAAATAATAGGAAACTCTTTCAGGATGTGTCGTGGGGACTGGCTGGCTTGACTCAGCAGTCTGTTGGAGGCTCAGCAGAGGCCCCTGCTTTATTCTTCTCCCAGCATTTAGAAGTCAGGGTGGAGTACGGGCTGAATCCGTCAGATGGTTATATTCCGGGACACCCACATGAAATGGCACAGGACATTAGGCTGAGATTTTCCAGAAAGGAACACGAGGGAGTTGCCTGGGTCTGAACCTGCAACCATAACTGATGTAAGATCTCTTATCTCAGGAAGTCCATGTGTACGGCCGGACTGGGGGCAGAAACCTCCCTCCATCTACTTATTGAATGTTATGAAACCCTTTTCCTTTAAAATTAGAGATTAACAATTTTTTTTTTTGTCCTCGATTCGGCATGTGCCTGTTGAAAATTACCCCTCAAATAGCGCTTTCAAGGAGATTTAAAGGGATTTAAAGGGAACCCAACACCAGATACATGCTGCCTGAACTCCACGCACCAGAAACCAAACAAAACTATTCTCAGATGACTAGTCCATGGTAGGTCTCCAGTGGCTTCTCCCTGCCCTGCTCACCTAGACTGACAGGTCAGCATCAAGGGAGAGATCTGTCAGTCATGAGGAGTGGGGTGGGGAGGAGACACTGGGGACCTTCCCCTTGGACTAGTCGTCTGAGACACCGAGCATGGCGGCAATAATGCAGCTACTGTGGGATTCATGATGGAGTCTGTGGAGTTGGGCAGCAGGAATCTGCTCTCAGGTTCCCTTTAAAGCACCACTCCAGGGTTTTGTTTTTTAATTTCACCGCTGGAGTAGTGCTTAAAATCCAAGTCCCCAGCCCCCTGTCTGGTACTCACCTTCCAGTATTTTCATCTGGTTTGGCCACCGCTCCGGTTGCGCTCCTGCAGTCGTGACCTGCTGGCTGCTCCAGTGTTTCATGTCGCGCGCTGAAGGTCACTAATCAATGTAAGTCTACGAAAACCTCGTTCTCCTCGTTCTGGCTCTCATAGACTTACATTGTAAGCTTGTCACGTAGCTTCCGATTTTCAGCCAGTCTGAAGCTGCACTCACAAGATAGCACCATGGGACTGTAGTGGTGCCGAAAAATTATGAAGACATGAGAGGGTGAGTATATGGTACTTAGTTTTACAGCACCACTCCAGGGTTGAAAAAAACTTCAACTTCAGGATTTCATGAATGAGTCCACATCTGAAAATGTTCCGAATTTTTTTCCAGTACGTTCCACTGCATTGTCACTAATTCTCATTTTTCAAACTACATTGTCGTTTACGTCACACGATCATTGTCAGAATGAGCCTCCTCTTTTCAAGAGGATCATGATCTCTAAATAGGAGGCCGATCACCCGTCGAAACTCTTGTTCTTCAGGTGAAATGATCTTTTGGCATGATCATTTTCGGCAGCACACCACACAGGACATGTGCTGCCAAGAACAAAGCTAGCTTTTGTGCGCTGAACAATCTATTACAGAGCGTTCAGATGGCATGTGAAGTATGATCGGCCTGTGTAAACAGGCTATTGAACAAGCGCTAATTGGCAGACAAGTAGCGGATCGGCCCTCGTTAAGCGTCGCCGGTCGCCTATTCTAGAAGGACCTTTAGAGATAAAAAATAATAAATAAAGAAGTTGAGCAGTGAAGCAGTCTGCCTAGTACATCTAAGGGTACTGTCACACAGTGCAATTACGATCGCTACGACGGTACGATTCGTGATGTTCTAGCGATATCGTTATGATATCGCAGTGTCTGACACGCAGCAGCGATCAGGGACCCTGCTGAGAATCGTACGTCGTAGCAGATCGTTTGGAACTTTCTTTCGTCGCTTGATCACCCGCTGTCATCGCTGGATCGTTGTGTGTGACAGCGATCCAGCGATGCGTTCGCTGGTAACCAGGGTAAACATCGGGTTACTAAGCGCAGGGCCGCGCTTAGTAACCCGATGTTTACCGTGGTTACCAGCGTAAAAGTAAAAAAAAACAAACCGTACATACTCACCATCTGATGTCCGTCAGGTCCCTTGCAGTCTGCTTCCCGCTCTGACTGTGAGCGCCGGCCGGAAAGTGAGAGCAGATCACAGCGGTGACGTCACTGCTGCGCTCTGCTCTCACTGTACGGCTGCACTCAGTCAGAGCGGGAAGCAAGGGACCTGACGGACATCAGATGGTGAGTATGTACGTTTTTTTTTTTTTTTACCTTTACGCTGGTAACCACGGTAAACATCGGGTTACTAAGCGCGGCCCTGCGCTTAGTAACCCGATGTTTACCCTGGTTACCAGCGAACCTCGGCATCGCTCCAGCGCCGTGATTGCAAAGTGTGACCGCAGTCTACGACGCTGGAGCGATACTCATACGACGCTGCGACGTCACGGATCGTGCCGTCGTAGCGACGAAAATTGCACGGTGTGACAGTACCCTAAGAAAAAGGAATTTTTCCAAGTGAAAAGTAAATCCTCTCGGAGCCTGGATTCACACTTTGGGGAAACAATGGCACAGACGTTGCTGGTGTCATCACAGCGCTAGATATCCCGAGCCGAATAAACAATGTACCCGACTGTTTGCACACAAAGGCCGCTCTGTGAACTCCACTTCTGCCTCAACTCAAACGAAGAACTTCATCAGCAAATCTCCTCCGAACAAAAGACTTTACTGTCCACATTTCAAAAGGAGAACAAAAATAAAATGGGAAAAATAAAGGTTTTGAAGGAGAAGGCTAAAATTACATACATTTTTGATGACAGCTCAGTTCATCATCTCTGGTGCATTAATATGATTAACATTATATTCTTAGAAATAGATTCCAGAAGTATATCCTTAGAAGGTGAGCACTTATCTATCCAATTGCTCATTTTGCCTTTCTACCCAGTTAATTCTTCTCTTTTCTGTTAAGTCTATGACATCACGCGATTGAAAACGGACTAGCTGAATCCTTCTAAGCTCTATGTAGAAGCAAGAGGTCAATTTTCCCTGTATGAGTCATGAGTCATCACTGTAAAAGTCTATGGCAGAGGGGAGGAGGGAGCAGGTGGGTCAGGAGTTGGAGGGGAATGATAAATGCAGGGATAAGAGACTTCCTCTTTCTACATAGAGCAGAGAAAAGAGGATAATTAGCTGGGTAGAAAGGCAAAATGAGCAATTGTAAGTACACAGTGCTGTATAATATGACGACTGCAATATATTAAGAGGATCAAAACTTTGATGGGAGGAGGAGGAGGGCTTCTTTAACAGCACACGTCAAGATGTATTCTCCAGCTGTCCCAAAGAGAATGAAGGTAACGTTAAGCTGGCCATACATTAGGTGGCTGATGGCCAAAACAAGCTTCGGCTGATCACAGAACTGGTTCCTATGCTCTCAATAAGAGAGCCCAACGTCGACCGGCGGAATATCTCCAAAAGAAAAATGCTATCAGCCAAAGCCATCGATATTAGAAGGTTCATTGTATGGGGGCCTTTAAGGAGCACCGGTCAAGCATGTGCACTAAACAGGGAAAAGAAGTTCAGAGAAGAGCTACCAGGATGGTGAGCGGACTGCTAAGTATATCCTATGAGAAATGGTTAAAGGATCTGGGAATGTTTAGCTTGAAAAAAAGAAGGCTAAGAGAATATTTAATAGCCGTCTACAAATATCTGAAGGGCTGTCACAGTGTAGAGGGATCATATTATTCACATTTGCCCATGGAAACACGAGAAGCAATGGAATGAAACTGAAAGATAGAAAATACAGATTAGATATTAGAAAACACTTTTTGACAGTGAGGGTGATCAATGAGTGGAACAGGCGGCGAGTTCTCCTTCAATGGAAGTCTTCAAACAGAAGCTGGACAGACATCTATCTGGGATGGTTTAGTTTACCAAGTATTGAGCAGGGGGTTGGACATAATTGTCCTGGAGGTCCCTTCCAACTCTAACATTCTATGATTCTATGAGTCTTCCATTCAGCTGACCAGTGTGGGTCCGAGTGGCTGGACTTCCACCAATCTAATAGATAACGTCTTTCTACCGCGACACACATTTGAATATATCTTCACAAACCTAAAGTATGAAATTTCACATTGAATGAAACTTTCTTCTCCTGTACTGGTGCCTTATCAAAATGTCATTAAAAGATAAATCATGAGAATTATTAGGAAGGCAAACTTTATTAATATTTTACTAGATAAGCCAAAGAGCATTTACCTTGAATAATTATCGCTCCAAAGAACAATCGTCTTGCCGGGAACGCGGGCGGATGATCAGCCGATAAGAAAGCAAAAAACGATTGCCCATCTGGTGGAACGATTTTTCATCAGGCTTAAAAAAATCATTGCTCTTGGTGGCGCATCGTCCTGTGTAAACAGGACATGGCGCTGCCGAGAAAAATAGCAGCCTGTGCGCACTGAACCAACTTATTTCAGATCTTTCATTTTCAGAATTCCCAATTCATCAGAAACTCTGACTTTACTGAATACATATTTTTCCATTAACGGAGATACATGGCAGTTGGTGCACGTAGAGTTTTATGCAGAACTGTAACTGATGTTTCAGGAGAACTTGCAGCAGAACGTCTGTGTCGGCCTCTAACTCCTCCTCCTCCATAGAATTTTATAAGCACCAACTGTCATCTTCTATCTCTGGAATGGGAAAATCTGTCCTCACTGAATAAAGATTTTATCCATGAAATGAAGGGGAAATCTCAATCCAGAAGGAGAAAAAAACCCAAATTTCTCTGATAAAGTGTATTACAAAAGTTAATTATTTTCATGTGTTCTATTGATTTATGAAATAAAAATAAAAATTACAGTTGAGCTTTAAACATACGCTACGCTAAATCTTGTCCATTCGGCCATCAAGTGGCAAACGGCCTTGAAAAGGTAAAACTACCACTAGTGGAGTTGATAAGTGCACTTGTATGTTCGGCGTGCTCGGAAACATGCTCAAGTCACCGCAGCTGCATGCATGGCGGCTGTTCCGCAGCCACAACACACGCAGGGATAGCTTGTTCGTTAGGCAATTCCTGCATGTGTTATGACTGTTGAATTGCCATGAGACATGCAGCCGCGGCGACTTGAGCATTTTTTCCAGCATGCCGCACATACTCGATTAGGACTCGAGCATGCTTAGATAACACCTTATCTGAGCATGCGCGCCGAGTAATCGAACCAGCAGATTTCAGTAGGACCAGCCAACCACCTGAGGCGTATGGCGGGCCGACAGGTGTCATCGGGGCATAGAAGAATCGGACAAAGTTTGATCCTTTTGTTCTCTCTACAGGTACGCTACCACCAAGGCGACCATTGTTAGGTATAGAGGAATTGGTGAGAGATAGCTGCTGGTGAAATAAGCCTTTTACAGCTAAATCGCACATATTTGTGACTTAATCCATTGTTTTTTAGGAAAAACGATTTAAGACTTTGTCCACTGGCCTAACCTTCCATATGAAGCACACAGAAATGACAATAAAGAATATAACTGGAACATTATGCTAATATGCTGCAAAAGTCATTCCAAGAGGTAACGAGGCAGAGCCACGCTGACCATGACCCCAACATCAGTTTTATTTTGCTACTGTACAAACAGATTAGCAGATCGTAGTTACCAGCAAAATGAGAGCAGCAAGCAAAAGCTTTTCAGCAAACAAAGAAATCTGATATTTGTGATAGATTAAAAACCAGTCATTCTGACAACACTGGGAACGTTCGTCAGACAGTTTGGTCTTTCCAAATACTTCATTCTTAATACCGTGTACTTAGTTAAAGGGAAACTCCAGTAATTCCCTAATCCTGTAAACTCTCTACTGCATTATTCATTAGGGACACCATAAATGGGAGCAGCCCAAAAACAAACATTCTGGTGATTGATTACCGTTTCGTATAAGTTCAAAGCTACCATATATGGAGCCATAGTATAACACCATATACATTTCAAAGGCAGCCCCTCCCATCCAATAAAAAAAAAAAAAAAATTGGCAGTGGATCACTACAGTGACATACGAGGAGAAGGTACCGATGTGCTGCAGTTGAAGCTCTGCCAGTTAAAAAATTGGCAACAAATCCATAGTAAACGTCACCTTTCACAACAGAACATTTACCAGTACCAACTGAGAAGAAACTTTGGAGAGGACGGCTTTCACTAAAAAGGAGCCATCACGTGTACGCAGACTTACTAATAAGCAATGCTGGAAACTATACCCAAATTGGCTCTCTTCCAGAAGGATAGAATATGATCGTGCATCAGCCAGCTCATACACCCATTTCTAGGCAGCACACTGCACAACACAGGCTCCTCATCCAGTTAACCAGCGACCTGCTCTGCGCTGATGAGGGGCAAAAAACAAACAGCGCTCTAGAACTAAGCTTCAGGTCTGACTGATGTTAGAGAGTAAGCTTTGTTCTAAAGAAGGGCTTGTTTGCCAATAAATAAGCTTCGATCCAGTCTACTTCTTAGGCCGGGGTCACACATGCCAGAAACTCGCACGAGTCTCTCCCCTCAATACCCGGCACTCGGACCGGATCGCTCAGCTACATAGATATACATGCAGCAGCACACTCCGGTCCAGAGTGCCGGTGTCCGTGCCGGGTACTGAGGGGAGAGACTCGTCAACATAATAATATGTCGACAGTGAGGGTTTTTGTTGTCTCCATGGTGAGAAAAGGGCGGATTCTAGAGATGTTCTTTAGGTGTAAGCGGCACGAGCGGGCAAGAGATTGTATGTGGGAGGTGAAGGAGATCGGAGTCAAACATAACACCCAGACAGCGTGCCTGCTGCCGGGGTGTTATTATGGTGCCACCCACGGAGAGGGAAATGTCAGATTTAGGGAGGTTAGTAGAAGGCGGGAGCAGAAGAAGTTCAGTTTTGGAGAGGTTGAGTTTCAGATAGAGAGCGGACATGATGTTAGAGACTGCGGACAGACAGTCAGTGGCGTTCTGTAGTACAGCGGGGGTAAGGTCAGGGGATGACGTGTTTAGTTGTGTCATCAGCATAAAGATGGTACTGAAAGCCAAATCTGCTGATGGTCTGTCCAATTGGGGCTGTGTAGAGGGAGAAGAGAAGGGGGCCAAGGACTGAGCCCTGAGGTACCCCGACAGTGAGAGGAAGAGGAGATGAAGTGGAGCCGGAGAACAGAACACTGAAGGAGCGGTCAGAAAGGTGGCAGGAGAACCAGGAGAGAGCAGTGTCCTTAATGCCTAGTGACTGGAGCCTAGAGAGTAGGAGAGGGTGGTCAACAGTGTCGAAAGCTGCAGACATCACCATAAATATCTGGAGTTGAGCGAATGATCTAAATAATCCTCAAATATAAGTCTTATTAAATCTAATCCTTCTATAAATGAAATTAAAGCACAGAACCTCTTTCAACAACATAATATTTAACCAATGAGGCAGATTTTCACCAATTGGAACAGATTGTCTTAAGTAACAGACATACAGTAGACTTTGCAATTATCGTTAAACTTGTATTCCAGTGATTTTTTATTTTATCCTGTAACTAGTTATATATATATATATATATATATATATATATATATATATATATATATATATTTTTTTTTTTTATGAAATAGAATAGACTACAATACTCAGGTTCTTGACAGGAATGCCAGAAACTTCTATCACAGTCACTAATGATGATTAGACAGCTCTCTTCCCATAGTTAGAGCAATGAACATCACAATTCAGCTTCCATGACTTGTCAATTAACGTGTATAGGAAAATAGAAAAGGAAGAATGGTCAAAGTGTCTTTCAAGCAGACAGTGATGGTACTGGCTCTAGCTTAGAATATGGTGATGTACTGATAAGTTATGGGATTTAAAGCGGCGTGAAGAGAGGCAAAGAGGAGGCTGAGCTGCAGGAATGCAAGAATGAAGAAAAGTGTAGAGTGTGATTGGTAATTAGAGGGGGAAGAAAGGGGACATTGAACTATTCCTTTAACCATATTTTATAACCATTACTAACACTGACCTACAAAGCCATCTAAGACTTATAACCTCCCAATATTTTTCAACATGTAATATTGAGTCCTCACAAGACCTCCATCTTTCCTCCACCCTTGTACATTCCTCACCCAATCGCCTTCAAAACATCCCCAGAGTATCAATCATTCTCCAAAATCCTGTGCACCAACACGTCTGATTGCCTTCAACATTCAGACCCTTCAGAGAGAACCAGAGAACCTCTCTCTTCAAAGACCACTTACAACAATCCCCCACTGCCCCCTGACCATCCTGACCACCGGAGATACCTACAGTCTCCCTTCCCATTACTCCATGAACTGAAAGCCCGCAAGGGCAGGGTCCTCACCCCTTCGTACCACTCTGTCCCTGTTATTTTGTTCCCTGTATTTTGTATGTAACCCCTTTTTACATGTACAGCACCACGGAATCAATGGTGCTCTAAAAAGAAATAATAACAATTGCTTTTACAGCTAGACCCATATATGAACTGTATATTAGCATGTGCTCGCCTTCAGGCGGACCTCCAACAATTGCCACTAGCTGATTGGTGGAGGTCCACCTGAAGGCAAGCACATTGACCAGCCTGGGGACATCCTGGCATGCCACCTGTATAGCCTTCTCACATCCTGGAGCAAAGAACTGCATATAAGCACCCATATAGTAAATGGCTAGTTAGAGAGGACATGTCATTTGCTCAAAAAAAAGGAGTTTTCGCTGTGCTGCTCCAATGCAGAGATATTCACATTTGTTCCTTTTGGAGTGCAATATGGGACATCTAGGCTTATAGTTCAACTGGGCGTTTCTTCAGAGTTTTCTCTGGTGGGGGGGTACTTTCACCCCTAACTACCAGATGTTGCCAAACACAGCTCGGCGGCGTCCGAGACTGCTAGATCAGCTGTCGACCTGTGATTGTCAATACGTCTGGGAGGGAGAAGTTGAAAATGTGTGTCCATCGGGAAGACTGAAGAAATGCCCAGTTGGCCTGCAAGTAGAAATTTCACATACTGCGCTCCAAAAGCAACTCATATGAATGTCTCTGCAACGGAGCGACGCAGCGGAAAAAGGAATAAAGCAGCAGAATCAGGGGAGCACAGGGATTTAAACAAATCTTTAACATAAGCGGAGAAGAGTTACAGTTCATGCAAAGTGCCATACCCCTCTATTGACCTCATCCTCTTGCATATCTAATTTCTCAGAGGAGCATTGCATGGCCTAAAAGTCTCCTTACACCGACTTGGCAATCCCCACAAGGAGGAGAGATGTGACCCCTTTATTCTAGAAATTAATTCCACTGATCGACATATATGAAATGATATACGGTACTTAAAGGGCGGCAAGTCCTCTACGATGGCGCTAGGCATCATTACTGAGCTGTGTTACACAAGCTTTCGTTACCATTTCTTTTGAAGCAATGTGGATGAAATTTACACAAACATGTTAGAACACAAAAGCTACGATTTGAGCAAACATCAAACCCTTTAACCTAGTTTTTGCAGAAATCCCCCGTCTGCACTCACAATCCAATTTCCTTCAAATGTTCAAATAGTTCCAACCAGTGGAGGGAAAGCCAGTGGGGAATTTGGCAAGCGCTGAGAAGGGAGATAAAAGACACATCTGGCTGCAAGAAGAAACATGTGTAGGGTAAAGTCTTTATAGGAACACATCTTCTTCAGCCATAAGAATGAGATCCTGGCAGGAGGGAGTAGCTGCGATCACCCAACATCACACAATACAACTTCAACAACTTTTAGGATTACCATTTTTCTTTTACAAAAAGTAACAATATTTCTGGACCTTTTTGAAATAGGGATTTTTGTGTACTCACCGTAAAATCCTTTTCTCCAAGTCATTCATTGGGGGACACAGCTCACGGTCTGTGTCCCCCAATGAGGCGAAGGAGAAATAGGGATTTTTGTGTACTCACAGTAAAATCCTTTTCTCCGAGCCATTCATTGGGGGACACAGACCGTGAGCTGTGTCCCCCAATGAGGCGAAGGAGAAAAGACCTAATGTGTACTATTTCTATTGGACCAAGCTTTACATCTTTGTTTCCTCCCTTAACGACTGCATGCAGTGAGCGCTGTGAGAATTCACAACTCTGCAGTCACATGGAGGCAGACTTGTACGCCAAGCCTGGACAACCCTTTTAAGATTGCAATCGTCATTCCTTTCTTCATTTTCAGACCTCATGATTATTCCGTTTTCAGCATGATTAATGTTCCAGATTTTTCATTCGTGGTAGTCTCTCCCAGTAATATAGGCTGGATTTGGGGTCTGTGAGTATTCAGAGTGCTGCTTTTTTAGGGATAAGTGGACCAATGGAAATTTGGGTTTGTCAGGTTAGACCAAACTTTAGTCCAAAGTTCAATTCAGGTACCAGAACTGTGCCCGAACGTGACCCAAAACGTCATAGAAATCAATGGGGGCCCAAATTTAGGCTCTGTCTGTCTCTCTTCTTCCTGAAATGGAAAACAGACTTGCAGAAGAAGTCCATGCTTGGAGTTCAGAATCGGACACTAGATTTCCATAACGAACCCTGAACTTTACAGATCGGGTTCGCTCATCTCTACTGTTCTTATATCAGCACAGCTTCTATCCTGCACTCATTTCCTTTCCATGGGCTTTCTTTCTTTTCTACTGCCTGTTTTCTTTACTCTCGCCAAGATATTTCCAAAATATCGATCCTAACAGTAAATATTGACCCTTTAAATAACATTAAAAGATGACAAAGGTCCTCCATACACTTTAGATGGCTGACAGCTGAACAATGGTTTAGCAGCTATTTTGGCCGGCAGCCATTTTGTCAGACTTCTCCATACACAGCAACACTGGCTCGGCCGAGTGCTTCCATGTTCTCTATGAGAAAGCCGCTGCTAGACAACTCTGGCAGAGGCTTATTTCCTAGACAAAGATCAGCAGTCCAAGCGCCATACAAATGCTCGCTGGGAAATAAAATATGTAAATAGCCTCTTCACAGGATCTCCCATAGTATCGCGACTTCCAATAGATGCCATCAGTAAACATCGGCCCTTTAAAAAGGCTCACATTGCGCAAAAAAGCAAGCCCTCCTATGGATAAGTAGACGCAAAAAATAAAAAAGTGATGAAACAAGGGGAAAATTATCTCTGACATTAATAATCCTAAAAAAAAAAATGTGTAATTTCCAAAAGACTGACTATAAAAGTAGTATAGCAAACATAAATGGAAACAATAAAAAGGATAGAAATGCAAAACGCAGCACGTTACCTTTACAGAACAGGCTGTACACTTGTCAAAAGCCAGGCTGACAGGCAAAACATTGTCAAATCTTGATAAGAAACCTCGAATCTGGGGAATAAAAAATGAATAAATAAAACAATGTTCCCAACATGACTAATAATCCCTTTACGTTCAGTCTGAGCAGTGGACTGAAAAATAAATGATACCACAGCGCCGCCTTGTGTACGAGATACAGAATGCACTCTGCAGAAAATTGAAAAGTAAAAAATGTTTCATACATGTAATCATGTGTAGTGATAATCTCCTGCTGATAAACCGCTGATTGTATTGAAATAGCAAAACACAGCCCAGTAAGTGACACATCACTGGAATCCGAGACTCTGTCCCTACATTATGCTGCCCTCAGATTACATAACAATGTAACAAAGTGTGATTCTACACAATATAAAGGTATGTGTCATCTGGTATCAATAAGAGTACAATTACCTGATGTGGTACGAGGCCCAAGGAAGTCGGGGGCTCATTCATCCGGTCATCACTGCTACTTGCCACAGCGTAACCTCTGAGAAGATAAAACATACGACCTTTGTACATTCCAAAGACGAGATACATTTAATATTGCCAAATAATGCAACTTGTGAGTCCACAACCATTTTTTACTTTATCCTTATAGCGGTTACAACTCGGCTTTCCTGATACACAGCGCCAACTCTCCTGCATATTCATACAGTTAAAGGGATCAGGTCATGAGAAATTAGTCTACTCAACAAATGCCACAAGGGCAAATTATTCAATCTAAAAAAATTGTGGCACATTTATCGCAGTGGCCGATGCAGACGCACTCACTGGGACCAGTGATTGGCTGCAGTGGTCATTGTGGAGCTGTAATCGTGACATGACAATCATCAGGGGCAGTGCCGGAGAGTCGGCACTAGAGATATGACCAGCGAGTAAACCTCTGTCTGTTATTTTTGGCCCTTGGGAGTCTATTAGCTATTTTATTATTTCTTGGGCTAAACTCTCATCAAAGGCTACCTTAAAAATAGACATTTCAATGGATTTTTCAAAATTTAAACATAGTACCTCTTCCAATTGGCGCCACTCCGCTGATTCTGGAACAGCTTTTCTTTTTCTTCTGTGTCGCTCTGTCCCAAAGTTATGCCCCCTGGAAATAAAGATGCAAGTTTTCTCTTCAACTAACTGGGCGTGTACCTGAGAACTTCTCTGTGGGTGCGGCCGTGTTTTGATTGGCCAGTATCAGAGCAGTTCTGTGATACACGCCCAGTTTTGGTGGAAGGGAAAATTTGCATCTTTCTTACGAAGGGGCATAACTTTGGAACCTTGGGGCGCAGACGAAAAAGAAAAACTGTTCCAGAATCAGAGGAGCATCGGAAATTGGTGGAGGGACACAGTTTAAATGTAAGAAATCAAGTAAAACAATCCCTTAAAATGATAAAATTCTGGCTGCTTTTCACAAGAGGAAGCAAGTCCTGCACAAACTGAGCCACCGCTCAATTAAAGGCCATTAATTGATAGTTGGCGCTCCAAGAAGTGGGACCAAAGGCACAAATGCCTAACTTACCCTTCAGGATGCTGCAAAACGGACACCATAAGTTCCACTGCTAAAGCTCCAGCGATCATGGACAGCCCTGGCCGGCTCACAGTACACTGCTGGTCCAGCGTGCGGTCTCTCGTGGACTACAAGAAATAAAAGACGCTTTTGAAGTATAACTAAACGCCAGGAAAGAAGGAAAAGCACTTGGCGCGGTCATGCATTAGAAGGACACAGGCTCAGTTATCTTTTACATTTTTCCCCATAAAGCATTCAATAGGAAAGATGGAAATAATAGAGGATTGAGCATACCAACATACGATATGCCTAATCCTCATTTCCGCTGACCACACTCATTAGGGAACAATAGGTCATTGGATCCTGCCAATGTTTATGGGATAATGTGATAGGTCAGCATCAATTGTCCAGTAGAGACAAGCGAATCGATTTGCAGGACCCTGGTCGGTATTCTGTGGCTACTAGCCCTAAGAACTGCCTCCTAAATGATGGCATCCACGGCTCCTTATTTGATTAGTCGACCTGGTGTAACCTTATCGTTGAGGTGTGACAGGCAGGCTAATCAAATGAGGAGCCGTGGATGGCATTAGGTAGGGTCCCAGTGGCCACGGAATACTGAACTGGCCTCTGGACGTGGGCTCTGATAATTTATTTGCACGTCTCTATTGTCCAGTTAAAGTAAATTATACTTATATATGTGTTTAACAGTAGGTGGGACAACTTACTAATCGCCCTAAGTCTTGACAGCCTCTCCATTTCCTGCCCTATGCTCTACAATGGAGAGTGTTTCCTTATTGGCATGTCATCAGTGCTGAGGGCGGCTTAATTTTTTTTTTTTTACCAAATAACAAAATTCAAAGTGAATGAACAGAAGATAAATCGAAATAGAATCAATATTTGGTGTGTCCACCCTTTGCCCTCAAAACAGCAACAATTTTTCTAGGTACATCTGCACAGTTCTTGAAGGAACTTGGCAAGGAGGTTGTTCAAAACATCTTGGAGGACTAACCACAGATCTTCTGTGGATGTCGCTTGTGCAAATTCCCTCTTTGATTCTGTGTGGGATTATACATGAAGACAGTGTCCTTTGTCGACCTCTGTATCTATGGTCCAAAAAGTTGCCATTCCTCAAAGCTGGCAAATATGTTAAACCCGTTGAAGCGCCAGAGCAGCGCGAAACGGCCGTCGTTTTGCTTCCACACTCCTTTTGTGTATACACCCCCGTGCCATGAAGATAACTATGCAATAAAGAAATACCTGCACTGAAGATTGATGAGTGCGGCCGCTTTCTTCCCAATGTGATTTACATCGGCATTTTCTCTGGAGTCGGCACCCGACATCAGCTGGCCAGCTTGCGCTGATGAGCCGGTGTGTTTGCAGAGTGCAGAGCTGGTGGTGCGGTCAGCTGTTTTCTTTGTGAAGTGGCATAGATGTGACTTAGATTTCTCTTTTTTTCATTCACTTTGCATTTTGATTGATAAAAATAAACTATGTACACAGGACTTTTCCAGCACTTACGTCATTGAGTAAGTTACATATACATTCCTCAATACTGAAATTGCAACACCAAGAAGTCATGGAATTATGGAAATCCCAGGATGGACTGACATCTCAATGACGTGCAAAGGATGAAAAACTGGAAATAAAATTTTCAAAACAGCTCAATTTATTAATTATAGAGTAAGAGAAACACGGACAGAAGTCCTCGCACTTGAAGCCTTGGCTACTATTAAGGAGGTTATTAGTGACTGAAAAATCTTCTGCCGTGCATAATACACTTGGGAAAATCAGCAAGATCCTCCGCTGGCAGCGCTCTTTAGAATTTGCCGACCAGGAGGCAAGTCTGGGGATGCTGCAGGCCGTGGTTGCACATTTGGGCCACGCACGCTGCTCACAGTAGCACAAGCGACACAGGTGAAAACTGACTCGTGGTTATACGAACTACCCAATGTAACGCCAAGATGTTAAGAACATTCAGCTACCGTACATTATGCCACAGAACCCCGTAATTCTGGGAGCAGGAACATTGTGACATTCCCTTATGAAGGTGGCCTTCAGACCAAGCACTGGCTATCACTGCAGCACTCATCATTGAAGAGGATAGACCTCCTTTCCAGTCTGATTGGCCATCTTGCTCTGCACCATGATAGCCTTTGACAGAGGTGGAGCAATTTTAATTACGAGACCTCCAAGAGGGAATGTGACATCAGTCCTTACTCCTAGGATCATGGTGTGGTGTAGCATAACGTATAGCAGCTGGACCCCTCTACTATTTATTTCCGGTACACCAACAGATCGGCGTTACGTTGATTTGATGGTGGAACCACTGATATAGCAAATTCTCCATGGTACCATGGTCTACCCATCCAGTGATTTCCATAATTCCAAGACCTTTCCTTCTTGGTGCTGCGATTTCAATATTGAGGATGAGGAGTGTACTGACGAAGGATTACAGAACAGTTTAGGAATAGAAGGATTTGGGACTTGGAGTAAAAGAGATCTCAGAGGAGATACAATCTTTTACCTACATACAGAGGATAAAGCACGGATATCATACTTACATCCCCTGGTGCCACCACATCATTACAGAAATAGCAGCCAAGTTTATATCCGGGGATGTTGGAGAACAAAGACGACCCCAGGAGATCGGACGCGCCGCCGGCAGTATTGGAGTGTGAATCAGTGGCCTCCTCCGGTTTCCCTTTCTTCAACCCGTGTCTCATCACCACAAAGGTGTCAAACCCCAGAGCAGCGTTGATGACTAACTGTGGATGCAGGAGAGAAATAACAAGCCTGGAAATGTCAGAAAGTCATCAGATGGTTTACATCATGCACTCACCACTTTATCACAGAGACTGACTAGCGATTCACAGTGAGCACATCTCACAGAGGCTCGGTGACCATGTACCTGCTCCGTAACATTTATAGGAATTTTCCAAATTATTTCCCATGCAAACAAGTCAAGCATTCAGCCAACAAATCAAGTGCCCACTTGTTGGAAGATTACATCTTTTACGCACGCAGGCCATTTTTGGCCGTACACCCGTTGGTATTGAATGAAATGTGCTGCCGTTAATGCAAACTGCATGGGAAGGAGCGATGACCATGACTGGTCGCTCCCATACTGCTTGCAATCTGCACCATGTAAATTAGCTAATCGAGAGCAATCGCTTATCGGCACGGTTTTTGGCCCCAAAAATCTGTCCGTGTAAAAAAGGAATCCAAGTGCAACGATATTTGAATTTATTATCCATTCAGGTTTTAGGTTTTAATGTTCTGCCATGTTAGATGACATTGTTAGTGCAAACTCAGATGTCTGTGAAACACGGTCCGTGTATGGACCACAATGCACGGACTGGCCATGGTTTGCCAGACCCTAACTTGACAGCATATATGAGTCGGCCAAATGTGGGTCAGGATACCTGCGGTTGGTTGGTTCATCTCAGTCCGTACTCCGAACCGCGGTCAATGGGGTTTGAATTGCCATCTGCAATGTACTGCAACCTCAACGGAAGTCCAACTGGTTGCTATGTTTTGCGAACTTGCTTTCCAGTGTACATAGTGGGTTGCAGTGTGACTTCATTCACCTGGGGCATGCTGTGATGAAGCAGTGGCATGGAGAGATTTTTGTTGAGAACGCGAGAGCGGTTGGGAGAGGACGCGAGAGAGGTTGGGAGAGGAAGCGAGAGCGGGCGGGAGCGAGATCGGGCGGAAGCGAGAGGCAGCGAGAGGGAACGGGAGCGGGCAGAAGCGAGGAGGAGCGAAAGTAGGTGGAAGTGAGAGCAGGCGAAAGCGAGGAGCGAGAGCAGGCGAAAGTGGGGAGCGAGAGCAGGCGAAAGTGAGGAGAGCAGGCGAAAGCGAGAGGCAGCGAGAAGGAGCGAAAGCGGGCGGAAGCAAGAAGGAGCAAGAGTGGGCGGAAGCGAGAGCAGGCGAAAGCGAGAAGGAGCGAGAGCAGGCGAAAGCGAGAGGCAGCGAGAGGGGGCGAAAGAGGGAGCGAAAGCGGACGGAAGTGAGAATGGAGCGAAAGCGGGAGGAAGCAAGAAGGAGCAAGAGTGGGCGGAAGTGAGAGCAGGCGAAAGCGAGAAGGAGCGAGAGCGGGCGGAAGCAGGAGGTAGCGAGAGTGGGTGGAAGTGAGAGCAGGCGGAAGCGAGAGTGGGCGGAAGAGAGAAGGAGCGAGAGCGGGCGAAAGCAAGAAGGAGCGAGAGCGGGCGAAAGCAAGAAGGAGCGAAAGCGGGCGGAAGCAAGGAGCGAAAGTGGGCGGAAGCAAGGAGCGAAAGCGGGCGGAAGCAAGGAGCGAAAGAGGGCGGAAGCGAGAAGGAGCGAGAGTGGGTGGAAGCAAGAAGGAGCGAGAGTGGGCGGAAGTGAGAGCAGGCGAAAGCAAGAAGGAGCAAGAGGGGGCGGAAGCAAGAAGGAGCAAGAGGGGGCGGAAGCAAGAAGGAGCAAGAGGGGGCGGAAGCAAGAAGGAGCAAGAGGGGGCGGAAGCAAGAAGGAGCGAGAGGGGGCGGAAGCAAGAAGGAGCGAGAGCGGGCGGAAGCAAGAAGGAGCGAGAGCGGGCGGAAGCAAGAAGGAGCGAGAGCGGGCGGAAGCAAGAAGGAGCGAGAGGGGGCGGAAGCAAGAAGGAGCGAGAGGGGGCGGAAGCAAGAAGGAGCGAGAGCGGGCGGAAGCAAAAAGGAGCGAGAGCGGGCGGAAGCAAGAAGGAGCGAGAGCGGGCAGAAGCAAGAGCGGACGGAAGTGAGAGGGATGCTGCACAGGAAAAACTGCTTCAGCTAGCAGCACCGGTGAGCGCATGTTTCGGCCACCATGCTGCTGCTCAGAACTTTCTATCACGAGTGCACTGTTCTCCTGCACAGTAAGACGGCAGGCATAGGAGCAGTGCACTCCTCTTGTAGATGGTTGTCACATCTTCAGAAGTAAAATAATAGTATATAATAATAGTAAAAATAATAGTAAATTCAGCCACATGTATATTTTATCACAATAGGATGTAAAGTTTAATACAAAAAAAAAATGTTCTATCCTCCTAGCAGTAGTAGTACATGTTTTCTTCCATTTTCTAGGCGAACAGAGGCTGAGTCACTGCCCAACCTCATAAAACCGGGGCTCAGATCACGACCTTTTACAACCTCTGCCCATAAAACCTGTGAGTGGAGTCACCACAGTACAAGGTGGATAGTATTACAAAAGCCCACGGCTCCTGGCCTAATCTCCCCTTTACCAGAAGATTCCTGTATGACTCGTATTTCCTCCAAAAGCCCCTTATACTCAAGTCATATTACAAAGGCCAAGGAGATGTGACTGTTTTTTCCATTATGAAACCATAAGCAAACATTCAGCGTGACATGGAAAAGAAGAGGCCGGTATATCCACAGTCTGGTGGTTTTCAGGCAGACGTTTGGTAAGTGGAACTAAACAGCGGCAGAGACTCAGTGCTGGACCTGGAGAGGGTGAGCACAGCGCTGTTTGTTATAAATCTAACTGCAAATGGGGACAGGGTTTTTCTGACATTGGAAGACCCCCTTAAATAAATGCCAGTGTCCAAATGCTGTCTGAAAATGAACAATCCCCCTGTATCACCTTTTTCTGACTTGCAGCAATGACAGTGGGCAGCCATCGACTTTCCCGGGTGTCCATTAGTAGAAAAACTACGTCATGCTCAGCGATGAGAGTCTCCAGTTTATCCACTTCTTTAGCTGCTTGATTCAGGGTCTCCTCAGAGAAATTCACAGAATGACCCGGCATTGGAATACTCATGTTAAATCCATTAGTTATCTAAAGAGGGGGAAAAAAAACCAATCATTAATTCTTGTATCCATTATACAACAGGGGACGGAGACGTTTCCTAAGTACATGTTCTGCTACACGCGGATCTAAAGGTTTTGTACATATGAGCCGATTGCAAATAAAATGGGGGAGAATTTACTAATCGATGGGGGTCCGACTGCTGGACACAGGAGCATCAATGGAAAAAAAAAAATGAAAAAAAAAAAGTTATAGGTCTCGGAAAATGGACACCGACATGTTCAGTTTTTGCTCTTATTCTAGACTCGATGCTCCCCTGAGTAAATCAGTGTTTTGCTTATTTTTTACTTGTTTTAGATATATGGCCATTTTACTTAGTGTAATTTTTCATGATCTTTACAAGGAGGTGTGTCTCACAGGATCCTCGGGGGCGTGTCAGTAGGCTACTCTGCATTACCCTGTGAGCCACGCCCCCTTAAAATCACACTAAATAAAACTGCTCATATCTCTAGAACCATATGGCGGATTAAAAGTAACAAAAAAAAAAAGAAGAATCAAGAGAACAGTGTAAAAAAAAAATAATAGCAAAAACGGGTCACTTGACTTGGCGACCAGTATTGGGAAAATTAATGGTACCCTTCAAAACTACAACATGATTCACAAAACACAGGTCCTCGTCAGAAAAAGAAAACAGTTATGAGTCTTAGAAAAAGGGAAGGAAAACAAAAATTAAAAACTGTCTGCGAGAAGAAGAGTTTTGAAGAAAGCCAGTGTCCATATACGTCTCCCATAATTACTCTTCCTTTCTTACTTTAATTGGAAATTCGTTACAGCGTAAAAATCTGAGATTGAAATTAAAAATGAATTTGTCAATTAAAGCCGTGTGTTATTAATATACCGTAAGTCATAGAATTCCGTAAAAATATTCGAAGGACAAGGTGTGCAGTAATGATAGGATTGAGTCTACCTCTGGAGAACATCAGCCGCATCCACCGCACCGCTCACGGCGTAGTATTAATAGATATAGTTTGCTTTCTTCCTTTTGGGTGAGATACCACAGGTGGAGAATAAGTAATCTTAAAAGTGGAAGTTCTATACAGAATGGCTCATAAAAGACATTTAATGGAGTATTCCCATCTCCAAGATTCTATCCCAATATGTAGTTGGTGTAATAATAGCAAATATCTCCAATTAGACATTTAGTATAGTTCTTCTGATTCACTTACTTTATGTAGGGCACTGCAGTAGCTTAGGTGTCCATGGTTACGACCACTCATATAATGACAGTTAGACAGCTCTTACTGGTCTTACCATGGATATTAAAGCTACTCCAATGCCCTACAAGAGCTAAGTGACATAGTGAATCAGAAGAACCATACTACATTTCTAATTGGAGGTATTTGCTAATATTATTTTTACATCTACTACATGTTGGGATAGGATCTTGGAGATAGGTATACCTATTTAATTTCTGGATGAAGTTCTATAAGTTAACGACAAGCAACAAGACACTTTTTCCAATGGTTCCGAAAAATTAAATAGTTACTGCACTTTGCCACAACTTGCTCTCATTTGGTAGAATGTGACATGTAGACGATCTAATCTGCAAGTTGCAATATGCAAAAATAATCACTGTGAAGTGCTGACCAATGGGTGTCTTTTCTGTCTAGCTTGCTGTCTGCTGCCTGTTGTCAAGTGTAATCCTTCTCCAACAGCAGAGGAGATGAAGAAATGGATTACAGGAATCGAGGGCAGATCTAGGTCTCTGCTTCTACTCTCCTGACTGTCAAATTTGCATATAGGTATGGCAGTGAGATAGACTATTACTCAAGCTATTGGATAAATGCAGGTATAATTCATGCTGGCAAGTGAGTCAATGAATGTTCCAGCACATGTAGTGCTGGCAGAACGTAGAGGAGAAGTCACCCACTTAAAAATAAGAAAGTCTGGCAAGCTACAGAGCAAGAGAATCAGGATGATTCCTTAACATATTCTGTATGTATATCAAGGCCAGTTTTAAAGGAAAACTAACTTTTTTTTTTTTTTTTTTTTAAATAAATCAAATTTTTTTACTTAAAAGTTTTTGTTTTTTTGTTTTTTTAAGTTGCCAACGCTTTTTTTTGTTGTTTTTTTTTCAAATCATGTTCATCAAGAAAAAAAAAATCGTAAACTTGAATATTTTCACATGGGCCACTGCACTTTTTTTTCTTTTAGATTCATACCTCCTATCCTTTCAGGAAGAGGTTTCAGCAGACTTCTTATCAGTAGAGGCAGAATTACAGTGACAGGTAACACCTCTATACACAGCTGTTAATGCAGGATCCACCAAATACAACTGGACAGGTCATACCTGACCTTGCTCCTCTCCCTTCATAATGATCTGTGCACGGATCAGTAGATGCTTCACTACAAAAGATAGGATTCTCTCTATATACATATGTTGTTTCCTGAAACAAAGTTAGGAGTCTAATAGATCCCCCTAGTGGTCAGTGTAAAAACTGCAAGATTTCTATTTTTTTTTATTTCAAATGCAGATTGTGATATGTTAAAAAAAAAAAAATGGGGAAAAATATTTATTAAAAATGTATTTTTTCTTTATATTAATGAATATTTATATTATTTCTTTATATTAATTTATAATATATTTATATTAAATTAATTGTAATTCTTGTGCTGGGATACCGATGACCGAGTGACTTATCAGTATCTGGCCGGCAGATCACAGAACATACTGAGCCAGCTGGGAAATAAAGACCACTTATAAGACCTGACTTTTTCAGGTTCGTTCTTCGTACCACGCCAGGGAATATCCTTTGAAGTTTCTCTGCCGCTGCCAAAGCCTTGGATTTTCCACCTCCGAGACAATCTTCAAACTCATAGAGAGGCTGCCGGACGGGGTTAGAGTACGAGATTTTGGCATTGTCCACAAATGTTATATGTCTTACTCCCCAGCCCTAAAGAAGAAGAAGAGAAAAAAAAAAAAAAAAGAAAAAACACAAAAAATAATTAAACATCCAAAAACAGAAGAAGTAGCAATATCCATTCTACAATTTCGCTTCAGTTTGCACTAGATATTTCGCAAAACACACTCTGATCGAAGACTGAAGAGTGCCACTCAATGAAGACCCATCATGGCAAAAAACGCACTTTATCTTTCTTCAGCAGGGTATACTTGTTTTTTTTACATTGAAGTCTATGGGAAATATACTTTGTATTTAGTGGCAAATGCTCCCTATGGATATCTCCGTAAACCACAAAGTGTGGACACCCCTTTACGGCTGATTTTCAGTACGTTTTTCCTACTTTTTTGATTTTATGGGTGAAGGAAGTGTCTGACATGTCAGGTTGTATCCACAGGTCTTGGACAAATCCTGTTTTTACAGCGAATTGCTAAAAATTGCAACAAAAGGAACAAAAAACGTAATGAAAAAAAAATACATTTTTGTTTTTTATAACCCAAATTAATCAACTAATTCTTATTACTTGGATCAAGCAAGTGAGGCAGTCTTCCCCAGATCTGAGTTTCATGGTCTGTGTCCGCAGCTCTCCTGACCTGAGCATCACCGGCATGTAGGAGGCTGTGGAGAATAAGCCAGGAGATCCACGGACTAGCCACAAATTGCATAAAGCTCCATTATAGGCTGAAAGATCTGCTTTAATAGAGAGGGACAACACTTACTGACTTCTGAAGATAAAAGTGTTGCCTCCTCACCTCACTAATCTACATGGAGAGACCTGCCAATCTAGGAAAGCCAGGCAAGGAGAAGCCAGCCAACTCGCCCCCCCAGCCAGCAGGTTACATTATAAGGACGCCGTGTTCCAAAGTAAATACATACATGTCTGCAATAACCAAGCCGGCAGTGTCTGGCAGCTTTAATCAGCCGACTTGTTCATGTGGGCAGTATAATCAAATAGGGGACTTGAACCAATAGGCTCATTACAGCGGGGCAACAGGAAGGAGTTAAAAACTTATTCTCATCTTCATAGATGGATATTGTTGGAAAGTGCTCGAAAAAACAGATCACTTTTGCAATATGTGACTTCTTATAATTTGCAGCCATTCTTGAGATATTAACACTTTTCTTTTGCTTACAGTTCGTTGTCTAGGAGACCGACCATCACGGCTGTCTAAGCTTGCCAAAGCTGGCCCTGGATTAAGAGAATACCCAGTGCTGTAGTGATCCTGGCCACCAGCGTCAAAACAATGCTTACAAGCTCAATAGAAAAAGAGTTTGTAAGCACTGCAAGTGTTCTGGTGCCTAGCAGCTGTGGTCGGTCTCCAAGGCAACGAGCAGCAAGCAACAGAAAAGTGTTATTTAACCCCTTTAGGAGAAATTATGTACATTTACATCACATGACTTTGATGCGGCCTCATACTCTAAGCCCGCACATTCCCAGAGACATGGCAGCTAATTTAAATCAGCCTTCGTGTACCTTTAACAGCCGCGGGTGGAGCGGTGCTCCACCCTTGGCTGTTAACCTCTTAAATTCTGCGGTCAATCTCTGACAGCGGGATTTAACGCACTGTCAGGGGAAAGCCTCATTGCACAGGAAGCCCTTCTGAGCCATTTTCTTGCATTGTCTGCTGAGACTTGTATAATTGCTTTTGGAGTGGGGAAACACAGCGCTATTCTATATGTCATGTGTCGGGCTGGTAAAATGTCATGCAAACAGTGGGGTCATATTAGAGAATCAGTCCTCTGATTGACGTCTATGTTTTTGTTAGGTGAAGCATGTCAGATCCTTGAGGGCCTCGATATTACGGGAATGTGAGAAATCCTTTCTATTGCTCATTTGCTTTCTAAATACAAATTTAAAAGGGCTTTTACCAAGTTACTTACTGGTTAAAAATTGCAAAGTTCTTGGAAAAACAAGAATTTAGTTTTTAGTAAAAATACTTTTTTAATTCTATAGTGTTCTTCACAGTAATAGTCCAAGTCATAGCCGGCTCTCACATCCTCTAAAAAAAAAATTGCTTTATTAATCCAATAGACATAAAAAATGGTAGAACACAACGGGACAAAAATTAAAAAAGCAGAAAAGACATATCCACTGCCTACCTACATGGTCCTTTGCCAAGTTTTTGACAAGAGCAGTTTAATTTTTAACTTGTGTTCAAATATTTTTTGCACCTTTTATACCACTGGATTAATAAACTAATATTTTTAAGAAGATGCGAGTGCTGGCTATCTTTTGGACTGTTGCTATTACTGTACACCCGGACAGGTGAGCAGATTTATCCCTTTTTCACATGTTCCTCACTGTGCCTACATTACTGGCCACTTTTACAGTCTATCAGTGGTGGTCGGTCTTCTAGGCAAGGAGTGAAGCGCGCGCAAAATCCTTTTTTCTTTTAAGCTGGTCAGATCCAGTACTCATTCGCTCCTCTGATGCTGCAACTTTAAAGCCGCCGCCGCTTGGAGCACCGGCGAGTGCAGAGTTTGAGCCACCGGTGCAACCGGCTGGAACGGTTAATCATTCAGAAGTGGAGAAGCCAGGAGGTTGGGAAGAGGTGTGCTCCAGAAAAGCAAACATGAGACAACCCCTTTAACTACTTCTAGACTGCCCATAGACTATAGATGTCTGGGCAGCCTACTCTTATCCCTGCACTGGTGTTCTGAAGCATCAATGCATTCTAATCAACTTTTACAAAGTCGTGAAGCTTTGGAGGAAGAAAACTGCTGTCAGACACAGCCAGACTTCCCAGAGAGAAGATAAAATATGGTTTATTACTATGTTTACCTTCTCGAACTCTGTATACTGGAGCTGTGTATAAAGATTAGGATGCACTTCTCCTGCTTTTTCCTCTGGACCCAGTTAATAGGTGATCACTGGATACAGGAACAGGAACTGTTGGGTCCTAGAAACTCAGTCAGCTCTACTATGCAGGCAGGAGGCTAAAATTCCCCTGTAGCTAGAGCTGATAAACCAGCCCCAGTTACGGGGGAAATCAGAAAAAAAAGCCGGATTACTCACCGGTAATGCTCTTTTAATGAGTCCACGACAGCACCCCACATGAGAGAGAGGGATCCGCCCCATAGGAACAGGAAACCTACAGAATAAAAGGAGGCGGTCCCCTCTCCTCCTCAGTTTAGTTTACAGAGTACAAAAAGGGAACCGCAAAAGCTTTAGTATTAATTCTTATTCAGCAAAATATCTTAAACTCTATACAACCATTATTTGTGAATTTAAAAGGAAGAGCTGTGCATAACTTAGGGAGGGTAGTAAATGGGTGCTGTCGTGGACTCATTAAAAGAGCATTACCGGTGAGTAATCCGGCTTTTTACCCTTCGCCACGACAGCACCCCACATGAGAGATTTTCAGAGATTCATTATTTGGGTGGGATTACTGTATTTAGAACAGCTCTACCAAAGGTCAGATCCGAAGATGCAGATAGATCAAGTCTATAATGGTTGTAAAAGGTAGAAGGTGTAGACCAAGTTGCGGCCTTACATATTAGATGGATCGGGACATCCGCTTGTTCCGCCCAGGAGGAAGCCATGGCTCGTGTTGAGTGCGCTTTAATACCCACTGGAGGAATCTCGCCTTTCGATGTATAGGCCAAGCAGATAGCATCTCTGATCCACCGAGATATGGTAGCTCTCGTGACCCCATGTCCTTTCTTGTGGCCCTGAAAGGAGATAAACAGAGCCCTACTCTCCCTCCATGTGTGACACCTTTCTATATAGGTCAGGATGGCTCTTCTGACATCTAAGGTGTGGAATTTATGCTGTTCTGGAGTTACAGGTGAATCAAAAAAGGAAGGGAGAAATATCTCTTGGGACCTGTGGTAGGTGGACGCTACCTTAGGGAGGTATGAGGGGTCTGGTTTTAGGACTATCCGATCCTGGAATATCAGTAAGAAGGGTGGGTCTACTGATAGGGCCTGGATGTCGCTAACCCGTCTAGCTGAGGTTAGGGCTACCAAGAGGGCTACTTTATATGTCAGGACTTTTAAAGGTATTGAATCTAGTGGCTCAAATGGGGAGCTGGTTAAGGCCTCTAGCACTAGATTTAAATCCCACGGAGGTAGACGGGGAATATGGACCGGTTTACTACGTTCACAAGATTTTATGAATCTGGAGATCCACCTATTAGCTGCTATATTGCATCCATATAGGGCTCCTAATGCCGAGACCTGAACTCTCAAGGTATTTACAGATAATCCTAACTCTCGGCCTTTCTGCAAGAACTCTAAAATAGGTGTGATTGGAACTTGCTTAGTGAACGGTACCGTGTGAAAGTCTAAAAATTTATTCCATACCCTACTATATATTAGGGTGGTAGATCTTTTTCTGCTCAATAAGAGGGTGTTAACTAGTTCTGCTGAGAACCCTCTTGATCTTAGTAGTTGCCTCTCAAATTCCACGCCGTCAAGTGAAGACCTTTCACTTGCGGGTGGAAAAAGGGGCCTTGGGACAGCAGTTCCTTGTCTGATGGGAGGATCCATGGATCGCATAGGCACATGGTCTGGAGACAAGAGAACCATGGTCTTTTCGGCCAGAATGGTGCAATGAGGATCACTCTTGCTTGTTCCCTCCTGATTTTTCTGATCACTAGAGGAATCAGAGACATTGGAGGAAAGGCATATGCCAGCTGGAATCTCCAAGGATGGTGGAGAGAGTCCAACATATCTGGGTGATCCATGACGTTCAGGGAAGCGAACCTTTTTACTTGCCGGTTGTCTCTTGTGGCAAATAGGTCGATTTGTGGTATCCCCCATGACTCTGTTATCATACTGAATATGGATCTGTTTAAGGTCCATTCCCCTTGACGTAGCTCGTTTCGACTGAGATAGTCTGCCCTGATGTTTTCTACACCTCTGATATGCAGGGCTGTTAGGGATGTTAGATGAGTCTCTGCCAGCTGAAAGATGTCTGCAGCTATGGTCATTAGACTTCCTGATCTTGTACCACCCTGACGGTTCACATATGCCACTGTGGTGGAATTGTCCGAGTAAATTCTTACATCTGCTCCTTGAATCTGCGGAAGAAAGTGATTTAAGGCATACTCTACCGCTTTTAACTCCTTCCAATTGGAGGAACATGACAATTCTGCCTGGTCCCAAGTATCTTGGGCCAGACTGTTTTTCATATGTGCTCCCCACCCAATAGGGCTGGCGTCAGTGGTAATTATTTTAGACGGGTCTATTATCCATGGCACACCCTCTGAGAGGTGGTCCATGTCTAGCCACCAGGATAGCGATTCTAAGACATCTTTGGAAAGAGTTATTTTGCTTTCTAGATGTCCGTCTTTATCCTGAGCCGACAATACCTCATACTGTAATTGACGAGTATGAAATTGTGCCCATGGTACAGCAGGGATACATGATGATAATGACCCCAGTAAGGACATGCTCTTCCTTAGTGTCATGTAGGGGTTGCGTATTGCGTCTGATACCCTTGATTGTATAATCAGTTTCTTTGCCTGGGGGAGGAAGCATCTCTGACTTACGGAGTCTAGCTGGATTCCTAGAAATGTCTGGACGGTTTCTGGATTCAGCCGGGATTTTTCGAAGTTGATGATCCAACCTAACTCCTGTAGGGACGAGATCGTATTAGATAGACGAGTTTTACACTGAAGCATGGAATTTCCCACCACTAGAAAGTCATCTAGGTAGGGTATTATCAAGGTATCTTGTTGACGTAGATGAGCCATTACTTCTAATATCACTTTAGTGAAGATGCGGGGAGCCATAGAAAGCCCAAATGGCATTGCAACATACTGAAAGTGACGAACCTGTCCTCCCAGGATGACTGCTACCCTTAGATACTTTTGATGTTCCGGATGTATGGGAAGATGATAATAAGCATCCTTTAAGTCTATTCCGGCCATGACACACCTAGGAAACAAGAGTTTTATGGTTGAACTAATAGATTCCATTTTGAAGGTATGATTACGCAGGAAGGCATTTAACCTCTTGAGGTTTATGATGGTTCTAAATGAACCATCAGGCTTATTGATCAAGAATAAAGGGGAATAGAACCCCTTCCCTTCTTGATCTCGGGGAACTTCTATCAGGACTTTTTTAGACAGAAGAGATAGGATCTCTGATTCCAGAGCCCTTTGTTGGTCTTGACCTTTTGGAGATGTTACTATAAAGGAATCCCAAGGGATTCGATCAAATTCCAATTTTAGGCCGTATTGTACAATGTCCAGAATCCACTGGCTGGATGTAATTTGTTCCCATCTGGGGAAGAAGAATTTCAATCTGCCGCCTACCTCCTGGTTAGCGGTATTTACGTTTCGGGTTATGGGACCCGCTAAAAAAGGCACCTTTTTGCTTCGGGTCCTTCGACTCCCATCGCTCCCTTTGTTCGAACGGCTTGTTCCTGGTAAAGGGACGTCTTTTGAAGGCTCTCCTGTAGGATGGAAGATACTGGTTAGGGAAGCCTTTTTTCCTTTCACCTGCTTTACTTAGGAGCTCATCCAGTGCTTTTCCGAAAAGAAACTCACCCTGGCAGGGGATCGCACAAAGTTTTGCTTTGGCCTGTGCGTCCCCTTTCCAGTTCTTTAGCCAGAGTGCTCGCCGGGCTGTGTTCACTAGGCCGGCTGACCTGGCTGCTAGGCGTAGCGAGTCCACAGAGGCATCAGCCAGGAATGCTACTGCTTCTTTGATTAGAGGGAATTTCGGCAGGATTGACTCTCTCGAAGTTCTACCTCTAATCTGTTCCTCCAGTTGCTCCATCCATACTAGCAGTGACCTCGCAGTGCAGGTGCTAGATATGGCGGGTCTGAACGCCCCCGTGTTGGCTTCCCACGACCTTTTTAGTAAAGCCTCCGCTTTACGATCCAGCGGGTCTGTCAGGACTCCTGAATCTTCCACCGGTAAGACCGACTGTTTGGTTGTGGAGGCTACAGCGGCATCCACCTTCGGCACCTTTGACCAGGTATTTAGTTCCTCGTCACTGAAGGGATAGCGTCTTTTAGAGGATGATGGTAGAAAACCTCTATTTTGCTTATCCCACTCTTTTTTTACTATTTCTTTAATAGTTTTTATGACGGGGAAGGACCTACGTTTTTTCTGTCCTAACCCCGCGAACATGATGTCCTGAGCCGTTTTACTTTCTTTCTCGTCTGAGCACCCCATCGTGCTTCTGACGGATTTTATCAAATTGTCCACACTGCTGTTGGGAAGACAAAGTCCCCCTTCAGCCTCGGATGAGCTCGGCTGGGATTCCGCTTCGCCTGAGGATATACATACGTCCTCTGACTGTGAGCTGACCGGAGATTTGGACCTACTAGGCTGACGGGTACTGGTGGTACTAGCCTGTGCCAACCCCTGCATTTCTTCCCGGATTATAGCTCGGACATCTGACGGAGTCATTATGTTTTCCTGTCGTAAGGTTTGCACGATACATTCCGAACACAGTTTTTTGACATAATCATCCGGGAGGGGCTGTGTACATAAAGCACATTCCTTGTGCTTGGACTTGTGTGTCCTTTTCTTAGTCTAGAGGAAGGATACAGGAGGAACATATATCAGCATATAGGTAGAGACTCTTTCAAAAACTCACCCAGTGAAGCTGACAGGTACCGGTTCTGGAGGCGGATTTCGTTTGGTGGTAGAACCCTTCCCTGGAGGTCGATCACCACTTTTTGTGCTGCTCCTAGCGCTCCTCTCCTTGCTAGGAGAACGCTGTTGCACCGCGGGCAAGTGCGCATCGTCGGCCGGTGAAGCCATCTTACACACACCGGCCCGACGCTAGCGCTGCATTTTTAAAACTGCCGCCCATTCTCCTGCCTCCCCGGACCAACCCGGAAGTGCTCCAGCGACTTCCGGGTTAGACGCGCCGCTCTCACTCACCATGCGGCGGCTGGGGATATTAAGCCGGCCGCAGCAGCGCGCGCGTCCTCACGGTGCCGGGCGGACCCACGGTGACCGGACCCGGACCGTGGATGTATGGCCAGACGAGGGGGGAGGCTGCAAGCAGGGGCTCCCCCGCCGCTGCTTCTGGAACCGCAGCCCCTGCCGTTCCCATAGATACCGACGCAGGCGGGTGCATGGCCCAGGGATCCTCTTCATCTGTAGGTAAGCCGGGTCCCTGTAGGAACAGGAAACCTAAACTGAGGAGGAGAGGGGACCGCCTCCTTTTATTCTGTAGGTTTCCTGTTCCTATGGGGCGGATCCCTCTCTCTCATGTGGGGTGCTGTCGTGGCGAAGGGTAAAAATTATATACCGTATATAGCGCTTGTTCACCATTATCGTTAGGAAAGGCCAGGTGATGCAAATTACCCAGCTTTATAAAAAGCCAGCCTCCTCTAATACTGTGCCAAAAAAACAGCCATGGGTTCCTCTAAGTAGGCCGCTGCCTAGGACTCTGAAAATGCGGAGGCCCACAAAGCAGGAGAAGGCTATAAGAAGATAGCAAAGAGTTTCCAAGTTGCCCTTTCCTCAGTTTGAAAACTAATTAAGAAATGTTACCAGGAGCAGTGGAGGTCAAGATGAGGTCTGGAAGACCAAGCAAAATTTCAGTGAGAGCTGCTTGTAGTATTACTAGAGAGGCAAATCAGAACCCCTGCTTGACTGCAAAAGACCTTCAGAAAGATTTAGCAGACTCTGAAGTTATGGTACATTGATCTACTGTTCACAGACACCTGCACAAATATGGCTTTTAAGTAGGAGTCATCAGAAGAAAACCTCTCCTGCATCCTCACTGTAAAATTCAGCATCAGAAGCATGCAAAAAAAAAAAATCCATAAAACAAGTCTGACGCATTTTGGAAACAAGTCCTGTGGACTGATGAGATTAAAATAGAACTCTTTGGCCACAATGATCAAACGTATGTGTGGAGAAAAAGGCCACCAAATTTCAGGAAAAGAACATGTCGCCAAACATTAATCATGGGGGTGGATCAATCATGCTTTGGGGTTGTGTTGCGGCCAATGGCACGGGAAACCTTTCACAGGTAGAGGGAAGAATGGATTCAATGAAATTTCAACAAATTCTTGATGCAAACATAACACCATCTGTAAAAAAGCTGAAGTTGAAAAGAGGATGACTTCTACAAATGGCTAATGAAACTAAACACAATTCAAAATCCACAATAGACTACCTCAAAAGGAGCAAGCTGAAGGTTTTACAATTGCCCTCACAGTCCCCTGATCTGAACATCATTGATATCTGTGGCTAGACTTCGAAATAGCAGTGCATGCAAGACGGCCCAGGAATCTCACAGAACTAAAAGAATTTTCCAAGGAAGAATGGATGAAAATCCCTCAAACAACCATTTAAAGGCTCTAGGCTGGCTACAAAAAGCATTTACAAGCAAAAGGGGGTGCTACTAGGTACTAACCATGCAGGGTGCCCAAACTTTTGCATCGGCCCATTTTTCTTTTTGTAATTTTAAAAATGTAAAAAAAAAAAAAGGTTATACATATATTTTCGCCTACAATACAAAGGAAATGTGTAATCTTTAACTTCAGGCCTTTTTTTTTAGATGAAATTATCTTCAATTTGCTTAACTGTTCACAATGACGGTAATTTTAACCAGGGGTGCCCAAACTTTTACATGCCACTGTACAGACTACAACTTATCCCCCATCCACAGGATGATGAGTTGAGGTCCGCAGGAGTCCATCACTGATCAAAATATCTCTCAGTCCCATAGACTTTGAATGTATGGACAGTACACCTGGTTGATCCCATGGATATGCCATAAATGTCTGAGACACAACCAAACATACTCATCAGTGGTGGACACTGACAAGAGAAGCCCTATTTATATGGGATCCTTATTCTCCAACATCAGATTGTAGAGCAACCACTTACATCTTCTAGATAACTCATCAGTGCCTTATATATAATCTAACACCCAGCAGATGAATGTTTTTATGTCGGCCCTTAACCACTGAGCCACTGTGCAGAAGCAAAAGTTGCACATATAGGATACACAATTTTTGAACGTCATGGTGCGTATTTAGCCCAAAACTTACCATTAACGTCCTGGCCACATTGCACCCGAGTGTACCTGCCCCCAATAACAAGCACTTGGTGGAGATCACTTTCTCCAAGTCTAGAGTGGGCACAAGTCTCCAGCGCATCAACTTTAGGTTTAGATCCACCGAGGATTCTGCTAACCTAAAAAATAAGAATGCTTAAATTAGACCCCAATGTTGGCACAGATGCAAGTTACGTCCATTCTGAGACAAAGCATATCCACTAGTGATGAGCTACCGTCGTCGGATAAGGTGTCATCTGAGCATGCTCATGTGCTAATACAGTATCTTCGGCGTGCCTGAATACTATGTTCGAGTCCTCGCGGCTGCATGTCTCACGGTTGTTCGACAGCCACAACACATGCAAGGATCTCCTAACAAACAAGCCATCCCTGCATGTGTTGCAGCAGGCAAGCAGCTGTGAGACTCGAACATATTATTCGAGCACGCCAAAGTCACTCTATTAGCACACGAGCATGCTCAGATAACACCTTATCCAAGCACGTTCGCTCATCACGAATATCCACACGTCTGATGGACGTACATCCCTTCTCTGTCTAGTAGGGTGGCACAATGCTGCCCAATATCATGAGGAAACATCAAATCTAGAGGTGGCAGCTCATGTTTCACTCTTTACAACCATTTTTTGGACACATCACTCATTTGCAGTCATCACTCTATCCTTCCCTCTGCCATGGCCAGTCGGTGGGGAGTCAATGTACCCTTCTCCTAGTGACCGGTGAGGATCTTATAGGTGCTATTACTTCTATTTTATCCAAAGGAAATGCAACCAATGTGTTACATGGGAGCTCCCAAAATTGATACTAACTGATTTGCTTCATTATAACAATTACAATAAACCCTATGAATTATTATCTCCAGACAATTACCCTGATTTACCTCTTGGGGTCCATACATTCACTCAGATTCACCATTCGGGGACCCATCCCACCTTTTTGGTTTTTTTCCCATCCGACAGCTTTAGGGCAACCTGAAAGACAAAATTGAAGAAATTGGAATTAAATAAGTAATTGGACATAAACCCTGACAGACAAAATGATAAACATGGTTAAAGGCATCCCTGCTTCATGGATCACAGAAAGAAGATTTTCCTCTTCATTTAGGTTGTCAGAACAAAATTTTCGTAGATTTCTTTTTATTCTACATTCATACCAAGAATGAAGTTGGGCTAAAGTCCATCTTCAGTCTCGGGGGCGAGAAGACATTGGCTGAGTGCTTCTGCAAACAAACCTCCAACCATCTCTTATCATAGACCAGGGTGGGGCGAGGACTCACTAACGAGACTTGTGACCACATGGGACAAGCCCATGGTGGTCAAAACACATCAGCCACATGGTGGTCAAAACGCATCAGGAGTAAGAGCCAGCATCGTAGAAGGGCACTAGGGCACCTCTCTGCATGAAGGCTGCAGGACTAACACTATGGTTGTGCATCACATTTCTAGACCGAAGGAAGCACTATTGGAATTGGTGGTATTTGGACCCAGAGCTTGCACCCCAATCCCACAGCCGGAAAGATATTGGAAGGTGTTATGTGGGCAGTGGTCTGGGCATTTGCATTTCGGAAACTTATTGCAATGTTATTTAAGAACTATATGATTGTTTTATTAGGACACGATATGGTAAACCACATAAGATATTTTTCACCCCAAGGCCAAATGCACACAGAAGTAGGTTGTTGTGCTCTCAATGCAGAGCAATTACAAGATGCTGAGAACATTAAAGACATAAGTATTACTCATCTCCGTATAGGCAGTGTGGGTGGAGGGGAAGCACAGCAGAGCCGGCCGTACAACGAGAGGAGGGGAGCATGTAAAAGGGTTTGTAAAGTGACACCGCTTAACTCAGCTGCACTGTCAAATCACGCAGGAGGTTAGACCAGGAGATCAGAGCTGTATCCTTACATTTCTCACAGTGAGAAACCTAAGCTATGGCGAGGGAGGGTTTATTTTTTTCCTGAGTTGCCTTCTGTTTCAGAGAGAACAAGTACACGCCCCAGTAAAAAAACTAATCTAATGTGATAACCCCCACTTAACAAAAGTCAACTCTTCCGTACCCAAATACTTTGATTGCTAATATCTGTGCAGTGTAGAGGCGTAATTAAAAAAAAAATGTCTTATTCCGCTCTGCAGCCACTATTAATACAAAATGAAAAATTTGGTAGAAAGTCATCTTTACAGAAGTTTGAAATTATCGGCATGCTAACTTATGAAGGCACACTGCAAAAAAGCAAGAAATATTCTGTTCTTATTGGAAGAGAACCAACTCTACGGAACGTACATCCCAGAAAAGACAACTTCAAGGCAACACAATATATTCCACCAGTTCCTTTATCTTTTTGAGCACCAAAATGCAATTTTCAATTTTAATTAAATAGAAATAATGTTCAGGACACAAGCCGGCTACCTTGGTTGGGTGCCACGTGGGGCAGCTTAATTTCAAAGCTGATGCTGTGCTTTATGTCCCTTGCCCCCTGTAGAGTTCGGTCTCGGAGGCAGATGACTTCAAGGGACGATACCAGGCTGCCCCTGCAAAAGAAATCAGGAAAATTAGAGGAGAAGACAATCCCATCAGGACTGGGAATAAATGATCCCCCATCTTCACCCCAATAGCCTGAGATTTTTTAGCGAAAACTAATTGAAGATTTATTTCAGTTTAATTACTTTTTGCGAAAATGCTGCGGCACCGAGACAGGTGCTTAATCGCCTCTATTAATCTGATGATTCCTCCGACATGACTAGAGGGACACATTTCATAAATGCGACAAGAGACACAAGGAAGATAAATGGGTCATCGGATAACTTATGCTATAACGTGAGCGTTGGCCGATCTGCTCTCAATAGTGGTTACAAAACGAGGTTCTTGACCCTCAGCGATGGTCCCGACTTCCTATCCGCAAATGTCTTTTCTACGTATTGAATATTTTTAAGAGCAGAAAGCCAATTTAAACAAGGTGGGATAGGAAAGCAAGGTTCAGTCATTGTTACATAGGGTCTATGATGACTTTACGGCTGGGGAAAGGGGGCACTTCTTATGTAAATGCATCCGTATAGCCTGATCAGATCAACTTTTCAGTGCTTTTAGATTGTCTTCGTTACCCCATGTCACAGTCTCAAGTAGTCCATCAGTCTGGAAAAAAGACATAACTAATCGGTAGGAGGCGGCAAGAGGCAATTGTGCTCCAAAGTGGCCCAAGACGAGACGGCGCAGGGAGGAGAGGAGGCGAATGGCAGTCATTGTAGTGGGGGGGTTCAGGTGGCTAGACTTGTACACTAGTCTTGGTGATACCATATGTACGGAGCCATCTGGCAATCCTATGGGAATCTAAGACCATATAAAGGTCCGGTCACTAATATTATATAGGGGAAGTAAGCTGCAGAGGTCTCTGTCAAAAGTTTGCCATTAAAGGGGTATTCTCAAGTTGAAACTTATTCCTTATTCATTGGATAGCGCATAACTTCCTAATTGTTGGGGTTCCAACTGCTGGAACCCCCTCATAATCCCAAGTACCGGGGGCTGTGAATAACCCTGGGTGAATGGAGCGGTGGTCGATCATGCGCATTGCCACTCCATTCACACTTAATAGGATGGCTGGGCTTCGGTATTCCCATAAGGATGAATGAATACCATAGAAAAGGGAATATCTTGCAAACTTTAAATACCCCTTTAAGTGATTTTCCAAGTTGGGAGACACACGGAACATTTCATCTCCATTCTGTAAATGAAAGAATCTGCCCAGTGAACTTAATTTTTCCCCATCCACGAACCTTACCTAATTGTCCATCATACTTCGCACTTCTGTCAAACAGGGTGTACTTCCCTGCAGTTTAGGCTCTGTTTTCATTTTCTTCAGCCTCCATCATGATTCCCAATGAAAAAAATCAAGAAAATCACTTTGTCTGATTTGGCAAGATTTATTTTTTTAAATTATGGTGGAAAATAAGTATTTGGTCACCTAAAGACGTGCAAGATTTCTGGCTCTCACAGACTTGTAACTTTTTCTTTAAGAGGCTCCTCTGTCCTCCACACATTACTTGTAGTAATGGCACCTGTTTGACCTTGTTATCAGTATAAAAGACACCTGTTATACTTTTCACTTGTGTGAACAGTTGTCTACTCCTCCCATATACCCAAAGAAGTGAACGGAGCATTAGTCACACATGCGCACTACGGCTCCATTCACACAGAGGACTTTGGCATTGCCATGGTCAGGATCAGTGAGGGTCACAGCAGTCAGATCCCCCGAGTTCAGAAAATTACCACCTATCCTGCAAATACTGTAGGTTATAAATATGTTCTTTGGACAACCCCTTTAAAAGAAAGCGACACAGATTTTTTTTAAAGACTAAGGCCCAATTCATCATCACTGTTTATCCAGTCCTCTGGAGTAATTTTCTGTTTGTTTATTAGTGGCTTTGGCCTTTTTTTTTCTATTCGTTTTACGACATGTTTTAAGTGGCCTTCTTTAAGTTTTTTTGTATTTTTTAAATTTCCTGAACAATTTAGCTTATTTTGCTAGATAGATTCATTTACCAAATACATTTTTCTGTATCTTACTCCAGTCCCTGTCTGGAGTAAATTTATATATGAGTTTTCAAACTTAGTGCTATTTTTAAAAAATTTTTTTTAGACAAACATGCAACTTCTTAAAGGATTTTGCAGAGGGCGACAGAATGTTGTACTGGCTGTGCTGCTGTAAAGCAGAAGACTTTGGGTTCCAAAAGGGTTCTTTAGGCTATGGGCACACGTTGCGGATCCACAGCTGATCCGCAGCAGTTTTCCATGAGTTTACAGTACCATGTAAACCTATGGAAATCAAAATCCGCAGTGCACATGCTGCAGAAAATACTGCGCGGAAACGCTGCGTTGTTTATTCCGCAGCATGTCAATTCTTTGTGCGGATTCCGCAACGGTTTACACCTGCTCCATAATAGGAATCCGCAGATGGAATCAGCACAAAAAAACGCGGAAAAAAAAATGCGGTAAATCTGCGGTGTGGATTTCCTGCAGATTTACCAAAATCAGTGTGAAAAAATCCGCACCACTTACCGCAACTTCTTATCCCAGCATTTCCGCACTGAACCGGCACCTTTTACCATGGTTAAGAAAAACAAAAAAATAACAATATTGATATTTGTTTTTATTTTTACTTTGATAAAGGTGCTGGTCCAGCGCCAAAACGCTGGGATAATAAAGGACCATTTTGGAACACAAAAGTCTTCTGCTTTACCACAGCATAGCCAGTACAACATTTTGTCGTCATCCTCTACTATTGTACATCTCGAAAACAATGCTCTCCTCTAGTCGCGGGGCCGACGCAGTGGTTACACGGATCTGCTGGCATTAAGTCTTCACATTGCAAGGTAAGAGCATACTCCCGCCCCTCACTATATCTACCAGGTGATACGGCTTTACGAGTATCCCTCACACAGTTCTTTTTAAAGGATTTATGACTTTTGGTGCTAGACAGTCACAATTACTAGTTAAAACGGGAACATGTCAAGTGATTCATGCTACCTGTTCTCGGAAATGCTCTGGACTAGACTATTCTTTGGCCGGCTCTTCCCAGCGCTTCTAGAGGCGATCGACAGGCCTCTCTACGTACACGAGGGGGAAAGACATGCCGACTGCCTGCAGCGGTGCTGGAAATAGCCGGCAGCGGTGTTAGACTAGCCTCATCTCAAGCTACAGCCCCTGGCTTTAAATGCTCTGTAATTTCAGAGACAAAATATACCTAGCTGCAATCATGCAGCGATTCGTGCTACATTTAGCTTGGGCAGATCGCTTTCAAGACAAAAATAAAAGCATTTTTACGCGACATTTCTGCACCATTTTTAAGAAATTGAAGCAAAAAAAAAAAAAATCAGCGAATAACACGAGATGAAAAAAAGAACAGTGGCTTGAAGACATCGCAAATGATGAGTTGGCAACTAAAGTTCTCCAACAATGCGTGCGCTCGCCATAAGCAATATTACCCTGGTAAACAGACGCGTTCAGTTCCTATAAAAGCCACATTTATTTGTCCCTGTCTATTATTTTCTACTCCGTAAGAGCAGAGGGCCTAAGGTCATCACTTGTCCATTCCGGTAAAACGGTCCTTGCAGTCATTCAGATTGCGCTCGGTCCTGCTGTTCGAGGACTAGCAATTAAAACGTGGGCTTAGGGTCTTTCATCACACAAGTGGAGCCCAAAGCCGCCGATGTCCTTGCAGAAGAAGAGACTAAATGGATTTAATGTATTTATTTATTTTTTTTAAACATTCATACAAAAGAGGCAGAGGTCTAAACCTAGTTTATGGTAAATGGATAGTGGTGAATAGTAAATGTCTCGTAGCCACCGGGCACATTCAATTTTCCATATTGTTATTTATATTATAATAGAAAAAAAAAACACACAAAATCTGGGATCTTACCATTTTCACTCCGAACACTAAATCCAATAACAGACTCTTACTTCTCGCTCTGTTCAAATCAATTCCTATCATCACAGATTGGATTACAGACCCCCTATACACATCAGATAAAAGTCACTGATCTTGGGGCATTTAAAGGGGATCTCCGTAGGATTAACCCTCCTAAGCCGTCTATATGTGCAAGCAGGTCATAGAAAGCAGGACAAAATGATACTTTGATATCTGCAATCCGATTTTTTATTCTAGAGAAACCCAGGTTTTTCTTAATATGTAAATTAACTGTTAAGATCTATGGGGCCGCACATAGATCTCCCTGAGAATCTGATAATTGTAAACCCTACAGAGCTTATTTTAAATCCTTTCATATAAAATAAGCACTGGAGGCAGATTCTCAGGGAGATCCATGTCTTACACTAGAGAAATCCACATTTTTCTTAATATGTAAATAAGCTGATAAGATCATAGATCTTCCTGAGAATCTGTCTCCGGAGCTTATTATAAATGAAAAGGGACGTTACCAGTGTGAGACATGTCGATCAGGACAGCAGACTGTCAGTCATTACACGTCTCAAACTAGTTACTCCTCCTTTCATTTAAAATAAGCTCTGGAGGCAGATTCTCGGGGAGATCTATGTCCGGCCCATAGATCTTAACAGTTCATTTACATACTAACAAAAAGACAGATTTCTCTAGAATAGGACATCAGATCGCAGATATCAAGGTATCATTTTATTCAACTTTCTAAGACCTACATGCCCATATAGACGACGAGGAGGGTCCATCCTAAAGACAGAAACCCTTTAAAGAAACACTCACAAATCTTTTTATTGCCTAAACCTGTGAAAATGTATATATAGTGTACTATGGTAAAATACTCATTGATCGCCGTCTTTCCCAATCACCAGTGCAGCGTCGGTCCTCTCCTCACTCACGTGACTATTCTTGCTCTGTGGATCACTCCGGGGTCTATGTCTAGGCCAAAAGTTACTGTTACAATTTGCGTCTATGGAGCCCGTATCTGGGATAAACTTACTTTGTAACAGCGACTTCCGGCTCAGACAGACCCCAGTGTGATCAGGCTGATTGGAAACGCCGGTCTGGACACCGGGACAGACTGCGACCAGTCATTATATTACCAGACTCATGTATACATTTATACAGGTTTAGGCACTAAAAAGTTTTGAGAGTGTTTCTTTAAAAATCAGGCAGTTGGAATGGAATCCCCCTGATATCTTTGTTCGGTGGGATATAAGGCGCCGAGAAACTTTTGGCAAGTCGTGATCTCATAGAGAACACAGGGAAGCTCGGCTAAGCCGATCGCTCCGGTGTGGAGGACTTGGGAGAGATAGTCATAGGCCGAATAGTGGTTTGGCTGAAAGCTATAGGAGGTGTACGGCCTGCCTAACTTCTCTATATAGAGGAGAACACAGAATCCACCATCCATAACAAGTGAGGTCACAGCTCATCTTCTCCTCCTTCCTTCACAAAGAACTTGGCTAAGAATAGAGTATGCCCAGGAAATACTTCTATACAAACAAATAGGAGAAGTGTCGGTCTATTGCTGCTAATGTTCATGTGTAGAGCCAGTGTAAATAAGGACAAGATTTTTTGTGGGTTTTTAATATATTGATAATTGGATGAAAATTCTAAAAAATAAAATTAGTTAAAAAAAATTAAAAAAAAAAGAGCGAGCAAAAAAAAAAAAAAAAATAGGTTGTTGCCCTTTTAAAATAAATGGGTCAGATAAGGTATAAATTCTAAAATGAAGGGGGTCCGGCATCCAAGACAAATACCACTGAATACGTTGTCGGGGCTCATGTACACAGCTGAATGAAAGCACCCAACCAACTCTAATGCCCCTAATGTACCCCTTGAGGAAAAAAAAAAATCACCAATGAATAACAATTAATCCCTTCTGTGACTCCCAAAGATAGAGAGTACCGTCGTCTTCGATCTACACCCCAAGTTGTACACCAGTGGAGGTTTGTACTGCTGACTTCTGTCTATTCTGACACTGTGGGGCCCAACTAATGCAGAAAATTTCAATAACTGGTGCCAATTGCCAGTGGGTTTTTTGGGGGGCCCCATGAATTCTGCACGGTAAAGTACGGTAAATGGTAAATCTCCAAGCAGACTATGGCCGATCTCACTTTCCTATACCAATAGCATTCAATACACAACCCCATGATAGGCATATTAGGAATATCGGGGCACAGTACCAGTGTAAAGCTGCCAGCACCAACAAGTTCCTCAGAGGCCATCCAGGGTACTGTGCTAAAGTGCTTGGGTCATAAACTCCCAGAGATACCTAGAGGAAAAAGGACATGAACACCGTTAGGTCCGGCAGGCAGATACGTAATCGCAGTAAAGATAGAAAATATAAAGCCAGAAATTCAGATATTGAGTTTATTAGTGCATTATAATGCAGACAAAATTGTGAGCCCCAATGGGGATAGTGATGATAATGACGGGAAAGCGTTGTGGAAAATTATTGGTGCTATATAAGCTCAAAAGTCCAAGTGTATTCAATCTCCACCCACCCAGCCTGGAGTGTTGCAGCTTGTACTGAGCAGTGTGAGATCTCAGCAGGGAGGAGGGACACTGAGGATATGTCAATCAGGATAGGAGGGTGGGGAAAACTTTTATAAAGCAGTACAAAGCCATTGTGACATTGGTTTCCAAAGTAAATCGAATCAGGTCTACCAGAACTTCCTTCCTGGGTCCTGTCATATTTGTTTCTGGTTCTTTAGTGTTTGCGGTGTTGATCCATGACCAGGAGTGTTTGTGAAGGGAGCTGGCTGACTACTCATGTCAATAGCTAAGCTACGGAAATAGCCAGCCCCCTTTCACAAACAGTTCTGGTCACAATTCAACAAAGGAAAAGCTGTACTGACGGTTAAGCTGCCCGAGCAGAGAATAGATGGCAGGCAATGAACTATATAATTACGTTATATAACTTACTATTTAAAGCTCATATAACTAAGGTGTTTGTTTAATTTAATGACAAAGCAATCATCAGAAAATGACCAACTGTTTAGATCAGGTTCGCGTTTTACATGTACAGTACAGACCAAAAGTTTGGACACACCTTCTCATTTAAAGATTTTTCTGTATTTTCATGACTATGAAAATTGTAAATTCACACTGAAGGCATCAAAACTATGAATTAACACATGTGGAATTATATACTTAGCAAAAAAGTGTGAAACAACTGAAATCATGTCTTATATTCTAGGTTCTTCAAAGTAGCCACCTTGTGCTTTGATGACTGCTTTGCACACTCTTGGCATTCTCTTGATAAGCTTCAAGAGGTAGTCACCGGGAATGGTCTTCCAACAATCTTGAAGGAGTTCCCAGAGATGCTTAGCACTTGTTGGCCCTTTTGCCTTCACTCTGCAGTCCAGCTCACCCCAAACCATCTCAATTGGGTTCAGGTCTGGTGACTGTGGAGGCCAGGTCATCTGGCATAGCACCCCATCACTCTCCTTCTTGGTCAAATAGCCCTTACACAGCCTGCAGGTGTGATTGGGGTCATTGTCCTGTTTAAAAATAAATGATGGTCCAACTAAACGCAAACCGTATGGAATAGCATGCAGCTGCAAAATGCTGTGGTAGCCATGCTGGTTCAGCATGCCTTCAACTTTGAATAAATCCCCAACAGTGTCACCAGCAAAGCACCCCCACACCATCACACCTCCTCCTCCATGCTTCACGGTGGGAACCAGGCATGTAGAGTCCATCCGTTCATCTTTTCTGCGTCGCACAAAAACGGTGGTTGGAACCAAAGATCTCAAATTTGGACTCATCAGACCAAAGCACAGATTTCCACTGATCTAATGTCCATTCCTTGTGTGCTTTAGCCCAAACAAGTCTCTTCTCCTTGTTGCCTGTCCTTAGCAGTGGTTTCCTAGCAGCTATTTTACCATGAAGGCCTGCTGCACAAAGTCTCCTCTTAACAGTTGTAGAGATGTGTCTGCTGCTAGAACTCTGTGTGACATTGACCTGGTCTCTAATCTGAGCTGCTGTTAACCTGCGATTTCTGAGGCTGGTGACTCGGATAAACTTATCCTCAGAAGCAGAGGTGACTCTTGGTCTTCCTTTCCTGGGGCGGTCCTCATGTGAGCCAGTTTCTTTGTAGTGCTTGATGGTTTTTGCCACTGCACTTGGGGACACTTTCAACGTTTTCCCAATTTTTCGGACTGACTGACCTTCATTTCTTAAAGTAATGATGGCCACTCGTTTTTCTTTACTTAGCTGCTTTTTTCGTGCCGTAATACAAATTCCAACAGTCTATTCAGTAGGACTATCAGCTGTGTATCCACCAGACTTCTGCACAACACAACTGATGGTCCCAACCCCATTTATAAGGCAAGAAATCCCACTTATTAAACCTGACAGGGCACACCTGTGAAGTGAAAACCATTCCCGGTGACTACCTCTCGAAGCTCATCAAGAGAATGCCAAGAGTGTGCAAAGCAGTCATCAAAGCAAAAGGTGGCTACTTTGAAGAACCTAGAATATATAAGACCTAATTTCAGTTGTTTCACACTTTTTTGTTAAGAATATAATTCCACATGTGTTAATTCATAGTTTTGATGCCTTCAGTGTGAATGTACAATTTTCATAGTCATGAAAATACAGAAAAATCTTTAAATGAGAAGGTGCGTCCAAACTTTTGGTCTGTACTGTATTTTTGAAAATTGTTGGCATTTTTTTCATATCACAATCTTTATTAACTAGTTCAAGACCAACCATTTACCTCCGTTCCTGACCAGGCACATTTTTGTCTTTGTTCATGCGGTTTATAAAGTTATTTTTCTCGTCTGGATATTCAAATAATTTTTGAATCTTCTTTACGTGATAAGTGGGGCCTAATGTTATTTTTTCAAATGTTATAACTTTTTAAAAATATTTTATTTATCTAAAATACATTTTAAAACGTGTTCCCCCTTCTGTAACAATCATTATTGTATATCGGACAGATTTTTTTCCCTAACAGGGGCGGGTCTAGTAACAGCAATTTAGACTGGCAGCGGTTTTTATTTAGTTTTTGCTGCTTTTTATTTATTACACACATTGTGCCCCACCCATAAATTCATAAAAGACCTTTTGGGAGCATTTCAGCATTTAAATACTTTATTGTTTTTTATCTGATTAACCCTGTAACTGTGACTGGTATATGAACCTCCGTTACAATGGAAATTTAGCCTCCGAGCCAGTGGCGTAACATGAAGCTTGTGGGCCCAATGTAAAATCTCCAATGAGGCCATCAACTATCAGAGGTCTTTAATAGTAAGTCTTTACGTATGGGGCAAAGGTGTCTTTGGAGCCCACGTAGTCTCTAGGGCCCAGGTGCGATTGCACCCCCTGCTCCGAGCTTTATGGCAGAGCTGACTGGGTCTCATAGGACCCAGCAGCTCCTGTTCTCTCACTACATCCAGTGATCACATGACTGCAGGGCCCGGAAAAGGAAGTACTGTCAGTTTTTTCCCTTTGCCTTCACAATGACCTTTTCACATGCTCAATAGAGTGATTCAATACGAAAGAAAGGGTCAGTCTGTTCATTATGGCTAATGTATGCGTGAGTTTTCTGAAACAACGGGAAGTTAACCCCTTCACTCCCAGGTCCATTTTCCGATTTTTTTTTTCATCCCCTTCTTCCAAGAGCCATAACTTTTTTATTTTTCAGTCAATATAGACGTATGAGGGCTTGTTTAAATCAGTCATGCGCAGCTAAAGATGCGGGCTCACATGCAAGCCAGGAACAAGAAATATGATATAAATATAAGTCACTAGATGGTAGCCCGATTCTAACGCATCGGGTATTCTAGAATATGTATGTAGTTTATTTATGAATATTTTAGAATAATAAATTAAATACACAGGATTCGGCCGGCCGCGACCAATTAGTGAAGCGTGGTTTAAATCCCGTGCCAATTCGCGGCCGGACTGCGTCTGTCGCTGATTGTTCGCGGCCGGCCACGTAGTATATAGCACAGCCACGTACTATATAGCACAGCCACGTAGTATATAGCAGAGCCACGTAGTATATAGCACAGCCCACAGAGTGTATAACAGCCCACATAGCATATAACACAGCCACGTAGTTTATAACAGCCCAGGCAAGCAGTATATAACAGCTCACGTAGCGTATAACACAGCCCACGTAGTGTATAACACAGCCCACGTAGTGTATAGCACAGCCCACGTAGTATATAGCACAGCCCACGCAGTGTATAACAGCCCACGTAGTGTATAACAGCCCATGTAGTGTATAACACAGGCACGTAGTATATAGCACAGCCCACGTAGTATATAGCACAGCCCATGTAGTATATAGCACAGCCACATAGTAGATTGCCCAGCCACGTAGTAGATTGCCCAGCCACGTAGTAGATTGCCCAGCCACGTAGTATATTGCCCAGCCACGTAGTATATTGCCCAGCCACGTAGTATATTGCCCAGCCACGTAGTATATTGCCCAGCCACGTAGTATATTGCCCAGCCACGTAGTATAGTGCCCAGCCACGTAGTATATTGCACAGCCCACGTAGTACATTGCACAGCCCACGTAGTACATTGCACAGCCCACGTAGTACATTGCACAGCCCACGTAGTATATAGCAATGTGGGTATCATATCCCTGTTAAAAAAAAGAATTAAAATAAAAAATGGTTATATAGGCATAGGCAGCATCAACAGTAAAAAGTTGGTCACACAGGGTTAATAGCAGCGTTAACGGAGTGCGTTACACCGCGGCATAACGCGGTCAGTTAACGCTGCCATTAACCCTGTGTGAGCGGTGACTGGAGGGGAGTATGGAGCGGGCACTGACTGCGGGGAGGAAGGAGCGGCCATTTTGCCGCCGGACTGTGTCCGTCGCTGATTGGTCGTGGCTGTTTTGTCGCGACCAATCAGCGACTTGGGATTTCCGTTAGACAGACAGACAGACAAACAGAAAGGGACCCTTAGACAATTATATATATAGATATGTCGTGAAGGGATATAGATAGATAGATAGATAGATAGATAGATAGATAATGAAAACATGTGGTTTTTGGATTATAGCTTACCTTTAACAACCTCTTTGATGTACTTTAATCGGGGTGGAAAATTATTAAGTCGGTTATGTAAATTTTTAACATTCTGTACAATTGTGCCCGCTTTCTATAATAATGGAGCAGAGATTGCCATCCAGCAGGTATACTGGGCAACATGTGCTTCGGTGCCATAGGACACAGGCAGCAACAGTCTGAATCATAGGGTTAGCGGTATATTTTATTAGTAGTGCCTATAACCATTACCGTGTTACAGCCCTGTGTAATGAGTACTAATTCATCTGACGGCTTACTCACCTTGTCCTTATCTGTACATATTTCTGTGAATTTACACAAAGGAGACATTGAAAAAGACTCCCCAGTGGAACGGATTAGGAAATAAGGTTGTGGAGCACCTCCTTCACCTTGACAAAAATCATCATAGGATTTCTGAAATTCTAGCACCTACAGGAAGAGAACAAAATCACTGGTATTAAAAACAGGATGTTTCCTCCTTCCAGCCGACCCCCAGAAAAAAATAAAAATATTTTAAATAGAAATATAAATACGGTACATTCATCACAATAAGGAGTAATTCACACATCCGTACAGCTGTCACAATTTCTTGTCTCTAATACAAGCGTTTAACAATTTCTGTGTTTTTGTTTGTCCATAGTTTCTCAAATGGGATATCTGGGAAGTTTCCTGGGCATGGATCCAAAATGTCAATGTTTTGTTCACTGAGCCACTTCATTATCCCAAAGCTGAATCCTCTTTAGGAGATGGTCTTGGCTCCTGCTGGTATTCCTTGGTGGACTGAAAGGTTCTTCAGAGCGAATTATCCGCTCATTGAAGCTCTTGATGATCCAATAAATGGTTGATTTAGGGTCAATCTTACAAGCAGCAATGTCCTTGCCTGTAAAGCCCTTTCAACCCAAAGCAATGATGGCTGCAAGTGTTTCCTTGCAGGTAACCATGCTATAAACAGAAGACAATTTCTATCACCAGCCCCCTTTTAAAGCAACAACTTGGCTCTTATAATTCAATCAGCATCACAGAGTGATTATCAGCTGCCTTGTCCTCGTTAACACTTTCCCATGATCAGGTCACTGAAAGAATGTAAGCAGATTATTTTGTGGCAAGACTGAAATCAGTGAAAATCATTCATGTGAGTAAGGTAATTTTCATGAAGGAATGACTTTGCAATGTTTTTCCATTTATTTCATCACTCCTCATAATCTAGAGTTAATGTAAATTTTCTCTCTCATTTCTTCACACCAAACATCTGGCAATGTCCGTCCGAAACACAGAACTACAAAAAGGCAGAAGCTGCTGAGAACTTGCTATGGCACGTGACGGTTCTCACGATCAGGTTTACAAAAAAGTTATCTTTTTATGAACACTAGATATTTTTGGTAAAGTCTTATCCTTTTTTAAAAACGTATCCTTAGCATAAGTCATCAATATAATAAGGCTGGACAACCCCTTTAAATTTATCGCTACCCATGTACACACCTGAACTTTACCTGAGTTTTGGAGAACTTTTCACCAATAGACACTGGTGGCGTAATCAGTTCTATTCCGTCGGAAAGGCACAACGCAGGAAAACAAAACCAGTAATAGAAATGATACTTCTTTAAATCCTGCAACAAAACAAAATCGAAATACAATAAAATGTCAAAATAGGATTTCATTTAGCAATTTCCTCACTGATGAGGCTGTAATCGGATTCTAAATGAAAGAAGCGCTCCTCCTCCCATCAAAATTTGAATCCTCTTAATATATTGCAGCCATCATATTATACAGCACTGTGCACTTACAATTGCTCATTTTTCCCTTTCTACCCAGTTAGTTCTTCTGTTTTCCATTAGGTCTATGACATCACGTGATTAAAAACCAACTAGCTGAATCCTTCTAAGCCTATGTAGAAACAGGAGGTCAATTTTCCCTGCAAGAGTCATGAGTCACTGCAAAAGTCGATGGTGGGGGAAGGAGGAAACAGCTGGGTCAGGAGTTGAAGTGGGGAATGATAAATGCATAGACAAAAGACTTCCTGTTTCTACATGGAGCAGAGAAAAGAGAAGAATTATCTGGGTAGAAAGGCAAAATGAGCAATAGTAAATACACAGTGCTGTATAATATTCTGACTGCAATATATTAAGAGGACAGCAACTTTGATGGGAGGAGGAGTGCTTCCTTAAACATGCAAGTGTTGTTTATTGCAAAAAAACAAAAGACAAAAGTGTAATAAATAAAAAATATAAGTGAATGTGCTTTAATATACATCTTAAAGATATCCCGATCTTCAGCTAGAAGTTCTGGTTCCAGATCCCAACAGTTCCCTTTTTGGTTTGTGCCTGACTGTACAGATTTTTCCAGTGTTGCCCTATGATCAGTGCTGTGTGAGGCGTGAAGGGGGCTGACCGACTGCTCAATTCAATACCTAAGTCCATCTCCTTCACCGTCAAGGCTGATGCCTAGCTAGAAAAGAGGGCTGAAGGTTATCAAGAATTCTTTAATTGTCAGGAGGTGAGGAAACAAGTTTATTATAATAAAAAAAAATAGGGATTTTTGTGTACTCACCGTAAAATCCTTTTCTCCGAGCCACTCATTGGGGGACACAGAACCGTATACTGCAGGGGAGGAACTAACTTTTTTTGTCTCAACTTAGTGTCAGCCTCCTAGCAACAGCAGCATAACACTATGGTTCTGTGTCCCCCAATGTGGCAAAGGAGAAAATCAAATTGGAGTTTGTCAGCACAAAATGACTGTTCAAACCAAGCCATCTTCTCTGGCTGCGGCAAAGTCGGAGCTGTCAAAGGAAGGGTAGGGTGGAAATAGATGGAAAAACAAGCAGGTGAGAAGATGCACTGAATGGTCTGGCAATGCCAAAGCTGCACTGAATCACTGTGCTTAGTTTGAACAGTCATTCTGTACCAACTCCTTTCAAAAGAGATTTATATCAGCACAAGATGACTTTTCAAACCAAGCATGAGCGCACCGTGCTTCATGGCGGGACCAAAACATTTAAGTGAACCCTTCTACTTGCTTGTTTCTTCTCCAATGCTACCTCCCTCTTCTTTGAATGACAGCTCTGGCCTTGCAGAGCAAGAAAAGGGGGAAGATAGATAGAAGAAGACTAGGAGGAGGGAAGGTGCACTCAAATATTTGGCCATACAAATGCTGTGGCGAGCGCCTGGACTTGGTTTGGACAGTCACTTTGTGTTTCCAGACTCTACTACAGGGACAGTATGACTGTTCAAACCTAGTGCAGAAACATGGTGCATCATGACGTGGTCATACAGTTCCATGCACCTACCTGTTCTCCATCCATCTCTGGCTGTATGAAGCCACAGCTGTCAATCAAAGATGAGGTGAGGGTGGAGATAGAGGGGAAAGCAAGTTGGTGGGAAGGGTTTGGCCACACCATGGTGCACCAAGTGCCTGTGCTTGGTGGGAACAGTCATTTTGTGAGTCCCTATAACTATCAGGATGGACGTTTTTACTTCTCATAAGATAATTGTGCATTATGTACTACCGTAAGATGCAATAATATATTCATCCGGCATAACAACTGCTAAAAATATCGGCACGAGGCATTAGGGAACCTTTTCTATATGCAGGTTCACACTGCGGCCCACTCTTTGAGTCACCGGTCTAAGACCCCGGTTACCTATATACGCCTTTACGCCTTATTAAAAGTCCTTTGTTGACCCACATTTTCATGCGGCAAACCGATATGAACTGTCAAAGGTGACGAGAGGGGAAAAGAGAAAAAAAGATGCTCAGGAGATTAATATCAGAGCGGTTATGATTTGAAGCGATTTGTCGGGGAATAACCTTTATGGAACAAAACAGCCGGCGCTCCGGGGAACTTTCACGTCGAGCATATTAAAAATGTCACGATTTAATCTCGAAAATAACAGGTGGAATATATTAGCAGTGCTCTGCGATCAGCATACAATTAAAAAGACGTATTCTTTGTATGCCAGATCATTCAATTATACACTGCAGATCTCTGTTCTGGGGCACAAAGAAGCTCCAGATGAATGAGAGCAAGACAGGCCCAGGTCTCACTTCTCACCAAGTTACAAAAAAGTTGATTGCACAGTATAAAAATAATAATAATAATAATAATATTAAAAAATAAATAAATAAATTACAGATAGGGCTGTGGAGTCGGAGCCCATTTTGGTGGAGACGGAGTCATGGAAATTTAGGAGTCCGAGTCGGAGGTTTGGCTTACCGACTCCACAGCCTTGATTACAGACCATTAAACCTCATCACAGGAGATCTAACAATATAAAAAAATATTATTACCAAATACGCACCATTGATAACAAACCGGCATCTCCTGGATAGAAAATACGCATTGGACTGCTGTCTAATATATTTAATAATTTATGGGAATAAAAAAATGTTTTGCCTCTTTAAAAAAGTGATCAGGGTTGAAGGATGAAGGAGAGAGTGATCCTCAGATACGCGTTGGATTGTACGTGGACCACATCTGGAGTGGTTTCCGGCCGGGCACTTCCTACTAAATATTCTGGCTGAAAGATTGTTTGACCTATGCGCAAACTATTGTCATCATTTTGAAAATTAAAATTATGCTAGTCCTTAATAGATTATTAGTGCTGTAACATTTTAAAGTCCGGTCGGGCCATTATTCGATTCGGACAGCCTGACTTTATACATATGTATATTAATGGATCACGATGCATTGATAGATTTGTAAGTCTAAGGGCAGGTGCAGACGGCTGTATATTCTGTCATCTGCTGAGAGAATCGGGTCCATTATGCAAATCATACTCTGATCAGCGTGTGCGCACATTGTGATCCCATGATATATATACATATACACACACACACACACACACACACACACACACACACACACACACAGTCATGGCCAAAAGTATCGACACCCCTGCAATTCTGTCAGATAATACTCAGTTTCTTCCTGAAAATGATAATAATACCAAAGAATTTGTGATTGCAATCTTCATTTAATTTGTCTTAAATGAAAAAACACAAAAGAGAATGAAGCAAAAAATTGATCATTTCACACAAAACTCCAAAAATGGGCCAGACAAAAGTATTGGCACCCTCAGCCTATTACTTGGTTGCACAACCTTTAGCCAAAATAACTGCGACCAACCGCTCCCGGTAACCATCAATGAGTTTCTTACAATGCTCTGCTGGAATTTTAGACCATTCTTCTTTGACAAACTGCTCCAGGTCCCTGATATGTGAAGGGTGCCTTCTCCAAACTGCCATTTTTAGATCTCCCCACTGGTGTTCTATGGGATTCAGGTCTGGACTCATTGCTGGCCACCTTAGAAGTCTCCAGAGCTTTCTTTCAAACCATTTTCTAGTGCTTTTTGAAGTGTGTTTTGGGTCATTGTCCTGTTGGAAGACCCATGACCTCTGAGGGAGACCCAGCTTTCTCACACTGAGCCCTACATTATGCTGCAAAATTTGTTGGTAGTCTTCAGACTTCATAATGCCATGCACACGGGTCAAGCAGTCCAGTGCCAGAGGCAGCAAAGCAACCCCAAAACATCAGGGAACCTCCGCCATGTTTGACTGTAGGGACCGTGTTCTTTTCTTTGAATGCCTTTTTTTTTCTCCTGTAAACTCTATGTTGATGCATTTGCCCAAAAAGCTCTACTTTTGTCTCATCTGACCAGAGAACATTCTTCCAAAATGTTTTAGGCTTTTTCAGGTAAGTTTTGGCAAACTCCAGCCTGGCTTTTTTATGTCTCGGGGTAAGAAGTGGGGTCTTCCTGGGTCTCCTACCATACAGTCCCTTTTCATTCAGACGCCGACGGATAGTACGGGTTGACACTGTTGTACCCTCGGACTGCAGGGCAGCTTGAACTTGTTTGGATGTTAGTCGAGGTTCTTTATCCAACATCCGCACAATCTTGCGTTGAAATCTCTTCTCAATTTTTCTTTTCCGTCCACATCTAGGGAGGTTAGCCACAGTGCCATGGGCTTTAAACTTCTTGATGACACTGCGCACGGTAGACACAGGCACATACAGGTCTTTGGAGATGGACTTGTAGCCTTGAGATTGCTCATGCTTCCTCACAATTTGGTTTCTCAAGTCCTCAGACAGTTCTTTGGTCGTCTTTCTTTTCTCCATGCTCAATGTGGTACACACAAGGACACAGGACAGAGGTTGAGTCAACTTTAATCCATGTCAACTGGCTGCAAGTGTGATTTAGTTATTGCCAACACCTGTTAGGTGCCACAGGTAAGTTACAGGTGCTGTTAATTACACAAATTAGAGAAGCATCACATGATTTTTCTAACAATGCCAATACTTTTGTCCACCCCCTTTTTTATGTTTGGTGTGGAATTATATTCAATTTGGCTTTAGGACAATTCTTTTTGTGTTTTTTCATTTAAGACAAATTAAATGAAGATAATAACAACAAAGAATTTGTGTTTGCAATTATTTTCAGGAAGAAACTGAGTATTATCTGACAGAATTGCAGGGGTGTCAATACTTTTGGCCATGACTATAGATAGATAGATAGATAGATAGATAGATAGATAGATAGATAGATAGATAGATAGATAGATAGATAGATAGGATAGATAGAAGAGAAAAAAAAGAGAAAAAAAAACCCCAAAAAACAACCAGCACTCCTAATGTGAACACGTGCACGCTGCAAAACTGCATCATATAAAGAAGAACACAGCAGCACATGTCCATGAATCTAGGCCATGTGAAAAAGGAGATTTTTGTGTACTCCCCGTAAAATCTTTTTCTCCAAGCCAATCATTGGGGGACACAGGACCATGGGTGTTATGCTGCTTGCCACTAGGAGGACACTAAGTAAACACAAAGTTATCTCCTCCTCTGCAGTATACACCCCTTGACTGGCCAGTAACGACTCAGTTCGGTAGTAAAGCAGTAGGAGTAAAACCAAGACAAGTAAACTATGTCCAAAACTGAGGAACAAAATACAACAACAAACAGCCAATAGGCTAACAGGGTGGGTGCTGTCCTCCCCCAATGATTGGCTCGGAGAAAAAGATTTTACGGTGAGTACACAAAAATCTCCTTTCCTCCTAAGCCTCATTGGGGGACACAGGACCATGGGACGTCCTAAAGCAGTCCCTGGGTGGGGAGCAATTGCACTGCTACAACCCCATGTACCACTGGCTTACTGAGGTACCGCTGTCTGCAGAATGACCCTGCCAAGGGCAGCGTCTGCTGAAGCCTGAGTATGGACGTGATAGTGCTTCGTAAAAGTATGCAGACTGGACCAAGTCGCAGCTTTACAAAGCTGTTGTGCTGAAGCCTGGTGCCGAATGGCCCAAGAAGTACCGACCGGCCGAGTGAAATGCGCCTTAATCCCTGCTGGAACAGGGGTGTTCCTGACACGGTAGGATTCCTGAATAGTGGAGCGAATCCACTTGGCTAGAGTGGCCTTTGAGGCAGGTAGACCTTTCCTATGTCCCTCTGGAAGCACAAACAGGACATCCAACTTACGGAAGGGAGCCGTGCGAGATATGTACCGCCGAAGAGCTCTAACCACATCCAGAGTATGGAGAGCTTTCTCGACACGATGGGTTGGCGCCGGACAGAATGACGGCAAGACAATGTCCTCATTTAGATGAAAGGAGGAGATGACTTTAGGTAGGAAAGAGGGAGAGGTTCTCAAAACTACCTTGTCTGAGTGAAAAATCAGGAAGGGGGGTCGGCAAGAGAGCCGCCAACTCAGAAACTCTCCTGATTGACGTAATCGCCACGAGAAAGACCACCTTCCATGAGAGGAGGGTGAGAGATGTCCTCCATAGAGAATGGAGAATCCATAGAGCGTGACAAGGACGCGGCCCACTCAGGAGGGTTAGGCTCGGCGGGGTCGGTGGAGACATTGGGGGTGGCGGCAGAAGGCAGCTGCGCATAGACCGGGTCACAGTTCTGGCACAAGGGGGTATTGTGGGCATGTGGCAACGCAGAATTGCAAGTGGCACAAGAAATAAAAAACACAGTGTGCTTTTTATTGCCCCGTTTTGCCTCCTTAGATTGAGACATAGTGAATGTCTATTCTCCGATAAAACTGCAATAGCAGAGCTATGGGTGCAGAGAAGGGGTTAAGCTTTTCCCTATGCAGTGGAGCAGCTTACCCACGGTCCTGAGCTAGTGTCCCCAGGGAGGAAGAGAGGGAGGTAGCATTTTCGGCTGTATTTCCATGCAGCAGTGGAGTCCCAAGATGGCGCCCGAGATTTACAGGGCTCTTCTCTTTCAGAACGAGAAGCGCCTAAGCAGTGGGCGGGCTCCGGCGGTGGGCGGGATTTTTGAACTGCGGCCTAGTCCGGCTGGAGAAGCCGGGGACTAAATTAGTGGAGCCGGCCTGCGGAGCACGCCGGCGGCTGCGCCGCCGCGCCTAACGATCGCCGCTGGCATCTAGCCAGCGGTACCTCTCCCTAGGGACCCGGACTGCATCTTCCCACGCCCATCTTATTTCGGGTAGGGGTAACTTTTTGGAGAATATCAACAAGTGGATTGATTACCACCTCCAACCTCTTGTCTCAGGCCTCCCCTCCTTTCTTAAAGACACGGGTGATCTTCTGCGCCGGATCGATGGACTGCATATTGAGGATAATACTCTATTAGTTTCAGCGGATGTGGAGTCCCTATATACTAACATCAAACACAGAGATGGACTAGCAGCAGTCCGATTTTTTCTTTCCACCTCTTCTTTATCGATTGAATTTAGGGACCTCCTGCTGGAACTTCTAGAGTTTACCCTCACACACAATTTTTTTGTGTTTAAGGGCAACTTCTACCTACAGCTCCAGGGGACCGCCATGGGGGCGGCCTTCGCGCCGGCCTATGCCGGTCTCTTTCTGGGGCTGTGGGAGAGGGAACTCTTCCTGTCCGATGAATTGGGGTCGATGGACCGGGTTCCTTTTTGGACCCGGTACATTGACGATATCTTCTTCATGTGGCAGGGCACTCCATTCGATCTTGAGCAGTTGATTCATACCCTCAATGACAATGATCTCAATATCCATCTGACATTCATATATAGTGGTGTATCTTTGGATTTTCTCGATGTGACAATAAGGAGGGATCCCTCTGGAACCTTACAGACGGACATCTATAGAAAAGAAACGTCTACGAATACACTTTTACATGCTACTTCTGGCCATCCACGCCACATGATCGATTCTGTACCCGTGGGGCAATTTCTCCGCTTACGTAGGATATGTTCCTCAGAGGCGGACTTTCTATCACGGGCGGATGATCTAAGTATACGGTTTAGATCCCGCGGGTACAGTAATCGATCTATTAAACGTGCATTTAATCGGGCTAAACATGCTACCCGTCAGAACCTCCTATTTGACAATATAGCTCGGTCCAATATCCATATTCCTCCTGTATTAAGATTTGTTACCACCTTCAGCTCACAATCGGAGAGGCTTAGATCCATTCTCCAAAGGGCCTGGCCCATTTTACGGGTGGATCCCAGTATTGCCAGGTTGCTCCCTGAGAGGCCGTCTTTGGCCTTTCGACGTGCTAAGAATCTGAGGGACCATCTGGTCTCCAGTCATTACTCCAGTGATGGGGCAACCACATTCCTTTCTAATTTTTCCAGGAGTGTTGGATGTTTTCCGTGTGGGGGCTGTGTCGCCTGTCCCAACATTGTAAGATGTAGTGAATTCTCGAATTTTGATAACACCAAGCAATTCACTATCAGACAACGGATCACTTGTACCACGAGGTATGTGGTATATCATGCCACATGCCCGTGTGGATTGATCTATGTTGGACTAACAACACGCCAACTAAAGGTCCGCGTACGCGAACATGTTCTGGGTATTGAGGCGGCACGCACCCACACGGACACATCCACACTTAAGACTCTACCTCGCCATTTCAAGGAGTTCCACAATTGTGATGGTGCTTCCTTGAGGGTGAGAGGGATTGATGCACTCAAAATTAACATCAGGGGGGGTGTCCTCACCAAAAGACTGGGTAGACTGGAGACCAGATGGATCTGGCAACTTAATACTATTCATCCGTTTGGGCTGAACGAGGGACTCTCCTTTGCTCCTTTTCTGTAAATGGATGTCTGCTGGCTGCTGTGCATAGTAACCAAGCGCTCTGTTGTACTTGTTTTTAATTCTTGATTTTATTTTGTGTTTCTAATCTTGTTTTCTTTATTACTTGCAGTCTGTATTATGTGCTGCCTCTTCATCTGAAATGATTGTGCCGATACCATCTTCTTATTTCATCAATATCTGTGATATATGGCTGTTATGTAGTGTGTTGTAGTAATATATATCATGTTATTTTGTATAATTATGCGGTTATCATATCCGCATGTTTTGCCTAGCTTCATATATGTATGGTCATTTATTTATTTATTTATTTATATGTTTTGCTATGTGCCGAAATTGTATACTGGTCATGATTTTGTTGCTATTCAGTATATACCAGTGTCCTGATATTTTTGATATATGTTATTTAAGTTGATTCTGATAAATGTTATATTGTCTTAATTAATTTGGATGGCCACTCTGTCCTTATTTCGCATTTAATTGTCATATATGTATATCGGCACACCTGTGTTTCATCATTGAATGCCGCTTATATGGAGTGTATATCTTTGAGGGCACATATTACCTTTTCCAAGATGGCCGCGGCTCTATTTCCGGTTATGCGCGATATGCGCTCTGTTACCTCTCTGCCGTTTCCTGCCGTCTCCCCGCATTTGGTCACATGGGCCCATGTGAACCAGTGCGGTGGGCGGCTGAATGGCGAATTGGTTTCCGGTCTCGCGGCGCATAAAAGGATGGGGTTTATGACTGCTGACATGCCTCTCCTGAGGAAGGAACATCCGAAACGCGCGTAGGGAGGTGGGGGACGCCGCATCTCACATCCGGTCTACATTGTCATCAGGTATGCTGTTGGTCCGCTGTGCCTCTGCCCGCTGCTATTTGTCTATTCTCTCACTGTTAGGTTGATTTGTGTATATATATGGATGAGCAGTGGAATCTTTTGGGCTTTTATGGACTAGCATACATTCATTTGTAGGATGTGGGTTGCTGGATCCCCCTTATATGTGCAATTTGAGGGTTGGTTTTTTACCCCTCGTCATTTTTAGCCTTGTTTTGTAAATGGTTGTACTTTAATAAAGTTTATATTTCTATTTAATCTGGACTAGTACACTTTTTTTGTTGTGGTTTATATATATTTTGGTGTGTCCTACACATCATTTCCAATTTTGACTTCTTTTCATGGCATTATGCCATTTTTTTGCTATAGGAGTCATATGTGCTTTCCGTGTCTGTATCTTCCCACGCCGGCAGCGTGAGGCAGAATAGTACTCACCGAGGAGGAACCACCTCCAGCTTAATCGATCCTCCCTGTGTCGGGGACAGAGAGCATCCTGAAGTGTGCTTGCCTTCTTAGGGGACTTACAGCTGTGCCTGCCGCAGGGGACTTATGGATGTGCCTACCACAGGGGGCTTACGGCTACTGTGGGGACTCCAAGACGCCTAAGGTGAGGGCTTGAGTGCAGTGGAGCCCGGGAGATGCACATGAGAGTGTACTCTAAGTGCTCGCCATCTTACAGGGGGGAGATCGGGACCATATAGGAACTGTCGCCCTAGCGTAGATTAGGTGTGCCCCAAACGTCACAGGAGAGGTACGGGGAGGTATACTCGCCGTGCTCGCCTGTTGATGGTTCGGGGGGAGAGCGGACCCTGAAAGGATCCGTCGCCCCCTTCACTCCGTTAATTAAAAAATAAAAATTTACAGAAAATTAAAAATAAAATAAAAAATGTTGGGGTCTGAGACAGACCCAAGGGCCTCCTACAGACACTAAGCAAGAACTGGGTCGTTACTGGCCACTCAAGGGGTGTATACTGCAGAGGAGGAGTTAACTCTTTGTGTTTACTTAGTGTCCTCCTAGTGGCAAGCAGCATAACACCCATGGTCCTGTGTCCCTCAATGAGGAATAGGAGAAACACAAACATTCAATATAAATTATACTTCTCAAAAATATTTTTTTACAAATTAAAAAAAAAAAAAAAAATTCATAAAACTTACAGCAAGGCTAAGTGCACACGTTGCAGAATTGCAGCAGAAATTTCCGCGGCAATTCTGCAACTCCTGCCGCATGCGGAATTGGCATGCATATTCCCGCAGAAAACTAGAGTTTTGCAAGCATAATTAGCTTGCAGAATGCTAGCGTTTTCCAAGCGATCTGTAGCATCTCTTGGAAAACTGATTGACAGGTTGGTCACACTTGTCAAACATAGTGTTTGACAAGTGTGACCAACTTTTTACTATTGATGCTGCCTATGCTGCATCAATAGTAAAAGATAGAATGTTAAAAATAATTAAAAAAAAAAAATTAAAAAAATGGTTATACTCACCTTCCGCAAACAGCCGATCTCCTCAGCGGCTTCCGTTCCTATAGATGGTGTGTGTGCAGGACCTTCGATGACGTCGCGGTCATGTGACCACGACGTCATCGCAGGTCCTTCACACACACACACACACCATCTATAGGAACGGAAGCGGCCACGTGCAGCGCTGAGAGGTGGGAAGACTCCGGGGCCATCAGAGGGTGAGTATATCACGATTTTTAATTTTAATTTTTTTTTTTTTTTTTTTTAACAATTATATGGTGCCCAGTCCGTGGAGGAGAGTCTCCTCTCATCCACCCTGGATACCAACCGCACATGATCTGCTTACTTCCCGCATGGTGGGCATAGCCCCATGCGGGAAGTAAGCAGATCAATTCCTAGGTGTGCGGAATCCCCGCGATTCCGCAAATTTAATGAACATGCTGCGTTTTTTTCTGGAATGCGATTCCGCTCAGGAAAAAAACGCAGCATGTGCACAAAAAATGCGGATTGCATTCTAGGATGCTTAATGTGAGCGGTTTTTTCGCGGTTTTATAGCGAAAAAAAAGCGAAAATATGCTACGTGTGCACACAGCCTAATAGATGAAATGAAAGTTCTTAGCGCATAAATTGGCTGCCTTCAGGCTAATCTTGCACTCCTCCCACTGACCTTGCAGGTGGCCTTAATTAGCTCTATCTGCCCATAAATTGAAGGCTTAGCCTGAGAGTGACATGTTTTGTCCATAGTTGTAGGCTGGTGGCCCAAAAGTGGCATGTACAGCAGAGTAGGACCCATCAGAGGGAGATCACCTTGCCGTGGTTGATGGGCATACATGAATTGGCCAATTTATGATCTAAGAACCTTCATTTCACCTATTACTGTAACTGATGATTTCTTTTTTTTTTAAATTCGTGAAAAAATATTTTTCAAAAGTATAATCTATAGTGAATATTTGTCTGTGTTCTCACACGGCCTAGATTCATGCATATGTGCTGCTGTGTTTTTTTTTTTTATAAACAGATATATATATATATATATATACATACATACATACATATATACATACATACATACATACACACACACATATACACACACACATACATACATATACAAACACACACACACTGCTCAAAAATATAAAGGGAACTCTAAAATCCCATATCCTAGATATCACTGAATGAAATATTCCAGTTGCAAATCTTTGTTCATTACATAGTGGAATGTGTGGAGAACAATAAAAGCTAAAAATTATCAACGTAAATCACAACTAATATCCCACAGAGGTCTGGAGTTGGAATGATGCTCAAAATCAAAGTGGAAAATCAAATTACAGGCTGATCCAACTTCAGTGGAAATGCTTCAAGACAAGGAAATGATGCTCAGCAGTGTGTGTGGCCTCCACGTGCATGTATGATCTCCCAACAACGCCTGGGCATGCTCCTGATGAAGCGGTGGATGATCTCCTGAGAGATCTCCTCCCAGACCTGGACTAAAGCATCCGCCAATTCCTGGACAGTTGGTGGCGCAACGTGACATTGGTGGATGGAGCAAGACATGATGTCCCAGATGTGCTCAATCGGATTCATGTCTGGGGAACGGGCGGGCCAGTCCATAGCTTCAATGCCTTCATCTTGCAGGAACTGCTTACACACTCCAGCCACATGAGGTCTGGCATTGTCCTGTATTAGGAGGAACCCAGGGTCAACCGCATCAGCATATGATCTCACAAGGGGTCTGAGGATCTCATCTCAGTACCTAATGGCTGTCAGGCTACCTCTGGCGAGCACATGGAGGGCTGTGCGGCCCTCCAAAGAAATGCCACCCCACACCATTACTGACCCACTGCCAAACCGGTCATGCTAAAGGATGTTGCAGGCAGCAGATTGCTCTCCATGGCATCTCCAGACTCTGTCACGTCTGTCACATGTGCTCAGTGTGAACCTGCTTTCATATGAAGAGCACAGGGCGCCAGTGGTGAATTTGCCAAACCTGGTGTTCTGTGGCAAATGCCAAGCGTCCTGCACGGTGTTGGGCTGTGAGAACAACCCCCATCTGTGGACGTCGGGCACTCAGACCATCCTCATGGAATCGGTTTCTAACCGTTTGTGCAGACACATGGACATTTGTGGCCTGCTGGAGGTCATTTTGCAGGGCTCTGGCAGTGCTCCTCCTTGCACAAAGGCTGAGGCAGCAGTCCTGCTGCTGGGTTGTTGCCCTCCTACGGCCCCCTCCACGTCTCCTGGTGTACTGGTCTGTCTCCTGGTATGGCCTCCAGCCTTTGGACACTACGCTGACAGACACAGCAAACCTACTTTCCACAGCTCACATTGATGTGTCATCCTGGATGAGCTGCACTACCTGAGCCACTTGTGTGGGTTGTAGAGTCCGTCTCATGCTACCACGAGTGTGAAAGCACAACCAACATTCAAAAGTGACCAAAACATCAGCCAGAAAGCATTGGTATTGAGATGTGGTCTGTGGTCCCCACCTGTAGAACCACTCCTTTATTGAGGGTGTCTTGATAATTGCCAATAATTTCCATCTGTTGTCTATTCCATTTGCACAGCAGCATGTGAAATTGATTGTCAATCAGTGTTGCTTCCTAAGTGGACAGTTTGATTTCACAGAAGTTTGATTTACTTGGAGTTAGATTCTGTTGTTTGTGTTACCTTTATTTTTTTTGAGCAGTGATATAGATAGATAGAGATATATATATATATATATATATATATATATATATATATATATATATATATATATATATATATATATATATACATACTAGCTGTACTACCCGGCTTCGCCCGGGTTAATGACTGCTGTTAGCAAAATAGAATGTGTTAACAAAAATTTATTCTGCACACAAAAACCACAAAACAAATAGATAGAAATGTAATTATTAAAAGGCAAAAACTAAGCTAATAGAAGAATTTCACAACATATATTAGCTTTGTTATACTGAGAATGTCTTTCTTGCCTATATTAACCAATCAGAGCTCAGGTTAATTAACTGTAGCAAAATAGAAGCTGAGCTGTGATTGGTTGCTATTGGCAGCCTGATAAATCCCCAGCCAACAGGAAGCCCACCCCCTGGCAGTATATATTAGCTCACACATACACATAATAAACAGGTCATGTGACTGACAGCTGCCGGATTCCTATATGGTACATTTGTTGCTCTTGTAGTTTGTCTGCTTATCAAATTTTTATTTTTGAAGAATAATACCAGACTTGTGTGTGTTTTAGGGCGTGTTTCATGTGTCAAGTTGTGTGTGTTGAGTTGCGTGTGGCGACATTCATGTAGCGACTTTTGTGAGATGAGTTTTGTGTGGCGACATGCGTGTAGCAACATTTTGGGTGTCGAGTTGCATGTGACAGGTTAGTGTAGCAAGTTGTGTGCAGCAAGATTTGTGCATGGCGAGTTTTGCGCGTGGCGAGTTTTGAGTATGTGCAAGTTTTGTGTGAGGCAACTTTTGCATGTGGTGCAACTTTTGTACATGTGGCAATTTTTCTGTGTGTGCAAGTTTTGCATGAGGTGAGTTTTCCATGAGGTGAGTTTTGCACGTGTGGCGAGTTTTGCGTGAGCCTAGTTTTGCATGTAGCGAGTTTTGCGCGTTGAGAGTTTTGAGTGGTGACTTTTGTGTTTCGACTTTTATGTGGCGAGGTTGGTGTGTGTGTGGTGAAATGTGTGCTGAGGGTGGTATATGTGTTCAAGCACGTGGTAGTGTGTGGCGCATTTTGTGTGTGTGTTCATATCCCCGTGTGTGGTGAGTATCCCATGTCGGGGCCCCACCTTAGCAACTGTACGGTATATACTCTTTGGCGCCATCGCTCTCATTCTTTAAGTCCCCCTTGTTCACATCTGGCAGCTGTCAATTTTCCTCCAACACTTTTCCCTTCACTTTTTCCCCATTATGTAGATAGGGGCAAAATTGTTTGGTGAATTGGAACGCGCGGGGTTAAAATTTCACCTCACAACATAGCCTATGACGCTCTCGGGGTCCAGACGTGTGACTGTGCAAAATTTTGTGGCTGTAGCTGCGACGGTGCAGATGCCAATCCCAGACATACACACATACATTCAGCTTTATATATTAGATATACCTGTATGTAATCTCCTGTATATAGTATATACCTGTGTGTCATCTCACCTATATATACTATATATCTGTGTGTCATCTCCTGTATATAGTATATACCTGTATGTCATCTCCTCCTATACATAGCATATACCTGTATGTGATCTCCTCCTGTATATACTATATACCTGTAGGTAATCTGCTCCTGTATATAGTATATACCTGTGTGTCATCTCCTCCTGTATATAGTATATACCTGTATGTCATCTCCTCCTGTATGTAGTATGTAACTGTATGTCATCTCCTCCTCTATATAGTATATACCTGTGTGTCATCTCTCCTGTATATAGTATATATCTGTGTGTCATCTCCTCCTGTATATAGTATATACCTGTGTGTCATCTCCCCTGTAAATAGTATATACCTGTGTGTCATCTCCTCCTGTATATAGTATATATCTGTATGTCATCTCCTCCTGTATTAGCCCTCGTTCACACGTTATTTGGTCAGTATTTTTACCTCAGTATTTGTAAGCTAAATTGGCAGCCTGATAAATCCCCAGCCAACAGTAAGCCCACCCCCTGGCAGTATATATTAGCTCACACATACACATAATAGACTGGTCATGTGACTGACAGCTGCCGGATTCCTATATGGTACATTTGTTGCTCTTGTAGTTTGTCAGCTTATTAATCAGATTTTTATTTTTGAAGGATAATACCAGACTTGTGTGTGTTTTAGGGCGAGTTTCGTGTGTCAAGTTGTGTGTGTTGAGTTGCGTGTGGCGACATGCATGTAGCGACTTTTGTGAGATGAGTTTTGTGTGGCGACATGCGTGTAGCAACTTTTTGTGTGTCGAGTTGCATGTGACAGGTTAGTGTAGCAAGTTGTGTGCAGCAAGTTTTGCGCATGGCGAGTTTTGCGCGTGGCGAGTTTTATGTGTGGTGCCTTTTGAGTATGTGCAAGTTGTGTGTGAGGCAACTTTTGCATGTGTTGCAACTTTTGTGCATGTGGCAATTTTTCTGCGTGTGCAAGTTTTGCGTGTGGCGAGTTTTCCATGAGGTGAGTTTTGCACGTGTGGCGAGTTTTGCATGTGGAGAGTTTTGCGCGTGGCGAGTTTTGAGCGGCGACTTTTGTGTTTCGACTTTTATGTGGCGAGGTTGGTGTATGTGTGGTGAAATGTGCGCTGAGGGTGGTATATGTGTTCGAGCATGTGGTAGTGTGTGGCGCATTTTGTGTGTGTGTTCATATCCCCGTGGTGGTGTGGTGATTATCCCATGTCGGGGCCCCACCTTAGCAACTGTACAGTATATACTCTTTGGCGCCATCGCTCTCATTCTTTAAGTCCCCCTTGTTCACATCTGGCAGCTGTTAATTTGCCTCCAACACTTTTCCTTTCATTTTTTCCCCATTATGTAGATAGGGGCAAAATTGTTTGGTGAATTGGAAAGCGCAGGGTTAAAATTTCGCCTCACAACATAGCCTATGACGCTCTCGGGGTCCAGACGTGTGACTGTGCAAAATTTTGTGGCTGTAGCTGCGACGGTTCAGATGCCAATCCCGGACATACATACACACACATTCAGCTATATATATATACTAGCTGTACTACCCGGCTTCGCCCGGGTTAATGACTGCTGTTAGCAAAATAGAATGTGTTAACAAAAATTTATTCTGCACACAAAAACCACAAAACAAATAGATAGAAATGTAATTATTAAAAGGCAAAAACTAAGCAAATAGAAGCATTTCACAACATATATTAGCTTTGTTATACTGAGAATGTCTTTGTTGCCTATATTAACCAATCAGAGCTCAGGTTAATTAACTGTAGCAAAATAGAAGCTGAGCTGTGATTGGTTGCTATTGGCAGCCTGATAAATCCCCAGCCAACAGGAAGCCCTCCCCCCTGGCAGTATATATTAGCTCACACATACACATAATAGACAGGTCATGTGACTGACAGCTGCCGTATTTCCTATATGGTACATTTGTTGCTCTTGTAGTTTGCTTATTAATCAGATTTTTATTTTTGAAGGACAATACCAGACTTGTGTGTGTTTTAGGGCGAGTTTTATGTGTCAAGTTGTGTGTGTTGAGTTGCGTGTGGCGACATGCATGTAGCGACTTTTGTGAGATGAGTTTTGTGTGGCGACATGCGTGTAGCAACATTTTGTGTGTTGAGTTGCATGTGACAGGTTAGTGTAGCAAGTTGTGTGCAGCAAGATTTGTGCATGGCGAGTTTTGCGCGTGGCGAGTTTTATGTGTGGTGCATTTTGAGTATGTGCAAGTTTTGTGTGAGGCAACTTTTGCATGTGGTGCAACTTTTGTACATGTGGCAATTTTTCTGTGTGTGCAAGTTTTGCATGAGGTGAGTTTTCCATGAGGTGAGTTTTGCACGTGTGGCGAGTTTTGCGTGAGCCTAGTTTTGCATATGGCGAGTTTTGCATGTAGCGAGTTTTGAGTGGTGACTTTTGTGTTTCGACTTTTATGTGGCGAGGTTGGTGTGTGTGTGTGGTGAAATGTGTGCTGAGGGTGGTATATGTGTTCAAGCACGTGGTAGTGTGTGGCGCATTTTGTGTTTGTGTTCATATCCCCGTGTGTGGTGAGTATCCCATGTCGGGGCCCCACCTTAGCAACTGTACGGTATATACTCTTTGTCGCCATCGCTCTCATTCTTTAAGTCCTCATTGTTCACATCTGGCAGCTGTCAATTTTCCTCCAACACTTTTCCCTTCACTTTTTCCCCATTATGTAGATAGGAGCAAAATTGTTTGGTGAATTGGAACGCGCGGGGTTAAAATTTCACCTCACAACATAGCCTATGACGCTCTCGGGGTCCAGACGTGTGACTGTGCAAAATTTTGTGGCTGTAGCTGCGACGGTACAGATGCCAATCCCGGACATACACACATACATACATACACACATTCAGCTTTATATATTAGATATACCTGTATGTAATCTCCTGTATATAGTATATACCTGTGTGTCATCTCACCTATATATAGTATATATCTGTGTGTCATCTCCTGTATATAGTATATACCTGTATGTCATCTCCTCCTATACATAGCATATACCTGTGTCATCTCCTCCTGTATATACTATATACCTGTAGGTAATCTGCTCCTGTATATAGTATATACCTGTGTGTCATCTCCTCCTCTATATAGTATATACCTGTGTGTCATCTCTCCTGTATATAGTATATATCTGTGTGTCATCTCCTCCTGTATATAGTATATACCTGTGTGTCATCTCCCCTGTAAATAGTATATACCTGTGTGTCATCTCCTGTATATAGTATATAGCTGTATGCCATCTCCTCCTGTATTAGCCCTCGTTCACACGTTATTTGGTCAGTATTTTTACCTCAGTATTTGTAAGCTAAAATGGCAGCCTGATAAATCCCCAGCCAACAGTAAGCCCACCCCCTGGCAGTATATATTAGCTCACACATACACATAATAGACTGGTCATGTGACTGACAGCTGCCGGATTCCTATATGGTACATTTGTTGCTCTTGTAGTTTGTCTGCTTATTAATCAGATTTTTATTTTTGAAGGATACCAGACTTGTGTGTGTTTTAGGGCGAGTTTCGTGTGTCAAGTTGTGTGTGTTGAGTTGCGTGTGGCGACATGCATGTAGGGACTTTTGTGAGATGAGTTTTGTGTGGCGACATGCGTGTAGCAACTTTTTGTGTGTCGAGTTGCATGTGACAGGTTAGTGTAGCAAGTTGTGTGCAGCAAGTTTTGCGCATGGCGAGTTTTGCGCGTGGCGAGTTTTATGTGTGGTGCCTTTTGAGTATGTGCAAGTTTTGTGTGAGGCAACTTTTGCATGTGTTGCAACTTTTGTGCATGTGGCAATTTTTCTGCGTGTGGCAATTTTTCTGCGTGTGCAAGTTTTGCGTGTGGCGAGTTTTGCACGTGTGGCGAGTTTTGCATGTGGAGAGTTTTGCGCGTGGCGAGTTTTGAGCGGCGACTTTTGTGTTTCTACTTTTATGTGGCGAGGTTGGTGTATGTGTGGTGAAATGTGCACTGAGGGTGGTATATGTGTTCGAGCACGTGGTAGTGTGTGGCGCATTTTGTGTGTGTGTTCATATCCCCGTGGTGGTGTGATTATCCCATGTTGGGGCCCCACCTTAGCAACTGTACAGTATATACTCTTTGGTGCCATCGCTGTCATTCTTTAAGTCCCCCTTGTTCACATCTGGCAGCTGTTAATTTGCCTCCAACACTTTTCCTTTCATTTTTTCCCCATTATGTAGATAGGGGCAAAATTGTTTGGTGACTTGGAAAGCGCGGGGTTAAAATTTCACCTCACAATATAGCTTTGACGCTCTCAGGGTCCAGACGTGTGACTGTGCAAAATTTTGTGCCTGTAGCTGCGACGCCTCCAACACTTTTCCTTTCACTTTTTCCCCATTATGTAGATAGGGGCAAAATTGTTTGGTGAATTGGAAAGCGCGGGGTTAAAATTTCACCTCACAACATAGCCTATGACGCTCTCGGGGTCCAGACGTGTGACTGTGCAAAATTTTGTGGCTGTAGCTGCTACGGTTCAGATGCCAATCCCGGACATACATACATACATACATACATACACACACACACACATTCAGCTTTATATATTAGATATCAGTCTACTGCTGCCAATGTACATGCGTATTTACTACAAAAACTGGAAGCATAAGTCTAGAATAACCCAAATGCTAGTGTGAAAGCTGCAAGATTTCTACCTTTTTTTTTTTTTTTTTTTTTATCAATACAATTTGTGATATGAAAAAATATATATTTTTAAAAATAAATATATACACACACACACTTCTATACATGCAAATGTGTGTATAATTGTAAATACATACACTGGTCACAAAAAGTTAGGAGTATTTGGCTTTGAGGTGAAATTTATGGATAATGTAAAAAAGTTCACACTAGTAGAAGCAGCAATGGTGATGTCTTCATCGCAAACAGTGTATTGAAACAAAAGCCAACAACAGTGGTGGATATACACCAACAAAAACATCAGTGTCTCAATAACTTGTCACGTGGCCTTGAGAATCAATTACAGCTGACAACGACGTCTCCTGCTCCTCACAAGTGGAGATATTGTCGGCTGAGGCATGGTGTCCCACTCTTTTTGAAGGGCGACCCTCAGGTCATTGAAGTTCTGGGGTACAGAGTTACGAGCCTCTACATATTAACTTAGCTGATCTTGGAGTCTTTTTTATGGGATTCAGGTCTGGAGAAAGTGCAGGCCGCTCCATTTGAGGTCCCCCAGTCTCCAGCAGCCGTCCTCTAATGATGTGACCTCCATGAGCTGGAGCATTGTCGTCCATGAAGATGATATTAGGCCAGTGTTGTTCGTGCAGAGACACAATGGCTGGAATGATGATGTTATTCAGTTGTAGGGGCTTGTCACAATACCATTCGTAAAGGGTAGGGCAGTCCTGTATTGACTACACCACCACCAAAGGCTCATCTGAAAGCCAAATATCCCTACTTTTTTGTGAGAAGTGTGTATGATATTTGCTGATGACAGCATCCCTTTAAGACACAGAAGCTTGGTCATTAAAAAGTTAAACACATTTTATCTGCAGTCATTAAATAGCGTCCTGGAACACAATGAGAAATTTGCATGTAATTCAAGACATTCAACATTAAAACAAAAGAACAAATACACAGACTGAAGGATTCCTCTAAAGGAAAGGCAAAGGACTTACTGCAAATGTCAGCAGCAGGAATTTGTTCAGGAGGACGGGATTATTTAGCGCTGAACCGGATTTGATCGCTTCCCAAATCTGCAAAACAAGAAGAGCTTGATGTTAGAGGACATTTAAGGGGAGAAAGCAATTAAACTGCATCAAATAAAAGCTAATTGGGGTCTTGAAAATGGTGAGAAACTAGAAAACGTAGATCCATCTAAGAACCATTATTGGACTTTTAAGCATAAACCAAGAAAGTTTCATCCCTCCAGTCTCCAGGTCCCATCGAAGCTGCAGTGGCCGCCATTTATTGCAAAAACCTAGTTTGGCCGACATCCATTCCACCCAAGATCCCATATACAATCCTCTTCTGGCAGCAGCTAATCTTCTTTTGAAAAAAAATATTGTGCATGTTAAAACCCACCACGCCCAATCCTTCTAGTTCCTCAACCCCATCGTCTGTGGTCGGGACCTCGTCTAGAGCTCCATAGATGCAAGATGGTCAGACAGTTCATCTATGGGATATGAACGCCTACGCAAGAGTTAGGATTATGTTTTGCCAAATGACATAGGAAATCATGTGCTAAAGTTACAGCCATGAATATTCTAAGGCAAAAAATATTACAGCCCTCTCCCCCCAAAACTTCACAAAGAAAGTATAATAACAGCATCCTCCTATGAAGTGGAGGAGCCACCGGGCTACATCTCATACAATGACAGCTCTAAAACGCTAATAGAGTGCTGGGCCGACGCGCACACAGTGATGTCAGAACGCAGGGCCGACACGCACACAGAGATGCACAGCGCAGGGCCGACATGCACACAGAGATGCACAGCGCAGGGCCGACATGCACACAGAGATGCACAGCGCAGGGCCGACACGCACACAGAGATGCACAGCGCAGGGCCGACACGCACACAGTGATGTCAGAGCGCGGGGGCCGACACGCACACAGTGATGTCAGAGCACAGAGCCAACACGCACACACAGTGATGTCAGAGAACAGGGCCGACACGCACACACAGTGATGTCAGAGCACAGGGCAGACACACACACAGAGATGTCAGAGCACAGGGCCGACACGCACACAGTGATGTCAGAGCACAGGGCCGACACGCACACAGAGATGCACAGCTGTTGTGAATTCCGCTCTTGGGCTCCCTCCGGTGGTTGTAAGTAGCACTTTTGTGAATTCTGCTCTTGGGCTTCCCTCCTGTGGTTTTGAGTGGTATAGCTGCTTCTTGGATTTAGCATCAGCAGCTGCTTCCACTGATCGTCTTTCTGGCTCGGCTATTTTAGTCTGGCCTTATCCTTCAATCAATGCCAGTTGTCAATTGTTCCTGCTTGGAGCCACTGCTCTTTTGGATTTCCCTGACACTCTGTCCAGTTCAGCAAAGAAAAGTCCTTGCTTGTTCTTTTGCAGTCCACTTGTTGTGGACTTATTGTTCAGCACATTCTATGTTTTGCTCATTTGTCCAGCTTATCAGTATGGATCTATTTAGCTAAGCTGGAAGCTCTGGGCTGCAGATTTTGCCCTCCACACCTTTAGTCAGGTGTGGAGATTTTTTGCATATCTCTGCGGTGGACTTTTTCTAGTTTTTATTACCGACCGCACAGTGTCCTTTCCTTACTGTCTATCTAGCTAGAAGTGGCCTCCTTTGCTAAATCTTGTTTCATACTACGTATGTCATTTCCTTCTCCTCTCACAGTCAATATTTGTGGGGGGCTGTCATATCCTTTGGGGATTTTCTCTGAGGCAAGATAGCTTTCCTGTTTCTACCTTTAGGGGTAGCTAGTTCTCCGGCTGTGACGAGGTGTCCAGGGAGTGACAGGAACATCCCACGGCTACTGCTAGTGTTGTGTTAAGATCAGGAACTGCGGTCTGTATAGTTACCACCTGCTCAGAGCTAGTCGCATGTCGCTCCTAAATTACCAGTCCATAACACACAGCGCAGGGCTGACATGCACACACTGATGCACAGCGCAGGGCCGACATGCACACAGAGATGCACAGCGCAGGGCCGACATGCACACAGAGATGCACAGCGCAGGGCCGACACGCACACAGAGATGCACAGCGCAGGGCGGACACGCACACAGAGATGCACAGCGCAGGGCGGACACGCACACAGTGATGTCAGAGCGCGGGGCCGACATGCACACAGATGTCAGAGCACAGGGCCGACACACACACAGTGATGTGAGAGCACAGGGCCGACACGCACATAGAGATGCACAGCACAGGGCTGACATGCACACAGTGATGCACAGCACAGGGCCGACATGCACACAGAGATGCACAGCGCAGGGCCGACATGCACACAGTGATGCACAGCGCAGGGCCGACACGCACAGAGTGCCGATTACTTGATGCTGGCCTGAAAGCACGAACACCAAGGAAGAAGCCATTCTTAAATCTTAAACAGAGAAGTAAGAGAATTTCCTGGGCCAAAGAACATCTTAGCTGGACAACTGAAGATCGGTAGAAAGTAATCTGGAGCGATGAAACAAGAACATCAATTTTTAGTAGTGACGGAGTGCGTTAAGTTCGGAGAAGGCCAACGGAAGACTGTCTTCCAGAGTGTATGACAGCTACAATGAAACATCCTGAGAGTGTTATTACATGGGACTGTATGTCCTGGCATGGAATTGGGCGAATACAGGTCCTTGAGGGAACTGTAAATGCTTTGAAATATATTCATGATGTTCTTGAACACAAGCTCATCCCATCAATTCATGACCTTGGCAAGGAACAGAAAGAAATGATTTTTCAACAGGATGGAGCACCATGTCACAATGCAAGGCAATGTCTAAAATGGTTTGAAAGCAAACAAGTTTCAGTCCTGATCTGAACCCTATCGAAAATCTGTGGTCAAGATTAAAGCGACTGGTTTCTAGTAAGCGACCGAGCAACAAACAGGCCTTGATTGCAGCGGTTATCAGCTCCTGGCACTATGTTATAACCACAGAGAACCTGAGAAGTCTTGATGAATCAATGCCAAAGAGATGCAAAGTGGCTATCGATGCTAAAGGATACCTTACACACTGCTAAAGAAACAACACGTAGGGGCAGCAGGAAATTAATATTAGGACGAGATATTCTGATTCGGCCATTCCGCTGTTCTCATAGAAGTAATGAGATATTTTGTATTCTGGTAACCTTGTTTCTATGTAGAGGTGTTCTAATCTACCTTAGACTACTTTGTATGATTGCATGCTAAAAACTGTAAAAACAAAAAAAGAAAAAAAAAAAAAATGACAAATTTCAAGTGCATCCACAATTTTGGCCACTGGTGTATAGTAAAATCATCTGAAGCTAATTGCTTGTATTGGGGTCAGGAAAATGCAAAGTGACTAAACAGCTTGATAAATAGCACTAGAAATGTATCTGATCCATGTCTTATAGGAACAAAACGGACATTTACCAATGATTTAGTCTGCGCTCCTATAGGACGCGTCTTATTGTGTGCACACCATAAAATGCTGACGATAGGTATGTACTATACATCTATAGCAGGTTAGGATCATTCCCAAAATATCAAGTTGTTTCCTATCCACAGGACAGAGCACGACTTGCAGATCGCAGGGGACAACTTGATTTTCTTGAAGGACAGCCCTTTAAGCAGCACAGATCTCCATCTTACCTCGTTAGCAGCCTGATCCAACAGCGCTTTCTTGTCAAATTTCTTGAAGGAATCTAAAGTGTTCGTGTTGTATAAGGATCCAAGGGCCGGACACGAGCGAGCTGGGGTGGGAGCATTCCTGACAACACAAAGGTGCGACAGAATGGCAATTAAAAGAAGAGTTGTCAAAGAAAATGCAGCAACAAGATGTTATTACCAACACAGGCAAGGCTTGGGATCTAAATTAAATAAAAACAATAATGCTTAAGCGTTTCTGCACTTTTTTTTTTTCTTTTTAAAGAGGAGTACAAAATCAGCGGCTCATTATGGCAGCCATTTTAATTATTCCTAAATGGACTTTAAATCACCGGAGGCAGAAGAAAACGTTCCTTTACACAAATAGAAAGCAAATGTCTTGCAACTGGAAAGAAATTAAAACAAATTAAATCAGAAAGTCTCAGGACTTTCTAATGTACAATTACCCAAGTTATAAAACAAACTTTTTATTCTTACGTCCCCATGGCCGTATTAGGGCTTGTTTTTATGCAAGATCAGTTGTAGGTTTGAATGATGCCGTTTGTCTTACCATACAACGTACCAAGATGCAAAAAAAAAAAAAAGAATAAATACCGTAAATAACCCAACTGGAGTGAAATCACCCAAAATTGTATTTAAAGTTTTATGTTTACAGCTATTACTGAGCATTATAAATTACCCAGCAACACCTTTCTTCTGGTCAGTACTGTTAGAGTGATACTAAAATTTCAACTTTTTTTTTTTCCTTTTGTATTTACCGTAATTTAAAAAAAAATATATTAATTATGTATCTATCTATCTATACACACACACACACACATACGTACACACATCTCCATTGTCTGAGAACCTTAACATTTTCATTACTACACCAATGGAGCTGTGTGGGGCCCTTGTTTTGTTGGATAGAACGCGGACATTTTTTTTTATTTATTTATTTTTTTTTACAGGTAGCATTTTTGGGTAATATGAGGCTTTGATCACTTGTTATTAGACTTTTGGACGGAGTTGCGGAGACCTAAAAACAACAATTGTGGCATTTTAATTTCTTAACTCTCTTTATGCCATTAACTGTATGGTTAATTGATTTTCTATTTTGGTAGATTGGACTATACACAGAGGCAGATGTCGGCTGTGTAACACAGTTAGCATTTTCTGGGTATGGGGTGGATTCAGCTCCTAAGAAAACTTGTTTTCCAATTATCGTCCAATCTAAAAAGGTGTGACAATTACTTGACGAAAGAAAAAAATATATATCTTGTTCGTAGGGTGAAATGATTTTGCAAAAGAATTGCAGAGTATTAGTCAGTGTTAAGTTGATGTCCGATCCTGGGGCAATGGAAAAAAAACTGTTTAAAAAAAAAAAAAAATCAAATAAAATACATTTATGTAAAAACAAAAAAGTACACATATTTGTAACAAACAGGCAATCCATGCATTTGTTGATCAGCTGTGGGACATGCAGCCGCGGGGACTCGAACATATTTTTCGAGCATGCCGTTGACGAGGACACTTGGCTAGCACCCGAGCATGCTCAGAAAACACCTTATCCCAGCACGTTGACTCATCACTATTCCTAACTTCATATACTGTATAAACCAGGACAACAAGAAGAGAAACAGAACCCATCACAGGGACAGGGACTCATCTATGCCACACTATCATTCCATGTAGTGAAACATATATAAAAACAAGGATTTTTTCATTCAGCAATGACAGTGACGTCCATGAAGTGACTGCAGGTGGCACAAGCTTGGTAATGGACAATATAACTGGTTATGTCACCTATGAATATGATCGGTACCGCTGGCTGGAAAATTAACTCTCCAAAGATTATGACAGTGAAGAAGTAGAAGTGACTTTTCTGCACCTTCTGGTCCATCACCGTCTTTGTGCATCCAAGAAAACCAGACATTTTAAAAGTAACCAAAAATCAGATATTAAAGGGAACCTATCACCCCCAAAATCGAAGGTGAGCTAAGCCCACCGGGGCACTCTGTAATGCTGTAGATAAGCCCCCGATGTATCCTGAAAGAGGAGAAAAAGAGGTTAGATTATACTCACCCAGTGGCGGTCCCGCTGCGGTCCGGGTCCGATGGGCGTCGTGGTCCGGGGCCTCCCATCTTCATATGATGACGTCCTCTTCTTGTCTTCACGCCGCAGCTCCGATGCAGGCGTACTTTGTCTGCCTTGTTGAGGACAGAGCAAAGTACTGCAGTGCGCAGGTTCTGGGCCTCTCTGACCTTTCCCGGCGCCTGTTCACTGCAGTATTTTGCTCTGCCCTCAACAGGGCACATAAAGTACGCCTGCGCCGGAGCCGCAGCATGAATGCAAGAAGAGGACGTCATTGTAAGAAGATGGGAGGCCCCGGACCGGACTGCGACACCCATCGGATCGGACCGCCCCTGGGTGAGTATAATCTAACCTCTTTTTCTCATCTTTCAGGATACATCGGGGGCTTATCTACAGCATTACAGAATGCTGTAGATAAGCCCCTGATGCCGGTGAGCTTAGCTCACCTATTTTGGGGGTGACAGGTTCCCTTTAACCCCTTACTGACATTGGACAGGATAGTACGTCCGATGTCAGCTCCCCTGCTTTGATGCAGGGCTCCGGCGGTGAGCCTGCATCAAAGCCGGGACATGTCAGCTGTTTTGAACAGCTGACATGTGCCCGCAATAGCGGCGGGTGAAATCGCAATTCACCTACCGCTATTAACTAGTTAAATGCCGCTGTCAAACGCAGACAGCGGCATTTAACTACCGCATCCGGCCGGGCGGCAGGAAATGACGGCATCGCCGACCCCCGTCACATGATCGGAGGTCGGCGATGCTTCTCGATTGTAACCATAGAGGTCCTTGAGACCTCTATGGTTATTGATCGCCGGTAGCTGTGAGCGCCACCCTGTGGTCGGCGCTCACAGCACACCTGATTTTCTACAACATAGCAGCGAACAGCAGATCGCTGCTATGTAGCAGAGGCGATCGTGCTGTGCCTGCTTCTAGCCTCCCATGGAGGCTATTGAAGCATCGCAAAAGTAAAAAAAAAAAGTTAAAAAAAAAAATGTGAAAAAATTAAAAAAAATATAAAAGTTTAAATCACCCCCCTTTCGCCCCAATCAAAATAAATCAATAAAAAAAAAAATCAAACCTACACATATTTGGTATCGCCACGTTCAGAATCGCCCGATCTATCAATAAAAAAAAAAGCATAAACCTGATTGCTAAACGGCGTAACGAGAAAAAAAAATGGAAACGCCAGAATTACGTTTTTTTGGTCGCCGCGACATTGCATTAAAATGCAATAACGGGCGATCAAAAGAACGTATCTGCACCGAATAGGAATCATTCAAAACGCCAGCTCGGCACGCAAAAAATAAGCCCTAAACCGACCCCAGATCATGAAAAATGGAGACGCTACGAGTATCGGAAAATGGCGCAATTTTTTTTTTTTTTTTTTAGCAGTTTGGAATTTTTTTTCACCACTTAGGTAAAAAATAACCTAGTCATGTTAGGTGTCTATGAACTCGTAATGACCTGGAGAATCATAATTGCAGGTCAGTTTTAGCATTTAGTGAACCTAGCAAAAAAGCCAAGCAAAAAACAAGTGTGGGATTGCACTTTTTTTGCAATTTCACCGCACTTGGAATTTTTTTCCCGTTTTCTAGTACACGACATGGTAAAACCAATGATGTCGTTCAAAAGTACAACTCGTCCCGCAAAAAATAAGCCCTCGCATGGCTAAATTGACGAAAAAATAAAAAAGTTATGGCTCTGGGAAGGAGGGGAGTGAAAAACGAACAAGGAAAAACGAAAAATCCCACGTCATGAAGGGGTTAAGGACCTTGGGATTTTCAGTTTTCATATTTCGCTCCCCTTCTTCCCAGGGCCATAACTTATTGTATTTTTCCGTCAATATGGCCATGTGAGGGCTCGTTTTTTTGTGGAACAAGTTGTACTTTTGAACAACATCATTGGTTATACCATTTGGTGTACTGGAAAACAGGAAAAAAATTCCAAGTGCAGTGAAATTGCAATATAAATGCCATTTTTTTTTTAACCATGTTCGCCAAATGCTAAAACTGACATGCCGTTATTATTCTCCAGGTCATTACGAGTTTCCAGTTACTAAACATGTCTAGGTTCTTTTTTAAGTGGTGAAAACTAAATTCTAAGTTTGTAAAAAAAAAAAAAAAAAAAAAAGCTGTATTTTCGGCATTTTCCAAGACCTGTAACATGTTTATTTTTAGTGATCTGGAGCTGGGTGATGACTTATTGTTTGCGTATCGAGCCGATGTATTTATTAATACCATTTTGGTGTAGATACAATGTTTTGAACACCTGTTATTGCAATGTTGCAGCGACCCCCCCAAAAAAAATAAAAAATAAAATTTAATTCTGGAGTTTGATCTATTTTCTTGTTACGCCAATTACTGATCAGATTAATTCTTTTCTATTTTGATACATCGGACGATAACAAATGAGTATTATTTTTATTATTATTGCTTTATTTACAATGGGGAAAAGGAGGGGGGTGACTTGAACTTTCAGATTCTTTTTTAATATTTCTTTTTTTTTTTTTTTAACTTATAGTATCCAGAGTGCAGGTGATAAATATATGCCCCCCGCAATCCCAAGAACAAGTGATGAGGGTGGTGCCAATGCAACACAACTTCTCCATTCACTTCTATGGGCGCATAGGAGTAGTGTATACAGTGCAAAGCTCCATAGACTGAATAGAGCGGTGCTGCTCCTCGCATCGGGGGCATCCTATTGTCAGGATCAGCGGGGGTCTGGCCAGTTATTACCTACCCCATGGATGGGCGATAAATGCTGGTCATGGGACAACCTCTGTGTTTAGAGTCTATGTGGCTGCATTTCTGTACTAAGAAACCTGAAGACGGCCAAGAGACTTACATGTCAAAAGCGCTGAACTCCAAAGTGAGTCGAGTTGGAAGCCCAGTAGGATCACCTGATGAGAGATCACCATAAGGTTAGTTTACAGGGAATGTATCATATATAAAAAAAACAAAAAACACAATTATAAATATGTCAAGTATTAAACGGGTGTTCCCATCTTCAAGATCCTATACAAATATGTAATGAAACGTAATATAGTTCTTCTCATTGGCCATGTCATCAACACCATATGCAGGGCATTGCAGTAGCTTAGGTATCTATGGTTACAACCAATAATATAGTGACAGCTGTTAGTGCTCGTAACCATGGATACCTAAGCTATTGCAATGCCTGCACATGAGGTAAGCGACATAGTGAATCAGAAGAACTATGCCACATTTCTAATTGGAGGTATTTGTTGATAATAATAATTATTATTATTATTATTATTATTATTATTATTATTAATATACCTACTACATATTGGGGGTCTTGGAGATGGGAATACCGCTGTAATGTTACATTTTCTCAAACATGTAAACTAAAAATAAAAAAATATTTTTATCGAAAAAGAAAACAAACAAAAAAAAAAAAACACAACAGGTAGACAAACCCTTCGATGACATATGCGGTAATGCGTTCTTTCAGCCAACCGTAAGTGGGGTAATAACTTGCCGTCTCTCCATTTCACACTTTCCTCACGTACGGCCATTAATAAACTGCTGTTTCTTTAGTTTATTAACCAGTGGCACAAAAGAGAGCCAGCGTTCATGTCTGCGCCCGAATAACAGGAGACGCAATCTCCGCTCTTACCGTTGTAGTAATGGCTCTTAATGGCTTTGGCCGATTCGTCCAGCCGGTATTCATTCAGTTTCTTCTGTGTGAGCTGATGCCAAAAACCTGCGTCTAGAGCGCTGGCAAAGGGGACGAACTGCAGTTTGGGGATGCTTGGGGCCGGCTTGTCGCCCATGTCTTCACTCTCGGAGGCCATTTATGACTTCAGAATGCAACTAGGGAGGAAGGAGAATTATTATCATGTTAGGGCGGCATATCGGCTTTCCATTCTAGATACGTTTCGATTGTACCTAGGTTTACAAGAGTCGGCAGCCAGCGTTCTCCTATTTTGGAAATTATCATCATCATTGAAAATTCACTTCTGCAGTAAAAAGCTTTATGCAAAGGAGAACTGTGTGAAGCATGAGTAATCATCAGGGATCGGGGCTGTAAGGAAGAGAACGGATTCTCACTCCCAGTAGTAAATAGGAGAACGATTAGAGGTGTCGTTAGGATTTCACAAATCCATACAAACGTGTTGTAGACAGAGTAGCACAAGATACAATTTATTGTTAAAGTATGTGCCCCCTCCACATTACCCCTACTGGACCTTTAATGACTTCACGTTCTATAAAATAAGGCTCAGAGTCCGCCCTTTTTTAGAGACGTCCGCCCTTATTTTTGCCCATTTATCCAGGAGAGCATTTGTAAGGTCAGACGCTGATGATGGAAGAAAGATCCGACTGGTCATCTTCTTCCAAACCAAACTCCGCCAACTATGGGCACAGTCATGGAGAACAGAAAATGCCCATCCCCCAAACTGTTCATACAAAGTTGGAAGCTACAACTCTCCAAAATGTCTTCAGATTTCCCTCCACTGGAACAAGACGGGCATAGGGCAACCCCTGAGAAACAAGCCCATAACTTTATCCTTCCTCCATCAAACTTTGCAGGGGGCACAATGCGGTCAGGCGGGTAACGTTCTCCTGGCATTCACCAAACCCAGACTCCTCCATCAGATGCCAAATAGACAAGTGTGATCCTTTGCTGAACAGAACATGTTTCCTCCAGAGAGCAGTTGTGGCAGCTTTACACCACTCCATCTGACACTCGGCATTGTGCTTGGTGATGTACGGCTGCAGGCAGCTGCTCGGCCATGAAGCTCCTGGTGGGGGCGCAGTGTTTGTGCTGATGTTGATACCAGAGGAGGTCTGGACTCTGCAGTTATGGGGTCAGCAAAGCGTTGGTGACTTTTCTGCCCTCTGCTGCTCAGCACTCAGCCCCCCTCTCGTAATATCACCTGGTCTCCACTCCATGGCTGCGGTTTCTCCCCTTTTTCAATAATATCACTCAGAGGATGGGGGAACACATTCAGGGGGCTGCGCTGCCTTGTCTGGAGCCCTATCGCCATCAGTTTGCCAGGCACAGCTCTCTAGATCTGTAGTGGCTGTGTCTGTTTTTGCAGATAAATGTCATTTAGGCTCCCCCCAACTGAGCCATTGGTACAATGTGTACAACTTAAAAAAGGAGGTCAGTGTCTAAAGTTGTAGATTTTGGACTCTGACTCGCTGTTCTCAATGGCCCCAATCTGTGTAACTCCCGTCTCTCTGGGCTGCAGAAAGAAGCTCCCGACGGAGGCGTGAACAGCAGCCGAGACGTGGGGAGAAACTAACATGGACACAGAAGATAAGCTGCCTTCTAAAGGTACCTTCACACTGAACGACTTTGCAGCGAGAACGACAACGATCCGTGACGTTGCAGCATCCTGGATAGCGATCTCGTTGTGTTTGACACGCAGCAGCGATCTGGATCCCGCTGTGATATCGCTGGTCGGAGCTAGAAGTCCAGAACTTTATTTCGTCGCTGATCACCCGCTGTCATCGCTGGATCGGCGTGTGTGACGCGGATCCAGCGATGTGTTCACTTGTAACCAGGGTAAATATCAGGTTACTAAGCGTAGGGCCGCGCTTAGTAACCGGATATTTACCCTGGTTACCATTGTAAAAGTTAAAAAAAAAAAACACTACATACTCACATTCTGATGTCTGTCATGTCCCCCAGCGTCCACAGGGTTACCCGCTGCTGCCGAGAGCTCCTGCACTGAATGTGTCAGTGCCGGCCGTAAAGCAGAGCACAGTGGTGACGTCAACGCTGCTGCCGGCGCTAACACAGTCAGTCAGTGCAGGAGCTCTCGGCAGCAGCGCGTAACCCTGTGGACGCCGGGGGATGTGACAGATATCAAAATGTGAGTATGTAGTGTTTTTTTTTTTTTTTTTTAACTTTTACAATGGTAACCAGGGTAAATATCGGTTTACTAAGCGCGGCCCTGCGCTTAGTAACCCGATGTTTACCCTGGTTACCCGGGTGCTGCAGGGGGACTTCGGCATCGTTGAAGACAGTTTCAATGATGCCGAAGTCGTTCCCCTGATTGTTGGTCGCTGGAGAGAGCGGTCTGTGTGACAGCTCCCCAGCGACCACACAGCGACTTACCAACGATCACGGCCAGGTCGTACCGCTGGTCGTGATCGTTGGTAAGTCGTTTAGTGTAACGGTACCTTAAGAAAGCAACCTCTTCCCTCCTTTAATTTAATCCGATCCTGATGACTTATCCAAGGGACTGGTCATCATTACCAGATCGATTGTTTCCAACCCCCGGCGTCCACACATATTTGTAACATTTATTGAAAAGTTAAATCAACACATCTGTTAAAACAAATGAAACAAAAGCCAAAATAAGAAGATGAAATCAATCAAGTCAATGCAACACTGGAAATACTGGTAATAGGATGTGTGGCAATTTCCCTGTTTGTGTAATAATGCTCGTTAACTCCTACGCTTTCTGTCACAACATGGAAGAGGCAGATTTTGACTCAAAATAAACATATTAAAGAAAATCAAGGGACATAAAAAAAAAACCCTCTTCCTCCTGTTAAGACAGCGCCAGCCTCGGGAGCCCCCATAACACGGCGCCAGCCTCGGGAGCCCCCATAATACAGCGCCAGCCTCGGGAGCCCCCATAATACAGAGCCAGCCTCGGGAGCCCCCATAACACAGCGCCAGCCTCGGGAGCCCCCATAACACGGCGCCAGCCTCGGGAGCCACCATAACACAGCGCCAGCCTCGGGAGCCCCCATAACACGGTGCCAGCCTTGGGAGCCCCAATAATACAGCACCAGCCTCGGGAGCCCCCATAACACAGCACCAGCCTCGGAAGCCCCCATAAGTAAGCCCCCATAACACGGCGCCAGCCTCGAGACCCCCATAACACGGCACCAGCCTCGAGACCCCCATAACACGGCGCCAGCCTCGCGAGCCCCCATAACACAGCGCCAGCCTCGGCACCCCCATAACACAGCGCCAGCCTCGGCACCCCCATAACACAGCGCCGGCCTCGGCACCCCCATAACACAGCGCCGGCCTCGGCACCCCCATAACACAGCGCCGGCCTCGGCACCCCGATAACACAGCGCCGGCCTCGGCACCCCCATAACACAGCGCCGGCCTCGGCACCCCCATAACACAGCGCCGGCCTCGGCACCCCCATAACACAGCGCCGGCCTCGGCACCCCCATAACACAGCGCCGGCCTCGGCACCCCCATAACACAGCGCCGGCCTCGGCACCCCCATAACACAGCGCCGGCCTCAACACCCCCATAACACAGCGCCGGCCTCAGGACCCCCATAACACAGCGCCGGCCTCAGGCACCCCCATAACACAGCGCCGGCCTCGGCACCCCCATAACACAGCGCCGGCCTCGGCACCCCCATAACACAGCGCCGGCCTCAACACCCCCATAACACAGCGCCGGCCTCGGCACCCCCATAACACAGCGCCGGCCTCAGGACCCCCATAACACAGCGCCGGCCTCAGGACCCCCATAACACAGCGCCGGCCTCAGGACCCCCATAACACAGCGCCAGCCTCAACACCCCCATAACAGTGCAATGGTGAATGCCTCACTATCTCGGACAGCCCTGTCCCCGGCTCCGGCCACAGCACACACCCAGCAGAAGCCTCAGAGCCGGCGGATACCTGCGGAGAGGACGGGAAGAGTCCGCGTATTACAGCGCTGCAGAGCACATAGCAGATGACAGCGGCTCCTCCACAGCGCCACTGCTGCTTCCTGCTCTGCCGCTATCACGTGACCTGCGGCTGTCAGCTGACTACGGGGCGGCAGCGGGACAAACCTCTGCCGTGCGCTCCGTGCGCCTCTCTCTCCTGCTGTGCCCGGATGACACGGGGGTTTTGCAGTCACAAAGGTGATTGGGGACCAAGTACAAAATAAGACTCCGGAACCATTTCTAAAGAGCTCCCTCTAGCGGCTGCTCTTCATTACTGCATTGCTGGCTATCTCACCTGACGAGTAGTGATGACGAGCGAACGTGCTCGAGTCGCCACTGCTCGTTACTCGCCCGAGTATTTCCGGGATTAGGCTACTTTCACACTAGCGTCGTACTCGGCCCGTTGCAGCGCGTCGGGCCGACGTACTGACGCTAGCATTGTATGCGCTGCACAACGGGGGCAGCGGATGCTGTTTTTCCACACACCCGCTGCCCCATTGTGAGGTACAGGGAGGTGGGGGTGGAGTGAAATGGCGGACCGTCGGCACAAAAAAACCTTACATGTAGCGTTTTTTGCTGCCGGCGGTCCGCCACAACACGACGCAACCGTCGCACGACTGTTGCGACGTGTGTCAATATGATGCAATGCGTCGCCAATGTAAATCTATGGGGGAAAAAACATCCTGCAGACAACTTTGCAGGATGTGTTTTTTCGCCAAAACGACGCATTGCGACGTACACAAAAAACCGCTAGTGTGAAAGTAGCCTTATGCGGCAGGAGCTCGGGTCTCCGCCCTGCAATTCTGGCGTTCTTTAGAGCGTCAATGACAGTGCAGGGATTGTCAGCCATGCAGTGTGATGCGGTAGCCATCTTTGTTGTGGCATTACAGTGATTGGCTGGGCTGCACAGCATCATCCCGAGTATAAGAGACCTGGCGCCGCATTCTGTTCCTGATGCAGCGAGAGTAGGGAGAGCTGCTGCCGAGATAGGGTCAGAATCATGGTATTAGAGTTAGTGTAAGTCTGCAGCTCTTACATCCACAACTCCTCAGAAACCAATAGTCCTTTTTAGGTCTAATTCATGGGTCCCGATATTGCAGCGCTAGGTAGGCAGGGCACAGCATAGCCACATCAGTGCAAGGCCTGCAGGCACTGTATGTGCGTCCATTGCTCCCACTGCATCCCTCCCAAAGCTCCATAACTGTCTGCTGCTGCTTCTTTACTATATACCTAGCTGCAGTTTTCTGTGGCAATTTTTTTTCTTCACCTCATACCTGCTCCTTTTATTCTAAAGCAATCCATAGCCTCCTTATTTCTTCTACATGTATTTGCGTGTTCACGCTGCAGACTACAGCCAGGTCATTCTAATCGAAGAGCGGGCAAATCTAATATTTTTTTTTTTGTCATAGGCATCATATGTGAGTGCGCCAAATTTTTTTTGTGTGTCATAGCCAACTTTTCACACCATTTAGTGGTGCTCCAAAAAATCAAGGCCACGTTTAGCTCAGTCTGTTATGTCAGGCTGAGACCTGTTGTATCTGTGGTGGAAAAATCGTAGCTTCGTAGGCATAAGTTGCATAGTTCTGTGTGCTAGCCTTGTTCCACTCATTTTTTTTTTTTTTTTATAAAAAATCACCCAAAATAAAAAAAATATATATATATAGTCTGTTATGTCAGGCTGAGGCGTGGTGTATCTGTGGTGGAAAAATCGTCTCGCAGGCATACGTAGCATAGTTCTGTGTGCTAGCCTTGTTCTCTTTTTTTTTTTTTCCTTCAAAATTTCACATACAACAGAAAAAATAATTATACAGTCTGTTATCTGTGTCTGCGGCCTGTAGTATCTGTGGTGAAAAAATCATAGCTTTGAAGCCATACTGATCAGATATAATTTTACTCCAAATTTTGTTTAACCCCTTTCTGACCTTAGACGGTATAGTACGTCCGATGTCAGCTCCCCTGCTTTGATGCAGGGCTCTGGCGGTGAGCCCGCATCAAAACCGGGACATGTCAGCTGTTTTGAACAGTTGACATGTGCCCGCAATAGAGGCGAGTGAAATCGCGATTCACCCGCCACTATTAACTAGTTAAATGCCAAGAAACCAATATCAAAAGTGAACATAGATCAAATAATCACATAGAAAAAATATATATTAAAAGATAATTTTATTTAGAATAAGAAATAATGAAAATTACAGAAAAGAAGAAAAACAACAAATAATACTACATCATCTTACAAAGTATATATTTAATGAGGAGACCAGATCCATATAATAAAAAAGATACTAGAAAAATATGAAAAACTCATATAAATATATATAGCCTTCCAAAGTGCAAAAAGAAAAAAACAATAGATGGTACTAATAATAGTCCATCTATCCTAATAAAGTGCATATGCATCAATAACAAATAGTCTAACTCAGACAACTAAAGTGCATAAATCTCTGGAAAAATACTAGTACCAGTGTGAAGATGATCTGTGGCCCTCAAGGACTCCGACCCCAACGTACGTTTCACCTAAGTGGCTTTTTCAAGGAGTCTTATTAAATGCCAAGGCATTAAGGCATTTAAGCGGCGCTTCCGGCTGGGCGGCCGGAAATGAACGCATCGCCGACCCCCGTCACATGATCGGGGGTCAGCGATGCTTCTGAATAGTAACCATAGAGGACCTTGAGATCACTATGGTTACTGATCGCCGGTAGCTGTGAGCGCCACCCTGTGGACGGCGCTCACAGCACTCCTGCATTTCTGCTGCATAGCAGCGATCTTATGATCGCTGCTATGTAGCAGTGGCGATCGAGTTGTGTCAGCTTCTAGCCTCCCATGGAGGCTATTGAAGCATGGCAAAAGTAAAAAAAAAATGTGAAAACAATAAAAAAATATAAAAGTTTAAATCACCCCCCTTTCGCCCCAATCAAAATAAATCAATAAAAAAAAAAATCAAACCTACACATATTTGGTATCGCCGCTTTCAGAATCGCCCGATCTATCAAAAAAAAAAGCATTAACCTGATCGCTAAACGGCAAAAAAATTAGAAACGCCAGAATTCCTTTTTTTTGGTCGCTGCGACATTGCATTAAAATGCAATAACGGGCGATCAAAAGAACGTATCTGCACCGAATTGGAATCATTAAAAACGCCAGCTCGGCACGCAAAAAATAAGCCCTGAACCGACCCCAGATCATGAAAAATGGAGATGCTACGGGTATCGGAAAATAGCGCAATTTTTATTTTTTTTTTAGCAAAGTTTGAATTTTTTTTTCACCACTTAGATAAAAAATAACCTAGTCATGTTATGTGTCAATGAACTCGTACTGACCTGGAGAATCACAATGGCAGGTTAGTTTTAGCATTTAGTGAACCTAGCAAAAAAGCCAAACAAAAAACAAGTGTGGGACTGCACTTTTTTTTGCAATTTCACCGCACTTGGAATTTTTTTCCCGTTTTCTAGTACACGACATGGTAAAACCAATGATGTCGTTCAAAAATACAACTCGTCCCGCAAAAAATAAGCCCTCACATGGCCATATTGATGGAAAAATAAAAAAGTTATGGCTCTGGGAAGGAGGGGAGCGAAAAATGAACACAGAAAAATGGAAAATCCCACGGTCATGAAGGGGTTCATTATATATTACAATTTTTTTTTACATGAAAACAATTTTTTTTTTTTTTTCATTTTGAGGGCTCATCATATTGTCATGGCTCTTTTTCATTTTTCTGTAAACCCAGCTGTATGAGGGCTTGTTTTTTTTCTAAGATGAGCTGTCGCTTTTATTGGTGCCATTTTGGAATACATATAAAGTTTTTGATAACTTTTTATTATATTTTTCTTGAGCAAAGAATAAAAAAACTTCTAATATTGCATAGATTTTAATATTTTTTTAACAGTTTTCAGCATGTGGGATCAAAAATTATATTGTTTTATGGTATAGAGCGGCAATACCAGATATGTGAAATTTTTGCAAGGATTTTTTATTTTTTTTTAACAAATAAACTTTTTTATTGTTATTAACCCCTTTACCTCCCAAGCCTGTTTTCATTTTCATGACCAGGCCAAATTTTACAATTCTGACCAGTGCCACTTTATGTGGTAATATCTCTGGAATGTTTCAACAGATTCCCACTGATTCTGAGATTGTTTTCTCGTGACACATTGAACTTCATGTTAGCAGTAATAGTTGTGTAATATGACTTGCGTTTATTTGTAAAAATATCAGAAATTTGGATAATATTTAGAAAATTTCACAATTTTCAATTCTTTTGTCCTTAAACCAGAGTTATGTCCCACAAAACAATTTATAACTAACATTTACCACATGTCTACTTTACATCTGCATAATTTCTGAAACATAATTTTTATTTTGTTAGGAAATTAGAAAGGTTGAAGATGAAATGATCTCTAAAAGGCAAAAAAAAAATAGTAATTTTTTTATTGTTTTAAAATTTATAAAAAGGAAAATAGGACAATGCAAAAGTTTTTGCACCTTTGGAGATTTGTGTGCTCAGATAACTTTGTCAAGATTTCAGATCTTAATTAGCCTTTTATGGTTATGGCTTGTTCACTATCATCGTTGAGAAAGGCTAGGTGATGCAAATTTCCCAGCTTTATAAAAACCCAGCCTCCTCTTACCCTGTGCCACAATCTTCTAAGCAGCTACCTAGCTCTCTAAAAATGGAAATGGTGGAAGCCCACAAAGCAAGAGACGGCTATAAGAAGATAGCAGATTTTCAAGTTTCCTTTTCCTCAGTTCAAAATGTAATTAAGAAATGGCACTTAACAGGAACAGTGGGGGTTAAGATAAGGTTTGGAAGACCAAGCAAAATTTCAGTGAGAGCTGACCATAGGAATGCTATAGAGGCAAATCAGAATGACCACTTGAATGCAAAAGACCTTCAGAAAGATTTAGCACACTGTGGATTTGTGGCACATTGTTATTCTACTGTTCAGAGACACCGGCACAAATATGGCCTTCATGGAAGAGTCATCAGAAGAAAACCTCTCCTGCATTCTCATCATGAAATTCAACGTTGGAAGTATGCAAAAGAACATCTAAACAAGCCTGATGCATTTTGGAAACAAATCCTGTGGACCGATGAGGCTAAAATAGAACTCTTTGGCCACAATGATCACAGGTATGTGTGGTGAAAAAAAAGACAGAATTTCAGGAAAAGAACATGTCGCCAACCATTAAACATGGGGTTGGATCAATCATGCTTTGGGGTTGTGTTGCACCCAATGACACAGGGAACATTTCACTGGTAGAGGGAAGAATAGATTCAATTCTGTAAAAAAGCTGAAGTTGAAAAGAGGAAGGTTTCTACAAATGGCTAATGATCCTAAACAAACATCAAAATCCACAATAGAAGACCTCAAAAGGTGCAAGCTGAAGGTTTTACAATAGCCCTCAAAGTCCCCTGACCTGAACATCATTGAAAATCTGTGGATGGACTTCAAAATAGCAGTGCATGTAAGATGCCACATGTTTCTCACAAAACTGGAAGAATTTTCCAAGGACAATGGATGAAAATCCCTCAAACAAGAATTAAAAGACTCTTGGCTGGCTACAAAAAGTGTTTACAAGCTGTGATACTTGTACAAGAGGGTGCTACTAGGTACTAACCATGCAGGTTGCTCAAACTTTTGTTTCTGCTAATTTTCCTTTTTGTAATTTTTTAAATGTAAAAAATGACAAAGGGCATCGGTGCTCAGGAAGGATCTAATGGAACTAGAGCGAGTAAAAGGAGGGCAACAAAATTAATAAAGGGGATGGGGGAACTACAATACCCAGAGAGATAAGCAAAATTAGGATTATTTATTCTAGAAAAAAGACGACTGAGGGGCAATCTAATAACCATGTATAAGTATATAAGGGGACAATACAAATATCTCTCCGAGGATCTGTTTATACCAAGGAAAGTGATGGTCACAAAGGGGCATTCTCTGTGGAGGAGAGAAGGTTTTTTCCACCAACATAGAAGAAGATTCTTTACTGTTAGGGCAGTGAGAATCTGGAATTCCTTGCCTGAGGAGGTGGTGATGGCGAACTCAGTCGAGGGGTTCAAGAGAGGCCTGGATGTCTTCCTGGAGCACAATAATATTGTATCTTACAGTTATTAGGTTCTTTAGAAGGACGTAAATCTGGGGATTTATTCTGATGGAATATAAGCTGAACTAGATGGACAAATGTAATTTTTCGGCCTTGCTAACTATGTTACTATGTATATATATATTTTTTAATTCGTTTATTAACAACAAAATTAACTGTGTTATACACATTTGCATCCAAGGTTATTGAACATAATATGCAGTATATATAAACTGTGCATTGTTAAGCATATAATAAAATACAATTTTCGCCTATAACCAGCGTTATCTTGTGCTTGTTATAAATGTTGAATCAATTATAACATATTCATTATGTAAATAAGAAAACTTATAAAACCGGAACTCTTGAATTAGAACTGTATCTACTCTAGCTACTAATTCGCCGCATTACCTCATGCCTGTCCCTCCATGCGATATCCCCAACCCATGACAAATCTATAGAGTAAGATGGGAGGAATTCCATCTACCCCAAATTTTTTCAAATTTTCCCGGACACCCTCTGTTCTGATATAGCGTGCGTTCATATCAGAGTTAACCAGATCAATCCAAGTTCTTGTAGATGGACATGAGCTCCCCATCCACCGCAATGCCAATACCTTCCGTGCCATAAAGAGCGTCTCACGCAAGAAAATGTCAATGTAATGATCCCACGTCTCCTCCTCCTATACTCCAAATATACAAACCAGTGGATCAAGGGGAACAGGAATTTATAGCAATGATGCTAGTAGTGACGTCTCCTCTTTCCAGTAATGAAGAATAATAGGACATCTCCATATCATGTGGATGAAGTCTGCGTCCGATGAGTGGCATCGCACACATTCTGATGTTTGGAACCGACCCATTTTAAAAAAGCCGTAATGGGGTTAAGTATGATTGGTGTATTATATATAGCTGGGTCATCCTGTTGTTAACTGATGGGGATACTTTAATTGGAGATTCAAGAATGTCGTCCCACTCCTCCTCCTGCATATTAGAAAGAAATCCCCCCCACTTCTCCTTAACAGAATTGACAGTAGACGTAGCTCCCAAAGATAGCATATAGGTATATAAAGAGGAGATAAGACCTTGGGGGCCTTGCGATTTAAGAATTCCTATCAAGGGTAGAGAGGATATAGCTCGACCTGCACCTGTCTGTCTCATATATGATTGAACGGCTGACCTAAGTTGTAGATATCGAAAAAAATTGGGATCTCGGTATACCATATTTGGTTTGCAATTGCTCAAAAGACACAAAGAACCCCCCATCATACAGATCACCTATTGAGGAGACACCATGCCCGATCCAAAAGTCAGTGGATGAGTGGCTCAATAAAGTTGGAAAATAGCCATTTTCCACAGGGGCATCTCTGCTATAATGTCTATGAATCCGATCGTTTTCTTGATTTGCCTCCAAACTGTCCGCGCCAAACGAAGCAGGGCTAGCAGACGGGGATACAAATTTTCTCCAACTCCAGGAAGTTTAGTGGACAATCAATTTGGGCCTAGTGAAGTAAGTGGCTTTCAGAGTTGGGAAGGTAATTATTGGGCATCCATTTAGGCATCCATTTACTGAGAGCTCTAGCCTGACCAGCCAAATAATATAGATAAAAATCCGGCAACGCCGCTCCACCCCCTGCTTTGGTCTCTGTAGTGTAGATAGCTTAAGTTTGGGCCTAAATTTGCCCCATATGAAAGTTCTGATTTGAGATTTCAGATTTGCAAAGAAGGATTTAGGGATTAGCACAGCACTGTGTTAAAGACAGTAGCTGAGCTTGGGGAGCAATATAATTTTGATTAAGTTGATACGACCGGCTACAGATAGTGGGAGTTTATTCCAAGCTGCAAATTTAGATTTAGCTAATTAACAATGGGAATATATTAAGTTGTAGGTCAGATCCACTATATTGAGAAATGTGTATGCCTAGATATTTGAAGCTGGGTACAATAGGGAGGGAGGAAAGGGGCCCAAGGCCGGGCATTGGAATATGAGAGAGAGGCATCAACGCGGATTTATCCCAATTTATGTACAGGCCTGAGTATCTACTAAATTTATCTATGGTAGCAATTACCTGCGGCAATGTTTCCTCTGCCTTATCCATAAATATCACCATGTCATCAGCGTAAAGACCAATGGTGTCCACACAACCAGCTATATTTATACCTTTAATGTCAGTAGAGGACCTTACACGTATCTCCAGAGTCTCTATTGCGAGGGCGAAGAGGGCCGGGGAGAGGGGGCACCCCTGGCGGGTCCCTCTGTATAATGAGAAGGGTTTAGAAATTGAGCCATTAACAATTATGCGGGCCCTGGGCTTCATATACAATAAACCTACCCACTTCAAGAGTTTATCCCCAAAACCATATTTTTTCAAACATGCTGATAGAAAGGGCCACTCAAGAGAGTCAAAGGCTTTGGCCGCATCCAGCGATGCCAGTGCCCAGGTGTTGTCTGGTACCAATGAGCTATATTGGACTACTGACTGGACCCGTCTAATGTTGATAGAAGTATTTTTGCCTGGCATAAAACCCGTTTGGTCCGGATGTATAAGGTCTAGTATAATCGAGTTCAGTCTAGTAGCTAGGATTTTTGGAAAGATTTTATAGTCTACATTTACTAATGATATAGGCCGGTAAGATCCACATTCCAATGGGTCTTTCCCCTCCTTTTTAAGTATAATAATGTTCGCCTCATAAAATGTGTCAGGCATAGAACTGTTGTGAATTCTGCTTTTGGGCTCCCTCCGGTGGTTGTAGGTGGTAATGCAGTTGTCTCTGGATTACAGCCCTGGTCAGGTGTTTCTGCTGATTGCAGTTCTGACTGGGGTATTTAGGTGAGCAGGATTCATTAGTCCTTGCCAGTTGTCTATTGTTTTTGGAGGTTTTGTCCTTGCCTGGTTCCTTCTGCCTTGCTGCCAAATCTGCAAAGATAAGTGTCTGGTTTTCGTGGCACACATGCCGTGTGCTTATGATTTAGTGCTATTCAGTGTTTTTTTGTCCAGCTTAGATTGTATCAGTAATTTCTCAGTCTTTTTGGATTCTCAGGAGTTGCAGATATACAGTCCATGTCATTAGTTAGATTGTGGAACTTTTTGTATTTTCTGCTGTGGATATTTTTAGAGTTTTAATACTGACCGCTTAGTATTCTGTTCTATCTTTCCCTGTTTAGCTAGAGTGGCCTCTTTTGCTGGAATCTGTTTTCTGCCTGTGTGTGTCTTTCCTCTCCTATTCACAGTCAATATTTGTGGGGGGCTGCCTATCCTTTGGGGTTCTGCTCTGAGGCAAGTTAGTATTCCTATTTCTATCTATAGGGGTATTTAGTCCTCCGGCTGTGTCGAGGTGTCTAGGGTTTGTTAGGTACACCCCACGTCTACTTCTAGTTGCGGTGTTAAGTTCAGGGTTTGCGGTCAGTATAGATTCCACTTCTCCTGAGAAAGTCTCATGCGGCTCCAAAGTCACCGGATCATAACAGTGCAACTGGTCCACAATGAGTTAAATGCATCTCAGAAGAAGGGAAGAAAGGTGTTGAGTCATTTTTTTTTCTGTGGTTTGTTTTGCCCGTTCCTCCCTCTTTCTCCCTGGGTGGCTGAGGAGTCTTGTGTTAGCATGGATGTTCATGAATTGGCTTCTCGTGTGGACCAGCTTGCTGCTAGGGTGCAGGGAATTTCTGATTATATTGTTCAGACTCCTGTTTTGGAGCCGAAGATTCCTACTCCTGATTTGTTTTTTGGTGACAGGTCTAAATTTCTGAGTTTTAAAAACAACTGTAAGCTGTTTTTTGCTTTGAGACCTCGATCCTCTGGTGATTCCATTCAGCAGGTTAAGATCGTTATTTCCCTGCTGCGTGGCGATCTACAGGATTGGGCATTTTCCCTGGAATCTGGGAGTCCTGCTTTGCTTAATGTAGATTCTTTTTTGCAGGCTTTAGGACTATTGTATGATGAACCTAATTCTGTGGATCAAGTGGAGAAGACCTTGTTAGTTCTGTCTCAGGGCCAAGAGGCGGCAGAATTGTATTGTCAGAAATTTAGAAAATGGTCTCTGTTGACTAAATGGAATGATGATGCTTTGGCGGCAATTTTCAGAAAGGGTCTTTCTGAATCCGTTAAAGATGTTTTGGTGGGGTTTCCCACGCATGTCGGTCTGAGTGATTCTATGTGTCTGGCCATTCAGATTGATCGGCGCTTGCGGGAGCGCAGAACTATGCGTACTGTGGCGTTGTCCTCAGAGCAGAGTCCTGAGCCAATGCAAAGTGATAGGATTCTGTCTAGAACAGAACGACAAGGATTCAGACGTCAGAATAAGTTGTGTTATTATTGTGGCGACGCTTCTCATGTCATTTCAGTCTGCCCTAAGCGGACAAAGAAGATCGCTAGTTCATTTACCATCAGTACTGTACAACCTAAATTTCTGTTATCTGTGTCCTTGATCTGCTCATTGTCATCATTTTCTGTCATGGCGTTTGTGGATTCAGGCGCTGCTTTGAACTTAATGGACTTTGAGTTTGCCAGGCATTGTGGTTTTCCCCTGCAGCCTTTGCAGAACCTTATTCCTTTAAGGGGCATTGATGCTACACCTTTGGCTAAAAATAAGCCCCAGTTTTGGACTCAGGTGACCATGCGTATGGCGCCGGCCCATCAGGAAGATTGTCGATTTCTGGTGTTGCATAATTTGCATGATGCTATCGTGCTGGGTTTTCCGTGTTTGCAGGTACATAATCCTGTGTTGGATTGGAAGTCTATGTCTGTGACTAGTTGGGGTTGTCAGGGGGTTCATAATGAGGTTCCTTTAATGTCCATCTCCTCTTCTTCTTCCGAAATTCCAGAGTTTTTGTCTGATTTTCAGGATGTATTCGATGAGCCCAAGTCCAGTTCTCTTGCACCGCACAGGGACTGTGATTGTGCTATTGATTTGATTACAGGCTGTAAGTTTCCTAAGGGCCGACTTTTCAACCTGTCTGTGCCTGAACATACCGCTATGCGGAGTTATGTTAAGGAGTCTTTGGAGAAAGGGCATATTCGGCCATCTTCTTCACCGATGGGAGCAGGTTTTTTTTTTGTTGCTAAGAAGGATGGCTCCTTGAGACCCTGTATTGATTATCGCCTCTTGAATAAGATCACGGTCAAGTTTCAATACCCTTTACCCTTGCTTACCGATTTGTTTGCTAGGATTAAGGGGGCTAGTTGGTTTACAAAGATTGACCTTTGGGGGGCGTATAATCTTGTTCGTATTAAGCAGGGTGATGAATGGAAAACTGCGTTCAATACGCCCGAGGGTCATTTTGAATACCTTGTGATGCCGTTCGGGCTCACTAATGCTCCATCTGTTTTTCAATCTTTCATGCATGATATCTTCCGGACTTATATTGATAAATTCTTGATTGTATATCTGGACGATATTTTGATTTTTTCTGATGATTGGGAGTCTCATGTGGAGCAGGTCAGGATGGTGTTTCAGATCCTTCGTGACAATGCTTTGTTTGAGAAGGGGTCTAAGTGTCTCTTTGGGGTGCAGAAGGTTTCTTTTTTGGGTTTTATTTTTTCTCCTTCATCTATTGAGATGGACCCGGTTAAGGTTCAGGCCATTCATGATTGGATTCAACCCACGTCCGTAAAGAGCCTTCAGAAATTTTTGGGTTTTGCAAATTTTTATTGCCGTTTCATTGCTAACGTTTCCAGCGTGGTTAAACCCTTGACCGATTTGATGAAGAAAGGCGCTGATGTGGCGAATTGGTCCTCTGCGGCTGTTTCTGCCTTTCAGGAGCTTAAACGTTGATTTACTTTTGCCCCGGTTTTGCGTCAACCTGATGTTTCTCTTCCGTTTCAGGTTGAGGTTGACGCTTCTGAGATTGGGGCAGGGGCCGTTTTGTCTCAGAGGGATCCTGCTGGTTCCTTGATGAAACCGTGTGCCTTCTTTTCCCGTAAATTTTCGCCTGCTGAACGCAATTATGATGTCGGCAATCGGGAGTTGTTGGCTATGAAGTGGAGTGGCCACATTGGCTTGAGGGAGCTAAGCACCGTATTGTGGTCTTGACCGATCATAAGAATCTGATTTACCTCGAGTCTGCCAAACGGCTGAATCCTAGACAGGCTCGATGGTCTTTGTTTTTTTCCCGTTTTGATTTTGTGGTCTCGTATCTTCCGGGTTCTAAGAATATTAAGGCTGATGCCTTTTCTAGGAGTTTTTTGCCTGATTCTCCTGAGGTCCTGGAACCGGTCGGCATTCTGAAAGAAGGGGTGGTTCTTTCTGCCATTTCCCCTGATTTGCAACGGGTTCTTCAGGAATTTCAGGCTGACAGACCTGACCGCTGTCCAGTGGGGAAATTGTTTGTTCCTGACAGATGGACTAGTAGAGTGATTTCTGAGGTTCATTGTTCTGTGTTGGCTGGTCATCCTGGTATTTTTGGTACCAGAGACCTGGTTGGTAGGTCCTTTTGGTGGCCTTCTTTATCACGTGATGTGCGTTCTTTTGTGCAGTCCTGTGGGACTTGTGCGCGGGCCAAGCCTTGTTGTTCCCGTGCTAGTGGGTTGCTTTTGCCATTGCCGGTCCCTGAGAGGCCTTGGACGCATATTTCTATGGATTTTATTTCTGATCTTCCGGTTTCCCAGAAGATGTCGGTTATCTGGGTTGTTTGTGACCGGTTCTCTAAGATGGTTCATTTGGTGCCTTTGCCTAAATTGCCTTCCTCCTCAGATTTGGTTTCGTTGTTTTTTCAGCATGTGGTTCGTTTGCATGGTATTCCGGAGACTATTGTGTCTGACAGAGGTTCCCAGTTTGTTTCTAGGTTTTGGCGAACCTTTTGTGCTAGGCTGGGCATTGATTTGTCTTTTTCCTCTGCATTACATCCTCAGACAAATGGCCAAACCGAGCGAACTAATCAGACCTTGGAGACTTATTTGTGATGCTTTGTGTCAGCTGATCAGGATGATTGGGTGGCCTTTTTGCCGTTGGCCGAGTTTGCCCTTAATAATCGGGCTAGTTCGGCTACTTTGGTTTCGCCTTTTTTTTGCAATTTTGGTTTTCATCCTCGTTTTTCTTCTGGGCAGGTTGAGCCTTCTGACTGTCCTGGTGTGGATTCTGTGGTTGACAGGTTGCAGCAGATTTGGACTCATGTGGTAGACAATTTGGTGTTGTCTCAGGAGAAGGCTCAACGTTTTGCTAACCGTCGTCAGGGTGTTGGTTCCCGGCTTCATGTTGGGGATCTGGTCTGGTTGTCTTCCCGTCATGTTCCTATGAAGGTTTCTTCTCCTAACTTTAAGCCTTGGTTTATTGGTCCTTATAGGATTTCTGAGATTATTAATCCGGTGGGTTTTCGATTGGCGCTTCCGGCCTCTTTTGCTATCCATAATGTCTTCCATAGATCTTTATTGCGGAAATATGTGGTACCTGTTGTTCCCTCTGTTGATCCTCCGGCCACTGTGTTGGTTGATGGGGAGTTGGAGTATGTGGTTGAGAAGATTTTTGATTCTCGTTTTTCAAGGCGGAGGCTTCAGTATCTTGTCAAATGGAAGGGTTATGGCCAGGAGGATAATTCTTGGGTTTTTGCCTCTGATGTCCATGGTGCTGATTTGGTTCATGCTGTTCATCTGGCTCGTCCTGATCGGCCTGGGGGCTCTGGTGAGGGTTCGGTGACCCCACCTCAAGGGGGGGTACTGTTGTGAATTCTGCTTTTGGGCTCCCTCCGGTGGTTGTAGGTGGTAATGCAGTTGTCTCTGGGTTACAGCCCTGGTCAGGTGTTTCTGCTGATTGCAGTTCTGACTGGGGTGTTTAGGCGAGCAGGATTCATTAGTCCTTGCCAGTTTTCCATTGTTTTTGGAGTTTTTGTCCTTGCCTGGTTCCTTCTGCCTTGCTGCCAAATCTGCTTATGATTTAGTGCTATTCAGTGTTTTTTTTTGTCCAGCTTAGATTGTATCAGTAATTTCTCAGTCTTGTTGGATTCTCAGGAGTTGCAGATATACATTCCATGTCTTTAGTTAGATTGTGGAACTTTTTGTATTTTCTGCTGTGGATATTTTTAGAGTTTTAATACTGACCGCTTACTATTCTGTTCTATCTTTCCCTGTTTAGCTAGAGTGGCCTCTTTTGCTGGAATCTGTTTTCTGCCTGTGTGTGTCTTTCCTCTCCTATTCACAGCCAATATTTGTGGGGGGCTGCCTATCCTTTGGGGTTCTGCTCTGAGGCAAGTTAATATTCCTATTTCTATCTATAGGGGTATTTAGTCCTCCGGCTGTGTCAAGGTGTCTAGGGTTTGTTAGGCACACCCCACGGCTACTTCTAGTTGCGGTGTTAAGTTCAGGGTTTGCGGTCAGTACAGATTCCACTTCTTCTGAGAAAGTCTCATGCGGCTCCAAAGTCACCGGATCATAACATAGAACCCTCTTCCCACATCCCCCGAAACACTTTTAACAAGAGTGGTGCCAATGTATCATGATACTTCCTGTATAATTCAATGGGAAACCCGTCTGTACCAGGGGCCTTCCCAGAGGCCATATCCGTCAAAGCATGTTCAACCTCTTCTAGGGTAAACTCCGCATCCATAAAGGCTCGCTAAGCTGAGGTCAGTACGGGAAACGTTACATCCGATAAATAATCCAGGTTTTCCAGAACATCAAAGTCACACTTAGATGTATATAGCGACTTGTAATAATTGTGAAAACAGTGAAGTATCTCCTCAGTTGAGGACACCAATGATCCGTCTGGTGTTCAAATCTGTAATCTAGTATTGGATACGTTATGTTGGCGTACCAAGAAAGCCAAGAATTTTTTAGCTTGGTTTCCCAATTCAAAATAGGATTGACGAGTAAAAAATAGTTTACGTTTAGATTTAGTGTCTGTATGCTGAACATATAGCCTCTGGGAAGTCAGCCACTCAAGCCTATTGCCATTAGTTGGATCAGATATATATGCAGACTCCGAATCTTTTAGTCGTTGTTCCACCTCGTCATCCTCCCTTGAGGTCACCTGTCAGGACTCTGAACATTTTTTATTACCTTTTTGTGCATTACTGCCCTTTTCCAAGATGGCGTCTTTGGTCTCATGTGCACTGTGTCTTCCTGCTATAAAACTCCACCCCAGCCTTCAGTCTGTGCTAGAGTATTCTGCCTTGCATCCAGCTCCTGACCTCTGGTGACTCCCTGGCTATATACTTGCTCCTGTGAACCTGTGGCGTTATCCTGCTACTCTGCTCTGAGGTCCTGCTGCATACACCAGTTCCAGTAATCCTCCCTCATCTGCTGCTCGTGTTTGCTTCCATCTGCATTTGCTGGACATGTAAGCTATTGCTGCTCTGCAAGAACCTGAGACTATTACCCAGACCTCCCTGGTTGAGCTAAGATATTATTTGAACTGCCTTATAGCATATCTATCTGTGTGATTTGGAGCGCCCCCACGTTAAGGGCAATGGGGTACTCGGCACCAGGTCTATCTCTCTCGGTTCTCGGGATGTCACGGTGGCCTGACCCGGTCCGTGGCCCTTCTGAGGAGCGTCCAATTAAAGGGATAGTTTGTACGGTGTTCGTGACGCCACCTGTGGTATTCGGTCAGGGTGACCGACGCTGCTTAGAGGTCCACTGGGGAGATGGAATGGCAGCTAGATGGTATACCTTTCCACAAGTGAAGTATGTCCCCAGGGCTTCCCGGATGTGTAGGTGGTGATGGTGGACGTTGTAAGGCACAATGAATAACAAAGACACAAAGGTTGCAGTTTCTTTACATTTTACTGAAGACTTCAGGGTCCACAGTCCAGAGTACCGTTCACAGGGCAGGCAAAATCTGGCCGGTCCGAAGGCAAATCCAGAGTTCTCTCAACCAGGTGGAAATCAGTAGCCTTCCTACTAGCGCCTGTGTGTTGTTACATAGTTACATAGTTATTAAGGTTGAAGGAAGACTTTAAGTCCATCTAGTTCAACCTCCCTGCTGAGCACCACGGGATAGTCCTCACAACTTTCGTGGATGTTTCTGATATTCTCTCTCTCTCTGTCCCCAGATGGTATGGATAGGACAACCCGTATGACTGGGATAGCCTGGGGCTTGTTTATAGGGACCCTAGAGATGCCCCGACCCCCACAATTTGCCACCGTCTTCTTAGGTATTAAGGTCGGGCAGCCAACTTGGAATTGACTGTCCTGCCGGTCTCTGAAGTAATGCGTAGAGTCAATTACTCCCTCAGTGTTCCGGCCACCGGCTACGCGCCTCAAAAGGAGGCTGACGATCTTGGGGCAGAACTCCTCCCGGTATTATCTCCTTGTGCCGTGATCTCGCCTCTCACTCTCCACAATACACTTTGCTTCGTGTCCTTTCTTAGGATGCTGCCGCACATAGGGGCAGGCGCAGCTCCGTAGCTATCTATCTCGTGCTAGGGCTCTGTCAGGATCCCACCTCTGACAGGGACCCTCTGTCTGCAGCTCAGATGTTCCTCCTTCTCCCCCTGTCTGCCTGACAGGTCCTCTCTGGGTCAAACCCAGGTAGCTTCTGCCTATCTTCCTATCCAACCCACCAGTTTTACCCGTGTGTGAGGAGTGCCCTAATAAATTGAAGCAAGGCTACCCCTGGTGGACTGGAGTGTGAAGTGTGGTGTGTGACTTGTGATACCTGGCAAGGTGAACTCCTTTAGTACCATCAAATGTAATATCACTCCCCCTGGTGGAAGAGCGACACTACTGCAACGACCAGGACTCTGGGGTGCTGCATTTTGGACTAAGCAAGGACTTATTCGTGTCAAGGATCCTCAAGAATAATTATGCTTCATAGACTTTTTGCGTGATTGCATTTTCCTCTGAAGTTTCCTATAGACTGCTGAGCTGCATTTGATATTTGCACCAAGTGTTGTGGACTTGAGTTTCTCTCTGCACCTGTTTGAATCACCGTGTGATAATATAGACTTTACCACTTATATAACTGTGTCCTGTAGTTGTCTTGTTCCACGCAAAGAGTCTCCTGAGTTATCCCCTATAATTATTACATCACCCTTTTTATGTAAGATATTGTAGAAGATAGACACCCCCTTAGATATGCCTTAAGGGCGTCACAAAATAGATTGGTGTTTTGGGGCCCCTGGTGGGACGAAATAAAGCAATTCAACTGGTTGACAGTTCTATCACTGGAGTCTATTAATTTAAGCCAAAACGGATTCAATTTCCAAACTATGCCGCTATTTGATTGCCCATATTTAAGTTTAAGAATGACCGGACTGTGGTCAGATATTCTCCTATTACCATGTTCAACACTATCTACCTATGCATTGGGACCTGTAGAAGCGCTTTCTGCGCGAAACAGCTGTTGTCCTCTATCCCCACGCACGTTTTCTCCCGCCCGCCTATCTTCATGTAAGATGTTCCAATAAAGAAAAAGTTTTTTGTCTGGACCGAGGAGTGCGCTACATTTTCTTCTTTTGGCTACACAACATTTGAACTTTACGGACGCAGCACCCTCAAAAGGCCGACTATATGAGACAATGGAGTTTCAGCTATTTCGATAAACTTCCCACACGAGGGGTAAGTGCACTAAAGCGGTGCTGATTTTCTTTTCTTTTTTTCGTTTGCTACTATCTACCTATACTGCCAACCCTTCGGATCCAAATATATAGTCTAGGCGAGAGAGAGAACGTCTGGTAGATGAGTGACAGGTATAGCCTTTTACCCCCGGATGGCGTGTTCTCCACAGATCCAACCAACCACTGCCTTCCATAAATAAAGCCAATTGGGATGGAGCCTGAGAGGATGACTCCTCAGCTATCTCATCACCCAGTCTCAGCCTATCAAGGCGGCTATTTATGACTAGATTAAAATCTCCCATACATATGACGTTTGCGTCCGGGAAACTTAGGGCAAAGCTCATTGCCATCCGAAGTATTGATATATTAGCTGGAGGACGGTTGTAAACACATAATATGACATATTCACGAGAGTTAGTTAATGCCTGTACAAAGACGAACCGACCTTCAGAGTCCCTCTAAGCTTCCCTCATCTCCCATCTAACATCTCTATGAATTAACAGAGACCCCTCTTGAGTAACTGGTGTGAAACGCATGTATGGACCAATGTACCCACAGTTTCTGTACACATCGGGCCGTGTCTCTAGTCAAATGTGTCTCTACCAACGCTACAATATGTGGATGGTAGCGCTTGATCTGCGAAAATACCTTAATCTTTTTCCGGGGAGATTTAATGTTACGCACATTCCAGGTCATGCATATTATTTCAGACCCCATACTCACTCATCAAGACATGATAAATAGTATTGTCCTGGCAAAGCCTAGGGATAACACATAGAGGCCGAGAGATCCATTGGCGGCGATCTCTACCTAAAGAACAGATAAAACAAACATAGAAAAAGAAACAGAGCAAAAACCAAACAATGTAGGAGCGTAGTCCCATGCTCCTATTATCAAGTGAAAACTGGGATACCCTCGCTAGATTCAGCGTCCGGTATTGTTGTTAGGTTAGACACCCACACAGAAAGCTCCATTTTATAATTATCCGCACAAGTACATTAGGATTTCTTTACATTGGACACCTTGTGGACCCGTAGCCACTCAGCCGCCTCCTCCGGATCAGTGAAGAATATAGAGGAACCCTCATGAACGACCCGTAGTCGGGCGGGATAAATCATGGAGTATACAACATTCCAGTCTCTAAGTTGTTTCTTAATTTCCATGAACCGTGCCCACTGCTTCTGAAGCTCCATGGAGAAGTTCTGAAAGATCGAAATTGTGGCATTGTGGAATTTGATGGGGCTCTTCTGCCGTGCCAGACATAGAATAGCGTCTCTATCCTTGCAGTTGAGAAGACTTGCCAAAAAAAGTCTAGGCGGAGCTCCAGGAGGAAGGGTTTTCATGGGAACCCTATGGGCCCTCTCCACAGAGAAGGTTGAGGAGAATTCGCCTCCCAGAGAAGTCTTAAGCCAATCCTATAGGAATTCCTCAGGCCGTTGGCCCTCCGAGCATTCCGGCAGACCAATAATTCGAATGTTATTCCGACGCAGTCTGTTCTCCAGGTCATCCACCTTTTGTTTCCAGGCATTTATGGAGCCAGCCAACCTTGTCAATTTAGCCTCCATGGGCGTGATGGTATCTTCTATTTGTGACACTCTTGTTTCCACCTCAGTGATGCGTCCTCCCAAGGTCTGCATATCTAGTCTCAGATGGCCCACCTCAGTGTGCACATCTATTTTTTCAGTAAGAGAAGATCTGGTTAAGGAGACAGCCTGCATTAATTGTTCAGAGGCCTGTTTGAGGGTTATCTCATCTTGTTCCCCCTCCTCATTACTATCAGAAGGACGACTTTTATATTGAGCCTGCGAGGGGTTATTCCTAAGGGTCCGCACACCATCTGAAGGGTGCTCTCTGGCATATTTTTTTAGTCTATCAGCCGTTCCTGATCATTTGGAGTGCTGCATAGCTGACAAGAATGAGAGGCAGCAAAGTAGCCAAAGTTATAATCTGAAATAGTTCCAAGTTCCAATCACAGAAATAGCAGAGCCGGCAGAAATTGTTTATGTGATGTTATGGGACAGCCTTAAATGGGTAAAGTGCTTATAGTAGCAGATGTAATAGCACCCAGGTTATAGTAAAGCTCTATGCTCTTGGGGGAGGGGTCCGCAGCAGCGGCAGAGGCAGCAGGGAGGAGGGGGGGCAGATACTTCAAATCACAAGCACCGGTAGGGCAGGTGTCCTCCAGATAGGGGAACGGGGGCCCAATTTCCCAGAGCGCTCACCGCTTGTCCCCTCAATGTATTGCAGGCAGCGCTGCATCTCCTGTCAGAGCGCGCGCTTATGTGGTGACCGCCGCCCACGCAGGCACCGCCGACCAAGTTCCCCTAATTCCAGGTGCACCACAGCCCAGCTGCACACACTGTAAGTTCCAATGACTTTCCAAGGCTCAGGGGGGAGTCCCGGCACTGGTAGAAGCTGGCGCCGCTCTGTACCTTGTTAGAGCACGCGCTTGTAAAATGGCCGCTGTCTCACACTGGTCTCGTTGCTCCTGCAAGCTCCGCCGGCTCTCAGCTCTCCTCCGGACCTCACAGCATCTCCCGAGGTAGCCACGCACCTTCCAGGGTCCAAGGGGATTACAAATCAACATGCAGCCCACACTTTAAAGGGGTCTAAGTGGCAGGATACCATTAGGATATTGGGAGCTCTCCCGGGGTACGTCTTCTTTCTTCACCTACATAGCCACGCCCCTCACTATGTATATTTTTTGCCTAAAATACAAAGTAAAAGTGTCATCTTTAGTCCTTGTAGAGGTCATTTAATCTTCATCTTGCTTAACTATTAACAATAACAGTAATTTTGGCTAGAGGTGCCAAACTTTGACATGACCCTCTAAAAGTTGATCAGCAATTTCCATTTTTCCAACAAAATTTAAATAACCATTTTTTTAGGGACCACATCAGTTGAAGTGACTTTGGGGGGAAAATACTCAAAAGTGACACCTTTCAAAAAACTGCACCCCTCAAAGTCCTCACAACCACATTCAAGAAGTTTATTAACCTTTCTGGTGCTTCACAGAAAATAGTGCAATGTGAAAGGAAAAATGACCATTTACTTTATTTTCGTAAAATTTTTACTTTAGCCCCAAATTTTGTATTTTCACAATGGTAACAGAAGAAAATGGAAATTACAATTTGTTATGTAGTTTCTCCTGAGTACACCGATACCCCATATGTGTTTAGGCGCATGGCAGGGCTCGGAAGAGAAGCAGCGGCATTTGACTTTTTGAACGCAAAAATAGCTGGAATCGAGAGCAGACGCCATGTCACGTTTGGAGAGCCCCTGATGTGCCTAAACAGTGAAAACCCCCACAAGTGACCACATTTTGTAAACTAGAACCCTCAAGGAATGTACCTAAATGTGTGGTGAGCACCTTGAACCCCCAGGTGCTTCATAGAAGTTTATAAAGTACAGCCATGAAAAGTCACACACTAAAAGACACTTATTACTGCTTCGCCATATTTTGAGAGCTATAATTTTCCTATAAAGCTGCCAAACAGAGTCATGTGATTGCTTCTTTTTTTGTGGGACAAGGTTGATGTTTTTATTAAATACATGCAAAGTTCATATTTGCGCAAAAAGACCAGATAGTGGGAAAAATTCCCTACCAGATATATATATACAGTGCCTACAAGTAGTATTCAACCCCCTGCAGATTTAGCAAGTTTAATAAGATGCAAATAAGTTAGAGCCTTCAAACTTCAAACAAGAGCAGGATTTATTAACAGATGCATAAATCTTACAAACCAAAAAGTTTTGTTGCTCAGTTAAATTTTTATAAATTTTAAACATAAAAGTGTGGGTCAATTATTATTCAACCCCTAGGTTTAATATTTTGTGGAATAACCTTTGTTTGCAATTACAGCTAATAATCGTCTTTTAAAAGACCTGATCAGGCCGGCACAGGTCTCTGGAGTTATCTTGGCCCACTCCTCCATGCAGATCTTCTCCAAGTTATCTAGGTTCTTTGGGTGTCTCATGTGGACTTTAATCTTGAGCTCCTTCCACAAGTTTTCAATTGGGTTAAGGTCAGGAGACTGACTAGGCCACTGCCACACCTTGATTTTTTGCCTCTTGAACCAGGCCTTGGTTTTCTTGGCTGTGCGCTTTGGGTCGTTGTCTTGTTGGAAGATGAAATGACAACCCATCTTAAGATCCTTGATGGAGGAGCGGAGGTTCTTGGCCAAAATATCCAGGTAGGCCGTGCTATCCATCTTCCCATGGATGCGGACCAGATGGCCAGGCCCCTTGGCTGAGAAACAGCCCCACAGCATGATGCTGCCACCACCATGCTTGACTGTAGGGATGGTATTCTTGGGGTCGTATGCAGTGCCATCCAGTCTCCAAACGTCACGTGTGTGGTTGGCACCAAAGATCTCGATCTTGGTCTCATCAGACCAGAGAACCTTGAACCAGTCAGTCTCAGAGTCCTCCAAGTGATCATGAGCAAACTGTAGACGAGCCTTGACATGACGCTTTGAAAGTAAAGGTACCTTACGGGCTCGTCTGGAACGGAGACCATTGCGGTGGAGTACGTTACTTATGGTATTGACTGAAACCAATGTCCCCACTGCCATGAGATCTTCCCGGAGCTCCTTCCTTGTTGTCCTTGGGTTAGCCTTGACTCTTTGGACAAGCCCGGCTTCGGCACGGGAGGAAACTTTCAAAGGCTGTCCAGGCCGTGGAAGGCTAACAGTAGTTCCATAAGCCTTCCACTTCCTGATGATGCTCCCAACAGTGGAGACAGGTAGGCCCAACTCCTTGGAAAGGGTTTTGTACCCCTTGCCAGCCTTGTGACCCTCCACGATCTTGTCTCTGATGGCCTTGGAATGCTCCTTTGTCTTCCCCATGTTGACCATGTATGAGTGCTGTTCACAAGTTTGTGGAGGGTCTTAAATAGTCAGAAAAGGCTGGAAAAAGAGATAATTAATCCAAACATGTGAAGCTCATTGTTCTTTGTGCCTGAACTACTTCTTAATACTTTAGGGGAACCAAACAGAATTCTGGTGGGTTGAGGGGTTGAATAATAAATGACCCTCTGAAAAAACTTTTCCCAATTTAAAAAAAAAAATAAACAAAGAAATAACATTTTTTTTTGCTGCAGTGCATTTCACACTTCCAGGCTGATCTACAGTCCAAATGCCACAATGCCAAGTTAATTCCAAATGTGTAAACCTGCTAAATCTGCAGGGGGTTGAATACTACTTGTAGGCACTGTATATATATATATATATATATATATATATATATATATATATATATATATATATATATATATATATATATATATATGCACCTGGATGGAGTGTACAAGTTGACGCAATATATTCAATGCCGCCTGTTATTCATTTACCTGTTTGTCAGGATGATGCTGCAGGGATGGTGGTTCCAAATGTGGAAGGTCCTTGCGGTATGCACGAGTTTGTGCGTGCCAGATTCCACCAAACAGAGAAGGCTTCCTTGCTGGTGGGGCGCCGTCCCGGCCAGTGACAGACGCCCCTGTTTGTTGGTAACAAGTTACCGCCTGTGGGTGTTCAGGTCAGAAGCCGGCAAATAGCCAGCAAGGTGCAGGAAGCTGCAGGACCTTGCATAATGTCACGGTCACGTGATACCTCACGGGACTGGCTATGGCTATGGTGCGCCCTACGGACCACAATCCAACGCGTTTCGGAATCACTGATTCCTTCGTCAGGAAATTTTCACCAAATTTCAGTTTTTTTCACAAATAAATGCAGGTAATATCAAAGAAATTTTACCACTATCATGAAATACAATATGTCACAAGAAAACAATGTCAGATTCAGCGGGATCCGTTGAAGCGTTCCAGAGTTATAACCTCATAAAGGGACAGTGGTCAGAATTGTAAAAATTGGCCCGGTCATTAACGTGCAAACCACCCTTAGTGGTTAAGGGGTTAAAGATATTTTTTCAATTTTTTTTTTACTTTATTTTTACTTTTTTACTTTGTCCCTCTATGTAACTTTCACGTTTATCACTCTAATCGCTGTTATAAAGTATTGCAATGATTTACAGCTGTCAGGTCTTGTTTAGCTTGTTTAGACCATGCTCTGAGCATGGTGTAACAAGTTTGCTAGCCTCGTGACCAGTGTCACCATGGCAACGATGAGACCCTTGCGGAGGCACCGATCGGAGCGGAGAGAGAGCCCCCTCCCTTTCCCTGCCCTCCATATGTTGCGATTGATATAATTCACAGCATTTAGGGGGTTAAACTGCGGAGACCAGTGCGGGCGCCTCTCCTGGCAGTGAGAGCTGGGTTACAGCTTTCATGATAGCTGAACGTCTGGAGGCGATCGTGCATAATTGCCATGACATACGCCGTACATCCAAGGTCGGGAAGGTTATAAAACTGAGAATTTGTTGGTTTTTTTAAATGTTTTAATTTTTAGCACTTTCCCTTCAATGTACCAAATCACACCCGAAAACTGATGTGGATTACATACCCACTTAAAAGTAGGTGTCCTGTGCAGTTTCTTGTATTCTCGGGGGCAGGACCTGAACATTCCTATTGTAGACGCTGAGATATGTGCTTTTGATGGGACAGATATACAATAGATTAGCGACTGACGGACATTAGGCTTCATGGAGAGATGGAAGAGAGTGATAATGTCAGAGTTAGAGGCTGCAGGAAGATGCATAAACCCATAGTTCTAGTAACAATGCCACCTCAGTCAGTTATAGATGCGAGTCAGCTGTGTATCCAACCCACTGCCGCCTTGTAGGACGCGCTCTCCGCTCCTGAGCCCGCTCCATGCACTCACAACCAACATCTGCTGTACATATACCGCTAAATAAAATCCTCATAGCGCACGTAGTAACAGAAAACCCGGAGTTCTAGTAACAACACAACCTCATTCTCAGGAGGAAGCAATAACAACGTATAGGGAGGGCTGTAGGAAGGAGCCGGTGAGTTTACCTGTTACATCGTAACTGTGCAGACTACTAGAGGCTCAAAACCTACTTATTCAGAAATTCATGTTTTATGCCACTGTGGACATCAGTGAATTCTTACAGGTGTGTAATGTAGAGGATAAGTAATAGTATATGAACGTCCTGACACTGTGCAGTGTTACCACCTTTCTATATGTCACATACTGGTGATAAATACAGAAATACACGAGATCCAGGATGATGATGTTCAATAATTAATAATTTTATTTTTTTCTCCTAGCAGTATGTTTTGAGTTGTGGGAGGAAACCGGAGTACCCGGGGGAAACCCACACAGACACGGGGAGAACAAACAAACTCTGTGCAGATGGTGTCCCAGATTTACACCCAGGAGCACCGCGCTGCTCGCCAACAGTGCTAATCACTGCGCCACCGTGCCGTCCTGTAGTCTGATGGTCCTACATCTCCAAGCAGCATGCCAGCCAGGTGAGTTATGGGGCAGCAATAGAGAATGCAGGACACTATGGTCTCTGATATGTAACAGAGTAGATGGAAGGGTGGGATAACAACAGACCCCGCCTGTTTCTTCAGACCACACCCAGGTCCGCACCTCCCTGACCCAGTAGTCAGGTATTGGGGGGAGGGGAATACGTTATATTTCCATTGCTGTTATTTCTGCGGCTTTCAAAGCTCTTCCACCTGTTACTGATATACGAGAAGCCACAGAACAGCCGCTGGCCCTCCGGGGTTATAGGTGGTTCCTGAGCTTCAATGCCAGACATCACTTGGTGCAATTCCATTTGTTTGCTGGTTTCCAAAACTGGGATCTATAGAAGAAAGGCAAATCAGTCTGGTTACTTCATTAGGTATTTAATTATATCCATCCCCTCCTGAGGGCACCTGTACAGATTGTGGATGAGCCGTCGTAACCGTGCGCAGATTACCGCTAATCGCCATGATGCATCGTTACCTGCAGCTTGAGAACAAGTCAACTACTGGTGCTGCCTGGCAATCTGCGGTATCCACATCTGCTACAACTGCACCATAAAGCCGTGTTCACATGTTGCAACCACATTGGGTTTTTTTGCCGCAGTATCAACAAAAATGCATACTTTTGTTGTGGTTTTTCTTCTAAAAATGGCAAGAGCAATATTGCTCTTTCGCAAAAAAAAATGCAGAGTGTGAACACAGCATAACGAATCCAAGTTATTCACTAAGTGGCCTTCTGAAGAATTGGGGACAATAATTACACTTTTGAGAAATATGTAAAAGCCTGTCCATCCTGCCCCATACTGTAATTCCACCCATTTACCAGCAGGGGAGGATATACACATTCTGGCCTACACTATGTAGATTGTTACTCATTATTTGAGTATTTCTTACACATATTATCACATTACACAGACGAGGAGGTGCCATTATAATAAAATAACGCTGTGCACTTACAGGTGTCATTGTAAATGGTGGACGTGACCTTCCCGTCTCTAATTCCTCCCAGTTTATGGGCGAGAAGAATGGATGTCCTTTTAAATTGCTGCAAACATACTGCCTCTTCTTTGGTGTTTTACACAAGAGCTGCAAATAAATAAGAACCATTATTATATCACAAGTAATAATAGAAATAATCTCAGAAAAAAAGCAGTTACAGAATTGATTTCTAATTTTCTTATAGAAAGATGAATTTATTAAAACAGTCATTGCTAGGAACAAATGCGATAGGACAGGATAAGATAGGATAATACAGGATACGATAGGAAAGTAAAGGATAGGATAGGACAGGATAAGACTGGATAGTACAGAACAGGATGGTACAGGATAGGATGGTACAGGACAGGATAGGACAGGATAGGAGGACAGGATAGGACAGGATAGACCATCAGTAGTCGATCAGTCAGGGGCCGATACCCAATAATCCTGATGATTAGCTGTGTGGAGAGGTTTTGGTGAGCGCCCAGCCTCTTTATTGTATAAATTGGCCTGTAGATGAGAACGCTGTACATATAGGAGAGGCTGTCCTGGGGCTCCAGCATTGTCCCAATTCTTCTATTGGATGAAGCTGAAATACTCAACACAGTGGTGATGAAATGTACGGTGTATTATCAAAACTCATGACTGGTCTATCCTTCCTATGTCTCCAGGTATATTTGTCTATTTACTCACTCTCTCTATGACATCCCTGAGCTGAGAATCCATGGTGTTCGGATAGCAAGGTTTATCACATGTTACTGAATAGGCAACCCTTCGTAAACACGAACCAGAGTAAAACGGGGAATATCCTGTGGCCATTTGGTAGATTGTGACCCCAAAAGCGAACAGGTCAACAGTGTAATTATAGGGCTGTCGACGAGCCACCTGTGGAAACATAAGATTAGAAGAGTAAGTTAGTTTATTGTCCATCCTGGGAGAGAGAAAACAATTGTGGTCCATGTTTACTGGTAGTGTTTTTCCACACCTAAGCCCCCATACATAATACATGTCAGCCAAAAGATCATTTGGTTGATAGCTACCTCTCCCATGAACAGGAACTCACAGTTCGGCCAAGAACTTCTATGTTCTCTATTAGAGAAACTCTGCCAGACTCCAAAAAATAAAGGATTGATCATTGGAAATCCAATGTGCTAGATCCTTCTCCTCCTGGATATAGAGTCTAGAGGCCCCAGTACACATTAGACTGTTGGCTGATCCCTCTGATATTGGCCGGTTCGGCTGACTTTAGTCTAATATGTATGAGGGCCCTTACACAGTCCATCTATTAGTTAGCATTAGTAAATGTGGACCGCTGTGGTGATAGATCTGTGATTCCACAAGCTCCACATTAAGTGAGAATTGCAGGTGGATAATAAAGTATGAGATATTAGTAGTCACATAGTCACCTCAGGAGCCATGTAGCCAGGAGTGCCGCAAAATTTACTGATCTTCTGAGAGCCAAATACATTCATAGCAGCAAGGCCAAAATCAGCAATCTTAGCGTGTCCATCGCCGTCCAGAAGAATGTTGTCTGGTTTTAAATCCCTTAAAAAGAAAGAAAAATAGTTCTGTGAATCAGACATAGATGAGCTGTAGTGCTTGGGTTACTGTGGGGGCTTCACAGGACCACTCACTAAACACTGGGGGCAGACTCACTAATCCTATCTTGTGTAGACATATACCAGGCTGTCTGAAAATGCGCCAAATTCATCACAGTGACTGTTTGACAAATTAGGAGCATCTTCAGAGACTTTTGTCTGATGTTACACCACTATTGTTTTCATTACTTAGAGCCAGTAATTTTCATAAAAATCTGGTTACAGTTTAGTTGCACGTTGTGACATTGTAAGCAACATGGATTCCTATCAAACTATTCCCATTTCCATAAAAGCCTTGTCCCCTCTTCGAGTGAGCCCCAAAAATGTCTAAAACACTTCATAAATGTGGTACACGTCATATTCACCAGATTTTTGGCACAAATAACACCACAATTCTGGCACATTTAACTATTTCCCATAGTAAATATTTCCCTACGTATAAAAAAAGAAATGACTTATTACCGGTGAATAATCCCCCGACTGTGGAGAAACTCTATTCCACTCAAGATTTCTGCTGCAAGGAACCTAATAAAGAAGAAAAAATATCCTATCAGCATTAATTGTTCTACTGAACCACTAATAACTATGAGGGGAGACAGCGGCCACAGAAATCACAGAGCGGCTGTTCTCTTACCTGGTCGTGCAGACATCCAGGGGGCCTCTGGAATCGATAAATGCAGTCAACTCGCCACCAGTCAGATATTCCATGGCATAAAATGCATAGTCCTGTGCGAGAGGAGGGAAGATGATTGTAAATAATGCAGATTTTATCCATCCTGATAACATTTACTATGGTTCTGGGACCTCTACTGTGTGTCCAGAAGACATGTCTCCTTGTCTGCACACACTGGAGAGGTGTCCAGGGTGAAAACTAAGTCAAAATCCTCTAATGATAGCCACCAGTAATGGTGCCCAGGGCATACAGGCACACAGAGCATGCAGCAGGGCTACTCATTTGCACTGGCAAAGATTGAATTTGCAATCTAATGGAAGCAACTGGACATGATGGGGAGAAAGGAATTTTTAGAAAGTGAGGAGTCTCTTACCGCTGTCTGGAAGGTCCCATAGGCATGTGTGAAGAATCTGCTGTCTTCAGTGATTTCCAGGACCTCTCTCTCTAAGCGGATGGTGCGTTTAGCGTACTCCAACAATTCCCTCTTCTTGACCATCTTGACAGCCAGCTGATGTCCGCTGGGTTGATGTGTTGCCAGCATCACCCTGCCAAAACTGCCTTCTCCAAGCTTCCTGGTAAAGATGAAACTCTCCAGGGAAAGACAGGCAGTCACTTGCTCTGAAGGGCTGGTGGTCTGAGCACCGATTACACCTAGAAGGGTAAACAGATATAAGAACCAACAATTAATCTTACAGTCACACTCACATATAATGCTACAATAAATTGGCAATTTTCAATCTATCATGAACTTTGAACCCTGATGAACCTGATTACCACCATGTTCTGGCTGGAGAGCCCCAAGTATAGAAGGTGGAGAGCTCTGATGTAAGTGGTAAGATGTATAGGATTAGATTATGTCATTAGGTTACATTTTGTAAAATAAATGAACACTGTATATAAAACATGGATGTGGCCTGTGACTAAATGACTATAGACTTTACCTTCTGGAGCTTGATCGATGGATTTGTCAGTCTGACGTCTTCTCTTTGTGGTGGTCTCAGTGTCAGATGTCCTCTTTCTCTTAAGTTGTTCTCTACAACTTTGATTTTCAGCTCTCTCATGATGTAGGTGAGAGCTCCTGGTTTTAGCTGATCCGCTAAACCTTATTTCAGAGGTAACATCCTTTCCACTCTCAGATTCCACCATTCTTCCTCTCTTATTTGGGGTTGCATCTTCCTTCTCAGGAGAAGTGTTCCCTCTTTTCTTCCCCTTTTTAAGGGTCTTTATCTCTGGTGGATATCCAGAAGATGTTGTACAGGGATCATCTGTTTTCTTAACAGGTACATCCTGTACAATGTCCTGAGAAGTTTCCACAATTTTTCCTCTCTTATTTGGGGTTTCATCTTCCTTCGCAGGAGATGAGTTCCCTCTTTTTTTCCCCTTTTTAAGGGTCCTTATCTCTGGTGGATATCCAGAAGATGTTGTACAGGGATCTTCTGTTTTCTCAACAGGTACGTCCTGTACAATGTCCTGAGAAGTTTCTCCTCGCTGAGAAAAACTCTCTTCCGTGCATCTCTTTTTAGCACTCCTCTTATTCTTTTCACTACACTTCCTTTTTCGTCCCATGATAAGTTAATATCAATAATAACGAATTTGTTAAGTGCGCAAAAGTCGTCTTCACTCTCCAACAGTTGAAGGTAAAGTAAGAATAATGACATCGGAATCCTTAACCTAACAGTCACCTAGTATTGTGACATCATCGCCATTGTGACATCATCAGCCAGAGTGTAAGCGATGATGTCATCGGTTGCTGCAGGACTAAGTTTGACATAATCAGATGACCTTGTTTAAGAAAAGTTTTGTTTTTCATAGTAACATAGTTAGCATTTTTTAAGATCCTACTCAAGGACCCTAAATGTTTTGCATCTAACTATTCAAAAATCTGTAAACACCTAGAAAATTCCCAATAACTGATGCAGCAACAAATAGATTAATAACCAAATAAATAAATAAATAAATGTTACTTTTTTCAGTATACAAAATTGCTGGACATGATCTCATTAAAATAATATATGAAGAAAAAGATGTTAAAATAACAATCGGAGACTCAGGTCTCCAGAGTACCAAAAATATTAGACAGTTTTTATGTTATGGCTGATGGGTTCAAATCTGCAGTGATGCACATGAATGAAAATGGGAACAAATCCTTATATTTCACATTGTGCCCCCGCCGCCTCCGTCCCACAGCCCTGTGTTGTGTAGAGGCCACAGTGACATTTCTTCTACATACAACAGTATATAAAATCTCCACATTCTCCAGTGGTTTTTATACTCAGTGGTGTTTTGTCCGCAGTGATATTATACCCTGCAGAAGCCATAGGATGACGTAGTTGCATGACTTTATCTCTGTATGGATAGTTAACAAAAACTGACATTTCGGATACACGCCAATGTATATGATTCCAAGGCCAGAACCTAATACTAAACAATTAGAGCAGCTCTCACATAATATGATCCTACAAAAAAGAAAAATGGAGCAGAAATGCCCTTAATAGATAAGGTGAGATGAGACATAAAAATATAAAAAAAACTGTACAAATCTTTATTAGCTCACTCACATACATAGTACACAAAGTAGTACACATACACAACCCACAAAACAACACAGGAAAAGTTAGAAATAGGGGGAAGATCCAGGCAACACAAGTACTCAAAACCTCTCATAGTAAACATGTAGAGGCACAAAATCCAAGATACATCAGTGTATCTGTATCACAGTGACATACTGTAAGTATTACACAAAGGAAAAAGCAATTCCATATGGAGAAATGATTTGTAAAAAGTAGCCAGTGTGCATCTGCCTTTCCTTAATAAAGTGCCATTGATACTGCAATACAGGGATTATGCTTACCCATATGGGAAAGAGGGGATATGAGAGACCACGTGCACCTTAACCCTGATGCACGTTTCGCGTGACAGGCTACTGCCTGGGCTTCATATTTATACTACCTATTGAACCTGTTCTACGCCAGGGTGGCTAGCATTTATATTGGTATATGGTCTCCATCCTGGTATGTGCTGCTTCCATCCTGCGCCCTAATCTTGTCATGTGCTGCTACCATCTTGCGCCCCCTTCCTATCATGTGCAGCCCCCATCCTGCGCCCCCTCCCGGTCATGTGCAGCCCCCATCCTGCACCCTCATCCTGTGTTGTGGGCCTCCATCTTGCCATGTGCTACTCTCTTTCTGTGACCTCATCCTGTCATGTGTTCCCATCCTGCGCCTACAATTCTGGTATGTGCTGCCCCCATCCTGGTATGTGCTACTCCAATTCTGCACCCCCATCCTGTCATGTGGTGCTCTCATCCGGCGTCCCCATCCTGTCTTGCTGCTCCCATCCTGCACCCCCATTATGTAATGTGTTTCTCCCATCCTGCGCCCATATTCTGTCATGTGGTGCACCCGTTCTGCGCCCCCTGTTCTGTCATGTGCTGCTTTCACCCTTCATCCTGTGCCCCCATTCTGTCATGTGCTGCACCCATTCTGAGCCTTCATTCTGTCATTTGCTGCTCCCATCCTGCGCCCCCATTCTGTCTTGTGCAGTAAAAAGTCACTGGCTTGCTGCGCTGACGTATTTTCTATGTACAGTACAGACTAAAAGTTTGGACACACCTTCTTATTTAAAGATTTTTCTGTATTTTCATGACTATGAAAATTGTAAATTCACACTGAAGGCATCAAAACTATGAATTAACACATGTGGAATTATATACTTAACAAAAAAGTGTGAAACAACTGAAAATATGTCTTATATTCTAGGTTCTTCAAAGTAGCCACCTTTTGCTTTGATGACTGCTTTGCACACTCTTGGCATTCTCTTGATGAGCTTCAAGAGATAGTCTCCGGAAATGGTCTTCCAACAATCTTGAAGGAGTTCCCAGAGATGCTTAGCACTTGTTGGCCCTTTTGCCTTCACTCTGCGGTCCAGCTCACCCCAAACCATCTCGATTGGGTTCAGGTCTGGTGACTGTGGAGGCCAGGTCATCTTGCGCTGCACCCCATCACTCTCCGTCTTGGTCACATAGCCCTTACATAGCCTGGAGGTGTGTTTGAGGTCATTGTCCTGTTGAAAAATAAATGATGGTCCAACTAAACGCAAACCGGATGGAATAGCATGCCGCTGCAAGATGCTGTGGTAGCCATGCTGGTTCAGTATGCCTTCAATTTTGAATAAATCCCCAACAGTGTCACCAGCAAAGCACCCCCACACCAGCACACCTCCTCCTTCATGCTTCACGGTGGGAACCAGGCATGTAGAGTCCATCCGTTCACCTTTTCTGCGTCGCACAAAGACACGGTGGTTGAAATCGAAGATCTCAAATTTGGACTCATCAGACCAAAGCACAGATTTCCACTGGTCTAATGTCCATTCCTTGTGTTCTTTAGCCCAAACAAGTCTCTTCTGCTTGCTGCCTTTCCTTAGCAGTGGTTTCCTAGCAGCTATTATACCTTGAAGGCCTGCTGCACAAAGTCTCCTGTTGTGAATTCTGCTCTTGGGCTCCCTCCGGTGGTTGTTGGTGGTAGTGCAGTTGTCTCTGGCTTGTAATCCTGGGCAGGTGTTTCTGCTGATTGCAGCTCTACTAGGTATTTAGGTGTGCAGGATCCATGAGTCCCTGCCAGTTGTCCATTGTTCTTGGAGGGATTGCATCTCTGTCTGGCTCCTCATGCCCTGCTGGCAATTCAGCTAAGATAAGTGTCTGTTTTTTTGTCTCTGTAGCACACATTTTGTGTGCTTTACTTTTCAGTGCAATTTATTGTGTTTTTGTCCAGCGTAGACTTTGTTTGGATTTTTCAATCATGCTGGATTCTCTGGAGATGCAGATATACATTCTATGTCTTTAGTTAGATGTAGAATATTTTGTATTTTCTGCTGTGGATATTTTTAGGGTTTTAATACTGGCCGCTTAGAATTGTGTCCTATCCTTTTCTATTTAGCTAGAAGTGCCTCTTTTGCTAAATCCTGCTTTCTGCCTGCGTGTGTCGTTCCTCTTATCCTCACAGTCAATATTTGTGGGGGGCTGCCTATCCTTTGGGGTTCTGCTCTGAGGCAAGATAGAATTCCCATTTCCATCTATAGGGGTATTTAGTCCTCCGGCTGTGTCGAGGTGTCTAGGACGTGTTAGGTACACTGTTATGGACTGGTGGTTAAGGAGCGACATGCGACGAGCTCTGAGCAGGTGGTAACTATACTGACCGCAGTTCCTGATCTTAACACAACACTAGAAGTAGCCGTGGGATGTTCCTGTCACTCCCTAGACACCTCGTCACAGCCGGAGAGCTAACTACCCCTAAAGGTAGAAACAGGAAAGCTATCTTGCCTCAGAGAAAATCCCCAAAGGGTAGACAGCCCCCACAAATAATGACTGTGAGTGGAGAGGGAAAAGACATACGTAGAATGAAACAAGATGTAGCAAAGGAGGCCACTTCTAGCTAGATAGTACAGGACAGAACACTGTGCGGTCAGTAATAAAAACTAGAAAAAGTCCACCGCAGAGAATGCAAAAATCTCCACACCTGACTACAGGTGTGGAGGGCAAAATCTGCTGCCCAGAGCTTCCAGCTTAGCTGAATAGATCCATACTGATAAGCTGGACTAGAAAGAAAAACATATAATGTGCTGAACAATTAAGTCCACAACAAGTGGACTGCAAAAGGACAAGCGAGGACTTATCTTTGTTGAACTGGTCAGAGTGTCAGGGAAATCCAAAAGAGATGTGACTCCAAGCAGGAACCATTGACAACTGGCACTGACTGAGGGATAAGGCCAGACTAAAATAGCCGAGCCAGAAAGACCATTAGTGGAAGCAGCTGCTGATGCTAAATCCAAGAAGCAGCTATTCCACTTAAAACCACCGGAGGGAGCCCAAGAGCAGAACTCACAAAAGTGCCACTTACAGCCACCGGAGGGAGCCTGTTGTGTATTTGGATTCTGGGCTCCCCCGGTGGCCGCTTGTGGAATTGGACTTGTCATCCTCTTTCCTGTTTCACCTGATTCCATCAGTAGTGGGTGTCGCTATTTAAGCTCATTTCTCTGGTGGTTTCTTGCCGGTCAACAATGTTATCTGATGCCTCTCAGTGCTTGTTCCTGCTTCTAGACTACTACTAGATAAGTTGGACTTTTGTCCATGTTTTGTTTTGCCTATTTGTTCCAGTTCACAGCTGAAGTTTTGTTACTGTGTCTGGAAAGCTCTCGTTGATCAGGGATTGCTACTCTGGCGTTATGAGTTAATGCCAGAGTTTAAGGTAATCTCTGGATGGTGTTTTGTTAGTGTTTTTCTGCTGACCATGAAAGTATACTATCTGTCTTCTGCTATCTAGTAAGCGGACCTCAAATTTGCTAAGACTATTTTCCTGCTGCGTTTGTTGTTTCATCTGAACTCACCGTCATTATATGTGGGGGGCTACTGTCTTCTTTGGAATATTTCTCTAGAGGTGAGCCAGGTCTTATATTTCCCTCTGCTAGCTATTTAGGTCTTAGGCCAGAGCTGGGCATCTAGCGATAAATAGGAAATGCTACCTGGCTATTTCTAGTTGCGCGGCAGGCTTAGTTCATGGTCAGTATAGTTCCATCTTCCGAGAGCTTGTCCCTCTATAGGCTTGCTATGATCTCTGCCTGCAGAGATCATGACAGTTTGACCGGCCAGTAAAGTGTTAAAGACCCAGGTTGAGAAAGGAGAGTTATAAGAAGTCTGCTGAAATTTTTTTTTTTTTTTTTTTCCTCCAGTCTGCCTTGCTGCAGTCTTTTCTCTCTCTCTCCTCCTAATCTCTGTATGCTCTGTGTGCACCTGACAATAATGGATCTCCAGAGTGTAACTGCGGGTTTGAATAATCTCATCACGAAAGTACAAAATTTACAAGATTTTGTGGTACATGCTCCGGTATCTGAGCCGAGAATTCCTTTGCCGGAGTTCTTCACAGGGAATAGAGCTAGCTTCCAGAATTTCCGAAATAATTGTAAGCTTTATTTGTCCCTGAAGTCTCGTTCAGCTGGAGACCCTGCTCAGCAGGTTAGGATTGTGATTTCCTTGCTCAGGGGTGACCCTCAAGATTGGGCCTTCTCATTGCCAGCAGGGGATCCTGCGTTACGCGATGTGGATGCGTTTTTTCTGGCCTTGGGCTTGCTTTATGAGGAACCTCATTTGGAACTTCAGGCAGAAAAAACTTTGATGGCACTATCTCAGGGGCAAGACGAAGCTGAAGTTTTCTGCCAAAAATTCCGTAAATGGTCTGTGCTTACTCAGTGGAATGAGTGCGCCTTGGCGGCAACTTTCAGAGAAGGTCTCTCTGATGCCGTTAAGGATGTTATGGTGGGGTTCCCTTTGCCTGCAGGTCTGAATGAGTCCATGACAATGGCTATTCAGATTGATAGGCGTCTGCGGGAGCGCAAACCGGTGCACCATCTGGCGGTGTCTATGGAAAAGACGCCAGAAAGTATGCAGTGTGATAGAATTCTGTCCAGGAGCGAGCGACAGAATTTTAGACGGAAGAATGGATTGTGTTTCTATTGTGGGGATTCTACTCATGTTATATCAGCATGCTCTAGGCGTACAAAGAAGCTTGATAAGTCTGTTTCCATTAGCACCATTCAGTCTAAGTTTATTTTGTCTGTAACCCTGATTTGCTCTTTGTCATCCATTGCCACGGACGCCTATGTTGACTCTGGCGCCGCTCTGAGTCTTATGGATTGGTCCTTTGCCAATCGTTGTGGTTTTGATTTAGAGCCTTTGGAGACTCTTATTCCTCTGAAGGGGATTGACTCCACCCCATTGGCTAATAATAAACCACAATACTGGACACAAGTAACCATGCGTATCAATCCGGATCACCAGGAGATTATTCGTTTCCTGGTGCTGTATAATTTACATGACGATTTGGTACTGGGATTGCCATGGTTGCAGTCTCACAACCCAGTCTTGGACTGGAGAGCAATGTCTGTGTTGAGCTGGGGATGTAAGGGTATTCATGGGGACGTACCTTTGGTTTCTATTTCGTCGTCCATTCCCTCTGAAGTCCCTGAGTTCCTCTCTGATTATCAAGACGTCTTTGACGAACCCAAGCTTGGGTCGTTACCTCCGCACCGTGAGTGCGATTGTGCCATAGATTTGATACCGGGTTGTAAATATCCAAAGGGTCGTTTGTTTAATTTGTCTGTGCCGGAACATGCTGCTATGCGGGAATATATAAAGGAGTCTTTGGAAAAGGGACATATTCGTCCATCCTCTTCTCCCTTGGGAGCTGGGTTTTTCTTTGTCTCAAAAAAAGACGGCTCTTTGAGACCATGTATTGATTATCGGCTTCTGAATAAGATCACTGTTAAGTATCAATACCCATTGCCATTGCTTACTGATTTGTTTGCTCGTATAGAGGGTGCTAAGTGGTTCTCTAAAATTGATCTTCGTGGGGCGTATAATTTGGTGCGGATCAGGCAGGGGGATGAGTGGAAGACCGCATTTAATACGCCCGAGGGCCACTTTGAGTATTTGGTCATGCCTTTTGGTCTTTCTAATGCCCCTTCAGTTTTCCAGTCTTTTATGCATGATATTTTCCGCGATTTTCTGGATAAATTTATGATAATATATCTGGATGATATTCTGATTTTTTCTGATGACTGGGACTCTCATGTCCAGCAGGTCAGGAGAGTTTTTCAGGTTCTGCGGTCTAATTCTTTATGTGTGAAGGGGTCTAAGTGCGTTTTTGGGGTCCAGAAAATTTCCTTTTTGGGGTATATTTTTTCTCCCTCTTCCATTGAGATGGATCCCGTCAAGGTGCAAGCTATTTGTGACTGGACTCAGCCCTCCTCTCTTAAGGGTCTTCAGAGATTTTTGGGCTTTGCCAACTTTTACCGCCGATTTATTGCTGGTTTTTCGGATGTCGTTAAACCACTGACTGATTTGACCAGACAAGGCGCTGATGTTGCTAATTGGTCCCCTCATGCTGTAGAGGCCTTTCAGGAGCTTAAGCGCCGTTTTGCCTCTGCCCCTGTGTTGCGTCAGCCTGATGTGAATCTGCCTTTTCAGGTTGAGGTTGACGCTTCGGAGATCGGAGCTGGGGCAGTGTTGTCGCAGAAAGGTTCCGACTGCTCCGTCATTAGGCCTTGTGCCTTCTTTTCTCGCAAATTTTCGCCCGCAGAGCGGAATTATGATGTTGGGAATCGGGAGCTTTTGGCCATGAAGTGGGCGTTTGAGGAGTGGCGCCATTGGCTCGAGGGGGCTAGACATCAGGTGGTGGTATTGACTGACCACAAAAATTTGATTTATCTTGAGACTGCCAGACGCCTGAATCCTAGACAGGCGCGCTGGTCTTTATTTTTTTCTCGCTTTAATTTTGTGGTGTCATACCTACCGGGTTCTAAGAATGTTAAGGCAGATGCCCTTTCTAGGAGTTTTGACCCGGACTCTCCTGGTAATTCTGAACCCACAGGTATCCTTAGGGAGGGAGTAATTTTGTCGGCCGTTTCTCCTGATCTGCGGCGGTCCTTGCAAGAGTTTCAGGCGGATAGACCGGATCGTTGTCCGCCTGATAGACTGTTTGTTCCGGATGATTGGACCAGCAGAGTCATCTCTGAGGTACATTCTTCTGCATTGGCAGGTCATCCCGGAATTTTTGGTACCAGGGATTTGGTGGCAAGATCCTTCTGGTGGCCTTCTCTGTCACGAGATGTGCGAGTCTTTGTGCAGTCATGTGACGTTTGTGCTCGGGCCAAGTCTTGTAGTTCTCGGGCTAGCGGACTGCTGTTGCCCTTGCCTATTCCTAAGAGGCCTTGGACACACATCTCGATGGATTTTATTTCAGATCTGCCTGTTTCCCAGAAGATGTCTGTCATCTGGGTGGTCTGTGACCGTTTCTCTAAAATGGTCCATTTGGTTCCTCTGCCCAAGTTGCCTTCTTCTTCTGAGTTGGTTCCTCTGTTTTTTCAGAATGTTGTCCGATTGCACGGTATTCCTGAGAATATTGTTTCTGACAGAGGTACCCAATTTGTGTCTAGATTTTGGCGGGCATTCTGTGCTAGGATGGGCATAGATTTGTCTTTTTCGTCTGCTTTTCACCCTCAGACTAATGGCCAGACCGAGCGGACTAATCAGACCCTTGAGACATATCTGAGGTGTTTTGTCTCTGCTGACCAGGATGATTGGGTTGCTTTTTTGCCATTAGCAGAGTTCGCCCTCAATAATCGGGCCAGTTCTTCCACCTTGGTGTCCCCGTTTTTCTGTAATTCGGGGTTTCACCCTCGATTTTCCTCCGGTCAGGTGGAATCCTCGGATTGTCCTGGAGTGGATGCGGTGGTAGAGAGATTGCATCACATTTGGGGGCAGGTTATGGACAATTTGAAGTTGTCCCAGGAGAAGACTCAGCGTTTTGCCAACCGTCATCGTCGTGTTGGTTCTCGGCTTTGTGTTGGAGATTTAGTGTGGTTGTCTTCTCGTTTTGTCCCTATGAGGGTCTCTTCTCCTAAGTTTAAACCTCGGTTCATCGGCCCTTATAGAATATTGGAGATTCTTAATCCTGTTTCTTTCCGTTTGGACCTCCCTGCGTCCTTTTCCATTCATAACGTTTTTCATCGGTCGTTATTGCGCAGGTATGAGGTACCTGTTGTACCTTCAGTTGAGCCTCCTGCTCCGGTGTTGGTTGAGGGTGAGTTGGAGTACGTTGTGGAGAAAATTTTGGACTCTCGTGTTTCCAGACGGAAACTCCAGTATCTGGTCAACTGGAAGGGTTACGGCCAGGAGGATAATTCTTGGGTCAATGCATCTGATGTTCATGCTTCTGATCTTGTTCGTGCCTTCCATAGGGCTCATCCTGGTCGCCCTGGTGGATCTGGTGAGGGTTCGGTGCCCCCTCCTTGAGGGGGGGGTACTGTTGTGTATTTGGATTCTGGGCTCCCCCGGTGGCCGCTTGTGGAATTGGACTTGTCATCCTCTTTCCTGTTTCACCTGATTCCATCAGTAGTGGGTGTCGCTATTTAAGCTCATTTCTCTGGTGGTTTCTTGCCGGTCAACAATGTTATCTGATGCCTCTCAGTGCTTGTTCCTGCTTCTAGACTACTACTAGATAAGTTGGACTTTTGTCCATGTTTTGTTTTGCCTATTTGTTCCAGTTCACAGCTGAAGTTTTGTTACTGTGTCTGGAAAGCTCTCGTTGATCAGGGATTGCTACTCTGGCGTTATGAGTTAATGCCAGAGTTTAAGGTAATCTCTGGATGGTGTTTTGTTAGTGTTTTTCTGCTGACCATGAAAGTATACTATCTGTCTTCTGCTATCTAGTAAGCGGACCTCAAATTTGCTAAGACTATTTTCCTGCTGCGTTTGTTGTTTCATCTGAACTCACCGTCATTATATGTGGGGGGCTACTGTCTTCTTTGGAATATTTCTCTAGAGGTGAGCCAGGTCTTATATTTCCCTCTGCTAGCTATTTAGGTCTTAGGCCAGAGCTGGGCATCTAGCGATAAATAGGAAATGCTACCTGGCTATTTCTAGTTGCGCGGCAGGCTTAGTTCATGGTCAGTATAGTTCCATCTTCCGAGAGCTTGTCCCTCTATAGGCTTGCTATGATCTCTGCCTGCAGAGATCATGACAGGAGCCCAAGAGCGGAATTCACAACAGTACCCCCTCCTTGAGGAGGGGTCACCGAACCCTCACCAGAGCCCCCAGGCCGATCAGGGCGATCCAAGTGAAAAGCACGAACCAAATCGGCGGCATGGACATCGGAGGCAACAACTGTTATGACCTGGTGGTTAAGGAGCAACACTGATATGACCTGGTGGTTAAAGAGACACATGGGACAAGCTCTGAGGAGGTGGTAACTTTACTGACCGCAGTACCTAATCCTAACACCAACACTAGAAATAGCCGTGGGATGTTCCTGTCACTCCCTAGACACCTCGTCACAGCCTGAGAACTAACTACCCCTAAAGATGGAAACAGAAAACTATCTTGCCTCAGAGAAATTCCCAAAAGGAAAGATAGCCCCCCACAAATATTGACTGTGAGTGGAAAGGGAAATGACATACACAGAAATGAAAACAGATTTTAGCAAAGGAGGCCAATAATAATCTAGATAGACAGAAATAGGAAAGGATACTGTGCGGTCAGTATTAAAAACTAAAAATCCACGCAGAGTTTACCAAAATACTCTCCACACCGACTCACGGTATGGAGAGGGCAAATCTGCTTCCCCAGAGCTTCCAGCTAGTCTGAATATATCATAATGTCAAGCTGGACAAAAAGAAACATAACATGAGCTGAGCAATAAAGTCCAAAGCAAATGGACAACCCAAAGAACTAGCAAGAACTTATCTTTTGCTGAAATGGACAGGCCATCAGAGAAATCCAAGGAGAGATAGGAATCCAACCCAGAAAATATTGACAGCTGGCATGAACTGAAGACCAGAGCCAGGTTAAATAGCAAGGCCTGGAGAGACGATCAGTGAAAGCAGCTGCTACAGCAAAACTCAAGGAGCAGCAGTTCCACTCGAAACCACCAGAGGGAGCCCAAGGGCAGAACTCACAAAAGTACCATTCACAACCACAGGAGGGAGCCCAAGAACGGAATTCACAACAGTACCCCCCCCTTGAGGAGGGGTCACCGAACCCTCACCAGAGCCCCCAGGCCGATCAGGAGGAGCCAAGTGAAAAGCACGAACCAAATCGGCAGCATGGACATCGGAGGCAACAACCCAAGAATTATCCTCCTGGCCATAACCCTTCCACTTGACCAGATACTGAAGCTTCCGCCTCGAAAAACGAGAATCTAAAATCTTCTCCACCACATATTCCAACTCCCCTTCAACCAACACCGGAGCAGGAGGATCCACGGAGGGAACCATGGGCACCACATATCTCCGCAACAAAGATCTATGGAACACATTATGAATGGAAAAAGAAGCTGGAAGGGCCAAGCGAAAAGACACCGGATTGATAATTTCAGAAATCTTATAAGGACCAATAAAGCGAGGCTTGAACTTAGGGGAAGAAACCTTCATAGGAACATGACGAGAAGACAACCAGACCAAATCCCCAACACGAAGCCGGGGACCAACACACCGACGACGGTTAGCAAAACGTTGAGCCTTTTCCTGAGACAACGTTAAATTGTCCACCACATGAGTCCAAATCTGCTGTAACCTGTCCACCACAGAATCCACAACAGGACAGTCAGAAGGCTCAACCTGCCCCGAAGAAAAACGAGGATGAAAACCAAAGTTACAAAAAAAAGGCGAAACCAAAGTGGCCGAACTAGCCCGATTATTAAGGGCAAACTCGGCCAACGGCAAGAAGGTCACCCAATCATCCTGATCAGCAGACACAAAGCATCTCAAATAGGTTTCCAAGGTCTGATTAGTTTGCTCAGTTTGGCCATTTGTCTGAGGATGGAACGCCGAAGAAAAAGACAAATCAATGCCCATTCTAGCACAAAAGGCCCGCCAAAACCTAGAAACAAACTGGGAACCTCTGTCAGACACAATATTCTCCAGAATGCCATGCAAACGAACCACATGCTGAAAAAATAATGGAACCAAATCAGAGGAGGAAGGCAACTTAGGCAAAGGTACCAAATGGACCATCTTAGAAAACCGGTCACAAACCACCCAGATGACAGACATCTTCTGAGAAACAGGAAGATCAGAAATAAAATCCATGGAAATATGCGTCCAGGGCCTCTCAGGGATAGGCAAAGGCAAAAGCAACCCACTAGCACGGGAACAGCAAGGCTTGGCCCGGGCACAAGTCCCACAGGACTGCACAAGAGAATGCACATCCCGCGACAAGGAAGGCCACCAAAAGGACCTAGCAAACAAATCTCTGGTACCAAAAATCCCAGGATGACCAGCCAATACTGAACAATGAACCTCAGAAATTACCTTTCTAGTCCATCTATCAGGAACAAACAGTTTCCCCACTGGACAGCGGTCAGGTTTATCAGCCTGAAACTCCCGAAGCACCCGCCACAAATCAGGGGAGATGGCAGAAAGAATCACCCCCTCCTTGAGAATACCAGCCGGTTCAAGGACTCCCGGAGAATCAGGCAAAAAACTCCTAGAAAGGGCATCAGCCTTCACATTCTTAGATCCCGGAAGATACGAGACCACAAAATCAAAACGGGAGAAAAACAGAGACCATCGAGCTTGTCTAGGATTCAACCGCTTGGCAGACTCGAGGTAAATCAGATTCTTATGATCGGTCAAGACCACAACGCGATGCTTGGCTCCCTCAAGCCAATGTCGCCACTCCTCGAATGCCCACTTCATAGCCAACAACTCCCGATTGCCGACATCATAATTAAGCTCAGCAGGCGAAAACTTTCTGGAGAAGAAAGCACACGGTTTCATCAAAGAGCCATCAGAACTTCTCTGAGACAAAACGGCCCCTGCCCCAATCTCAGAAGCGTCAACCTCAACCTGAAAAGGGAGAGAAACATCTGGCTGACGCAACACAGGGGCAGAAGTAAAACGACGTTTAAGCTCCTGAAAGGCCTCAACAGCCGCAGAGGACCAATTCATCACATCAGCGCCTTTCTTCGTCAAATCGGTCAGAGGCTTAACCACACTGGAAACTTAGCAATGAAGCGGCGATAAAAATTAGCAGAGCCCAAAAATTCCTGAAAGCTCTTCACAGATGTGGGTTGAGTCCAATCATGAATGGCCTGGACCTTAACAGGGTCCATTTCAATAGCCAAAGGAGAAAAAATGAAACCCAAAAAAGAAACCTGAACTCCAAAGAGGCACTTAGACCCCTTCACAAACAACGCATTATCACGAAGGATCTGAAATACCATCCTGACCTGCTTCACATGAGACTCCCAATCATCGGAAAAAAACAAAATATCATCCAAATATACAATCATGAATTTATGCAGATAATTCCGGAATATATCATGCATAAAGGACTGAAACACAGATGGAGCATTAGAGAGCCCGAATGGCATCACAAGGTATTCAAAATGGCCTTCGGGCGTATTAAATGCTGTTTTCCATTCATCACCCTGTTTAATACGAACAAGATTATACTCCCCTCGAAGGTCGATCTTGGTAAACCAACTAGCCCCCTTAATCCAAGCAAACAAATCAGAAAGCAAAGGTAAAGGGTACAAGGAAAAACCACAGCGTTTGGCAAATTCTAGGTCCATTAAGTTCAGGGCAGTGCCAGAATCCACAAATGCCATAACAGAAAAGGACGACAATGAGCAAATCAGGGTAACAGACAAGAGAAATTTAGGCTGTACAGTACTAATGGTAACAGACCTAGCGACCCTCTTAGTACGCTTCGGGCAATCAGAAATAGCATGAGTAGAGTCACCACAGTAAAAACACAGCCCATTCTGACGTCTGAATTCCTGCCGTTCTGCTCTAGTCAAAATCCTATCACATTGCATAGGCTCAGGACTTAGCCCAGAGGACACCGCCATATGGTGCACCACCTTGCGCTCGCGCAGGCGCCGATCAATCTGAATGGCCAAAGACATTGATTCGTTCAAACCAGCAGGCGTGGGGAACCCCACCATAACATCTTTAAGGGCTTCAGAAAGACCCTTTCTGAAAATCGCTGCCAGGGCATACTCATTCCATTTTGTGAGCACAGACCACTTTCTAAATTTCTGGCAGTATACTTCTGCTGCTTCCTGATCCTGACACAGAGCCAGCAAGGTTTTTTCTGCCTGATCCACAGAATTAGGTTCGTCATACAGCAATCCGAGCGCTTGAAAAAATGCGTCTACATTGAGCAATGCAGGATTCCCTGTTGTGAATTAGACTTTTTGGCTCCCTCTTGTGGTCACTAGTGATATGACTCTGGGATTGTCTTTCTTCAGTTTGGCTCTCACCTGGGTCGTTAGTCCAGGGGTGTCGCTATATAAACTTCCTGGATCCTTAGTCCAGTGCCTGGCATCGTTGTTATCAGATCCTTCTGTTGCTCCTGTCTGCTGTTCCTGGCTCTTGCAAAATTAAGCTAAGTCCTGCTTCTTTGTTTTCTGAGTTACTTGCTTTGCTTCTATTTTTGTCCAGCTTGTACTAAATGTGATTTCTGACTTTGCTGGAAGCTCTAGGGGGCTGGTGTTCTCCCCCCGGCCGTTAGACGGTTCGGGGGCTCTTGAATATCCACCGTGGATATTTTCATAGGGTTTTTGCTGACCATATAAGTCATCTTACTATATTCTGCTATTAGCTAGTGGGCCTCTCTTTGCTAAATACCTAGCTCATTCTTATGTTTGTCTTTTCCTCTTACCTCACCGTTATTATTTGTTGGGGGCTTGTATCCAACTTTTGGGGTCTTTTCTCTGGAGGCAAGAAAGGTCTTTCTTTTCCCTTCTAGGGTTAGTTAGTTCTCCGGCTGGCGCGAGACATCTAGAACCAACGTAGGCACGTTCCCCGGCTACTTCTATTTGTGCTGCTAGTATTAGATATATGGTCAGCCCAGTTACCACTGTCCTATGAGCTGGTTTTTTGTGTTTGCAGACTTGGTATTTATTCCTGAGACCCTCTGCCATTGGGGTCATAACAGTATGCCAGGCCTACATTGAATGTTTAATGCATTGCAGAAGTGGGATAATAAGAAAGGAAATTCTGAGTTTTTTTTTTTTTTTTCCTCTCTTCCTCCCCTTTACCTTTGAGTGGCTTGAGCTTGCTGCAGACATGAATGTCCAGACCTTGATTACAAGTGTGGACCAGCTTGCTGCTCGTGTGCAAAGCATACAAGATTTTGTTACCAGTAGTTCTATGTCTGAACCTAAAATACCTATTCCTGAACTGTTTTCTGGAGACCGATTTAAGTTTAGGAATTTCAGGGATAATTGTAAATTGTTTCTATCTCTGAGACCCCGTTCATCTGGAGACTCAGCTCAGCAAGTTAAAATTGTTATCTCTTTTTTACGGGGCGACCCCCAGGATTGGGCTTTCTCGCTAGCGCCAGGAGATCCGGCATTGGCAAATATTGATGCGTTTTTTCTGGCGCTCGGATTGCTTTACGAGAAACCCAATCTTGAGGTTCAGGCAGAAAAAGCCTTGCTGGCTATTTCTCAGGGCCAGGATGAAGCTGAAGTGTATTGCCAAAAATTTCGGAAATGGTCCGTGCTTACTCAGTGGAATGAGTGTGCTCTGGCCGCAAATTTCAGAAATGGCCTTTCTGAAGCCATTAAGAATGTGATGGTGGGTTTCTCCATTTCTACAAGTCTGAATGATTCCATGGCGCTGGCTATTCAAATTGACCGACATTTGCGGGAGCGCAAAACCGCTAATCCTCTGGTGGTGTTGTCTGAACAAGCACCTGATTTGATGCAATGTGATAGAATTCAGACCAGAAATGAGCGGAAAAATCATAGACGTCAGAATGGGTTGTGTTTTTACTGTGGTGATTCTACACATGTTATATCAGCATGCTCTAAACGCCTAACAAGGGTTGTTAGTCCTGTCGCCATTGGTAGTTTGCAACCTAAATTTATTTTGTCTGTGACTTTAATTTGCTCATTGTCCTCTTACCCTGTTATGGCGTTTGTGGATTCAGGTGCTGCCCTGAGTCTTATGGATCTGTCATTTGCCAAGCGCTGTGGTTTTGTTCTTGAGCCATTGGTTAATCCTATCCCTCTGAGGGGTATTGATGCTACGCCATTGGCGGAAAATAAACCGCAGTTTTGGACACAGGTAACCATGTGCATGACTGCTGATCATCGGGAGGTGATTCGTTTTCTTGTTCTGCATAAAATGCATGATTTGGTCGTTTTGGGTTTGCCATGGCTACAGACTCATAATCCAGTCTTGGATTGGAAGGCAATGTCTGTGTCAAGTTGGGGCTGTCAGGGTATTCATGGTGATTCCCCGCCGGTGTCTATTGCTTCCTCTACTCCTTCGGAAGTTCCTGAGTATTTGTCTGATTATCAGGATGTGTTCAGCGAGTCCAGGTCCAGTGCTCTGCCTCCTCATAGGGACTGTGACTGTGCCATAGATTTGATTCCAGGTAGCAAATTTCCTAAGGGAAGACTATTTAATCTGTCTGTACCTGAGCATACCGCAATGCGTTCGTATATCAAGGAATCTCTGGAGAAGGGGCATATCCGTCCTTCCTCTTCCCCTCTTGGTGCGGGATTCTTTTTTGTGGCCAAGAAGGACGGATCTTTGAGACCTTGTATTGACTATCGGCTTTTGAATAAAATCACTGTTAAATTTCAGTATCCTTTGCCTCTGTTGTCAGACTTGTTTGCCCGAATTAAAGGTGCCAAGTGGTTCACCAAGATAGATCTTCGTGGTGCGTACAACCTTGTGCGCATTAAGCGAGGAGATGAATGGAAAACCGCATTTAATACGCCCGAAGGTCATTTTGAGTACTTGGTGATGCCTTTTGGGCTCTCTAATGCTCCTTCAGTGTTTCAGTCCTTTATGCATGATATTTTCCGGAAGTATCTGGATAAATTTATGATCGTTTATCTGGATGATATTCTGTTTTTTTCTGATGACTGGGACTCTCATGTAGAGCAGGTCAGGATGGTGTTTCAGGTTTTGCGTGAGAATGCTTTATTTGTTAAGGGCTCAAAGTGTCTCTTTGGAGTACAGAAGGTTCCCTTTTTGGGGTTTATTTTTTCCCCTTCTGCGGTGGAGATGGACCCAGTCAAGGTCCGAGCTATTCATGATTGGACTCAACCCACGTCAGTTAAGAGTCTTCAGAAGTTCTTGGGTTTTGCTAACTTCTACCGTCGTTTTATTGCTAATTTTTCTAGCATTGTTAAACCTTTGACGGATATGACCAAGAAAGGTTCTGATGTTTCTAACTGGGCTCCTGCAGCCGTGGAGGCTTTCCAGGAGTTGAAGCGCCGGTTTACTTCGGCGCCTGTTTTGTGCCAGCCTGATGTCTCACTTCCCTTTCAGGTTGAAGTGGATGCTTCTGAGATTGGGGCAGGAGCCGTTTTGTCACAGAGAGGCCCTGGTTGCTCTGTGATGAGACCTTGTGCCTTTTTCTCGAGGAAGTTTTCGCCTGCTGAGCGGAATTATGATGTTGGCAATCGGGAGTTGTTGGCCATGAAGTGGGCATTTGAGGAGTGGCGTCATTGGCTCGAGGGTGCTAAGCATCGTGTGGTGGTCTTGACTGATCACAAAAATTTGATGTATCTCGAGTCTGCTAAACGCCTGAATCCTAGACAGGCCCGCTGGTCATTGTTTTTCTCCCGTTTTGACTTTGTGGTCTCGTATTTACCAGGTTCAAAGAATGTGAAGGCTGATGCTCTTTCAAGGAGCTTTGTGCCTGACTCTCCGGGAGTCGCAGAGCCGGTTGGTATTCTTAAAGAGGGAGTTATCTTGTCAGCCATTTCTCCGGATTTGCGACGTGTGTTGCAGAGATTTCAGGCTGGTAGACCTGACTCTTGTCCACCTGACAGACTGTTTGTTCCTGATAAGTGGACCAGCAGAGTCATTTCCGAGGTTCATTCCTCGGTGTTGGCAGGGCATCCGGGAATTTTTGGCACCAGAGATCTGGTGGCTAGGTCCTTTTGGTGGCCTTCCTTGTCACGGGATGTGCGGTCGTTTGTGCAGTCCTGTGGGACTTGTGCTCGAGCTAAGCCTTGCTGTTCTCGTGCCAGCGGGTTGCTCTTGCCCTTGCCTGTCCCGAAGAGGCCTTGGACACACATTTCCATGGATTTCATTTCAGATCTCCCGGTGTCTCAGGGCATGTCTGTCATCTGGGTGGTATGTGATCGCTTTTCTAAGATGGTCCATTTGGTGCCTTTGCCTAAGCTGCCTTCCTCTTCCGATCTGGTTCCTGTGTTCTTTCAGAATGTGGTTCGTTTACACGGCATTCCTGAGAATATTGTGTCTGACAGAGGATCCCAGTTTGTTTCCAGGTTCTGGCGATCCTTTTGTGCTAGGATGGGCATTGAGTTGTCGTTTTCGTCGGCCTTTCATCCTCAGACTAATGGACAAACGGAGCGAACTAATCAGACTCTGGAGGCTTATTTGAGGTGTTTTGTTTCTGCGGATCAGGATGATTGGGTGACCTTCTTGCCGTTGGCTGAGTTTGCCCTTAATAATCGGGCTAGTTCCGCTACATTGGTTTCGCCATTTTTCTGCAATTCTGGTTTCCATCCTCGTTTTTCCTCAGGACATGTGGAGCCTTCTGACTGTCCTGGGGTAGATTCTGTGGTGGATAGGTTGCAGCAGATCTGGAATCATGTGGTGGACAACTTAAAGTTGTCACAAGAGAAGGCTCAGCGTTTTGCCATCCGCCGCCGCGGTGTGGGTCCCCGACTTCGTGTTGGGGATTTGATATGGCTGTCTTCTCGATTTGTTCCTATGAAGGTCTCCTCTCCTAAATTTAAGCCTCGCTTCATCGGTCCTTACAAGATATTGGAAATCCTTATCCTGTGTCCTTTCGCTTGGATCTTCCGGTGTCGTTTGCCATTCACAACGTGTTTCATAGGTCTTTGTTGCGGCGGTACGTTGTACCTGTGGTTCCTTCTGTTGAGCCTCCTGCTCCGGTGTTGGTTGAGGGCGAGTTGGAGTACGTGGTGGAGAAGATCTTGGATTCTCGTCTCTCCAGGCGGAGGCTTCAGTATCTGGTCAAGTGGAAGGGCTATGGTCAGGAGGATAATTCCTGGGTGGTTGCCTCTGATGTGTATGCGGCCAATTTAGTTCGTGCCTTTCACGCTGCTCATCCTGATCGTCCTGGTGGTCTTGGTGAGGGTTCAGTGACCCCTCCTTAAGGGGGGGGTACTGTTGTGAATTAGACTTTTTGGCTCCCTCTTGTGGTCACTAGTGATATGACTCTGGGATTGTCTTTCTTCAGTTTGGCTCTCACCTGGGTCGTTAGTCCAGGGGTGTCGCTATATAAACTTCCTGGATCCTTAGTCCAGTGCCTGGCATCGTTGTTAGCAGATCCTTCTGTTGCTCCTGTCTGCTGTTCCTGGCTCTTGCAAAATTAAGCTAAGTCCTGCTTCTTTGTTTTCTGAGTTACTTGCTTTGCTTCTATTTTTGTCCAGCTTGTACTAAATGTGATTTCTGACTTTGCTGGAAGCTCTAGGGGGCTGGTGTTCTCCCCCCGGCCGTTAGACGGTTCGGGGGTTCTTGAATATCCAGCGTGGATATTTTAATAGGGTTTTTGCTGACCATATAAGTCATCTTACTATATTCTGCTATTAGCTAGTGGGCCTCTCTTTGCTAAATACCTAGCTCATTCTTATGTTTGTCTTTTCCTCTTACCTCACCGTTATTATTTGTTGGGGGCTTGTATCCAACTTTTGGGGTCTTTTCTCTGGAGGCAAGAAAGGTCTTTCTTTTCCCTTCTAGGGTTAGTTAGTTCTCCGGCTGGCGCGAGACGTCTAGAACCAACGTAGGCACGTTCCCCGGCTACTTCTATTTGTGCTGCTAGTATTAGATATATGGTCATCCCAGTTACCACTGTCCTATGAGCTGTTTTTTTGTGTTTGCAGACTTGGTATTTATTCCTGAGACCCTCTGCCATTGGGGTCATAACAATTCCCTGGCTCAAGGGAGAATGCCCAGTCCTGCGGGTCTCCACGCAGCAGAGAAATGACAATCTTCACCTGCTGAATGGGGTCACCAGAGGAACGGGGTCTCAGAGCAAAAAACAATCTGCAGTTATTTTTAAAGTTCAAAAATTTAGATCTATCCCCAGAAAACAAATCAGGAATAGGAATTCTAGGCTCTAAAACCAGAGTCTGAACAACATAGTCTTGGATACTCTGTACCCTTGCAGCGAGTTGATCCACACGCGAGGACAGACCCTGAACCTCCATGTCAGCACCAGAATCCTGAACCACCCAGAGATTAAGGGGAAAAAAAAGACAAAACAGGCTGCAAAGGAAAAAAAAAATGGCTCATAACTTTTTTTTCCCTCTTTTGAGATGCATTCAACACATTGCGGGCCAGCTGTACTGTTATGACCTGGTGGTTAAGGAGCAACACTGATATGACCTGGTGGTTAAAGAGACACATGGGACAAGCTCTGAGGAGGTGGTAACTTTACTGACCGCAGTACCTAATCCTAACACCAACACTAGAAATAGCTGTGGGATGTTCCTGTCACTCCCTAGACACCTCGTCACAGCCTGAGAACTAACTACCCCTAAAGATGGAAACAGAAAACTATCTTGCCTCAGAGAAATTCCCAAAAGGAAAGATAGCCCCCCACAAATATTGACTGTGAGTGGAGAGGGAAATGACATACACAGAAATGAAAACAGATTTTAGCAAAGGAGGCCAATAATAATCTAGATAGACAGAAATAGGAAAGGATACTGTGCGGTCAGTATTAAAAACTAAAAATCCACGCAGAGTTTACAAAAATACTCTCCACACCGACTCACGGTATGGAGAGGGCAAATCTGCTTCCCCAGAGCTTCCAGCTAGCCTGAATATATCATAATGACAAGCTGGACAAAAAGAAACATAGCATGAGCTGAGCAATAAAGTCCAAAGCAAATGGACAACCCAAAGAACTAGCAAGAACTTATCTTTTGCTGAAATGGACAGGCCATCAGAGAAATCCAAGGAGAGATCTGAATCCAACCCAGAAAACATTGACAGCTGGCATGAACTGAAGACCAGAGCCAGGTTAAATAGCAAGGCCCGGAGAGACGATCAGCGAAAGCAGCTGCTACAGCAAAACTCAAGGAGCAGCAGTTCCACTCGAAACCACCAGAGGGAGCCCAAGGGCAGAACTCACAAAAGTACCATTCACAACCACAGGAGGGAGCCCAAGAACAGAATTCACAACAAACAACCCAATAATTATCCTCCTGGCCATAACCCTTCCACTTGACAAGATACTGAAGCCTCCGCCTCGAAAAACGAGAATCCAAAATTTTCTCAACCACATATTCCAACTCCCCCTCAACCAACACCGGGGCAGGAGTGTTGTGATTTGGTTCGTGGGCTCCCCCGGTGGTCTCTTGTGGTACTGGTGTCCTGCAAGCTTTGCCTTCTCAGTTCACCTGTTCCTATCAGGATGTGGGAGTTCCTATTTAACCTTGCTCCTCAGTCATTCTAATACTGGCCATCAATGTATCCAGAGTGATTCTGTTGCATGTTCCTGCTCCCAGTTTTCTGCTCAGCTAAGTTGGACACTTTAGTCCTTAAGTCTATTTTTGTATGTTTTGTCCAGTTTGCACTTATGTGAATCTCTGCAGCTGGAAGCTCTTGTTGGGCTGAAATTACCACTCCAGTGGCATGAGTTGTCACATGAGTTAAGGTAATTTCAGGATGGTGTTTTGAAGGGTTTTGCAGCTGACCGCGAAGTCCTCTGTTGTATCTTTCTGCTATTTAGTTAGCGGGCCTCTCTGTGCTAAATCTGCTTTCATACTACGTGTGTCTTTTCATCTGCTCTCACCGTTATTATATGTGGGGGGCTGCTATCTCCTGTGGGGACATTCTCTGGAGGCAAGCCAGGACTGTGTTTTCTTCTACCAGGGGTAGTTAGTTCTCCGGCTGGCGCGCGGCATCTAGAGACAACGCAGGAATGCCCCCTGGCTACTTCTAGTGTGGTGTGTAGGTTTAGCATCGCGGTCAGCTCTAGTTTCCATCACCCGAGAGCTTATCCGTTTATTCTATGCTTCTGATGTTTCCTTGCCATTGGAAACCATAACACAGGAGTCGTCCCTTAGGGAACTTACAGCCAGGAATCAGATCAATAGCACAATCACAGTCCCTATGTGGAGGAAGGGAACTGGACTTGGGCTCATCAAATACATCCTGGAAATCCGACAAAAACTCAGGGACTTCAGAAGAGGGGGAAGAGGAAATTGACATCAAAGGAATGTCACTATGTACCCCTTGACAACCCCAATTAGTCACAGACATAGATTTCCAGTCCAGCACTGGATTGTGTACTTGTAACCATGGAAAACCCAGTACAACAATATCATGTAAATTATGCAACACCAGAAAACGTCAATCTTCGTGATGTGCTGGAGCCATGCACATAGTCAGCTGAGTCCAATACTGAGGTTTATTCTTGGCCAACGGTGTAGCATCAATGCCCCTCAAAGGAATAGGGCTCTGCAAAGGCTGCAAAGAAAAACCACAGCGCCTGGCGAACTCCAAGTCCATTAAGTTCAAGGCAGCGCCTGAATCCACAAATGCCATGACAGAAAAGGATGATAATGAGCAAATCAGGGTCACAGATAGGAGAAATTTAGGCTGCACAGTACTGATGGTAACAGATCTAGCGACCCTCTTACTACGCTTAGGGCAATCAGAAATAGCATGAGCAGAATCACCACAGTAAAGACACAGCCCATTCTGACGTCTGTATTCCTGCCGTTCTGCTCTAGTCAAAATCCTATCACATTGCATAGGCTCAGGACTCTGTTCAGAGGACACTGCCATATGGTGTGCAACTTTGCGCTCGTGCAGGCACCAATCAATCTGAGTGGCTAGAGACATAGATTCGCTCAAACCAACAGGCGTGGGGAACCCCACCATAACATCTTTAAGGGCTTCAGAAAGACCCTTTCTGAAAATTGCTGCCAGAGCCTCCTCATTCCATTTAGTGAGCACAGACCATTTTCTAAATTTCTGGCAGTATAATTCTGCCGCTTCCTGACCCTGACACAGGGCCAACAAGGTATTTTCTGCATGATCCACAGAGTTAGATTCTTCATACAATAATCAGAGCGATTGAAAAATGCATCTACATTAAGCAATGCCGGGTCCCCTGACTCAAGGGAGAATGCCCAGTCCTGAGGGTCACCACGCAGCAGAGAAATTACTATTTTAACTTGCTGAATGGGATCACCAGAGGAACGGGGTTTCAGAGCAAAAAACTATTTGCAGTTATTTTTAAAGTTCAAAAACTTGGATCTGTCCCCACAAAACAAATCTGGAGTAGGAATTCTAGGCTCTAAAGCCGGAGTCTGGACAACATAATCTTGGATACTCTGTACTCTTGCAGCAAGCTGATCCACATGAGAAAACAAACCCTGAACATCCATGCCCGTGCCAAAATCCTGAACCACCCAGAGATTAAGAGGAAAAAAAAAGACAAAACAGATCACAGAAAAAAAAATGGCTCAGAACTCTTTTTTTTCCCCTTCTTTTGAGATGCATTTAACTCATTTGTGTCCAGTTGTACTGTTATGGACTGGTGGTTAAGGAGCGACATGCGACGAGCTCTGAGCAGGTGGTAACTATACTGACCGCAGTTCCCGATCTTAACACAACACTAGAAGTAGCCGTGGGATGTTCCTGTCACTCCCTAGACACCTCGTCACAGCCGGAGAGCTAACTACCCCTAAAGGTAGAAACAGGAAAGCTATCTTGCCTCAGAGAAAATCCCCAAAGGGTAGACAGCCCCCCACAAATAATGACTGTGAGTGGAGAGGGAAAAGACATACGTAGAATGAAACAAGATGTAGCAAAGGAGGCCACTTCTAGCTAGATAGATAGTACAGGACAGAACACTGTGCGGTCAGTAATAAAAACTAGAAAAAGTCCACCGCAGAGAATGCAAAAATCTTCACACCTGACTAAAGGTGTGGAGGGCAAAATCTGCTGCCCAGAGCTTCCAGCTTAGCTGAATAGATCCATACTGATAAGCTGGACTAGAAAGAAAAACATATAATGTGCTGAACAATTAAGTCCACAACAAGTGGACTGCAAAAGGACAAGCGAGGACTTATCTTTGCTGAACTGGTCAGAGTGTCAGGGAAATCCAAAAGAAATGTGACTCCAAGCAGGAACCATTGACAACTGGCACTGACTAAGGGATAAGGCCAGACTAAAATAGCCGTGCCAGAAAGACCATCAGTGGAAGCAGCTGCTGATGCTAAATCCAAGAAGCAGCTATTCCACTTAAAACCACCAGAGGGAGCCCAAGAGCAGAACTCACAAAAGTGCCACTTACAGCCACTGGTGGGAGCCCAAGAGCGGAATTCACAACAGTACACCCCACGGCTACTTCTAGTTGCGGTGTCAGTTTAGGGTTGCTTTCAGTACAGGTACCACCTACTCCAGAGAACGTCTCATGCAGCTCCAGGGTCACCGGATCATAACAGTCTCCTCTTAACAGTTGTTGTAGAGATGTGTCTGCTGCTACAACTCTGTGTGACATTGACCTGGTCTCTAATTTGAGCTGCTGTTAACCTGTGATTTCTGAGGCTGGTGACACGGATAAACTTATCCTCAGAAGCAGAGGTGACTCTTGGTCTTCCTTTCCTGGGGCGGTCCTCATATGAGCCAGTTTCTTTGTAACGCTTGATGGTTTTTGCCACTGCACTTGGGGACACTTTCAAAGTTTTCCCAATTTTTTCGGACTGACTGACCTTCATTTCTGAAAGTAATAATTGCCACTCGTTTTTCTTTACTTAGCTGCTTTTTTCTTGCCATAATACAAATTCTAACAGTCTATTCAGTAGGACTATCAGCTGTGTATCCACCAGACTTCTGCTCAACACAACTGATGGTCCCAGCCAAGAAATCTCACTTATTAAACCTGACAGGGCACACCTGTGAAGTGAAAACCATTTCCGGTGACTACCTCTTGAAGCCCATCAAGAGAATGCCAAGAGTGTGCAAAGCAGTCATCAAAGCAAAAGGTGGCTACTTTGAAGAACCTAGAATATAAGACATATTTTCAGTTGTTTCACACTTTTTTGTTAAGTATATAATTCCACATGTGTTAATTCATAGTTTTGATGCCTTCAGTGTGAATTTACAATTTTCATAGTCATGAAAATACAGAAAAATCTGTAAATGAGAAGGTGTGTCCAAACTTGTGGTCTGTACTGTATATTCAGTAGAAAGTGGCTGGATTGCTCCGCTGACTTATTTTATGTATAGATTTAGTATATAAATGGCACCGGAAAGCACTGACAGCCGATTCTGGCGCCACAACCCTCCGGGGCCACAATCCTCATCCCCGGATGCCAGAGGCGTATCTAGGGATTTGGTTCAGGGAGCGAAGCTTCTGAGTGGGTCCCTAACCAGGTAACCTTGATTACAACTGGTGGCGCACCCTAATAGTGGAGGAGAACCTCAGCAGATGACAGCGATGTTACTGAAAATAATCTCTATATAAAGACCAATATTGATATTGCCGGTCAGTGGTAGATACCAGCCCTACAGAACATATAAGAGATCACAGCACAGTTATAGATAATGACTTACCGCTGACATTCTTTCTGATGGAATCGTTCACTTTTCACGTCTTTTCCATCTGGCCCAGACCGACATGACAACTTCTTCCAGCCACGACTCAGCTTCAGAGAAAACAACAAAGACACGTTTCATGCCTCATATTTTCAGCCATCACCATCTATTTCCAACCTGCACAAACTCCTCATCCTGCTGATATCCCAATGCTGAGACGTTGCTGCTGTATGTGTCCCTATTACTGCACCTGCTGTGTGGTTCTCTGTGCCCTAATTCTAAAGCACCCCCTCTATAATATAGTAATGCCAGGTGCAAGTGTCCTAGAAAACAGTGCCCACATTTTTCCCCCTAGAAAGTAATATTGTCCTGTGTGCCCCTTTGATAGTCACAGTAACCTGAGTTCCCCTATAACAATAAGTGCCCACTTAACATTGAATAATATCCCGAGTCTCCCCCGTACAGCTTCCCTATACACAGAATGATGCTCTCTTATACACAGTATAATGCCCCCTCACTGTATAGTACCACCCACACAGTATACAGGCCCCTTAGTAGCCCCCAAACTGTTTGATGGCTTCAGCACTGTAAGATGACCCCGTCACTATAATCTCCACACTGTATGATGTACCCCTGGATAGCCTTCATATAGTATAATGCACCAGGTAGTCCTCAATATATTATAATGCACCCCCCTTAGGATTCTGTATGATATATTGCACTCCCCATAGTCCTACTCTATATTGTATAATGCACCCCCATAGGCAGACTCTGTAGTATAAGGCAGCCCCCCACAGTCAGACTCTATAGCATAAGGCAGCACCCCATAGCTAGACCCTGTAGTATAAGGAAGCAGCCCATAGCCAGACTCTGTAGTATAAGAAAGCACCCCATAGGCAGACCATGTAGTATAAGACAGCTCCCTATAGGCAGACTCTGTAGTATAAGGCAGCACCCCATAGGCAGACTCTGTAGTACAAGGCAGCCCCTCATAGGCAGACTCTGTAGTATAAGACAGCACCCCATAGGCAGACTCTTTAGTACAAGGTAGCCCTTCATAGGCAGACTCTATAGTATAAGGCAGCACCCCATAGTCAGACACTGTAGTGTAAGACAGCACCACATAGTCAGACACTGTAGATTAAGACAACACTCCATAGGCAGACTCTGTAGTATTAGGCAGCACCCCATAGGCAGACTCTGTAGTATAAGGCAGCACCCCATAGGCAGACTCTGTAGTATAAGACAGCACTCCATAGGCAGACTCTAGTATAAGGCAGCACCCCATAGGCAGATTCTATAGCAAAAGGCAGCCCTCATAGGCAGACTCTGTAGTATAAGGCACCACCCCATAGGCAGACTCTGTAGTGTAAGACAGCACCCCATAGTCAGACCCTGTAGTATAAGACAGTACTCCATAAGCAGACTGTAGTGTAAGGCAGCACCCCATAGGCAGACTCTGTAGTATAAGGCAGCACACCATAGGCAAACTCTGTAGTATAATGCAGCACCTCCATAGGCAGGCTCTGTAGTATAAGGCATCACCCCATAGGCAGACCCTGTAGTATAAGGCACCCCCCACAGGCAGACTCTGCAGTATAAGGCAGCACCCCCACAGGCAGACTCTGTGGTATAAGGCAGCACTCCACCACAGGTATACTCTGTAGTATAAGGCAGCAGATCCCCCACAGGCAGACTCTAGTATAAGGCACCACCCCCCACTGGTATACTCTGTAGTATAAGACAGCACCCCTCACAGGCAGACATTAGTATAAGGCAGCACCCCCCACAGGCAGACACTGTTGTATAAGGCAGCAACCCCCATACAGGCAGACTCTGTAGTATAAGGCAGCACCCCCCCACAGGCAGACTCTGTAGTATAAGGCAGCACCCCCCACAGGCAGACCCTGTAGTATAAGGCAGCACCCCCCACAGGCAGACCCTGTAGTATACAGCAGCACCCCCACAGACAGACTCTGTAGTATAAGGCAGCACCCCCCACAGACAGACTCTGTAGTATAAGGCAGCACCCCCCCACAGGCAGACCCTGTAATCTAAGGCAACCCCCATAAAGAAAAACTATATAAATATTCACCTCTCTTCTTCCTGGTTCCTGCGCTGCTCCCTGCTCCCGCTCACCTTCGGACCGCGGGCATCAGTTAGTGATGTCATCTTGCCCCCTGTCAGTGTCGGCATCGGTGTCATCAGATGCTGACAGGGGGATGATGGGAGAAGGAGCGCAGCGCTCCATCCCTCATCAATGCGGTGAGCTGCATCGGCTAGATGCCTATACTGCTGACCCTGCGTTGACAGGCTGGGGGCCCACTGCTGGCAACGGCTCCCCCCGCCTTCTCAGGGGCCCATAGCAGCTGGGTGGCAGAGCAGGGAGATCAATTCTCCCTCCTCTGCTGCAGAATGCAATTATTGGTGCGCTGTGCACGCCATTACAGTTACAAAAAATACAGTTACATTATCGTAGCTCCGGGTGGGCCCCCTCTGCCCCCCCAGTAGCTTTGCACGTCGCGCTTGCGCAGTCTATAAAGGCTTCAGACAGAGTGACGCTCCCAGCATTATATTATAGATAATTTATACAATGTGATTTTCTGGATTTTATTTTTGATATTCTGTCTCTCAATGTTAAAATTAACCAACCCTTAAAATTATAGACTGTTCATATCTTTGTCAGTGGGCAAACTTACAAAATCAGCAAGGGATCAAATACTTATTTCCCCCACTGTATATAGTTTTTGTACCAATATACCTTTTGTCAATGTGTTGCTTTTCCCGATGTTTTTTCCCTCGATATCCATTATCTTGGGGGAATGTTTATACCCCTATGTTATTTTGAATCTAAATACCTTTTATGCTATTTTATGAGTGTAACAATAATGATTTCTTCTAGGCAATGGTAATACATCTTAATGCTTAAGTGCGCATGCCTAGATTTGCATAGGAAGTTATTCTTGAGTTCCACAGCGTGGAAAGCATGTTACTGTTCAGAGGGCGCTGGTTAAGATGATCAAGAAGGTGCAACAGGAAGTGACGACATTGCGCTTTTGGTCATGATCGTGTGTTCCACAGAGTGGAACGCACACTATGCACTATACCCTACGGAGATGTTCCCCAACTCCAGCCCTCAAGAGCCACCAACAGGTCATGTTTTCAGGATTTCCTTAGTATTGCACAGGTGATAGAATTATTGAGTGTGAAGGTGATGCAATTATTACCTGGGCAATACTAAGGAAATCCTGAAAACATGACCTGTTGATGGCTCTTGAGGACCAGAGTTGGGGAACACTGCCCTACGGGGTTAGATCCTGGATATCGGGGAGGCAAGAAATGTCATCAGGAGCATTTCTGGCCGGGTATTGTTGTGCTCCAGTGTGGAATGCACACCGGCACAGGTGAGAGCTACAACCGGTATCTTACTTGACATGAGGTGACAATGAATCCAGCCTAACAAACCGCCGATCGTCAGGTTGATTGTGTTTTTTTTAATTACTTTGGCAAATGGTAGGTGTTTAACCCCTTCCCGACATGTGACGGGATAGTACGTCACATGTCGGGACCCCCGCTTTGATGTGCGCTCCGGCGGTGAGCGCACATCAAAGTCGCGACATGTCAGCTGTTTTTTACAGCTGACATGTGCGCGCAATAGCGGCGGGTGAAATCGCGATCACCCGCCGCTATTAACTAGTTAAATGCCGCTGTCAAACTCAGACAGCGGCATTTAACTACCGCATCCGGCCGTGCGGCCGGATATGAGCGCATCGCCGACCCCCGTCACATGATCGGGGGTCGGCGATGCATCAGGAAGGTAACCATAGAGGTCCTGGAGACCTCTATGGTTACTGATCGCCGGTGGCTGTGAGCGCCCCCCTGTGGTTGGCGCTCACAGCACACCTGCATTTTAGCTACATAACAGCGATCTGATGATCGCTGTTATGTAGCAGAGCCGATCGGGCTGTGCCTGCTTCTAGCCTCCCATGGAGGCTATAGAAGCATGGTAAAAGTTAAAAAAAAAAGTAAAAAAAATGTGAAAAAAATAAAAAAAATATAAAAGTTTAAATCACCCCCCTTTCGCCCCAATCAAAATAAATCAATAAAAAAAAACCCCAACCTACACATATTTGGTATCGCCGCGTTCAGAATCGCCCGATCTATCAATAAAAAAAAAGCATTAACCTGATCGCTAAACGGCGTAATGAAAAAAAAAATCGAAACGCCAGATTTACGTTTTTTTGGTCGCCACGACATTGCATTAAAATGCAATAACGGGCGATCAAAAGAACGTATCTGCACCAAAATGCTATCATTAAAAATGCCAGCTCGGCACGCAAAAAATAAGCCCTCACCCGACCCCAGATCACGAAAAATGGAGACGCTACGGGTATCGGAAAATGGCGCAATTTTATTTATTTATTTTTTTGCAAAGTTTGGAATTTTTTTTCACCACTTAGGTAAAAAACAACCTAGTCATGTTAGGTGTCTATGAACTCGTAATGACCTGGAGAATCACAATGGCAGGTCAGTTTTAGCATTTAGTGAACCTAGCAAAAAAGCCAAACAAAAAACAAGTGTGGGATTGCACTTTTTTTGCAATTTCACCGCACTTGGAATTTTTTTCCCTTTTTCTAGTACACGACATGGTAAAACCAATGATGTCGTTCAAAAGTACAACTCGTCCCGCAAAAAATAAGCCCTCACATGGCCAAATTGACGGAAAAATAAAAAAGTTATGGCTCTGGGAAGGAGGGGAGTGAAAAACGAATACGGAAAAACGGAAAATCCCACGGTCATGAAGGGGTTAAATCCACTTGCTATGACCTTCCGGTATGCTAATTTCTATCATGGCATCTTGCATCTTTGGCATCGCCGCTATCAACCAGGCCTCCTGCCTGATGAACCGTGACAGTGGGGAAACGAGTCGAGGCGCATCTTCTCTATGATAAGTCTCCTGAATATTTATATGACTTTGCACCATATTGTATCTGTTTAATAATAACTGTATATACTGAATGTAATCCCTGAGCATGCTATCATATTTTAGGCCAGGGAAAAGTAATGTCAACCAAGAAATTCCTTTTTGTCCCTTTTGAGTTGTCATAGGGACAGATGTTTAATCTATATTCAGGTTAGCTATCATTATTGTATCTGTATAACCAACAGATTACCTACAGGGGATTGTATCTATATTTATATAAGCTAATTATTTCCCTGGGAATTTTTTTTTTTCATCTCATCTCTTTTCTATGTGTTTTCCCACCTGTCTATTGGTAGGGACATCTAGGGAAGTAAGGGATTGTCCTTGTTGAGTAGGAGCGCCAAAAAAAATCGAGCTCTTAGGGTGCCAACCTCCACTGCTAGGCAAGAGTCAATTAGGACTACTGTAGGCTTCTGTAGATACTTGTTATCAATTTGGTTTCTGCTCACATTGATTTTTTTTTTTTTTTACCAATTGATTACACTGGTTAGGTGTAGTGTTGAGCGATACCTTCCAATACTCAAAGGTATCGGTATCGGATGGTATCGGCCGATATCCGAAAAATATCGGATATCGCCGATACCGATACCCGATACCAATGCAAGTCAATGGGACACAAGTATCGGAAGGTATCCTGGATGGTTCCCAGGGTCTGAAGGAGAGGAAACTCTCCTTCAGGCCCTGGGATCCATATTCATGTAAATAATAAAGAATTTAAATAAAAAAATATGGATATACTCACCCCTCCGGCGGCCCCTGGACCTTACCGATGTAACCAGCAGCCTCCGTTCCTAAGAATGAGGAGTTTAGGACCTGCGATGACGTCGCGGCTTGTGATTGGTCGCGTGAGCGGTCACATGAGCGGTCTCCTCTCCTCCAGACCCTGGGAACCATACACTGGGAACTTCCGATTCCGATTTCCGATATCACAAAAATATCGGAACTCGGTATCGGAATTCCGATACCGCAAGTATCGTCCGATACCCGATACTTGCGGTATCGGAATGCTCAACACTAGTTATGTGTCTTTTAATACTATAATTAAAATAAAACTGTTTTGAAACCCCTTTCTGACCACGGACAGGATAGTACGTCCGAGGTCAAATGCTGGCAGCGGCATTTAACCGGCGCTTCCGGCCATCGGGCCGGAAATGAGCGCATCGCCGACCCCCGTCACATGATCGGGGGTCAGCGATGCGTCTGCATAGTAATCATAGAGGTCTTTGAGACCTCTATGGTTACTGATGTCGGTTTTCTGTGAGCACCACCCTGTGGTTGGCGCTCATAGCAAGCCTGCAATTCATCTACATAGCAGCGATCTGATGATCGCTGCTATGTAGCTGAGCCGATCCAGTTGTGCCAGCTTCTAGCCTCCCATGAAGGCTATTCAAGCATGCCAAAAGTTTTTAAAAAAAAGTAAAAAAAAATATAAAAGTTTAACCCCTTCACCCCCAAGGGTGGTTTGCACGTTAATGACCGGGCAAATTTTTACAATTCTGACCACTGTCCCTTTATGAGGTTATAACTCTGGAACGCTTCAACGGATCTTGGCGATTCTGACAATGTTTTCTCGTGACATATTGTACTTCATGATAGTGGTAAAATTTCTTCGATATAAGTTGCGTTTATTTGTGAAAAAAACGAATATTTGGCGAAAATTTTGAAAATTTCGCAATTTTCCAACTTTTAATTTTTATGCCCTTAAATCACAGACATATGTCACGCAAAATACGTAATAAGTAACATTTCCCACATGTCTACTTTACATCAGCACAATTTTGGAACCAAAATTTTTTTTTGTGACGGAGTTATAAGGGTTAAAAGTTGACCAGCAATTTCTCATTTTTACAACACCATTTTTTTTTAGGGACCACATCTCATTTGAAGTCATTTTGAGGGGTCTATATGATAGAAAATACCCAAGTGTGACACCATTCTAAAAACTGCACCCCTCAAGGTACTCAAAACCACTTTCAAGAAGTTTATTAACCCTTCAGGTGTTTCACAGGAATTTTTGGAATGTTTAAATAAAAATGAACATTTAACTTTTTTTCACACAAAATTTATTTCAGATCCAATTTGTTTTATTTTACCAAGGGTAACAGGAGAAAATAGACCCCAAAATTTGTTGTACAATTTGTCCTGAGTATGCTGATACCCCATATGTGGGGGTAATCCACTGTTTGGGCGCATGGCAGAGCTCGGAAGGAAAGGAGCGCCATTTGACTTTTCAATGCAAAATTGACTGGAATTGAGATGGGACGCCATGTTGCATTTGGAGAGCCCCTGATGTGCCTAAACATTGAAACCCCCCACAAGTGACACCATTTTGGAAAGTAGACCCCCTAAGGAACTTATCTAGATGTGTGGTGAGCACTTTGACCCAACAAGTGCTTCACAGAAGTTTATAATGCAGAGCGGTAAAAATAAAAAATCATATTTTTTCACAAAAATGATCTTTTTGCCCCCAATTTTTTATTTTCCCAAGGGTAAGAGAAGAAATTGGACCCCAAAAATTGTTGTGCAATTTGTCCTGAGTACGCTGATACCCCATATGTGGGTGTAAACCATTGTTTGGGCGCAGGGCAGAGCTCGGAAGGGAAGGAGCGCCATTTGACTTTTCAATGCAAAATTGACTGGAATTGAGATGGGACGCCATGTTGCATTTGGAGAGCCCCTGATGTGCCTAAACATTGAAACCCCCCACAAGTGACACCATTTTGGAAAGTAGACCCCCTAAGGAACTTATCTAGATGTGTGGTGAGCACTTTGACCCAACAAGTGCTTCACAGAAGTTTATAATGCAGAGCCGTAAAAATAAAAAATCATATTTTTTCACAAAAATGATCTTTTCGCCCCCAATTTTTTATTTTCCCAAGGGTAAGAGAAGAAATTGGACCCCAAAAATTGTTGTGCAATTTGTCCTGAGTACGCTGATACCCCATATGTGGGTGTAAACCATTGTTTGGGCGCAGGGCAGCGCTCGGAAGGGAAGGAGCGCCATTTGACTTTTCAATGCAAAATTGACTGGAATTGAGATGGGACGTCATGTTGCGTTTGGAGAGCTCCTGATGTGCCTAAACATTGAAACCCCCCACAAGTGACACCATTTTGGAAAGTAGACCCCCTAAGGAACTTATCTAGATGTGTTTTGAGAGCTTTGAACCCCCAAGTGTTTCACTACAGTTTATAACGCAGAGCCGTGAAAATAAATTCTTTTTTTTTTTCACAAAAATGATTTTTTTAGCCCCCAGTTTTGTATTTTCACAAGGGTAACAGGATAAATTGGACCCCAAAATTTGTTGTCCAATTTGTCCTGAGTATGCTGATACCCGATATGTGGGGGGGAACCACTGTTTGGGCGCATGACAGAGCTCGGAAGGGAAGGAGCGCCATTTGGAATGCAGACTTAAATGGATTGGTCTGCAGGCGTCACGTTGCATTTGCAGAGCCCCTGATGTACCCAAACAGTACAAACCCCCCACAAGTGACCCCATATTGGAAACTAGACCCCCCAAGGAACTTATCTAGATGTGTTGTGAGAACTTTGAACCCCCAAATGTTTCACTACAGTTTATAACGCAGAGCCGTGAAAATAAATTCTTTTTTTTTTTTCACAAAAATGATTTTTTTAGCCCCCAGTTTTGTATTTTCACAAGGGTAACAGGATAAATTGGACCCCAAAATTTGTTGTCCAATTTGTCTTGAGTATGCTGATACCCGATATGTGGGGGGGAACCACTGTTTGGGCGCATGACAGAGCTCGGAAGGGAAGGAGCGCCATTTGGAATGCAGACTTAAATGGATTGGTCTGCAGGCGTCACGTTGCATTTGCAGAGCCCCTGATGTACCCAAACAGTACAAACCCCCCACAAGTGACCCCATGTTGGAAACTAGACCCCCCAAGGAACTTATCTAGATGTGCTGTGAGAACTTTGAACCCCCAAGTGTTTCACTACAGTTTACAACGCAGAGCCGTGAAAATAAAAAATCTTTTTTTTCCCACAAAACTTATTTTTTGGCCCCCAGTTTTGTATTTTCCCAAGGGTAGCAGGAGAAATTGGACCCCAAAAGATGATGTCCAATTTGTCCTGAGTACGCTGATACCCCATATGTTGGGGTAAACCCCTGTTTGGGCACACGGGAGAGCTCGGAAGGGAATGAGCACTGTTTTCCTTTTTCAACGCAGAATTGGCTGGAATTCAGATCGGATGCCATATCCCGTTTGGAAAGCCCCTGATGTGCCCGAACAGTGGAAACCCCCCAATTATAACTGAAACCCTAATCCAAACACACCCCTTACCCTAACCCCAACGGTAACCCTAACCACTCCTCTAACCCAGACACACCCAACCCTATTCCCAACCGTAAATGTAATCCAAACCCTAACCCTATCTTTAGCCCCAACCCTAACTGTAGCCCCAACCCTAGCCCCAACCCTAGCCCTAACTCTAGCCCTAACCCTAGCAATAACCCTAGCCCTATCACTAGCCCTAACACTAGCCCTAACCCTAGCAATAACCCTAGCCCTAACTCTAGTCCTAACTCTAGCCCTAACCCTAACCCTAATGGGAAAATGGAAATAAATACATTTTTTAATTTTTTTATTTTTCCCTAACTAAGGGGGTGATGAAGGGGAGTTTTATTTACTTTTATAGCGGGTTTTTTAGCGGATTTTTATGATTGGCAGCCGTCACACACTGAAAGACGCTTTTCATTGCAAAAAATATTTTTTGCGTTACCACATTTTGAGAGCTGTAATTTTTCCATATTTGAGTCCACAGAGTCATGTGAGATCTTGTTTTTTGCGGGACGAGTTGACGTTTTTATTGGTAACATTTTCGGACACGTGACATTTTTTGATCGCTTTTTATTCCGATTTTTGTGAGGCAGAGTGATCAAAAACCAGCTATTCATGAATTTCTTTTTGGGGAGGCGTTTATACCGTTCCGCGTTTGGTAAAATTGATAAAGCAGTTTTATTCGTCGGGTCAGTACGATTACAGCGATATCTCATTTATATCATTTTTTTTATGTTTTGGCGCTTTTATACGATAAAAACTATTTTATAGAAAAAATAATTATTTTGGTATCGCTTTATTCTCAGGACTATAACTTTTTTATTTTTTTGCTGATGATGCTGTATGGCAGCTCGTTTTTTGCGGGACAAGATGACGTTTTCAGCAGTACCATGGTTATTTATATCAGTCTTTTTGATCGCGTGTTATTCCACTTTTTGTTGGCGGTATGATAATAAAGCGTTGTTTTTTGCCTCGTTTTTTTTTTTTTTTTCTTACGGTGTTTACTGAAGGGGTTAACTAGTGGGCCAGTTTTATTGGTCGGGTCGTTACGGACGCGGCGATACTAAATATGTGTACTTTTATTGTTTTTTTTATTTTATTTAGATAAAGAAATGTATTTATGGGAATAATATATTTTTTTTTTTTTCATTATTTTGGAATATTTTTTTTTTTTTTTTTTTTTACACATTTGGAAATTTTTTTTTTAACTTTTTTACTTTGCCCCAGGGGGGGACAATACAGATCGGTGATCTGTCAGTTTGCATAGCACTCTGACAGATCACCGATCTGCGAGAAGTGCAGGCTGCTTCACAGTGCCTGCTCTGAGCAGGCTTCTGTGAAGCCACCTCCCTCCCTGCAGGACCCGGATCCGCGGCCATCTTGGATCCGGGTCTGGAGCAGGCAGGGAGGGAGGTAAGACCCTCGCAGCAACGCGATCACATCGCGTTGCTGCGGGGGGCTCAGGGAAGCCCGCAGGGAGCCCCCTCCCTGCGCGATGCTTCCCTGCACCGCCGGCACATCGCGATCATGTTTGATCGCGGTGTGCCGGGGGTTAATGTGCCGGGGGCGGTCCGTGACCGCTCCTGGCACATAGTGCCGGATGTCAGCTGCGATATGCAGCTGACACCCGGCCGCGATCGGCCGCGCTCCCCCCGTGAGCGCGGCCGATCGCGTATGACGTACTATTCCGTCCTTGGGAAGTAGGGCCCACCCCACATGGACGGAATAGTACGTCTAATGACAGAAAGGGGTTAAATCACCCCCCTTTCACCCCATTCAAAATAAAACAATAAAAAAAAAAAAATCAAACCTACACATATTTAGTATTGCCGTGTTCAGAATCGACCGATCTATAAAAAAAAAGCATTAACCTGATCACTAAACAGTGTAGCGAGAAAAAAAATTAGAAATGCCAGAATTACATTTTTTTGGTCGCCGCGACATTGCATTAAAATGCAATAACGGGCGATCAAAAGATCGTTATCTGCACAAAAGTGGTATCAATAAAAATGTCAGCTTGGAACGCAAAAAATAAGCCCTCAACTGACCCCAGATCACGAAAAATGGAGACGCTATGGGTATCGGAAAATGACGCAATGTTTGGTGTCAATGAACTCATAATGACCTGGAGAATCATAATGGCAGGTCAGTTTTAGCATTTAGTGAACCTAGCAAAAAAGCCAAACTAAAAACAAGTGTGGGATTGCATTTTTTTGCATTTTCACCGCACTTGGAATTTTTTTCCCATTTTCTAGTACACGACATGGTAAAATGAATGATGTCGTTCAAAAGTACATCTTGTCCCACAAAAAATAAGCCCTCACTCGGCCATATTGACGGAAAAATAAAAAAGTTATGGCTCTGGGAACGAGGGGAGCGAAAAACGAACACGGAAAAATGGAAAATCCCAAGGTCATGAAGGGGTTAAGGGATTATGTGATCACACGTAATTATTAGTCCCAACTCTGTATATGATCTTGTTCGCATACCTCTATGGTGTCTAAACAGCAGAGATCACTCAAAGTGACCACATTTTGGAAACTACACCCCTGAAGGATTTTATTCAGGGCTATAGGGAGCATTTTAAACCCATAGGTACTACGCAGAATTTGATGACCTTAATTTGTCATATTGAAAAAGTTCATTTTTATTTACAAAAATCTTGCTTTAACCAAACCAATTTTGCAACAGATAACACCAAAAGTGGACCTTAAAATTTGTTACCCATGTTCTTTCCAGCTTGGCAATACCCCACATGTAATCAAAAAGTTCTGTTTAGACAAACAGCAGAGCTCGGAATGGAAGGAACAATTTTAAAATTTTGGAACACAAATTTGGTTGTAAGAGATGGTAAGCACCATTTCGTATTTGCAGGTCCCCTAAGGTGCCTAAACAGCAGAAACTCCAAATAAGTGACCCCATATTGGAAACTACACCCCTCGTGGATTTTATCAAGGGGTATAGTGAGCATTTTGAACCTACAGAAACTACACAGAATTTGATGACAGCAGGCTGTCATATTAAAAAAAGTTCATTTTTTTCACAAAAATCTTGATTTAGCCCCAAATTACTCACTTTTGCAAGAGATATTATCAAAAAGTGTACCTACAATTTGTTACACACATACTTCTGAGTATGTCAATACCCAACATGTAGTCTAAAAGTTATGTTTGGAGAAACGGCAGGGCTCGGAACAGAAGGGGCAGAATTTGAACTTTAGCTCTATTTGGAATAGATATATACCGTATATACTCGAGTACAAGCCGAGTTTTTCAGCACATTTTTTCGTGCTGGAAACACCCCCCTCAGCTTATACACAAGTTACTTGTCTCAGGAAGCCGTCGGGAGAGGGGTAGCGGCGGAGCAGCGGGTCACAGAGGCAGGAGCCAGCAGCTGTGGCTAAAGGCTGTGCTGCTGCTAAAGAGAAATGAATATTCATTTCTCTTATAGCGCGCACAGTGAAACCCTCAGTCGCAGCCGCCGGCTTCTAGAAGACATTCTACTCACCCTCCAGCGTTCCCTCGCAGCATCTCGTTGGTCCTGGCGCCCTCGCAGCATCTCGTTGGTTCCGGCTTCCAGCAGCTCTCCCTGTGCTCAGCGATGACGTGGCACCGCTCATTAAGGTAATGAATATGCACGCGTCTCCACTCCCATAGGTGTGGAGGGAATATTCATTGCCTTAATGAGCAGTGCCACATGATCGCTCAGCACAGTAAGAGCTGCTGGAAGCCGGAACCAAAGAGATTCTGCAAGGGCGCCAGTACCAATGAGATGTAGGGCACGCTGGAGGGTGAGTAGGATGTTTTTTGTTTTTTTTTGTAGTAGGAAGCATGCATACAAGGACGGGAGGGAGGAAGCCAGGCATACCAGGACAGCTACGGGAAAGGGGGGCACACATACCAGGATAGCTACGGGGGGGAGCCACACATACCAGGACAGTTAAGGGGGGAGCCACACATACCAGGACAGCTATGGGTGGGAGCCACACATACCAGGACAGTTAAGGGGGGAGCCACGCATACCAGGGCAGCTACGGGTGGGAGCCACACATAACAGGACAGCTACGGGGGGAGCCAAACATACCAGGACAACTACGGGGGGAACCACGCATGCCAGGGCAGCGACGTGGGAGTCATGCATACCAGAACAGGATGGGGGGAGCCACGCATACCAGGACAGGGATGAGGGGACAATGCATATCCGCTTATACTCGAGTCAATAAGCTTACCCAGTTTTCCGTGGGAAAATTAGGTGCCTCGGCTTATACTCAGGTCGGCTTATACTTGAGTATATACGGTAGTCATATTTGCAGAGCCTGTGTCGTTCAAGAGCAACAAAAAATCCCCATAGTTGTCTATTTTGCTAATTATACCCTCTAATGTATTTATCTAGGGAGGTCGTGAGTAGTTTGATACCACTATTTTTTATGCAGTTTTATGCAATACAAGTTTGAAATATTGCAATTTGCATTTTTTTCACTGTTACGTTTATAAATTTTTGTACATTCTGAGGAACACACCTCAAATTTTATTGCACTAGTTTTTGTAGTAATTGTCGGTGTACACGTGGTAGTCTTGGTGAAGAAATGGTGTCATTAGTTCCCAGATAATTTTACCTGGGATGCTAATTGTCTGGGGGCAGATTGGTGGGTTAATTTGGCCGTCCCTAGCTTTGTACATTAGAAAGGTACACGTGTGATCTGATGTGCTCTCACATTTTGCATAATTTTACAATGTATTTTTAGCACTTGGAGGGAATAAATTGGCGGAATGACAGACGGCCCTTGAAATTAATGAGGGACTCGTTGACTGCAACATTTTGCTTTGGGATATAGGAATTTAGAAATTATTCTTTTAGGAGGGAAATTAGGGGTCTCAATTTGTTGAGGTGATTGTAGGTGGGGCCATTTCTCAGTGGTCTTAGGAATTATCACTATAATGAGGAATCTCGTTAGTACTTCATACATGGCATACATGGATACGTGTTCTCCAGGGTCTCAGGTACTCCCGGTACTCTGAAACCCCTGAGATTTTCTGACAATGGTGTTGCAATTGACCTATTTCTGAGGGCCGTTAAAAAGCAGTGCTGCGCAATAAGGTCCCTTAAAGGGCACCTGTCACCCCGTTTTTTCGGTATGAGATAAAAATACCGTTAAATAGGGCCTGAGCTGTGCATTACATAGTGTAGTTTGTGGACCCCGATTCCCCACCTATGCTGCCGAAATACGTTACCAAAGTAGTCATTTTCGCCTGTCAATCAGGCTGGTCAGGTCAGATGGGTGTGGTGTCCTCCCCCAGATCTTGCGTAGTTTTCCGTTGGTGGCGTAGTGGTGTGCGCATGTCCAACGTCCCGAATCCTCTGCCAGGGGTGTAAAAACAACAGCGATGTCCGTTATTCCATTGGTGGTCGGTGGGCGCGGCCATCTTGCTTTGGCCGCAGAAGCGGCGCTCTGCTGGCCGCGGCTTCAGGAAAATGGCCGCGGGCATCCGCGCGTGCGCAGATGGCTATCGCGGCGGCCATTTTCGTGAAGCAGAATTCGCATCTCGGCTTCACGAAAATGGCCGCCGCGATAGCCATCTGCGCACGCGCGGATGCCCGCGGCCATTTTCCTGAAGCCGCGGCCAGCAGAGCGCCGCTTCTGCGGCCAAAGCAAGATGGCCGCGCCCACCGACCACCAATGGAATAACGGACATCGCTGTTGTTTTTACACCCCTGGCAGAGGATTCGGGACGTTGGACATGCGCACACCACTACGCCACCAACGGAAAACTACGCAAGATCTGGGGAGGACACCACACCCATCTGACCAGACCAGCCTGATTGACAGGCGAAAACGGCTACTTCGGTAACGTATTTCGGCAGCATAGGTGGGGAATCGGGGTCCACAAACTACACTATGTAATGCACAGCTCAGGCCCTATTTAACAGTATTTTTATCTCATACCGAAAAAACGGGGTGACAGGTTCCCTTTAACCTCCGCTATTAAAAGGTGTATCGGTCGTCGTTAAGTGTTTTTTAAGTATTTTATTATTTATTATGCTTTGCTTATACAGCGCTATCTTGTTCCGCAGCGCTTTACATACATTATCATCATTGTCCCCATTGGGGCTCACAATCTAAATTCCCTATCAGTATGTCTTTGTAGTGTGGGAGGAAACCGGAGAACCACTGAGACATCGTGCTGCCTACATGTTTATAACATATTGGACTTAGTTGACACTATTTTGATAAAAAAAGGAGTCATTTATCATCACTCAAAAACCCACCAAAGATTTCCTCTTATTTAGACATTTATGTGTCTAGCAAAGTACTCTGATTGGTGATTAAGTACTTAATATATTGTAGATGGCTGAGATTAGACCCTTAGTCAAGGATCCCGCTCTTTATATTCTCTCAAAGCTAGTTGGAATAGAAACTTGGATATCTTAAAATAAAGAGGAAACAAAATGATGAATTTGAAAGTGTTACGGCTGCGACCGCGAGCGAGCGTCCCAAGTGGGAATGCAATGTGGACCCACTGGACCACATAGAGTATCCTGGACCCACCCAGACTAGGGAAGGGCAGCCAGCAGGGTCTGTGGCAGCTGAGCAGAATGCAATGTGCAGAACTGGATTACACTGCACAACTTAAGGTATGAAGAAACAAAGTTTACTTAATTGAACACACAGTACATAAACAAAACATAATGATGTCAGGATCCCGATTCCACACATCTCAGTAGGGTACGCGTCTCAGGATAACAGACGAAGGCAGGAGGACATCACGGGTTGATGCAGTCCAGGGTCATCTGGCACTTGCTTACAAGGACGGCTTCTCTTTCAGGCCTCAGTTGTAGCGAAGGCTCAGCAGGAGAACATCAGACACCGACCTTGGACAGACATCAGACGATGGCAGGGGTCATCATAAGTTGATGCAGTCCAGGGTCATCTGGCAGGGGCTTACTAGAACGGCCTCTCAGGCCTTGGGCGTAGCACAGACTCAGCAGGAGAACATAAGACATCAATCCAGCATAGACGTAATTGCAGGGTGGACCCCGGGGAACTGGTGGAACATCGGATCCCAGGCAGGACATCGGACACAGCCTGGACATCAGGACATCAAAACACGGACTGGACATCAGGACACAGGCTGGACATCAGGACATTGGAGACAGGAAGGACATCAGGACAAAGCAGTGCATCAGGACATTGGGAATACCGGATAGACTTCTGGGACACTGGTGTGGCAGCCCAGGTCATCGGCTGGGACACTGGCGTGGCAGCCCAGGGCATCAGTTATATCTGGACATTGGACACAGGAAGGACATCAGGACACAGGCAGGGCATGCGGACATCAGGAATACCAGATAGACATCTGGGATACTGGCGTGGCAGCCCGGGTCATCGGCTGTGCCACAAATGGCACAGGACCAGGCAGCGGTGGTCATCAGGTTCCTAGCTACGGCCATCAGGCTCCAGACATCGGACCTAGGAAGGAACTCACGTGTGATGGTGCAAGCACTGCCGGACTGCACCTGGGCCGGACGGGGTTAGCACCGCATAGCAGGCTGAGCACAGCATAGTAAGAGCTCAGCAAGAACACCGGACTCCATCTTTAAAAGATGAGCCCAGGAAGTTCAGACACTGGGTACGGGGTGTCAGACACAAAAGGACTTCAGGAACATAACACAGAGGACACAGTTTAGACAGGATCAGGTACTGGATATGCAGCCTGCAGGATAGGCGGATCTGGGTACTCTGCCCCCAGAACAGGAGGAAAAAACAAAACACAAACGGACTGGCTATGCAGCCTCCAGGATAGGCGGATCTGGGTACTCTGCCCCCAGAACAGGCTGAAAAACAACATACTAACGGATCTGGGTACTCTATCCCCAGGACAGGTGGAAGACAGGTATCAGCTCTCCCAGAACAGAGTGCAGACAGAACGGGAGCTGGATACCTAACACACAAGGCAAGACTCAGAAACACAATGCAATGCTCTTGCAATGCCCAACAGGAAAGAGGGAGTTTATATAGGAGCTGCCCCTCAGCAATAGGCTGAGGGAGCAACACAGGTGCACACTCAAACCCTAATAAAAGCAGGGTAGGTGTGGCCGCGCGCACCCTAAGCACAAACAGAAACCATTACAACACAGACAGCACAGGAACTGTGGCTTAGGGCACTTGGCAGCAACTGCTAGCCTGAACAAACGTGGAAAGTCATGCACCAGCTGCAGAGGACCTTGCAAGCCACGGATAGCTTCCACAGCGGCAGCCAGGGACCGCACATGCGAATGGTCATGCAGCAGGGCGAAGACATAACAACACATGCACAGCTACACAGCAGCCCAGGGAACTGAGCTGCATCCATACAGGTAGCAGACTACAGTATCCCTGCAAGTTAGGGGGAGAGGAGCAAGGGTTAAAGCAGAGACATGCAGAGTATCGCCGAAGAAACAAGGTATAAACCCACCGGCGTTACAGTAGTGATGTCTGCTTCATCTTGGAAGGAAAAATTTGGATTGAATGTCCTCAAAGGAGTGGAGGGATTTAGTGCTACTGTATCGTCAATTATGCCCATAAAAATATGCAGGCCTGCTCGAGACCATGGTTTAGGTAAAATGGATTTAAGGGAACTGTGGATGAAACATACATTAAGTCAATGTTAAGTGCAAACAGGTTAGCTTAAATCTTTGGAAACAAATGCTGCAAATGTCCTTAGAGTTATAGGACCCAACAAAATGGATGAGGGTGGAACATATGCATATAGACGTCTTTAATTTTTTAATTTTTTTTCCAATTATCCGGAAGATCAAATTTATAGACACTGGCCAATAAGGAAATTGGAAAATTTGTAGTTAATATGTGTTTATTACTACCTTTAGTTGGTTTAGCAAGTGTTTTCCAAGCAAAAATTAGTGCTTGGAAGATCGGAGATTGAGGAGTAGTAAAATTCGTTCTGAACAGATGGTTATAAATTATTTCTTCTAGTAGATTGTTTTTATTAAGTGTTAGTTCCAGTTACAAACAAACAGGTGCATTGTTTTGGTTAAGCCAATATATACTATGTCTGATCAGGTTGAAGAAATAGTAGGCTTTAATCCTATCCCCCATTTTTTTTAGATTTATATAGTATATCAACTGCTACTCTTGATTTTTCTTGTTTCAAATAAACTTATTAACCCCTTCATGACCTTGGGATTTTCAGTTTTTCCGTGTTCGACTAGAAAAAAATATAAACCCTTTGATTTTTGTTTATTAATTTTGAAATAGGAAATTTTAGAAAAGTCATAAAAATTCGATAGCATTGCCTCTACTGAGTTTATTGGATCTTTTAGAGTCAGAAATATATCATCAGCGAAAATACAGATTTTATATTGTCTCAAGTTATTTTCAATGCATTGAATTTTGGGATTGGCTCTTATTTTTTCAGCCAGAGGCTCAATGGCTAAGGTGAATAGGAGTGGAGACAAAGGACATCCTTGTCTGGTCCTGTTGGATACAGAAAAGGGCAACGACAGGCAATTGTTAACATAGATCTTTGCAGTGGGGTTAGAGTATAACAAAATATAGATGATAAAATTGTTGATTAAAGCCAAACTTAACCAAAGTATCTTTTAGATAGCTGAGTCTGTCGAATGCCTTTTCTGCATCCAACGTTATGAAAATTGAAGGGGTGTTTGATGTTTTAATTAGGTTTAAAATATTAATCACTTTCCTTGTCCCGTCTGAAGCTTGACGGCCTTTCACAAAGCCTATCTGATCTTTTTTAACTATTCGAGGGAGAATATTTTTCAATTTATCCACCAGTATCTTAGAATATATTTTTATATTGCAATTTATAAGCGATACGGGTCTATAATTTTGAATTTTTTTCAAGATCTCCCTTAGGTTTCGGTAATAGTATAATAGTCGCCTCTAGCATTTCTCTGGGAAATGAACTGATTTTTTGAGGCCTGGTTGACTACTTGAACCAAATGTGGTGAAAGTATACTTAAAAAGGTTTTATAGAATTCATTATTATAGCCATCTGGACCAGGTGACTTTTGGGATTCAAGATTTTTAATTGTGTCGACCACTTCCTATTCAGTAAAAGGGAAGTTAAAATTTCCAAGTCTGTAGTATCTTGTTTAGGTAGATCTAGATCTTTTAAGAAGGTTTCGGTTTCATTGGGATTCTAGGGAAGAGATGATGGATTATTAGACAAATTGTATAAACTTTAATGGAATTCTGCAAAAGCATTGGTTATATCCTTTGGGTGAAATGTATAATCCTTTAAGGGGGATTTAATCTTATCTATTCTTCTCCTAATTAGATCAAATTTTAGTTTGCGCATCATAAATCTAGTCGGTTTATTTATTTAAGAATACACCTTATATTGAGATGCCTTGATCATTGAGTCAAACTCAGAACAGATTTCTGATCTGAATGATTGTCCTAAAATATATTAATTCCATATGTATTATAGATGAGGGACAGGAAAGATTGTTTTGTATCTCTTCTTTGTTTTTATTTTGAGTTTGCAAATGTTGAATTTTCTCTATATTCTTTTTTTGTGCCTAGCTGAGATTTGAATCAGGTGACCTCTTAAAACTGCTGTATAGGCGTTCCAGATTAAGAATGGGCCAGTATTACTCCGGACATTTTCCTTAAAGTAATGGATTGTAGCTGATTCAATCTAATGATCCATAAAAAGAAGTTTTTTTCTAGATGAACCCATAGAAAATTCACCTATTACTGGGCAATGATCTGACATTGTTTTATCAATGATATTAACGCTTTTGAATTTTTTAAATGTAAACACATCAGACAATATCAGATCTATACGAGAGAAGGATTTATGAACATCTGGAAAAAAACATATATTCTCTAGATGTCATGTTAAGACATCTAAAAATGTCATACAATTCGCTTCATTGTAACCGTTTGTTCAGACAAGGCAAAGAATGTCGAGTGGAGGAGAACGAATCCATTCGGCCGTCTGGGACCATATTAAAGTCTCTTATAAGCGTGGTGCGTTTATCCAATAAAGGATCAAGTGGGTATTTTAGCAACTGGATAAAAAGTAACCTTTATTTAGGTATATATATATATATATATATATATATATATATATATATAAAAAAAAGCCAATTATAGGCCTAATAAATTGAAAAGAAAACACTATAAAATAAGAACCCTAGTGTGATTTGTGCCCTATAACCAACACAGAAATGGAGAGACAAAAAACAAGACAAACAACAATTAAGAACCAGCCAGCACTGACAGTACTGGGATTGCTTCCAATCCGAATGCTTCTATTAACCCAATGGGTATGTGCAAACCAATTATCACTGAATCAAGTCACACACTGTAGTCTTGTCTTAGTAACCTCATATGTGCCCACTTAGGTTTGTTGTAATCGGTTTACTATTGAAGCCAGGAAATGTATGCTATGTGTTCCATACACTTATGAAGATACCTCATACTGCTCTTCTACTCATATGACCATTGAAAAAGTCATGTGCATGTAAATTGGAGCTCTGTCAGTGCAAGCACATAGCACATATCTAGCGTTTCAAAATGCCATTAACATATATATAACCATCCATATAGCTATGGGATACAAATTACTCATTTACGTCATATGAGTGTTCCCCATGGATTCAATCATGACATGCTGTGTTCAAAGGCCGACCTCAATGGGTTAATGAATTTGGGAGCTGAGATACAAAAGACCATGTATATTATATAAACTCATGCATTCAGATAGATCTCACCGTGTAATGGTCATCATCAGCCATTCCTCTGCCCCTGTACACACTGTGCCGTGCCTTTGTATGGAAACTTAGTGCTGTGGAAAGCGTCTCCCGACGCGTTTCTTCCTCATGGATTCATCAGGGGAGAATGCTAGTCCTGTCCGCTGCTACCGCGGGTCTCACCCCTCTGTGATGTTTATAGATTCTGCCAGTGCCGCGTTGAGTAAGCTCCGCCTCTTGGCGTGTGACACGCACCATGAGCTTCCACTCTGTTTCCGGTCCAAGGGAGACGCTCTCCAGACTTGTGAGGCGCTGGGATTCCCTGTCATGTGGCGCATGCGCTCCACTGTACAGGGGGCCAGCGTAGCACAACTCCTGCCGGTCATTATGAAATAATGGGGCGTAAATGCATATGTAAATGCTTTAACGTCCCCCAAAGTGCCTATTTCTGTTGCAGCACAAATATTATCATCTGTTTATTATACTGCATACATGATTGACACCTTGGAAACAGGACAGTTAATGTAACTTTAACATAATCCTGTTCACCGCTTGGTATGATTCATGAATTTCTCAGCATATTACCGTGACACCTATTATGGCAAATACAGGCCAGATGTTACTCTGTCATACTTAATTACACCATATTTTGATTAAATGAGGAGAGCGAGCAAGGACGAAAGAACCATAGAGCCGCAATGGTATATATAAGGGTCAGAGGATAGAGTTCAAATATGCGGGATAACACCCTCCACCATTAAATGTGGGAAACAGTGACCCTATGGATGCCCTACTTACATAGACCTACACTCCCTTTTTACCTACCTATTGCGGAGGTTGTCACCCTAAAGAGAAACCTACGCAAGTGGTGCCCCCACTCAATGTAGACTGTTCCTAGATAGCTTTCTGTTGTGAATTCCGCTCTTGGGCTCCCTCCGGTGGTTGTAAGTGGCACTTTTGTGAGTTCTGCTCTTGGGCTCCCCCCGGTGGTTTTAAGTGGAACGGCTGCTCCTTGGATTTAGCAGTCAGCAGCTGTTTCCACTGATTGTCTTTTCTGGCTCGGCTATTTAACCTGGTTCTATCCTTCAGCCTGTGCCAGTTGTCAATGTTCCTGGTTGGATTCACATCTCTGCTTGGATTTCTCTGCTATTCTGACCAGATCATCAAAGATAAGTCCTGGCTTGGTTCTTTGCAGTCCATATGTTGTGGACTTAATAGTTCTGTACATTCTATGTTTTTTCTAGTCCAGCTTGTCAGTATGGATTTTTTCAGTTAAGCTGGAAGCTCTGGAGAAGCAGATTTATCCTCCACACCTTTAGTCAGGTGGTGGAGATTTTTGTAAATTCTGTGGTGGATTTTTCTAGTATTTTAATACTGACCGCACAGTATTCTGTCCTGTACTATCTATCTAGCTAGATTGGCCTCCTTTGCTATATCCTGGTTTCATTCTGTGTATGTCATTTCCCTCTCCACTCACAGTCAATATTTGTGGGGGGCTATCTATCCTTTGGGAATTTTCTCTGAGGCAAGATAGCTTTCCTGATTCTATCTTTAGGGGTATTTAGTCCTCCGGCTGTGACGAGGTGTCTAGGGAGTGACAGGAACATCCCACGGCTTCTTCTAGTGTTGTGTTAAGTTCAGGGTCTGCGGTCAGTAAAGGTACCACCTCCTCCAGAGCATGTCCCATGTTGCTCCTAAACCACCAGTTCATAACAGTACAACTGGCCAAAAATGAATTAAATGCATCTCAAAAGAAGGAAAAAAAAGTTCTGAGCCATTTTTTTTTGCAGTCTGTTTTGTCTTTTTTTTCCTCTTAATCTCTGGGTGATTCAGGATTTTGGTGCTGGCATGGATGTTCAGGGTTTGTTTTCTCGTGTGGATCAACTTGCTGCAAGAGTACAGAGTATGCAAGATTATGTTGTCCAGACTCCTGATTTGTTTTTTGGGGACAGATCCAAGTTTTTGAACTTTAAAAATAACTGCAAATTGTTTTTTTGCTTTGAAACCCCATTCCTCTGGTGATCCCATTCAGCAGGTTAAAATTGTCATCTCTCTGCAGCGTGATGACCCTTAGGACTGGGCATTCTCCCTTGAATCAGGGGATCCGGCATTGCTTAATGTAGACGCATTATTTCAAGCGCTCGGATTATTGTATGACGAACCTAATTCTGTGGATCATGCAGAAAAAACCTTGTTGGCCCTATGTCAGGGTCAGGAAGCGGCAGAATTATACTGCCAGAAATTTAGAAAATGGTCTGTGTTCACTAAATGGAATGAGGATGCTCTGGCAGCAATTTTCAGAAAGGGTCTTTCTGAAGCCCTTAAAGATGTTATGGTGGGGTTCCCCACGCCTGCTGGTTTGAGCGAATCTATGTCTCTAGCCATTCAGATTGATCGGCGCCTGCGCGAGCGCAAAGTTGTGCACCATATGGCAGTGTCCTCTGAGCGGAGTCCTGAACCTATGCAATGTGATAGGATTTTGACTAGAGGAGAACGGCAGGAATTCAGACGTCAGAATGGGCTGTGTTTTTACTGTAGTGATTCTGCTCATGTTATTTCTGATTGCCCTAAGCGTACTAAGAGGGTCGCTAGGTCTGTTACCATCAGTACTGTACAGCCTAAATTTCTCTTATCTGTGACCCTGATTTGCTCATTATCGTCCTTTTCTGTCATGGCATTTGTGGATTCAGGCGCTGCCCTGAACTTAATGGACTTGGAATTCGCCAGGCGCTGTGGTTTTTCCTTGCAGCCTTTGCAGAGCCCTATTCCTTTGAGGGGGATTGATGCTACACCGCTGGCCAAGGATAAACCTCAGTATTGGACTCAGCTGACCATGTGCATGGCTCCAGCACATCAGGAAGATTGCCGTTTTCTGGTGTTGCATAACTTGCATGATGTTGTTGTACTGGGTTTTCCATGGTTACAGGAACATAATCCGGTGATGGATTGGAAATCTATGTCTGTGACTGGTTGGGGTTGTCAAGGGGTACATAGTGACGTTCCTTTGATGTCAATTTCCTCTTCCCCCTCTTCTGAAGTCCCTGCGTTTTTGTCGGATTTCCAGGATGTATTTGATGAGCCAAAGTCCAGTTCCCTTCCTCCACATAGGGACTGTGATTGTGCTATTAACTTGATTCCTGGCTGTAAGTTCCCAAAGGGTCGACTTTTCAATCTGTCTGTGCCAGAGCATGCCGCCATGCGGAGTTATGTCAAGGAGTCTTTGGAGAAGGGGCATATTCGGCCGTCTTCATCACCATTGGGAGCGGGATTCTTTTTTGTTGCCAAGAAGGATGGCTCCTTGAGACCCTGTATTGATTATCGCCTTTTTAATAAGATCACGGTCAAATTCCAATACCCTTTACCTTTGCTTTTTGATTTGTTTGCTCGGATTAAGGGGGCTAGTTGGTTTACTAAGATTGACCTTCGAGGGGCATATAATCTTGTTCGTATTAAACAGGGTGACGAATGGAAAACTGCATTTAATACGCCCGAAGGCCACTTTGGATACCTTGTGATGCCTTTCGGGCTTTCTAATGCTCCTTCTGTATTTCAGTCCTTCATGCATGATATTTTCCGCAATTATCTTGATAAATTCATGATTGTGTATTTGGATGATATTTTGATTTTTTCCAATGATTGGGAGTCTCATGTGAAGCAGGTCAGGATGGTATTCCAGATCCTTCGTGATAATGCTTTATTTGTGAAGGGGTCTAAGTGCCTATTTGGAGTTCAGAAGGTCTCTTTTTTGGGTTTTATTTTTTCTCCCTCGTCAATAGAAATGGATCCTGTTAAGGTCCAAGCCATTCATGACTAGATTCAACCCACATTGGTGAAGAGTCTTCAGAAATTTTTGGGCTTTGCTAATTTTTATCGTCGTTTCATTGCCAACTTTTCCAGTGTGGTTAAGCCCCTGACCGATTTGACGAAGAAAGGCGCTGATGTGACGAATTGGTCCTCTGCGGCTGTTGAGGCCTTTCAGGAGCTTAAACGCCGATTTACTTCTGCCCCTGTGTTGCGTCAGCCGGATGTTTCTCTTCCTTTTCAGGTTGAGGTTGACGCTTCTGAGATTGGGGCAGGGGCCGTTTTGTCTCAGAGGAATTCTGATGGTTCTTTGATGAAACCGTGTGCTTTTTTTTCCCGAAAGTTTTCGCCTGCAGAGCGCAATTATGACGTTGGCAATCGGGAGTTGTTGGCTATGAAGTGGGCATTTGAGGAGTGGCGACATTGGCTTGAGGGAGCCAAGCACCGCGTTGTGGTCTTGATTGATCATAAGAATCTGATTTACCTCAAGTCGGCCAAGCGGCGGAACCCTAGACAGGCTCGATGGTCCCTGTTTTTCTCCCGCTTTGATTTTGTGGTCTCGTATCTTCCGGGATCTAAGAATGTTAAGGCTGATGCCCTCTCTAGGAGTTTTTTGCCTGATTCTCCTGGAGTCCTTGAGCCGGTTGGCATTCTTAAGGAAGGGGTGATTCTTTCTGCCATCTCCCCTGATTTACAGCGGGTGCTTCAGGAATTTCAGGCTGATAAACCTGACCGCTGTCCAGTGGGGAAGCTGTTTGTTCCTGATAGATGGACAAGTAAGGTAATTTCGGAGGTTCATTGTTCAGTGTTGGCTGGTCATCCTGGGATTTTTGGTACCAGAGATTTGGTTGCTAGGTCCTTTTGGTGGCCTTCCATTGCCGGTCCCTGAGAGGCCCTGGACGCATATTTCCATGGATTTTATTTCGGATCATCCTGTTTCCCAGAAGATGTCTGTTATCTGGGTGGTTTGTGACCGGTTCTCTAAAATGGTCCATTTGGTACCTTTGCCTAAATTGCCTTCCTCCTCTGATTTGGTTCTATTGTTTTTTCAGCATGTGGTTCGTTTGCATGGCATTCCGGAGAATATTGTGTCTGACAGAGGTTCCCAGTTTGTTTCTAGGTTTTGGCGGGCCTTTTGTGCTAGGATGGGCATTGATTTGTCTTTTTCTTCAGCGTTTCATCCTCAGACAAATGGCCAAACTGAGCGAACTAATCAGACCTTGGAAGCCTATTTGAGATGCTTTGTGTCTGCTGATCAGGATGATTGGGTGGCTTTCTTGCCGTTGGCCGAGTTTGCCCTTAATAATCGGGCTAGTTCGGCTACTTTGGTTTCGCCTTTCTTTTGTAATTTTGGTTTTCATCCTCGTTTTTCTTCGGGGCAGGTTGAGCCTTCTGATTGTCCTGGTGTGGATTCTGTGGTGGACATGCTACAGCAGATTTGGACTCATGTGGTAGACAATTTGACGTTGTCTCAGGAAAAGGCTCAACATTTTGCTAACCGCCATCGGTGTGTTGGTCCCCGTCTTTGGGTGGGGGATTTAGTCTGGTTATCTTCTCGTCATGTTCCTATGAAGGTTTCTTCCCCTAAGTTCAAGCCTCGGTTTATTGGTCCTTATAAGATTTCTGAGATTATCAATCCGGTGTCTTTTCGTTTGGCCCTTTCAGCCTCTTTTGCCATCCATAATGTTTTCCATAGATCTTTGTTGCGGAGATATGTGGTGCCCGTTGTTCCCTCGGTTGATCCTCCTGCCCCGGTGTTGGTTGAGGGGGAGTTGGAAAATGTGGTTGAGAAAATTTTGGATTCTCGTTTTTCGAGGCGGAGGCTTCAGTATCTTGTCAAGTGGAAGGGTTATGGCCAGGAGGATAATTCTTGGGTTGTTGCCTCCGATGTCCATGGCGCCGATTTGGTTCATGCTTTTCACTTGGCTCGTCCTGATCGGCCTGGGGGCTCTGGTGTGGGTTCGGTGGCCCCTCCTCAAGGGGGGGTACTGTTGTGAATTCCGCTCTTGGGCTCCCTCCGGTGGTTGTAAGTGGCACTTTTGTGAGTTCTGCTCTTGGGCTCCCTTCGGTGGTTTTAAGTGGAACGGCTGCTCCTTGGATTTAGCAGTCAGCAGCTGCTTCCACTGATTGTCTTTTCTGGCTCGGCTATTTAACCTGGTTCTATCCTTCAGCTTGTGCCAGTTGTCAATGTTCCTGGTTGGATTCACATCTCTGCTTGGATTTCTCTGCTATTCTGACCAGATCATCAAAGATAAGTCCTGGCTTGGTTCTTTGCAGTCCATATGTTGTGGACTTAATAGTTCTGTACATTCTATGTTTTTTCTAGTCCAGCTTGTCAGTATGGATTTTTTCAGTTAAGCTGGAAGCTCTGGAGAAGCAGATTTATCCTCCACACCTTTAGTCAGGTGGTGGAGATTTTTGTAAATTCTGTGGTGGATTTTTCTAGTATTTTAATACTGACCGCACAGTATTCTGTCCTGTACTATCTATCTAGCTAGATTGGCCTCCTTTGCTATATCCTGGTTTCATTCTGTGTATGTCATTTCCCTCTCCACTCACAGTCAATATTTGTGGGGGGCTATCTATCCTTTGGGAATTTTCTCTGAGGCAAGATAGCTTTCCTGATTCTATCTTTAGGGGTATTTAGTCCTCCGGCTGTGACGAGGTGTCTAGGGAGTGACAGGAACATCCCACGGCTTCTTCTAGTGTTGTGTTAAGTTCAGGGTCTGCAGTCAGTAAAGGTACCACCTCCTCCAGAGCACGTCCCATGTTGCTCCTAAACCACCAGTTCATAACAGCTTTCCCTGTTATATCCTCAAACCTACAAATGTCAGCTAGAAAAAAGAACCTTATCCACAGAGACTGATGATTAAATAAATCACTAATATGAGTAACAGTGGCATCAGTTAGATAAGAGAATATGTATCCCTATTGGGTGACCCTACCTATCGTGGGGGTTGACACCCTAAAATCCTGCGCATGTGGCGCCCCCACTCAACGGAGGCTATCCCTAACGAAACCCTATGTTACATGTTGTACTATTTGAACCTAAAGGTGGCCCCTTAGGATTGATACACCAATAGATTTATAAAAAAAAAACAGCTGTATGATTGTAACTCATTTAATCCAGAGGGTTGAACAGTTCTTAGCAAGAATATCCATATCCATCTTGCCTCCTTTTGGAGTATTTGTTTATCCCAATCACCGACTCTTTGTGGAGGCACTATTTTGTCAATACCCATGAAATGAATTTTTTTGGAATTACCTTGATGAAAAAGGTTTATATGGGTTGCCACTGGAGTATCTCTCTTATTTGCAATATCACGAAGGTGTTCGCCAATCCTTTTGCGAAATTCTCTTATTGTCTTGCCCATGTATTCTAAACCACAATCACAAGTGGCCTTATAAACAACCCTTTTGTACGGCAGTTGATAAAGTGCCGAATTGTATACGTGGTGCCTGTGACATTGCTTAAAAAGTTTTTAGAGGGTCTAATGGAAGCACAACTTTTACATCCACCACACCTGTAACAACCCCTAATTTGGTTTGTTGTTAGGCCACAGTTATTTCCAGAGTTGTAATGGCTGTGAACCAACCTGTCACGGAGGGATCTTCCCTTTTTATATGTAATCTGAGGTACTGGAGGGACATATTTCTTTATGTCCCTATCCATCTGGAGGATTGACCAATGTCTTTGAAAGATTTCTCTGATGTGATTCGCACCATTAGAATACCTAGTAATGAAGCGTATGGTATTCTCTTCTTCTGGTTTTGGCTTTGGTATTAATAACTCTTTTCTTTCTTTTTTCAGGGACTCTTTATATGCTCTGTTCAATACACCCTCCAGGTACCCTCTCTCTAAGAACCGATTTTTTAGGTCCTTTGCTTGTTCCTGGAACATATTCATATTAGAGCAGTTTCTACGTACTCTGAAATATTGTCCCTTGGGAATGCCTCTTTTGAGTGGGGCAGGGTGGCTGCTTTCCCACCTGAGGAGAGAGTTAGTGGCTGTGTCCTTTCTGTGTGTCTTTGTAGTCAATTCGTCATTAGGGCTCCTTTCAATACGAATGTCTAAAAATGCCTAACTGGTAGTGCTCACTTCATAGGTAAACTGAAGGCCCAGATCATTGATATTCAGACCTTCAACAAATTCACCGAACTCAATGGCTCCTCTCCAAATGACAAAGACATCGTCAATATATCTTAGCCACAAGATTATTCTCTCCTCAGGGTGGGCCATTGTGTCCCCAAAAATGACCGTTTCCTCCCACCAGCCCAGGAGCAAATTTGCATACGAAGGCGCACACGGGCTGCCCATCCCAGTGCCCCTGAGCTGGTGGAAGTACTTACGGTCGAACAAAAAGACATTTCGGGTCAAACAAAATTCCAAAGCCTTTATAACAAAGTTGTTGTGTCTTGAAAAAAATGAGAACAAACAAGATAGCTGTGCAGAAAGGAAGGAGCAACAGGATTTTTGCTTTTAAAAAAGCAGTTGGTTTGCACAGCGGCGTACACACAGCAATGCAGCTATCAGGGAGCCTTATAAGCTACAGAGCTGTTGCACAGAAATCTAGCCTCCACTGTCCCTGCAAAGAAAAGGTGGTGTTGGACAGTGGAAATCTCTACAGCACAAGCGGTTTGGGGGTTAATTTACCCTGCCTAACACTATCCCTGCTTCTGACGAAGCGGCAGCAACCTCTCCCTATGCTCAGATCAGCAGCAGTAAGATGGTGGTTGGTGGGAACGCCCCTTTATAGCCCCTGTGACGCCGCACAAAGCAAGCCAATCACTGCCATGCCCTTCTTTAAGATGGTGGGGACCAGGACCTATGTCATCATGCTGCCCCCACTCTGCATCCACCTTCATTGGCTGAGAAAAGACGCTGAAAGCATCATATGAAACGCGACTTTGGCGCGAAGAGCGTGTACCGCATGGCCGATCCCACGCTGGGATCGGGTCTGGTTTTATGAAACCCGAATTTGCCAAAAGTCGGCGACTTATGAAAATGACCGATCCGTTTCGCTCAACCCTAGTGATGAGCGAACGTGCTCGCTGCGGCTCGTTACTCGCCCGAGTATCAGTGTACTCGGCGAGCACTGAGTATTTCCGGCATTATTCGGCAGGAGCTCGGGTCTCCGCCCTGCAATTCTGGCGTTCTTTAGAGCGCCAATGACAGTGCAGGGATTGTCAGCCATGCAGTGTGATGCGGTAGCCATCTTTGTTGTGGCATTACAGTGATTGGCTGGCAACTGGAAGTTGCATAGTTCTGTGTGCTAGCCTTGTTCCACTCATTTTTTTTTTTTAATCAAAAAATCACCCAAAATAAGAAAAAATATATATACAGTCTGTTATGTCAGGCTGAGGCGTGGTGTATCTGTGGTGGAAAAATCGTCGTCTCGCAGGCATACGTAACATAATTCTGTGTGCTAGCCTTGTTCTACACTTTTTTTTTTTTTTTTTCAAAATTTCACCTACAACAGAAAAAATAATTATACAGTCTGTTATCTGTGTCTGCGGCCTGTAGTATCTGTGGTGGAAAAATCATAGCTTTGAAGCCATACTGATCAGATATAATTTTACTCCAAATTTTGTTTAATTATATGTTACAATTTTTTTTACATGAAAACAATTTTTTTTTTATTTTCATTTTGAGGGCTCATCATATTGTCATGGCTCTTTTTCATTTTTCTGTAAACCCAGCTGTATGAGGGCTTGTTTTTTTTCTGTAATGAGCTGTCGCTTTTATTGGTGCCATTTTGGAATACATATAAAGTTTTTGATAACTTCTTATTACATTTTTCTTGAGCGAAGAATAAAAAACTATTATTGCATAGATTTTAATATTTTTTTTAAGAGTTTTCAGCATGTGGGATCAAAAATTATATTGTTTTATGGTATAGAGCAGCAATACCAGATATGTGTAATTTTTGTAAGGATTTTTTTTTTTTTTTTTTACAAACAAACTTTTTTTTTTTATTGTTATTAACCCCTTTACCTCCCAAGCCTGTTTTCATTTTCATGACCAGGCCAAATTTTACAATTCTGACCAGTGCCACTTTATGTGGTAATATCTCTGGAATGTTTCAACAGATTCCCACTGATTCTGAGATTGTTTTCTCGTGACACATTGAACTTCATGTTAGCAGTAATAGTTGTGTAATATGACTTGCGTTTATTTGTAAAAATATCAGAAATTTGGATAATATTTAGAAAATTTCACAATTTTCAATTCTTTTGTCCTTAAACCAGAGTTATGTCCCACAAAACAATTTATAACTAACATTTACCACATGTCTACTTTACATCTGCATAATTTCTGAAACATAATTTTTATTTTGTTAGGAAATTAGAAAGGTTGAAGATGAAATGATCTCTAAAAGGCAAAAAAAAAATAGTAATTTTTTTATTGTTTTAAAATTTATAAAAAGGAAAATAGGACAATGCAAAAGTTTTTGCACCTTTGGAGATTTGTGTGCTCAGATAACTTTGTCAAGATTTCAGATCTTAATTAGCCTTTTATGGTTATGGCTTGTTCACTATCATCGTTGAGAAAGGCTAGGTGATGCAAATTTCCCAGCTTTATAAAAACCCAGCCTCCTCTTACCCTGTGCCACAATCTTCTAAGCAGCTACCTAGCTCTCTAAAAATGGAAATGGTGGAAGCCCACAAAGCAAGAGAAGGCTATAAGAAGATAGCAGATTTTCAAGTTTCCTTTTCCTCAGTTCAAAATGTAATTAAGAAATGGCAGTTAACAGGAACAGTGGGGGTTAAGATAAGGTTTGGAAGACCAAGCAAAATTTCAGTGAGAGCTGACCATAGGAATGCTATAGAGGCAAATCAGAATGACCACTTGAATGCAAAAGACCTTCAGAAAGATTTAGCACACTGTGGATTTGTGGCACATTGTTATTCTACTGTTCAGAGACACCGGCACAAATATGGCCTTCATGGAAGAGTCATCAGAAGAAAACCTCTCCTGCATTCTCATCATGAAATTCAACGTTGGAAGTATGCAAAAGAACATCTAAACAAGCCTGATGCATTTTGGAAACAAATCCTGTGGACCGATGAGGCTAAAATAGAACTCTTTGGCCACAATGATCACAGGTATGTGTGGTGAAAAAAAAGACAGAATTTCAGGAAAAGAACATGTCGCCAACCATTAAACATGGGGTTGGATCAATCATGCTTTGGGGTTGTGTTGCACCCAATGACACAGGGAACATTTCACTGGTAGAGGGAAGAATAGATTCAATTCTGTAAAAAAGCTGAAGTTGAAAAGAGGAAGGTTTCTACAAATGGCTAATGATCCTAAACAAACATCAAAATCCACAATAGAAGACCTCAAAAGGTGCAAGCTGAAGGTTTTACAATAGCCCTCAAAGTCCCCTGACCTGAACATCATTGAAAATCTGTGGATGGACTTCAAAATAGCAGTGCATGCAAGATGCCACATGTTTCTCACAAAACTGGAAGAATTTTCCAAGGACAATGGATGAAAATCCCTCAAACAAGAATTAAAAGACTCTTGGCTGGCTACAAAAAGTGTTTACAAGCTGTGATACTTGTACAAGAGGGTGCTACTAGGTACTAACCATGCAGGTTGCTCAAACTTTTGTTTCTGCTAATTTTCCTTTTTGTAATTTTTTAAATGTAAAAAATGACAAAGGGCATCGGTGCTCAGGAAGGATCTAATGGAACTAGAGCGAGTAAAAGGAGGGCAACAAAATTAATAAAGGGGATGGGGGAACTACAATACCCAGAGAGATAAGCAAAATTAGGATTATTTATTCTAGAAAAAAGACGACTGAGGGGCAATCTAATAACCATGTATAAGTATATAAGGGGACAATACAAATATCTCTCCGAGGATCTGTTTATACCAAGGAAAGTGATGGTCACAAAGGGGCATTCTCTGTGGAGGAGAGAAGGTTTTTTCCACCAACATAGAAGAAGATTCTTTACTGTTAGGGCAGTGAGAATCTGGAATTCCTTGCCTGAGGAGGTGGTGATGGCGAACTCAGTCAAGGGGTTCAAGAGAGGCCTGGATGTCTTCCTGGAGCACAATAATATTGTATCTTACAGTTATTAGGTTCTTTAGAAGGACGTAAATCTGGGGATTTATTCTGATGGAATATAAGCTGAACTAGATGGACAAATGTCATTTTTCGGCCTTGCTAACTATGTTACTATGTATATATATATTTTTTAATTCGTTTATTAACAACAAAATTAACTGTGTTATACACATTTGCATCCAAGGTTATTGAACATAATATGCAGTATATATAAACTGTGCATTGTTAAGCATATAATAAAATACAATTTTCGCCTATAACCAGCGTTATCTTGTGCTTGTTATAAATGTTGAATCAATTATAACATATTCATTATGTAAATAAGAAAACTTATAAAACCGGAACTCTTGAATTAGAACTGTATCTACTCTAGCTACTAATTCGCCGCATTACCTCGTGCCTGTCCCTCCATGCGATATCCCCAACCCATGACAAATCTATAGAGTAAGATGGGAGGAATTCCATCTACCCCAAATTTTTTCAAATTTTCCCGGACACCCTCTGTTCTGATATAGCGTGCATTCATATCAGAGTTAACCAGATCAATCCAAGTTCTTGTAGATGGACATGAGCTCCCCATCCACCGCAATGCCAATACCTTCCGTGCCATAAAGAGCGTCTCACGCAAGAAAATGTCAATGTAATGATCCCACGTCTCCTCCTCCTATACTCCAAATATACAAACCAGTGGATCAAGGGGAACAGGAATTTATAGCAATGATGCTAGTAGTGACGTCTCCTCTTTCCAGTAATGAAGAATAATAGGACATCTCCATATCATGTGGATGAAGTCTGCGTCCGATGAGTGGCATCGCACACATTCTGATGTTTGGAACCGACCCATTTTAAAAAAGCCGTAATGGGGTTAAGTATGATTGGTGTATTATATATAGCTGGGTCATCCTGTTGTTAACTGATGGGGATACTTTAATTGGAGATTCAAGAATGTCGTCCCACTCCTCCTCCTGCATATTAGAAAGAAATCCCCCCCACTTCTCCTTAACAGAATTGACAGTAGACGTAGCTCCCAAAGATAGCATATAGGTATATAAAGAGGAGATAAGACCTTGGGGGCCTTGCGATTTAAGAATTCCTATCAAGGGTAGAGAGGATATAGCTCGACCTGCACCTGTCTGTCTCATATATGATTGAACGGCTGACCTAAGTTGTAGATATCGAAAAAAATTGGGATCTCGGTATACCATATTTGGTTTGCAATTGCTCAAAAGACACAAAGAACCCCCCATCATACAGATCACCTATTGAGGAGACACCATGCCCGATCCAAAAGTCAGTGGATGAGTGGCTCAATAAAGTTGGAAAATAGCCATTTTCCACAGGGGCATCTCTGCTATAATGTCTATGAATCCGACCGTTTTCTTGATTTGCCTCCAAACTGTCCGCGCCAAACGAAGCAGGGCTAGCAGACGGGGATACAAATTTTCTCCAACTCCAGGAAGTTTAGTGGACAATCAATTTGGGCCTAGTGAAGTAAGTGGCTTTCAGAGTTGGGAAGGTAATTATTGGGCAATACAATACAATAGGGAGGGAGGAAAGGGGCCCAAGGCCGGGCATTGGAATATGAGAGAGAGGCATCAACGCGGATTTATCCCAATTTATGTACAGGCCTGAGTATCTACTAAATTTATCTATGGTAGCAATTACCTGCGGCAATGTTTCCTCTGCCTTATCCATAAATATCACCATGTCATCAGCGTAAAGACCAATGGTGTCCACACAACCAGCTATATTTATACCTTTAATGTCAGTAGAGGACCTTACACGTATCTCCAGAGTCTCTATTGCGAGGGCGAAGAGGGCCGGGGAGAAGGGGCACCCCTGGCGGGTCCCTCTGTATAATGAGAAGGGTTTAGAAATTGAGCCATTAACAATTATGCGGGCCCTGGGCTTCATATACAATAAACCTACCCACTTCAAGAGTTTATCCCCAAAACCATATTTTTTCAAACATGCTGATAGAAAGGGCCACTCAAGAGAGTCAAAGGCTTTGGCCGCATCCAGCGATGCCAGTGCCCAGGTGTTGTCTGGTACCAATGAGCTATATTGGACTACTGACTGGACCCGTCTAATGTTGATAGAAGTATTTTTGCCTGGCATAAAACCCGTTTGGTCCGGATGTATAAGGTCTAGTATAATCGAGTTCAGTCTAGTAGCTAGGATTTTTGGAAAGATTTTATAGTCTACATTTACTAATGATATAGGCCGGTAAGATCCACATTCCAATGGGTCTTTCCCCTCCTTTTTAAGTATAATAATGTTCGCCTCATAAAATGTGTCAGGCATAGAACTGTTGTGAATTCTGCTTTTGGGCTCCCTCCGGTGGTTGTAGGTGGTAATGCAGTTGTCTCTGGATTACAGCCCTGGTCAGGTGTTTCTGCTGATTGCAGTTCTGACTGGGGTATTTAGGTGAGCAGGATTCATTAGTCCTTGCCAGTTGTCTATTGTTTTTGGAGGTTTTGTCCTTGCCTGGTTCCTTCTGCCTTGCTGCCAAATCTGCAAAGATAAGTGTCTGGTTTTCGTGGCACACATGCCGTGTGCTTATGATTTAGTGCTATTCAGTGTTTTTTTGTCCAGCTTAGATTGTATCAGTAATTTCTCAGTCTTTTTGGATTCTCAGGAGTTGCAGATATACAGTCCATGTCATTAGTTAGCATATCTCACTACTCGTAGAAGCTTATAAATATGGTATCCTTTTTTCCTCCTCTTCTTTTCCTTGTGTTTGCACACAAAAAAAAAGGGCATAATTTGTAGCTCTGTGGGTAATTTCTACGAGTAGTGAGATATGCTGCGGAGTTTAGGTTCCGGGATATCGAAGTTGCAGCGGGGAAAGTATTTTTCAGTACACCCGGCCCTGCACACCGGAAGTGAGGTAGCGGGGAGAATATGCTTCTTTACACCCGGCTCTGCACACCGGAAGTGAGACATATTTTGGCCGCCTGGAACGCATATGCACACAGGCGTTCAGGGATGACGTAGGAAAGGGGCGTATGTGTGACGCGGTCAGCGGATGTCTGATCCTACATGGCGTCTCTTGGAAGGAACGCACGTGGAGCCCGGATTCCGGAAATGAAGAGATGGTTTGTTTTGGATAAATTGTGGAGACAGGAGCGGCAGCAGACCGCAAGATGAATCTAAATAGGAAGGTTGCTTATTCCTTGTGAGGAAATCACCTTCTCCCCGAGTTGGCAGTTTATTTAATCCTCCCCTGATGATGAAAGGAAACGCGTCGGGAGGCCAGGGGGTTAACAATTACCTCGAGTTGAGGACCGGTCTGGTGGGTTGAAAGTTTGATGGTGTGCACGTCCATCCCCCATCTACGGACAAACAGAGGAATTGTATGGAGCATCTCTCAAGACCGGGAGAGTCTGTTTAACATAAGAACCGGGTGAGATTGTTCCTTTTTATAGATGCTTTTTTTGAAATCATCATGCGGCTATATACCTAGCAGTGTGTTACAGATGCATTATACACAAGGCCTGTGCAGGGCGATATCGGACATCTGTAGTTATTTGTAGACATCTGGTATGATTTACACATGGTTCAGTGAGAATCAGCATGATAAAAAGAGCACTTTTCTTATATTGCTTAGAGATAATCAAGTATAGATCAAGTTATCCTCCAAGGGATAATTAGGATTTGATTAAGCAATAATTTATGCCCATACTTACCAGTAATTAATTGGGTTTATTGGGTGTCTTCCAGTTGTTTATGTCGGTTTGTTGTTCTTGTCTTAAACTAGATTTTTAATAATATTATCATTAAAAGTTAATTTTTATTATCATTCATTACCACGACTATCTGAGGCAAGTTAGTATTCCTATTTCTATCTATAGGGGTATTTAGTCCTCTGGCTGTGTCGAGGTGTCTAGGGTTTGTTAGGTACACCCCACGTCTACTTCTAGTTGCGGTGTTAAGTTCAGGGTTTGCGGTCAGTATAGATTCCACTTCTCCTGAGAAAGTCTCATGCGGCTCCAAAGTCACCGGATCATAACAGTGCAACTGGTCCACAATGAGTTAAATGCATCTCAGAAGAAGGGAAGAAAGGTGTTGAGTCATTTTTTTTTCTGTGGTTTGTTTTGCCCGTTCCTCCCTCTTTTTCCCTGGGTGGCTGAGGAGTCTTGTGTTAGCATGGATGTTCATGAATTGGCTTCTCGTGTGGACCAGCTTGCTGCTAGGGTGCAGGGAATTTCTGATTATATTGTTCAGACTCCTGTTTTGGAGCCGAAGATTCCTACTCCTGATTTGTTTTTTGGTGACAGGTCTAAATTTCTGAGTTTTAAAAACAACTGTAAGCTGTTTTTTGCTTTGAGACCTCGATCCTCTGGTGATTCCATTCAGCAGGTTAAGATCGTTATTTCCCTGCTGCGTGGCGATCTACAGGATTGGGCATTTTCCCTGGAATCTGGGAGTCCTGCTTTGCTTAATGTAGATTCTTTTTTGCAGGCTTTAGGACTATTGTATGATGAACCTAATTCTGTGGATCAAGTGGAGAAGACCTTGTTAGTTCTGTCTCAGGGCCAAGAGGCGGCAGAATTGTATTGTCAGAAATTTAGAAAATGGTCTCTGTTGACTAAATGGAATGATGATGCTTTGGCGGCAATTTTCAGAAAGGGTCTTTCTGAATCCGTTAAAGATGTTTTGGTGGGGTTTCCCACGCATGTCGGTCTGAGTGATTCTATGTGTCTGGCCATTCAGATTGATCGGCGCTTGCGGGAGCGCAGAACTATGCGTACTGTGGCGTTGTCCTCAGAGCAGAGTCCTGAGCCAATGCAAAGTGATAGGATTCTGTCTAGAACAGAACGACAAGGATTCAGACGTCAGAATAAGTTGTGTTATTATTGTGGCGACGCTTCTCATGTCATTTCAGTCTGCCCTAAGCGGACAAAGAAGATCGCTAGTTCATTTACCATCAGTACTGTACAACCTAAATTTCTGTTATCTGTGTCCTTGATCTGCTCATTGTCATCATTTTCTGTCATGGCGTTTGTGGATTCAGGCGCTGCTTTGAACTTAATGGACTTTGAGTTTGCCAGGCATTGTGGTTTTCCCCTGCAGCCTTTGCAGAACCTTATTCCTTTAAGGGGCATTGATGCTACACCTTTGGCTAAAAATAAGCCCCAGTTTTGGACTCAGGTGACCATGCGTATGGTGCCGGCCCATCAGGAAGATTGTCGATTTCTGGTGTTGCATAATTTGCATGATGCTATCGTGCTGGGTTTTCCGTGTTTGCAGGTACATAATCCTGTGCTGGATTGGAAGTCTATGTCTGTGACTAGTTGGGGTTGTCAGGGGGTTCATAATGAGGTTCCTTTAATGTCCATCTCCTCTTCTTCTTCCGAAATTCCAGAGTTTTTGTCTGATTTTCAGGATGTATACGATGAGCCCAAGTCCAGTTCTCTTGCACCGCACAGGGACTGTGATTGTGCTATTGATTTGATTACAGGCTGTAAGTTTCCTAAGGGCCGACTTTTCAACCTGTCTGTGCCTGAACATACCGCTATGCGGAGTTATGTTAAGGAGTCTTTGGAGAAAGGGCATATTCGGCCATCTTCTTCACCGATGGGAGCAGGTTTTTTTTTTTGTTGCTAAGAAGGATGGCTCCTTGAGACCCTGTATTGATTATCGCCTCTTGAATAAGATCACGGTCAAGTTTCAATACCCTTTACCCTTGCTTACCGATTTGTTTGCTAGGATTAAGGGGGCTAGTTGGTTTACAAAGATTGACCTTTGGGGGCGTATAATCTTGTTCGTATTAAGCAGGGTGATGAATGGAAAACTGCGTTCAATACGCCCGAGGGTCATTTTGAATACCTTGTGATGCCGTTCGGGCTCACTAATGCTCCATCTATTTTTCAATCTTTCATGCATGATATCTTCCGGACTTATATTGATAAATTCTTGATTGTATATCTGGACGATATTTTGATTTTTTCTGATGATTGGGAGTCTCATGTGGAGCAGGTCAGGATGGTGTTTCAGATCCTTCGTGACAATGCTTTGTTTGAGAAGGGGTCTAAGTGTCTCTTTGGGGTGCAGAAGGTTTCTTTTTTGGGTTTTATTTTTTCTCCTTCATCTATTGAGATGGACCCGGTTAAGGTTCAGGCCATTCATGATTGGATTCAACCCACGTCCGTAAAGAGCCTTCAGAAATTTTTGGGTTTTGCAAATTTTTATTGCCGTTTCATTGCTAACGTTTCCAGCGTGGTTAAACCCTTGACCGATTTGACGAAGAAAGGCGCTGATGTGGCGAATTGGTCCTCTGCGGCTGTTTCTGCCTTTCAGGAGCTTAAACGTTGATTTACTTTTGCCCCGGTTTTGCGTCAACCTGATGTTTCTCTTCCGTTTCAGGTTGAGGTTGACGCTTCTGAGATTGGGGCAGGGGCCGTTTTGTCTCAGAGGGATCCTGCTGGTTCCTTGATGAAACTGTGTGCCTTCTTTTCCCGTAAATTTTCGCCTGCTGAACGCAATTATGATGTCGGCAATCGGGAGTTGTTGGCTATGAAGTGGAGTGGCGACATTGGCTTGAGGGAGCTAAGCACCGTATTGTGGTCTTGACCGATCATAAGAATCTGATTTACCTCGAGTCTGCCAAACGGCTGAATCCTAGACAGGCTCGATGGTCTTTGTTTTTTTCCCGTTTTGATTTTGTGGTCTCGTATCTTCCGGGTTCTAAGAATATTAAGGCTGATGCCTTTTCTAGGAGTTTTTTGCCTGATTCTCCTGAGGTCCTGGAACCGGTCGGCATTCTGAAAGAAGGGGTGGTTCTTTCTGCCATTTCCCCTGATTTGCAACGGGTTCTTCAGGAATTTCAGGCTGACAGACCTGACCGCTGTCCAGTGGGGAAATTGTTTGTTCCTGACAGATGGACTAGTAGAGTGATTTCTGAGGTTCATTGTTCTGTGTTGGCTGGTCATCCTGGTATTTTTGGTACCAGAGACCTGGTTGGTAGGTCCTTTTGGTGGCCTTCTTTATCACGTGATGTGCGTTCTTTTGTGCAGTCCTGTGGGACTTGTGCGCGGGCCAAGCCTTGTTGTTCCCGTGCTAGTGGGTTGCTTTTGCCATTGCCGGTCCCTGAGAGGCCTTGGACGCATATTTCTATGGATTTTATTTCTGATCTTCCGGTTTCCCAGAAGATGTCGGTTATCTGGGTTGTTTGTGACTGGTTCTCTAAGATGGTTCATTTGGTGCCTTTGCCTAAATTGCCTTCCTCCTCAGATTTGGTTTCGTTGTTTTTTCAGCATGTGGTTCGTTTGCATGGTATTCCGGAGACTATTGTGTCTGACAGAGGTTCCCAGTTTGTTTCTAGGTTTTGGCGAACCTTTTGTGCTAGGCTGGGCATTGATTTGTCTTTTTCCTCTGCATTTCATCCTCAGACAAATGGCCAAACCGAGCGAACTAATCAGACCTTGGAGACTTATTTGTGATGCTTTGTGTCAGCTGATCAGGATGATTGGGTGGCCTTTTTGCCGTTGGCCGAGTTTGCCCTTAATAATCGGGCTAGTTCGGCTACTTTGGTTTCGCCTTTTTTTTGCAATTTTGGTTTTCATCCTCGTTTTTCTTCTGGGCAGGTTGAGCCTTCTGACTGTCCTGGTGTGGATTCTGTGGTTGACAGGTTGCAGCAGATTTGGACTCATGTGGTAGACAATTTGGTGTTGTCTCAGGAGAAGGCTCAACGTTTTGCTAACCGTCGTCAGGGTGTTGGTTCCCGGCTTCATGTTGGGGATCTGGTCTGGTTGTCTTCCCGTCATGTTCCTATGAAGGTTTCTTCTCCTAACTTTAAGCCTTGGTTTATTGGTCCTTATAGGATTTCTGAGATTATTAATCCGGTGGGTTTTCGATTGGCGCTTCCGGCCTCTTTTGCTATCCATAATGTCTTCCATAGATCTTTATTGCGGAAATATGTGGTACCTGTTGTTCCCTCTGTTGATCCTCCGGCCACTGTGTTGGTTGATGGGGAGTTGGAGTATGTGGTTGAGAAGATTTTTGATTCTCGTTTTTCAAGGCGGAGGCTTCAGTATCTTGTCAAATGGAAGGGTTATGGCCAGGAGGATAATTCTTGGGTTTTTGCCTCTGATGTCCATGGTGCTGATTTGGTTCATGCTGTTCATCTGGCTCATCCTGATCGGCCTGGGGGCTCTGGTGAGGGTTCGGTGACCCCACCTCAAGGGGGGGTACTGTTGTGAATTCTGCTTTTGGGCTCCCTCCGGTGGTTGTAGGTGGTAATGCAGTTGTCTCTGGGTTACAGCCCTGGTCAGGTGTTTCTGCTGATTGCAGTTCTGACTGGGGTGTTTAGGTGAGCAGGATTCATTAGTCCTTGCCAGTTTTCCATTGTTTTTGGAGGTTTTGTCCTTGCCTGGTTCCTTCTGCCTTGCTGCCAAATCTGCAAAGATAAGTGTCTGGTTTTCGTGGCACACATGCCGTGTGCTTATGATTTAGTGCTATTCAGTGTTTTTTTTTGTCCAGCTTAGATTGTATCAGTAATTTCTCACTCTTGTTGGATTCTCAGGAGTTGCAGATATACATTCCATGTCTTTAGTTAGATTGTGGAACTTTTTGTATTTTCTGCTGTGGATATTTTTAGAGTTTTAATACTGACCGCTTACTATTCTGTTCTATCTTTCCCTGTTTAGCTAGAGTGGCCTCTTTTGCTGGAATCTGTTTTCTGCCTGTGTGTGTCTTTCCTCTCCTATTCACAGCCAATATTTGTGGGGGGCTGCCTATCCTTTGGGGTTCTGCTCTGAGGCAAGTTAATATTCCTATTTCTATCTATAGGGGTATTTAGTCCTCCGGCTGTGTCAAGGTGTCTAGGGTTTGTTAGGCACACCCCACGGCTACTTCTAGTTGCGGTGTTAAGTTCAGGGTTTGCGGTCAGTACAGATTCCACTTCTTCTGAGAAAGTCTCATGCGGCTCCAAAGTCACCGGATCATAACATAGAACCCTCTTCCCACATCCCCCGAAACACTTTTAACAAGAGTGGTGCCAATGTATCATGATACTTCCTGTATAATTCAATGGGAAACCCGTCTGTACCAGGGGCCTTCCCAGAGGCCATATCCGTCAAAGCATGTTCAACCTCTTCTAGGGTAAACTCCGCATCCATAAAGGCTCGCTAAGCTGAGGTCAGTACGGGAAACGTTACATCCGATAAATAATCCAGGTTTTCCAGAACATCAAAGTCACACTTAGATGTATATAGCGACTTGTAATAATTGTGAAAACAGTGAAGTATCTCCTCAGTTGAGGACACCAATGATCCGTCTGGTGTTCAAATCTGTAATCTAGTATTGGATACGTTATGTTGGCGTACCAAGAAAGCCAAGAATTTTTTAGCTTGGTTTCCCAATTCAAAATAGGATTGACGAGTAAAAAATAGTTTACGTTTAGATTTAGTGTCTGTATGCTGAACATATAGCCTCTGGGAAGTCAGCCACTCAAGCCTATTGCCATTAGTTGGATCAGATATATATGCAGACTCCGAATCTTTTAGTCGTTGTTCCACCTCGTCATCCTCCCTTGAGGTCACCTGTCAGGACTCTGAACATTTTTTATTACCTTTTTGTGCATTACTGCCCTTTTCCAAGATGGCGTCTTTGGTCTCATGTGCACTGTGTCTTCCTGCTATAAAACTCCACCCCAGCCTTCAGTCTGTGCTAGAGTATTCTGCCTTGCATCCAGCTCCTGACCTCTGGTGACTCCCTGGCTATATACTTGCTCCTGTGAACCTGTGGCGTTATCCTGCTACTCTGCTCTGAGGTCCTGCTGCATACACCAGTTCCAGTAATCCTCCCTCATCTGCTGCTCGTGTTTGCTTCCATCTGCATTTGCTGGACATGTAAGCTATTGCTGCTCTGCAAGAACCTGAGACTATTACCCAGACCTCCCTGGTTGAGCTAAGATATTATTTGAACTGCCTTATAGCATATCTATCTGTGTGATTTGGAGCGCCCCCACGTTAAGGGCAATGGGGTACTCGGCACCAGGTCTATCTCTCTCGGTTCTCGGGATGTCACGGTGGCCTGACCCGGTCCGTGGCCCTTCTGAGGAGCGTCCAATTAAAGGGATAGTTTGTACGGTGTTCGTGACGCCACCTGTGGTATTCGGTCAGGGTGACCGACGCTGCTTAGAGGTCCACTGGGGAGATGGAATGGCAGCTAGATGGTATACCTTTCCACAAGTGAAGTATGTCCCCAGGGCTTCCCGGATGTGTAGGTGGTGATGGTGGACGTTGTAAGGCACAATGAATAACAAAGACACAAAGGTTGCAGTTTCTTTACATTTTACTGAAGACTTCAGGGTCCACAGTCCAGAGTACCGTTCACAGGGCAGGCAAAATCTGGCCGGTCCGAAGGCAAATCCAGAGTTCTCTCAACCAGGTGGAAATCAGTAGCCTTCCTACTAGCGCCTGTGTGTTGTTACATAGTTACATAGTTATTAAGGTTGAAGGAAGACTTTAAGTCCATCTAGTTCAACCTCCCTGCTGAGCACCACGGGATAGTCCTCACAACTTTCGTGGATGTTTCTGATATTCTCTCTCTCTCTGTCCCCAGATGGTATGGATAGGACAACCCGTATGACTGGGATAGCCTGGGGCTTGTTTATAGGGACCCTAGAGATGCCCCGACCCCCACAATTTGCCACCGTCTTCTTAGGTATTAAGGTCGGGCAGCCAACTTGGAATTGACTGTCCTGCCGGTCTCTGAAGTAATGCGTAGAGTCAATTACTCCCTCAGTGTTCCGGCCACCGGCTACGCGCCTCAAAAGGAGGCTGACGATCTTGGGGCAGAACTCCTCCCGGTATTATCTCCTTGTGCCGTGATCTCGCCTCTCACTCTCCACAATACACTTTGCTTCGTGTCCTTTCTTAGGATGCTGCCGCACATAGGGGCAGGCGCAGCTCCGTAGCTATCTATCTCGTGCTAGGGCTCTGTCAGGATCCCACCTCTGACAGGGACCCTCTGTCTGCAGCTCAGATGTTCCTCCTTCTCCCCCTGTCTGCCTGACAGGTCCTCTCTGGGTCAAACCCAGGTAGCTTCTGCCTATCTTCCTATCCAACCCACCAGTTTTACCCGTGTGTGAGGAGTGCCCTAATAAATTGAAGCAAGGCTACCCCTGGTGGACTGGAGTGTGAAGTGTGGTGTGTGACTTGTGATACCTGGCAAGGTGAACTCCTTTAGTACCATCAAATGTAATATCACTCCCCCTGGTGGAAGAGCGACACTACTGCAACGACCAGGACTCTGGGGTGCTGCATTTTGGACTAAGCAAGGACTTATTCGTGTCAAGGATCCTCAAGAATAATTATGCTTCATAGACTTTTTGCGTGATTGCATTTTCCTCTGAAGTTTCCTATAGACTGCTGAGCTGCATTTGATATTTGCACCAAGTGTTGTGGACTTGAGTTTCTCTCTGCACCTGTTTGAATCACCGTGTGATAATATAGACTTTACCACTTATATAACTGTGTCCTGTAGTTGTCTTGTTCCACGCAAAGAGTCTCCTGAGTTATCCCCTATAATTATTACATCACCCTTTTTATGTAAGATATTGTAGAAGATAGACACCCCCTTAGATATGCCTTAAGGGCGTCACAAAATAGATTGGTGTTTTGGGGCCCCTGGTGGGACGAAATAAAGCAATTCAACTGGTTGACAGTTCTATCACTGGAGTCTATTAATTTAAGCCAAAACGGATTCAATTTCCAAACTATGCCGCTATTTGATTGCCCATATTTAAGTTTAAGAATGACCGGACTGTGGTCAGATATTCTCCTATTACCATGTTCAACACTATCTACCTATGCATTGGGACCTGTAGAAGCGCTTTCTGCGCGAAACAGCTGTTGTCCTCTATCCCCACGCACGTTTTCTCCCGCCCGCCTGTCTTCATGTAAGATGTTCCAATAAAGAAAAAGTTTTTTGTCTGGACCGAGGAGTGCGCTACATTTTCTTCTTTTGGCTACACAACATTTGAACTTTACGGACGCAGCACCCTCAAAAGGCCGACTATATGAGACAATGGAGTTTCAGCTATTTCGATAAACTTCCCACACGAGGGGTAAGTGCACTAAAGCGGTGCTGATTTTCTTTTCTTTTTTTCGTTTGCTACTATCTACCTATACTGCCAACCCTTCGGATCCAAATATATAGTCTAGGCGAGAGAGAGAACGTCTGGTAGATGAGTGACAGGTATAGCCTTTTACCCCCGGATGGCGTGTTCTCCACAGATCCAACCAACCACTGCCTTCCATAAATAAAGCCAATTGGGATGGAGCCTGAGAGGATGACTCCTCAGCTATCTCATCACCCAGTCTCAGCCTATCAAGGCGGCTATTTATGACTAGATTAAAATCTCCCATACATATGACGTTTGCGTCCGGGAAACTTAGGGCAAAGCTCATTGCCATCCGAAGTATTGATATATTAGCTGGAGGACGGTTGTAAACACATAATATGACATATTCACGAGAGTTAGTTAATGCCTGTACAAAGACGAACCGACCTTCAGAGTCCCTCTAAGCTTCCCTCATCTCCCATCTAACATCTCTATGAATTAACAGAGACCCCTCTTGAGTAACTGGTGTGAAACGCATGTATGGACCAATGTACCCACAGTTTCTGTACACATCGGGCCGTGTCTCTAGTCAAATGTGTCTCTACCAACGCTACAATATGTGGATGGTAGCGCTTGATCTGCGAAAATACCTTAATCTTTTTCCGGGGAGATTTAATGTTACGCACATTCCAGGTCATGCATATTATTTCAGACCCCATACTCACTCATCAAGACATGATAAATAGTATTGTCCTGGCAAAGCCTAGGGATAACACATAGAGGCCGAGAGATCCATTGGCGGCGATCTCTACCTAAAGAACAGATAAAACAAACATAGAAAAAGAAACAGAGCAAAAACCAAACAATGTAGGAGCGTAGTCCCATGCTCCTATTATCAAGTGAAAACTGGGATACCCTCGCTAGATTCAGCGTCCGGTATTGTTGTTAGGTTAGACACCCACACAGAAAGCTCCATTTTATAATTATCCGCACAAGTACATTAGGATTTCTTTACATTGGACACCTTGTGGACCCGTAGCCACTCAGCCGCCTCCTCCGGATCAGTGAAGAATATAGAGGAACCCTCATGAACGACCCGTAGTCGGGCGGGATAAATCATGGAGTATACAACATTCCAGTCTCTAAGTTGTTTCTTAATTTCCATGAACCGTGCCCACTGCTTCTGAAGCTCCATGGAGAAGTTCTGAAAGATCGAAATTGTGGCATTGTGGAATTTGATGGGGCTCTTCTGCCGTGCCAGACATAGAATAGCGTCTCTATCCTTGCAGTTGAGAAGACTTGCCAAAAAAAGTCTAGGCGGAGCTCCAGGAGGAAGGGTTTTCATGGGAACCCTATGGGCCCTCTCCACAGAGAAGGTTGAGGAGAATTCGCCTCCCAGAGAAGTCTTAAGCCAATCCTATAGGAATTCCTCAGGCCATTGGCCCTCCGAGCATTCCGGCAGACCAATAATTCGAATGTTATTCCGACGCAGTCTGTTCTCCAGGTCATCCACCTTTTGTTTCCAGGCATTTATGGAGCCAGCCAACCTTGTCAATTTAGCCTCCATGGGCGTGATGGTATCTTCTATTTGTGACACTCTTGTTTCCACCTCAGTGATGCGTCCTCCCAAGGTCTGCATATCTAGTCTCAGATGGCCCACCTCAGTGTGCACATCTATTTTTTCAGTAAGAGAAGATCTGGTTAAGGAGACAGCCTGCATTAATTGTTCAGAGGCCTGTTTGAGGGTTATCTCATCTTGTTCCCCCTCCTCATTACTATCAGAAGGACGACTTTTATATTGAGCCTGCGAGGGGTTATTCCTAAGGGTCCGCACACCATCTGAAGGGTGCTCTCTGGCATATTTTTTTAGTCTATCAGCCGTTCCTGATCATTTGGAGTGCTGCATAGCTGACAAGAATGAGAGGCAGCAAAGTAGCCAAAGTTATAATCTGAAATAGTTCCAAGTTCCAATCACAGAAATAGCAGAGCCGGCAGAAATTGTTTATGTGATGTTATGGGACAGCCTTAAATGGGTAAAGTGCTTATAGTAGCAGATGTAATAGCACCCAGGTTATAGTAAAGCTCTATGCTCTTGGGGGAGGGGTCCGCAGCAGCGGCAGAGGCAGCAGGGAGGAGGGGGGGCAGATACTTCAAATCACAAGCACCGGTAGGGCAGGTGTCCTCCAGATAGGGGAACGGGGGCCCAATTTCCCAGAGCGCTCACCGCTTGTCCCCTCAATGTATTGCAGGCAGCGCTGCATCTCCTGTCAGAGCGCGCGCTTATGTGGTGACCGCCGCCCACGCAGGCACCGCCGACCAAGTTCCCCTAATTCCAGGTGCACCACAGCCCAGCCGCACACACTGTAAGTTCCAATGACTTTCCAAGGCTCAGGGGGGAGTCCCGGCACTGGTAGAAGCTGGCGCCGCTCTGTACCTTGTTAGAGCACGCGCTTGTAAAATGGCCGCTGTCTCACACTGGTCTCGTTGCTCCTGCAAGCTCCGCCGGCTCTCAGCTCTCCTCCGGACCTCACAGCATCTCCCGAGGTAGCCACGCACCTTCCAGGGTCCAAGGGGATTACAAATCAACATGCAGCCCACACTTTAACCCCTTCCTGACATCTGACGTACTATCCCGTCGAGGTGGGGTGGGCCCGTATGACCGCCGACGGGATAGTACGTCATACGCGATCAGCGGCGCTCACGGGGGGAACGCCGCCGATCGCGGCCGGGTGTCAGCTGATTATCACAGCTGACATCCGGCACTATGTGCCAGGAGCGGTCACGGACCGCCCCCGGCACATTAACCCCCGGCACACCGCGATCAAACATGATCGCGATGTGCCGGCGATGCAGGGAAGCATCGCGCAGGGAGAGGGCTCCCTGCGGGCTTCCCTGAGCCCCCCGCAGCAACGCGATGTGATCGCGTTGCTGCGAGGGTCTTACCTCCCTCCCTGCAGCTCCCAGACCCGGATCCAAGATGGCCGCGGATCCGGGTCCTGCAGGGAGGGAGGTGGCTTCACAGACGCCTGCTCAGAGCAGGCACTGTGAAGCAGCCTGCACTTTCCTCAGATCGGTGATCTGTCAGAGTGCTATGCAAACTGGCAGATCACCGATCTGTATTGTCCCCCCCTGGGGCAAAGTAAAAAAGTTAAAAAAAATTTTTTCCAAATGTGTAAAAAAAAAAAAAAAAAAATATTCCAAAATAATGAAAAAAAAAATAAAATATTATTCCCATAAATACATTTCTTTATCTAAATAAAATAAAAAAAACAATAAAAGTACACATATTTAGTATCGCCGCGTCCGTAACGACCCAACCTATAAAACTGCCCCACTAGTTAACCCCTTCAGTAAACACCGTAAGAAAAAAAAAAAAAAAACGAGGCAAAAAACAACGCTTTATTACCATACCGCCGAACAAAAAGTGGAATAACACGCGATCAAAAAGACGGATATAAATAACCATGGTACCGCTGAAAACGTCATCTTGTCCCGCAAAAAACGAGCCGCCATACAGCATCATCAGCAAAAAAATAAAAAAGTTATAGTCCTGAGAATAAAGCGATACCAAAATAATTATTTTTTCTATAAAATAGTTTTTATCGTATAAAAGCGCCAAAACATAAAAAAATTATATAAATGAGATATCGCTGTAATCGTACTGACCCGACGAATAAAACTGCTTTATCAATTTTACCAAACGCGGAACGGTATAAACGCCTCTCCCAAAAGAAATTCATGAATAGCTGGTTTTTGGTCCTTCTGCCTCACAAAAATCGGAATAAAAAGTGATCAAAAATGGTCACGTGTCCGAAAATGTTACCAATAAAAACGTCAACTCGTCCCACAAAAAACAAGACCTCACATGACTCTGTGGACCAAAATGTGGAAAAATTATAGGTCTCAAAATGTGGAGACGCAAAAACTTTTTTGCTATAAAAAGCGTCTTTTAGGCTGGTTTCACACTTGCGTTTTTATCTGCATGCGTTTTTTAAAAAAACGCATGTGTGAAAAAACGCATGTAAACGTGGTAAAACGCATGCGTTTTTAGACGCATGCGTTTTTATAGAAAAACACAAGAAAACAAACAAAAAAAAAAAACCCTACCCCTAACCCTACCCCTAACCTGAAATACGTGGCACTAAAATATACGTTTATATACGTATATAAGTGCCACGATATTTCAGTGGCCACGTATATAAGTGCCACGTATATAAGTGCCACGTATATAAGTGCCACGTATATAAGTGCCACGTACTTAAGTGCCACGTACTTAAGTGCCACGTACTTAAGTGCCACGTACTTAAGTGCCACGTACTTAAGTGCCACGTACTTAAGTGCCACGTATTTACGTGCCACGTATTTACGTGCCACGTACTTAAGTGCCACGTACTTAAGTGCCACGTATTTACGTGCCACGATATTTCAGTGCCACGTATAACCACATAGTTATAGTATTTATAGTACGTGGCACTGAAATACGTGGCACTGAAATATCGTGGCACTGAAACACGTGGCACTTAAATATGTGGCACTTAAATACGTGGCACTTAAATACGTGGCACTTATGACTGTCAGAAAATGTTCATTAAACAGTTAGAGGTGAGGTTAGGGGTAGGGTTAGGGTTACCGTTGGGATTAGGGTTAGGGGTGTGTTTGGGTTAGGGTTTCAGGTAGAATTGGGGAGTTTCCACTGTTCAGGCACATCAGGGGCTCTCCAAACGCGACATGGCGTCCGATCTCAATTCCAGCCAATTCTGCGTTGAAAAAGTAAAACAGTGCTCCTTCCCTTCCGAGCTCTCCCGTGCGTCCAAAAAGGGGTTTATCCCAACATATGGGTTATCAGCGTACTCGGGACAAATTGAACAACAACTTCTGGGGTCCAAGTTCTCTTGTTATCCTTGGGAAAATAAAAATTTGGGGGGCTAAAAATCATTTTTGTGGGAAAAAAATATGTTTTATTTTCACGGCTCTGCGTTGTAAACTGTAGTGAAACACTTGGGGGTTCAAAGTTCTCACAACACATCTAGATAAGTTCCTTGGGAGGTCTAGTTTCCAATATGGGGTCACTTGTGGGGGGTTTGTACTGTTTGGGTACATCAGGGGCTCTGCAAATGCAACGTGACGCCTGCAGACCAATCCATTTAAGTCTGCATTCCAAATGGCGCTCCTTCCCTTCCGAGCTCTGTCATGTGCCCAAACAGTGGTTACCCCCCACATAGGGGGTATCAGCGTACTCAGGACAAATTGGAAAACAACTTTTAGGGTCCAATTTATTCTGTTACCCTTGTAAAAATACAAAGCTGGGGGCTAAAAAATCATTTTTGTGAAAAAAAAAAAGAATTTTTATTTTCACGGCTTTGCGTTACAAACTGTAGTGAAACACTTGGGGGTTCAAAGTTCTCACAACACATCTAGATAAGTTCCTTGGGAGGTCTAGTTTCCAATATGGGGTCACTTGTGGGGGGTTTGTACTGTTTGGGTACATCAGGGGCTCTGCAAATGCAACGTGACGCCTGCAGACCAATCCATTTAAGTCTGCATTCCAAATGGCGCTCCTTCCCTTCCGAGCTCTGTCATGTGCCCAAACAGTGGTTACCCCCCACATAGGGGGTATCAGCGTACTCAGGACAAATTGGAAAACAACTTTTAGGGTCCAATTTATTCTGTTACCCTTGTAAAAATACAAAGCTGGGGGCTAAAAAATCTTTTTTGTGAAAAAAAAAAGAATTTTTATTTTCACGGCTTTGCGTTACAAACTGTAGTGAAACACTTGGGGGTTCAAAGTTCTCACAACACATCTAGATAAGTTCCTTGGGAGGTCTAGTTTCCAATATGGGGTCACTTGTGGGGGGTTTGTACTGTTTGGGTACATCAGGGGCTCTGCAAATGCAACGTGACGCCTGCAGACCAATCCATTTAAGTCTGCATTCCAAATGGCGCTCCTTCCCTTCCGAGCTCTGTCATGCGCCCAAACAGTGGTTACCCTCCATATATGGGGTATCAGCGTACTCAGGACAAATTGGACAACAACTTTTGGGGTCCAGTTTATTCTGTTACTCTTGTAAAAATACAAAAGCTGGGGGCTAAAAAATCATTTTTGTGAAAAAAAAAAAAGAATTTTTATTTTCACGGCTCTGCGTTATAATCTGTAGTGAAACACTTGGGGGTGCAAAGCTCTCAAAACACATCTAGATAAGTTCCTTAGGGGGTCTACTTTCCAAAATGGTGTCACTTGTAGGAGGTTTCAATGTTTAGGCACATCAGGGGCTCTCCAAACGCAACATGGCGTCCCATCTCAATTCCAGTCAATTTTGCATTGAAAAGTCAAATGGCGCTCCTTCACTTCCGAGCTCTGCCATGCGCCCAAACAGTGGTTTACCCCAACATATGGGGTATCTGCGTACTCAGGACAAATTGCACAACATTTTTTGGGGACCAATTTCTTCTCTTACCATTGGGAAAATAAAAAATTGGGGGCGAAAAGATCATTTTTGTGAAAAAATATGATTTTTTATTTTTACGGCTCTGCATTATAAACTTCTGTGAAGCACTTGGTGGGTCAAAGTGCTCACCACACATCTAGATAAGTTCCTTAGGGGGTCTACTTTCCAAAATGGTGTCACTTGTAGGGGGTTTCAATGTTTAGGCACATCAGGGGCTCTCCAAACGCAACATGGCGTCCCATCTCAATTCCAGTAAATTTTGCATTGAAAAGTCAAATGGCGCTCCTTCCCTTCCAAGCTCTGCCATGCGCCCAAACAATGGTTTACACCCACATATGGGGTATCAGCGTACTCAGGACAAATTGTACAACAACTTTTGCAGTCTATTTTCTCCTGTTACCCTTGGTAAAATAAAACAAATTGGAGCTGAAATAAATTTTGTGTGAAAAAAAATTAAATGTTCATTTTTATTTAAACATTCCAAAAATTCCTGTGAAACACCTGAAGGGTTAATAAACTTCTTGAGTGTGGTTTTGAGCACCTTGAGGGGTGCAGTTTTTAGAATGGTGTCACACTTGGGTATTTTCTATCATACAGACCCCTCAAAATGACTTCAAATGAGATGTGGTCCCTAAAAAAAAAATGGTGTTGTAAAAATGAGAAATTTCTGGTCAACTTTTAACCCTTATAACTCCCTAACAAAAAAAAATTTTGGTTCCAAAATTGTGCTGATGTAAAGTAGACATGTGGGAAATGTTACTTATTAAGTATTTTGCGTGACATATGTCTGTGATTTAAGGGCATAAAAATTCAAAGTTGGAAAATTGCAAAATTTTCAAAATTTTCGCCAAATTTCCGTTTTTTTCACAAATAAACGCAAGTTATATCGAAGAAATTTTACCACTATCATGAAGTACAATATGTCACAAGAAAACAATGTCAGAATCGCCAAGATCCGTTGAAGCGTTCCAGAGTTATAACCTCCTAAAGGGACAGTGGTCAGAATTGTAAAAATTGGCCCGGTCATTAACGTGCAAACCACCCTTGGGGGTGAAGGGGTTAAAGGGGTCTAAGTGGCAGGATACCATTAGGATATTGGGAGCTCTCCCGGGGTACGTCTTCTCTCTTCACCTACATAGCCACGCCCCTCACTATGTATATTTTTTGCCTAAAATACAAAGTAAAAGTGTCATCTTTAGTCCTTGTAGAGGTCATTTAATCTTCATCTTGCTTAACTATTAACAATAACAGTAATTTTGGCTAGAGGTGCCAAACTTTGACATGACCCTCTAAAAGTTGATCAGCAATTTCCATTTTTCCAACAAAATTTAAATAACCATTTTTTTAGGGACCACATCAGTTGAAGTGACTTTGGGGGGAAAATACTCAAAAGTGACACCTTTCAAAAAACTGCACCCCTCAAAGTCCTCACAACCACATTCAAGAAGTTTATTAACCTTTCTGGTGCTTCACAGAAAATAGTGCAATGTGAAAGGAAAAATGACCATTTACTTTATTTTCGTAAAATTTTTACTTTAGCCCCAAATTTTGTATTTTCACAATGGTAACAGGAGAAAATGGAAATTACAATTTGTTATGTAGTTTCTCCTGAGTACACCGATACCCCATATGTGTTTAGGCGCATGGCAGGGCTCGGAAGAGAAGCAGCGGCGTTTGACTTTTTGAACGCAAAAATAGCTGGAATCGAGAGCAGACGCCATGTCACGTTTGGAGAGCCCCTGATGTGCCTAAACAGTGAAAACCCCCACAAGTGACCACATTTTGTAAACTAGAACCCTCAAGGAATGTACCTAAATGTGTGGTGAGCACCTTGAACCCCCAGGTGCTTCATAGAAGTTTATAAAGTACAGCCATGAAAAGTCACACACTAAAAGACACTTATTACTGCTTCGCCATATTTTGAGAGCTATAATTTTCCTATAAAGCTGCCGACAGAGTCATGTGATTGCTTCTTTTTTTGTGGGACAAGGTTGATGTTTTTATTAAATACATGCAAAGTTCATATTTGCGCAAAAAGACCAGATAGTGGGAAAAATTCCCTACCAGATATATATATATATATATATATATATATATATATATATATATATATATATATATATATATATATATATATATGCACCTGGATGGAGTGTACAAGTTGACGCAATATATTCAATGCCGCCTGTTATTCATTTACCTGTTTGTCAGGATGATGCTGCAGGGATGGTGGTTCCAAATGTGGAAGGTCCTTGCGGTATGCACGAGTTTGTGCGTGCCAGATTCCACCAAACAGAGAAGGCTTCCTTGCTGGTGGGGCGCCATCCCGGCCAGTGACAGACGCCCCTGTTTGTTGGTAACAAGTTACCGCCTGTGGGTGTTCAGGTCAGAAGCCGGCAAATAGCCAGCAAGGTGCAGGAAGCTGCAGGACCTTGCATAATGTCACGGTCACGTGATACCTCACGGGACTGGCTATGGCTATGGAGCGCCCTACGGACCACAATCCAACGCGTTTCGGAATCACTGATTCCTTCGTCAGGAAATTTTCACCAAATTTCAGTTTTTTTCACAAATAAATGCAGGTAATATCAAAGAAATTTTACCACTATCATGAAATACAATATGTCACAAGAAAACAATGTCAGATTCAGCGGGATCCGTTGAAGCGTTCCAGAGTTATAACCTCATAAATGGTCAGTGGTCAGAATTGTAAAAATTGGCCCGGTCATTAACGTGCAAACCACCCTTAGTGGTTAAGGGGTTAAAGATATTTTTTCAATTTTTTTTTTACTTTATTTTTACTTTTTTACTTTGTCCTTCTATGTAACTTTCACGTTTATCACTCTAATCGCTGTTATAAAGTATTGCAATGATTTACAGCTGTCAGGTCTTGTTTAGCTTGTTTAGACCATGCTCTGAGCATGGTGTAACAAGTTTGCTAGCCTCGTGACCAGTGTCACCATGGCAACGATGAGACCCTTGCGGAGGCACCGATCGGAGCGGAGAGAGAGACCCCTCCCTTTCCCTGCCCTCCATATGTTGCGATTGATATAATTCACAGCATTTAGGGGGTTAAACTGCGGAGACCAGTGCGGGCGCCTCTCCTGGCAGTGAGAGCTGGGTTACAGCTTTCATGTTAGCTGAACGTCTGGAGGCGATCGTGCATAATTGCCATGACATACGCCGTACATCCAAGGTCGGGAAGGTTATAAAACTGAGAATTTGTTGTTTTTTTTAAATGTTTTAATTTTTAGCACTTTCCCTTCAATGTACCAAATCACACCCGAAAACTGATGTGGATTACATACCCACTTAAAAGTAGGTGTCCTGTGCAGTTTCTTGTATTCTCGGGGGCAGGACCTGAACATTCCTATTGTAGACGCTGAGATATGTGCTTTTGATGGGACAGATATACAATAGATTAGCGACTGACGGACATTAGGCTTCATGGAGAGATGGAAGAGAGTGATAATGTCAGAGTTAGAGGCTGCAGGAAGATGCATAAACCCATAGTTCTAGTAACAATGCCACCTCAGTCAGTTATAGATGCGAGTCAGCTGTGTATCCAACCCACTGCCGCCTTGTAGGACGCGCTCTCCGCTCCTGAGCCCGCTCCATGCACTCACAACCAACATCTGCTGTACATATACCGCTAAATAAAATCCTCATAGCGCACGTAGTAACAGAATACCCGGAGTTCTAGTAACAACACAACCTCATTCTCAGGAGGAAGCAATAACAACGTATAGGGAGGGCTGTAGGAAGGAGCCGGTGAGTTTACGTGTTACATCGTAACTGTGCAGACTACTAGAGGCTCAAAACCTACTTATTCAGAAATTCATGTTTTATGCCACTGTGGACATCAGTGAATTCTTACAGGTGTGTAATGTAGAGGATAAGTAATAGTATATGAACGTCCTGACACTGTGCAGTGTTACCACCTTTCTATATGTCACATACTGGTGATAAATACAGAAATACACGAGATCCAGGATGATGATGTTCAATAATTAATAATTTTATTTTTTTCTCCTAGCAGTATGTTTTGAGTTGTGGGAGGAAACCGGAGTACCCGGGGGAAACCCACACAGACACGGGGAGAACAAACAAACTCTGTGCAGATGGTGTCCCAGATTTACACCCAGGAGCACCGCGCTGCTCGCCAACAGTGCTAATCACTGCGCCACCGTGCCGTCCTGTAGTCTGATGGTCCTACATCTCCAAGCAGCATGCCAGCCAGGTGAATTATGGGGCAGCAATAGAGAATGCAGGACACTATGGTCTCTGATATGTAACAGAGTAGATGGAAGGGTGGGATAACAACAGACCCCGCCTGTTTCTTCAGACCACACCCAGGTCCGCACCTCCCTGACCCAGTAGTCAGGTATTGGGGGGAGGGGAATACGTTATATTTCCATTGCTGTTATTTCTGCGGCTTTCAAAGCTCTTCCACCTGTTACTGATATACGAGAAGCCACAGAACAGCCGCCGGTCCTCCGGGGTTATAGGTGGTTCCTGAGCTTCAATGCCAGACATCACTTGGTGCAATTCCATTTGTTTGCTGGTTTCCAAAACTGGGATCTATAGAAGAAAGGCAAATCAGTCTGGTTACTTCATTAGGTATTTAATTATATCCATCCCCTCCTGAGGGCACCTGTACAGATTGTGGATGAGCCGTCGTAACCGTGCGCAGATTACCACTAATCGCCATGATGCATCGTTACCTGCAGCTTGAGAACAAGTCAACTACTGGTGCTGCCTGGCAATCTGCGGTATCCACATCTGCTACAACTGCACCATAAAGCCGTGTTCACACGTTACAACCACATTGGGTTTTTTTGCCGCAGTATCAACAAAAATGCATACTTTTGTTGTGGTTTTTCTTCCAAAAATGGCAAGAGCAATATTGCTCTTTCGCAAAAAAAAATGCAGAGTGTGAACACAGCATAACGAATCCAAGTTATTCACTAAGTGGCCTTCTGAAGAATTGGGGACAATAATTACACTTTTGAGAAATATGTAAAAGCCTGTCCATCCTGCCCCATACTGTAATTCCACCCATTTACCAGCAGGGGAGGATATACACATTCTGGCCTACACTATGTAGATTGTTACTCATTATTTGAGTATTTCTTACACATATTATCTTATTACACAGACGAGGAGGTGACATTATAATAAAATAACGCTGTGCACTTACAGGTGTCATTGTAAATGGTGGACGTGACCTTCCCATCTCTAATTCCTCCCAGTTTATGGGCGAGAAGAATGGATGTCCTTTTAAATTGCTGCAAACATCCTGCCTCTTCTTTGGTGTTTTACACAAGAGCTGCAAATAAATAAGAACCATTATTATATCACAAGTAATAATAGAAATAATCTCAGAAAAAAAGCAGTTACAGAATTGATTTCTAATTTTCTTATAGAAAGATGAATTTATTAAAACAGTCATTGCTAGGAACAAATGCGATAGGACAGGATAAGATAGGATAATACAGGATACGATAGGAAAGTAAAGGATAGGATAGGACAGGATAAGACTGGATAGTACAGAACAGGATGGTACAGGATAGGATGGTACAGGACAGGATAGGACAGGATAGGAGGACAGGATAGGACAGGATAGACCATCAGTAGTCGATCAGTCAGGGGCCGATACCCAATAATCCTGATGATTAGCTGTGTGGAGAGGTTTTGGTGAGCGCACAGCCTCTTTATTGTATAAATTGGCCTGTAGATGAGAACGCTGTACATATAGGAGAGGCTGTCCCGGGGCTCCAGCATTGTCCCAATTCTTCTATTGGATGAAGCTGAAATACTCAACACAGTGGTGATGAAATGTACGGTGTATTATCAAAACTCATGACTGGTCTATCCTTCCTATGTCTCCAGGTATATTTGTCTATTTACTCACTCTCTCTATGACATCCCTGAGCTGAGAATCCATGGTGTTCGGATAGCAAGGTTTATCACATGTTACTGAATAGGCAACCCTTCGTAAACACGAACCAGAGTAAAACGGGGAATATCCTGTGGCCATTTGGTAGATTGTGACCCCAAAAGCGAACAGGTCAACAGTGTAATTATAGGGCTGTCGACGAGCCACCTGTGGAAACATAAGATTAGAAGAGTAAGTTAGTTTATTGTCCATCCTGGGAGAGAGAAAACAATTGTGGTCCATGTTTACTGGTAGTGTTTTTCCACACCTAAGCCCCCATACATAATACATGTCAGCCAAAAGATCATTTGGTTGATAGCTACCTCTCCCATGAACAGGAACTCACAGTTCGGCCAAGAACTTCTATGTTCTCTATTAGAGAAACTCTGCCAGACTCCAAAAAATAAAGGATTGATCATTGGAAATCCAATGTGCTAGATCCTTCTCCTCCTGGATATAGAGTCTAGAGGCCCCAGTACACATTAGACTGTTGGCTGATCCCTCTGATATTGGCCGGTTCGGCTGACTTTAGTCTAATATGTATGAGGGCCCTTACACAGTCCATCTATTAGTTAGCGTTAGTAAATGTGGACCGCTGTGGTGATAGATCTGTGATTCCACAAGCTCCACATTAAGTGAGAATTGCAGGTGGATAATAAAGTATGAGATATTAGTAGTCACATAGTCACCTCAGGAGCCATGTAGCCAGGAGTGCCGCAAAATTTACTGATCTTCTGAGAGCCAAATACATTCATAGCAGCAAGGCCAAAATCAGCAATCTTAGCGTGTCCATCGCCGTCCAGAAGAATGTTGTCTGGTTTTAAATCCCTTAAAAAGAAAGAAAAATAGTTCTGTGAATCAGACATAGATGAGCTGTAGTGCTGGGGTTACTGTGGGGGCTTCACAGGACCACTCACTAAACACTGGGGGCAGACTCACTAATCCTATCTTGTGTAGACATATAATACCAGGCTGTCTGAAAATGCGCCAAATTCATCACAGTGACTGTTTGACAAATTAGGAGCATCTTCAGAGACTTTTGTCTGATGTTACACCACTATTGTTTTCATTACTTAGAGCCAATAATTTTCATAAAAATCTGGTTACAGTTTAGTTGCACGTTGTGTCATTGTAAGCCACATGGATTCCTATCAAACTATTCCCATTTCCATAAAAGCCTTGTCCCCTCTTCGAGTGAGCCCCAAAAATGTCTAAAACACTTCATAAATGTGGTACACGTCATATTCACCAGATTTTTGGCACAAATAACACCACAATTCTGGCACATTTAACTATTTCCCATAGTAAATATTTCCCTACGTATAAAAAAAGAAATGACTTATTACCGGTGAATAATCCCCCGACTGTGGAGAAACTCTATTCCACTCAAGATTTCTGCTGCAAGGAACCTAATAAAGAAGAAAAAATATCCTATCAGCATTAATTGTTGTACTGAACCACTAATAACTATGAGGGGAGACAGCGGCCACAGAAATCACAGAGCGGCTGTTCTCTTACCTGGTCGTGCAGACATCCAGGGGGCCTCTGGAATCGATAAATGCAGTCAACTCGCCACCAGTCAGATATTCCATGGCATAAAATGCATAGTCCTGTGCGAGAGGAGGGAAGATGATTGTAAATAATGCAGATTTTATCCATCCTGATAACATTTACTATGGTTCTGGGACCTCTACTGTGTGTTCAGAAGACATGTCTCCTTGTCTGCACACACTGGAGAGGTGTCCAGGGTGAAAACTAAGTCAAAATCCTCTAATGATAGCCACCAGTAATGGTGCCCAGGGCATACAGGCACACAGAGCATGCAGCAGGGCTACTCATTTGCACTGGCAAAGATTGAATTTGCAATCTAATGGAAGCAACTGGACATGATGGGGAGAAAGGAATTTTTAGAAAGTGAGGAGTCTCTTACCGCTGTCTGGAAGGTCCCATAGGCATGTGTGAAGAATCTGCTGTCTTCAGTGATTTCCAGGACCTCTCTCTCTAAGCGGATGGTGCGTTTAGCGTACTCCAACAATTCCCTCTTCTTGACCATCTTGACAGCCAGCTGATGTCCGCTGGGTTGATGTGTTGCCAGCATCACCCTGCCAAAACTACCTTCTCCAAGCTTCCTGGTAAAGATGAAACTCTCCAGGGAAAGACAGGCAGTCACTTGCTCTGAAGGGCTGGTGGTCTGAGCACCGATTACACCTAGAAGGGTAAACAGATATAAGAACCAACAATTAATCTTACAGTCACACTCACATATAATGCTACAATAAATTGGCAATTTTCAATCTATCATGAACTTTGAACCCTGATGAACCTGATTACCACCATGTTCTGGCTGGAGAGCCCCAAGTATAGAAGGTGGAGAGCTCTGATGTAAGTGGTAAGATGTATAGGATTAGATTATGTCATTAGGTTACATTTTGTAAAATAAATGAACACTGTATATAAAACATGGATGTGGCCTGTGACTAAATGACTATAGACTTTACCTTCTGGAGCTTGATCGATGGATTTGTCAGTCTGACGTCTTCTCTTTGTGGTGGTCTCAGTGTCAGATGTCCTCTTTCTCTTAAGTTGTTCTCTACAACTTTGATTTTCAGCTCTCTCATGATGTAGGTGAGAGCTCCTGGTTTTAGCTGATCCGCTAAACCTTATTTCAGAGGTAACATCCTTTCCACTCTCAGATTCCACCATTCTTCCTCTCTTATTTGGGGGTGCATCTCCTCTCTTAGGAGAAGTGTTCCCTCTTTTTTTCCCCTTTTTAAGGGTCTTTATCTCTGGTGGATATCCAGAAGATGTTGTACAGGGATCATCTGTTTTCTTAACAGGTACATCCTGTACAATGTCCTGAGAAGTTTCCACAATTTTTCCTCTCTTATTTGGGGTTTCATCTTCCTTCGCAGGAGATGAGTTCCCTCTTTTTTTCCCCTTTTTAAGGGTCCTTATCTCTGGTGGATATCCAGAAGATGTTGTACAGGGATCTTCTGTTTTCTCAACAGGTACGTCCTGTACAATGTCCTGAGAAGTTTCTCCTCGCTGAGAAAAACTCTCTTCCATGCATCTCTTTTTAGCACTCCTCTTATTCTTTTCACTACACTTCCTTTTTCGTCCCATGATAAGTTAATATCAATAATAACGAATTTGTTAAGTGCGCAAAAGTCGTCTTCACTCTCCAACAGTTGAAGGTAAAGTAAGAATAATGACATCGGAATCCTTAACCTAACAGTCACCTAGTATTGTGACATCATCGCCATTGTGACATCATCAGCCAGAGTGTAAGCGATGATGTCATCGGTTGCTGCAGGACTAAGTTTGACATAATCAGATGACCTTGTTTAAGAAAAGTTTTGTTTTTCATAGTAACATAGTTAGCATTTTTTAAGATCCTACTCAAGGACCCTAAATGTTTTGCATCTAACTATTCAAAAATCTGTAAACACCTAGAAAATTCCCAATAACTGATGCAGCAACAAATAGATTAATAACCAAATAAATAAATAAATAAATGTTACTTTTTTCAGTATACAAAATTGCTGGACATGATCTCATTAAAATAATATATGAAGAAAAAGATGTTAAAATAACAATCGGAGACTCAGGTCTCCAGAGTACCAAAAATATTAGACAGGTGTTTTTTATGTTATGGCTGATGGGTTCAAATCTGCAGTGATGCACATGAATGAAAATGGGAACAAATCCTTATATTTCACATTGTGCCCCCGCCGCCTCCGTCCCACAGCCCTGTGTTGTGTAGAGGCCACAGTGACATTTCATCTACATACAACAGTATATAAAATCTCCACATTCTCCAGTGGTTTTTATACTCAGTGGTGTTTTGTCCGCAGTGATATTATACCCTGCAGAAGCCATAGGATGACGTAGTTGCATGACTTTATCTCTGTATGGATAGTTAACAAAAACTGACATTTCGGATACACGCCAATGTATATGATTCCAAGGCCAGAACCTAATACTAAACAATTAGAGCAGCTCTCACATAATATGATCCTACAAAAAAGAAAAATGGAGCAGAAATGCCCTTAATAGATAAGGTGAGATGAGACATAAAAATATAAAAAAAACTGTACAAATCTTTATTAGCTCACTCACATACATAGTACACAAAGTAGTACACATACACAACCCACAAAACAACACAGGAAAAGTTAGAAATAGGGGGAAGATCCAGGCAACACAAGTACTCAAAACCTCTCATAGTAAACATGTAGAGGCACAAAATCCAAGATACATCAGTGTATCTGTATCACAGTGACATACTGTAAGTATTACACAAAGGAAAAAGCAATTCCATATGGAGAAATGATTTGTAAAAAGTAGCCAGTGTGCATCTGCCTTTCCTTAATAAAGTGCCATTGATACTGCAATACAGGGATTATGCTTACCCATATGGGAAAGAGGGGATATGAGAGACCACGTGCACCTTAACCCTGATGCATGTTTCGCGTGACAGGCTACTGCCTGGGCTTCATATTTATACTACCTATTGAACCTGTTCTACGCCAGGGTGGCTAGCATTTATATTGGTATATGGTCTCCATCCTGGTATGTGCTGCTTCCATCCTGCGCCCTAATCTTGTCATGTGCTGCTACCATCTTGCGCCCCCTTCCTATCATGTGCAGCCCCCATCCTGCGCCCCCTCCCGGTCATGTGCAGCCCCCATCCTGCACCCTCATCCTGTGTTGTGGGCCTCCATCTTGCCATGTGCTACTCTCTTTCTGTGACCTCATCCTGTCATGTGTTCCCATCCTGCGCCTACAATTCTGGTATGTGCTGCCCCCATCCTGGTATGTGCTACTCCAATTCTGCACCCCCATCCTGTCATGTGGTGCTCTCATCCGGCGTCCCCATCCTGTCTTGCTGCTCCCATCCTGCACCCCCATTATGTAATGTGTTTCTCCCATCCTGCGCCCATATTCTGTCATGTGGTGCACCCGTTCTGCGCCCCCTGTTCTGTCATGTGCTGCTTTCACCCTTCATCCTGTGCCCCCATTCTGTCATGTGCTGCACCCATTCTGAGCCTTCATTCTGTCATTTGCTGCTCCCATCCTGCGCCCCCATTCTGTCTTGTGCAGTAAAAAGTCACTGGCTTGCTGCGCTGACGTATTTTCTATGTACAGTACAGACCAAAAGTTTGGACACACCTTCTTATTTAAAGATTTTTCTGTATTTTCATGACTATGAAAATTGTAAATTCACACTGAAGGCATCAAAACTATGAATTAACACATGTGGAATTATATACTTAACAAAAAAGTGTGAAACAACTGAAAATATGTCTTATATTCTAGGTTCTTCAAAGTAGCCACCTTTTGCTTTGATGACTGCTTTGCACACTCTTGGTATTCTCTTGATGAGCTTCAAGAGATAGTCTCCGGAAATGGTCTTCCAACAATCTTGAAGGAGTTCCCAGAGATGCTTAGCACTTGTTGGCCCTTTTGCCTTCACTCTGCGGTCCAGCTCACCCCAAACCATCTCGATTGGGTTCAGGTCTGGTGACTGTGGAGGCCAGGTCATCTTGCGCTGCACCCCATCACTCTCCGTCTTGGTCACATAGCCCTTACATAGCCTGGAGGTGTGTTTGAGGTCATTGTCCTGTTGAAAAATAAATGATGGTCCAACTAAACGCAAACCGGATGGAATAGCATGCCGCTGCAAGATGCTGTGGTAGCCATGCTGGTTCAGTATGCCTTCAATTTTGAATAAATCCCCAACAGTGTCACCAGCAAAGCACCCCCACACCAGCACACCTCCTCCTTCATGCTTCACGGTGGGAACCAGGCATGTAGAGTCCATCCATTCACCTTTTCTGCGTCGCACAAAGACACGGTGGTTGAAATCGAAGATCTCAAATTTGGACTCATCAGACCAAAGCACAGATTTCCACTGGTCTAATGTCCATTCCTTGTGTTCTTTAGCCCAAACAAGTCTCTTCTGCTTGCTGCCTTTCCTTAGCAGTGGTTTCCTAGCAGCTATTATACCTTGAAGGCCTGCTGCACAAAGTCTCCTGTTGTGAATTCTGCTCTTGGGCTCCCTCCGGTGGTTGTTGGTGGTAGTGCAGTTGTCTCTGGCTTGTAATCCTGGGCAGGTGTTTCTGCTGATTGCAGCTCTACTAGGTATTTAGGTGTGCAGGATCCATGAGTCCCTGCCAGTTGTCCATTGTTCTTGGAGGGATTGCATCTCTGTCTGGCTCCTCATGCCCTGCTGGCAATTCAGCTAAGATAAGTGTCTGTTTTTTTGTCTCTGTAGCACACATTTTGTGTGCTTTACTTTTCAGTGCAATTTATTGTGTTTTTGTCCAGCGTAGACTTTGTTTGGATTTTTCAATCATGCTGGATTCTCTGGAGATGCAGATATACCTTCTATGTCTTTAGTTAGATGTAGAATATTTTGTATTTTCTGCTGTGGATATTTTTAGGGTTTTAATACTGGCTGCTTAGAATTGTGTCCTATCCTTTTCTATTTAGCTAGAAGTGCCTCTTTTGCTAAATCCTGCTTTCTGCCTGCGTGTGTCGTTCCTCTTATCCTCACAGTCAATATTTGTGGGGGGCTGCCTATCCTTTGGGGTTCTGCTCTGAGGCAAGATAGAATTCCCATTTCCATCTATAGGGGTATTTAGTCCTCCGGCTGTGTCGAGGTGTCTAGGACGTGTTAGGTACACTGTTATGGACTGGTGGTTAAGGAGCGACATGCGACGAGCTCTGAGCAGGTGGTAACTATACTGACCGCAGTTCCTGATCTTAACACAACACTAGAAGTAGCCGTGGGATGTTCCTGTCACTCCCTAGACACCTCGTCACAGCCGGAGAGCTAACTACCCCTAAAGGTAGAAACAGGAAAGCTATCTTGCCTCAGAGAAAATCCCCAAAGGGTAGACAGCCCCCACAAATAATGACTGTGAGTGGAGAGGGAAAAGACATACGTAGAATGAAACAAGATGTAGCAAAGGAGGCCACTTCTAGCTAGATAGTACAGGACAGAACACTGTGCGGTCAGTAATAAAAACTAGAAAAAGTCCACCGCAGAGAATGCAAAAATCTCCACACCTGACTAAAGGTGTGGAGGGCAAAATCTGCTGCCCAGAGCTTCCAGCTTAGCTGAATAGATCCATACTGATAAGCTGGACTAGAAAGAAAAACATATAATGTGCTGAACAATTAAGTCCACAACAAGTGGACTGCAAAAGGACAAGCGAGGACTTATCTTTGTTGAACTGGTCAGAGTGTCAGGGAAATCCAAAAGAGATGTGACTCCAAGCAGGAACCATTGACAACTGGCACTGACTGAGGGATAAGGCCAGATTAAAATAGCCGAGCCAGAAAGACCATCAGTGGAAGCAGCTGCTGATGCTAAATCCAAGAAGCAGCTATTCCACTTAAAACCACCGGAGGGAGCCCAAGAGCAGAACTCACAAAAGTGCCACTTACAGCCACCGGAGGGAGCCCAAGAGCGGAATTCACAACAGTACCCCCTCCTTGAGGAGGGGTCACCGAACCCTCACCAGAGCCCCCAGGCCGATCAGGGCAAGCCAAGTGAAAAGCACGAACCAAATCGGCGGCATGGACATCGGAGGCAACAACTGTTATGACCTGGTGGTTAAGGAGCAACACTGATATCACCTGGTGGTTAAAGAGACACATGGGACAAGCTCTGAGGAGGTGGTAACTTTACTGACCGCAGTACCTAATCCTAACACCAACACTAGAAATAGCCGTGGGATGTTCCTGTCACTCCCTAAACACCTCGTCACAGCCTGAGAACTAACTACCCCTAAAGATGGAAACAGAAAACTATCTTGCCTCAGAGAAATTCCCAAAAGGAAAGATAGCCCCCCACAAATATTGACTGTGAGTGGAGAGGGAAAAAATGACATACACAGAAATGAAAACAGATTTTAGCAAAGGAGGCCAATAATAATCTAGATAGACAGAAATAGGAAAGGATACTGTGCGGTCAGTATTAAAAACTAAAAATCCACGCAGAGTTTACCAAAATACTCTCCACACCGACTCACGGTATGGAGAGGGCAAATCTGCTTCCCCAGAGCTTCCAGCTAGCCTGAATATATCATAATGTCAAGCTGGACAAAAAGAAACATAACATGAGCTGAGCAATAAAGTCCAAAGCAAATGGACAACCCAAAGAACTAGCAAGAACTTATCTTTTGCTGAAATGGACAGGCCATCAGAGAAATCCAAGGAGAGATAGGAATCCAACCCAGAAAACATTGACAGCTGGCATGAACTGAAGACCAGAGCCAGGTTAAATAGCAAGGCCTGGAGAGACGATCAGTGAAAGCAGCTGCTACAGCAAAACTCAAGGAGCAGCAGTTCCACTCGAAACCACCAGAGGGAGCCCAAGGGCAGAACTCACAAAAGTACCATTCACAACCACAGGAGGGAGCCCAAGAACGGAATTCACAACAGTACCCCCCCCCCCCTTGAGGAGGGGTCACCGAACCCTCACCAGAGCCCCCAGGCCGATCAGGAGGAGCCAAGTGAAAAGCACGAACCAAATCGGCAGCATGGACATCGGAGGCAACAACCCAAGAATTATCCTCCTGGCCATAACCCTTCCACTTGACCAGATACTGAAGCTTCCGCCTCGAAAAACGAGAATCTAAAATCTTCTCCACCACATATTCCAACTCCCCTTCAACCAACACCGGAGCAGGAGGATCCACGGAGGGAACCATGGGCACCACATATCTCCGCAACAAAGATCTATGGAACACATTATGAATGGAAAAAGAAGCTGGAAGGGCCAAGCGAAAAGACACCGGATTGATAATTTCAGAAATCTTATAAGGACCAATAAAGCGAGGCTTGAACTTAGGGGAAGAAACCTTCATAGGAACATGACGAGAAGACAACCAGACCAAATCCCCAACACGAAGCCGGGGACCAACACACCGACGACGGTTAGCAAAACGTTGAGCCTTTTCCTGAGACAACGTTAAATTGTCCACCACATGAGTCCAAATCTGCTGTAACCTGTCCACCACAGAATCCACAACAGGACAGTCAGAAGGCTCAACCTGCCCCGAAGAAAAACGAGGATGAAAACCAAAGTTACAAAAAAAAAGGCGAAACCAAAGTGGCCGAACTAGCCCGATTATTAAGGGCAAACTCGGCCAACGGCAAGAAGGTCACCCAATCATCCTGATCAGCAGACACAAAGCATCTCAAATAGGTTTCCAAGGTCTGATTAGTTTGCTCAGTTTGGCCATTTGTCTGAGGATGGAACGCCGAAGAAAAAGACAAATCAATGCCCATTCTAGCACAAAAGGCCCGCCAAAACCTAGAAACAAACTGGGAACCTCTGTCAGACACAATATTCTCCAGAATGCCATGCAAACGAACCACATGCTGAAAAAATAATGGAACCAAATCAGAGGAGGAAGGCAACTTAGGCAAAGGTACCAAATGGACCATCTTAGAAAACCGGTCACAAACCACCCAGATGACAGACATCTTCTGAGAAACAGGAAGATCAGAAATAAAATCCATGGAAATATGCGTCCAGGGCCTCTCAGGGATAGGCAAAGGCAAAAGCAACCCACTAGCACGGGAACAGCAAGGCTTGGCCCGGGCACAAGTCCCACAGGACTGCACAAAAGAATGCACATCCCGCGACAAGGAAGGCCACCAAAAGGACCTAGCAAACAAATCTCTGGTACCAAAAATCCCAGGATGACCAGCCAATACTGAACAATGAACCTCAGAAATTACCTTTCTAGTCCATCTATCAGGAACAAACAGTTTCCCCACTGGACAGCGGTCAGGTTTATCAGCCTGAAACTCCCGAAGCACCCGCCACAAATCAGGGGAGATGGCAGAAAGAATCACCCCCTCCTTGAGAATACCAGCCGGTTCAAGGACTCCCGGAGAATCAGGCAAAAAACTCCTAGAAAGGGCATCAGCCTTCACATTCTTAGATCCCGGAAGATACGAGACCACAAAATCAAAACGGGAGAAAAACAGAGACCATCGAGCTTGTCTAGGATTCAACCGCTTGGCAGACTCGAGGTAAATCAGATTCTTATGATCGGTCAAGACCACAACGCGATGCTTGGCTCCCTCAAGCCAATGTCGCCACTCCTCGAATGCCCACTTCATAGCCAACAACTCCCGATTGCCGACATCATAATTAAGCTCAGCAGGCGAAAACTTTCTGGAGAAGAAAGCACACGGTTTCATCAAAGAGCCATCAGAACTTCTCTGAACAAAACGGCCCCTGCCCCAATCTCAGAAGCGTCAACCTCAACCTGAAAAGGGAGAGAAACATCTGGCTGACGCAACACAGGGGCAGAAGTAAAACGACGTTTAAGCTCCTGAAAGGCCTCAACAGCCGCAGAGGACCAATTCATCACATCAGCGCCTTTCTTCGTCAAATCGGTCAGAGGCTTAACCACACTGGAAAAATTAGCAATGAAGCGGCGATAAAAATTAGCAGAGCCCAAAAATTCCTGAAGGCTCTTCACAGATGTGGGTTGAGTCCAATCATGAATGGCCTGGACCTTAACAGGGTCCATTTCAATAGCCAAAGGAGAAAAAATGAAACCCAAAAAAGAAACCTGAACTCCAAAGAGGCACTTAGACCCCTTCACAAACAACGCATTATCACGAAGGATCTGAAATACCATCCTGACCTGCTTCACATGAGACTCCCAATCATCGGAAAAAAACAAAATATCATCCAAATATACAATCATGAATTTATGCAGATAATTCCGGAATATATCATGCATAAAGGACTGAAACACAGATGGAGCATTAGAGAGCCCGAATGGCATCACAAGGCATTCAAAATGGCCTTCGGGCGTATTAAATGCTGTTTTCCATTCATCACCCTGTTTAATACGAACAAGATTATACTCCCCTCGAAGGTCGATCTTGGTAAACCAACTAGCCCCCTTAATCCAAGCAAACAAATCAGAAAGCAAAGGTAAAGGGTACAAGGAAAAACCACAGCGTTTGGCAAATTCTAGGTCCATTAAGTTCAGGGCAGTGCCAGAATCCACAAATGCCATAACAGAAAAGGACGACAATGAGCAAATCAGGGTAACAGACAAGAGAAATTTAGGCTGTACAGTACTAATGGTAACAGACCTAGCGACCCTCTTAGTACGCTTCGGGCAATCAGAAATAGCATGAGTAGAGTCACCACAGTAAAAACACAGCCCATTCTGACGTCTGAATTCCTGCCGTTCTGCTCTAGTCAAAATCCTATCACATTGCATAGGCTCAGGACTTAGCCCAGAGGACACCGCCATATGGTGCACCACCTTGCGCTCGCGCAGGCGCCGATCAATCTGAATGGCCAAAGACATTGATTCGTTCAAACCAGCAGGCGTGGGGAACCCCACCATAACATCTTTAAGTGCTTCAGAAAGACCCTTTCTGAAAATTGCTGCCAGAGCCTCCTCATTCCATTTAGTGAGCACAGACCATTTTCTAAATTTCTGGCAGTATAATTCTGCCGCTTCCTGACCCTGACACAGGGCCAACAAGGTCTTTTCTGCATGATCCACAGAGTTAGATTCTTCATACAATAATCAGAGCGATTGAAAAAATGCATCTACATTAAGCAATGCCGGGTCCCCTGACTCAAGGGAGAATGCCCAGTCCTGAGGGTCACCACGCAGCAGAGAAATTACTATTTTAACTTGCTGAATGGGATCACCAGAGGAACGGGGTTTCAGAGCAAAAAACTATTTGCAGTTATTTTTAAAGTTCAAAAACTTGGATCTGTCCCCACAAAACAAATCTGGAGTAGGAATTCTAGGCTCTAAAGCCGGAGTCTGGACAACATAATCTTGGATACTCTGTACTCTTGCAGCAAGCTGATCCACACGAGAAAACAAACCCTGAACATCCATGCCCGTGCCAAAATCCTGAACCACCCAGAGATTAAGAGGAAAAAAAAAGACAAAACAGATCACAGAAAAAAAAAATGGCTCAGAACTCTTTTTTTTTTCCTTCTTTTGAGATGCATTTAACTCATTTGTGTCCAGTTGTACTGTTATGGACTGGTGGTTAAGGAGCGACATGCGACGAGCTCTGAGCAGGTGGTAACTATACTGACCGCAGTTCCTGATCTTAACACAACACTAGAAGTAGCCGTGGGATGTTCCTGTCACTCCCTAGACACCTCGTCACAGCCGGAGAGCTAACTACCCCTAAAGGTAGAAACAGGAAAGCTATCTTGCCTCAGAGAAAATCCCCAAAGGGTAGACAGCCCCCCACAAATAATGACTGTGAGTGGAGAGGGAAAAGACATACGTAGAATGAAACAAGATGTAGCAAAGGAGGCCACTTCTAGCTAGATAGATAGTACAGGACAGAACACTGTGCGGTCAGTAATAAAAACTAGAAAAAGTCCACCGCAGAGAATGCAAAAATCTCCACACCTGACTAAAGGTGTGGAGGGCAAAATCTGCTGCCCAGAGCTTCCAGCTTAGCTGAATAGATCCATACTGATAAGCTGGACTAGAAAGAAAAACATATAATGTGCTGAACAATTAAGTCCACAACAAGTGGACTGCAAAAGGACAAGCGAGGACTTATCTTTGCTGAACTGGTCAGAGTGTCAGGGAAATCCAAAAGAAATGTGACTCCAAGCAGGAACCATTGACAACTGGCACTGACTAAGGGATAAGGCCAGACTAAAATAGCCGAGCCAGAAAGACCATCAGTGGAAGCAGCTGCTGATGCTAAATCCAAGAAGCAGCTATTCCACTTAAAACCACCAGAGGGAGCCCAAGAGCAGAACTCACAAAAGTGCCACTTACAGCCACCGGTGGGAGCCCAAGAGCGGAATTCACAACAGTACACCCCACGGCTACTTCTAGTTGCGGTGTCAGTTTAGGGTTGCTTTCAGTACAGGTACCACCTACTCCAGAGAACGTCTCATGCAGCTCCAGGGTCACCGGATCATAACAGTCTCCTCTTAACAGTTGTTGTAGAGATGTGTCTGCTGCTAGAACTCTGTGTGACATTGACCTGGTCTCTAATTTGAGCTGCTGTTAACCTGTGATTTCTGAGGCTGGTGACACGGATAAACTTATCCTCAGAAGCAGAGGTGACTCTTGGTCTTCCTTTCCTGGGGCGGTCCTCATATGAGCCAGTTTCTTTGTAACGCTTGATGGTTTTTGCCACTGCACTTGGGGACACTTTCAAAGTTTTCCCAATTTTTTCAGACTGACTGACCTTCATTTCTGAAAGTAATAATTGCCACTCGTTTTTCTTTACTTAGCTGCTTTTTTCTTGCCATAATACAAATTCTAACAGTCTATTCAGTAGGACTATCAGCTGTGTATCCACCAGACTTCTGCTCAACACAACTGATGGTCCCAGCCAAGAAATCTCACTTATTAAACCTGACAGGGCACACCTGTGAAGTGAAAACCATTTCCGGTGACTACCTCTTGAAGCCCATCAAGAGAATGCCAAGAGTGTGCAAAGCAGTCATCAAAGCAAAAGGTGGCTACTTTGAAGAACCTAGAATATAAGACATATTTTCAGTTGTTTCACACTTTTTTGTTAAGTATATAATTCCACATGTGTTAATTCATAGTTTTGATGCCTTCAGTGTGAATTTACAATTTTCATAGTCATGAAAATACAGAAAAATCTTTAAATGAGAAGGTGTGTCCAAACTTGTGGTCTGTACTGTATATTCAGTAGAAAGTGGCTGGATTGCTCCGCTGACTTATTTTATGTATAGATTTAGTATATAAATGGCACCGGAAAGCACTGACAGCCGATTCTGGCGCCACAACCCTCCGGGGCCACAATCCTCATCCCCGGATGCCAGAGGCGTATCTAGGGATTTGGTTCAGGGAGCGAAGCTTCTGAGTGGGTCCCTAACCAGGTAACCTTGATTACAACTGGTGGTGCACCCTAATAGTGGAGGAGAACCTCAGCAGATGACAGCGATGTTACTGAAAATAATCTCTATATAAAGACCAATATTGATATTGCCGGTCAGTGGTAGATACCAGCCCTACAGAACATATAAGAGATCACAGCACAGTTATAGATAATGACTTACCGCTGACATTCTTTCTGATGGAATCGTTCACTTTTCACGTCTTTTCCATCTGGCCCAGACCGACATGACAACTTCTTCCAGCCACGACTCAGCTTCAGAGAAAACAACAAAGACACGTTTCATGCCTCATATTTTCAGCCATCACCATCTATTTCCAACCTGCACAAACTCCTCATCCTGCTGATATCCCAATGCTGAGACGTTGCTGCTGTATGTGTCCCTATTACTGCACCTGCTGTGTGGTTCTCTGTGCCCTAATTCTAAAGCACCCCCTCTATAATATAGTAATGCCAGGTGCAAGTGTCCTAGAAAACAGTGCCCACATTTTTCCCCCTAGAAAGTAATATTGTCCTGTGTGCCCCTTTGATAGTCACAGTAACCTGAGTTCCCCTATAACAATAAGTGCCCACTTAACATTGAATAATATCCCGAGTCTCCCCCGTACAGCTTCCCTATACACAGAATGATGCTCTCTTATACACAGTATAATGCCCCCTCACTGTATAGTACCACCCACACAGTATACAGGCCCCTTAGTAGCCCCCAAACTGTTTGATGGCTTCAGCACTGTAAGATGACCCCGTCACTATAATCTCCACACTGTATGATGTACCCCTGGATAGCCTTCATATAGTATAATGCACCAGGTAGTCCTCAATATATTATAATGCACCCCCTTAGGATTCTGTATGATATATTGCACTCCCCATAGTCCTACTCTATATTGTATAATGCACCCCCATAGGCAGACTCTGTAGTATAAGGCAGCCCCCCACAGTCAGACTCTATAGCATAAGGCAGCACCCCATAGCTAGACCCTGTAGTATAAGGAAGCACCCCATAGCCAGACTGTAGTATAAGAAAGCACCCCATAGGCAGACCATGTAGTATAAGACAGCTCCCTATAGGCAGACTCTGTAGTATAAGGCAGCACCCCATAGGCAGACTCTGTAGTACAAGGCAGCCCCTCATAGGCAGACTCTGTAGTATAAGACAGCACCCCATAGGCAGACTCTTTAGTACAAGGTAGCCCTTCATAGGCAGACTCTATAGTATAAGGCAGCACCCCATAGTCAGACACTGTAGTGTAAGACAGCACCACATAGTCAGACACTGTAGATTAAGACAACACTCCATAGGCAGACTCTGTAGTATTAGGCAGCACCCCATAGGCAGACTCTGTAGTATAAGGCAGCACCCCATAGGCAGACTCTGTAGTATAAGACAGCACTCCATAGGCAGACTCTAGTATAAGGCAGCACCCCATAGGCAGATTCTATAGCAAAAGGCAGCCCTCATAGGCAGACTCTGTAGTATAAGGCACCACCCCCATAGGCAGACTCTGTAGTGTAAGACAGCACCCCATAGTCAGACCCTGTAGTATAAGACAGTACTCCATAAGCAGACTGTAGTGTAAGGCAGCACCCCATAGGCAGACTCTGTAGTATAAGGCAGCACACCATAGGCAAACCCTGTAGTATAATGCAGCACCTCCATAGGCAGGCTCTGTAGTATAAGGCATCACCCCATAGGCAGACCCTGTAGTATAAGGCACCCCCCACAGGCAGACTCTGCAGTATAAGGCAGCACCCCCACAGGCAGACTCTGTGGTATAAGGCAGCACTCCACCACAGGTATACTCTGTAGTATAAGGCAGCAGATCCCCCACAGGCAGACTCTAGTATAAGGCACCCCCCCCCACTGGTATACTCTGTAGTATAAGACAGCACCCCTCACAGGCAGACATTAGTATAAGGCAGCACCCCCCACAGGCAGACACTGTTGTATAAGGCAGCAACCCCCATACAGGCAGACTCTGTAGTATAAGGCAGCACCCCCCCACAGGCAGACTCTGTAGTATAAGGCAGCACCCCCCACAGGCAGACCCTGTAGTATAAGGCAGCACCCCCCACAGGCAGACCCTGTAGTATACAGCAGCACCCCCACAGACAGACTCTGTAGTATAAGGCAGCACCCCCCACAGACAGACTCTGTAGTATAAGGCAGCACCCCCCCACAGGCAGACCCTGTAATCTAAGGCAACCCCCATAAAGAAAAACTATATAAATATTCACCTCTCTTCTTCCTGGTTCCTGCGCTGCTCCCTGCTCCCGCTCACCTTCGGACCGCGGGCATCAGTTAGTGATGTCATCTTGCCCCCTGTCAGTGTCGGCATCGGTGTCATCAGATGCTGACAGGGGGATGATGGGAGAAGGAGCGCAGCGCTCCATCCCTCATCAATGCGGTGAGCTGCATCGGCTAGATGCCTATACTGCTGACCCTGCGTTGACAGGCTGGGGGCCCACTGCTGGCAACGGCTCCCCCCGCCTTCTCAGGGGCCCATAGCAGCTGGGTGGCAGAGCAGGGAGATCAATTCTCCCTCCTCTGCTGCAGAATGCAATTATTGGTGCGCTGTGCACGCCATTACAGTTACAAAAAATACAGTTACATTATCGTAGCTCCGGGTGGGCCCCCTCTGCCCCCCCAGTAGCTTTGCACGTCGCGCTTGCGCAGTCTATAAAGGCTTCAGACAGAGTGACGCTCCCAGCATTATATTATAGATAATTTATACAATGTGATTTTCTGGATTTTATTTTTGATATTCTGTCTCACAATGTTAAAATTAACCAACCCTTAAAATTATAGACTGTTCATATCTTTGTCAGTGGGCAAACTTACAAAATCAGCAAGGGATCAAATACTTATTTCCCCCACTGTATATAGTTTTTGTACCAATATACCTTTTGTCAATGTGTTGCTTTTCCCGATGTTTTTTCCCTCGATATCCATTATCTTGGGGGAATGTTTATACCCCTATGTTATTTTGAATCTAAATACCTTTTATGCTATTTTATGAGTGTAACAATAATGATTTCTTCTAGGCAATGGTAATACATCTTAATGCTTAAGTGCGCATGCCTAGATTTGCATAGGAAGTTATTCTTGAGTTCCACAGCGTGGAAAGCATGTTACTGTTCAGAGGGCGCTGGTTAAGATGATCAAGAAGGTGCAACAGGAAGTGACGACATTGCGCTTTTGGTCATGATCGTGTGTTCCACAGAGTGGAACGCACACTATGCACTATACCCTACGGAGATGTTCCCCAACTCCAGCCCTCAAGAGCCACCAACAGGTCATGTTTTCAGGATTTCCTTAGTATTGCACAGGTGATAGAATTATTGAGTGTGAAGGTGATGCAATTATTACCTGGGCAATACTAAGGAAATCCTGAAAACATGACCTGTTGATGGCTCTTGAGGACCAGAGTTGGGGAACACTGCCCTACGGGGTTAGATCCTGGATATCGGGGAGGCAAGAAATGTCATCAGGAGCATTTCTGGCCGGGTATTGTTGTGCTCCAGTGTGGAATGCACACCGGCACAGGTGAGAGCTACAACCGGTATCTTACTTGACATGAGGTGACAATGAATCCAGCCTAACAAACCGCCGATCGTCAGGTTGATTGTGTTTTTTTTAATTACTTTGGCAAATGGTAGGTGTTTAAATCCACTTGCTATGACCTTCCGGTATGCTAATTTCTATCATGGCATCTTGCATCTTTGGCATCGCCGCTATCAACCAGGCCTCCTGCCTGATGAACCGTGACAGTGGGGAAACGAGTCGAGGCGCATCTTCTCTATGATAAGTCTCCTGAATATTTATATGACTTTGCACCATATTGTATCTGTTTAATAATAACTGTATATACTGGATGTAATCCCTGAGCATGCTATCATATTTTAGGCCAGGGAAAAGTAATGTCAACCAAGAAATTCCTTTTTGTCCCTTTTGAGTTGTCATAGGGACAGATGTTTAATCTATATTCAGGTTAGCTATCATTATTGTATCTGTATAACCAACAGATTACCTACAGGGGATTGTATCTATATTTATATAAGCTAATTATTTCCCTGGGAATTTTTTTTTTTCATCTCATCTCTTTTCTATGTGTTTTCCCACCTGTCTATTGGTAGGGACATCTAGGGAAGTAAGGGATTGTCCTTGTTGAGTAGGAGCGCCAAAAAAAATCGAGCTCTTAGGGTGCCAACCTCCACTGCTAGGCAAGAGTCAATTAGGACTACTGTAGGCTTCTGTAGATACTTGTTATCAATTTGGTTTCTGCTCACATTGATTTGTTTTTTTTTTTACCAATTGATTACACTGGTTAGGTGTAGTGTTGAGCGATACCTTCCAATACTCAAAGGTATCGATATCGGATGGTATCGGCCGATATCCGAAAAATATCGGATATCGCCGATACCGATACCCGATACCAATGCAAGTCAATGGGACACAAGTATCGGAAGGTATCCTGGATGGTTCCCAGGGTCTGAAGGAGAGGAAACTCTCCTTCAGGCCCTGGGATCCATATTCATGTAAATAATAAAGAATTTAAATAAAAAAATATGGATATACTCACCCCTCCGGCGGCCCCTGGACCTTACCGATGTAACCAGCAGCCTCCGTTCCTAAGAATGAGGAGTTTAGGACCTGCGATGACGTCGCGGCTTGTGATTGGTCGCGTGAGCGGTCACATGAGCGGTCTCCTCTCCTCCAGACCCTGGGAACCATACACTGGGAACTTCCGATTCCGATTTCCGATATCACAAAAATATCGGAACTCGGTATCGGAATTCCGATACCGCAAGTATCGTCCGATACCCGATACTTGCGGTATCGGAATGCTCAACACTAGTTATGTGTCTTTTAATACTATAATTAAAATAAAACTGTTTTGAAACCCCTTTCTGACCACGGACAGGATAGTACGTCCGAGGTCAAATGCTGGCAGCGGCATTTAACCGGCGCTTCCGGCCATCGGGCCGGAAATGAGCGCATCGCCGACCCCAGTCACATGATCGGGGGTCAGCGATGCGTCTGCATAGTAATCATAGAGGTCTTTGAGACCTCTATGGTTACTGATGTCGGTTTTCTGTGAGCACCACCCTGTGGTTGGCGCTCATAGCAAGCCTGCAATTCATCTACATAGCAGCGATCTGATGATCGCTGCTATGTAGCTGAGCCGATCCAGTTGTGCCAGCTTCTAGCCTCCCATGGAGGCTATTCAAGCATGCCAAAAGTTTTTTAAAAAAAGTAAAAAAAATATAAAAGTTTAAATCACCCCCCTTTCACCCCATTCAAAATAAAACAATAAAAAAAAAAAAAATCAAACCTACACATATTTAGTATTGCCGTGTTCAGAATCGACCGATCTATAAAAAAAAAGCATTAACCTGATCACTAAACAGTGTAGCGAGAAAAAAAATTAGAAATGCCAGAATTACATTTTTTTGGTCGCCGCGACATTGCATTAAAATGCAATAACGGGCGATCAAAAGATCGTTATCTGCACAAAAGTGGTATCAATAAAAATGTCAGCTTGGAACGCAAAAAATAAGCCCTCAACTGACCCCAGATCACGAAAAATGGAGACGCTATGGGTATCGGAAAATGACGCAATGTTTGGTGTCAATGAACTCGTAATGACCTGGAGAATCATAATGGCAGGTCAGTTTTAGCATTTAGTGAACCTAGCAAAAAAGCCAAACTAAAAACAAGTGTGGGATTGCATTTTTTTGCATTTTCACCGCACTTGGAATTTTTTTCCCATTTTCTAGTACACGATATGGTAAAATGAATGATGTCGTTCAAAAGTACATCTCGTCCCACAAAAAATAAGCCCTCACTCGGCCATATTGACGGAAAAATAAAAAAGTTATGGCTCTGGGAACGAGGGGAGCGAAAAACGAACACGGAAAAATGGAAAATCCCAAGGTCATGAAGGGGTTAAGGGATTATGTGATCACACGTAATTATTAGTCCCAACTCTGTATATGATCTTGTTCGCATACCTCTATGGTGTCTAAACAGCAGAGATCACTCAAAGTGACCACATTTTGGAAACTACACCCCTGAAGGATTTTATTCAGGGCTATAGGGAGCATTTTAAACCCATAGGTACTACGCAGAATTTGATGACCTTAATTTGTCATATTGAAAAAGTTCATTTTTATTTACAAAAATCTTGCTTTAACCAAACCAATTTTGCAACAGATAACACCAAAAGTGGACCTTAAAATTTGTTACCCATGTTCTTTCCAGCTTGGCAATACCCCACATGTAATCAAAAAGTTCTGTTTAGACAAACAGCAGAGCTCGGAATGGAAGGAACAATTTTAAAATTTTGGAACACAAATTTGGTTGTAAGAGATGGTAAGCACCATTTCGTATTTGCAGGTCCCCTAAGGTGCCTAAACAGCAGAAACTCCAAATAAGTGACCCCATATTGGAAACTACACCCCTCGTGGATTTTATCAAGGGGTATAGTGAGCATTTTGAACCTACAGAAACTACACAGAATTTGATGACAGCAGGCTGTCATATTAAAAAAAGTTCATTTTTTTCACAAAAATCTTGATTTAGCCCCAAATTACTCACTTTTGCAAGAGATATTATCAAAAAGTGTACCTACAATTTGTTACACACATACTTCTGAGTATGTCAATACCCAACATGTAGTCTAAAAGTTATGTTTGGAGAAACGGCAGGGCTCGGAACAGAAGGGGCAGAATTTGAACTTTAGCTCTATTTGGAATAGATATATACCGTATATACTCGAGTACAAGCCGAGTTTTTCAGCACATTTTTTCGTGCTGGAAACACCCCCCTCAGCTTATACACAAGTTACTTGTCTCAGGAAGCCGTCGGGAGAGGGGTAGCGGCGGAGCAGCGGGTCACAGAGGCAGGAGCCAGCAGCTGTGGCTAAAGGCTGTGCTGCTGCTAAAGAGAAATGAATATTCATTTCTCTTATAGCGCGCACAGTGAAACCCTCAGTCGCAGCCGCCGGCTTCTAGAAGACATTCTACTCACCCTCCAGCGTTCCCTCGCAGCATCTCGTTGGTCCTGGCGCCCTCGCAGCATCTCGTTGGTTCCGGCTTCCAGCAGCTCTCCCTGTGCTCAGCAATGACGTGGCACTGCTCATTAAGGTAATGAATATGCACGCGTCTCCACTCCCATAGGTGTGGAGGGAATATTCATTGCCTTAATGAGCAGTGCCACATGATCGCTCAGCACAGTAAGAGCTGCTGGAAGCCGGAACCAAAGAGATTCTGCAAGGGCGCCAGTACCAATGAGATGTAGGGCACGCTGGAGGGTGAGTAGGATGTTTTTTTTTTTTTTTTGTAGTAGGAAGCATGCATACAAGGACGGGAGGGAGGAAGCCAGGCATACCAGGACAGCTACGGGAAAGGGGGGCACACATACCAGGATAGCTACGGGGGGGAGCCACACATACCAGGACAGTTAAGGGGGGAGCCACACATACCAGGACAGCTATGGGTGGGAGCCACACATACCAGGACAGTTAAGGGGGGAGCCACGCATACCAGGGCAGCTACGGGTGGGAGCCACACATAACAGGACAGCTACGGGGGGAGCCACACATACCAGGACAGCTACGGGGGGAACCACGCATGCCAGGGCAGCGACGTGGGAGTCATGCATACCAAAACAGGATGGGGGGAGCCACGCATACCAGGACAGGGATGAAGGGACAATGCATATCCGCTTATACTCGAGTCAATAAGCTTACCGAGTTTTCCGTGGGAAAATTAGGTGCCTCGGCTTATACTCAGGTCGGCTTATACTTGAGTATATACGGTAGTCATATTTGCAGAGCCTGTGTCGTTCAAGAGCAACAAAAAATCCCCATAGTTGTCTATTTTGCTAATTATACCCTCTAATGTATTTATCTAGGGAGGTCGTGAGTAGTTTGATACCACTATTTTTTATGCAGTTTTATGCAATACAAGTTTGAAATATTGCAATTTGCATTTTTTTCACTGTTACGTTTATAAATTTTTGTACATTCTGAGGAACACACCTCAAATTTTATTGCACTAGTTTTTGTAGCAATTGTCGGTGTACACGTGGTAGTCTTGGTGAAGAAATGGTGTCATTAGTTCCCAGATAATTTTACCTGGGATGCTAATTGTCTGGGGGCAGATTGGTGGGTTAATTTGGCCGTCCCTAGCTTTGTACATTAGAAAGGTACACGTGTGATCTGATGAGCTCTCACATTTTGCATAATTTTACAATGTATTTTTAGCACTTGGAGGGAATAAATTGGCGGAATGACAGACGGCCCTTGAAATTAATGAGGGACTCGTTGACTGCAACATTTTGCTTTGGGATATAGGAATTTAGAAATTATTCTTTTAGGAGGGAAATTAGGGGTCTCAATTTGTTGAGGTGATTGTAGGTGGGGCCATTTCTCAGTGGTCTTAGGAATTATCACTATAATGAGGAATCTCGTTAGTACTTCATACATGGCATACATGGATACGTGTTCTCCAGGGTCTCAGGTACTCCCGGTACTCTGAAACCCCTGAGATTTTCTGACAATGGTGTTGCAATTGACCTATTTCTGAGGGCCGTTAAAAAGCAGTGCTGCGCAATAAGGTCCCTTAACCTCCGCTGTTAAAAGGCGTATCGGTCGTCGTTAAGTGTTTTTTAAGTATTTTATTATTTATTATGCTTTGCTTATACAGCGCTATCTTGTTCCGCAGCGCTTTACATACATTATCATCATTGTCCCCATTGGGGCTCACAATCTAAATTCCCTATCAGTATGTCTTTGTAGTGTGGGAGGAAACCGGAGAACCACTGAGACATCGTGCTGCCTACATGTTTATAACATATTGGACTTAGTTGACACTATTTTGATAAAAAAAGGAGTCATTTATCATCACTCAAAAACCCACCAAAGATTTCCTCTTATTTAGACATTTATGTGTCTAGCAAAGTACTCTGATTGGTGATTAAGTACTTAATATATTGTAGATGGCTGAGATTAGACCCTTAGTCAAGGATCCCGCTCTTTATATTCTCTCAAAGCTAGTTGGAATAGAAACTTGGATATCTTAAAATAAAGAGGAAACAAAATGATGAATTTGAAAGTGTTACGGCTGCGACCGCGAGCGAGCGTCCCAAGTGGGAATGCAATGTGGACCCACTGGACCACATAGAGTATCCTGGACCCACCCAGACTAGGGAAGGGCAGCCAGCAGGGTCTGTGGCAGCTGAGCAGAATGCAATGTGCAGAACTGGATTACACTGCACAACTTAAGGTATGAAGAAACAAAGTTTACTTAATTGAACACACAGTACATAAATAAAACATAATGATGTCAGGATCCCGATTCCACACATCTCAGTAGGGTACGCGTCTCAGGATAACAGACGAAGGCAGGAGGACATCACGGGTTAATGCAGTCCAGGGTCATCTGGCACTTGCTTACAAGGACGGCTTCTCTTTCAGGCCTCAGTTGTAGCGAAGGCTCAGCAGGAGAACATCAGACACCGACCTTGGACAGACATCAGACGATGGCAGGGGTCATCATAAGTTGATGCAGTCCAGGGTCATCTGGCAGGGGCTTACTAGAACGGCCTCTCAGGCCTTGGGCGTAGCACAGACTCAGCAGGAGAACATAAGACATCAATCCAGCATAGACGTAATTGCAGGGTGGACCCCGGGGAACCGGTGGAACATCGGATCCCAGGCAGGACATCGGACACAGCCTGGACATCAGGACATCAAAACACGGACTGGACATCAGGACACAGGCTGGACATCAGGACATTGGAGACAGGAAGGACATCAGGACAAAGCAGTGCATCAGGACATTGGGAATACCGGATAGACTTCTGGGACACTGGTGTGGCAGCCCAGGTCATCGGCTGGGACACTGGCGTGGCAGCCGAGGGCATCAGTTATATCTGGACATTGGACACAGGAAGGACATCAGGACACAGGCAGGGCATGCGGACATCAGGAATACCAGATAGACATCTGGGACACTGGCGTGGCAGCCCGGGTCATCGGCTGTGCCACAAATGGCACAGGACCAGGCAGCGGTGGTCATCAGGTTCCTAGCTACGGCCATCAGGCTCCAGACATCGGACCTAGGAAGGAACTCACGTGTGATGGTGCAAGCACTGCCGGACTGCACCTGGGCCGGACGGGGTTATCACCGCATAGCAGGCTGAGCACAGCATAGTAAGAGCTCAGCAAGAACACCGGACTCCATCTTTAAAAGATGAGCCCAGGAAGTTCAGACACTGGGTACGGGGTGTCAGACACAAAAGGACTTCAGGAACATAACACAGAGGACACAGTTTAGACAGGATCAGGTACTGGATATGCAGCCTGCAGGATAGGCGGATCTGGGTACTCTGCCCCCAGAACAGGCGGAAAAAAAAAAACACAGACTGGATATGCAGCCTCCAGGATAGGCGGATCTGGGTACTCTGCCCCCAGAACAGGCTGAAAAACAACATACTAACGGATCTGGGTACTCTATCCCCAGGACAGGTGGAAGACAGGTATCAGCTCTCCCAGAACAGAGTGCAGACAGAACGGGAGCTGGATACCTAACACACAAGGCAAGACTCAGAAACACAATGCAATGCTCTTGCAATGCCCAACAGGAAAGAGGGAGTTTATATAGGAGCTGCCCCTCAGCAATAGGCTGAGGGAGCAACACAGGTGCACACTCAAACCCTAATAAAAGCAGGGTAGGTGTGGCCGCGGGCACCCTAAGCACAAACAGAAACCATTACAACACAGACAGCACAGGAACTGTGGCTTAGGGCACTTGGCAGCAACTGCTAGCCTGAACAAACGTGGAAAGTCATGCACCAGCTGCAGAGGACCTTGCAAGCCACGGATAGCTTCCACAGCGGCAGCCAGGGACCGCACATGCGAATGGTCATGCAGCAGGGCGAAGACATAACAACACATGCACAGCTACGCAGCAGCCCAGGGAACTGAGCTGCATCCATACAGGTAGCAGACTACAGTATCCCTGCAAGTTAGGGGGAGAGGAGCAAGGGTTAAAGCAGAGACATGCAGAGTATCGCCGAAGAAACAAGGTATAAACCCACCGGCGTTACAGTAGTGATGTCTGCTTCATCTTGGAAGGAAAAATTTGGATTGAATGTCCTCAAAGGAGTGGAGGGATTTAGTGCTACTGTATCGTCAATTATGCCCATAAAAATATGCAGGCCTGCTCAAGACCATGGTTTAGGTAAAATGGATTTAAGGGAACTGTGGATGAAACATACATTAAGTCAATGTTAAGTGCAAACAGGTTAGCTTAAATCTTTGGAAACAAATGCTGCAAATGTCCTTGGAGTTATAGGACCCAACAAAATGGATGAGGGTGGAACATATGCATATAGACGTCTTTAATTTTTTAATTTTTTTTCCAATTATCCGGAAGATCAAATTTATAGACACTGGCCAATAAGGAAATTGGAAAATTTGTAGTTAATATGTGTTTATTACTACCTTTAGTTGGTTTAGCAAGTGTTTTCCAAGCAAAAATTAGTGCTTGGAAGATAGGAGATTGAGGAGTAGTAAAATTCGTTCTGAACAGATGGTTATAAATTATTTCTTCTAGTAGATTGTTTTTATTAAGTGTTAGTTCCAGTTACAAACAGACAGGTGCATTGTTTTGGTTAAGCCAATATATACTATGTCTGATCAGGTTGAAGAAATAGTAGGCTTTAATCCTATCCCCCATTTTTTTTAGATTTATATAGTATATCAACTGCTACTCTTGATTTTTCTTGTTTCAAATAAACTTATTAACCCCTTCATGACCTTGGGATTTTCAGTTTTTCCGTGTTCGACTAGAAAAAAATATAAACCCTTTGATTTTTGTTTATTAATTTTGAAATAGGAAATTTTAGAAAAGTCATAAAAATTCGATAGCATTGCCTCTACTGAGTTTATTGGATCTTTTAGAGTCAGAAATATATCATCAGCGAAAATACAGATTTTATATTGTCTCAAGTTATTTTCAATGCATTGAATTTTGGGATTGGCTCTTATTTTTTCAGCCAGAGGCTCAATGGCTAAGGTGAATAGGAGTGGAGACAAAGGACATCCTTGTCTGGTCCTGTTGGATACAGAAAAGGGCAACGACAGGCAATTGTTAACATAGATCTTTGCAGTGGGGTTAGAGTATAACAAAATATAGATGATAAAATTGTTGATTAAAGCCAAACTTAACCAAAGTATCTTTTAGATAGCTGAGTCTGTCGAATGCCTTTTCTGCATCCAACGTTATGAAAATTGAAGGGGTGTTTGATGTTTTAATTAGGTTTAAAATATTAATCACTTTCCTTGTCCCGTCTGAAGCTTGACGGCCTTTCACAAAGCCTATCTGATCTTTTTTAACTATTCGAGGGAGAATATTTTTCAATTTATCCACCAGTATCTTAGAATATATTTTTATATTGCAATTTATAAGCGATACGGGTCTATAATTTTGAATTTTTTTCAAGATCTCCCTTAGGTTTCGGTAATAGTATAATAGTCGCCTCTAGCATTTCTCTGGGAAATGAACTGATTTTTTGAGGCCTGGTTGACTACTTGAACCAAATGTGGTGAAAGTATACTTAAAAAGGTTTTATAGAATTCATTATTATAGCCATCTGGACCAGGTGACTTTTGGGATTCAAGATTTTTAATTGCGTCGACCACTTCCTATTCAGTAAAAGGGAAGTTAAAATTTCCAAGTCTGTAGTATCTTGTTTAGGTAGATCTAGATCTTTTAAGAAGGTTTCGGTTTCATTGGGATTCTAGGGAAGAGATGATGGATTATTAGACAAATTGTATAAACTTTAATGGAATTCTGCAAAAGCATTGGTTATATCCTTTGGGTGAAATGTATACCGTATTTTCCGGCGTATAAGACGACTGGGCGTATAAGACGACCCCCCAACTTTACCAGTTAAAATATAAAATCTTCTTAAAAGTCGGGGGTCTTCTTATACACCCTATGTCGTCTTATAGGGCCGGTGAATATGTGCCTTTTGGGGGGGGGGGGGGAGTGATCCTGATGCCGAGGGGGCGTCTCACAGGAAAGTGAGTATCCCCCATTACCTTATCGTAGCGGTGCAGCGTGGGGGTCTCAGTGCTGGGAGTGGCGGCGGCTGCTGTGCTCTGGTGCGGCGGCTGCTGTGCTCTGGTGCGGCGGCTGCTGTGCTCTGGTGCGGCGGCTCCTCTTCTGTGTGGGGCCTCTGTGCTGTGAGGTGGCGGTGGCGGCGGCATATCTTTATCCAGTTGGGGCTCCTCCGGCATCTCCTTAGCCCTGGAGGCCCCGCCGCAACTCCATCGGTGCAATGCGGCGGCCATTTTCCCGGAGGCAGCTCAATAGGTGCGATGCGGTGGCCTCCGGGAAAATGGCCGCTGCTCAGATTCAGATCTCGTCCCGAAATCTCGGGACACGAGATCTGAATCTGAGCAGCGGCCATTTTCCCGGAGGCCACCACATTGCACCGATGGAGTTGCGGCGGGGCCTCCAGGGCTAAGGAGATGCCGGAGGAGCCCCGACTGGATAAAGATATGCCGCCGCCACCGCCACCTCACAGCACAGAGGCCCCACACAGAAGAGGAGCCGCCGCACCAGAACACAGCAGCCGCCGCCGCTCCCAGCACTGACACCCCCACGCTGCACCGCTAGGATAAGGTAATGGGGATTACTCACTTTCCTGTGAGACGCCCCCTCGTCATCAGGATCACTCCCCCTCCCCACCCACCATATACACCGGCGTACACGACGATTCCCGGCGTATAAGACGACCCCCGACTTTTAAGAAGATTTTCGGGGGTTAAAAAGTCGTCTTATACGCCGGAAAATACGGTAATCCTTTAAGGGGGATTTAATCTTATCTATTCTTCTCCTAATTAGATCAAATTTTAGTTTGCGCATCATAAATCTGGTCGGTTTATTTATTTAAGAATACACCTTATATTGAGATGCCTTGATCATTGAGTCAAACAGATTTCTGATCTGAATGATTGTCCTAAAATATATTAATTCCATATGTATTATAGATGAGGGACAGGAAAGATTGTTTTGTATCTCTTCTTTGTTTTTATTTTGAGTTTGCAAATGTTGAATTTTCTCTATATTCTTTTTTTGTGCCTAGCTGAGATTTGAATCAGGTGACCTCTTAAAACTGCTGTATAGGCGTTCCAGATTAAGAATGGGCCAGTATTACTCCGGACATTTTCCTTAAAGTAATGGATTGTAGCTGATTCAATCTAATGATCCATAAAAAGAAGTTTTTTTCTAGATGAACCCATAGAAAATTCACCTATTACTGGGCAATGATCTGACATTGTTTTATCAATGATATTAACGCTTTTGAATTTTTTAAATGTAAACACATCAGACAATATCAGATCTATACGAGAGAAGGATTTATGAACATCTGGAAAAAAACATATATTCTCTAGATGTCATGTTAAGACATCTAAAAATGTCATACAATTCGCTTCATTGTAACCGTTTGTTCAGACAAGGCAAAGAATGTCGAGTGGAGGAGAACGAATCCATTCGGCCGTCTGGGACCATATTAAAGTCTCTTATAAGCGTGGTGCGTTTATCCAATAAAGGATCAAGTGGGTATTTTAGCAACTGGATAAAAAGTAACCTTTATTTAGGTATATATATATATATATATATATATACAAAAAAGCCAATTATAGGCCTAATAAATTGAAAAGAAAACACTATAAAATAAGAACCCTAGTGTGATTTGTGCCCTATAACTAACACAGAAATGGAGAAACAAAAAACAAGACAAACAACAATTAAGAACCAGCCAGCACTGACAGTACTGGGATTGCTTCCAATCCGAATGCTTCTATTAACCCAATGGGTATGTGCAAACCAATTATCACTGAATCAAATCACATACTGTAGTCTAGTCTTAGTAACCTCATATGTGCCCACTTAGGTTTGTTGTAATCGGTTTACTATTGAAGCAAGGAAATGTATGCTATGTGTTCCATACACTTATGAAGATACCTCATACTGCTCTTCTACTCATATGACCATTGAAAAAGTCATGTGCATGTAAATTGGAGCTCTGTCAGTGCAAGCACGCAGCACATATCTAGCGTTTCAAAATGCCATTAACATATATATAACCATCCATATAGCTATGGGATACAAATTACTCATTTACGTCATATGAGTGTTCCCCATGGATTCAATCATGACATGCTGTGTTCAAAGGCCGACCTCAATGGGTTAATGAATTTGGGAGCTGAGATACAAAAGACCATGTATATTATATAAACTCATGCATTCAGATAGATCTCACCGTGTAATGGTCATCATCAGCCATTCCTCTGCCCCTGTACACACTGTGCCGTGCCTTTGTATGGAAACTTAGTGCTGTGGAAAGCATCTCCCGACGCGTTTCTTCCTCATGGATTCATCAGGGGAGAATGCTAGTCCTGTCCGCTGCGTTGAGTAAGCTCCGCCTCTTGGCGTGTGACACGCACCATGAGCTTCCACTCTGTTTCCGGTCCAAGGGAGACACTCTCCAGACTTGTGAGGAGCTGGGATTCCCTGTCATGTGGCGCATGCACTCCACTGTACAGGGGGCCAGCGTAGCACAACTCCTGCCGGTCATTATGAAATAATGGGGCGTAAATGCATATGTAAATGCTTTAACGTCCCCCAAAGTGCCTATTTCTGTTGCAGCACAAATATTATCATCTGTTTATTATACTGCATACATGATTGACACCTTGGAAACAGGACAGTTAATGTAACTTTAACATAATCCTGTTCACCGCTTGGTATGATTCATGAATTTCTCAGCATATTACCGTGACACCTATTATAGCAAATACAGGCCAGATGTTACTCCGTCATACTTAATTACACCATATTTTGATTAAATGAGGAGAGCGAGCAAGGACGAAAGAACCATAGAGCCGCAATGGTATATATAAGGGTCAGAGGATAGAGTTCAAATATGCGGGATAACACCCTCCACCATTAAATGTGGGAAACAGTGACCCTATGGATGCCCTACTTACATAGACCTACACTCCCTTTTTACCTACCTATTGCGGAGGTTGTCACCCTAAAGAGAAACCTACGCAAGTGGTGCCCCCACTCAATGTAGACTGTTCCTAGATAGCTTTCTGTTGTGAATTCCGCTCTTGGGCTCCCTCCGGTGGTTGTAAGTGGCACTTTTGTGAGTTCTGCTCTTGGGCTCCCCCCGGTGGTTTTAAGTGGAACGGCTGCTCCTTGGATTTAGCAGTCAGCAGCTGCTTCCACTGATTGTCTTTTCTGGCTCGGCTATTTAACCTGGTTCTATCCTTCAGCCTGTGCCAGTTGTCAATGTTCCTAGTTGGATTCACATCTCTGCTTGGATTTCTCTGCTATTCTGACCAGATCATCAAAGATAAGTCCTGGCTTGGTTCTTTGCAGTCCATATGTTGTGGACTTAATAGTTCTGTACATTCTATGTTTTTTCTAGTCCAGCTTGTCAGTATGGATTTTTTCAGTTAAGCTGGAAGCTCTGGAGAAGCAGATTTATCCTCCACACCTTTAGTCAGGTGGTGGAGATTTTTGTAAATTCTGTGGTGGATTTTTCTAGTATTTTAATACTGACCGCACAGTATTCTGTCCTGTACTATCTATCTAGCTAGATTGGCCTCCTTTGCTATATCCTGGTTTCATTCTGTGTATGTCATTTCCCTCTCCACTCACAGTCAATATTTGTGGGGGGCTATCTATCCTTTGGGAATTTTCTCTGAGGCAAGATAGCTTTCCTGATTCTATCTTTAGGGGTATTTAGTCCTCCGGCTGTGACGAGGTGTCTAGGGAGTGACAGGAACATCCCACGGCTTCTTCTAGTGTTGTGTTAAGTTCAGGGTCTGCGGTCAGTAAAGGTACCACCTCCTCCAGAGCATGTCCCATGTTGCTCCTAAACCACCAGTTCATAACAGTACAACTGGCCAAAAATGAATTAAATGCATCTCAAAAGAAGGAAAAAAAAGTTCTGAGCCATTTTTTTTTGCAGTCTGTTTTGTCTTTTTTTTCCTCTTAATCTCTGGGTGATTCAGGATTTTGGCGCTGGCATGGATGTTCAGGGTTTGTTTTCTCGTGTGGATCAACTTGCTGCAAGAGTACAGAGTATCCAAGATTATGTTGTCCAGACTCCTGATTTGTTTTTTGGGGACAGATCCAAGTTTTTGAACTTTAAAAATAACTGCAAATTGTTTTTTTGCTTTGAAACCCCATTCCTCTGGTGATCCCATTCAGCAGGTTAAAATTGTCATCTCTCTGCAGCGTGATGACCCTTAGGACTGGGCATTCTCCCTTGAATCAGGGGATCCGGCATTGCTTAATGTAGACGCATTATTTCAAGCGCTCGGATTATTGTATGACGAACCTAATTCTGTGGATCATGCAGAAAAAACCTTGTTGGCCCTATGTCAGGGTCAGGAAGCGGCAGAATTATACTGCCAGAAATTTAGAAAATGGTCTGTGTTCACTAAATGGAATGAGGATGCTCTGGCAGCAATTTTCAGAAAGGGTCTTTCTGAAGCCCTTAAAGATGTTATGGTGGGGTTCCCCACGCCTGCTGGTTTGAGCGAATCTATGTCTCTAGCCATTCAGATTGATCGGCGCCTGCGCGAGCGCAAAGTTGTGCACCATATGGCAGTGTCCTCTGAGCGGAGTCCTGAGCCTATGCAATGTGATAGGATTTTGACTAGAGCACAACGGCAGGAATTCAGACGTCAGAATGGGCTGTGTTTTTACTGTAGTGATTCTGCTCATGTTATTTCTGATTGCCCTAAGCGTACTAAGAGGGTCGCTAGGTCTGTTACCATCAGTACTGTACAGCCTAAATTTCTCTTATCTGTGACCCTGATTTGCTCATTATCGTCCTTTTCTGTCATGGCATTTGTGGATTCAGGCGCTGCCCTGAACTTAATGGACTTGGAATTCGCCAGGCGCTGTGGTTTTTCCTTGCAGCCTTTGCAGAGCCCTATTCCTTTGAGGGGGATTGATGCTACACCGCTGGCCAAGGATAAACCTCAGTATTGGACTCAGCTGACCATGTGCATGGCTCCAGCACATCAGGAAGATTGCCGTTTTCTGGTGTTGCATAACTTGCATGATGTTGTTGTACTGGGTTTTCCATGGTTACAGGAACATAATCCGGTGATGGATTGGAAATCTATGTCTGTGACTAGTTGGGGTTGTCAAGGGGTACATAGTGACGTTCCTTTGATGTCAATTTCCTCTTCCCCCTCTTCTGAAGTCCCTGCGTTTTTGTCGGATTTCCAGGATGTATTTGATGAGCCAAAGTCCAGTTCCCTTCCTCCACATAGGGACTGTGATTGTGCTATTAACTTGATTCCTGGCTGTAAGTTCCCAAAGGGTCGACTTTTCAATCTGTCTGTGCCAGAGCATGCCGCCATGCGGAGTTATGTCAAGGAGTCTTTGGAGAAGGGGCATATTCGGCCGTCTTCATCACCATTGGGAGCGGGATTCTTTTTTGTTGCCAAGAAGGATGGCTCCTTGAGACCCTGTATTGATTATCGCCTTTTTAATAAGATCACGGTCAAATTCCAATACCCTTTACCTTTGCTTTTTGATTTGTTTGCTCGGATTAAGGGGGCTAGTTGGTTTACTAAGATTGACCTTCGAGGGGCATATAATCTTGTTCGTATTAAACAGGGTGACGAATGGAAAACTGCATTTAATACGCCCGAAGGCCACTTTGGATACCTTGTGATGCCTTTCGGGCTTTCTAATGCTCCTTCTGTATTTCAGTCCTTCATGCATGATATTTTCCGCAATTATCTTGATAAAGTCATGATTGTGTATTTGGATGATATTTTGATTTTTTCCAATGATTGGGAGTCTCATGTGAAGCAGGTCAGGATGGTATTCCAGATCCTTCGTGATAATGCTTTATTTGTGAAGGGGTCTAAGTGCCTATTTGGAGTTCAGAAGGTCTCTTTTTTGGGTTTTATTTTTTCTCCCTCGTCAATAGAAATGGATCCTGTTAAGGTCCAAGCCATTCATGACTAGATTCAACCCACATTGGTGAAGAGTCTTCAGAAATTTTTGGGCTTTGCTAATTTTTATCGTCGTTTCATTGCCAACTTTTCCAGTGTGGTTAAGCCCCTGACCGATTTGACGAAGAAAGGCGCTGATGTGACGAATTGGTCCTCTGCGGCTGTTGAGGCCTTTCAGGAGCTTAAACGCCGATTTACTTCTGGCCCTGTGTTGCGTCAGCCAGATGTTTCTCTTCCTTTTCAGGTTGAGGTTGACGCTTCTGAGATTGGGGCAGGGGCCGTTTTGTCTCAGAGGAATTCTGATGGTTCTTTGATGAAACCGTGTGCTTTTTTTTCCCGAAAGTTTTCGCCTGCAGAGCGCAATTATGACGTTGGCAATCGGGAGTTGTTGGCTATGAAGTGGGCATTTGAGGAGTGGCGACATTGGCTTGAGGGAGCCAAGCACCGCGTTGTGGTCTTGATTGATCATAAGAATCTGATTTACCTCAAGTCGGCCAAGCGGCGGAACCCTAGACAGGCTCGATGGTCCCTGTTTTTCTCCCGCTTTGATTTTGTGGTCTCGTATCTTCCGGGATCTAAGAATGTTAAGGCTGATGCCCTCTCTAGGAGTTTTTTGCCTGATTCTCCTGGAGTCCTTGAGCCGGTTGGCATTCTTAAGGAAGGGGTGATTCTTTCTGCCATCTCCCCTGATTTACAGCGGGTGCTTCAGGAATTTCAGGCTGATAAACCTGACCGCTGTCCAGTGGGGAAGCTGTTTGTTCCTGATAGATGGACAAGTAAGGTAATTTCGGAGGTTCATGTTATGACCCCAGTGGACAGGGTCTCAGAGGAACGTGTAAGTCTGCAAGATACAAAAATCCAGCTCATAGGGCTGTGGTAACTGGGTTGACCAAATAGCTACTCCTAACGCCAACACTAGAAGTAGCCGGGGATCATGCCTACGGTGATCGCTAGATGACTCGCGCCAGCCGGAGAATCTAACTACCCCTAGGAGAAGAAAACAAAGACCTCTCTTGCCTCCAGAGAAAGGGACCCCAAAGCAAGATACAAGCCCCCCACAAATAATAACGGTGAGGTAAGAGGAAATGACAAACACAGAAATGAACCAGGTTCAGCAAAGAGAGGCCAGCTTACTAATAGCAGAATAAAGCAAGATAACTTATCTGGTCAACAAAAACCCTATAAAAATCCACGCTGGAGATTCAAGAACCCCCGAACCGTCTAACGGTCCGGGGGGAGAACACCAGCCCCCTAGAGCTTCCAGCAAAGGTCAGGATACAGATAGGAACAAGCTGGACAAAAATACCAAACAAAACAAAAGCAAAAAGCAAAGAAGCAGACTTAGCTTGAAAAACAGGAACCTGGATCAGAGGACAAGAGCACAACAGATTAGCTCTGATTTCAACGATGCCAGGCATTGAACTGAAGGTCCAGGGAGCTTATATAGCAACGCCCCTGAACTAACGGCCCAGGTGAGGATATAGGAAAAGACAGACGCTCCAGACTCAAATCACTAATGACCACTAGAGGGAGCAAAAAGCAAAATCACAACAGGTTCATTGTTCAGTGTTGGCTGGTCATCCTGGGATTTTTGGTACCAGAGATTTGGTTGCTAGGTCCTTTTGGTGGCCTTCCATTGCCGGTCCCTGAGAGGCCCTGGACGCATATTTCCATGGATTTTATTTCGGATCATCCTGTTTCCCAGAAGATGTCTGTTATCTGGGTGGTTTGTGACCGGTTCTCTAAAATGGTCCATTTGGTACCTTTGCCTAAATTGCCTTCCTCCTCTGATTTGGTTCTATTGTTTTTTCAGCATGTGGTTCGTTTGCATGGCATTCCGGAGAATATTGTGTCTGACAGAGGTTCCCAGTTTGTTTCTAGGTTTTGGCGGGCCTTTTGTGCTAGGATGGGCATTGATTTGTCTTTTTCTTCAGCGTTTCATCCTCAGACAAATGGCCAAACTGAGCGAACTAATCAGACCTTGGAAGCCTATTTGAGATGCTTTGTGTCTGCTGATCAGGATGATTGGGTGGCTTTCTTGCCGTTGGCCGAGTTTGCCCTTAATAATCGGGCTAGTTCGGCTACTTTGGTTTCGCCTTTCTTTTGTAATTTTGGTTTTCATCCTCGTTTTTCTTCGGGGCAGGTTGAGCCTTCTGATTGTCCTGGTGTGGATTCTGTGGTGGACAGGTTACAGCAGATTTGGACTCATGTGGTAGACAATTTGACGTTGTCTCAGGAAAAGGCTCAACATTTTGCTAACCGCCGTCGGTGTGTTGGTCCCCGTCTTTGGGTGGGGGATTTAGTCTGGTTATCTTCTCGTCATGTTCCTATGAAGGTTTCTTCCCCTAAGTTCAAGCCTCGGTTTATTGGTCCTTATAAGATTTCTGAGATTATCAATCCGGTGTCTTTTCATTTGGCCCTTTCAGCCTCTTTTGCCATCCATAATGTTTTCCATAGATCTTTGTTGCGGAGATATGTGGTGCCCGTTGTTCCCTCGGTTGATCCTCCTGCCCCGGTGTTGGTTGAGGGGGAGTTGGAATATGTGGTTGAGAAAATTTTGGATTCTCGTTTTTCGAGGCGGAGGCTTCAGTATCTTGTCAAGTGGAAGGGTTATGGCCAGGAGGATAATTCTTGGGTTGTTGCCTCCGATGTCCATGCCGCCGATTTGGTTCATGCTTTTCACTTGGCTCGTCCTGATCGGCCTGGGGGCTCTGGTGTGGGTTCGGTGGCCCCTCCTCAAGGGGGGGTACTGTTGTGAATTCCGCTCTTGGGCTCCCTCCGGTGGTTGTAAGTGGCACTTTTGTGAGTTCTGCTCTTGGGCTCCCTTCGGTGGTTTTAAGTGGAACGGCTGCTCCTTGGATTTAGCAGTCAGCAGCTGCTTCCACTGATTGTCTTTTCTGGCTCGGCTATTTAACCTGGTTCTATCCTTCAGCTTGTGCCAGTTGTCAATGTTCCTGGTTGGATTCACATCTCTGCTTGGATTTCTCTGCTATTCTGACCAGATCATCAAAGATAAGTCCTGGCTTGGTTCTTTGCAGTCCATATGTTGTGGACTTAATAGTTCTGTACATTCTATCTTTTTTCTAGTCCAACTTGTCAGTATGGATTTTTTCAGTTAAGCTGGAAGCTTTGGAGAAGCAGATTTATCCTACACACCTTTAGTCAGGTGGTGGAGATTTTTGTAAATTCTGTGGTGGATTTTTCTAGTATTTTAATACTGACCGCACAGTATTCTGTCCTGTACTATCTATCTAGCTAGATTGGCCTCCTTTGCTATATCCTGGTTTCATTCTGTGTATGTCATTTCCCTCTCCACTCACAGTCAATATTTGTGGGGGGCTATCTATCCTTTGGGAATTTTCTCTGAGGCAAGATAGCTTTCCTGATTCTATCTTTAGGGGTATTTAGTCCTCCGGCTGTGACGAGGTGTCTAGGGAGTGACAGGAACATCCCACGGCTTCTTCTAGTGTTGTGTTAAGTTCAGGGTCTGCAGTCAGTAAAGGTACCACCTCCTCCAGAGCACGTCCCATGTTGCTCCTAAACCACCAGTTCATAACAGCTTTCCCTGTTATATCCTCAAACCTACAAATGTCAGCTAGAAAAAAGAACCTTATCCACAGAGACTGATGATTAAATAAATCACTAATATGAGTAACAGTGGCATCAGTTAGATAAGAGAATATGTATCCCTATTGGGTGACCCTACCTATCGTGGGGGTTGACACCCTAAAATCCTGCGCATGTGGCGCCCCCACTCAACGGAGGCTATCCCTAACGAAACCCTATGTTACATGTTGTACTATTTGAACCTAAAGGTGGCCCCTTAGGATTGATACACCAATAGATTTATAAAAAAAAACCAGGTGTATGATTGTAACTCATTTAATCCAGAGGGTTGAACAGTTCTTAGCAAGAATATCCATATCCATCTTGCCTCCTTTTGGAGTATTTGTTTATCCCAATCACCGACTCTTTGTGGAGGCACTATTTTGTCAATACCCATGAAATGAATTTTTTTGGAATTACCTTGATGAAAAAGGTTTATATGGGTTGCCACTGGAGTATCTCTCTTATTTGCAATATCACGAAGGTGTTCGCCAATCCTTTTGCGAAATTCTCTTATTGTCTTGCCCATGTATTCTAAACCACAATCACAAGTGGCCTTATAAACAACCCTTTTGTACGGCAGTTGATAAAGTGCCGAATTGTATACGTGGTGCCTGTGACATTGCTTAAAAAGTTTTTAGAGGGTCTAATGGAAGCACAACTTTTACATCCACCACACCTGTAACAACCCCTAATTTGGTTTGTTGTTAGGCCACAGTTATTTCCAGAGTTGTAATGGCTGTGAACCAACCTGTCACGGAGGGATCTTCCCTTTTTATATGTAATCTGAGGTACTGGAGGGACATATTTCTTTATGTCCCTATCCATCTGGAGGATTGACCAATGTCTTTGAAAGATTTCTCTGATGTGATTCACACCATTAGAATACCTAGTAATGAAGCGTATGGTATTCTCTTCTTCTGGTTTTGGCTTTGGTATTAATAACTCTTTTCTTTCTTTTTTCAGGGACTCTTTATATGCTCTGTTCAATACACCCTCCAGGTACCCTCTCTCTAAGAACCGATTTTTTAGGTCCTTTGCTTGTTCCTGGAACATATTCATATTAGAGCAGTTTCTACGTACTCTGAAATATTGTCCCTTGGGAATGCCTCTTTTGAGTGGGGCAGGGTGGCTGCTTTCCCACCTGAGGAGAGAGTTAGTGGCTGTGTCCTTTCTGTGTGTCTTTGTAGTCAATTCGTCATTAGGGCTCCTTTCAATACGAATGTCTAAAAATGCCTAACTGGTAGTGCTCACTTCATAGGTAAACCGAAGGCCCAGATCATTGATATTCAGACCTTCAACAAATTCACCGAACTCAATGGCTCCTCTCCAAATGACAAAGACATCGTCAATATATCTTAGCCACAAGATTATTCTCTCCTCAGGGTGGGCCATTGTGTCCCCAAAAATGACCGTTTCCTCCCACCAGCCCAGGAGCAAATTTGCATACGAAGGCGCACACGGGCTGCCCATCCCAGTGCCCCTGAGCTGGTGGAAGTACTTACGGTCGAACAAAAAGACATTTCGGGTCAAACAAAATTCCAAAGCCTTTATAACAAAGTTGTTGTGTCTTGAAAAAAATGAGAACAAACAAGATAGCTGTGCAGAAAGGAAGGAGCAACAGGATTTTTGCTTTTAAAAAAGCAGTTGGTTTGCACAGCGGCGTACACACAGCAATGCAGCTATCAGGGAGCCTTATAAGCTACAGAGCTGTTGCACAGAAATCTAGCCTCCACTGTCCCTGCAAAGAAAAGGTGGTGTTGGACAGTGGAAATCTCTACAGCACAAGCGGTTTGGGGGTTAATTTACCCTGCCTAACACTATCCCTGCTTCTGACGAAGCGGCAGCAACCTCTCCCTATGCTCAGATCAGCAGCAGTAAGATGGTGGTTGGTGGGAACACCCCTTTATAGCCCCTGTGACGCCGCACAAAGCAAGCCAATCACTGACATGCCCTTCTTTAAGATGGTGGGGACCAGGACCTATGTCATCATGCTGCCCCCACTCTGCATCCACCTTCATTGGCTGAGAAAAGACGCTGAAAGCGTCATATGAAACGCGACTTTGGCGCGAAGAGCGTGTACCGCATGGCCGATCCCACGCTGGGATCGGGTCTGGTTTTATGAAACCCGAATTTGCCAAAAGTCGGCGACTTATGAAAATGACCGATCCGTTTCGCTCAACCCTAGTGATGAGCGAACGTGCTCGCTGCGGCTCGTTACTCGCCCGAGTATCAGTGTACTCGGCGAGCACTGAGTATTTCCGGCATTATTCGGCAGGAGCTCGGGTCTCCGCCCTGCAATTCTGGCGTTCTTTAGAGCGCCAATGACAGTGCAGGGATTGTCAGCCATGCAGTGTGATGCGGTAGCCATCTTTGTTGTGGCATTACAGTGATTGGCTGGCAACTGGAAGTTGCATAGTTCTGTGTGCTAGCCTTGTTCCACTCATTTTTTTTTTTAATCAAAAAATCACCCAAAATAAGAAAAAATATATGTACAGTCTGTTATGTCAGGCTGAGGCGTGGTGTATCTGTGGTGGAAAAATCGTCGTCTCGCAGGCATACGTAACATAATTCTGTGTGCTAGCCTTGTTCTACACTTTTTTTTTTTTTTTTTCAAAATTTCACCTACAACAGAAAAAATAATTATACAGTCTGTTATCTGTGTCTGCGGCCTGTAGTATCTGTGGTGGAAAAATCATAGCTTTGAAGCCATACTGATCAGATATAATTTTACTCCAAATTTTGTTTAATTATATGTTACAATTTTTTTTACATGAAAACAATTTTTTTTTTATTTTCATTTTGAGGGCTCATCATATTGTCATGGCTCTTTTTCATTTTTCTGTAAACCCAGCTGTATGAGGGCTTGTTTTTTTTCTGTAATGAGCTGTCGCTTTTATTGGTGCCATTTTGGAATACATATAAAGTTTTTGATAACTTCTTATTACATTTTTCTTGAGCGAAGAATAAAAAACTATTATTGCATAGATTTTAATATTTTTTTTAAGAGTTTTCAGCATGTGGGATCAAAAATTATATTGTTTTGTGGTATAGAGCAGCAATACCAGATATGTGTAATTTTTGTAAGGATTTTTTTTTTTTTTTTTTTTAACAAACAAACTTTTTTTTTTATTATTATTAACACCTTTAACTCCCAAGCCTGTTTTCATTTTCATGACCAGGCCAAATTTTACAATTCTGACCAGTGCCACTTTATGTGGTAATATCTCTGGAATGTTTCAACAGATTCCCACTGATTCTGAGATTGTTTTCTCGTGACACATTGAACTTCATGTTAGCAGTAATAGTTGTGTAATATGACTTGCGTTTATTTGTAAAAATATCAGAAATTTGGATAATATTTAGAAAATTTCACAATTTTCAATTCTTTTGTCCTTAAACCAGAGTTATATCCCACAAAACAATTTATAACTAACATTTACCACATGTCTACTTTACATCTGCATAATTTTTGAAACATAATTTTTATTTTGTTAGGAAATTAGAAAGGTTGAAGATGAAATGATCTCTAAAAGGCAAAAAAAAATAGTAATTTTTTTATTGTTTTAAAATTTATAAAAAGGAAAATAGGACAATGCAAAAGTTTTTGCACCTTTGGAGATTTGTGTGCTCAGATAACTTTGTCAAGATTTCAGATCTTAATTAGCCTTTTATGGTTATGGCTTGTTCACTATCATCGTTAAGAAAGGCTAGGTGATGCAAATTTCCCAGCTTTATAAAAACCCAGCCTCCTCTTACCCTGTGCCACAATCTTCTAAGCAGCTACCTAGCTCTCTAAAAATGGAAATGGTGGAAGCCCACAAAGCAAGAGAAGGCTATAAGAAGATAGCAGATTTTCAAGTTTCCTTTTCCTCAGTTCAAAATGTAATTAAGAAATGGCAGTTAACAGGAACAGTGGGGGTTAAGATAAGGTTTGGAAGACCAAGCAAAATTTCAGTGAGAGCTGACCATAGGAATGCTATAGAGGCAAATCAGAATGACCACTTGAATGCAAAAGACCTTCAGAAAGATTTAGCACACTGTGGATTTGTGGCACATTGTTATTCTACTGTTCAGAGACACCGGCACAAATATGGCCTTCATGGAAGAGTCATCAGTAGAAAACCTCTCCTGCATTCTCATCATGAAATTCAACGTTGGAAGTATGCAAAATAACATCTAAACAAGCCTGATGCATTTTGGAAACAAATCCTGTGGACCGATGAGGCTAAAATAGAACTCTTTGGCCACAATGATCACAGGTATGTGTGGTGAAAAAAAAGACAGAATTTCAGGAAAAGAACATGTCGCCAACCATTAAACATGGGGTTGGATCAATCATGCTTTGGGGTTGTGTTGCACCCAATGACACAGGGAACATTTCACTGGTAGAGGGAAGAATAGATTCAATTCTGTAAAAAAGCTGAAGTTGAAAAGAGGAAGGTTTCTACAAATGGCTAATGATCCTAAACAAACATCAAAATCCACAATAGAAGACCTCAAAAGGTGCAAGCTGAAGGTTTTACAATAGCCCTCACAGTCCCCTGACCTGAACATCATTGAAAATCTGTGGATGGACTTCAAAATTGCAGTGCATGCAAGATGCCACATGTTTCTCACAAAACTGGAAGAATTTTCCAAGGACAATGGATGAAAATCCCTCAAACAAGAATTAAAAGACTCTTGGCTGGCTACAAAAAGTGTTTACAAGCTGTGATACTTGTACAAGAGGGTGCTACTAGGTACTAACCATGCAGGTTGCTCAAACTTTTGTTTCTGCTAATTTTCCTTTTTGTAATTTTTTAAATGTAAAAAATGACAAAGGGCATCGGTGCTCAGGAAGGATCTAATGGAACTAGAGCGAGTAAAAGGAGGGCAACAAAATTAATAAAGGGGATGGGGGAACTACAATACCCAGAGAGATAAGCAAAATTAGGATTATTTATTCTAGAAAAAAGACGACTGAGGGGCAATCTAATAACCATGTATAAGTATATAAGGGGACAATACAAATATCTCTCCGAGGATCTGTTTATACCAAGGAAAGTGATGGTCACAAAGGGGCATTCTCTGTGGAGGAGAGAAGGTTTTTTCCACCAACATAGAAGAAGATTCTTTACTGTTAGGGCAGTGAGAATCTGGAATTCCTTGCCTGAGGAGGTGGTGATGGCGAACTCAGTCGAGGGGTTCAAGAGAGGCCTGGATGTCTTCCTGGAGCACAATAATATTGTATCTTACAGTTATTAGGTTCTTTAGAAGGACGTAAATCTGGGGATTTATTCTGATGGAATATAAGCTGAACTAGATGGACAAATGTCATTTTTCGGCCTTGCTAACTATGTTACTATGTATATATATATTTTTTAATTCGTTTATTAACAACAAAATTAACTGTGTTATACACATTTGCATCCAAGGTTATTGAACATAATATGCAGTATATATAAACTGTGCATTGTTAAGCATATAATAAAATACAATTTTCGCCTATAACCAGCGTTATCTTGTGCTTGTTATAAATGTTGAATCAATTATAACATATTCATTATGTAAATAAGAAAACTTATAAAACCGGAACTCTTGAATTAGAACTGTATCTACTCTAGCTACTAATTCGCCGCATTACCTCATGCCTGTCCCTCCATGCGATATCCCCAACCCATGACAAATCTATAGAGTAAGATGGGAGGAATTCCATCTACCCCAAATTTTTTCAAATTTTCCCGGACACCCTCTGTTCTGATATAGCGTGCATTCATATCAGAGTTAACCAGATCAATCCAAGTTCTTGTAGATGGACATGAGCTCCCCATCCACCGCAATGCCAATACCTTCCATGCCATAAAGAGCGTCTCACGCAAGAAAATGTCAATGTAATGATCCCACGTCTCCTCCTCCTATACTCCAAATATACAAACCAGTGGATCAAGGGGAACAGGAATTTATAGCAATGATGCTAGTAGTGACGTCTCCTCTTTCCAGTAATGAAGAATAATAGGACATCTCCATATCATGTGGATGAAGTCTGCATCCGATGAGTGGCATCGCACACATTCTGATGTTTGGAACCGACCCATTTTAAAAAAGCCGTAATGGGGTTAAGTATGATTGGTGTATTATATATAGCCGGGTCATCCTGTTGTTAACTGATGGGGATACTTTAATTGGAGATTCAAGAATGTCGTCCCACTCCTCCTCCTGCATATTAGAAAGAAATCCCCCCCACTTCTCCTTAACAGAATTGACAGTAGACGTAGCTCCCAAAGATAGCATATAGGTATATAAAGAGGAGATAAGACCTTGGGGGCCTTGCGATTTAAGAATTCCTATCAAGGGTAGAGAGGATATAGCTTGACCTGCACCTGTCTGTCTCATATATGATTGAACGGCTGACCTAAGTTGTAGATATCGAAAAAATTGGGATCTCGGTATACCATATTTGGTTTGCAATTGCTCAAAAGACACAAAGAACCCCCCATCATACAGATCACCTATTGAGGAGACACCATGCCCGATCCAAAAGTCAGTGGATGAGTGGCTCAATAAAGTTGGAAAATAGCCATTTTCCACAGGGGCATCTCTGCTATAATGTCTATGAATCCGACCGTTTTCTTGATTTGCCTCCAAACTGTCCGCGCCAAACGAAGCAGGGCTAGCAGACGGGGATACAAATTTTCTCCAACTCCAGGAAGTTTAGTGGACAATCAATTTGGGCCTAGTGAAGTAAGTGGCTTTCAGAGTTGGGAAGGTAATTATTGGGCATCCATTTAGGCATCCATTTACTGAGAGCTCTAGCCTGACCAGCCAAATAATATAGATAAAAATCCGGCAACGCCGCTCCACCCCCTGCTTTGGTCTCTGTAGTGTAGATAGCTTAAGTTTGGGCCTAAATTTGCCCCATATGAAAGTTCTGATTTGAGATTTCAGATTTGCAAAGAAGGATTTAGGGATTAGCACAGCACTGTGTTAAAGACAGTAGCTGAGCTTGGGGAGCAATATAATTTTGATTAAGTTGATACGACCGGCTACAGATAGTGGGAGTTTATTCCAAGCTGCAAATTTAGATTTAGCTAATTAACAATGGGAATATATTAAGTTGTAGGTCAGATCCACTATATTGAGAAATGTGTATGCCTAGATATTTGAAGCTGGGTACAATAGGGAGGGAGGAAAGGGGCCCAAGGCCGAGCATTGGAATATGAGAGAGAGGCATCAACGCGGATTTATCCCAATTTATGTACAGGCCTGAGTATCTACTAAATTTATCTATGGTAGCAATTACCTGCGGCAATGTTTCCTCTGCCTTATCCATAAATATCACCATGTCATCAGCGTAAAGACCAATGGTGTCCACACAACCAGCTATATTTATACCTTTAATGTCAGTAGAGGACCTTACACGTATCGCCAGAGTCTCTATTGCGAGGGCGAAGAGGGCCGGGGAGAGGGGGCACCCCTGGCGGGTCCCTCTGTATAATGAGAAGGGTTTAGAAATTGAGCCATTAACAATTATGCGGGCCCTGGGCTTCATATACAATAAACCTACCCACTTCAAGAGTTTATCCCCAAAACCATATTTTTTCAAACATGCTGATAGAAAGGGCCACTCAAGAGAGTCAAAGGCTTTGGCCGCATCCAGCGATGCCAGTGCCCAGGTGTTGTCTGGTACCAATGAGCTATATTGGACTACTGACTGGACCCGTCTAATGTTGATAGAAGTATTTTTGCCTGGCATAAAACCCGTTTTGTCCTTGCCTGGTTCCTTCTGCCTTGCTGCCAAATCTGCAAAGATAAGTGTCTGGTTTTCGTGGCACACATGCCGTGTGCTTATGATTTAGTGCTATTCAGTGTTTTTTTTGTCCAGCTTAGATTGTATCAGTAATTTCTCAGTCTTGTTGGATTCTCAGGAGTTGCAGATATACAGTCCATGTCATTAGTTAGATTGTGGAACTTTTTGTATTTTCTGCTGTGGATATTTTTAGAGTTTTAATACTGACCGCTTAGTATTCTGTTCTATCTTTCCCTGTTTAGCTAGAGTGGCCTCTTTTGCTGGAATCTGTTTTCTGCCTGTGTGTGTCTTTCCTCTCCTATTCACAGTCAATATTTGTGGGGGGCTGCCTATCCTTTGGGGTTCTGCTCTGAGGCAAGTTAGTATTCCTATTTCTATCTATAGGGGTATTTAGTCCTCCGGCTGTGTCGAGGTGTCTAGGGTTTGTTAGGTACACCCCACGTCTACTTCTAGTTGCGGTGTTAAGTTCAGGGTTTGCGGTCAGTATAGATTCCACTTCTCCTGAGAAAGTCTCATGCGGCTCCAAAGTCACCGGATCATAACAGTGCAACTGGTCCACAATGAGTTAAATGCATCTCAGAAGAAGGGAAGAAAGGTGTTGAGTCATTTTTTTTTCTGTGGTTTGTTTTGCCCGTTCCTCCCTCTTTTTCCCTGGGTGGCTGAGGAGTCTTGTGTTAGCATGGATGTTCATGAATTGGCTTCTCGTGTGGACCAGCTTGCTGCTAGGGTGCAGGGAATTTCTGATTATATTGTTCAGACTCCTGTTTTGGAGCCGAAGATTCCTACTCCTGATTTGTTTTTTGGTGACAGGTCTAAATTTCTGAGTTTTAAAAACAACTGTAAGCTGTTTTTTGCTTTGAGACCTCGATCCTCTGGTGATTCCATTCAGCAGGTTAAGATCGTTATTTCCCTGCTGCGTGGCGATCTACAGGATTGGGCATTTTCCCTGGAATCTGGGAGTCCTGCTTTGCTTAATGTAGATTCTTTTTTGCAGGCTTTAGGACTATTGTATGATGAACCTAATTCTGTGGATCAAGTGGAGAAGACCTTGTTAGTTCTGTCTCAGGGCCAAGAGGCGGCAGAATTGTATTGTCAGAAATTTAGAAAATGGTCTCTGTTGACTAAATGGAATGATGATGCTTTGGCGGCAATTTTCAGAAAGGGTCTTTCTGAATCCGTTAAAGATGTTTTGGTGGGGTTTCCCACGCATGTCGGTCTGAGTGATTCTATGTGTCTGGCCATTCAGATTGATCGGCGCTTGCGGGAGCGCAGAACTATGCGTACTGTGGCGTTGTCCTCAGAGCAGAGTCCTGAGCCAATGCAAAGTGATAGGATTCTGTCTAGAACAGAACGACAAGGATTCAGACGTCAGAATAAGTTGTGTTATTATTGTGGCGACGCTTCTCATGTCATTTCAGTCTGCCCTAAGCGGACAAAGAAGATCGCTAGTTCATTTACCATCAGTACTGTACAACCTAAATTTCTGTTATCTGTGTCCTTGATCTGCTCATTGTCATCATTTTCTGTCATGGCGTTTGTGGATTCAGGTGCTGCTTTGAACTTAATGGACTTTGAGTTTGCCAGGCATTGTGGTTTTCCCCTGCAGCCTTTGCAGAACCTTATTCCTTTAAGGGGCATTGATGCTACACCTTTGGCTAAAAATAAGCCCCAGTTTTGGACTCAGGTGACCATGCGTATGGCGCCGGCCCATCAGGAAGATTGTCGATTTCTGGTGTTGCATAATTTGCATGATGCTATCGTGCTGGGTTTTCCGTGTTTGCAGGTACATAATCCTGTGTTGGATTGGAAGTCTATGTCTGTGACTAGTTGGGGTTGTCAGGGGGTTCATAATGAGGTTCCTTTAATGTCCATCTCCTCTTCTTCTTCCGAAATTCCAGAGTTTTTGTCTGATTTTCAGGATGTATTCGATGAGCCCAAGTCCAGTTCTCTTGCACCGCACAGGGACTGTGATTGTGCTATTGATTTGATTACAGGCTGTAAGTTTCCTAAGGGCCGACTTTTCAACCTGTCTGTGCCTGAACATACCGCTATGCGGAGTTATGTTAAGGAGTCTTTGGAGAAAGGGCATATTCGGCCATCTTCTTCACCGATGGGAGCAGGTTTTTTTTTTTGTTGCTAAGAAGGATGGCTCCTTGAGACCCTGTATTGATTATCGCCTCTTGAATAAGATCACGGTCAAGTTTCAATACCCTTTACCCTTGCTTACCGATTTGTTTGCTAGGATTAAGGGGGCTAGTTGGTTTACAAAGATTGACCTTTGGGGGGCGTATAATCTTGTTCGTATTAAGCAGGGTGATGAATGGAAAACTGCGTTCAATACGCCCGAGGGTCATTTTGAATACCTTGTGATGCCGTTCGGGCTCACTAATGCTCCATCTGTTTTTCAATCTTTCATGCATGATATCTTCCGGACTTATATTGATAAATTCTTGATTGTATATCTGGACGATATTTTGATTTTTTCTGATGATTGGGAGTCTCATGTGGAGCAGGTCAGGATGGTGTTTCAGATCCTTCGTGACAATGCTTTGTTTGAGAAGGGGTCTAAGTGTCTCTTTGGGGTGCAGAAGGTTTCTTTTTTGGGTTTTATTTTTTCTCCTTCATCTATTGAGATGGACCCGGTTAAGGTTCAGGCCATTCATGATTGGATTCAACCCACGTCTGTAAAGAGCCTTCAGAAATTTTTGGGTTTTGCAAATTTTTATTGCCGGAAGATAATGTAAAGAAGTACACCAGCGCTGTATTCACAAAAACACTGTGCCGCAGGAACCAAGACAGAAAGGGGCTTGGACTGTCAGATAGTGAAAGCAATGAACATAAAAGACAACTGGGTCCGCGCTACAGTGCTGATAAACAACTATGAATGAGTACCCAAAGCTCCGCTTGGATACTACACAATGTGACAATTAGAAAGATAAGTGCTGCGTTGTCCAGCACAGCCCGGGACCACCGTATGCCTGATATCCCTGGTCAGGGTTGAGACCTGGAGACAGGGATGAAGGTGTGCCTGAAAAAGAGGATCGTGCACTCACCGTTTATGCTGCAGTGGTCCGGCAAACGATAATGGATGGGGTCCAGTTGGAGGGTAATGTCCGTCGGGCAGGTGTGTGGGCAAGCGGGCGGGCAAACGGAGAAGTATGGCCGCCGAGCAGCGTGCCTAGCTGTAGCTGCGCAGAGCCAGGGACGACTCCGGCCGGTAGCGTCCCTGGATGCGAGCGGGAATGAACAGAGGGAGGAGCTCGCTGGCACAGGGCTCAGCGCGTGACGTCACTGAGCTCAAGGGAGGTACGGGGTGTCACAGGGATCAAACCGACGCGTTTCGAAGGAGAGACGTCCTTCTTCGTCAGGGTTCGTCAGATCCTTTGTGACAATGCTTTGTTTGAGAAGGGGTCTAAGTGTCTCTTTGGGGTGCAGAAGGTTTCTTTTTTGGGTTTTATTTTTTCTCCTTCATCTATTGAGATGGACCCGGTTAAGGTTCAGGCCATTCATGATTGGATTCAACCCACGTCCGTAAAGAGCCTTCAGAAATTTTTGGGTTTTGCAAATTTTTATTGCCGTTTCATTGCTAACGTTTCCAGCGTGGTTAAACCCTTGACCGATTTGACGAAGAAAGGCGCTGATGTGGCGAATTGGTCCTCTGCGGCTGTTTCTGCCTTTCAGGAGCTTAAACGTTGATTTACTTTTGCCCCGGTTTTGCGTCAACCTGATGTTTCTCTTCCGTTTCAGGTTGAGGTTGATGCTTCTGAGATTGGGGCAGGGGCCGTTTTGTCTCAGAGCGATCCTGCTGGTTCCTTGATGAAACCGTGTGCCTTCTTTTCCCGTAAATTTTCGCCTGCTGAACGCAATTATGATGTCGGCAATCGGGAGTTGTTGGCTATGAAGTGGAGTGGCGACATTGGCTTGAGGGAGCTAAGCACTGTATTGTGGTCTTGACCGATCATAAGAATCTGATTTACCTCGAGTCTGCCAAACGGCTGAATCCTAGACAGGCTCGATGGTCTTTGTTTTTTTCCCGTTTTGATTTTGTGGTCTCGTATCTTCCGGGTTCTAAGAATATTAAGGCTGATGCCTTTTCTAGGAGTTTTTTGCCTGATTCTCCTGAGGTCCTGGAACCGGTCGGCATTCTGAAAGAAGGGGTGGTTCTTTCTGCCATTTCCCCTGATTTGCAACGGGTTCTTCAGGAATTTCAGGCTGACAGACCTGACCGCTGTCCAGTGGGGAAATTGTTTGTTCCTGACAGATGGACTAGTAGAGTGATTTCTGAGGTTCATTGTTCTGTGTTGGCTGGTCATCCTGGTATTTTTGGTACCAGAGACCTGGTTGGTAGGTCCTTTTGGTGGCCTTCTTTATCACGTGATGTGCGTTCTTTTGTGCAGTCCTGTGGGACTTGTGCGCGGGCCAAGCCTTGTTGTTCCCGTGCTAGTGGGTTGCTTTTGCCATTGCCGGTCCCTGAGAGGCCTTGGACGCATATTTCTATGGATTTTATTTCTGATCTTCCGGTTTCCCAGAAGATGTCGGTTATCTGGGTTGTTTGTGACCGGTTCTCTAAGATGGTTCATTTGGTGCCTTTGCCTAAATTGCCTTCCTCCTCAGATTTGGTTTTGTTGTTTTTTCAGCATGTGGTTCGTTTGCATGGTATTCCGGAGACTATTGTGTCTGACAGAGGTTCCCAGTTTGTTTCTAGGTTTTGGCGAACCTTTTGTGCTAGGCTGGGCATTGATTTGTCTTTTTCCTCTGCATTTCATCCTCAGACAAATGGCCAAACCGAGCGAACTAATCAGACCTTGGAGACTTATTTGTGATGCTTTGTGTCAGCTGATCAGGATGATTGGGTGGCCTTTTTGCCGTTGGCCGAGTTTGCCCTTAATAATCGGGCTAGTTCGGCTACTTTGGTTTCGCCTTTTTTTTGCAATTTTGGTTTTCATCCTCGTTTTTCTTCTGGGCAGGTTGAGCCTTCTGACTGTCCTGGTGTGGATTCTGTGGTTGACAGGTTGCAGCAGATTTGGACTCATGTGGTAGACAATTTGGTGTTGTCTCAGGAGAAGGCTCAACGTTTTGCTAACCGTCGTCAGGGTGTTGGTTCCCGGCTTCATGTTGGGGATCTGGTCTGGTTGTCTTCCCGTCATGTTCCTATGAAGGTTTCTTCTCCTAACTTTAAGCCTTGGTTTATTGGTCCTTATAGGATTTCTGAGATTATTAATCCGGTGTCTTTTCGATTGGCGCTTCCGGCCTCTTTTGCTATCCATAATGTCTTCCATAGATCTTTATTGTGGAAATATGTGGTACCTGTTGTTCCCTCTGTTGATCCTCCGGCCACTGTGTTGGTTGATGGGGAGTTGGAGTATGTGGTTGAGAAGATTTTTGATTCTCGTTTTTCAAGGCGGAGGCTTCAGTATCTTGTCAAATGGAAGGGTTATGGCCAGGAGGATAATTCTTGGGTTTTTGCCTCTGATGTCCATGGTGCTGATTTGGTTCATGCTGTTCATCTGGCTCGTCCTGATCGGCCTGGGGGCTCTGGTGAGGGTTCAGTGACCCCACCTCAAGGGGGGGTACTGTTGTGAATTCTGCTTTTGGGCTCCCTCCGGTGGTTGTAGGTGGTAATGCAGTTGTCTCTGGGTTACAGCCCTGGTCAGGTGTTTCTGCTGATTGCAGTTCTGACTGGGGTGTTTAGGCGAGCAGGATTCATTAGTCCTTGCCAGTTTTCCATTGTTTTTGGAGGTTTTGTCCTTGCCTGGTTCCTTCTGCCTTGCTGCCAAATCTGCAAAGATAAGTGTCTGGTTTTCGTGGCACACATGCCGTGTGCTTATGATTTAGTGCTATTCAGTGTTTTTTTTTGTCCAGCTTAGATTGTATCAGTAATTTCTCAGTCTTGTTGGATTCTCAGGAGTTGCAGATATACATTCCATGTCTTTAGTTAGATTGTGGAACTTTTTGTATTTTCTGCTGTGGATATTTTTAGAGTTTTAATACTGACCGCTTACTATTCTGTTCTATCTTTCCCTGTTTAGCTAGAGTGGCCTCTTTTGCTGGAATCTGTTTTCTGCCTGTGTGTGTCTTTCCTCTCCTATTCACAGCCAATATTTGTGGGGGGCTCCCTATCCTTTGGGGTTCTGCTCTGAGGCAAGTTAGTATTCCTATTTCTATCTATAGGGGTATTTAGTCCTCCGGCTGTGTCAAGGTGTCTAGGGTTTGTTAGGCACACCCCACGGCTACTTCTAGTTGCGGTGTTAAGTTCAGGGTTTGCGGTCAGTACAGATTCCACTTCTTCTGAGAAAGTCTCATGCGGCTCCAAAGTCACCGGATCATAACATAGAACCCTCTTCCCACATCCCCCGAAACACTTTTAACAAGAGTGGTGCCAATGTATCATGATACTTCCTGTATAATTCAATGGGAAACCCGTCTGTACCAGGGGCCTTCCCAGAGGCCATATCCGTCAAAGCATGTTCAACCTCTTCTAGGGTAAACTCCGCATCCATAAAGGCTCGCTAAGCTGAGGTCAGTACGGGAAACGTTACATCCGATAAATAATCCAGGTTTTCCAGAACATCAAAGTCACACTTAGATGTATATAGCGACTTGTAATAATTGTGAAAACAGTGAAGTATCTCCTCAGTTGAGGACACCAATGATCCGTCTGGTGTTCAAATCTGTAATCTAGTATTGGATACGTTATGTTGGCGTACCAAGAAAGCCAAGAATTTTTTAGCTTGGTTTCCCAATTCAAAATAGGATTGACGAGTAAAAAATAGTTTACGTTTAGATTTAGTGTCTGTATGCTGAACATATAGCCTCTGGGAAGTCAGCCACTCAAGCCCATTGCCATTAGTTGGATCAGATATATATGCAGACTCCGAATCTTTTAGTCGTTGTTCCACCTCGTCATCCTCCCTTGAGGTCACCTGTCAGGACTCTGAACATTTTTTATTACCTTTTTGTGCATTACTGCCCTTTTCCAAGATGGCGTCTTTGGTCTCATGTGCACTGTGTCTTCCTGCTATAAAACTCCACCCCAGCCTTCAGTCTGTGCTAGAGTATTCTGCCTTGCATCCAGCTCCTGACCTCTGGTGACTCCCTGGCTATATACTTGCTCCTGTGAACCTGTGGCGTTATCCTGCTACTCTGCTCTGAGGTCCTGCTGCATACACCAGTTCCAGTAATCCTCCCTCATCTGCTGCTCGTGTTTGCTTCCATCTGCATTTGCTGGACATGTAAGCTATTGCTGCTCTGCAAGAACCTGAGACTATTACCCAGACCTCCCTGGTTGAGCTAAGATATTATTTGAACTGCCTTATAGCATATCTATCTGTGTGATTTGGAGCACCCCCACGTTAAGGGCAATGGGGTACTCGGCACCAGGTCTATCTCTCTCGGTTCTGGGGATGTCACGGTGGCCTGACCCGGTCCGTGGCCCTTCTGAGGAGCGTCCAATTAAAGGGATAGTTTGTACGGTGTTCGTGACGCCACCTGTGGTATTCGGTCAGGGTGACCGACGCTGCTTAGAGGTCCACTGGGGAGATGGAATGGCAGCTAGATGGTATACCTTTCCACAGGTGAAGTATGTCCCCAGGGCTTCCCGGATGTGTAGGTGGTGATGGTGGACGTTGTAAGGCACAATGAATAACAAAGACACAAAGGTTGCAGTTTCTTTACATTTTACTGAAGACTTCAGGGTCCACAGTCCAGAGTACCGTTCACAGGGCAGGCAAAATCTGGCCGGTCCGAAGGCAAATCCAGAGTTCTCTCAACCAGGTGGAAATCAGTAGCCTTCCTACTAGCGCCTGTGTGTTGTTACATAGTTACATAGTTATTAAGGTTGAAGGAAGACTTTAAGTCCATCTAGTTCAACCTCCCTGCTGAGCACCACGGGATAGTCCTCACAACTTTCGTGGATGTTTCTGATATTCTCTCTCTCTCTGTCCCCAGATGGTATGGATAGGACAACCCGTATGACTGGGATAGCCTGGGGCTTGTTTATAGGGACCCTAGAGATGCCCCGACCCCCACAATTTGCCACCGTCTTCTTAGGTATTAAGGTCGGGCAGCCAACTTGGAATTGACTGTCCTGCCGGTCTCTGAAGTAATGCGTAGAGTCAATTACTCCCTCAGTGTTCCGGCCACCGGCTACGCGCCTCAAAAGGAGGCTGACGATCTTGGGGCAGAACTCCTCCCGGTATTATCTCCTTGTGCCGTGATCTCGCCTCTCACTCTCCACAATACACTTTGCTTCGTGTCCTTTCTTAGGATGCTGCCGCACATAGGGGCAGGCGCAGCTCCGTAGCTATCTATCTCGTGCTAGGGCTCTGTCAGGATCCCACCTCTGACAGGGACCCTCTGTCTGCAGCTCAGATGTTCCTCCTTCTCCCCCTGTCTGCCTGACAGGTCCTCTCTGGGTCAAACCCAGGTAGCTTCTGCCTATCTTCCTATCCAACCCACCAGTTTTACCCGTGTGTGAGGAGTGCCCTAATAAATTGAAGCAAGGCTACCCCTGGTGGACTGGAGTGTGAAGTGTGGTGTGTGACTTGTGATACCTGGCAAGGTGAACTCCTTTAGTACCATCAAATGTAATATCACTCCCCCTGGTGGAAGAGCGACACTACTGCAACGACCAGGACTCTGGGGTGCTGCATTTTGGACTAAGCAAGGACTTATTCGTGTCAAGGATCCTCAAGAATAATTATGCTTCATAGACTTTTTGCGTGATTGCATTTTCCTCTGAAGTTTCCTATAGACTGCTGAGCTGCATTTGATATTTGCACCAAGTGTTGTGGACTTGAGTTTCTCTCTGCACCTGTTTGAATCACCGTGTGATAATATAGACTTTACCACTTATATAACTGTGTCCTGTAGTTGTCTTGTTCCACGCAAAGAGTCTCCTGAGTTATCCCCTATAATTATTACATCACCCTTTTTGTGTAAGATATTGTAGAAGATAGACACCCCCTTAGATATGCCTTAAGGGCGTCACAAAATAGATTGGTGTTTTGGGGCCCCTGGTGGGACGAAATAAAGCAATTCAACTGGTTGACAGTTCTATCACTGGAGTCTATTAATTTAAGCCAAAACGGATTCAATTTCCAAACTATGCCGCTATTTGATTGCCCATATTTAAGTTTAAGAATGACCGGACTGTGGTCAGATATTCTCCTATTACCATGTTCAACACTATCTACCTATGCATTGGGACCTGTAGAAGCGCTTTCTGCGCGAAACAGCTGTTGTCCTCTATCCCCACGCACGTTTTCTCCCGCCCGCCTGTCTTCATGTAAGATGTTCCAATAAAGAAAAAGTTTTTTGTCTGGACCGAGGAGTGCGCTACATTTTCTTCTTTTGGCTACACAACATTTGAACTTTACGGACGCAGCACCCTCAAAAGGCCGACTATATGAGACAATGGAGTTTCAGCTATTTCGATAAACTTCCCACACGAGGGGTAAGTGCACTACAGCGGTGCTGATTTTCTTTTCTTTTTTTCGTTTGCTACTATCTACCTATACTGCCAACCCTTCGGATCCAAATATATAGTCTAGGCGAGAGAGAGAACGTCTGGTAGATGAGTGACAGGTATAGCCTTTTACCCCCGGATGGCGCGTTCTCCACAGATCCAACCAACCACTGCCTTCCATAAATAAAGCCAATTGGGATGGAGCCTGAGAGGATGACTCCTCAGCTATCTCATCACCCAGTCTCAGCCTATCAAGGCGGCTATTTATGACTAGATTAAAATCTCCCATACATATGACGTTTGCATACGGGAAACTTAGGGCAAAGCTCATTGCCATCCGAAGTATTGATATATTAGCTGGAGGACGGTTGTAAACACATAATATGACATATTCACGAGAGTTAGTTAATGCCTGTACAAAGACGAACCGACCTTCAGAGTCCCTCTAAGCTTCCCTCATCTCCCATCTAACATCTCTATGAATTAACAGAGACCCCTCTTGAGTAGCTGGTGTGAAACGCATGTATGGACCAATGTACCCACGGTTTCTGTACACATCGGGCCGTGTCTCTAGTCAAATGTGTCTCTACCAACGCTACAATATGTGGATGGTAGCGCTTGATCTGCAAAAATACCTTAATCTTTTTCCGGGGAGATTTAATGTTACGCACATTCCAAGTCATGCATATTATTTCAGACCCCATACTCACTCATCAAGACATGATAAATAGTATTGTCCTGGCAAAGCCTAGGGATAACACATAGAGGCCGAGAGATCCATTGGCGGCGATCTCTACCTAAAGAACAGATAAAACAAACATAGAAAAAGAAACAGAGCAAAAACCAAACAATGTAGGAGCGTAGTCCCATGCTCCTATTATCAAGTGAAAACTGGGATACCCTCGCTAGATTCTGCGTCCGGTATTGTTGTTAGGTTAGACACCCACACAGAAAGCTCCATTTTATAATTATCCGCACAAGTACATTAGGATTTCTTTACATTGGACACCTTGTGGACCCGTAGCCACTCAGCCGCCTCCTCCGGATCAGTGAAGAATATAGAGGAACCCTCATGAACGACCCGTAGTCGGGCGGGATAAATCATGGAGTATACAACATTCCAGTCTCTAAGTTGTTTCTTAATTTCCATGAACCGTGCCCACTGCTTCTGAAGCTCCATGGAGAAGTCCTGAAAGATCGAAATTGTGGCATTGTGGAATTTGATGGGGCTCTTCTGCCGTGCCAGACATAGAATAGCGTCTCTATCCTTGCAGTTGAGAAGACTTGCCAAAAAAAGTCTAGGCGGAGCTCCAGGAGGAAGGGTTTTCATGGGAACCCTATGGGCCCTCTCCACAGAGAAGGTTGAGGAGAATTCGCCTCCCAGAGAAGTCTTAAGCCAATCCTATAGGAATTCCTCAGGCCATTGGCCCTCCGAGCATTCCGGCAGACCAATAATTCGAATGTTATTCCGACGCAGTCTGTTCTCCAGGTCATCCACCTTATGTTTCCAGGCATTTATGGAGCCAGCCAACCTTGTCAATTTAGCCTCCATGGGCGTGATGGTATCTTCTATTTGTGACACTCTTGTTTCCACCTCAGTGATGCGTCCTCCCATGGTCTGCATATCTAGTCTCAGATGGCCCACCTCAGTGTGCACATCTATTTTTTCAGTAAGAGAAGATCTGGTTAAGGAGACAGCCTGCATTAATTGTTCAGAGGCCTGTTTGAGGGTTATCTCATCTTGTTCCCCCTCCTCATTACTATCAGAAGGACGACTTTTATATTGAGCCTGCGAGGGGTTATTCCTAAGGGTCCGCACACCATCTGAAGGGTGCTCTCTGGCATATTTTTTTAGTCTATCAGCCGTTCCTGATCATTTGGAGTGCTGCATAGCTGACAAGAATGAGAGGCAGCAAAGTAGCCAAAGTTATAATCTGAAATAGTTCCAAGTTCCAATCACAGAAATAGCAGAGCCGGCAGAAATTGTTTATGTGATGTTATGGGACAGCCTTAAATGGGTAAAGTGCTTATAGTAGCAGATGTAATAGCACCCAGGTTATAGTAAAGCTCTATGCTCTTGGGGGAGGGGTCCGCAGCAGCGGCAGAGGCAGCAGGGAGGAGGGGGGGCAGATACTTCAAATCACAAGCACCGGTAGGGCAGGTGTCCTCCAGATAGGGGAACGGGGGCCCAATTTCCCAGAGCGCTCACCGCTTGTCCCCTCAATGTATTGCAGGCAGCGCTGCATCTCCTGTCAGAGCGCGCGCTTATGTGGTGACCGCCGCCCACGCAGGCACCGCCGACCAAGTTCCCCTAATTCCAGGTGCACCACAGCCCAGCCGCACACACTGTAAGTTCCAATGACTTTCCAAGGCTCAGGGGGGAGTCCCGGCACTGGTAGAAGCTGGCGCCGCTCTGTACCTTGTTAGAGCACGCGCTTGTAAAATGGCCGCCGTCTCACACTGGTCTCGTTGCTCCTGCAAGCTCCGCCGGCTCTCAGCTCTCCTCCGGACCTCACAGCATCTCCCGCGGTAGCCACGCACCTTCCAGGGTCCAAGGGGATTACAAATCAACATGCAGCCCACACTTTAAAGGGGTCTAAGTGGCAGGATACCATTAGGATATTGGGAGCTCTCCCGGGGTACGTCTTCTCTCTTCACCTACATAGCCACGCCCCTCACTATGTATATTTTTTGCCTAAAATACAAAGTAAAAGTGTCATCTTTAGTCCTTGTAGAGGTCATTTAATCTTCATCTTGCTTAACTATTAACAATAACAGTAATTTTGGCTAGAGGTGCCAAACTTTGACATGACCCTCTAAAAGTTGATCAGCAATTTCCATTTTTCCAACAAAATTTAAATAACCATTTTTTTAGGGACCACATCAGTTGAAGTGACTTTGGGGGGAAAATACTCAAAAGTGACACCTTTCAAAAAACTGCACCCCTCAAAGTCCTCACAACCACATTCAAGAAGTTTATTAACCTTTCTGGTGCTTCACAGAAAATAGTGCAATGTGAAAGGAAAAATGACCATTTACTTTATTTTCGTAAAATTTTTACTTTAGCCCCAAATTTTGTATTTTCACAATGGTAACAGGAGAAAATGGAAATTACAATTTGTTATGTAGTTTCTCCTGAGTACACCGATACCCCATATGTGTTTAGGCGCATGGCAGGGCTCGGAAGAGAAGCAGCGGCGTTTGACTTTTTGAACGCAAAAATAGCTGGAATCGAGAGCAGACGCCATGTCACGTTTGGAGAGCCCCTGATGTGCCTAAACAGTGAAAACCCCCACAAGTGACCACATTTTGTAAACTAGAACCCTCAAGGAATGTACCTAAATGTGTGGTGAGCACCTTGAACCCCCAGGTGCTTCATAGAAGTTTATAAAGTACAGCCATGAAAAGTCACACACTAAAAGACACTTATTACTGCTTCGCCATATTTTGAGAGCTATAATTTTCCTATAAAGCTGCCGACAGAGTCATGTGATTGCTTCTTTTTTTGTGGGACAAGGTTGATGTTTTTATTAAATACATGCAAAGTTCATATTTGCGCAAAAAGACCAGATAGTGGGAAAAATTCCCTACCAGATATATATATATATATATATATATATATATATATATATATGCACCTGGATGGAGTGTACAAGTTGACGCAATATATTCAATGCCGCCTGTTATTCATTTACCTGTTTGTCAGGATGATGCTGCAGGGATGGTGGTTCCAAATGTGGAAGGTCCTTGCGGTATGCACGAGTTTGTGCGTGCCAGATTCCACCAAACAGAGAAGGCTTCCTTGCTGGTGGGGCACCATCCCGGCCAGTGACAGACGCCCCTGTTTGTTGGTAACAAGTTACCGCCTGTGGGTGTTCAGGTCAGAAGCCGGCAAATAGCCAGCAAGGTGCAGGAAGCTGCAGGACCTTGCATAATGTCACGGTCACGTGATACCTCACGGGACTTGCTATGGCTATGGAGCGCCCTACGGACCACAATCCAACGCGTTTCGGAATCACTGATTCCTTCGTCAGGAAATTTTCACCAAATTTCAGTTTTTTTCACAAATAAATGCAGGTAATATCAAAGAAATTTTACCACTATCATGAAATACAATATGTCACAAGAAAACAATGTCAGATTCAGCGGGATCCGTTGAAGCGTTCCAGAGTTATAACCTCATAAAGGGACAGTGGTCAGAATTGTAAAAATTGGCCCGGTCATTAACGTGCAAACCACCCTTAGTGGTTAAGGGGTTAAAGATATTTTTTCAATTTTTTTTTTTTACTTTATTTTTACTTTTTTACTTTGTCCATCTATGTAACTTTCACGTTTATCACTCTAATCGCTGTTATAAAGCATTGCAATGATTTACAGCTGTCAGGTCTTGTTTAGCTTGTTTAGACCATGCTCTGAGCATGGTGTAACAAGTTTGCTAGCCTCGTGACCAGGGTCACCATGGCAACGATGAGACCCTTGCGGAGGCACCGATCGGAGCGGAGAGAGAGACCCCTCCCTTTCCCTGCCCTCCATATGTTGCGATTGATATAATTCACAGCATTTAGGGGGTTAAACTGCGGAGACCAGTGCGGGCGCCGCTCCTGGCAGTGAGAGCTGGGTTACAGCTTTCATGTTAGCTGAACGTCTGGAGGCGATCGTGCATAATTGCCATGACATACGCCGTACATCCAAGGTCGGGAAGGTTATAAAACTGTGAATTTGTTTGTTTTTTTAAATGTTTTAATTTTTAGCACTTTCCCTTCAATGTACCAAATCACACCCGAAAACTGATGTGGATTACATACCCACGTAAAAGTAGGTGTCCTGTGCAGTTTCTTGTATTCTTGGGGGCAAGACCTGAACATTCCTATTGTAGACGCTGAGATATGTGCTTTTGATGGGACAGATATACAATAGATTAGCGACTGACGGACATTAGGCTTCATGGGGAGATGGAAGAGAGTGATAATGTCAGAGTTAGAGGCTGCAGGAAGATGCATAAACCCATAGTTCTAGTAACAATGCCACCTCAGTCAGTTATAGATGCGAGTCAGCTGTGTATCCAACCCACTGCCGCCTTGTAGGACGCGCTCTCCGCTCCTGAGCCCGCTCCATGCACTCACAACCAACATCCACTGTACATATACCGCTAAATAAAATCCTCATAGCGCACGTAGTAACAGAAAACCCGGAGTTCTAGTAACAACACATCCTCATTCTCAGGAGGAAGCAATAACAACGTATAGGGAGGGCTGTAGGAAGGAGCCGGTGAGTTTACCTGTTACATCGTAACTGTGCAGACTACTAGAGGCTCAAAACCTACTTATTCAGAAATTCATGTTTTATGCCACTGTGGACATCAGTGACTTCTTACAGGTGTGTAATGTAGAGGATAAGTAATAGTATATGAACGTCCTGACACTGTGCAGTGTTACCACCTTTCTATATGTCACATACTGGTGATAAATACAGAAATACACAAGATACAGGATGATGATGTTCAATAATTAATTATTTTATTTTTTTCTCCTAGCAGTATGTTTTGAGTTGTGGGAGGAAACCGGAGTACCCGGGGAAAACCCACACAGACACGGGGAGAACAAACAAACTCTGTGCAGATGGTGTCCCAGATTTCCACCCAGGAGCACCGCGCTGCTCGCCAACAGTGCTAATCACTGCGCCACCGTGCCGTCCTGTAGTCTGATGGTCCTACATCTCCAAGCAGCATGCCAGCCAGGTGAGTTATGGGGCAGCAATAGAGAATGCAGGACACTATGGTCTCTGATATGTAACAGAGTAGATGGAAGAACTCGGGGTGGGATTCCAACAGACCCCGCCTGTTTCTTCAGACCACACCCAGGTCCGCACCTCCCTGACCCAGTAGTCAGGTATTGGGGGGAGGGGAATACGTTATATTTCCATTGCTGTTATTTCTGCGGCTTTCAATGCTCTTCCACCTGTTACTGATATACGAGAAGCCACAGAACAGCCGCCGGCCCTCCGGGGTTATAGGTGGTTCCTGAGCTTCAATGCCAGACATCACTTGGTGCAATTCCATTTGTTTGCTGGTTTCCAAAACTGGGATCTATAGAAGAAAGGCAAATCAGTCTGGTTACTTCATTAGGTATTTAATTATATCCGTCCCCTCCTGAGGGCACCTGTACAGATTGTGGATGAGCCGTCGTAACCGTGCGCAGATTACCGCTAATCGCCATGATGCATCGTTACCTGCAGCTTGAGAACAAGTCAACTACTGGTGCTGCCTGGCAATCTGCGGTATCCACATCTGCTACAACTGCACCATAAAGCTGTGTTCACACGTTGCAACCACATTGGGTTTTTTTGCCGCAGTATCAACAAAAATGCATACTTTTGTTGTGGTTTTTCTTCCAAAAATGGCAAGAGCAATATTGCTCTTTCGCAAAAAAAATGCAGAGTGTGAACACAGCATAACGAATCCAAGTTATTCACTAAGTGGCCTTCTGAAGAATTGGGGACAATAATTACACTTTTGAGAAATATGTAAAAGCCTGTCCATCCTGCCCCATACTGTAATTCCACCCATTTACCAGCAGGGGAGGATATACACATTCTGGCCTACACTATGTAGGATTGTTACTCATTATTTGAGTATTTCTTACACATATTATCACATTACACAGATGAGGAGGTGACATTATAATAAAATAACGCTGTGCACTTACAGGTGTCATTGTAAATGGTGGACGTGACCTTCCCGTCTCTAATTCCTCCCAGTTTATGGGCGAGAAGAATGGATGTCCTTTTAAATTGCTGCAAACATCCTGCCTCTTCTTTGGTGTTTTACACAAGAGCTGCAAATAAATAAGAACCATTATTATATCACAAGTAATAATAGAAATAATCTCAGAAAAAAAGCAGTTACAGAATTGATTTCTAATTTTCTTATAGAAAGATGAATTTATTAAAACAGCCATTGCTAGGAACAAATGCGATAGGACAGGATAAGATAGGATAATACAGGATACGATAGGAAAGTAAAGGATAGGATAGGACAGGATAAGACTGGATAGTACAGAACAGGATGGTACAGGATAGGATGGTACAGGACAGGATAGGACAGGATAGGAGGACAGGATAGGACAGGATAGACCATCAGTAGTCGATCAGTCAGGGGCCGATACCCAATAATCCTGATGATTAGCTGTGTGGAGAGGTTTTGGTGAGCGCACAGCCTCTTTATTGTATAAATTGGCCTGTAGATGAGAACGCTGTACATATAGGAGAGGCTGTCCCGGGGCTCCAGCATTGTCCCAATTCTTCTATTGGATGAAGCTGAAATACTCAACACAGTGGTGATGAAATGTACGGTGTATTATCAAAACTCATGACTGGTCTATCCTTCCTATGTCTCCAGGTATATTTGTCTATTTACTCACTCTCTCTATGACATCCCTGAGCTGAGAATCCATGGTGTTCGGATAGCAAGGTTTATCACATGTTACTGAATAGGCAACCCTTCGTAAACACGAACCAGAGTAAAACGGGGAATATCCTGTGGCCATTTGGTAGATTGTGACCCCAAAAGCGAACAGGTCAACAGTGTAATTATAGGGCTGTCGACGAGCCACCTGTGGAAACATAAGATTAGAAGAGTAAGTTAGTTTATTGTCCATCCTGGGAGAGAGAAAACAATTGTGGTCCATGTTTACTGGTAGTGTTTTTCCACACCTAAGCCCCCATACATAATACATGTCAGCCAAAAGATCATTTGGTTGATAGCTACCTCTCCCATGAACAGGAACTCACAGTTCGGCCAATAACTTCTATGTTCTCTATTAGAGAAACTCTGCCAGACTCCAAAAAATAAAGGATTGATCATTGGAAATCCAATGTGCTAGATCCTTCTCCTCCTGGATATAGAGTCTAGAGGCCCCAGTACACATTAGACTGTTGGCTGATCCCTCTGATATTGGCCGGTTCGGCTGACTTTAGTCTAATATGTATGAGGGCCCTTACACAGTCCATCTATTAGTTAGCGTTAGTAAATGTGGACCGCTGTGGTCTGTGATTCCACAAGCTCCACATTAAGTGAGAATTGCAGGTGGATAATAAAGTATGAGATATTAGTAGTCACATAGTCACCTCAGGAGCCATATAGCCAGGAGTGCCGCAAAATTTACTGATCTTCTGAGAGCCAAATACATTCATAGCAGCAAGGCCGAAATCAGCAATCTTAGCGTGTCCATCACCGTCCAGAAGAATGTTGTCTGGTTTTAAATCCCTTAAAAAGAAAGAAAAATAGTTCTGTGAATCAGACATAGATGAGCTGTAGTGCTGGGGTTACTGTGGGGGCTTCACAGGACCACTCACTAAACACTGGGGGCAGATTCACTAATCCTATCTTGTGTAGACATATACCAGGCTGTCTGAAAATGCGCCACATTCATCACAGTGACTGTTTGACAAATTAGGAGCATCTTCAGAGACTTTTGTCTGATGTTACACCACTATTGTTTTCATTACTTAGAGCCAATAATTTTCATAAAAATCTGGTTACAGTTTAGTTGCACGTTGTGACATTGTAAACCACATGGATTCCTATCAAACTATTCCCATTTCCATAAAAGCCTTGTCCCCTCTTCGAGTGAGCCCCAAAAATGTCTAAAACACTTCATAAATGTGGTACACGTCATGTTCACCTTATTTTTGGCACAAATAACACCACAATTCGGGCACATTTATCTATTTCCCATAGTAAATCTTTCCCTACGTATAAAAGAAGAAATGGCTTATTACCGGTGAATAATCCCCCGACTGTGGAGAAACTCTATTCCACTCAAGATTTCTGCTGCAAGGAACCTAATAAGGAAGAAAAAATATCCTATCAGCATTAATTGTTCTACTGAACCACTAATAACTATGAGGGGAGACAGCGGCCACAGAAATCACAGAGCGGCTGTTCTCTTACCTGGTCGTGCAGACATCCAGGGGGCCTCTGGAATCGATAAATGCAGTCAACTCGCCACCAGTCAGATATTCCATGGCATAAAATGCGTAGTCCTGTGCGAGAGGAGGGAAGATGATTGTAAATAATGCAGATTTTATCCATCCTGATAACATTTACTATGGTTCTGGGACCTCTACTGTGTGTCCAGAAGACATGTCTCCTTGTCTGCACACACTGGAGAGGTGTCCAGGGTGAAAACTAAGTCAAAATCCTCTAATGATAGCCACCAGTAATGGCGCCCAGGGCATACAGGCACACAGAGCATGCAGCAGGGCTACTCATTTGCACTGGCAAAGATTGAATTTGCAATCTAATGGAAGCAACTGGACATGATGGGGAGAAAGGAATTTTTAGAAAGTGAGGAGTGTCTTACCGCTGTCTGGAAGGTCCCGTAGGCATGTGTGAAGAATCTGCTGTCTTCAGTGATTTCCAGGACCTCTCTCTCTAAGCGGATGGTGCGTTTAGCATACTCCAACAATTCCCTCTTCTTGACCATCTTGACAGCCAGCTGAAGTCCGCTGGGTTGATGTGTTGCCAGCATCACCCTGCCAAAACTGCCTTCTCCAAGCTTCCTGGTAAAGATGAAACTCTCCAGGGAAAGACAGGCAGTCACTTGCTCTGAAGGGCTGGTGGTCTGAGCACCGATTACACCTAGAAGGGTAAACAGATATAAGAACCAACAATTAATCTTACAGTCACACTCACATATAATGCTACAATAAATTGGCAATTTTCAATCTATCATGAACTTTGAACCCTGATGAACCTGGTTACCACCATGTTCTGGCTGGAGAGCCCCAAGTATAGAAGGTGGAGAGCTCTGATGTAAGTGGTAAGATGTACAGGATAAGATTATGTCATTAGGTTACATTTTGTAAAATAAATGAACACTGTATATAAAACATGGAAGTGGCCTGTGACTAAATGACTATAGACTTTACCTTCTGGAGCTTGATCGATGGATTTGTCAGTCTCACGTCTTCTCTTTGTGGTGGTCTCAGTGTCAGATGTCCTCTTTCTCTTAAGTTGTTCTCTACAACTTTGATTTTCAGCGCTCTCATGATGTATGTGAGAGCTCCTGGTTTTAGCTGATCCGCTAAACCTTATTTCAGAGGTAACATCCTTTCCACTCTCAGATTCCACCATTCTTCCTCTCTTATTTGGGGGTGTATCTCCTCTCTCAGGAGATGAGTTTCTTCTTTTTTTCCCCTTTTTAAGGGTCTTTATCTCTGGTGGATATCCAGAAGATGTTGTACAGGGATCATCTGTTTTCTTAACAGGTACATCCTGTACAATGTCCTGAGAAGTTTCCACAATTTTTCCTCTCTTATTTGGGGTTTCATCTTCCTTCGCAGGAGATGAGTTCCCTCTTTTTTTCCCCTTTTTAAGGGTCCTTATCTCTGGTGGATATCCAGAAGATGTTGTACAGGGATCTTCTGTTTTCTCAACAGGTACGTCCTGTACAATGTCCTGAGAAGTTTCTCCTCGCTGAGAAAAACTCTCTTCCGTGCATCTCTTTTTAGCACTCCTCTTATTCTTTTCACTACACTTCCTTTTTCGTCCCATGATAAGTTAATATCAATAATAACGAATTTGTTAAGTGCGCAAAAGTCGTCTTCACTCTCCAACAGTTGAAGGTAAAGTAAGAAAAGTGACTTTGGAATCCTTAACCTAACAGTCACCTAGTATTGTGACATCATCGCCATTGTGACATCATCAGCCAGAGTGTAAGCGATGATGTCATCAGCTGCTGCTGGACTAAGTTTGACATAATCAGATGACCTTGTTTAAGAAAAGTTTCGTTTTTCATAGTAACATAGTTAGCATTTTTTAAGATCCTACTCAAGGACCCTAAATGTTTTGCATCTAACTATTCAAAAATCTGTAAACACCTAGAAAATTGCCAATAACTGATGCAGCAACAAATAGATTAATAACCAAATAAATAAATACTTTTTTTATTCAATATACAAAATTGCTGGACATGATCTCATTAAAATAATATATGAAGAAAAACATGTTAAAATAACAATCGGAGACTCAGGTCTCCAGAGTACCAAAAATATTAGACAGGTGTTTTTTATGTTATGGCTGATGGGTTCAAATCTGCAGTGATGCACATGAATGAAAATAGGAACAAATCCTTATATTTCACATTGTGCCCCCGCCGCCTCCGTCCCACAGCCCTGTGTTGTGTAGAGGCCACAGTGACATTTCTTCTACATACAACAGTATATAAAATCTCCACATTCTCCAGTGGTTTTTATACTCAGTGGAGTTTTGTCCGCAGTTATATTATACCCTGCAGAAGCCATAGGATGACGTAGTTGCATGACTTTAGCTCTGTATGGATAGTTAACACAAACTGACATTTCGGATACACGCCAATGTATATGATTCCAAGGCCAGAACCTAATACTAAACAATTAGAGCAGCTCTCTCACATAATATGATCCTACAAAAAAAGAAAAATGGAGCAGAAATGCCCTTAATAAATAAGGTGAGATGAGACGTAAAAATATAAAAAAAACTGTACAAATCTTTATTAGCTCACTCACATACATAGTACGGGTATACACAACCCACAAAACAATACAGGAACAGTTAGAAATAGGGGGAAGATCCAGGCAACACAAGTACTCAAAACCTCTCATAGTAAACATGTAAAGGCACAAAATCCAAGATACATCAGTGTATCTGTATCACAGTGACATACTGTAAGTATTACACAAAGGAAAAAGCAATTCCATATGGAGAAATGATTTGTAAAAAGTAGCCAGTGTGCATCTGCCTTTCCTTAATAAAGTGCCATTGATACTGCAATACAGGGATTATGCTTACCCATATGGGAAAGAGGGGATATGAGAGACCGCGTGCACCTTAACCCTGACGCACGTTTCGCGTGACAGGCTTCTGTCTGGGCTTCATATTTATACTACCTATTAAACCTGTTCTACGCCCGGGTGGCTAGCATTTATATTGGTATATGGTCTCCATCCTGGTATGTGCTGCTTCCATCCTGCGCCCTAATCTTGTCATGTGATGCTCCCATCCTGCACCCCCATTCTGTAATGTGTTTCCCTCATCCTGTGCCCCCATTCTGTCATGTGCTGCACCCATTCTGAGCCTTCATTCTGTCATTTGCTGCTCCCATCCTGCGCCCCCATTCTGTCTTGTGCAGTAAAAAGTCACTGGCTTGCTGCGCTGACGTATTTTCTATATACAATACAGACCAAAAGTTTGGACACACCTTCTTATTTAAAGATTTTTCTGTATTTTCATGACTATGAAAATTGTAAATTCACACTGAAGGCATGAAAACTGTTGTGAATTTGCTTTTTGCTCCCTCTAGTGGTTACTAGTTTTTTGACTCTGGTTTTTCTGTCATTCCTTTTATCCGCACCTGGGTCGTTAGTTAGGGGTGTTGCTATATAAGCTCCCTGGACCTTCAGTTCAATGCCTGGCAACGTAGTTATCAGAGCTAGTCTGCTGTGCTCTTGTCTACTGATCCTGGTTCCAGTTATATCAGCTAAGTCTGCCTTTTGCTTTTTGCTATTTGTTTTGGTTTTGTATTTTTGTCCAGCTTGTTCCAAATTTATATCCTGACCTTTGCTGGAAGATCTAGGGGGCTGGTGTTCTCCCTCCGGACCGTTAGACGGTTCGGGGGTTCTTGAATTTCCAGTGTGGATTTTGATAGGGTTTTTGTTGACCATATAAGTTACCTTTCTTTATTCTGCTATCAGTAAGCGGGCCTCTCTGTGCTAAACCTGGTTCATTTCTGTGTTTGTCATTTCCTCTTACCTCACCGTCATTATTTGTGGGGGGCTTCTATCCAGCTTTGGGGTCCCCTTCTCTGGAGGCAAGAAAGGTCTTTGTTTTCCTCTACTAGGGGTAGCTAGATTCTCCGGCTGGCGCGTGTCATCTAGAATCAACGTAGGAATGATCCCCGGCTACTTCTAGTGTTGGCGTTAGGAGTAGATATATGGTCAACCCAGTTACCACTGCCCTATGAGCTGGATTTTTGTATTCTGCAGACTTCCACGTTCCTCTGAGACCCTCGCCATTGGGGTCATAACAGTTTGCCAGGCCAATATTAAATGTTTAATGCATTGCAGAAGAGGGATTATAAGAAAGAAGATTCTGAGTTTTTTTTTTTCTTCTTCCCCTTTACCTCAGAGTGGCTATGCTTGCTGCAGACATGAATGTCCAGACCTTGATTACAAGTGTGGACCAGCTGGCTACTCGTGTGCAGGGCATACAAGACTATGTTATCAGAAATCCTAGGTCAGAACCTAAAATACCGATTCCTGAACTGTTTTCCGGAGACAGGTTTAAGTTTAGGAATTTCGTGAATAATTGTAAATTGTTTTTGTCCCTGAGACCCTGTTCATCTGGAGATTCTGCTCGGCAAGTAAAAATTGTTATTTCGTTCTTACGGGGCGACCCTCAGGATTGGGCTTTTTCGCTGGCGCCAGGAGATCCGGCATTGGCTGATCTTGATGCGTTTTTTCTGGCGCTCGGTTTACTTTATGAGGAACCCAATCTTGAGATTCAGGCAGAAAAGGCCTTGCTGGCTATGTCTCAGGGGCAGGACGAGGCTGAAGTGTATTGCCAAAAATTTCGGAAATGGTCCGTGCTGACACATTGGAACGAGTGTGCACTGGCCGCTAATTTTAGAAATGGCCTTTCTGAAGCCATTAAGAATGTTATGGTGGGTTTTCCCATTCCCACAGGTCTGAATGATACTATGGCACTGGCTATTCAAATTGACCGGCGGTTGCGGGAGCGCAAAACCGCAAATTCCCTCATGGTGTTGTCTGAACAGACACCTAATTCGGTGCAATGTGATAGAAAAACCGCAAATTCCCTCATGGTGTTGTCTGAACAGACACCTGATTTAATGCAATGTGATAGAATCCTGACTAGAAATGAGCGGAAAATTCATAGACGCCGGAATGGCTTGTGCTACTACTGTGGTGATTCTACACATGTTATCTCAGCATGCTCTAAACGTATAGCTAAGGTTGTTAGTCCTGTCACCGTTGGTAATTTGCAACCTAAATTTATTCTGTCTGTAACTTTGATTTGCTCACTGTCATCTTATCCTGTCATGTCGTTTGTAGATTCAGGTGCTGCCCTGAGTCTCATGGATCTCTCATTTGCTAAGCGCTGTGGTTTTACTCTTGAACCATTAGAAAATCCTATTCCTCTTAGGGGTATTGATGCTACACCATTGGCAGCAAATAAACCGCAGTATTGGACACAGGTTACCATGTGCATGACTCCTGAACACCGCGAGGTGATACGTTTCCTGGTTTTACATAAAATGCATGATTTGGTTGTTTTAGGGCTGCCATGGTTACAGACCCATAATCCAGTCCTGGACTGGAAGGCTATGTCAGTCTCAAGTTGGGGCTGTCGTGGTATTCATGGGGATTCCCTGCCTGTGTCTATTGCTTCTTCTACGCCTTCGGAAGTTCCGGAGTATTTGTCTGATTATCAGGATGTCTTCAGTGAGTCTGAGTCCAGTGCACTGCCTCCTCATAGGGACTGTGACTGTGCTATAGATTTGATCCCAGGCAGTAAATTTCCTAAGGGAAGACTGTTTAATCTGTCGGTACCTGAACATACCGCTATGCGTTCATATATCAAGGAGTCTCTGGAGAAAGGACATATTCGTCCGTCTTCTTCCCCTCTTGGTGCGGGATTCTTTTTTGTGGCAAAAAAGGACGGATCTTTGAGACCTTGTATTGATTATCGGCTTTTAAATAAGATCACTGTCAAATTTCAGTATCCTTTACCGCTGTTGTCTGACTTATTTGCCCGGATTAAGGGTGCCAAGTGGTTCACCAAGATAGACCTTCGTGGTGCGTACAACCTTGTGCGCATTAAGCAAGGTGATGAATGGAAAACCGCATTCAATACGCCCGAAGGTCATTTTGAGTACTTGGTGATGCCTTTTGGGCTCTCCAATGCGCCTTCAGTTTTTCAGTCCTTTATGCATGACATTTTCCGGAAGTATCTGGATAAATTTTTGATTGTTTATCTGGATGATATTTTGGTTTTTTCTGATAATTGGGATTCGCATGTGGAGCAGGTCAGGTTGGTCTTTAAAATTTTGCGTGAAAATTCTTTGTTTGTCAAGGGCTCAAAGTGCCTCTTTGGTGTACAGAAGGTTCCCTTTTTGGGGTTCATTTTTTCCCCTTCTGCTGTGGAGATGGACCCAGTCAAGGTCCGAGCTATTCTTGATTGGACTCAGCCCTCGTCAGTTAAGAGTCTTCAGAAGTTCTTGGGCTTCGCTAACTTCTACCGTCGTTTTATCGCTAATTTTTCTAGCATTGTGAAACCTTTGACGGATATGACCAAGAAGGGCTCCGATGTAGCTAACTGGGCTCCTGCTGCCGTGGAGGCTTTCCAGGAGTTGAAACGCCGGTTTACTTCGGCGCCTGTTTTGTGCCAGCCTGACGTCTCACTTCCCTTTCAGGTTGAGGTGGATGCTTCGGAGATTGGGGCAGGGGCCGTTTTGTCGCAGAGAGGCCCTGGTTGCTCTGTTATGAAACCTTGTGCCTTTTTCTCTAGGAAGTTTTCGCCTGCCGAGCGAAATTATGATGTGGGCAATCGGGAGTTGTTGGCCATGAAATGGGCATTTGAGGAGTGGCGTCATTGGCTCGAGGGTGCTAAGCATCGTGTGGTGGTCTTGACTGATCACAAAAATCTGATGTATCTCGAGTCTGCTAAACGCCTTAATCCGAGACAGGCCCGCTGGTCATTGTTTTTCTCCCGCTTTGATTTTGTTGTCTCGTATTTACCAGGTTCAAAGAATGTGAAGGCCGATGCTCTTTCTAGGAGCTTTGTGCCTGATGCTCCTGGAGTCGCTGATCCTGTTGGTATTCTTAAAGATGGAGTTATCTTGTCAGCTATTTCTCCGGATCTGCGACGTGTGTTGCAGAGATTTCAGGCTGATAGGCCTGAGTCTTGTCCACCTGACAGACTGTTTGTCCCGGATAAGTGGACCAGCAGAGTCATTTCCGAGGTTCATTCCTCGGTGTTGGCAGGTCACCCGGGAATTTTTGGCACCAGAGATCTGGTGGCCAGGTCCTTTTGGTGGCCTTCCTTGTCAAGGGATGTGCGGTCATTTGTGCAGTCCTGTGGGACTTGTGCTCGAGCTAAGCCTTGCTGTTCTCGTGCCAGCGGTTTGCTCTTGCCCTTGCCTGTCCCGAAGAGACCTTGGACACATATCTCCATGGATTTCATTTCTGATCTTCCGCTATCTCAGGGCATGTCCGTTATCTGGGTGATATGTGATCGCTTCTCCAAGATGGTCCATTTGGTTCCTTTGCCTAAGCTGCCTTCCTCTTCCGATCTGGTTCCTGTGTTTTTCCAGAACGTGGTTCGTTTGCACGGCATCCCTGAGAATATTGTGTCAGACAGAGGATCCCAGTTCGTTTCCAGGTTCTGGCGATCCTTTTGTAGTAGGATGGGCATTGATTTGTCGTTTTCGTCTGCTTTCCATCCTCAGACTAATGGACAGACGGAGCGAACCAATCAGACTTTGGAGGCTTATTTGAGGTGTTTTGTCTCTGCTGATCAGGACGATTGGGTGACATTCTTGCCGTTGGCTGAGTTTGCCCTTAATAATCGGGCTAGTTCCGCCACCTTGGTTTCGCCTTTTTTCTGCAACTCTGGTTTCCATCCTCGCTTTTCTTCGGGTCATGTGGAGCCTTCTGACTGTCCTGGGGTGGATTCTGTGGTGGATAGGTTGCAGCAGATCTGGAATCATGTGGTGGACAACTTGAAGTTGTCACAGGAGAAGGCTCAGCGCTTTGCCAACCGCCGCCGCGGTGTGGGTCCCCGACTACGCGTTGGGGATTTGGTATGGCTTTCTTCCCGCTTTGTTCCTATGAAGGTCTCCTCTCCCAAATTTAAACCTCGTTTTATTGGGCCTTACAAGATATTGGAAATCCTTAATCCTGTATCTTTTCGTCTGGATCTTCCTGTGTAGTTTGCTATTCACAATGTATTTCATAGGTCCTTGTTGCGGCGGTACATTGTGCCTGTAGTTCCTTCTGCTGAGCCTCCTGCTCCGGTGTTGGTTGAGGGCGAGTTGGAGTACGTGGTGGAGAAGATCTTGGATTCTCGCCTCTCCAGGCGGAGGCTTCAGTACCTGGTCAAGTGGAAGGGCTATGGTCAGGAGGATAATTCCTGGGTGGTCGCCTCTGATGTTCATGCGGCCGATTTAGTTCGTGCCTTTCATGCCGCTCATCCTGATCGCCCTGGTGGTCGTGGTGAGGGTTCGGTGACCCCTCACTAAGGGGGGGGTACTGTTGTGAATTTGCTTTTTGCTCCCTCTAGTGGTTACTAGTTTTTTGACTCTGGTTTTTCTGTCATTCCTTTTATCCGCACCTGGGTCGTTAGTTAGGGGTGTTGCTATATAAGCTCCCTGGACCTTCAGTTCAATGCCTGGCAACGTAGTTATCAGAGCTAGTCTGCTGTGCTCTTGTCTACTGATCCTGGTTCCAGTTATATCAGCTAAGTCTGCCTTTTGCTTTTTGCTATTTGTTTTGGTTTTGTATTTTTGTCCAGCTTGTTCCAAATTTATATCCTGACCTTTGCTGGAAGCTCTAGGGGGCTGGTGTTCTCCCCCCGGACCGTTAGACGGTTCGCGGGTTCTTGAATTTCCAGTGTGGATTTTGATAGGGTTTTTGTTGACCATATAAGTTACCTTTCTTTATTCTGCTATCAGTAAGCGGGCCTCTCTGTGCTAAACCTGGTTCATTTCTGTGTTTGTCATTTCCTCTTACCTCACCGTCATTATTTGTGGGGGGCTTCTATCCAGCTTTGGGGTCCCCTTCTCTGGAGGCAAGAAAGGTCTTTGTTTTCCTCTACTAGGGGTAGCTAGATTCTCCGGCTGGCGCGTGTCATCTAGAATCAACGTAGGAATGATCCCCGGCTACTTCTAGTGTTGGCGTTAGGAGTAGATATATGGTCAACCCAGTTACCACTGCCCTATGAGCTGGATTTTTGTATTCTGCAGACTTCCACGTTCCTCTGAGACCCTCGCCATTGGGGTCATAACAGAAAACTATGAATTAACACATGTGGAATTATATACTTAACAAAAAAGTGTGAAACAACTGAAAATATGTCTTATATTCTAGGTTCTTCAAAGTAGCCACCTTTTGCTTTGATGACTGCTTTGCACAGTCTTGGCACTACCTCTTTAAGCTCATCAAGAGAATGCCAAGACTGTGCAAAGCAGTCATCAAAGGAAAAGGTGGCTACTTTGAAGAACCTAGAATATAAGACATATTTTCAGTTGTTTCACACGTTTTTGTTAAGTATATAATTCCACATGTGTTAATTCATAGTTTTCATGCCTTCAGTGTGAATTTACAATTTTCATAGTCATGAAAATACAGAAAAATCTTTAAATGAGAAGATGTGTTCAAACTTGTGGTCTGTACTGTATATTCAGTAGAAAGTGGCTGGATTGCTCCGCTGACTTATTTTATGTATAGATTTATTATATAAATGGCACTGGAAAGCACGGACAGCGCATGAGCCGATTCCTGCGCCACAACCCTCCTGGGCCACAATTCTCATCCCCGGATGCGTAACTTACAAAATGGCCCCTAAGTGCGCTATACACATGCGCCATTTCCGACGGAGGATTCATGTCCCGGCCTCTGGCCAAAAGGGACCCCGCAGCAATACCAGATAGGTAAGTTGTGCCTGAGATCACGGTATGCATTCAGGGCTTACGCATACTACATTCTCCTGGGCCACAATCCTCATCCCCGGATGCCAGAGGCGTAGCTAGGGTTTTGGTTCAGGAAGCGAAGCTTCTGAGTGGGCCCCTAACCAGGTAACCTTGATTAGAACTGGTGACGCACCCTAATAGTGGAGGAGAACCTCAGCAGATGACAGCGATGTTACTGAAAATAATCTCTGTATAAAGACCAATATTGATATTGCTGCCATATGGTCAGTGGTAGATACCAGCCCTACAGAACATATACGAGATCACAGCACAGTTATAGATAATGACTTACCGCTGACCCTCTTTCTGATGGAATCATTCACTTTTCACGTCTTTTCCATCTGGCCCAGACCAACATGACAACTTCTTCCAGCCACGACTCAGCTTCAGAGAACACAACAAAGACACGTTTCATGCCTCATATTTTCAGCCATCACCATCTATTTCCAACCTGCACAAACTCCTCATCCTGCTGATATCCCTATGCTAAGACGCTGCTGCTTTATGTGTCCCTATTACTGCACCTGCTGTGTGGTTCTCTGTGCCCTCTAAATTCTAAAGCACCCCCTCTATAATATAGTAATGCCAGGTGCAAGTGTCCTAGAAAACAGTGCCCACATTTTGCCCCCTAGAAAGTAATATTGTCCTGTGTGCCCCTTTGATAGTCACAGTAACCAGAGTTCCCCTATAAAAATTAGTGCCCACTTAACATTGAATAATATCCCGAGTCTCCCCCGTACAGCTTCCCTATACACAGTATGATGCTCTCTTATACACAGTATAATGCCCCCTCGCTGTATAGTACCACCCACACAGTATACAGGCCCCTTAGTAGCCCCCAAACTGTTTGATGGCTTCAACACCATAAGATGACCCCCTCACTGTAATCTCCACACTGTATGATGGCCCCCTGGATAGCCTCCATATGGTATAATGCACCATGTAGTCCTCGATACATTATAATGCACCCCCATAGGACTCTGTATGATATAATGCATTCCCCATAGGCCTACTCAATATTGTATAATGCACCCCCACAGGCAGACTCTGTAGTATAAGGCAGCCCCCCACAGTCAGACTCTATAGTATAAGGCAGCACCCCATAGCTAGACCCTGTAGTATAAGGTAGCACCCCATAGCCAGACTCTGTAGTATAAGACAGCAGCCCATGGGCAGACCATGTAGTATAAGACAGCACCCCATAGGCAGACTCTGTAGTATAAGGCAGCACCCCATAGGCGGACTCTGTAGTACAAGGCTGCCCCTCATAGGCAGACTCTATAGTATAAGGCAGCACCCCATAGTCAGACACTGTAGTGTAAGACAGCACCACATATTCAGACACTGTAGTTCAAGACAGCACTCTGTTATGGTTCTCAATGGCAAGAGAACATAGCCCAGCAAACATAAGAACTAGCTCTTGGAAGGATGGAAACTAAACTGACCATGAACTAAACCTGCCGCACAACTAACAGTAGCCGGGTAGCGTTTGCCTACGTTTTATCCCTAGACGCCCAGCGCCGGCCGGAGGACTAACTAATCCTGGCAGAGGAAAATATAGTCCTGGCTCACCTCTAGAGAAATTTCCCCGAAAGGCAGACAGAGGCCCCCACATATATTGGCGGTGATTTTAGATGAAATGACAAACGTAGTATGAAAATAGGTTTAGCAAAATTGAGGTCCGCTTACTAGATAGCAGGAAGACAGAAAGGGTACTTTCATGGTCAGCTGAAAACCCTATCAAAATACCATCCTGAAATTACTTTAAGACTCTAGTATTAACTCATAACATCAGAGTGGCAATTTCAGATCACAAGAGCTTTCCAGACACAGAAACGAAACTACAGCTGTGAACTGGAACAAAATGCAAAAACAAACGAGGACTAAAGTCCAACTTAGCTGGAAGTTGTCTAGCAGCAGGAACATGCACAGAAAGGCTTCTGATTACAATGTTGACCGGCATGGAAGTGACAGAGGAGCAAGGCTAAATAGCGACTCCCACATCCTGATGGGAACAGGTGAACAGAGGGGATGATGCACACCAGTTCAATTCCACCAGTGGCCACCGGGGGAGCCCAAAATCCAATTTCACAACAGTACCCCCCCCTCAAGGAGGGGGCACCGAACCCTCACCAGAACCACCAGGGCGATCAGGATGAGCCCTATGAAAGGCACGGACCAGATCGGAGGCATGAACATCAGAGGCAGTCACCCAAGAATTATCCTCCTGACCGTATCCCTTCCATTTGACCAGATACTGGAGTTTCCGTCTGGAAACACGGGAGTCCAAGATTTTTTCCACAACGTACTCCAACTCGCCCTCAACCAACACCGGAGCAGGAGGCTCAACGGAAGGCACAACCGGTACCTCATACCTGCGCAATAATGACCGATGAAAAACATTATGAATAGAAAAAGATGCAGGGAGGTCCAAACGGAAGGACACAGGGTTAAGAATCTCCAATATCCTGTACGGGCCGATGAACCGAGGCTTAAACTTGGGAGAAGAAACCCTCATAGGGACAAAACGAGAAGACAACCACACCAAGTCCCCAACACAAAGCCGAGGACCAACCCGACGCCGGCGGTTGGCAAAAAGCTGAGTCTTCTCCTGGGACAACTTCAAATTGTCCACTACCTGCCCCCAAATCTGATGCAACCTCTCCACCACAGCATCCACTCCAGGACAATCCGAAGATTCCACCTGACCAGAAGAAAATCGAGGATGAAACCCCGAATTACAGAAAAAGGGAGACACCAAGGTGGCAGAGCTGGCCCGATTATTGAGGGCAAACTCCGCTAAAGGCAAAAAAGCAACCCAATCATCCTGATCTGCAGACACAAAACACCTCAAATATGTCTCCAAGGTCTGATTCGTCCGCTCGGTCTGGCCATTAGTCTGAGGATGGAAAGCAGACGAGAAAGACAAATCTATGCCCATCCTAGCACAGAATGCTCGCCAAAATCTAGACACGAATTGGGTACCTCTGTCAGAAACGATATTCTCCGGAATACCATGCAAACGGACCACATTTTGAAAAAACAGAGGAACCAACTCGGAAGAAGAAGGCAACTTAGGCAGGGGAACCAAATGGACCATCTTAGAGAAACGATCACACACCACCCAAATGACAGACATCTTCTGAGAAACAGGAAGATCCGAAATAAAATCCATCGAGATGTGCGTCCAGGGCCTCTTCGGAATAGGCAAGGGCAACAACAATCCACTAGCCCGAGAACAACAAGGCTTGGCCCGAGCACAAACGTCACAAGACTGCACGAAGCCTCGCACATCTCGAGACAGGGAAGGCCACCAGAAGGACCTTGCCACCAAATCCCTGGTACCAAAGATTCCAGGATGACCTGCCAACGCAGAAGAATGAACCTCAGAAATGACTTTACTGGTCCAATCATCAGGAACAAACAGTCTACCAGGTGGGCAACGATCAGGTCTATCCGCCTGAAACTCCTGCAAGGCCCGCCGCAGGTCTGGAGAAACGGCAGACAATATCACTCCATCCTTAAGGATACCTGTAGGTTCAGAATTACCAGGGGAGTCAGGCTCAAAACTCCTAGAAAGGGCATCCGCCTTAACATTCTTAGAACCCGGCAGGTAGGACACCACAAAATTAAACCGAGAGAAAAACAACGACCAGCGCGCCTGTCTAGGATTCAGGCGTCTGGCGGACTCAAGATAAATTAAATTTTTGTGGTCAGTTAATACCACCACCTGATGTCTAGCCCCCTCAAGCCAATGACGCCACTCCTCAAAAGCCCACTTCATGGCCAAAAGCTCCCGATTCCCAACATCATAATTCCGCTCGGCGGGCGAAAATTTACGCGAGAAAAAAGCACAAGGTCTCATCACGGAGCAATCGGAACTTCTCTGCGACAAAACCGCCCCAGCTCCGATTTCAGAAGCGTCGACCTCAACCTGAAAAGGAAGAGCAACATCAGGCTGACGCAACACAGGGGCGGAAGAAAAGCGGCGCTTAAGCTCCCGAAAGGCCTCCACAGCAGCAGGGGACCAATCAGCAACATCAGCACCCTTCTTAGTCAAATCAGTCAATGGGTTAACAACATCAGAAAAACCAGCAATAAATCGACGATAAAAGTTAGCAAAGCCCAAAAATTTCTGAAGACTCTTAAGAGAAGAGGGTTGCGTCCAATCACAAATAGCCTGAACCTTGACAGGATCCATCTCGATGGAAGAGGGGGAAAAAATATATCCCAAAAAGGAAATCTTTTGAACCCCAAAAACGCACTTAGAACCCTTCACACACAAGGAATTGGACCGCAAAACCTGAAAAACCCTCCTGACCTGCTGGACATGAGAGTCCCAGTCATCCGAAAAAATCAAAATATCATCCAGATACACAATCATAAATTTATCCAAATAATCACGGAAAATGTCATGCATAAAGGACTGAAAGACTGAAGGGGCATTTGAAAGACCAAAAGGCATCACCAAATACTCAAAGTGGCCCTCGGGCGTATTAAATGCGGTTTTCCACTCATCCCCCTGCTTAATTCGCACCAAATTATACGCCCCACGGAGATCTATCTTAGAGAACCACTTGGCCCCCTTTATGCGAGCAAACAAATCAGTCAGCAGTGGCAACGGATATTGATATTTAACCGTGATTTTATTCAAAAGCCGATAATCAATACACGGCCTCAAAGAGCCATCTTTCTTAGCCACAAAGAAAAAACCGGCTCCTAAGGGAGATGATGAAGGACGAATATGTCCCTTTTCCAAGGACTCCTTTATATATTCTCGCATAGCAGCATGTTCAGGCACAGACAGATTAAACAAACGACCCTTAGGGTATTTACTACCCGGAATCAAATCTATGGCACAATCGCACTCCCGGTGCGGAGGTAATGAACCAAGCTTAGGTTCTTCAAAAACGTCACGATATTCAGTCAAGAATTCAGGAATCTCAGAGGGAATAGATGATGAAATGGAAACCACAGGTACGTCCCCATGCGTCCCCTTACATCCCCAGCTTAACACAGACATAGCTTTCCAGTCAAGGACTGGGTTATGAGATTGCAGCCATGGCAATCCAAGCACCAACACATCATGTAGGTTATACAGCACAAGAAAGCGAATAATCTCCTGGTGATCCGGATTAATCCGCATAGTTACTTGTGTCCAGTATTGTGGTTTATTGCTAGCCAATGGGGTGGAGTCAATCCCCTTCAGGGGTATAGGAGTTTCAAGAGGCTCCAAATCATACCCACAGCGTTTGGCAAAGGACCAATCCATAAGACTCAAAGCGGCGCCAGAGTCGACATAGGCATCCGCGGTAATAGATGATAAAGAACAAATCAGGGTCACAGATAGAATAAACTTAGACTGTAAAGTGCCAATTGAAACAGACTTATCAAGCTTCTTAGTACGCTTAGAGCATGCTGATATAACGTGAGTTGAATCACCGCAATAGAAGCACAACCCATTTTTTCGTCTAAAATTCTGCCGTTCACTTCTGGACAGAATTCTATCACATTGCATATTCTCTGGCGTCTTCTCAGTAGACACCGCCAAATGGTGCACAGGTTTGCACTCCCGCAGACGCCTATCGATCTGGATAGCCATTGTCATGGACTCATTCAGACCCGCAGGCACAGGGAACCCCACCATAACATCCTTAATGGCATCAGAGAGACCCTCTCTGAAATTCGCCGCCAGGGCGCACTCATTCCACTGAGTAAGCACAGCCCATTTACGAAATTTCTGGCAGTATATTTCAGCTTCGTCTTGCCCCTGAGATAGGGACATCAAGGCCTTTTCCGCCTGAAGTTCTGACTGGGGTTCCTCATAAAGCAACCCCAAGGCCAGAAAAAACGCATCCACATTGAGCAACGCAGGATCCCCTGGAGCCAATGCAAAAGCCCAATCCTGAGGGTCGCCCCGGAGCAAGGAAATCACAATCCTGACCTGCTGAGCAGGATCTCCAGCAGAGCGAGATTTCAGGGACAAAAACAACTTGCAATTATTTTTGAAATTTTGAAAGCAAGATCTATTCCCTGAGAAAAATTCAGGCAAAGGAATTCTAGGTTCAGATATAGGAACATGAATAACAAAATCTTGTAAATTTTGAACTTTCGTGGTGAGATTATTCAAACCTGCAGCTAAACTCTGAATATCCATTTTAAACAGGTGAACACCGGCGCAGCGCTCCTTCCCTCATCAATGCGGTGAGCTGCATCGGCTAGATGCCTATACAGCTGACCCTGCGTTGACAGGCTGGGGGCCCACTGCTGGCAATGGCTCCCCCCGCCTGCTAGGGGCCCATAGCAGCTGGGTGGCAGAGCAGGGAGATCAATTCTCCCTGCTCTACTGCAGAATGCAACTATTGGTGTGCTGTGCACGCCAATACAGTTACAAAAAATACAGTTACATTATCGTAGCTCCGGGTGGGCCCCCTCTGCCCCCCAGTAGCTTTGCTACTGCCGGATGCTTAAGTCTGTGGGATCCAGACTGCGCAGGCACGTCGCGCTTGCGCAGTCTATAAAGGCTTCAAACAGAGTGCCGCTCCCAGCATTATATTATAGATAATTTATACAATGTGATTTTCTGGATTTTATTTTTGATATTCTGTCTCTCAATGTTAAAATTAACCTACCCTTAAAATTATAGACTGTTCATGTCTTTGTCAGTGGGCAAACTTACAAAATCAGCAAGGGATCAAATACTTATTTCCCCCACTGCATATAGTTTTTGTACTAATATACCTTTTGTCAATGTGTTGCTTTTCCCGATGTTTTTTCCCTCGATATCCATTATCTTGGGGGAATGTTTATACCCCTATGTTATTTTGAATCTAAATACCTTTTATGCTATTTTATGAGTGTAACAATAATGATTTCTTCTAGGCAATGGTAATACATCTTAATGCTTAAGTGCGCATACCTAGATTTGCATAGGAAGTTATTCTTGAGTTCCACAGCGTGGAACGCATGTTACTGTTCAGAGGGTGCTGCTTAAGATGATCAAGAAGGTGCAACAGGAAGTGACGACATTGCGCTTTTGGTCATGATCGTGTGTTCCATAGAGTGGAACGCACACTATACACTATACCCTATGGAGATGTTCCCCAACTCCAGCCCTCAAGAGCCACCAACAGGTCATGTTTTCAGGATTTCCTTAGTATTGCACAGGTGATAGAATTATTGAGTGTTAAGGTGATGCAATTATTACCTGGGCCATACTAAGGAAATCCTGAAAACATGACCTGTTGATGGCTCTTGAGGACCGGAGTTGGGGAACACTGCCCTACGGGGTTAGATCCTGGATATCGGGGAGGCAGGAAATGTCATCAGGATCATTTCTGGCAGGTATTGTTGTGCTTCAGTGTGGAATGCACACCGGCACAGGTGAGAGCTACAACCGGTATCTTACTTGACATGAGGTGACAATGAATCCAGCCTAACAAACCGCCGATCATCAGGTTGACTGTGTTTTTTTAATTACTTTGGCAAATGGTAGGTGTTTAAATCCACTTGCTATGACCTTCCGGTATGCTAATTTCTATCATGGCATCTTGCATCTTTGGCATCGCCGCTATCAACCAGGCCTCTGCCTGATGAACCGGGACAGTGGGGAAACGAGTCGAGGCGCATCTTCTCTATGATAAGTCTCCTGAATAGTGATATGACTTTGCACCATATTGTATCTGTTTAATAATAACTGTATATACTGAATGTAATCCCTGAGCATGCTATCATATTTTAGGCCAGGGAAAAGTAATGTCAACCAAGAAATTCCTTTTTGTCCCTTTTGAGTTGTCATAGGGACAGATGTTTAATCTATATTCAGGTTAGCTATCATTATTGTATCTGTATAACCAACAGATTACCTACAGGGGATTGTATCTATATTTATATAAGCTAATTATTTCCCTGGGAATTTTTTTTTTTCATCTCATCTCTTTTCTATGTGTTTTCCCACCTGTCTATTGGTAGGGACATCTAGGGAAGTAAGGGATTGTCCTTGTTGAGTAGGAGCGCCAAAAAAATCGAGCTCTTAGGGTGCCAACCTCCACTGCTAGGCAAGAGTCAATTAGGACTACTGTAGGCTTCTGTAGATACTTGTTATCAATTTGGTTTCTGCTCACATTGATTTTTTTTTTTTTTTACCAATTGATTACATTGGTTAGGTGTAGTGTTGAGCGATACCTTCCAATACTCAAAGGTATCGGTATCGGATGGTATCGGCCGATATCCGAAAAATATCGGATATCGCCGATACCGATACCCGATACCAATGCAAGTCAATGGGACACAAGTATCGGAAGGTATCCTGGATGGTTCCCAGGGTCTGAAGGAGAGGAAATTCTCCTTCAGGCCCTGGGATCCATATTCATGTAAATAATAAAGAATTAAAATAAAAAAATATGGATATACTCACCCCTCCGGCGGCCCCTGGACCTTACCGATGTAACCGGCAGCCTCCGTTCCTAAGAATGAGGAGTTTAGGACCTGCGATGACATCGCGGCTTGTGATTGGTCGCGTGAGCGGTCACATGAGCGGTCTCCTCTCCTCCAGACCCTGGGAACCATACACTGGGAACTTCCGATTCCGATTTCCGATATCACAAAAATATCGGAACTCGGTATCGGAATTCCGATACCGCAAGTATCGTCCGATACCCGATACTTGCGGTATCGGAATGCTCAACACTAGATAGGTGTCTTTTAATACTATAATTAAAATAAAACTGTTTTTAAACCCCTTTCTGACCACGGACAGGATAGTACGTCCGAGGTCAGAACCCCCGCTTTGATGCAGTCTCCGGCGGTGAGCCCGCATCAATGCCGTGACATGTCAACTGTTTTGAACAGCTGACATGTGCCCGCAATAGCGACGGGTGGAATCGCGATCCACCCGCTGCTATTAACTAGTTAAATGCCGCTGTCAAATGCTGGCAGCGGCATTTAACCGGCGCTTCCGGCCATAGGGCCGGAAATGAGCGCATCGCCGACCCCCGTCACATGATCGGGGGGTCAGCGATGCGTCTGCATAGTAATCATAGAGGTCTTTGAGACCTCTATGGTTACTGATGCCGGTTTGCTATGAGCGCCACCCTGTGGTTGGCGCTCATAGCAAGCCTGCAATTCATCTACATAGCAGCGATCTGATGATCGCTGCTATGTAGCTGAGCCGATCCAGTTGTGCCAGCTTCTAGCCTCCCATGGAGGCTATTGAAGCATGGCAAAAGTTTAAAAAAAAAAAAGTTAAAAAAAATATAAAAGTTTAAATCACCCCCCTTTCACCCCATTCAAAATAAAACAATTTAAAAAAAAAAATCAAACCTACACATATTCAGTATTGCCGCGTTCAGAATCGACCGATCTATAAAAAAAAAGCATTAACCTGATCACTAAACAGTGTAGCGAGAAAAAAAATTCGAAACGCCAGAATTACATTTTTTTGGTCGCCGCGACATTGCATTAAAATGCAATAACGGGGGATCAAAAGATCGTTATCTGCACAAAAGTGGTATCAATAAAAATGTCAGCTTGGAACGCAAAAAATAAGCCCTCAACTGACCCCAGATCACGTAAAAATGGAGACGCTATGTGTATCGGAAAATGGCGCAATTTTTTTTTTTTTAGCAAAGTTTGGATTTTTTTTTCACCACTTAGATAAAAGAGAACCTAGACATGTTTGGTGTCAATGAACTCGTAATGACCTGAAGAATCATAATGGCAGGTCAGTTTTAGCATTTAGTGAACCTAGCAAAAAAGCCAAACTAAAAACAAGTGTGGGATTGCATTTTTTTGCATTTTCACCGCACTTGGAATTTTTTTCCCATTTTCTAGTACACGACATGGTAAAATGAATGATGTCGTTCAAAAGTACATCTCGTCCCACAAAAAATAAGCCCTCACTCGGCCATATTGACGGAAAAATAAAAAAGTTATGGCTCTGGGAAGGAGGGGAGCGAAAAACGAACACGGAAAAATGGAAAATCCCAAGGTCATGAAGGGGTTAAGGGATTATGTGATCACACGTAATTATTAGTCCCAACTCTGTATACGATCTTGTTCACATACCTCTAAGGTGTCTAAACAGCAGAAATCACTCAAAGTGACCACATTTTGGAAACTACACCCCTGAAGGATTTTATTCAGGGCTATAGGGAGCATTTTAAACCCATAGGTACTACGCAGAATTTGATGACATTAAGTTGTCATATTGAAAAAGTTCATTTTTATTTACAAAAATCTTGCTTTAACCAAACCAATTTTGCAACAGATAACACCAAAAAGTGGACCTTAAAATTTGTTACCCATGTTCTTTCCAGCTTGGCAATACCCCAATCAAAAAGTTCTGTTTAGACAAACAGCAGAGCTCGGAATGGAAGGAACAATTTTAGAATTTTGGAACACAAATTTGGTTGTAAGAGATGGTAAGCACCATTCCGTATTTGCAGGTCCCCTAAGGTGCCTAAACAGCAGAAACTCCAAATAAGTAACCCCATATTGGAAACTACATCCCTCGTGGATTTTATCAAGGGGTATAGTGAGCATTTTGAACCTACAGAAACTACACAGAATTTGATGACAGCAGGCTGTCATATTAAAAAAAGTTCATTTTTTTCACAAAAATCTTGATTTAGCCCCAAATTACTCACTTTTGCAAGAGATATTATCAAAAAGTGTACCTACAATTTGTTACACACATACTTCTGAGTATGTCAATACCCAACATGTAGTCTAAAAGTTATCTTTGGAGAAACGGCAGGGCTCGGAACAGAAGGGGCAGAATTTGAACTGTAGCTCTATTTGGAATAGATATATACCGTATATACTCAAGTACAAGCCGAGTTTTTCAGCACATTTTTTTGTGCTGGAAACACCCCCCTCAGCTTATACACAAGTTACTTGTCTCAGGAATCCGTCGGGATAGGGGTAGCGGCGGAGCAGCGGGTCACAGAGGCAGGAGCCAGCGGCTGTGGCTAAAGCCTGTGCTGCTGCTAAAGAGAAATGAATATTCATTTCTCTTATAGCGCGCACAGTGAAACCCTCAGTCGCAGCCGCCGGCTTCTAGAAGACATTTTACTCACCCTCCAGCGTTCCCTCGCAGCATCTCGTTGGTCCTGGTGGCCTCGCAGCATCTCGTTGGTTCCGGCTTCCAGCAGCTCTCCCTGTTCTCAGCGATGACGTGGCACCGCTCTTTAAGGTAATGAATATGCACGCGTCTCCACTCCCATAGGTGTGGAGGGAATATTCATTACCTTAATGAGCAGTGCCACATGATCGCTCAGCACAGTGAGAGCTGCTGGAAGCCGGAACCAAAGAGATGCTGCAAGGGCGCCAGTACCAATGAGATGTAGGGCACGCTGGAGGGTGAGTAGGATGTTTTTGTTTTTTTTTTTGTAGTAGGAAGCATGCATACAAGGACGGGAGGGAGGAAGCCAGGCATACCAGGACAGCTACGGGAAAGAGGGGCACACATACCAGGATAGCTACGGGGGGAGCCACACATACCAGGACAGTTAAGGGGGGAGCCACACATACCAGGACAGCTATGGGTGGGAGCCACACATACCAGGACAGTTAAGGGGGGAGCCACGCATACCAGGGCAGCTACGGGTGGGAGCCACACATAACAGGACAGCTACGGGGGGAGCCACACATACCAGGACAGCGACGCGGGAGTCATGCATACCAGAACAGGATGGGGGGAGCCACGCATACCAGGACAGGGATGAGGGGACAATGCATATCCGCTTATACTCGAGTCAATAAGCTTACCCAGTTTTCCGTGGGAAAATTAGGTGCCTCGGCTTATACTCAGGTCGGCTTATACTTGAGTATATAGTGTAGTCATATTTGCAGAGCCTGTGTCGTTCAAGAGCAACAAAAAATCCCCATAGTTGTCTATTTTGCTAATTATACCCTCTAATGTATTTATCTAGGGAGGTCGTGAGTAGTTTGATACCACTATTTTTTATGCAGTTTTATGCAATACAAGTTTGAAATATTGCAATTTGCATTTTTTTCACTGTTACGTTTATAAATTTTTGTACATTCTGAGGAACACACCTCAAATTTTATTGCACTAGTTTTTATAGTAATTGTCGGTGTACACGTGGTAGTCTTGGTGAAGAAATGGTGTCAATAGTTCCCAGATAATTTTACCTGGGAAGCTAATTGTCTGGGGGCAGTTTGGTGGGTTAATTTGGCCGTCCCTAGCTTAGTAAATTAGAAAGTTACACGTGTGATCTGATGTGCTCTCACATTTTGCATAATTTTACTACGTATTTGGAGCACTTGGAGGGAATAAATTGGCAAAATGACAGACGGCCCTTGAAATTAATGAGGGACTCGTTGACTGCAACATTTTGCTTTGGGATATAGGAATTTAGAAATGATTCTTTTAGGAGGGAAATTAGGGGTCTCAATTTGTTAAGGTGATTGTAGGTGGGGCCATTTCTCGGTGGTCTTAGGAATTATCACTATAATGAGGAATCTCGTTAGTGCTTCATACATGGCATACATGGGTACCCCCGGTACTCTGAAACCCCTGAGATTTTCTGACAATGGTGTTGCAATTGACCTATTTCTGAGGGCCGTTAAAAAGCAGTGCTGCGGAATAAGGGCCCTTAACCTCCGCTGATAAAAGGTGTATCGGTCGTCGTTAAGTGTTTTTTAATTATTTTATTATTTATTATGCTTTGCTTATACAGCGCTATCTTATTCCGCAGCGCTTTACATACATTATCATCATTGTCCCCATTGGGGCTCACAATCTAAATTTCCTATCAGTATGTCTTTGTAGTGTGGGAGAAAACCGGAGAACCACTGAGACACCGTGCTGCCTACATGTTTATAACATATTGGACTTAGTTGACACTATTTTGATAAAAAAAAAGGAGTCATTTATCATCACTCAAAAACCCACCAAAGATTTCCTCTTATTTAGACATATATGTGTCTAGCAAAGTATTCTGATTGGTGATTAAGTACGTAATATATTGTAGATGGCTGAGATTAGACCCTTAGTCAAGGATCCCGCTCTTTATATTCTCTCAAAGCTAGTTGGAATAGAAACTTGAATATCTTAAAATAAAGAGGAAACAAAATGATGAATTTGAAAGTGTTACGGCTGCGACCGCGAGCGAGCGTCCTAAGTGGGAATGCAATGTGGACCCACTGGACCACATAGAGTATCCTGGACCTACCCAGACTAGGGAAGGGCAGCCAGCAGGGTCTGTGGCAGCTGAGCAGATGGCAATGTGCAGAACTAGATTACACTGCACAATGGTGCATGAAGAAACAAAGTTTACTTAAATGAACACACAGTACATAAACAAAACATAATGATGTCAGGATCCCGATTTCACACATCTCAGTAGGGTACACGTCTCAGGATAACAGATGAAGGCAGGAGGACATCACGGGTTGATGCAGTCCAGGGTCATCTGGCACGGGCTTACAAGGACGGCTTCTCTTTCAGGCCTCAGTTGTAGCGAAGGCTCAGCAGGAGAACATCAGACACCGACCTTGGACAGACATCAGACGATGGCAGGGGTCATCATAAGTTGATGCAGTCCAGGGTCATCTGGCAGGGGCTTACTAGAACGGCCTCTCAGGCCTTGGGCGTAGCACAGACTCAGCAGGAGAACATCAGACATCAATCCAGCATAGACGTAATTGCAGGGTGGACCCCGGGGAACCGGTGGAACATCGGATCCCAGGCAGGACATCGGACACAGCCTGGACATCAGGGCACAGACTGAACATCAGGACATCAAAACACGGACTGGACACTGGACATCAGGACACAGGCTGGACATCAGGACATTGGAGACAGGAAGGACATCAGGACACAGACAGGGCATCAGGACATCAGGAATACCGGATAGACATATGGGACACTGGCGTGGCAGCCCAGGGCATCAGTTACATCAGGACATTGGACACAAGAAGGACATCAGGACATAGGCAGTGCATCAGGACATTGGGAATACCGGATAGACTTCTGGGACACTGGTGTGGCAGCCCAGGTCATCGGCTGGGACACTGGCGTGGCAGCCCAGGGCATCAGTTACATCAGGACATTGGACACAGGAGAAAATCAGGACACAGGCAGGGCATGCGGACATCAGGAATACCGTATAGACATCTGGGACACTGGCGTGGCAGCCCGGGTCATCGGCTGTGCCACAAATGGCACAGGGCCAGGCAGCGGTGGTCATCAGGTTCCTAGCTACGGCCATAGGCTCCAGACATCGGACCTAGGAAGGAACTCACGTGTGATGGTGCAAGCACTGCTGGACTGCACCTGGGCCGGACGGGGTTAGCACCGCATAGCAGGCTGAGCACAGCATAGTAAGAGCTCAGCAAGAACACCGGACTCCATCTTTAAAAGATGAGCCCAGGAAGTTCAGACACTGGGTACGGGGTGTCAGACACAAAAGGACTTCAGGAACATAACACAGAGGACACAGTTTAGACAGGATCAGGTACTGGATATGCAGCCTCCAGGATAGGCAGATCTGGGTACTCTGCCCCAGAACAGGCGGAAAAAAACAAAACACAAATGGACTGGATATGCAGCCTCCAGGATAGGCGGATCTGGGTACTCTGCCCCCAGAACAGGCGGAAAAACAACATACTAACGGATCTTGGTACTCTGCCCCCAGAACAGGCGGAAAAACAACATACTAATGGATCTGGGTACTCTGCCCCCAGAACAGGCAGAAGAGCTGGATACTTAACACACAAGGCAAGACTCAGAAACACAATGCAATGCTTTGGCAATGCCCAACAGGAAAGAGGGAGTTTACATAGGAGCTGCCCCTCAGCAATAGGCTGAGGGAGCAACACAGGTGCACACTCAAACCCTAATAAAAGCAGGGTAGGTGTGGCCGCGCGCACCCTAAGCACAAACAGAAACCATTACAGCACAGACAGCACAGGAACTGTGGCTTAGGGCACCTGGCAGCGACTGCTAGCCTGAACACACGTGGAAAGTCATACACCAGCTGCAGAGGACCTTGCAAGCCACGGATAGCTTCCACAATGGCAGCCAGGGACCACACATGCGAGTGGTCATGCAGCAGGGCGAAGACATAACAACACATGCACAGCTACGCAGCAGCCCAGGGAACTGAGCCGCATCCATACAGGTAACAAACTACAGTATCTCTGCAAGTTAGGGGGAGAGGAGCAAGGGTTAAAGTGGAGACATGCAGAGTATCGCTGAAGAAACAAGGTATAAACCCACCGCCGTTACAGAAAGTAAGTCATCTTGGAAGGAAAAATTTGATTGAATGTCCTCAAACGAGTGGAGGGATTTAAAGCTACTGTATAGTCAATTATGCCCATAAAAATATGGAGGCCTGCTTGAGACCATGGTTTAGGTAAAATGGATTTAAGGGAACTGTGGATGAAACATACATTAAGTCAATGTTAAGTGCAAACAGGTTAGCTTAAATCTTTGGAAACAAATGCTGCAAATGTCCCTATACTGTAAATGTGATAGATCAGCTCATACTAAAAGGTTTTAAAACTGGACACTGAGACAGACATAAATCAAAACACGAATGCTATCTGGCAATTTAGCGTTTCTTGAATAGTTAGTTCCAAGCATCCCATTTTCTAGAGTATTTAAAGAGGCCATTGTTAATTATGGCAAAATGTATTTCAAAAGAACTGTAAAGTTGCATCCTTTCCAGGATCTCTGAAAAACTAGGAACATCAGGTTTTTCCAATATAACGCCAGTAAGTTCTTCACTACTAGGAAAATGTGGATCATGATGTATCATTTACCACCTTTCAAGAACTTTATAGAATGACTCATGTAAAGCCATTGATATGTTAGAGAAGTATGATTGTTGAATAGCCTTTTCCCATTGATCCAGACTCAGAGGTATGTTTAAGTCTTTTTCCTATCTAGTCATATATACATTTTCAATAAGCGTTTTGTTTTTATTAAAATGATGGTAGAGATTTTTGGTACTCCAAATTAGTTTGTTTTTTTATATTAGTGAGTAATAAAATAATACATTTATACATTAAATACAACAAACAACAAATAATACAATAATACATTTTAGCTGGTGTGGTTTTTTCTTATAAATTTACGGATGTTGTCTTTTACTATCGTGGAGAGAATAAAGTCTGTGGATTTCGAGTTGAACTTATCTTTAATTTCTTTAAAAGGCATGAAATCGCCTCCATCGGAACCTGCTTTCTAGATTTATATCATAATACATTTAAAAAAAAGTGGGTGGACCTGGAGACAGAGATTTCAGTGGTCGATCCCAGAGTTAACATCTGGCGGGGGGTGCGGGGGTTCAAGGGGGGAGCCTTCCCTTTCTTACTAGAAATCTGATTCTTTTTGTTAAATGCAATAACCTAAAGCTCAATATGTCATCTATACCAGGTCCCTTGACCCCCGATCTCTGACAATCCGGATTTCCCTGCGGGCCTGGATAAAATCATATTCCTTCATAAGCATAGGGATGGCCATCCAATAGTGTATGATTACATTACCCCTTCATCTGTAAAGCCTTTGCACTCCCTCTTTGAGGGATCGGACACCCCGCCTGGGGTATGGCTACTTTATGAACAAATCAAAAGCTATATTCTCGGGGTATCCAAACGGGTTGACCTATTCCGACCGCTTACTTCTTTTGAGTCGGCGTGTCTGGGTGGGGACCCTCCATCACACACAGTATCACTCTTGTATAAAATATTCCAGGGGCACCAGATATCTACATTAGATCCTCCTGCTTTCTTTCAGAAATGGGACATCGACTTGAATAAGCCGTTAATACCAGATGATAGGAATAGGAGTCTGCTCTACACACTTAGATCCTCACTATGTGCGGACTATCAAGAGAGAGGTTATAGACTTTTGGCTCGGTGGTATAGATGCCCAGACAACATTCATTCTATGTTTCCAAATACCTCAGACACGTGCTGGAGATGTTGGAAGGAGAGGGGATCGTACATACATATTTAGTGGTCTTGACCATCCATTAAAGGTTTCTGGGAGGATGTTTTTAACCTTCACAGTAAGCTATCTATGCACAAAGCCCGACACATGATAGAAGTGGCCCTGCTATCTATTTGTGAGCTTTCCATAGCTAAAATTAAGAAAGGCCTCCTTAGATATTTCTTGAAAGCTGCACGTAATTTAATACCTCGCTATTGGAAGCAGACGAATACCCCTTCGAGATCTGAGCTTGTGGTGGAGCTGAACCACCTCTTTAGAATGGAGCAACTGGTTGGTCAGGACACTGGACAAGGTCCTAAACACATGGGCCCCTTGGATAATGTTTAGGGAGACCGCGGGTCTGACTGTATGGCTCAGTGGAGTCTCTGACTCAAGCCATTAATTTTTTTGGATATGATCCCTTGGGCTGTGAATCAATATACATTAACATCGACTCCGGGTTGAGTTAGATGGGACGACGGTGACCGGTTCCCCCCCACCCTCCCCCCCTTGTCTCTTCTTTTTTCTCTGTCTCTCCCCACTTTCTTCTCTTTGTCCGTTAATTGTTGTTTTGGTTATAAAGGTGTTAAGGCTATGTTTAGGAATTAATTTGGATAACCTACTCCGGTAATATATTTGAGCCTGGCTGTTAATTTGGGTTCCGTAGATATTGAACCACACTATGACTATGACTATAATAATAATAAATAATAATAATAATCTTAATTTATATAGCACCAACATATTCCGCAGCGCTTTACAGTTTAACAGTTTCAAACACAACAGTCATAGGTAACAACGTTAACAATACAGTAATAAAGCAAAAATAAGACAAAATAAGACGACCCTGCTCGTGAGAGCTTACAATCTACAATGAGGTGGGGAGATACAAAGCACAGGTGTGTATTTACAATGGTGTATTTACAGTGATGGTCCAGCCATCTTCCGGGGGTGGGGGTAGATGGAAGTAGTGAATGGGTTACACACGCACAAAAACATAAAATGAGTTTGATTAGGGAACGTGATAGGCCGCTCTGAACAAATGTGTTTTGAGTAGTGTTGAGCATTCCGATGCTGCAAGTATCGGGTATCGGCCGATACTTGCTGTATCGGAATTCCGATACCGGGATTCCGATACTCTTGTGGTATCGGGTATCGGGTATCGGAACAACATTAATGTTAAAATGTGTAAAATAGAGAATTAAAATAAAAAATATCGCTATACTCACCTGTCCGACGCAGCCGGGACCTCAGCGCAGGAACCGGCAGCGTTGTTTGTTTAAAATTCCCGCTTTTACATGGTTACGCGAAGTCCCGGCTTGTGATTGGTCAGGGCGGCCATGTTGCCGGGCCGCGGACCAATCACAGCAAGCCGTGACGAAAATACGTCACGGCTTGCTGTGATTGGTCCGCGTCCCGGCAACATGGCCGCCATTAACCAATCACAAGCCGTGACGTCACGGGAGGCTGGAAACGCGCTCATTTTAAAAAGGGCGCGTGTCCAGCCTCCCGTGACGTCACGGCTTGTGATTGGTTGCGTCGCGGTCAACCAATCACAAGCCGGGAGGCTGGACACGCGCCCATTTCAAAATGAGCGCGTCCAGCCTCCCGGCTTGTGATTGGTTGATCGCGGCGCAACCAATCACAAGCCGTGACGTCACGGGAGGCTGGACATGCGCCCATTTCAAAATGAGCGCGTCCAGCCTCCCGGCTTGTGATTGGTTGATCGCGGCGCAACCAATCACAAGCCGTGACGTCACGGGAGGCTGGACACGCGCCCATTTTAAAATGAGCGCGTGTCCAGCCTCCCGTGACGTCCCGGCTTGTGATTGGTCAGGGCGGCCATATTGCCGGGACGCGGACCAATCACAGCAAGCCGTGACGTAATTTCGTCACGGCTTGCTGTGATTGGTCCGCGTCCCGGCAACATGGCCGACCTGACCAATCACAAGCCGGGAATTCACGTAACCAAGTAATAGCGCGATTTTTAAACAAACAACGCTGCCGGTTCCCTCGCTGAGGTCCCGGCTGCGTCGGACAGGTGAGTATAGCGATATTTTTTATTTTAATTCTTTCTTTTACACATTTATATGGTTCCCAGGGCCTGAAGGAGAGTTTCCTCTCCTTCAGACCCTGGGAACCATCAGGAATACCGTCCGATACCTGAGTCCCATTGACTTGTATTGGTATCGGGTATCGGTATCGGATTGGATTCCGATACTGTGACGGTATCGGCCGATACTTTCCGATACCGATACTTTCAAGTATCGGACGGTATCGCTCAACACTAGTTTTGAGCGAGCGCCTAAAACTATGCAAGTTGTGGATGGTCCTAATGTCTTGGGGTAGAGCATTCCAGAGGATTGGTGCAGCACGGGAGAAGTCTTGGAGTCGGGAGTGGGAGGTACAGATTATTGCAGAGGTTAGTCGAAAGTCATTTGCAGAGCGCAGAGGTCGGTTAGGCCGATAGACAGAAATGAGGGAGGAGATGTAAGGGGGTGCCGCACTATGGAGAGCTTTGTGGGTGAGAACAAGTACTTTGAATTGTATCCTGTAATGAATGGGCAGCCAGTGTAACGACTGGCGAAGAGCGGACACGTCCGAGTAACGATTAGCCAGATGGACGACCCTGGCTGCTGCATTAAGGATAGACTGGAGAGGGGAAAGTCGAGTGAGGGGGAGGCCAATTAATAGAGCGTTAGGGTACCGTCACACATTGAAATTTTCATCGCTGCGACGGCACGATCCGTGACGTCGCAGCGATCGTATGATTATCGCTCCAGCGTCGTAGACTGCTGTCACACGGTGCAATCACGGCGCTGGAGCGATGCCGAAGTCCCCGGGTAACCGGGGTAAACATCGGGTAACTAAGCGCAGGGCCGCGCTTAGTAACCCGATGTTTACCCTGGTTACAAGCGTAAACGTAAAAAAACAAACAGTACATACTCACCCGTCGGTGTCCTTCAGGTCCCTTGCCGTCTGCTTCCTGCTCTGAGTGCAGCCGTACACTGAGAGCAGAGCGCAGCACCGCTGTGATCTGCTCTCACTTTCCGGCCGGCACTCAGAGCAGGAAGCAGACTGCAAGGGACCTGAAGGACACCGACGGGTGAGTATGTACGTTTTGTTTTTTTACGTTTACGCTTGTAACCAGGGTAAACATCGGGTTACTAAGCGCGGCCCTGCGCTTAGTTACCCGATGTTTACCCTGGTTACAAGCGAAGACATCGCTGGATCGCTGTCACACACAACGATCCAGCGATGTCAGCGGGTGATCAAGCGACGAAAGAAAGTTCCAAACGATCTGCTATGACGTACGATTCTCAGCAGGGTGTCTGATCGCAGTAGCGTGTCAGACACAGCGATATCGTAACGATATCGCTAGAACGTCACGAATCGTAACGTCGTAGCGATGGAAATTTCAATGTGTGACGGTACCCTTACAGTAGTCCAGACGGGAGTGGATTAGGGCGACAGTGAGAGTTTTTGTTGTCTCCATGGTGAGAAAAGGGAGGACTCTAGAGATGTTCTTTAGGTGTAAGCGGCACGAGCGGGCAAGACATTGTATGTGGGAGGTGAAGGAGAGATCGGAGTCAAACATAACACCCAGACAGCATGCCTGCTGCCAGGGTGTTATGATGGTGCCACCCACAGAGAGGGAAATGTCAGATTTAGGGAGGTTAGTAGAAGGCGGGAGCAGAAGAAGTTCAGTTTTGGAGAGGTTGAGTTTCAGATAGAGAGCGGACATGATGTTGGAGACTGCAGACAGACAGTCAGTGGCGTTCTGTAGTACAGGGGGGGTAAGGTCAGGGGATGACGTGTATAGTTGTGTGTCATCAGCATAAAGATGGTACTGAAAACCAAATCTGCTGATGGTCTGTCCAATTGGGGCCGTGTAGAGGGAGAAGAGAAGGGGGCCAAGGACTGAGCCCTGGGGTACCCCGACAGTGAGAGGAAGAGGAGATGAAGTGGAGCCAGAGAACACAACACTGAAGGAGCGGTCAGAAAGATAGGAGGAGAACCAGGAGAGAGCAGTGTCCTTAACGCCTAGTGACTGGAGCCTAGAGAGTAGGAGAGGGTGGTCAACAGTGTCGAAAGCTGCAGAAAGATCGAGGAGAATGAGCAGAGAGTGGTCACCGTTACATTTTGCTGTCAGAAGGTCATTGGTCACCTTGATGAGTGCAGTTTCTGTCGAATGTAGGGCGCGGAAACCAGACTGTGAAGGGTCTAGAAGGGAATGGGTGGAGAGGTAACGGGTAAGGCGGGAGTAGACTAGGCGCTCCAGGAGTTTTGAGATGAAGGGGAGATTGGAGACTGGTCTGTAGTTATTTGTGCATGATGGGTCAAGGGTGGGTTTTTTTAGTAATGGAGTAATGATAGAGTGTTTGAAGGAGGAGGGAAAAATACCAGATGTAAGGGAGAGATTAAAAATTGTAGTTAGGTGAGTTGTGACGACTGGAGAGAGAGACTGGAGGAGGTGTGAGGGAATGGGGTCGGTGGTGCATGTAGACGGACGAGAAGAGGAGAGGAGCTTGGAAACTTCTTCTTCTGTGATGGGATCGAATGTGGAGAGTGAGCCAGGGGAGATGCAGGGAGGGTTGGGAGTCATTGCACTTGGTGTCTGGGAGCGGATTTCCTGCCGGATATTGTCTATTTTCTCTATAAAGTGGGAGGCCAGGTCATCAGCACAAATGTCTGTGATAGGGTCTTGTGCTTTTGGCCTGAGGAGGGAGTGAAAGGTGTTAAAAAGTTTCTTGGGGTTGTTGGATAGTGAGGAGATCAGGGTGGTGTAGTAGGACTGCTTGGCGAGGTGAAGGGCAGAGTTATAGGTCCTTAACATAAATTTGAAGTGTATGAAGTCTCCTGGTGTGCGAGTTTTCCTCCATAAGCGTTCAGCACACCTAGAGCATCGCTAGAGAAATCAGGTTTGCGATGTGAGCCAGGGCTGTTTCACTCTGTGTTTGGAGGTTCTGATATTCCATCGCCATTGGATACAACCTAGTATATGGTTGAGGGGTGGGTGTCTTTGGGTGCCCACTCTAGAATTAACCCACTGATTCATGGTTCTCTTTAAAGTGCTACTAGCATAATTCCTTTTTATAAGAAGACAACAGAGTCATGGTGTGGGATTATAGAGTAATGTTTATTACATTTTCTCTTGGTTACAGTGTTAATAATTCAAATGTCATTTCAAGTTGTATCCATTTGCTATTATCATACTCCAATGGTTTTTGTAAAAATGACTTCACTCAATAAACTTGATTTACACAAAAGGCATGAAATCGTTGCCATTATATACGTCTTTAATTTTTTTATTTTTTTTCCAATAATCCGGAAGATCAAATTTATAGACACTGGCCAATAAGGAAATTGGAACATTTGTAGTTAATATGTGTTTATTACTACCTTTAGTTGGTTTAGCAAGTGTTTTCCAAGCAAAAATTAGTGCTTGGAAGATCGGAGATTGAGGAGTAGTAAAATTCGTTCTGAACAGATGGTTATAAATTATTTCTTCTAGGGGATTGTTTTTATTAAGTGTTAGTTCCAGTTGCAACCAGGCAGGTGCATTGTTTTGGTTAAGCCAATATATACTATGTCTGATCAGGTTGAAGAAATAGTAGGCTTTAATCCTATCCCCCATTTTTCTTAGATTTATATAGTATATCAACTGCTACTCTTGATTTTTCTTGTTCCAAATAAACTTATTAACCCCTTCATGACCTTGGGATTTTCCGTTTTTCCGTTCGTCTAGAAAAAAATATAAACCCTTTGATTTTTGTTTATAAATTTTGAAATAGGAAATTTTAGAAAAGTCATAAAAATTCGATAGTATTGCCTCTACTGAGTTTATTGGATCTTTTAAAGTCAGAAATATATCATCAGCAAAAATACTGATTTTATATTGTCTCAAGTTAGTTTCAATGCATTGAATTTTGGGATTGGCTCTTATTTTTTCAGCCAGAGGCTCAATTGCTAAGGTGAATAGGAGTGGAGACAAAGGAAATCCTTGTCTGGTCCTGTTGGATGCAGAAAAGGGCAACGACAGGCAATTGTTAACATAGATCTTTGCAGTGGGGTTAGAGTATAACAAAATATAGATGATAAAATTGTTGATTAAAGCCAAACTTAACCAAAGTATCTTTTAGATAGCTGAGTCTGTCGAATGCCTTTTCTGCATCCAACGTTATAAAAATTGAAGGGGTGTTTGATGTTTTAATTAGGTTTAAAATATTAATCACTTTCCTTGTCCCGTCTGAAGCTTGATGGCCTTTCACAAAGCCTATCTGATCTTTTTTAACTATTCGAGGGACAATGTTTTTCAATCTGTCCACCAGTATCTTAGAATATATTTTTATATCGCAATGTATAAGCGATACGGGTCTATAATTTTGAATTTTTTTCAAGATTTACCTTAGGTTTCGGTAATAGTATAATAGTCGCCTCTAGCATTTCTCTGGGAAATGAACTGATTTTTTGAGGCCTGGTTGACTACTTGAACCAAATGTGGCGAAAGGATGCTTAAAAAGGTTTTATAGAATTCATTATTATAGCCATCTGGACCAGGTGACTTTTGGGATTCAAGATTTTTAATTGTGTCTACCACTTCCTATTCAGTAAAAGGGAAGTTAAAATTTCTAAGTCTGTAGTATCTTGTTTAGGCAGATCTAGATCTTTTAAGAAAGTTTCGGTTTCATTGGGATTCTAGGGAAGAGATGATGGAATATTAGACAAATTGCATAAACTTTCATGGAATCGTGCAAAAGCATTGGTTATATCCTGTGGGTGAAATTTATAATCCCCTGAGGATTTAATCTTATCTATTCTTCTCCTAATTCTATCTAATTTTAGTTTGCGCATCATAAATCTAGTCGGTTTATTTATTTAAGAATACACCTTATATTGAGATGCCTTGATCATTGAGTCAAACTCAGAACAGATTTCTGATCTGAATGATTGTCCTAAAATATATTAATTCCATATGTATTTTAGATGAGGGACAGGAAAGATTGTTTTGTATCTCTTCTTTGTTTTTATTTTGAGTTTGCAAATGTTGAATTTTCTCTATATTCTTTTTTTGTGCCTAGCTGAGATTTGAATCAGGTGTACTCTTAAAACTGCTTTATAGGCGTTTCAGATTAAGAATGGGCCAGTATTACTCCGGACATTTTCCTTAAAGTAATGGATTGTAGCTGATTCAATCTAATGATCCATAAAAAGAAGTTTTTTTCTAGATGAACCCATAGAAAATTCACCTATTACTGGGCAATGATCTGACATTGTTTTATCAATGATATTAACGCTTTTGAATTTTTTAAATGTAAACACATCAGACAATATCAGATCTATACGAGAGAAGGATTTATGAACATCTGGAAAAAAACATATATTCTCTAGATGTCATGTTAAGACATCTAAAAATGTCATACAATTCGCTTCATTGTAACCGTTTGTTCAGACAAGGCAAAGAATGTCGAGTGGAGGAGAACGAATCCATTCGGCCGTCTGGGACCATATTAAAGTCTCTTATAAGCGTGGTGCGTTTATCCAATAAAGGATCAAGTGGGTATTTTAGCAACTGGATAAAAAGTAACCTTTATTTAGGTATATATATATATATATATATATATATATATAAAAAAGCCAATTATAGGCCTAATAAATTGAAAAGAAAACACTATAAAATAAGAACCCTAGTGTGATTTGTGCCCTATAACCAACACAGAAATGGAGAAACAAAAAACAAGACAAACAACAATTAAGAACCAGCCAGCACTGACAGTACTGGGATTGCTTCCAATCCGAATGCTTCTATTAACCCAATGGGTATGTGCAAACCAATTATCACTGAATCAAGTCACACACTGTAGTCTTGTCTTAGTAACCTCATATGTGCCCACTTAGGTTTGTTGTAATCGGTTTACTATTGAAGCCAGGAAATGTATGCTATGTGTTCCATACACTTATGAAGATACCTCATACTGCTCTTCTACTCATATGACCATTGAAAAAGTCATGTGCATGTAAATTGGAGCTCTGTCAGTGCAAGCACGCAGCACATATCTAGCGTTTCAAAATGCCATTAACATATATATAACCATCCATATAGCTATGGGATACAAATTACTCATTTACGTCATATGAGTGTTCCCCATGGATTCAATCATGACATGCTGTGTTCAAAGGCCGACCTCAATGGGTTAATGAATTTGGGAGCTGAGATACAAAAGACCATGTATATTATATAAACTCATGCATTCAGATAGATCTCACCGTGTAATGGTCATCATCAGCCATTCCTCTGCCCCTGTACACACTGTGCCGTGCCTTTGTATGGAAACTTAGTGCTGTGGAAAGCGTCTCCCGACGCGTTTCTTCCTCATGGATTCATCAGGGGAGAATGCTAGTCCTGTCCGCTGCTACCGCGGGTCTCACCCCTCTGTGATGTTTATAGATTCTGCCAGTGCCGCGTTGAGTAAGCTCCGCCTCTTGGCGTGTGACACGCACCATGAGCTTCCACTCTGTTTCCGGTCCAAGGGAGACACTCTCCAGACTTGTGAGGCGCTGGGATTCCCTGTCATGTGGCGCATGCGCTCCACTGTACAGGGGGCCAGCGTAGCACAACTCCTGCCCGTCATTATGAAATAATGGGGCGTAAATGCATATGTAAATGCTTTAACGTCCCCCAAAGTGCCTATTTCTGTTGCAGCACAAATATTATCATCTGTTTATTATACTGCATACATGATTGACACCTTGGAAACAGGACAGTTAATGTAACTTTAACATAATCCTGTTCACCGCTTGGTATGATTCATGAATTTCTCAGCATATTACCGTGACACCTATTATGGCAAATACAGGCCAGATGTTACTCTGTCATACTTAATTACACCATATTTTGATTAAATGAGGAGAGCGAGCAAGGACGAAAGAACCATAGAGCCGCAATGGTATATATAAGGGTCAGAGGATAGAGTTCAAATATGCGGGATAACACCCTCCACCATTAAATGTGGGAAACAGTGACCCTATGGATGCCCTACTTACATAGACCTACACTCCCTTTTTACCTACCTATTGCGGAGGTTGTCACCCTAAAGAGAAACCTACGCAAGTGGTGCCCCCACTCAATGTAGACTGTTCCTAGATAGCTTTCTGTTGTGAATTCCGCTCTTGGGCTCCCTCCGGTGGTTGTAAGTGGCACTTTTGTGAGTTCTGCTCTTGGGCTCCCCCCGGTGGTTTTAAGTGGAACGGCTGCTCCTTGGATTTAGCAGTCAGCAGCTGCTTCCACTGATTGTCTTTTCTGGCTCGGCTATTTAACCTGGTTCTATCCTTCAGCCTGTGCCAGTTGTCAATGTTCCTGGTTGGATTCACATCTCTGCTTGGATTTCTCTGCTATTCTGACCAGATCATCAAAGATAAGTCCTGGCTTGGTTCTTTGCAGTCCATATGTTGTGGACTTAATAGTTCTGTACATTCTATGTTTTTTCTAGTCCAGCTTGTCAGTATGGATTTTTTCAGTTAAGCTGGAAGCTCTGGAGAAGCAGATTTATCCTCCACACCTTTAGTCAGGTGGTGGAGATTTTTGTAAATTCTGTGGTGGATTTTTCTAGTATTTTAATACTGACCGCACAGTATTCTGTCCTGTACTATCTATCTAGCTAGATTGGCCTCCTTTGGTATATCCTGGTTTCATTCTGTGTATGTCATTTCCCTCTCCACTCACAGTCAATATTTGTGGGGGGCTATCTATCCTTTGGGAATTTTCTCTGAGGCAAGATAGCTTTCCTGATTCTATCTTTAGGGGTATTTAGTCCTCCGGCTGTGACGAGGTGTCTAGGGAGTGACAGGAACATCCCACGGCTTCTTCTAGTGTTGTGTTAAGTTCAGGGTCTGCGGTCAGTAAAGGTACCACCTCCTCCAGAGCATGTCCCATGTTGCTCCTAAACCACCAGTTCATAACAGTACAACTGGCCAAAAATGAATTAAATGCATCTCAAAAGAAGGAAAAAAAAGTTCTGAGCCATTTTTTTTTGCAGTCTGTTTTGTCTTTTTTTTCCTCTTAATCTCTGGGTGATTCAGGATTTTGGTGCTGGCATGGATGTTCAGGGTTTGTTTTCTCGTGTGGATCAACTTGCTGCAAGAGTACAGAGTATCCAAGATTATGTTGTCCAGACTCCTGATTTGTTTTTTGGGGACAGATCCAAGTTTTTGAACTTTAAAAATAACTGCAAATTGTTTTTTTGCTTTGAAACCCCATTCCTCTGGTGATCCCATTCAGCAGGTTAAAATTGTCATCTCTCTGCAGCGTGATGACCCTTAGGACTGGGCATTCTCCCTTGAATCAGGGGATCCGGCATTGCTTAATGTAGACGCATTATTTCAAGCGCTCGGATTATTGTATGACGAACCTAATTCTGTGGATCATGCAGAAAAAACCTTGTTGGCCCTATGTCAGGGTCAGGAAGCGGCAGAATTATACTGCCAGAAATTTAGAAAATGGTCTGTGTTCACTAAATGGAATGAGGATGCTCTGGCAGCAATTTTCAGAAAGGGTCTTTCTGAAGCCCTTAAAGATGTTATGGTGGGGTTCCCCACGCCTGCTGGTTTGAGCGAATCTATGTCTCTAGCCATTCAGATTGATCGGCGCCTGCGCGAGCGCAAAGTTGTGCACCATATGGCAGTGTCCTCTGAGCGGAGTCCTGAGCCTATGCAATGTGATAGGATTTTGACTAGAGCAGAACGGCAGGAATTCAGACGTCAGAATGGGCTGTGTTTTTACTGTAGTGATTCTGCTCATGTTATTTCTGATTGCCCTAAGCGTACTAAGAGGGTCGCTAGGTCTGTTACCATCAGTACTGTACAGCCTAAATTTCTCTTATCTGTGACCCTGATTTGCTCATTATCGTCCTTTTCTGTCATGGCATTTGTGGATTCAGGCGCTGCCCTGAACTTAATGGACTTGGAATTCGCCAGGCGCTGTGGTTTTTCCTTGCAGCCTTTGCAGAGCCCTATTCCTTTGAGGGGGATTGATGCTACACCGCTGGCCAAGGATAAACCTCAGTATTGGACTCAGCTGACCATGTGCATGGCTCCAGCACATCAGGAAGATTGCCGTTTTCTGGTGTTGCATAACTTGCATGATGTTGTTGTACTGGGTTTTCCATGGTTACAGGAACATAATCCGGTGATGGATTGGAAATCTATGTCTGTGACTGGTTGGGGTTGTCAAGGGGTACATAGTGACGTTCCTTTGATGTAAATTTCCTCTTCCCCCTCTTCTGAAGTCCCTGCGTTTTTGTCGGATTTCCAGGATGTATTTGATGAGCCAAAGTCCAGTTCCCTTCCTCCACATAGGGACTGTGATTGTGCTATTAACTTGATTCCTGGCTGTAAGTTCCCAAAGGGTCGACTTTTCAATCTGTCTGTGCCAGAGCATGCCGCCATGCGGAGTTATGTCAAGGAGTCTTTGGAGAAGGGGCATATTCGGCCGTCTTCATCACCATTGGGAGCGGGATTCTTTTTTGTTGCCAAGAAGGATGGCTCCTTGAGACCCTGTATTGATTATCGCCTTTTTAATAAGATCACGGTCAAATTCCAATACCCTTTACCTTTGCTTTTTGATTTGTTTGCTCGGATTAAGGGGGCTAGTTGGTTTACTAAGATTGACCTTCGAGGGGCATATAATCTTGTTCGTATTAAACAGGGTGACGAATGGAAAACTGCATTTAATACGCCCGAAGGCCACTTTGGATACCTTGTGATGCCTTTCGGGCTTTCTAATGCTCCTTCTGTATTTCAGTCCTTCATGCATGATATTTTCCGCAATTATCTTGATAAATTCATGATTGTGTATTTGGATGATATTTTGATTTTTTCCAATGATTGGGAGTCTCATGTGAAGCAGGTCAGGATGGTATTCCAGATCCTTCGTGATAATGCTTTATTTGTGAAGGGGTCTAAGTGCCTATTTGGAGTTCAGAAGGTCTCTTTTTTGGGTTTTATTTTTTCTCCCTCGTCAATAGAAATGGATCCTGTTAAGGTCCAAGCCATTCATGACTAGATTCAACCCACATTGGTGAAGAGTCTTCAGAAATTTTTGGGCTTTGCTAATTTTTATCGTCGTTTCATTGCCAACTTTTCCAGTGTGGTTAAGCCCCTGACCGATTTGACGAAGAAAGGCGCTGATGTGACGAATTGGTCCTCTGCGGCTGTTGAGGCCTTTCAGGAGCTTAAACGCCGATTTACTTCTGCCCCTGTGTTGCGTCAGCCGGATGTTTCTCTTCCTTTTCAGGTTGAGGTTGACGCTTCTGAGATTGGGGCAGGGGCCGTTTTGTCTCAGAGGAATTCTGATGGTTCTTTGATGAAACCGTGTGCTTTTTTTTCCCGAAAGTTTTCGCCTGCAGAGCGCAATTATGACGTTGGCAATCGGGAGTTGTTGGCTATGAAGTGGGCATTTGAGGAGTGGCGACATTGGCTTGAGGGAGCCAAGCACCGCGTTGTGGTCTTGATTGATCATAAGAATCTGATTTACCTCAAGTCGGCCAAGCGGCGGAACCCTAGACAGGCTCGATGGTCCCTGTTTTTCTCCCGCTTTGATTTTGTGGTCTCGTATCTTCCGGGATCTAAGAATGTTAAGGCTGATGCCCTCTCTAGGAGTTTTTTGCCTTATTCTCCTGGAGTCCTTGAGCCGGTTGGCATTCTTAAGGAAGGGGTGATTCTTTCTGCCATCTCCCCTGATTTACAGCGGGTGCTTCAGGAATTTCAGGCTGATAAACCTGACCGCTGTCCAGTGGGGAAGCTGTTTGTTCCTGATAGATGGACAAGTAAGGTAATTTCGGAGGTTCATTGTTCAGTGTTGGCTGGTCATCCTGGGATTTTTGGTACCAGAGATTTGGTTGCTAGGTCCTTTTGGTGGCCTTCCATTGCCGGTCCCTGAGAGGCCCTGGACGCATATTTCCATGGATTTTATTTCGGATCATCCTGTTTCCCAGAAGATGTCTGTTATCTGGGTGGTTTGTGACTGGTTCTCTAAAATGGTCCATTTGGTACCTTTGCCTAAATTGCCTTCCTCCTCTGATTTGGTTCTATTGTTTTTTCAGCATGTGGTTCGTTTGCATGGCATTCCGGAGAATATTGTGTCTGACAGAGGTTCCCAGTTTGTTTCTAGGTTTTGGCGGGCCTTTTGTGCTAGGATGGGCATTGATTTGTCTTTTTCTTCAGCGTTTCATCCTCAGACAAATGGCCAAACTGAGCGAACTAATCAGACCTTGGAAGCCTATTTGAGATGCTTTGTGTCTGCTGATCAGGATGATTGGGTGGTTTTCTTGCCGTTGGCCGAGTTTGCCCTTAATAATCGGGCTAGTTCGGCTACTTTGGTTTCGCCTTTCTTTTGTAATTTTGGTTTTCATCCTCGTTTTTCTTCGGGGCAGGTTGAGCCTTCTGATTGTCCTGGTGTGGATTCTGTGGTGGACAGGTTACAGCAGATTTGGACTCATGTGGTAGACAATTTGACGTTGTCTCAGGAAAAGGCTCAACATTTTGCTAACCGCCATCGGTGTGTTGGTCCCCGTCTTTGGGTGGGGGATTTAGTCTGGTTATCTTCTCGTCATGTTCCTATGAAGGTTTCTTCCCCTAAGTTCAAGCCTCGGTTTATTGGTCCTTATAAGATTTCTGAGATTATCAATCCGGTGTCTTTTCGTTTGGCCCTTTCAGCCTCTTTTGCCATCCATAATGTTTTCCATAGATCTTTGTTGCGGAGATATGTGGTGCCCGTTGTTCCCTCGGTTGATCCTCCTGCCCCGGTGTTAGTTGAGGGGGAGTTGGAATATGTGGTTGAGAAAATTTTGGATTCTCGTTTTTCGAGGCGGAGGCTTCAGTATCTTGTCAAGTGGAAGGGTTATGGCCAGGAGGATAATTCTTGGGTTGTTGCCTCCGATGTCCATGGCGCCGATTTGGTTCATGCTTTTCACTTGGCTCGTCCTGATCGGCCTGGGGGCTCTGGTGTGGGTTCGGTGGCCCCTCCTCAAGGGGGGGTACTGTTGTGAATTCCGCTCTTGGGCTCCCTCCGGTGGTTGTAAGTGGCACTTTTGTGAGTTCTGCTCTTGGGCTCCCTTCGGTGGTTTTAAGTGGAACGGCTGCTCCTTGGATTTAGCAGTCAGCAGCTGCTTCCACTGATTGTCTTTTCTGGCTCGGCTATTTAACCTGGTTCTATCCTTCAGCTTGTGCCAGTTGTCAATGTTCCTGGTTGGATTCACATCTCTGCTTGGATTTCTCTGCTATTCTGACCAGATCATCAAAGATAAGTCCTGGCTTGGTTCTTTGCAGTCCATATGTTGTGGACTTAATAGTTCTGTACATTCTATGTTTTTTCTAGTCCAGCTTGTCAGTATGGATTTTTTCAGTTAAGCTGGAAGCTCTGGAGAAGCAGATTTATCCTCCACACCTTTAGTCAGGTGGTGGAGATTTTTGTAAATTCTGTGGTGGATTTTTCTAGTATTTTAATACTGACCGCACAGTATTCTGTCCTGTACTATCTATCTAGCTAGATTGGCCTCCTTTGCTATATCCTGGTTTCATTCTGTGTATGTCATTTCCCTCTCCACTCACAGTCAATATTTGTGGGGGGCTATCTATCCTTTGGGAATTTTCTCTGAGGCAAGATAGCTTTCCTGATTCTATCTTTAGGGGTATTTAGTCCTCCGGCTGTGACGAGGTGTCTAGGGAGTGACAGGAACATCCCACGGCTTCTTCTAGTGTTGTGTTAAGTTCAGGGTCTGCAGTCAGTAAAGGTACCACCTCCTCCAGAGCACGTCCCATGTTGCTCCTAAACCACCAGTTCATAACAGCTTTCCCTGTTATATCCTCAAACCTACAAATGTCAGCTAGAAAAAAGAACCTTATCCACAGAGACTGATGATTAAATAAATCACTAATATGAGTAACAGTGGCATCAGTTAGATAAGAGAATATGTATCCCTATTGGGTGACCCTACCTATCGTGGGGGTTGACACCCTAAAATCCTGCGCATGTGGCGCCCCCACTCAACGGAGGCTATCCCTAACGAAACCCTATGTTACATGTTGTACTATTTGAACCTAAAGGTGGCCCCTTAGGATTGATACACCAATAGATTTATAAAAAAAAAACAGCTGTATGATTGTAACTCATTTAATCCAGAGGGTTGAACAGTTCTTAGCAAGAATATCCATATCCATCTTGCCTCCTTTTGGAGTATTTGTTTATCCCAATCACCGACTCTTTGTGGAGGCACTATTTTGTCAATACCCATGAAATGAATTTTTTTGGAATTACCTTGATGAAAAAGGTTTATATGGGTTGCCACTGGAGTATCTCTCTTATTTGCAATATCACGAAGGTGTTCGCCAATCCTTTTGCGAAATTCTCTTATTGTCTTGCCCATGTATTCTAAACCACAATCACAAGTGGCCTTATAAACAACCCTTTTGTACGGCAGTTGATAAAGTGCCGAATTGTATACGTGGTGCCTGTGACATTGCTTAAAAAGTTTTTAGAGGGTCTAATGGAAGCACAACTTTTACATCCACCACACCTGTAACAACCCCTAATTTGGTTTGTTGTTAGGCCACAGTTATTTCCAGAGTTGTAATGGCTGTGAACCAACCTGTCACGGAGGGATCTTCCCTTTTTATATGTAATCTGAGGTACTGGAGGGACATATTTCTTTATGTCCCTATCCATCTGGAGGATTGACCAATGTCTTTGAAAGATTTCTCTGATGTGATTCGCACCATTAGAATACCTAGTAATGAAGCGTATGGTATTCTCTTCTTCTGGTTTTGGCTTTGGTATTAATAACTCTTTTCTTTCTTTTTTCAGGGACTCTTTATATGCTCTGTTCAATACACCCTCCAGGTACCCTCTCTCTAAGAACCGATTTTTTAGGTCCTTTGCTTGTTCCTGGAACATATTCATATTAGAGCAGTTTCTACGTACTCTGAAATATTGTCCCTTGGGAATGCCTCTTTTGAGTGGGGCAGGGTGGCTGCTTTCCCACCTGAGGAGAGAGTTAGTGGCTGTGTCCTTTCTGTGTGTCTTTGTAGTCAATTCGTCATTAGGGCTCCTTTCAATACGAATGTCTAAAAATGCCTAACTGGTAGTGCTCACTTCATAGGTAAACCGAAGGCCCAGATCATTGATATTCAGACCTTCAACAAATTCACCGAACTCAATGGCTCCTCTCCAAATGACAAAGACATCGTCAATATATCTTAGCCACAAGATTATTCTCTCCTCAGGGTGGGCCATTGTGTCCCCAAAAATGACCGTTTCCTCCCACCAGCCCAGGAGCAAATTTGCATACGAAGGCGCACACGGGCTGCCCATCCCAGTGCCCCTGAGCTGGTGGAAGTACTTACGGTCGAACAAAAAGACATTTCGGGTCAAACAAAATTCCAAAGCCTTTATAACAAAGTTGTTGTGTCTTGAAAAAAATGAGAACAAACAAGATAGCTGTGCAGAAAGGAAGGAGCAACAGGATTTTTGCTTTTAAAAAAGCAGTTGGTTTGCACAGCGGCGTACACACAGCAATGCAGCTATCAGGGAGCCTTATAAGCTACAGAGCTGTTGCACAGAAATCTAGCCTCCACTGTCCCTGCAAAGAAAAGGTGGTGTTGGACAGTGGAAATCTCTACAGCACAAGCGGTTTGGGGGTTAATTTACCCTGCCTAACACTATCCCTGCTTCTGACGAAGCGGCAGCAACCTCTCCCTATGCTCAGATCAGCAGCAGTAAGATGGTGGTTGGTGGGAACGCCCCTTTATAGCCCCTGTGACGCCGCACAAAGCAAGCCAATCACTGCCATGCCCTTCTTTAAGATGGTGGGGACCAGGACCTATGTCGTCATGCTGCCCCCACTCTGCATCCACCTTCATTGGCTGAGAAAAGACGCTGAAAGCGTCATATGAAACGCGACTTTGGCGCGAAGAGCGTGTACCGCATGGCCGATCCCACGCTGGGATCGGGTCTGGTTTTATGAAACCCGAATTTGCCAAAAGTCGGCGACTTATGAAAATGACCGATCCGTTTCGCTCAACCCTAGTGATGAGCGAACGTGCTCGCTGCGGCTCGTTACTCGCCCGAGTATCAGTGTACTCGGCGAGCACTGAGTATTTCCGGCATTATTCGGCAGGAGCTCGGGTCTCCGCCCTGCAATTCTGGCGTTCTTTAGAGCGCCAATGACAGTGCAGGGATTGTCAGCCATGCAGTGTGATGCGGTAGCCATCTTTGTTGTGGCATTACAGTGATTGGCTGGCAACTGGAAGTTGCATAGTTCTGTGTGCTAGCCTTGTTCCACTCATTTTTTTTTTTTAATCAAAAAATCACCCAAAATAAGAAAAAATATATATACAGTCTGTTATGTCAGGCTGAGGCGTGGTGTATCTGTGGTGGAAAAATCGTCGTCTCGCAGGCATACGTAACATAATTCTGTGTGCTAGCCTTGTTCTACACTTTTTTTTTTTTTTTTTCAAAATTTCACCTACAACAGAAAAAATAATTATACAGTCTGTTATCTGTGTCTGCGGCCTGTAGTATCTGTGGTGGAAAAATCATAGCTTTGAAGCCATACTGATCAGATATAATTTTACTCCAAATTTTGTTTAATTATATGTTACAATTTTTTTTACATGAAAACAATTTTTTTTTTATTTTCATTTTGAGGGCTCATCATATTGTCATGGCTCTTTTTCATTTTTCTGTAAACCCAGCTGTATGAGGGCTTGTTTTTTTTCTGTAATGAGCTGTCGCTTTTATTGGTGCCATTTTGGAATACATATAAAGTTTTTGATAACTTCTTATTACATTTTTCTTGAGCGAAGAATAAAAAACTATTATTGCATAGATTTTAATATTTTTTTTAAGAGTTTTCAGCATGTGGGATCAAAAATTATATTGTTTTATGGTATAGAGCAGCAATACCAGATATGTGTAATTTTTGTAAGGATTTTTTTTTTTTTTTTTTACAAACAAACTTTTTTTTTAATTATTATTAACACCTTTAACTCCCAAGCCTGTTTTCATTTTCATGACCAGGCCAAATTTTACAATTCTGACCAGTGCCACTTTATGTGGTAATATCTCTGGAATGTTTCAACAGATTCCCACTGATTCTGAGATTGTTTTCTCGTGACACATTGAACTTCATGTTAGCAGTAATAGTTGTGTAATATGACTTGCGTTTATTTGTAAAAATATCAGAAATTTGGATAATATTTAGAAAATTTCACAATTTTCAATTCTTTTGTCCTTAAACCAGAGTTATGTCCCACAAAACAATTTATAACTAACATTTACCACATGTCTACTTTACATCTGCATAATTTCTGAAACATAATTTTAATTTTGTTAGGAAATTAGAAAGGTTGAAGATGAAATGATCTCTAAAAGGCAAAAAAAAAATAGTAATTTTTTTATTGTTTTAAAATTTATAAAAAGGAAAATAGGACAATGCAAAAGTTTTTGCACCTTTGGAGATTTGTGTGCTCAGATAACTTTGTCAAGATTTCAGATCTTAATTAGCCTTTTATGGTTATGGCTTGTTCACTATCATCGTTGAGAAAGGCTAGGTGATGCAAATTTCCCAGCTTTATAAAAACCCAGCCTCCTCTTACCCTGTGCCACAATCTTCTAAGCAGCTACCTAGCTCTCTAAAAATGGAAATGGTGGAAGCCCACAAAGCAAGAGAAGGCTATAAGAAGATAGCAGATTTTCAAGTTTCCTTTTCCTCAGTTCAAAATGTAATTAAGAAATGGCAGTTAACAGGAACAGTGGGGGTTAAGATAATGTTTGGAAGACCAAGCAAAATTTCAGTGAGAGCTGACCATAGGAATGCTATAGAGGCAAATCAGAATGACCACTTGAATGCAAAAGACCTTCAGAAAGATTTAGCACACTGTGGATTTGTGGCACATTGTTATTCTACTGTTCAGAGACACCGGCACAAATATGGCCTTCATGGAAGAGTCATCAGAAGAAAACCTCTCCTGCATTCTCATCATGAAATTCAACGTTGGAAGTATGCAAAAGAACATCTAAACAAGCCTGATGCATTTTGGAAACAAATCCTGTGGACCGATGAGGCTAAAATAGAACTCTTTGGCCACAATGATCACAGGTATGTGTGGTGAAAAAAAAGACAGAATTTCAGGAAAAGAACATGTCGCCAACCATTAAACATGGGGTTGGATCAATCATGCTTTGGGGTTGTGTTGCACCCAATGACACAGGGAACATTTCACTGGTAGAGGGAAGAATAGATTCAATTCTGTAAAAAAGCTGAAGTTGAAAAGAGGAAGGTTTCTACAAATGGCTAATGATCCTAAACAAACATCAAAATCCACAATAGAAGACCTCAAAAGGTGCAAGCTGAAGGTTTTACAATAGCCCTCAAAGTCCCCTGACCTGAACATCATTGAAAATCTGTGGATGGACTTCAAAATAGCAGTGCATGCAAGATGCCACATGTTTCTCACAAAACTGGAAGAATTTTCCAAGGACAATGGATGAAAATCCCTCAAACAAGAATTAAAAGACTCTTGGCTGGCTACAAAAAGTGTTTACAAGCTGTGATACTTGTACAAGAGGGTGCTACTAGGTACTAACCATGCAGGTTGCTCAAACTTTTGTTTCTGCTAATTTTCCTTTTTGTAATTTTTTAAATGTAAAAAATGACAAAGGGCATCGGTGCTCAGGAAGGATCTAATGGAACTAGAGCGAGTAAAAGGAGGGCAACAAAATTAATAAAGGGGATGGGGGAACTACAATACCCAGAGAGATAAGCAAAATTAGGATTATTTATTCTAGAAAAAAGACGACTGAGGGGCAATCTAATAACCATGTATAAGTATATAAGGGGACAATACAAATATCTCTCCGAGGATCTGTTTATACCAAGGAAAGTGATGGTCACAAAGGGGCATTCTCTGTGGAGGAGAGAAGGTTTTTTCCACCAACATAGAAGAAGATTCTTTACTGTTAGGGCAGTGAGAATCTGGAATTCCTTGCCTGAGGAGGTGGTGATGGCGAACTCAGTCGAGGGGTTCAAGAGAGGCCTGGATGTCTTCCTGGAGCACAATAATATTGTATCTTACAGTTATTAGGTTCTTTAGAAGGACGTAAATCTGGGGATTTATTCTGATGGAATATAAGCTGAACTAGATGGACAAATGTAATTTTTCGGCCTTGCTAACTATGTTACTATGTATATATATATTTTTTAATTCGTTTATTAACAACAAAATTAACTGTGTTATACACATTTGCATCCAAGGTTATTGAACATAATATGCAGTATATATAAACTGTGCATTGTTAAGCATATAATAAAATACAATTTTCGCCTATAACCAGCGTTATCTTGTGCTTGTTATAAATGTTGAATCAATTATAACATATTCATTATGTAAATAAGAAAACTTATAAAACCGGAACTCTTGAATTAGAACTGTATCTACTCTAGCTACTAATTCGCCGCATTACCTCGTGCCTGTCCCTCCATGCGATATCCCCAACCCATGACAAATCTATAGAGTAAGATGGGAGGAATTCCATCTACCCCAAATTTTTTCAAATTTTCCCGGACACCCTCTGTTCTGATATAGCGTGCATTCATATCAGAGTTAACCAGATCAATCCAAGTTCTTGTAGATGGACATGAGCTCCCCATCCACCGCAATGCCAATACCTTCCGTGCCATAAAGAGCGTCTCACGCAAGAAAATGTCAATGTAATGATCCCACATCTCCTCCTCCTATACTCCAAATATACAAACCAGTGGATCAAGGGGAACAGGAATTTATAGCAATGATGCTAGTAGTGACGTCTCCTCTTTCCAGTAATGAAGAATAATAGGACATCTCCATATCATGTGGATGAAGTCTGCGTCCGATGAGTGGCATCGCACACATTCTGATGTTTGGAACCGACCCATTTTAAAAAAGCCGTAATGGGGTTAAGTATGATTGGTGTATTATATATAGCTGGGTCATCCTGTTGTTAACTGATGGGGATACTTTAATTGGAGATTCAAGAATGTCGTCCCACTCCTCCTCCTGCATATTAGAAAGAAATCCCCCCCACTTCTCCTTAACAGAATTGACAGTAGACGTAGCTCCCAAAGATAGCATATAGGTATATAAAGAGGAGATAAGACCTTGGGGGCCTTGCGATTTAAGAATTCCTATCAAGGGTAGAGAGGATATAGCTCGACCTGCACCTGTCTGTCTCATATATGATTGAACGGCTGACCTAAGTTGTAGATATCGAAAAAAATTGGGATCTCGGTATACCATATTTGGTTTGCAATTGCTCAAAAGACACAAAGAACCCCCCATCATACAGATCACCTATTGAGGAGACACCATGCCCGATCCAAAAGTCAGTGGATGAGTGGCTCAATAAAGTTGGAAAATAGCCATTTTCCACAGGGGCATCTCTGCTATAATGTCTATGAATCCGACCGTTTTCTTGATTTGCCTCCAAACTGTCCGCGCCAAACGAAGCAGGGCTAGCAGACGGGGATACAAATTTTCTCCAACTCCAGGAAGTTTAGTGGACAATCAATTTGGGCCTAGTGAAGTAAGTGGCTTTCAGAGTTGGGAAGGTAATTATTGGGCATCCATTTAGGCATCCATTTACTGAGAGCTCTAGCCTGACCAGCCAAATAATATAGATAAAAATCCGGCAACGAGGCTCCACCCCCTGCTTTGGTCTCTGTAGTGTAGATAGCTTAAGTTTGGGCCTAAATTTGCCCCATATGAAAGTTCTGATTTGAGATTTCAGATTTGCAAAGAAGGATTTAGGGATTAGCACAGCACTGTGTTAAAGACAGTAGCTGAGCTTGGGGAGCAATATAATTTTGATTAAGTTGATACGACCGGCTACAGATAGTGGGAGTTTATTCCAAGCTGCAAATTTAGATTTAGCTAATTAACAATGGGAATATATTAAGTTGTAGGTCAGATCCACTATATTGAGAAATGTGTATGCCTAGATATTTGAAGCTGGGTACAATAGGGAGGGAGGAAAGGGGCCCAAGGCCGGGCATTGTAATATGAGAGAGAGGCATCAACGCGGATTTATCCCAATTTATGTACAGGCCTGAGTATCTACTAAATTTATCTATGGTAGCAATTACCTGCGGCAATGTTTCCTCTGCCTTATCCATAAATATCACCATGTCATCAGCGTAAAGACCAATGGTGTCCACACAACTAGCTATATTTATACCTTTAATGTCAGTAGAGGACCTTACACGTATCTCCAGAGTCTCTATTGCGAGGGCGAAGAGGGCCGGGGAGAGGGGGCACCCCTGGCGGGTCCCTCTGTATAATGAGAAGGGTTTAGAAATTGAGCCATTAACAATTATGCGGGCCCTGGGCTTCATATACAATAAACCTACCCACTTCAAGAGTTTATCCCCAAAACCATATTTTTTCAAACATGCTGATAGAAAGGGCCACTCAAGAGAGTCAAAGGCTTTGGCCGCATCCAGCGATGCCAGTGCCCAGGTGTTGTCTGGTACCAATGAGCTATATTGGACTACTGACTGGACCCGTCTAATGTTGATAGAAGTATTTTTGCCTGGCATAAAACCCGTTTGGTCCGGATGTATAAGGTCTAGTATAATCGAGTTCAGTCTAGTAGCTAGGATTTTTGGAAAGATTTTATAGTCTACATTTACTAATGATATAGGCCGGTAAGATCCACATTCCAATGGGTCTTTCCCCTCCTTTTTAAGTATAATAATGTTCGCCTCATAAAATGTGTCAGGCATAGAACTGTTGTGAATTCTGCTTTTGGGCTCCCTCCGGTGGTTGTAGGTGGTAATGCAGTTGTGTCTGGATTACAGCCCTGGTCAGGTGTTTCTGCTGATTGCAGTTCTGACTGGGGTATTTAGGTGAGCAGGATTCATTAGTCCTTGCCAGTTGTCTATTGTTTTTGGAGGTTTTGTCCTTGCCTGGTTCCTTCTGCCTTGCTGCCAAATCTGCAAAGATAAGTGTCTGGTTTTCGTGGCACACATGCCGTGTGCTTATGATTTAGTGCTATTCAGTGTTTTTTTTGTCCAGCTTAGATTGTATCAGTAATTTCTCAGTCTTGTTGGATTCTCAGGAGTTGCAGATATACAGTCCATGTCATTAGTTAGATTGTGGAACTTTTTGTATTTTCTGCTGTGGATATTTTTAGAGTTTTAATACTGACCGCTTAGTATTCTGTTCTATCTTTCCCTGTTTAGCTAGAGTGGCCTCTTTTGCTGGAATCTGTTTTCTGCCTGTGTGTGTCTTTCCTCTCCTATTCACAGTCAATATTTGTGGGGGGCTGCCTATCCTTTGGGGTTCTGCTCTGAGGCAAGTTAGTATTCCTATTTCTATCTATAGGGGTATTTAGTCCTCTGGCTGTGTCGAGGTGTCTAGGGTTTGTTAGGTACACCCCACGTCTACTTCTAGTTGCGGTGTTAAGTTCAGGGTTTGCGGTCAGTATAGATTCCACTTCTCCTGAGAAAGTCTCATGCGGCTCCAAAGTCACCGGATCATAACAGTGCAACTGGTCCACAATGAGTTAAATGCATCTCAGAAGAAGGGAAGAAAGGTGTTGAGTCATTTTTTTTTCTGTGGTTTGTTTTGCCCGTTCCTCCCTCTTTTTCCCTGGGTGGCTGAGGAGTCTTGTGTTAGCATGGATGTTCATGAATTGGCTTCTCGTGTGGACCAGCTTGCTGCTAGGGTGCAGGGAATTTCTGATTATATTGTTCAGACTCCTGTTTTGGAGCTGAAGATTCCTACTCCTGATTTGTTTTTTGGTGACAGGTCTAAATTTCTGAGTTTTAAAAACAACTGTAAGCTGTTTTTTGCTTTGAGACCTCGATCCTCTGGTGATTCCATTCAGCAGGTTAAGATCGTTATTTCCCTGCTGCGTGGCGATCTACAGGATTGGGCATTTTCCCTGGAATCTGGGAGTCCTGCTTTGCTTAATGTAGATTCTTTTTTGCAGGCTTTAGGACTATTGTATGATGAACCTAATTCTGTGGATCAAGTGGAGAAGACCTTGTTAGTTCTGTCTCAGGGCCAAGAGGCGGCAGAATTGTATTGTCAGAAATTTAGAAAATGGTCTCTGTTGACTAAATGGAATGATGATGCTTTGGCGGCAATTTTCAGAAAGGGTCTTTCTGAATCCGTTAAAGATGTTTTGGTGGGGTTTCCCACGCATGTCGGTCTGAGTGATTCTATGTGTCTGGCCATTCAGATTGATCGGCGCTTGCGGGAGCGCAGAACTATGCGTACTGTGGCGTTGTCCTCAGAGCAGAGTCCTGAGCCAATGCAAAGTGATAGGATTCTGTCTAGAACAGAACGACAAGGATTCAGACGTCAGAATAAGTTGTGTTATTATTGTGGCGACGCTTCTCATGTCATTTCAGTCTGCCCTAAGCGGACAAAGAAGATCGCTAGTTCATTTACCATCAGTACTGTACAACCTAAATTTCTGTTATCTGTGTCCTTGATCTGTTCATTGTCATCATTTTCTGTCATGGCGTTTGTGGATTCAGGCGCTGCTTTGAACTTAATGGACTTTGAGTTTGCCAGGCATTGTGGTTTTCCCCTGCAGCCTTTGCAGAACCTTATTCCTTTAAGGGGCATTGATGCTACACCTTTGGCTAAAAATAAGCCCCAGTTTTGGACTCAGGTGACCATGCGTATGGTGCCGGCCCATCAGGAAGATTGTCGATTTCTGGTGTTGCATAATTTGCATGATGCTATCGTGCTGGGTTTTCCGTGTTTGCAGGTACATAATCCTGTGCTGGATTGGAAGTCTATGTCTGTGACTAGTTGGGGTTGTCAGGGGGTTCATAATGAGGTTCCTTTAATGTCCATCTCCTCTTCTTCTTCCGAAATTCCAGAGTTTTTGTCTGATTTTCAGGATGTATTCGATGAGCCCAAGTCCAGTTCTCTTGCACCGCACAGGGACTGTGATTGTGCTATTGATTTGATTACAGGCTGTAAGTTTCCTAAGGGCCGACTTTTCAACCTGTCTGTGCCTGAACATACCGCTATGTGGAGTTATGTTAAGGAGTCTTTGGAGAAAGGGCATATTCGGCCATCTTCTTCACCGATGGGAGCAGGTTTTTTTTTTTGTTGCTAAGAAGGATGGCTCCTTGAGACCCTGTATTGATTATCGCCTCTTGAATAAGATCACGGTCAAGTTTCAATACCCTTTACCCTTGCTTACCGATTTGTTTGCTAGGATTAAGGGGGCTAGTTGGTTTACAAAGATTGACCTTTGGGGGCGTATAATCTTGTTCGTATTAAGCAGGGTGATGAATGGAAAACTGCGTTCAATACGCCCGAGGGTCATTTTGAATACCTTGTGATGCCGTTCGGGCTCACTAATGCTCCATCTGTTTTTCAATCTTTCATGCATGATATCTTCCGGACTTATATTGATAAATTCTTGATTGTATATCTGGACAATATTTTGATTTTTTCTGATGATTGGGAGTCTCATGTGGAGCAGGTCAGGATGGTGTTTCAGATCCTTCGTGACAATGCTTTGTTTGAGAAGGGGTCTAAGTGTCTCTTTGGGGTGCAGAAGGTTTCTTTTTTGGGTTTTATTTTTTCTCCTTCATCTATTGAGATGGACCCGGTTAAGGTTCAGGCCATTCATGATTGGATTCAACCCACGTCCGTAAAGAGCCTTCAGAAATTTTTGGGTTTTGCAAATTTTTATTGCCGTTTCATTGCTAACGTTTCCAGCGTGGTTAAACCCTTGACCGATTTGACGAAGAAAGGCGCTGATGTGGCGAATTGGTCCTCTGCGGCTGTTTCTGCCTTTCAGGAGCTTAAACGTTGATTTACTTTTGCCCCGGTTTTGCGTCAACCTGATGTTTCTCTTCCGTTTCAGGTTGAGGTTGACGCTTCTGAGATTGGGGCAGGGGCCGTTTTGTCTCAGAGGGATCCTGCTGGTTCCTTGATGAAACTGTGTGCCTTCTTTTCCCGTAAATTTTCGCCTGCTGAACGCAATTATGATGTCGGCAATCGGGAGTTGTTGGCTATGAAGTGGAGTGGCGACATTGGCTTGAGGGAGCTAAGCACCGTATTGTGGTCTTGACCGATCATAAGAATCTGATTTACCTCGAGTCTGCCAAACGGCTGAATCCTAGACAGGCTCGATGGTCTTTGTTTTTTTCCCGTTTTGATTTTGTGGTCTCGTATCTTCCGGGTTCTAAGAATATTAAGGCTGATGCCTTTTCTAGGAGTTTTTTGCCTGATTCTCCTGAGGTCCTGGAACCGGTCGGCATTCTGAAAGAAGGGGTGGTTCTTTCTGCCATTTCCCCTGATTTGCAACGGGTTCTTCAGGAATTTCAGGCTGACAGACCTGACCGCTGTCCAGTGGGGAAATTGTTTGTTCCTGACAGATGGACTAGTAGAGTGATTTCTGAGGTTCATTGTTCTGTGTTGGCTGGTCATCCTGGTATTTTTGGTACCAGAGACCTGGTTGGTAGGTCCTTTTGGTGGCCTTCTTTATCACGTGATGTGCGTTCTTTTGTGCAGTCCTGTGGGACTTGTGCGCGGGCCAAGCCTTGTTGTTCCCGTGCTAGTGGGTTGCTTTTGCCATTGCCGGTCCCTGAGAGGCCTTGGACGCATATTTCTATGGATTTTATTTCTGATCTTCCGGTTTCCCAGAAGATGTCGGTTATCTGGGTTGTTTGTGACTGGTTCTCTAAGATGGTTCATTTGGTGCCTTTGCCTAAATTGCCTTCCTCCTCAGATTTGGTTTCGTTGTTTTTTCAGCATGTGGTTCGTTTGCATGGTATTCCGGAGACTATTGTGTCTGACAGAGGTTCCCAGTTTGTTTCTAGGTTTTGGCGAACCTTTTGTGCTAGGCTGGGCATTGATTTGTCTTTTTCCTCTGCATTTCATCCTCAGACAAATGGCCAAACCGAGCGAACTAATCAGACCTTGGAGACTTATTTGTGATGCTTTGTGTCAGCTGATCAGGATGATTGGGTGGCCTTTTTGCCGTTGGCCGAGTTTGCCCTTAATAATCGGGCTAGTTCGGCTACTTTGGTTTCGCCTTTTTTTTGCAATTTTGGTTTTCATCCTCGTTTTTCTTCTGGGCAGGTTGAGCCTTCTGACTGTCCTGGTGTGGATTCTGTGGTTGATAGGTTGCAGCAGATTTGGACTCATGTGGTAGACAATTTGGTGTTGTCTCAGGAGAAGGCTCAACGTTTTGCTAACCGTCGTCAGGGTGTTGGTTCCCGGCTTCATGTTGGGGATCTGGTCTGGTTGTCTTCCCGTCATGTTCCTATGAAGGTTTCTTCTCCTAACTTTAAGCCTTGGTTTATTGGTCCTTATAGGATTTCTGAGATTATTAATCCGGTGGGTTTTCGATTGGCGCTTCCGGCCTCTTTTGCTATCCATAATGTCTTCCATAGATCTTTATTGCAGAAATATGTGGTACCTGTTGTTCCCTCTGTTGATCCTCCGGCCACTGTGTTGGTTGATGGGGAGTTGGAGTATGTGGTTGAGAAGATTTTTGATTCTCGTTTTTCAAGGCGGAGGCTTCAGTATCTTGTCAAATGGAAGGGTTATGGCCAGGAGGATAATTCTTGGGTTTTTGCCTCTGATGTTCATGGTGCTGATTTGGTTCATGCTGTTCATCTGGCTCATCCTGATCGGCCTGGGGGCTCTGGTGAGGGTTCGGTGACCCCACCTCAAGGGGGGGTACTGTTGTGAATTCTGCTTTTGGGCTCCCTCCGGTGGTTGTAGGTGGTAATGCAGTTGTCTCTGGGTTACAGCCCTGGTCAGGTGTTTCTGCTGATTGCAGTTCTGACTGGGGTGTTTAGGCGAGCAGGATTCATTAGTCCTTGCCAGTTTTCCATTGTTTTTGGAGGTTTTGTCCTTGCCTGGTTCCTTCTGCCTTGCTGCCAAATCTGCAAAGATAAGTGTCTGGTTTTCGTGGCACACATGCCGTGTGCTTATGATTTAGTGCTATTCAGTGTTTTTTTTTGTCCAGCTTAGATTGTATCAGTAATTTCTCACTCTTGTTGGATTCTCAGGAGTTGCAGATATACATTCCATGTCTTTAGTTAGATTGTGGAACTTTTTGTATTTTCTGCTGTGGATATTTTTAGAGTTTTAATACTGACCGCTTACTATTCTGTTCTATCTTTCCCTGTTTAGCTAGAGTGGCCTCTTTTGCTGGAATCTGTTTTCTGCCTGTGTGTGTCTTTCCTCTCCTATTCACAGCCAATATTTGTGGGGGGCTGCCTATCCTTTGGGGTTCTGCTCTGAGGCAAGTTAATATTCCTATTTCTATCTATAGGGGTATTTAGTCCTCCGGCTGTGTCAAGGTGTCTAGGGTTTGTTAGGCACACCCCACGGCTACTTCTAGTTGCGGTGTTAAGTTCAGGGTTTGCGGTCAGTACAGATTCCACTTCTTCTGAGAAAGTCTCATGCGGCTCCAAAGTCACCGGATCATAACATAGAACCCTCTTCCCACATCCCCCGAAACACTTTTAACAAGAGTGGTGCCAATGTATCATGATACTTCCTGTATAATTCAATGGGAAACCCGTCTGTACCAGGGGCCTTCCCAGAGGCCATATCCGTCAAAGCATGTTCAACCTCTTCTAGGGTAAACTCCGCATCCATAAAGGCTCGCTAAGCTGAGGTCAGTACGGGAAACGTTACATCCGATAAATAATCCAGGTTTTCCAGAACATCAAAGTCACACTTAGATGTATATAGCGACTTGTAATAATTGTGAAAACAGTGAAGTATCTCCTCAGTTGAGGACACCAATGATCCGTCTGGTGTTCAAATCTGTAATCTAGTATTGGATACGTTATGTTGGCGTACCAAGAAAGCCAAGAATTTTTTAGCTTGGTTTCCCAATTCAAAATAGGATTGACGAGTAAAAAATAGTTTACGTTTAGATTTAGTGTCTGTATGCTGAACATATAGCCTCTGGGAAGTCAGCCACTCAAGCCTATTGCCATTAGTTGGATCAGATATATATGCAGACTCCGAATCTTTTAGTCGTTGTTCCACCTCGTCATCCTCCCTTGAGGTCACCTGTCAGGACTCTGAACATTTTTTATTACCTTTTTGTGCATTACTGCCCTTTTCCAAGATGGCGTCTTTGGTCTCATGTGCACTGTGTCTTCCTGCTATAAAACTCCACCCCAGCCTTCAGTCTGTGCTAGAGTATTCTGCCTTGCATCCAGCTCCTGACCTCTGGTGACTCCCTGGCTATATACTTGCTCCTGTGAACCTGTGGCGTTATCCTGCTACTCTGCTCTGAGGTCCTGCTGCATACACCAGTTCCAGTAATCCTCCCTCATCTGCTGCTCGTGTTTGCTTCCATCTGCATTTGCTGGACATGTAAGCTATTGCTGCTCTGCAAGAACCTGAGACTATTACCCAGACCTCCCTGGTTGAGCTAAGATATTATTTGAACTGCCTTATAGCATATCTATCTGTGTGATTTGGAGCGCCCCCACGTTAAGGGCAATGGGGTACTCGGCACCAGGTCTATCTCTCTCGGTTCTCGGGATGTCACGGTGGCCTGACCCGGTCCGTGGCCCTTCTGAGGAGCATCCAATTAAAGGGATAGTTTGTACGGTGTTCGTGACGCCACCTGTGGTATTCGGTCAGGGTGACCGACGCTGCTTAGAGGTCCACTGGGGAGATGGAATGGCAGCTAGATGGTATACCTTTCCACAAGTGAAGTATGTCCCCAGGGCTTCCCGGATGTGTAGGTGGTGATGGTGGACGTTGTAAGGCACAATGAATAACAAAGACACAAAGGTTGCAGTTTCTTTACATTTTACTGAAGACTTCAGGGTCCACAGTCCAGAGTACCGTTCACAGGGCAGGCAAAATCTGGCCGGTCCGAAGGCAAATCCAGAGTTCTCTCAACCAGGTGGAAATCAGTAGCCTTCCTACTAGCGCCTGTGTGTTGTTACATAGTTACATAGTTATTAAGGTTGAAGGAAGACTTTAAGTCCATCTAGTTCAACCTCCCTGCTGAGCACCACGGGATAGTCCTCACAACTTTCGTGGATGTTTCTGATATTCTCTCTCTCTCTGTCCCCAGATGGTATGGATAGGACAACCCGTATGACTGGGATAGCCTGGGGCTTGTTTATAGGGACCCTAGAGATGCCCCGACCCCCACAATTTGCCACCGTCTTCTTAGGTATTAAGGTCGGGCAGCCAACTTGGAATTGACTGTCCTGCCGGTCTCTGAAGTAATGCGTAAAGTCAATTACTCCCTCAGTGTTCCGGCCACCGGCTACGCGCCTCAAAAGGAGGCTGACGATCTTGGGGCAGAACTCCTCCCGGTATTATCTCCTTGTGCCGTGATCTCGCCTCTCACTCTCCACAATACACTTTGCTTCGTGTCCTTTCTTAGGATGCTGCCGCACATAGGGGCAGGCGCAGCTCCGTAGCTATCTATCTCGTGCTAGGGCTCTGTCAGGATCCCACCTCTGACAGGGACCCTCTGTCTGCAGCTCAGATGTTCCTCCTTCTCCCCCTGTCTGCCTGACAGGTCCTCTCTGGGTCAAACCCAGGTAGCTTCTGCCTATCTTCCTATCCAACCCACCAGTTTTACCCGTGTGTGAGGAGTGCCCTAATAAATTGAAGCAAGGCTACCCCTGGTGGACTGGAGTGTGAAGTGTGGTGTGTGACTTGTGATACCTGGCAAGGTGAACTCCTTTAGTACCATCAAATGTAATATCACTCCCCCTGGTGGAAGAGCGACACTACTGCAACGACCAGGACTCTGGGGTGCTGCATTTTGGACTAAGCAAGGACTTATTCGTGTCAAGGATCCTCAAGAATAATTATGCTTCATAGACTTTTTGCGTGATTGCATTTTCCTCTGAAGTTTCCTATAGACTGCTGAGCTGCATTTGATATTTGCACCAAGTGTTGTGGACTTGAGTTTCTCTCTGCACCTGTTTGAATCACCGTGTGATAATATAGACTTTACCACTTATATAACTGTGTCCTGTAGTTGTCTTGTTCCACGCAAAGAGTCTCCTGAGTTATCCCCTATAATTATTACATCACCCTTTTTATGTAAGATATTGTAGAAGATAGACACCCCCTTAGATATGCCTTAAGGGCGTCACAAAATAGATTGGTGTTTTGGGGCCCCTGGTGGGACGAAATAAAGCAATTCAACTGGTTGACAGTTCTATCACTGGAGTCTATTAATTTAAGCCAAAACGGATTCAATTTCCAAACTATGCCGCTATTTGATTGCCCATATTTAAGTTTAAGAATGACCGGACTGTGGTCAGATATTCTCCTATTACCATGTTCAACACTATCTACCTATGCATTGGGACCTGTAGAAGCGCTTTCTGCGCGAAACAGCTGTTGTCCTCTATCCCCACGCACGTTTTCTCCCGCCCGCCTGTCTTCATGTAAGATGTTCCAATAAAGAAAAAGTTTTTTGTCTGGACCGAGGAGTGCGCTACATTTTCTTCTTTTGGCTACACAACATTTGAACTTTACGGACGCAGCACCCTCAAAAGGCCGACTATATGAGACAATGGAGTTTCAGCTATTTCGATAAACTTCCCACACGAGGGGTAAGTGCACTAAAGCGGTGCTGATTTTCTTTTCTTTTTTTCGTTTGCTACTATCTACCTATACTGCCAACCCTTCGGATCCAAATATATAGTCTAGGCGAGAGAGAGAACGTCTGGTAGATGAGTGACAGGTATAGCCTTTTACCCCCGGATGGCGTGTTCTCCACAGATCCAACCAACCACTGCCTTCCATAAATAAAGCCAATTGGGATGGAGCCTGAGAGGATGACTCCTCAGCTATCTCATCACCCAGTCTCAGCCTATCAAGGCGGCTATTTATGACTAGATTAAAATCTCCCATACATATGACGTTTGCGTCCGGGAAACTTAGGGCAAAGCTCATTGCCATCCGAAGTATTGATATATTAGCTGGAGGACGGTTGTAAACACATAATATGACATATTCACGAGAGTTAGTTAATGCCTGTACAAAGACGAACCGACCTTCAGAGTCCCTCTAAGCTTCCCTCATCTCCCATCTAACATCTCTATGAATTAACAGAGACCCCTCTTGAGTAACTGGTGTGAAACGCATGTATGGACCAATGTACCCACGGTTTCTGTACACATCGGGCCGTGTCTCTAGTCTAATGTGTCTCTACCAACGCTACAATATGTGGATGGTAGCGCTTGATCTGCGAAAATACCTTAATCTTTTTCCGGGGAGATTTAATGTTACGCACATTCCAGGTCATGCATATTATTTCAGACCCCATACTCACTCATCAAGACATGATAAATAGTATTGTCCTGGCAAAGCCTAGGGATAACACATAGAGGCCGAGAGATCCATTGGCGGCGATCTCTACCTAAAGAACAGATAAAACAAACATAGAAAAAGAAACAGAGCAGAAACCAAACAATGTAGGAGCGTAGTCCCATGCTCCTATTATCAAGTGAAAACTGGGATACCCTCGCTAGATTCAGCGTCCGGTATTGTTGTTAGGTTAGACACCCACACAGAAAGCTCCATTTTATAATTATCCGCACAAGTACATTAGGATTTCTTTACATTGGACACCTTGTGGACCCGTAGCCACTCAGCCGCCTCCTCCGGATCAGTGAAGAATATAGAGGAACCCTCATGAACGACCCGTAGTCGGGCGGGATAAATCATGGAGTATACAACATTCCAGTCTCTAAGTTGTTTCTTAATTTCCATGAACCGTGCCCACTGCTTCTGAAGCTCCATGGAGAAGTTCTGAAAGATCGAAATTGTGGCATTGTGGAATTTGATGGGGCTCTTCTGCCGTGCCAGACATAGAATAGCGTCTCTATCCTTGCAGTTGAGAAGACTTGCCAAAAAAAGTCTAGGCGGAGCTCCAGGAGGAAGGGTTTTCATGGGAACCCTATGGGCCCTCTCCACAGAGAAGGTTGAGGAGAATTCGCCTCCCAGAGAAGTCTTAAGCCAATCCTATAGGAATTCCTCAGGCCATTGGCCCTCCGAGCATTCCGGCAGACCAATAATTCGAATGTTATTCCGACGCAGTCTGTTCTCCAGGTCATCCACCTTTTGTTTCCAGGCATTTATGGAGCCAGCCAACCTTGTCAATTTAGCCTCCATGGGCGTGATGGTATCTTCTATTTGTGACACTCTTGTTTCCACCTCAGTGATGCGTCCTCCCATGGTCTGCATATCTAGTCTCAGATGGCCCACCTCAGTGTGCACATCTATTTTTTCAGTAAGAGAAGATCTGGTTAAGGAGACAGCCTGCATTAATTGTTCAGAGGCCTGTTTGAGGGTTATCTCATCTTGTTCCCCCTCCTCATTACTATCAGAAGGACGACTTTTATATTGAGCCTGCGAGGGGTTATTCCTAAGGGTCCGCACACCATCTGAAGGGTGCTCTCTGGCATATTTTTTTAGTCTATCAGCCGTTCCTGATCATTTGGAGTGCTGCATAGCTGACAAGAATGAGAGGCAGCAAAGTAGCCAAAGTTATAATCTGAAATAGTTCCAAGTTCCAATCACAGAAATAGCAGAGCCGGCAGAAATTGTTTATGTGATGTTATGGGACAGCCTTAAATGGGTAAAGTGCTTATAGTAGCAGATGTAATAGCACCCAGGTTATAGTAAAGCTCTATGCTCTTGGGGGAGGGGTCCGCAGCAGCGGCAGAGGCAGCAGGAAGGAGGGGGGGCAGATACTTCAAATCACAAGCACCGGTAGGGCAGGTGTCCTCCAGATAGGGGAACGGGGGCCCAATTTCCCAGAGCGCTCACCGCTTGTCCCCTCAATGTATTGCAGGCAGCGCTGCATCTCCTGTCAGAGCGCGCGCTTATGTGGTGACCGCCGCCCACGCAGGCACCGCCGACCAAGTTCCCCTAATTCCAGGTGCACCACAGCCCAGCCGCACACACTGTAAGTTCCAATGACTTTCCAAGGCTCAGGGGGGAGTCCCGGCACTGGTAGAAGCTGGCGCCGCTCTGTACCTTGTTAGAGCACGCGCTTGTAAAATGGCCGCTGTCTCACACTGGTCTCGTTGCTCCTGCAAGCTCCGCCGGCTCTCAGCTCTCCTCCGGACCTCACAGCATCTCCCGAGGTAGCCACGCACCTTCCAGGGTCCAAGGGGATTACAAATCAACATGCAGCCCACACTTTAAAGGGGTCTAAGTGGCAGGATACCATTAGGATATTGGGAGCTCTCCCGGGGTACGTCTTCTCTCTTCACCTACATAGCCACGCCCCTCACTATGTATATTTTTTGCCTAAAATACAAAGTAAAAGTGTCATCTTTAGTCCTTGTAGAGGTCATTTAATCTTCATCTTGCTTAACTATTAACAATAACAGTAATTTTGGCTAGAGGTGCCAAACTTTGACATGACCCTCTAAAAGTTGATCAGCAATTTCCATTTTTCCAACAAAATTTAAATAACCATTTTTTTAGGGACCACATCAGTTGAAGTGACTTTGGGGGGAAAATACTCAAAAGTGACACCTTTCAAAAAACTGCACCCCTCAAAGTCCTCACAACCACATTCAAGAAGTTTATTAACCTTTCTGGTGCTTCACAGAAAATAGTGCAATGTGAAAGGAAAAATGACCATTTACTTTATTTTCGTAAAATTTTTACTTTAGCCCCAAATTTTGTATTTTCACAATGGTAACAGGAGAAAATGGAAATTACAATTTGTTATGTAGTTTCTCCTGAGTACACCGATACCCCATATGTGTTTAGGCGCATGGCAGGGCTCGGAAGAGAAGCAGCGGCGTTTGCCTTTTTGAACGCAAAAATAGCTGGAATCGAGAGCAGACGCCATGTCACGTTTGGAGAGCCCCTGATGTGCCTAAACAGTGAAAACCCCCACAAGTGACCACATTTTGTAAACTAGAACCCTCAAGGAATGTACCTAAATGTGTGGTGAGCACCTTGAACCCCCAGGTGCTTCATAGAAGTTTATAAAGTACAGCCATGAAAAGTCACACACTACAAGACACTTATTACTGCTTCGCCATATTTTGAGAGCTATAATTTTCCTATAAAGCTGCCAAACAGAGTCATGTGATTGCTTCTTTTTTTGTGGGACAAGGTTGATGTTTTTATTAAATACATGCAAAGTTCATATTTGCGCAAAAAGACCAGATAGTGGGAAAAATTCCCTACCAGATATATATATATATATATATATATATATATATATATATATATGCACCTGGATGGAGTGTACAAGTTGACGCAATATATTCAATGCCGCCTGTTATTCATTTACCTGTTTGTCAGGATGATGCTGCAGGGATGGTGGTTCCAAATGTGGAAGGTCCTTGCGGTATGCACGAGTTTGTGCGTGCCAGATTCCACCAAACAGAGAAGGCTTCCTTGCTGGTGGGGCGCCGTCCCGGCCAGTGACAGATGCCCCTGTTTGTTGGTAACAAGTTACCGCCTGTGGGTGTTCAGGTCAGAAGCCGGCAAATAGCCAGCAAGGTGCAGAAAGCTGCAGGACCTTGCATAATGTCACGGTCACGTGATACCTCACGGGACTGGCTATGGCTATGGAGCGCCCTACGGACCACAATCCAACGCGTTTCGGAATCACTGATTCCTTCGTCAGGAAATTTTCACCAAATTTCAGTTTTTTTCACAAATAAATGCAGGTAATATCAAAGAAATTTTACCACTATCATGAAATACAATATGTCACAAGAAAACAATGTCAGATTCAGCGGGATCCGTTGAAGCGTTCCAGAGTTATAACCTCATAAAGGGTCAGTGGTCAGAATTGTAAAAATTGGCCCGGTCATTAACGTGCAAACCACCCTTAGTGGTTAAGGGGTTAAAGATATTTTTTCAATTTTTTTTTTACTTTATTTTTACTTTTTTACTTTGTCCCTCTATGTAACTTTCACGTTTATCACTCTAATCGCTGTTATAAAGTATTGCAATGATTTACAGCTGTCAGGTCTTGTTTAGCTTGTTTAGACCATGCTCTGAGCATGGTGTAACAAGTTTGCTAGCCTCGTGACCAGTGTCACCATGGCAACGATGAGACCCTTGCGGAGGCACCGATCGGAGCGGAGAGAGAGACCCCTCCCTTTCCCTGCCCTCCATATGTTGCGATTGATATAATTCACAGCATTTAGGGGGTTAAACTGCGGAGACCAGTGCGGGCGCCTCTCCTGGCAGTGAGAGCTGGGTTACAGCTTTCATGTTAGCTGAACGTCTGGAGGCGATCGTGCATAATTGCCATGACATACGCCGTACATCCAAGGTCGGGAAGGTTATAAAACTGAGAATTTGTTGTTTTTTTTAAATGTTTTAATTTTTAGCACTTTCCCTTCAATGTACCAAATCACACCCGAAAACTGATGTGGATTACATACCCACTTAAAAGTAGGTGTCCTGTGCAGTTTCTTGTATTCTCGGGGGCAGGACCTGAACATTCCTATTGTAGACGCTGAGATATGTGCTTTTGATGGGACAGATATACAATAGATTAGCGACTGACGGACATTAGGCTTCATGGAGAGATGGAAGAGAGTGATAATGTCAGAGTTAGAGGCTGCAGGAAGATGCATAAACCCATAGTTCTAGTAACAATGCCACCTCAGTCAGTTATAGATGCGAGTCAGCTGTGTATCCAACCCACTGCCGCCTTGTAGGACGCGCTCTCCGCTCCTGAGCCCGCTCCATGCACTCACAACCAACATCTGCTGTACATATACCGCTAAATAAAATCCTCATAGCGCACGTAGTAACAGAAAACCCGGAGTTCTAGTAACAACACAACCTCATTCTCAGGAGGAAGCAATAACAACGTATAGGGAGGGCTGTAGGAAGGAGCCGGTGAGTTTACGTGTTACATCGTAACTGTGCAGACTACTAGAGGCTCAAAACCTACTTATTCAGAAATTCATGTTTTATGCCACTGTGGACATCAGTGAATTCTTACAGGTGTGTAATGTAGAGGATAAGTAATAGTATATGAACGTCCTGACACTGTGCAGTGTTACCACCTTTCTATATGTCACATACTGGTGATAAATACAGAAATACACGAGATCCAGGATGATGATGTTCAATAATTAATAATTTTATTTTTTTCTCCTAGCAGTATGTTTTGAGTTGTGGGAGGAAACCGGAGTACCCGGGGGAAACCCACACAGACACGGGGAGAACAAACAAACTCTGTGCAGATGGTGTCCCAGATTTCCACCCAGGAGCACCGCGCTGCTCGCCAACAGTGCTAATCACTGCGCCACCGTGCCGTCCTGTAGTCTGATGGTCCTACATCTCCAAGCAGCATGCCAGCCAGGTGAGTTATGGGGCAGCAATAGAGAATGCAGGACACTATGGTCTCTGATATGTAACAGAGTAGATGGAAGGGTGGGATAACAACAGACCCCGCCTGTTTCTTCAGACCACACCCAGGTCCGCACCTCCCTGACCCAGTAGTCAGGTATTGGGGGGAGGGGAATACGTTATATTTCCATTGCTGTTATTTCTGCGGCTTTCAAAGCTCTTCCACCTGTTACTGATATACGAGAAGCCACAGAACAGCCGCCGGTCCTCCGGGGTTATAGGTGGTTCCTGAGCTTCAATGCCAGACATCACTTGGTGCAATTCCATTTGTTTGCTGGTTTCCAAAACTGGGATCTATAGAAGAAAGGCAAATCAGTCTGGTTACTTCATTAGGTATTTAATTATATCCATCCCCTCCTGAAGGCACCTGTACAGATTGTGGATGAGCCGTCGTAACCGTGCGCAGATTACCGCTAATCGCCATGATGCATCGTTACCTGCAGCTTGAGAACAAGTCAACTACTGGTGCTGCCTGGCAATCTGCGGTATCCACATCTGCTACAACTGCACCATAAAGCCGTGTTCACATGTTGCAACCACATTGGTTTTTTTGCCGCAGTATCAACAAAAATGCATACTTTTGTTGTGGTTTTTCTTCCAAAAATGGGAAGAGCAATATTGCTCTTTCGCAAAAAAAAATGCAGAGTGTGAACACAGCATAACGAATCCAAGTTATTCACTAAGTGGCCTTCTGAAGAATTGGGGACAATAATTACACTTTTGAGAAATATGTAAAAGCCTGTCCATCCTGCCCCATACTGTAATTCCACCCATTTACCAGCAGGGGAGGATATACACATTCTGGCCTACACTATGTAGATTGTTACTCATTATTTGAGTATTTCTTACACATATTATCACATTACACAGACGAGGAGGTGACATTATAATAAAATAACGCTGTGCACTTACAGGTGTCATTGTAAATGGTGGACGTGACCTTCCCATCTCTAATTCCTCCCAGTTTATGGGCGAGAAGAATGGATGTCCTTTTAAATTGCTGCAAACATCTTGCCTCTTCTTTGGTGTTTTACACAAGAGCTGCAAATAAATAAGAACCATTATTATATCACAAGTAATAATAGAAATAATCTCAGAAAAAAAGCAGTTACAGAATTGATTTCTAATTTTCTTATAGAAAGATGAATTTATTAAAACAGTCATTGCTAGGAACAAATGCGATAGGACAGGATAAGATAGGATAATACAGGATACGATAGGAAAGTAAAGGATAGGATAGGACAGGATAAGACTGGATAGTACAGAACAGGATGGTACAGGATAGGATGGTACAGGACAGGATAGGACAGGATAGGAGGACAGGATAGGACAGGATAGACCATCAGTAGTCGATCAGTCAGGGGCCGATACCCAATAATCCTGATGATTAGCTGTGTGGAGAGGTTTTGGTGAGCGCCCAGCCTCTTTATTGTATAAATTGGCCTGTAGATGAGAACGCTGTACATATAGGAGAGGCTGTCCCGGGGCTCCAGCATTGTCCCAATTCTTCTATTGGATGAAGCTGAAATACTCAACACAGTGGTGATGAAATGTACGGTGTATTATCAAAACTCATGACTGGTCTATCCTTCCTATGTCTCCAGGTATATTTGTCTATTTACTCACTCTCTCTATGACATCCCTGAGCTGAGAATCCATGGTGTTCGGATAGCAAGGTTTATCACATGTTACTGAATAGGCAACCCTTCGTAAACATGAACCAGAGTAAAACGGGGAATATCCTGTGGCCATTTGGTAGATTGTGACCCCAAAAGCGAACAGGTCAACAGTGTAATTATAGGGCTGTCGACGAGCCACCTGTGGAAACATAAGATTAGAAGAGTAAGTTAGTTTATTGTCCATCCTGGGAGAGAGAAAACAATTGTGGTCCATGTTTACTGGTAGTGTTTTTCCACACCTAAGCCCCCATACATAATACATGTCAGCCAAAAGATCATTTGGTTGATAGCTACCTCTCCCATGAACAGGAACTCACAGTTCGGCCAAGAACTTCTATGTTCTCTATTAGAGAAACTCTGCCAGACTCCAAAAAATAAAGGATTGATCATTGGAAATCCAATGTGCTAGATCCTTCTCCTCCTGGATATAGAGTCTAGAGGCCCCAGTACACATTAGACTGTTGGCTGATCCCTCTGATATTGGCCGGTTCGGCTGACTTTAGTCTAATATGTATGAGGGCCCTTACACAGTCCATCTATTAGTTAGCATTAGTAAATGTGGACCGCTGTGGTGATAGATCTGTGATTCCACAAGCTCCACATTAAGTGAGAATTGCAGGTGGATAATAAAGTATGAGATATTAGTAGTCACATAGTCACCTCAGGAGCCATGTAGCCAGGAGTGCCGCAAAATTTACTGATCTTCTGAGAGCCAAATACATTCATAGCAGCAAGGCCAAAATCAGCAATCTTAGCGTGTCCATCGCCGTCCAGAAGAATGTTGTCTGGTTTTAAATCCCTTAAAAAGAAAGAAAAATAGTTCTGTGAATCAGACATAGATGAGCTGTAGTGCTGGGGTTACTGTGGGGGCTTCACAGGACCACTCACTAAACACTGGGGGCAGACTCACTAATCCTATCTTGTGTAGACATATAATACCAGGCTGTCTGAAAATGCGCCAAATTCATCACAGTGACTGTTTGACAAATTAGGAGCATCTTCAGAGACTTTTGTCTGATGTTACACCACTATTGTTTTCATTACTTAGAGCCAATAATTTTCATAAAAATCTGGTTACAGTTTAGTTGCACGTTGTGACATTGTAAGCCACATGGATTCCTATCAAACTATTCCCATTTCCATAAAAGCCTTGTCCCCTCTTCGAGTGAGCCCCAAAAATGTCTAAAACACTTCATAAATGTGGTACACGTCATATTCACCAGATTTTTGGCACAAATAACACCACAATTCTGGCACATTTAACTATTTCCCATAGTAAATATTTCCCTACGTATAAAAAAAGAAATGACTTATTACCGGTGAATAATCCCCCGACTGTGGAGAAACTCTATTCCACTCAAGATTTCTGCTGCAAGGAACCTAATAAAGAAGAAAAAAAATCCTATCAGCATTAATTGTTCTACTGAACCACTAATAACTATGAGGGGAGACAGCGGCCACAGAAATCACAGAGCGGCTGTTCTCTTACCTGGTCGTGCAGACATCCAGGGGGCCTCTGGAATCGATAAATGCAGTCAACTCGCCACCAGTCAGATATTCCATGGCATAAAATGCATAGTCCTGTGCGAGAGGAGGGAAGATGATTGTAAATAATGCAGATTTTATCCATCCTGATAACATTTACTATGGTTCTGGGACCTCTACTGTGTGTCCAGAAGACATGTCTCCTTGTCTGCACACACTGGAGAGGTGTCCAGGGTGAAAACTAAGTCAAAATCCTCTAATGATAGCCACCAGTAATGGTGCCCAGGGCATACAGGCACACAGAGCATGCAGCAGGGCTACTCATTTGCACTGGCAAAGATTGAATTTGCAATCTAATGGAAGCAACTGGACATGATGGGGAGAAAGGAATTTTTAGAAAGTGAGGAGTCTCTTACCGCTGTCTGGAAGGTCCCATAGGCATGTGTGAAGAATCTGCTGTCTTCAGTGATTTCCAGGACCTCTCTCTCTAAGCGGATGGTGCGTTTAGCGTACTCCAACAATTCCCTCTTCTTGACCATCTTGACAGCCAGCTGATGTCCGCTGGGTTGATGCGTTGCCAGCATCACCCTGCCAAAACTGCCTTCTCCAAGCTTCCTGGTAAAGATGAAACTCTCCAGGGAAAGACAGGCAGTCACTTGCTCTGAAGGGCTGGTGGTCTGAGCACCGATTACACCTAGAAGGGTAAACAGATATAAGAACCAACAATTAATCTTACAGTCACACTCACATATAATGCTACAATAAATTGGCAATTTTCAATCTATCATGAACTTTGAACCCTGATGAACCTGATTACCACCATGTTCTGGCTGGAGAGCCCCAAGTATAGAAGGTGGAGAGCTCTGATGTAAGTGGTAAGATGTATAGGATTAGATTATGTCATTAGGTTACATTTTGTAAAATAAATGAACACTGTATATAAAACATGGATGTGGCCTGTGACTAAATGACTATAGACTTTACCTTCTGGAGCTTGATCGATGGATTTGTCAGTCTGACGTCTTCTCTTTGTGGTGGTCTCAGTGTCAGATGTCCTCTTTCTCTTAAGTTGTTCTCTACAACTTTGATTTTCAGCTCTCTCATGATGTAGGTGAGAGCTCCTGGTTTTAGCTGATCCGCTAAACCTTATTTCAGAGGTAACATCCTTTCCACTCTCAGATTCCACCATTCTTCCTCTCTTATTTGGGGGTGCATCTCCTCTCTTAGGAGAAGTGTTCCCTCTTTTTTTCCCCTTTTTAAGGGTCTTTATCTCTGGTGGATATCCAGAAGATGTTGTACAGGGATCATCTGTTTTCTTAACAGGTACATCCTGTACAATGTCCTGAGAAGTTTCCACAATTTTTCCTCTCTTATTTGGGGTTTCATCTTCCTTCGCAGGAGATGAGTTCCCTCTTTTTTTCCCCTTTTTAAGGGTCCTTATCTCTGGTGGATATCCAGAAGATGTTGTACAGGGATCTTCTGTTTTCTCAACAGGTACGTCCTGTACAATGTCCTGAGAAGTTTCTCCTCGCTGAGAAAAACTCTCTTCCGTGCATCTCTTTTTAGCACTCCTCTTATTCTTTTCACTACACTTCCTTTTTCGTCCCATGATAAGTTAATATCAATAATAACGAATTTGTTAAGTGCGCAAAAGTCGTCTTCACTCTCCAACAGTTGAAGGTAAAGTAAGAATAATGACATCGGAATCCTTAACCTAACAGTCACCTAGTATTGTGACATCATCGCCATTGTGACATCATCAGCCAGAGTGTAAGCGATGATGTCATCGGTTGCTGCAGGACTAAGTTTGACATAATCAGATGACCTTGTTTAAGAAAAGTTTTGTTTTTCATAGTAACATAGTTAGCATTTTTTAAGATCCTACTCAAGGACCCTAAATGTTTTGCATCTAACTATTCAAAAATCTGTAAACACCTAGAAAATTCCCAATAACTGATGCAGCAACAAATAGATTAATAACCAAATAAATAAATAAATAAATAAATGTTACTTTTTTCAGTATACAAAATTGCTGGACATGATCTCATTAAAATAATATATGAAGAAAAAGATGTTAAAATAACAATCGGAGACTCAGGTCTCCAGAGTACCAAAAATATTAGACAGGTGTTTTTTATGTTATGGCTGATGGGTTCAAATCTGCAGTGATGCACATGAATGAAAATGGGAACAAATCCTTATATTTCACATTGTGCCTCCGCCGCCTCCGTCCCACAGCCCTGTGTTGTGTAGAGGCCACAGTGACATTTCATCTACATACAACAGTATATAAAATCTCCACATTCTCCAGTGGTTTTTATACTCAGTGGTGTTTTGTCCGCAGTGATATTATACCCTGCAGAAGCCATAGGATGACGTAGTTGCATGACTTTATCTCTGTATGGATAGTTAACAAAAACTGACATTTCGGATACACGCCAATGTATATGATTCCAAGGCCAGAACCTAATACTAAACAATTAGAGCAGCTCTCACATAATATGATCCTACAAAAAAGAAAAATGGAGCAGAAATGCCCTTAATAGATAAGGTGAGATGAGACATAAAAATATAAAAAAAACTGTACAAATCTTTATTAGCTCACTCACATACATAGTACACAAAGTAGTACACATACACAACCCACAAAACAACACAGGAAAAGTTAGAAATAGGGGGAAGATCCAGGCAACACAAGTACTCAAAACCTCTCATAGTAAACATGTAGAGGCACAAAATCCAAGATACATCAGTGTATCTGTATCACAGTGACATACTGTAAGTATTACACAAAGGAAAAAGCAATTCCATATGGAGAAATGATTTGTAAAAAGTAGCCAGTGTGCATCTGCCTTTCCTTAATAAAGTGCCATTGATACTGCAATACAGGGATTATGCTTACCCATATGGGAAAGAGGGGATATGAGAGACCACGTGCACCTTAACCCTGATGCATGTTTCGCGTGACAGGCTACTGCCTGGGCTTCATATTTATACTACCTATTGAACCTGTTCTATGCCAGGGTGGCTAGCATTTATATTGGTATATGGTCTCCATCCTGGTATGTGCTGCTTCCATCCTGCGCCCTAATCTTGTCATGTGCTGCTACCATCTTGCGCCCCCTTCCTATCATGTGCAGCCCCCATCCTGCGCCCCCTCCCGGTCATGTGCAGCCCCCATCCTGCACCCTCATCCTGTGTTGTGGGCCTCCATCTTGCCATGTGCTACTCTCTTTCTGTGACCTCATCCTGTCATGTGTTCCCATCCTGCGCCTACAATTCTGGTATGTGCTGCCCCCATCCTGGTATGTGCTACTCCAATTCTGCACCCCCATCCTGTCATGTGGTGCTCTCATCCGGCGTCCCCATCCTGTCTTGCTGCTCCCATCCTGCACCCCCATTATGTAATGTGTTTCTCCCATCCTGCGCCCATATTCTGTCATGTGGTGCACCCGTTCTGCGCCCCCTGTTCTGTCATGTGCTGCTTTCACCCTTCATCCTGTGCCCCCATTCTGTCATGTGCTGCACCCATTCTGAGCCTTCATTCTGTCATTTGCTGCTCCCATCCTGCGCCCCCATTCTGTCTTGTGCAGTAAAAAGTCACTGGCTTGCTGCGCTGACGTATTTTCTATGTACAGTACAGACCAAAAGTTTGGACACACCTTCTTATTTAAAGATTTTTCTGTATTTTCATGACTATGAAAATTGTAAATTCACACTGAAGGCATCAAAACTATGAATTAACACATGTGGAATTATATACTTAACAAAAAAGTGTGAAACAACTGAAAATATGTCTTATATTCTAGGTTCTTCAAAGTAGCCACCTTTTGCTTTGATGACTGCTTTGCACACTCTTGGCATTCTCTTGATGAGCTTCAAGAGATAGTCTCCGGAAATGGTCTTCCAACAATCTTGAAGGAGTTCCCAGAGATGCTTAGCACTTGTTGGCCCTTTTGCCTTCACTCTGCGGTCCAGCTCACCCCAAACCATCTCGATTGGGTTCAGGTCTGGTGACTGTGGAGGCCAGGTCATCTTGCGCTGCACCCCATCACTCTCCGTCTTGGTCACATAGCCCTTACATAGCCTGGAGGTGTGTTTGAGGTCATTGTCCTGTTGAAAAATAAATGATGGTCCAACTAAACGCAAACCGGATGGAATAGCATGCCGCTGCAAGATGCTGTGGTAGCCATGCTGGTTCAGTATGCCTTCAATTTTGAATAAATCCCCAACAGTGTCACCAGCAAAGCACCCCCACACCAGCACACCTCCTCCTTCATGCTTCACGGTGGGAACCAGGCATGTAGAGTCCATCCGTTCACCTTTTCTGCGTCGCACAAAGACACGGTGGTTGAAATCGAAGATCTCAAATTTGGACTCATCAGACCAAAGCACAGATTTCCACTGGTCTAATGTCCATTCCTTGTGTTCTTTAGCCCAAACAAGTCTCTTCTGCTTGCTGCCTTTCCTTAGCAGTGGTTTCCTAGCAGCTATTATACCTTGAAGGCCTGCTGCACAAAGTCTCCTGTTGTGAATTCTGCTCTTGGGCTCCCTCCGGTGGTTGTTGGTGGTAGTGCAGTCGTCTCTGGCTTGTAATCCTGGGCAGGTGTTTCTGCTGATTGCAGCTCTACTAGGTATTTAGGTGTGCAGGATCCATGAGTCCCTGCCAGTTGTCCATTGTTCTTGGAGGGATTGCATCTCTGTCTGGCTCCTCATGCCCTGCTGGCAATTCAGCTAAGATAAGTGTCTGTTTTTTTGTCTCTGTAGCACACATTTTGTGTGCTTTACTTTTCAGTGCAATTTATTGTGTTTTTGTCCAGCGTAGACTTTGTTTGGATTTTTCAATCATGCTGGATTCTCTGGAGATGCAGATATACATTCTATGTCTTTAGTTAGATGTAGAATATTTTGTATTTTCTGCTGTGGATATTTTTAGGGTTTTAATACTGGCCGCTTAGAATTGTGTCCTATCCTTTTCTATTTAGCTAGAAGTGCCTCTTTTGCTAAATCCTGCTTTCTGCCTGCGTGTGTCGTTCCTCTTATCCTCACAGTCAATATTTGTGGGGGGCTGCCTATCCTTTGGGGTTCTGCTCTGAGGCAAGATAGAATTCCCATTTCCATCTATAGGGGTATTTAGTCCTCCGGCTGTGTCGAGGTGTCTAGGACGTGTTAGGTACACTGTTATGGACTGGTGGTTAAGGAGCGACATGCGACGAGCTCTGAGCAGGTGGTAACTATACTGACCGCAGTTCCTGATCTTAACACAACACTAGAAGTAGCCGTGGGATGTTCCTGTCACTCCCTAGACACCTCGTCACAGCCGGAGAGCTAACTACCCCTAAAGGTAGAAACAGGAAAGCTATCTTGCCTCAGAGAAAATCCCCAAAGGGTAGACAGCCCCCACAAATAATGACTGTGAGTGGAGAGGGAAAAGACATACGTAGAATGAAACAAGATGTAGCAAAGGAGGCCACTTCTAGCTAGATAGTACAGGACAGAACACTGTGCGGTCAGTAATAAAAACTAGAAAAAGTCCACCGCAGAGAATGCAAAAATCTCCACACCTGACTAAAGGTGTGGAGGGCAAAATCTGCTGCCCAGAGCTTCCAGCTTAGCTGAATAGATCCATACTGATAAGCTGGACTAGAAAGAAAAACATATAAATGTGCTGAACAATTAAGTCCACAACAAGTGGACTGCAAAAGGACAAGCGAGGACTTATCTTTGTTGAACTGGTCAGAGTGTCAGGGAAATCCAAAAGAGATGTGACTCCAAGCAGGAACCATTGACAACTGGCACTGACTGAGGGATAAGGCCAGAAAGGCCGAGCCAGAAAGACCATCAGTGGAAGCAGCTGCTGATGCTAAATCCAAGAAGCAGCTATTCCACTTAAAACCACCGGAGGGAGCCCAAGAGCAGAACTCACAAAAGTGCCACTTACAGCCACCGGAGGGAGCCCAAGAGCGGAATTCACAACAGTACCCCCTCCTTGAGGAGGGGTCACCGAACCCTCACCAGAGCCCCCAGGCCGATCAGGGCGAGCCAAGTGAAAAGCACGAACCAAATCGGCGGCATGGACATCGGAGGCAACAACTGTTATGACCTGGTGGTTAAGGAGCAACACTGATATGACCTGGTGGTTAAAGAGACACATGGGACAAGCTCTGAGGAGGTGGTAACTTTACTGACCGCAGTACCTAATCCTAACACCAACACTAGAAATAGCCGTGGGATGTTCCTGTCACTCCCTAGACACCTCGTCACAGCCTGAGAACTAACTACCCCTAAAGATGGAAACAGAAAACTATCTTGCCTCAGAGAAATTCCCAAAAGGAAAGATAGCCCCCCACAAATATTGACTGTGAGTGGAAAGGGAAATGACATACACAGAAATGAAAACAGATTTTAGCAAAGGAGGCCAATAATAATCTAGATAGACAGAAATAGGAAAGGATACTGTGCGGTCAGTATTAAAAACTAAAAATCCACGCAGAGTTTACCAAAAATACTCTCCACACCGACTCACGGTATGGAGAGGGCAAATCTGCTTCCCCAGAGCTTCCAGCTAGCCTGAATATATCATAATGTCAAGCTGGACAAAAAGAAACATAACATGAGCTGAGCAATAAAGTCCAAAGCAAATGGACAACCCAAAGAACTAGCAAGAACTTATCTTTTGCTGAAATGGACAGGCCATCAGAGAAATCCAAGGAGAGATAGGAATCCAACCCAGAAAACATTGACAGCTGGCATGAACTGAAGACCAGAGCCAGGTTAAATAGCAAGGCCTGGAGAGACGATCAGTGAAAACAGCTGCTACAGCAAAACTCAAGGAGCAGCAGTTCCACTCGAAACCACCAGAGGGAGCCCAAGGGCAGAACTCACAAAAGTACCATTCACAACCACAGGAGGGAGCCCAAGAACGGAATTCACAACAGTACCCCCCCCCTTGAGGAGGGGTCACCGAACCCTCACCAGAGCCCCCAGGCCGATCAGGAGGAGCCAAGTGAAAAGCACGAACCAAATCGGCAGCATGGACATCGGAGGCAACAACCCAAGAATTATCCTCCTGGCCATAACCCTTCCACTTGACCAGATACTGAAGCTTCCGCCTCGAAAAACGAGAATCTAAAATCTTCTCCACCACATATTCCAACTCCCCTTCAACCAACACCGGAGCAGGAGGATCCACGGAGGGAACCATGGGCACCACATATCTCCGCAACAAAGATCTATGGAACACATTATGAATGGAAAAAGAAGCTGGAAGGGCCAAGCGAAAAGACACCGGATTGATAATTTCAGAAATCTTATAAGGACCAATAAAGCGAGGCTTGAACTTAGGGGAAGAAACCTTCATAGGAACATGACGAGAAGACAACCAGACCAAATCCCCAACACGAAGCCGGGGACCAACACACCGACGACGGTTAGCAAAACGTTGAGCCTTTTCCTGAGACAACGTTAAATTGTCCACCACATGAGTCCAAATCTGCTGTAACCTGTCCACCACAGAATCCACAACAGGACAGTCAGAAGGCTCAACCTGCCCCGAAGAAAAACGAGGATGAAAACCAAAGTTACAAAAAAAAGTCGAAACCAAAGTGGCCGAACTAGCCCGATTATTAAGGGCAAACTCGGCCAACGGCAAGAAGGTCACCCAATCATCCTGATCAGCAGACACAAAGCATCTCAAATAGGTTTCCAAGGTCTGATTAGTTTGCTCAGTTTGGCCATTTGTCTGAGGATGGAACGCCGAAGAAAAAGACAAATCAATGCCCATTCTAGCACAAAAGGCCCGCCAAAACCTAGAAACAAACTGGGAACCTCTGTCAGACACAATATTCTCCAGAATGCCATGCAAACGAACCACATGCTGAAAAAATAATGGAACCAAATCAGAGGAGGAAGGCAACTTAGGCAAAGGTACCAAATGGACCATCTTAGAAAACCGGTCACAAACCACCCAGATGACAGACATCTTCTGAGAAACAGGAAGATCAGAAATAAAATCCATGGAAATATGCGTCCAGGGCCTCTCAGGGATAGGCAAAGGCAAAAGCAACCCACTAGCACGGGAACAGCAAGGCTTGCCCGGGCACAAGTCCCACAGGACTGCACAAAAGAATGCACATCCCGCGACAAGGAAGGCCACCAAAAGGACCTAGCAAACAAATCTCTGGTACCAAAAATCCCAGGATGACCAGCCAATACTGAACAATGAACCTCAGAAATTACCTTTCTAGTCCATCTATCAGGAACAAACAGTTTCCCCACTGGACAGCGGTCAGGTTTATCAGCCTGAAACTCCCGAAGCACCCGCCACAAATCAGGGGAGATGGCAGAAAGAATCACCCCCTCCTTGAGAATACCAGCCGGTTCAAGGACTCCCGGAGAATCAGGCAAAAAACTCCTAGAAAGGGCATCAGCCTTCACATTCTTAGATCCCGGAAGATACGAGACCACAAAATCAAAACGGGAGAAAAACAGAGACCATCGAGCTTGTCTAGGATTCAACCGCTTGGCAGACTCGAGGTAAATCAGATTCTTATGATCGGTCAAGACCACAACGCGATGCTTGGCTCCCTCAAGCCAATGTCGCCACTCCTCGAATGCCCACTTCATAGCCAACAACTCCCGATTGCCGACATCATAATTAAGCTCAGCAGGCGAAAACTTTCTGGAGAAGAAAGCACACGGTTTCATCAAAGAGCCATCAGAACTTCTCTGAGACAAAACGGCCCCTGCCCCAATCTCAGAAGCGTCAACCTCAACCTGAAAAGGGAGAGAAACATCTGGCTGACGCAACACAGGGGCAGAAGTAAAATGACGTTTAAGCTCCTGAAAGGCCTCAACAGCCGCAGAGGACCAATTCATCACATCAGCGCCTTTCTTCGTCAAATCGGTCAGAGGCTTAACCACACTGGAAAAATTAGCAATGAAGCGGCGATAAAAATTAGCAGAGCCCAAAAATTCCTGAAGGCTCTTCACAGATGTGGGTTGAGTCCAATCATGAATGGCCTGGACCTTAACAGGGTCCATTTCAATAGCCAAAGGAGAAAAAATGAAACCCAAAAAAGAAACCTGAACTCCAAAGAGGCACTTAGACCCCTTCACAAACAACGCATTATCACGAAGGATCTGAAATACCATCCTGACCTGCTTCACATGAGACTCCCAATCATCGGAAAAAAACAAAATATCATCCAAATATACAATCATGAATTTATGCAGATAATTCCGGAATATATCATGCATAAAGGACTGAAACACAGATGGAGCATTAGAGAGCCCGAATGGCATCACAAGGTATTCAAAATGGCCTTCGGGCGTATTAAATGCTGTTTTCCATTCATCACCCTGTTTAATACGAACAAGATTATACTCCCCTCGAAGGTCGATCTTGGTAAACCAACTAGCCCCCTTAATCCAAGCAAACAAATCAGAAAGCAAAGGTAAAGGGTACAAGGAAAAACCACAGCGTTTGGCAAATTCTAGGTCCATTAAGTTCAGGGCAGTGCCAGAATCCACAAATGCCATAACAGAAAAGGACGACAATGAGCAAATCAGGGTAACAGACAAGAGAAATTTAGGCTGTACAGTACTAATGGTAACAGACCTAGCGACCCTCTTAGTACGCTTCGGGCAATCAGAAATAGCATGAGTAGAGTCACCACAGTAAAAACACAGCCCATTCTGACGTCTGAATTCCTGCCGTTCTGCTCTAGTCAAAATCCTATCACATTGCATAGGCTCAGGACTTAGCCCAGAGGACACCGCCATATGGTGCACCACCTTGCGCTCGCGCAGGCGCCGATCAATCTGAATGGCCAAAGACATTGATTCGTTCAAACCAGCAGGCGTGGGGAACCCCACCATAACATCTTTAAGGGCTTCAGAAAGACCCTTTCTGAAAATCGCTGCCAGGGCATACTCATTCCATTTTGTGAGCACAGACCACTTTCTAAATTTCTGGCAGTATACTTCTGCTGCTTCCTGATCCTGACACAGAGCCAGCAAGGTTTTTTCTGCCTGATCCACAGAATTAGGTTCGTCATACAGCAATCCAAGTGCTTGAAAAAATGCGTCTACATTGAGCAATGCAGGATTCCCTGTTGTGAATTAGACTTTTTGGCTCCCTCTTGTGGTCACTAGTGATATGACTCTGGGATTGTCTTTCTTCAGTTTGGCTCTCACCTGGGTCGTTAGTCCAGGGGTGTCGCTATATAAACTTCCTGGATCCTTAGTCCAGTGCCTGGCATCGTTGTTATCAGATCCTTCTGTTGCTCCTGTCTGCTGTTCCTGGCTCTTGCAAAATTAAGCTAAGTCCTGCTTCTTTGTTTTCTGAGTTACTTGCTTTGCTTCTATTTTTGTCCAGCTTGTACTAAATGTGATTTCTGACTTTGCTGGAAGCTCTAGGGGGCTGGTGTTCTCCCCCCGGCCGTTAGACGGTTCGGGGGTTCTTGAATATCCAGCGTGGATATTTTAATAGGGTTTTTGCTGACCATATAAGTCATCTTACTATATTCTGCTATTAGCTAGTGGGCCTCTCTTTGCTAAATACCTAGCTCATTCTTATGTTTGTCTTTTCCTCTTACCTCACCGTTATTATTTGTTGGGGGCTTGTATCCAACTTTTGGGGTCTTTTCTCTGGAGGCAAGAAAGGTCTTTCTTTTCCCTTCTAGGGTTAGTTAGTTCTCCGGCTGGCGCGAGACGTCTAGAACCAACGTACGCACGTTCCCCGGCTACTTCTATTTGTGCTGCTAGTATTAGATATATGGTCAGCCCAGTTACCACTGTCCTATGAGCTGTTTTTTTGTGTTTGCAGACTTGGTATTTATTCCTGAGACACTCTGCCATTGGGGTCATAACAGTATGCCAGGCCTACATTGAATGTTTAATGCATTGCAGAAGTGGGATAATAAGAAAGGAAATTCTGAGTTTTTTTTTTTTTTTCCTCTCTTCCTCCCCTTTACCTCTGAGTGGCTTGAGCTTGCTGCAGACATGAATGTCCAGACCTTGATTACAAGTGTGGACCAGCTTGCTGCTCGTGTGCAAAGCATACAAGATTTTGTTACCAGTAGTTCTATGTCTGAACCTAAAATACCTATTCCTGAACTGTTTTCTGGAGACCGATTTAAGTTTAGGAATTTCAGGGATAATTGTAAATTGTTTCTATCTCTGAGACCCCGTTCATCTGGAGACTCAGCTCAGCAAGTTAAAATTGTTATCTCTTTTTTACGGGGCGACCCCCAGGATTGGGCTTTCTCGCTAGCGCCAGGAGATCCGGCATTGGCAAATATTGATGCGTTTTTTCTGGCGCTCGGATTGCTTTACGAGGAACCCAATCTTGAGGTTCAGGCAGAAAAAGCCTTGCTGGCTATTTCTCAGGGCCAGGATGAAGCTGAAGTGTATTGCCAAAAATTTCGGAAATGGTCCGTGCTTACTCAGTGGAATGAGTGTGCTCTGGCCGCAAATTTCAGAAATGGCCTTTCTGAAGCCATTAAGAATGTGATGGTGGGTTTCTCCATTTCTACAAGTCTGAATGATTCCATGGCGCTGGCTATTCAAATTGACCGACATTTGCGGGAGCGCAAAACCGCTAATCCTCTGGTGGTGTTGTCTGAACAAGCACCTGATTTGATGCAATGTGATAGAATTCAGACCAGAAATGAGCGGAAAAATCATAGACGTCAGAATGGGTTGTGTTTTTACTGTGGTGATTCTACACATGTTATATCAGCATGCTCTAAACGCCTAACAAGGGTTGTTAGTCCTGTCGCCATTGGTAGTTTGCAACCTAAATTTATTTTGTCTGTGACTTTAATTTGCTCATTGTCCTCTTACCCTGTTATGGCGTTTGTGGATTCAGGTGCTGCCCTGAGTCTTATGGATCTGTCATTTGCCAAGCGCTGTGGTTTTGTTCTTGAGCCATTGGTTAATCCTATCCCTCTGAGGGGTATTGATGCTACGCCATTGGCGGAAAATAAACCGCAGTTTTGGACACAGGTAACCATGTGCATGACTGCTGATCATCGGGAGGTGATTCGTTTTCTTGTTCTGCATAAAATGCATGATTTGGTCGTTTTGGGTTTGCCATGGCTACAGACTCATAATCCAGTCTTGGATTGGAAGGCAATGTCTGTGTCAAGTTGGGGCTGTCAGGGTATTCATGGTGATTCCCCGCCGGTGTCTATTGCTTCCTCTACTCCTTCGGAAGTTCCTGAGTATTTGTCTGATTATCAGGATGTGTTCAGCGAGTCCAGGTCCAGTGCTCTGCCTCCTCATAGGGACTGTGACTGTGCCATAGATTTGATTCCAGGTAGCAAATTTCCTAAGGGAAGACTATTTAATCTGTCTGTACCTGAGCATACCGCAATGCGTTCGTATATCAAGGAATCTCTGGAGAAGGGGCATATCCGTCCTTCCTCTTCCCCTCTTGGTGCGGGATTCTTTTTTGTGGCCAAGAAGGACGGATCTTTGAGACCTTGTATTGACTATCGGCTTTTGAATAAAATCACTGTTAAATTTCAGTATCCTTTGCCTCTGTTGTCAGACTTGTTTGCCCGAATTAAAGGTGCCAAGTGGTTCACCAAGATAGATCTTCGTGGTGCGTACAACCTTGTGCGCATTAAGCGAGGAGATGAATGGAAAACCGCATTTAATACGCCCGAAGGTCATTTTGAGTACTTGGTGATGCCTTTTGGGCTCTCTAATGCTCCTTCAGTGTTTCAGTCCTTTATGCATGATATTTTCCGGAAGTATCTGGATAAATTTATGATCGTTTATCTGGATGATATTCTGTTTTTTTCTGATGACTGGGACTCTCATGTAGAGCAGGTCAGGATGGTGTTTCAGGTTTTGCGTGAGAATGCTTTATTTGTTAAGGGCTCAAAGTGTCTCTTTGGAGTACAGAAGGTTCCCTTTTTGGGGTTTATTTTTTCCCCTTCTGCGGTGGAGATGGACCCAGTCAAGGTCCGAGCTATTCATGATTGGACTCAACCCACGTCAGTTAAGAGTCTTCAGAAGTTCTTGGGTTTTGCTAACTTCTACCGTCGTTTTATTGCTAATTTTTCTAGCATTGTTAAACCTTTGACGGATATGACCAAGAAAGGTTCTGATGTTTCTAACTGGGCTCCTGCAGCCGTGGAGGCTTTCCAGGAGTTGAAGCGCCGGTTTACTTCGGCGCCTGTTTTGTGCCAGCCTGATGTCTCACTTCCCTTTCAGGTTGAAGTGGATGCTTCTGAGATTGGGGCAGGAGCCGTTTTGTCACAGAGAGGCCCTGGTTGCTCTGTGATGAGACCTTGTGCCTTTTTCTCGAGGAAGTTTTCGCCTGCTGAGCGGAATTATGATGTTGGCAATCGGGAGTTGTTGGCCATGAAGTGGGCATTTGAGGAGTGGCGTCATTGGCTCGAGGGTGCTAAGCATCGTGTGGTGGTCTTGACTGATCACAAAAATTTGATGTATCTCGAGTCTGCTAAACGCCTGAATCCTAGACAGGCCCGCTGGTCATTGTTTTTCTCCCGTTTTGACTTTGTGGTCTCGTATTTACCAGGTTCAAAGAATGTGAAGGCTGATGCTCTTTCAAGGAGCTTTGTGCCTGACTCTCCGGGAGTCGCAGAGCCGGTTGGTATTCTTAAAGAGGGAGTTATCTTGTCAGCCATTTCTCCGGATTTGCGACGTGTGTTGCAGAGATTTCAGGCTGGTAGACCTGACTCTTGTCCACCTGACAGACTGTTTGTTCCTGATAAGTGGACCAGCAGAGTCATTTCCGAGGTTCATTCCTCGGTGTTGGCAGGGCATCCGGGAATTTTTGGCACCAGAGATCTGGTGGCTAGGTCCTTTTGGTGGCCTTCCTTGTCACGGGATGTGCGGTCGTTTGTGCAGTCCTGTGGGACTTGTGCTCGAGCTAAGCCTTGCTGTTCTCGTGCCAGCGGGTTGCTCTTGCCCTTGCCTGTCCCGAAGAGGCCTTGGACACACATTTCCATGGATTTCATTTCAGATCTCCCGGTGTCTCAGGGCATGTCTGTCATCTGGGTGGTATGTGATCGCTTTTCTAAGATGGTCCATTTGGTGCTTTTGCCTAAGCTGCCTTCCTCTTCCGATCTGGTTCCTGTGTTCTTTCAGAATGTGGTTCGTTTACACGGCATTCCTGAGAATATTGTGTCTGACAGAGGATCCCAGTTTGTTTCCAGGTTCTGGCGATCCTTTTGTGCTAGGATGGGCATTGAGTTGTCGTTTTCGTCGGCCTTTCATCCTCAGACTAATGGACAAACGGAGCGAACTAATCAGACTCTGGAGGCTTATTTGAGGTGTTTTGTTTCTGCGGATCAGGATGATTGGGTGACCTTCTTGCCGTTGGCTGAGTTTGCCCTTAATAATCGGGCTAGTTCCGCTACATTCGTTTCGCCATTTTTCTGCAATTCTGGTTTCCATCCTCGTTTTTCCTCAGGACATGTGGAGCCTTCTGACTGTCCTGGGGTAGATTCTGTGGTGGATAGGTTGCAGCAGATCTGGAATCATGTGGTGGACAACTTAAAGTTGTCACAAGAGAAGGCTCAGCGTTTTGCCATCCGCCGCCGCGGTGTGGGTCCCCGACTTCGTGTTGGGGATTTGATATGGCTGTCTTCTCGATTTGTTCCTATGAAGGTCTCCTCTCCTAAATTTAAGCCTCGCTTCATCGGTCCTTACAAGATATTGGAAATCCTTAATCCTGTGTCCTTTCGCTTGGATCTTCCGGTGTCGTTTGCCATTCACAACGTGTTTCATAGGTCTTTGTTGCGGCGGTACGTTGTACCTGTGGTTCCTTCTGTTGAGCCTCCTGCTCCGGTGTTGGTTGAGGGCGAGTTGGAGTACGTGGTGGAGAAGATCTTGGATTCTCGTCTCTCCAGGCGGAGGCTTCAGTATCTGGTCAAGTGGAAGGGCTATGGTCAGGAGGATAATTCCTGGGTGGTTGCCTCTGATGTGCATGCGGCCAATTTAGTTCGTGCCTTTCACGCTGCTCATCCTGATCGTCCTGGTGGTCTTGGTGAGGGTTCAGTGACCCCTCCTTAAGGGGGGGGTACTGTTGTGAATTAGACTTTTTGGCTCCCTCTTGTGGTCACTAGTGATATGACTCTGGGATTGTCTTTCTTCAGTTTGGCTCTCACCTGGGTCGTTAGTCCAGGGGTGTCGCTATATAAACTTCCTGGATCCTTAGTCCAGTGCCTGGCATCGTTGTTATCAGATCCTTCTGTTGCTCCTGTCTGCTGTTCCTGGCTCTTGCAAAATTAAGCTAAGTCCTGCTTCTTTGTTTTCTGAGTTACTTGCTTTGCTTCTATTTTTGTCCAGCTTGTACTAAATGTGATTTCTGACTTTGCTGGAAGCTCTAGGGGGCTGGTGTTCTCCCCCCGGCCGTTAGACGGTTCGGGGTTCTTGAATATCCAGCGTGGATATTTTAATAGGGTTTTTGCTGACCATATAAGTCATCTTACTATATTCTGCTATTAGCTAGTGGGCCTCTCTTTGCTAAATACCTAGCTCATTCTTATGTTTGTCTTTTCCTCTTACCTCACCGTTATTATTTGTTGGGGGCTTGTATCCAACTTTTGGGGTCTTTTCTCTGGAGGCAAGAAAGGTCTTTCTTTTCCCTTCTAGGGTTAGTTAGTTCTCCGGCTGGCGCGAGACGTCTAGAACCAACGTAGGCACGTTCCCCGGCTACTTCTATTTGTGCTGCTAGTATTAGATATATGGTCATCCCAGTTACCACTGTCCTATGAGCTGTTTTTTTGTGTTTGCAGACTTGGTATTTATTCCTGAGACCCTCTGCCATTGGGGTCATAACAATTCCCTGGCTCAAGGGAGAATGCCCAGTCCTGCGGGTCTCCACGCAGCAGAGAAATGACAATCTTCACCTGCTGAATGGGGTCACCAGAGGAACGGGGTCTCAGAGCAAAAAACAATCTGCAGTTATTTTTAAAGTTCAAAAATTTAGATCTATCCCCAGAAAACAAATCAGGAATAGGAATTCTAGGCTCTAAAACCAGAGTCTGAACAACATAGTCTTGGATACTCTGTACCCTTGCAGCGAGTTGATCCACACGCGAGGACAGACCCTGAACCTCCATGTCAGCACCAGAATCCTGAACCACCCAGAGATTAAGGGGAAAAAAAAGACAAAACAGGCTGCAAAGGAAAAAAAAAATGGCTCATAACTTTTTTTTCCCTCTTTTGAGATGCATTCAACACATTGCGGGCCAGCTGTACTGTTATGACCTGGTGGTTAAGGAGCAACACTGATATGACCTGGTGGTTAAAGAGACACATGGGACAAGCTCTGAGGAGGTGGTAACTTTACTGACCGCAGTACCTAATCCTAACACCAACACTAGAAATAGCTGTGGGATGTTCCTGTCACTCCCTAGACACCTCGTCACAGCCTGAGAACTAACTACCCCTAAAGATGGAAACAGAAAACTATCTTGCCTCAGAGAAATTCCCAAAAGGAAAGATAGCCCCCCACAAATATTGACTGTGAGTGGAGAGGGAAATGACATACACAGAAATGAAAACAGATTTTAGCAAAGGAGGCCAATAATAATCTAGATAGACAGAAATAGGAAAGGATACTGTGCGGTCAGTATTAAAAACTAAAAATCCACGCAGAGTTTACAAAAATACTCTCCACACCGACTCACGGTATGGAGAGGGCAAATCTGCTTCCCCAGAGCTTCCAGCTAGCCTGAATATATCATAATGACAAGCTGGACAAAAAGAAACATAGCATGAGCTGAGCAATAAAGTCCAAAGCAAATGGACAACCCAAAGAACTAGCAAGAACTTATCTTTTGCTGAAATGGACAGGCCATCAGAGAAATCCAAGGAGAGATCTGAATCCAACCCAGAAAACATTGACAGCTGGCATGAACTGAAGACCAGAGCCAGGTTAAATAGCAAGGCCCGGAGAGACGATCAGCGAAAGCAGCTGCTACAGCAAAACTCAAGGAGCAGCAGTTCCACTCGAAACCACCAGAGGGAGCCCAAGGGCAGAACTCACAAAAGTACCATTCACAACCACAGGAGGGAGCCCAAGAACAGAATTCACAACAAACAACCCAATAATTATCCTCCTGGCCATAACCCTTCCACTTGACAAGATACTGAAGCCTCCGCCTCGAAAAACGAGAATCCAAAATTTTCTCAACCACATATTCCAACTCCCCCTCAACCAACACCGGGGCAGGAGTGTTGTGATTCGGTTCGTGGGCTCCCCCGGTGGTCTCTTGTGGTACTGGTGTCCTGCAAGCTTTGCCTTCTCAGTTCACCTGTTCCTATCAGGATGTGGGAGTTCCTATTTAACCTTGCTCCTCAGTCATTCTAATGCTGGCCATCAATGTATCCAGAGTGATTCTGTTGCATGTTCCTGCTCCCAGTTTTCTGCTCAGCTAAGTTGGACACTTTAGTCCTTAAGTCTATTTTTGTATGTTTTGTCCAGTTTGCACTTATGTGAATCTCTGCAGCTGGAAGCTCTTGTTGGGCTGAAATTACCACTCCAGTGGCATGAGTTGTCACATGAGTTAAGGTAATTTCAGGATGGTGTTTTGAAGGGTTTTGCAGCTGACCGCGAAGTCCTCTGTTGTATCTTTCTGCTATTTAGTTAGCGGGCCTCTCTGTGCTAAATCTGCTTTCATACTACGTGTGTCTTTTCATCTGCTCTCACCGTTATTATATGTGGGGGGCTGCTATCTCCTGTGGGGACATTCTCTGGAGGCAAGCCAGGACTGTGTTTTCTTCTACCAGGGGTAGTTAGTTCTCCGGCTGGCGCGCGGCATCTAGAGACAACGCAGGAATGCCCCCTGGCTACTTCTAGTGTGGTGTGTAGGTTTAGCATCGCGGTCAGCTCTAGTTTCCATCACCCGAGAGCTTATCCGTTTATTCTATGCTTCTGATGTTTCCTTGCCATTGGAAACCATAACACAGGAGTCGTCCCTTAGGGAACTTACAGCCAGGAATCAGATCAATAGCACAATCACAGTCCCTATGTGGAGGAAGGGAACTGGACTTGGGCTCATCAAATACATCCTGGAAATCCGACAAAAACTCAGGGACTTCAGAAGAGGGGGAAGAGGAAATTGACATCAAAGGAATGTCACTATGTACCCCTTGACAACCCCAATTAGTCACAGACATAGATTTCCAGTCCAGCACTGGATTGTGTACTTGTAACCATGGAAAACCCAGTACAACAATATCATGTAAATTATGCAACACCAGAAAACGTCAATCTTCGTGATGTGCTGGAGCCATGCACATAGTCAGCTGAGTCCAATACTGAGGTTTATTCTTGGCCAACGGTGTAGCATCAATGCCCCTCAAAGGAATAGGGCTCTGCAAAGGCTGCAAAGAAAAACCACAGCGCCTGGCGAACTCCAAGTCCATTAAGTTCAGGGCAGCGCCTGAATCCACAAATGCCATGACAGAAAAGGATGATAATGAGCAAATCAGGGTCACAGATAGGAGAAATTTAGGCTGCACAGTACTGATGGTAACAGATCTAGCGACCCTCTTAGTACGCTTAGGGCAATCAGAAATAGCATGAGCAGAATCACCACAGTAAAGACACAGCCCATTCTGATGTCTGTATTCCTGCCGTTCTGCTCTAGTCAAAATCCTATCACATTGCATAGGCTCAGGACTCTGTTCAGAGGACACTGCCATATGGTGTGCAACTTTGCGCTCGTGCAGGCACCAATCAATCTGAGTGGCTAGAGACATAGATTCGCTCAAACCAACAGGCGTGGGGAACCCCACCATAACATCTTTAAGGGCTTCAGAAAGACCCTTTCTGAAAATTGCTGCCAGAGCCTCCTCATTCCATTTAGTGAGCACAGACCATTTTCTAAATTTCTGGCAGTATAATTCTGCCGCTTCCTGACCCTGACACAGGGCCAACAAGGTCTTTTCTGCATGATCCACAGAGTTAGATTCTTCATACAATAATCAGAGCGATTGAAAAAATGCATCTACATTAAGCAATGCCGGGTCCCCTGACTCAAGGGAGAATGCCCAGTCCTGAGGGTCACCACGCAGCAGAGAAATTACTATTTTAACTTGCTGAATGGGATCACCAGAGGAACGGGGTTTCAGAGCAAAAAACTATTTGCAGTTATTTTTAAAGTTCAAAAACTTGGATCTGTCCCCACAAAACAAATCTGGAGTAGGAATTCTAGGCTCTAAAGCCGGAGTCTGGACAACATAATCTTGGATACTCTGTACTCTTGCAGCAAGCTGATCCACATGAGAAAACAAACCCTGAACATCCATGCCCGTGCCAAAATCCTGAACCACCCAGAGATTAAGAGGAAAAAAAAAGACAAAACAGATCACAGAAAAAAAAAATGGCTCAGAACTCTTTTTTTTCCCCTTCTTTTGAGATGCATTTAACTCATTTGTGTCCAGTTGTACTGTTATGGACTGGTGGTTAAGGAGCGACATGCGACGAGCTCTGAGCAGGTGGTAACTATACTGACCGCAGTTCCTGATCTTAACACAACACTAGAAGTAGCCGTGGGATGTTCCTGTCACTCCCTAGACACCTCGTCACAGCCGGAGAGCTAACTACCCCTAAAGGTAGAAACAGGAAAGCTATCTTGCCTCAGAGAAAATCCCCAAAGGGTAGACAGCCCCCCACAAATAATGACTGTGAGTGGAGAGGGAAAAGACATACGTAGAATGAAACAAGATGTAGCAAAGGAGGCCACTTCTAGCTAGATAGATAGTACAGGACAGAACACTGTGCGGTCAGTAATAAAAACTAGAAAAAGTCCACCGCAGAGAATGCAAAAATCTTCACACCTGACTAAAGGTGTGGAGGGCAAAATCTGCTGCCCAGAGCTTCCAGCTTAGCTGAATAGATCCATACTGATAAGCTGGACTAGAAAGAAAAACATATAATGTGCTGAACAATTAAGTCCACAACAAGTGGACTGCAAAAGGACAAGCGAGGACTTATCTTTGCTGAACTGGTCAGAGTGTCAGGGAAATCCAAAAGAAATGTGACTCCAAGCAGGAACCATTGACAACTGGCACTGACTAAGGGATAAGGCCAGACTAAAATAGCCGTGCCAGAAAGACCATCAGTGGAAGCAGCTGCTGATGCTAAATCCAAGAAGCAGCTATTCCACTTAAAACCACCAGAGGGAGCCCAAGAGCAGAACTCACAAAAGTGCCACTTACAGCCACTGGTGGGAGCCCAAGAGCGGAATTCACAACAGTACACCCCACGGCTACTTCTAGTTGCGGTGTCAGTTTAGGGTTGCTTTCAGTACAGGTACCACCTACTCCAGAGAACGTCTCATGCAGCTCCAGGGTCACCGGATCATAACAGTCTCCTCTTAACAGTTGTTGTAGAGATGTGTCTGCTGCTAGAACTCTGTGTGACATTGACCTGGTCTCTAATTTGAGCTGCTGTTAACCTGTGATTTCTGAGGCTGGTGACACGGATAAACTTATCCTCAGAAGCAGAGGTGACTCTTGGTCTTCCTTTCCTGGGGCGGTCCTCATATGAGCCAGTTTCTTTGTAACGCTTGATGGTTTTTGCCACTGCACTTGGGGACACTTTCAAAGTTTTCCCAATTTTTTCGGACTGACTGACCTTCATTTCTGAAAGTAATAATTGCCACTCGTTTTTCTTTACTTAGCTGCTTTTTTCTTGCCATAATACAAATTCTAACAGTCTATTCAGTAGGACTATCAGCTGTGTATCCACCAGACTTCTGCTCAACACAACTGATGGTCCCAGCCAAGAAATCTCACTTATTAAACCTGACAGGGCACACCTGTGAAGTGAAAACCATTTCCGGTGACTACCTCTTGAAGCCCATCAAGAGAATGCCAAGAGTGTGCAAAGCAGTCATCAAAGCAAAAGGTGGCTACTTTGAAGAACCTAGAATATAAGACATATTTTCAGTTGTTTCACACTTTTTTGTTAAGTATATAATTCCACATGTGTTAATTCATAGTTTTGATGCCTTCAGTGTGAATTTACAATTTTCATAGTCATGAAAATACAGAAAAATCTGTAAATGAGAAGGTGTGTCCAAACTTGTGGTCTGTACTGTATATTCAGTAGAAAGTGGCTGGATTGCTCCGCTGACTTATTTTATGTATAGATTTAGTATATAAATGGCACCGGAAAGCACTGACAGCCGATTCTGGCACCACAACCCTCCGGGGCCACAATCCTCATCCCCGGATGCCAGAGGCGTATCTAGGGATTTGGTTCAGGGAGCGAAGCTTCTGAGTGGGTCCCTAACCAGGTAACCTTGATTACAACTGGTGGCGCACCCTAATAGTGGAGGAGAACCTCAGCAGATGACAGCGATGTTACTGAAAATAATCTCTATATAAAGACCAATATTGATATTGCCGGTCAGTGGTAGATACCAGCCCTACAGAACATATAAGAGATCACAGCACAGTTATAGATAATGACTTACCGCTGACATTCTTTCTGATGGAATCGTTCACTTTTCACGTCTTTTCCATCTGGCCCAGACCGACATGACAACTTCTTCCAGCCACGACTCAGCTTCAGAGAAAACAACAAAGACACGTTTCATGCCTCATATTTTCAGCCATCACCATCTATTTCCAACCTGCACAAACTCCTCATCCTGCTGATATCCCAATGCTGAGACGTTGCTGCTGTATGTGTCCCTATTACTGCACCTGCTGTGTGGTTCTCTGTGCCCTAATTCTAAAGCACCCCCTCTATAATATAGTAATGCCAGGTGCAAGTGTCCTAGAAAACAGTGCCCACATTTTTCCCCCTAGAAAGTAATATTGTCCTGTGTGCCCCTTTGATAGTCACAGTAACCTGAGTTCCCCTATAACAATAAGTGCCCACTTAACATTGAATAATATCCCGAGTCTCCCCCGTACAGCTTCCCTATACACAGAATGATGCTCTCTTATACACAGTATAATGCCCCCTCACTGTATAGTACCACCCACACAGTATACAGGCCCCTTAGTAGCCCCCAAACTGTTTGATGGCTTCAGCACTGTAAGATGACCCCGTCACTATAATCTCCACACTGTATGATGTACCCCTGGATAGCCTTCATATAGTATAATGCACCAGGTAGTCCTCAATATATTATAATGCACCCCCCTTAGGATTCTGTATGATATATTGCACTCCCCATAGTCCTACTCTATATTGTATAATGCACCCCCATAGGCAGACTCTGTAGTATAAGGCAGCCCCCCACAGTCAGACTCTATAGCATAAGGCAGCACCCCATAGCTAGACCCTGTAGTATAAGGAAGCAGCCCATAGCCAGACTCTGTAGTATAAGAAAGCACCCCATAGGCAGACCATGTAGTATAAGACAGCTCCCTATAGGCAGACTCTGTAGTATAAGGCAGCACCCCATAGGCAGACTCTGTAGTACAAGGCAGCCCCTCATAGGCAGACTCTGTAGTATAAGACAGCACCCCATAGGCAGACTCTTTAGTACAAGGTAGCCCTTCATAGGCAGACTCTATAGTATAAGGCAGCACCCCATAGTCAGACACTGTAGTGTAAGACAGCACCACATAGTCAGACACTGTAGATTAAGACAACACTCCATAGGCAGACTCTGTAGTATTAGGCAGCACCCCATAGGCAGACTCTGTAGTATAAGACAGCACTCCATAGGCAGACTCTAGTATAAGGCAGCACCCCATAGGCAGATTCTATAGCAAAAGGCAGCCCTCATAGGCAGACTCTGTAGTATAAGGCACCACCCCATAGGCAGACTCTGTAGTGTAAGACAGCACCCCATAGTCAGACCCTGTAGTATAAGACAGTAATCCATAAGCAGACTGTAGTGTAAGGCAGCACCCCATAGGCAGACTCTGTAGTATAAGGCAGCACACCATAGGCAAACTCTGTAGTATAATGCAGCACCTCCATAGGCAGGCTCTGTAGTATAAGGCATCACCCCATAGGCAGACCCTGTAGTATAAGGCACCCCCCACAGGCAGACTCTGCAGTATAAGGCAGCACCCCCACAGGCAGACTCTGTGGTATAAGGCAGCACTCCACCACAGGTATACTCTGTAGTATAAGGCAGCAGATCCCCCACAGGCAGACTCTAGTATAAGGCACCACCCCCCACTGGTATACTCTGTAGTATAAGACAGCACCCCTCACAGGCAGACATTAGTATAAGGCAGCACCCCCCACAGGCAGACACTGTTGTATAAGGCAGCAACCCCCATACAGGCAGACTCTGTAGTATAAGGCAGCACCCCCCCACAGGCAGACTCTGTAGTATAAGGCAGCACCCCCCACAGGCAGACCCTGTAGTATAAGGCAGCACCCCCCACAGGCAGACCCTGTAGTATACAGCAGCACCCCCACAGACAGACTCTGTAGTATAAGGCAGCACCCCCCACAGACAGACTCTGTAGTATAAGGCAGCACCCCCCCACAGGCAGACCCTGTAATCTAAGGCAACCCCCATAAAGAAAAACTATATAAATATTCACCTCTCTTCTTCCTGGTTCCTGCGCTGCTCCCTGCTCCCGCTCACCTTCGGACCGCGGGCATCAGTTAGTGATGTCATCTTGCCCCCTGTCAGTGTCGGCATCGGTGTCATCAGATGCTGACAGGGGGATGATGGGAGAAGGAGCGCAGCGCTCCATCCCTCATCAATGCGGTGAGCTGCATCGACTAGATGCCTATACTGCTGACCCTGCGTTGACAGGCTGGGGGCCCACTGCTGGCAACGGCTCCCCCCGCCTTCTCAGGGGCCCATAGCAGCTGGGTGGCAGAGCAGGGAGATCAATTCTCCCTCCTCTGCTGCAGAATGCAATTATTGGTGCGCTGTGCACGCCATTACAGTTACAAAAAATACAGTTACATTATCGTAGCTCCGGGTGGGCCCCCTCTGCCCCCCCAGTAGCTTTGCACGTCGCGCTTGCGCAGTCTATAAAGGCTTCAGACAGAGTGACGCTCCCAGCATTATATTATAGATAATTTATACAATGTGATTTTCTGGATTTTATTTTTGATATTCTGTCTCTCAATGTTAAAATTAACCAACCCTTAAAATTATAGACTGTTCATATCTTTGTCAGTGGGCAAACTTACAAAATCAGCAAGGGATCAAATACTTATTTCCCCCACTGTATATAGTTTTTGTACCAATATACCTTTTGTCAATGTGTTGCTTTTCCCGATGTTTTTTCCCTCGATATCCATTATCTTGGGGGAATGTTTATACCCCTATGTTATTTTGAATCTAAATACCTTTTATGCTATTTTATGAGTGTAACAATAATGATTTCTTCTAGGCAATGGTAATACATCTTAATGCTTAAGTGCGCATGCCTAGATTTGCATAGGAAGTTATTCTTGAGTTCCACAGCGTGGAAAGCATGTTACTGTTCAGAGGGCGCTGGTTAAGATGATCAAGAAGGTGCAACAGGAAGTGACGACATTGCGCTTTTGGTCATGATCGTGTGTTCCACAGAGTGGAACGCACACTATGCACTATACCCTACGGAGATGTTCCCCAACTCCAGCCCTCAAGAGCCACCAACAGGTCATGTTTTCAGGATTTCCTTAGTATTGCACAGGTGATAGAATTATTGAGTGTGAAGGTGATGCAATTATTACCTGGGCAATACTAAGGAAATCCTGAAAACATGACCTGTTGATGGCTCTTGAGGACCAGAGTTGGGGAACACTGCCCTACGGGGTTAGATCCTGGATATCGGGGAGGCAAGAAATGTCATCAGGAGCATTTCTGGCCGGGTATTGTTGTGCTCCAGTGTGGAATGCACACCGGCACAGGTGAGAGCTACAACCGGTATCTTACTTGACATGAGGTGACAATGAATCCAGCCTAACAAACCGCCGATCGTCAGGTTGATTGTGTTTTTTTAAATTACTTTGGCAAATGGTAGGTGTTTAAATCCACTTGCTATGACCTTCCGGTATGCTAATTTCTATCATGGCATCTTGCATCTTTGGCATCGCCGCTATCAACCAGGCCTCCTGCCTGATGAACCGTGACAGTGGGGAAACGAGTCGAGGCGCATCTTCTCTATGATAAGTCTCCTGAATATTTATATGACTTTGCACCATATTGTATCTGTTTAATAATAACTGTATATACTGAATGTAATCCCTGAGCATGCTATCATATTTTAGGCCAGGGAAAAGTAATGTCAACCAAGAAATTCCTTTTTGTCCCTTTTGAGTTGTCATAGGGACAGATGTTTAATCTATATTCAGGTTAGCTATCATTATTGTATCTGTATAACCAACAGATTACCTACAGGGGATTGTATCTATATTTATATAAGCTAATTATTTCCCTGGGAATTTTTTTTTTTCATCTCATCTCTTTTCTATGTGTTTTCCCACCTGTCTATTGGTAGGGACATCTAGGGAAGTAAGGGATTGTCCTTGTTGAGTAGGAGCGCCAAAAAAAATCGAGCTCTTAGGGTGCCAACCTCCACTGCTAGGCAAGAGTCAATTAGGACTACTGTAGGCTTCTGTAGATACTTGTTATCAATTTGGTTTCTGCTCACATTGATTTTTTTTTTTTTTTACCAATTGATTACACTGGTTAGGTGTAGTGTTGAGCGATACCTTCCAATACTCAAAGGTATCGGTATCGGATGGTATCGGCCGATATCCGAAAAATATCGGATATCGCCGATACCGATACCCGATACCAATGCAAGTCAATGGGACACAAGTATCGGAAGGTATCCTGGATGGTTCCCAGGGTCTGAAGGAGAGGAAACTCTCCTTCAGGCCCTGGGATCCATATTCATGTAAATAATAAAGAATTTAAATAAAAAAATATGGATATACTCACCCCTCCGGCGGCCCCTGGACCTTACCGATGTAACCAGCAGCCTCCGTTCCTAAGAATGAGGAGTTTAGGACCTGCGATGACGTCGCGGCTTGTGATTGGTCGCGTGAGCGGTCACATGAGCGGTCTCCTCTCCTCCAGACCCTGGGAACCATACACTGGGAACTTCCGATTCCGATTTCCGATATCACAAAAATATCGGAACTCGGTATCGGAATTCCGATACCGCAAGTATCGTCCGATACCCGATACTTGCGGTATCGGAATGCTCAACACTAGTTATGTGTCTTTTAATACTATAATTAAAATAAAACTGTTTTGAAACCCCTTTCTGACCACGGACAGGATAGTACGTCCGAGGTCAAATGCTGGCAGCGGCATTTAACCGGCGCTTCCGGCCATCGGGCCGGAAATGAGCGCATCGCCGACCCCCGTCACATGATCGGGGGTCAGCGATGCGTCTGCATAGTAATCATAGAGGTCTTTGAGACCTCTATTGTTACTGATGTCGGTTTTCTGTGAGCACCACCCTGTGGTTGGCGCTCATAGCAAGCCTGCAATTCATCTACATAGCAGCGATCTGATGATCGCTGCTATGTAGCTGAGCCGATCCAGTTGTGCCAGCTTCTAGCCTCCCATGAAGGCTATTCAAGCATGCCAAAAGTTTTTAAAAAAAAGTAAAAAAAAATATAAAAGTTTAACCCCTTCACCCCCAAGGGTGGTTTGCACGTTAATGACCGGGCAAATTTTTACAATTCTGACCACTGTCCCTTTATGAGGTTATAACTCTGGAACGCTTCAACGGATCTTGGCGATTCTGACAATGTTTTCTCATGACATATTGTACTTCATGATAGTGGTAAAATTTCTTCGATATAAGTTGTGTTTATTTGTGAAAAAAACGAATATTTGGCGAAAATTTTGAAAATTTCGCAATTTTCCAACTTTTAATTTTTATGCCCTTAAATCACAGACATATGTCACGCAAAATACGTAATAAGTAACATTTCCCACATGTCTACTTTACATCAGCACAATTTTGGAACCAAAATTTTTTTTTGTGACGGAGTTATAAGGGTTAAAAGTTGACCAGCAATTTCTCATTTTTACAACACCATTTTTTTTTAGGGACCACATCTCATTTGAAGTCATTTTGAGGGGTCTATATGATAGAAAATACCCAAGTGTGACACCATTCTAAAAACTGCACCCCTCAAGGTACTCAAAACCACTTTCAAGAAGTTTATTAACCCTTCAGGTGTTTCACAGGAATTTTTGGAATGTTTAAATAAAAATGAACATTTAACTTTTTTTCACACAAAATTTATTTCAGATCCAATTTGTTTTATTTTACCAAGGGTAACAGGAGAAAATAGACCCCAAAATTTGTTGTACAATTTGTCCTGAGTATGCTGATACCCCATATGTGGGGGTAATCCACTGTTTGGGCGCATGGCAGAGCTCGGAAGGAAAGGAGCGCCATTTGACTTTTCAATGCAAAATTGACTGGAATTGAGATGGGACGCCATGTTGCATTTGGAGAGCCCCTGATGTGCCTAAACATTGAAACCCCCCACAAGTGACACCATTTTGGAAAGTAGACCCCCTAAGGAACTTATCTAGATGTGTGGTGAGCACTTTGACCCAACAAGTGCTTCACAGAAGTTTATAATGCAGAGCGGTAAAAATAAAAAATCATATTTTTTCACAAAAATGATCTTTTCGCCCCCAATTTTTTATTTTCCCAAGGGTAAGAGAAGAAATTGGACCCCAAAAATTGTTGTGCAATTTGTCCTGAGTACGCTGATACCCCATATGTGGGTGTAAACCATTGTTTGGGCGCAGGGCAGAGCTCGGAAGGGAAGGAGCGCCATTTGACTTTTCAATGCAAAATTGACTGGAATTGAGATGGGACGCCATGTTGCATTTGGAGAGCCCCTGATGTGCCTAAACATTGAAACCCCCCACAAGTGACACCATTTTGGAAAGTAGACCCCCTAAGGAACTTATCTAGATGTGTGGTGAGCACTTTGACCCAACAAGTGCTTCACAGAAGTTTATAATGCAGAGCCGTAAAAATAAAAAATCATATTTTTTCACAAAAATGATCTTTTCGCCCCCAATTTTTTATTTTCCCAAGGGTAAGAGAAGAAATTGGACCCCAAAAATTGTTGTGCAATTTGTCCTGAGTACGCTGATACCCCATATGTGGGTGTAAACCATTGTTTGGGCGCAGGGCAGAGCTCGGAAGGGAAGGAGCGCCATTTGACTTTTCAATGCAAAATTGACTGGAATTGAGATGGGACGTCATGTTGCGTTTGGAGAGCTCCTGATGTGCCTAAACATTGAAACCCCCCACAAGTGACACCATTTTGGAAAGTAGACCCCCTAAGGAACTTATCTAGATGTGTTTTGAGAGCTTTGAACCCCCAAGTGTTTCACTACAGTTTATAACGCAGAGCCGTGAAAATAAATTCTTTTTTTTTTTCACAAAAATGATTTTTTTAGCCCCCAGTTTTGTATTTTCACAAGGGTAACAGGATAAATTGGACCCCAAAATTTGTTGTCCAATTTGTCCTGAGTATGCTGATACCCGATATGTGGGGGGGAACCACTGTTTGGGCGCATGACAGAGCTCGGAAGGGAAGGAGCGCCATTTGGAATGCAGACTTAAATGGATTGGTCTGCAGGCGTCACGTTGCATTTGCAGAGCCCCTGATGTACCCAAACAGTACAAACCCCCCACAAGTGACCCCATATTGGAAACTAGACCCCCCAAGGAACTTATCTAGATGTGTTGTGAGAACTTTGAACCCCCAAGTGTTTCACTACAGTTTATAACGCAGAGCCGTGAAAATAAATTCTTTTTTTTTTTTCACAAAAATGATTTTTTTAGCCCCCAGTTTTGTATTTTCACAAGGGTAACAGGATAAATTGGACCCCAAAATTTGTTGTCCAATTTGTCTTGAGTATGCTGATACCCGATATGTGGGGGGGAACCACTGTTTGGGCGCATGACAGAGCTCGGAAGGGAAGGAGCGCCATTTGGAATGCAGACTTAAATGGATTGGTCTGCAGGCGTCACGTTGCATTTGCAGAGCCCCTGATGTACTTAAACAGTACAAACCCCCCACAAGTGACCCCATGTTGGAAACTAGACCCCCCAAGGAACTTATCTAGATGTGCTGTGAGAACTTTGAACCCCCAAGTGTTTCACTACAGTTTATAACGCAGAGCCGTGAAAATAAAAATTCTTTTTTTTTTCACAAAAATGATTTTTTTAGCCCCCAGGTTTGTATTTTCACAAGGGTATCAGGATAAATTGGACCCAAAAAGTTGTTGTCTAATTTGTCCTGAGTATGCTGATACCCCATATGTGGGGGGGAACCACTGTTTGGGCGCATGACAGAGCTCGGAAGGGAAGGAGCGCCATTTGGAATGCAGACTTAAATGGATTGGTCTGCAGGCGTCACGTTGCATTTGCAGAGCCCCTGATGTACGCAAACAGTACAAACCCCCCACAAGTGACCCCATATCGGAAATTAGACCCCCCAAGGAACTTATCTAGATGTGTTGTGAGAACTTTGAACCCCCAAGTGTTTCACTACAGTTTACAACGCAGAGCCGTGAAAATAAAAAATCTTTTTTTTCCCACAAAACTTATTTTTTGGCCCCCAGTTTTGTATTTTCCCAAGGGTAGCAGGAGAAATTGGACCCCAAAAGATGATGTCCAATTTGTCCTGAGTACGCTGATACCCCATATGTTGGGGTAAACCCCTGTTTGGGCACACGGGAGAGCTCGGAAGGGAATGAGCACTGTTTTCCTTTTTCAACGCAGAATTGGCTGGAATTCAGATCGGATGCCATATCCCGTTTGGAAAGCCCCTGATGTGCCCGAACAGTGGAAACCCCCCAATTATAACTGAAACCCTAATCCAAACACACCCCTTACCCTAACCCCAACGGTAACCCTAACCACTCCTCTAACCCAGACACACCCAACCCTATTCCCAACCGTAAATGTAATCCAAACCCTAACCCTATCTTTAGCCCCAACCCTAACTGTAGCCCCAACCCTAGCCCCAACCCTAGCCCTAACTCTAGCCCTAACCCTAGCAATAACCCTAGCCCTATCACTAGCCCTAACACTAGCCCTAACCCTAGCAATAACCCTAGCCCTAACTCTAGTCCTAACTCTAGCCCTAACCCTAACCCTAATGGGAAAATGGAAATAAATACATTTTTTTATTTTTTTATTTTTCCCTAACTAAGGGGGTGATGAAGGGGGGTTTTATTTACTTTTATAGCGGGTTTTTTAGCGGATTTTTATGATTGGCAGCCGTCACACACTGAAAGACGCTTTTCATTGCAAAAAATATTTTTTGCGTTACCACATTTTGAGAGCTGTAATTTTTCCATATTTGAGTCCACAGAGTCATGTGAGATCTTGTTTTTTGCGGGACGAGTTGACGTTTTTATTGGTAACATTTTCGGACACGTGACATTTTTTGATCGCTTTTTATTCCGATTTTTGTGAGGCAGAGTGATCAAAAACCAGCTATTCATGAATTTCTTTTTGGGGAGGCGTTTATACCGTTCCGCGTTTGGTAAAATTGATAAAGCAGTTTTATTCGTCGGGTCAGTACGATTACAGCGATATCTCATTTATATCATTTTTTTTATGTTTTGGCGCTTTTATACGATAAAAACTATTTTATAGAAAAAATAATTATTTTGGTATCGCTTTATTCTCAGGACTATAACTTTTTTATTTTTTTGCTGATGATGCTGTATGGCAGCTCGTTTTTTGCGGGACAAGATGACGTTTTCAGCAGTACCATGGTTATTTATATCAGTCTTTTTGATCGCGTGTTATTCCACTTTTTGTTGGCGGTATGATAATAAAGCGTTGTTTTTTGCCTCGTTTTTTTTTTTTTTTTCTTACGGTGTTTACTGAAGGGGTTAACTAGTGGGCCAGTTTTATTGGTCGGGTCGTTACGGACGCGGCGATACTAAATATGTGTACTTTTATTGTTTTTTTTATTTTATTTAGATAAAGAAATGTATTTATGGGAATAATATATATTTTCTTTTTTTCATTATTTTGGAATATTTTTTTTTTTTTTTTTTTTTTTACACATTTGGAAAAATTTTTTTTAACTTTTTTACTTTGCCCCAGGGGGGGACAATACAGATCGGTGATCTGTCAGTTTGCATAGCACTCTGACAGATCACCGATCTGCGAGAAGTGCAGGCTGCTTCACAGTGCCTGCTCTGAGCAGGCTTCTGTGAAGCCACCTCCCTCCCTGCAGGACCCGGATCCGCGGCCATCTTGGATCCGGGTCTGGAGCAGGCAGGGAGGGAGGTAAGACCCTCGCAGCAACGAGATCACATCGCGTTGCTGCGGGGGGCTCAGGGAAGCCCGCAGGGAGCCCCCTCCCTGCGCAATGCTTCCTTGCACCGCCGGCACATCGCGATCATGTTTGATCGCGGTGTGCCGGGGGTTAATGTGCCGGGGGCGGTCCGTGACCGCTCCTGGCACATAGTGCCGGATGTCAGCTGCGATATCCAGCTGACACCCGGCCGCGATCGGCCGCGCTCCCCCCGTGAGCGCGGCCGATCGCGTATGACGTACTATTCCGTCCTTGGGAAGTAGGGCCCACCCCACATGGACGGAATAGTACGTCTAATGACAGAAAGGGGTTAAATCACCCCCCTTTCACCCCATTCAAAATAAAACAATAAAAAAAAAAAAATCAAACCTACACATATTTAGTATTGCCGTGTTCAGAATCGACCGATCTATAAAAAAAAAGCATTAACCTGATCACTAAACAGTGTAGCGAGAAAAAAAATTAGAAATGCCAGAATTACATTTTTTTGGTCGCCGCGACATTGCATTAAAATGCAATAACGGGCGATCAAAAGATCGTTATCTGCACAAAAGTGGTATCAATAAAAATGTCAGCTTGGAACGCAAAAAATAAGCCCTCAACTGACCCCAGATCACGAAAAATGGAGACGCTATGGGTATCGGAAAATGACGCAATGTTTGGTGTCAATGAACTCGTAATGACCTGGAGAATCATAATGGCAGGTCAGTTTTAGCATTTAGTGAACCTAGCAAAAAAGCCAAACTAAAAACAAGTGTGGGATTGCATTTTTTTGCATTTTCACCGCACTTGGAATTTTTTTCCCATTTTCTAGTACACGACATGGTAAAATGAATGATGTCGTTCAAAAGTACATCTTGTCCCACAAAAAATAAGCCCTCACTCGGCCATATTGACGGAAAAATAAAAAAGTTATGGCTCTGGGAACGAGGGGAGCGAAAAACGAACACGGAAAAATGGAAAATCCCAAGGTCATGAAGGGGTTAAGGGATTATGTGATCACACGTAATTATTAGTCCCAACTCTGTATATGATCTTGTTCGCATACCTCTATGGTGTCTAAACAGCAGAGATCACTCAAAGTGACCACATTTTGGAAACTACACCCCTGAAGGATTTTATTCAGGGCTATAGGGAGCATTTTAAACCCATAGGTACTACGCAGAATTTGATGACCTTAATTTGTCATATTGAAAAAGTTCATTTTTATTTACAAAAATCTTGCTTTAACCAAACCAGTTTTGCAACAGATAACACCAAAAGTGGACCTTAAAATTTGTTACCCATGTTCTTTCCAGCTTGGCAATACCCCACATGTAATCAAAAAGTTCTGTTTAGACAAACAGCAGAGCTCGGAATGGAAGGAACAATTTTAAAATTTTGGAACACAAATTTGGTTGTAAGAGATGGTAAGCACCATTTCGTATTTGCAGGTCCCCTAAGGTGCCTAAACAGCAGAAACTCCAAATAAGTGACCCCATATTGGAAACTACACCCCTCGTGGATTTTATCAAGGGGTATAGTGAGCATTTTGAACCTACAGAAACTACACAGAATTTGATGACAGCAGGCTGTCATATTAAAAAAAGTTCATTTTTTTCACAAAAATCTTGATTTAGCCCCAAATTACTCACTTTTGCAAGAGATATTATCAAAAAGTGTACCTACAATTTGTTACACACATACTTCTGAGTATGTCAATACCCAACATGTAGTCTAAAAGTTATGTTTGGAGAAACGGCAGGGCTCGGAACAGAAGGGGCAGAATTTGAACTTTAGCTCTATTTGGAATAGATATATACCGTATATACTCGAGTACAAGCCGAGTTTTTCAGCACATTTTTTCGTGCTGGAAACACCCCCCTCAGCTTATACACAAGTTACTTGTCTCAGGAAGCCGTCGGGAGAGGGGTAGCGGCGGAGCAGCGGGTCACAGAGGCAGGAGCCAGCAGCTGTGGCTAAAGGCTGTGCTGCTGCTTAAGAGAAATGAATATTCATTTCTCTTATAGCGCGCACAGTGAAACCCTCAGTCGCAGCCGCCGGCTTCTAGAAGACATTCTACTCACCCTCCAGCGTTCCCTCGCAGCATCTCGTTGGTCCTGGCGCCCTCGCAGCATCTCGTTGGTTCCGGCTTCCAGCAGCTCTCCCTGTGCTCAGCGATGACGTGGCACCGCTCATTAAGGTAATGAATATGCACGCGTCTCCACTCCCATAGGTGTGGAGGGAATATTCATTGCCTTAATGAGCAGTGCCACATGATCGCTCAGCACAGTAAGAGCTGCTGGAAGCCGGAACCAAAGAGATTCTGCAAGGGCGCCAGTACCAATGAGATGTAGGGCACGCTGGAGGGTGAGTAGGATGTTTTTTGTTTTTTTTTGTAGTAGGAAGCATGCATACAAGGACGGGAGGGAGGAAGCCAGGCATACCAGGACAGCTACGGGAAAGGGGGGCACACATACCAGGATAGCTACGGGGGGGAGCCACACATACCAGGACAGTTAAGGGGGGAGCCACACATACCAGGACAGCTATGGGTGGGAGCCACACATACCAGGACAGTTAAGGGGGGAGCCACGCATACCAGGGCAGCTACGGGTGGGAGCCACACATAACAGGACAGCTACGGGGGGAGCCACACATACCAGGACAACTACGGGGGGAACCACGCATGCCAGGGCAGCGACGTGGGAGTCATGCATACCAGAACAGGATGGGGGGAGCCACGCATACCAGGACAGGGATGAGGGGACAATGCATATCCGCTTATACTCGAGTCAATAAGCTTACCCAGTTTTCCGTGGGAAAATTAGGTGCCTCGGCTTATACTCAGGTCGGCTTATACTTGAGTATATACGGTAGTCATATTTGCAGAGCCTGTGTCGTTCAAGAGCAACAAAAAATCCCCATAGTTGTCTATTTTGCTAATTATACCCTCTAATGTATTTATCTAGGGAGGTCGTGAGTAGTTTGATACCACTATTTTTTATGCAGTTTTATGCAATACAAGTTTGAAATATTGCAATTTGCATTTTTTTCACTGTTACGTTTATAAATTTTTGTACATTCTGAGGAACACACCTCAAATTTTATTGCACTAGTTTTTGTAGCAATTGTCGGTGTACACGTGGTAGTCTTGGTGAAGAAATGGTGTCATTAGTTCCCAGATAATTTTACCTGGGATGCTAATTGTCTGGGGGCAGATTGGTGGGTTAATTTGGCCGTCCCTAGCTTTGTACATTAGAAAGGTACACGTGTGATCTGATGTGCTCTCACATTTTGCATAATTTTACAATGTATTTTTAGCACTTGGAGGGAATAAATTGGCGGAATGACAGACGGCCCTTGAAATTAATGAGGGACTCGTTGACTGCAACATTTTGCTTTGGGATATAGGAATTTAGAAATTATTCTTTTAGGAGGGAAATTAGGGGTCTCAATTTGTTGAGGTGATTGTAGGTGGGGCCATTTCTCAGTGGTCTTAGGAATTATCACTATAATGAGGAATCTCGTTAGTACTTCATACATGGCATACATGGATACGTGTTCTCCAGGGTCTCAGGTACTCCCGGTACTCTGAAACCCCTGAGATTTTCTGACAATGGTGTTGCAATTGACCTATTTCTGAGGGCCGTTAAAAAGCAGTGCTGCGCAATAAGGTCCCTTAACCTCCGCTGTTAAAAGGCGTATCGGTCGTCGTTAAGTGTTTTTTAAGTATTTTATTATTTATTATGCTTTGCTTATACAGCGCTATCTTGTTCCGCAGCGCTTTACATACATTATCATCATTGTCCCCATTGGGGCTCACAATCTAAATTCCCTATCAGTATGTCTTTGTAGTGTGGGAGGAAACCGGAGAACCACTGAGACACCGTGCTGCCTACATGTTTATAACATATTGGACTTAGTTGACACTATTTTGATAAAAAAAGGAGTCATTTATCATCACTCAAAAACCCACCAAAGATTTCCTCTTATTTAGACATTTATGTGTCTAGCAAAGTACTCTGATTGGTGATTAAGTACTTAATATATTGTAGATGGCTGAGATTAGACCCTTAGTCAAGGATCCCGCTCTTTATATTCTCTCAAAGCTAGTTGGAATAGAAACTTGGATATCTTAAAATAAAGAGGAAACAAAATGATGAATTTGAAAGTGTTACGGCTGCGACCGCGAGCGAGCGTCCCAAGTGGGAATGCAATGTGGACCCACTGGACCACATAGAGTATCCTGGACCCACCCAGACTAGGGAAGGGCAGCCAGCAGGGTCTGTGGCAGCTGAGCAGAATGCAATGTGCAGAACTGGATTACACTGCACAACTTAAGGTATGAAGAAACAAAGTTTACTTAATTGAACACACAGTACATAAACAAAACATAATGATGTCAGGATCCCGATTCCACACATCTCAGTAGGGTACGCGTCTCAGGATAACAGACGAAGGCAGGAGGACATCACGGGTTGATGCAGTCCAGGGTCATCTGGCACTTGCTTACAAGGACGGCTTCTCTTTCAGGCCTCAGTTGTAGCGAAGGCTCAGCAGGAGAACATCAGACACCGACCTTGGACAGACATCAGACGATGGCAGGGGTCATCATAAGTTGATGCAGTCCAGGGTCATCTGGCAGGGGCTTACTAGAACGGCCTCTCAGGCCTTGGGCGTAGCACAGACTCAGCAGGAGAACATAAGACATCAATCCAGCATAGACGTAATTGCAGGGTGGACCCCGGGGAACCGGTGGAACATCGGATCCCAGGCAGGACATCGGACACAGCCTGGACATCAGGACATCAAAACACGGACTGGACATTAGGACACAGGCTGGACATCAGGACATTGGAGACAGGAAGGACATCAGGACAAAGCAGTGCATCAGGACATTGGGAATACCGGATAGACTTCTGGGACACTGGTGTGGCAGCCCAGGTCATCGGCTGGGACACTGGCGTGGCAGCCCAGGGCATCAGTTATATCTGGACATTGGACACAGGAAGGACATCAGGACACAGGCAGGGCATGCGGACATCAGGAATACCAGATAGACATCTGGGACACTGGCGTGGCAGCCCGGGTCATCGGCTGTGCCACAAATGGCACAGGACCAGGCAGCGGTGGTCATCAGGTTCCTAGCTACGGCCATCAGGCTCCAGACATCGGACCTAGGAAGGAACTCACGTGTGATGGTGCAAGCACTGCCGGACTGCACCTGGGCCGGACGGGGTTAGCACCGCATAGCAGGCTGAGCACAGCATAGTAAGAGCTCAGCAAGAACACCGGACTCCATCTTTAAAAGATGAGCCCAGGAAGTTCAGACACTGGGTACGGGGTGTCAGACACAAAAGGACTTCAGGAACATAACACAGAGGACACAGTTTAGACAGGATCAGGTACTGGATATGCAGCCTGCAGGATAGGCGGATCTGGGTACTCTGCCCCCAGAACAGGCGGAAAAAAAAAAACACAGCCTGGATATGCAGCCTCCAGGATAGGCGGATCTGGGTACTCTGCCCCCAGAACAGGAGGAAAAAACAAAACACAAACGGACTGGCTATGCAGCCTCCAGGATAGGCGGATCTGGGTACTCTGCCCCCAGAACAGGCTGAAAAACAACATACTAACGGATCTGGGTACTCTATCCCCAGGACAGGTGGAAGACAGGTATCAGCTCTCCCAGAACAGAGTGCAGACAGAACGGGAGCTGGATACCTAACACACAAGGCAAGACTCAGAAACACAATGCAATGCTCTTGCAATGCCCAACAGGAAAGAGGGAGTTTATATAGGAGCTGCCCCTCAGCAATAGGCTGAGGGAGCAACACAGGTGCACACTCAAACCCTAATAAAAGCAGGGTAGGTGTGGCCGCGCGCACCCTAAGCACAAACAGAAACCATTACAACACAGACAGCACAGGAACTGTGGCTTAGGGCACTTGGCAGCAACTGCTAGCCTGAACAAACGTGGAAAGTCATGCACCAGCTGCAGAGGACCTTGCAAGCCACGGATAGCTTCCACAGCGGCAGCCAGGGACCGCACATGCGAATGGTCATGCAGCAGGGCGAAGACATAACAACACATGCACAGCTACGCAGCAGCCCAGGGAACTGAGCTGCATCCATACAGGTAGCAGACTACAGTATCCCTGCAAGTTAGGGGGAGAGGAGCAAGGGTTAAAGCAGAGACATGCAGAGTATCGCCGAAGAAACAAGGTATAAACCCACCGGCGTTACAGTAGTGATGTCTGCTTCATCTTGGAAGGAAAAATTTGGATTGAATGTCCTCAAAGGAGTGGAGGGATTTAGTGCTACTGTATCGTCAATTATGCCCATAAAAATATGCAGGCCTGCTCGAGACCATGGTTTAGGTAAAATGGATTTAAGGGAACTGTGGATGAAACATACATTAAGTCAATGTTAAGTGCAAACAGGTTAGCTTAAATCTTTGGAAACAAATGCTGCAAATGTCCTTAGAGTTATAGGACCCAACAAAATGGATGAGGGTGGAACATATGCATATAGACGTCTTTAATTTTTTAATTTTTTTTCCAATTATCCGGAAGATCAAATTTATAGACACTGGCCAATAAGGAAATTGGAAAATTTGTAGTTAATATGTGTTTATTACTACCTTTAGTTGGTTTAGCAAGTGTTTTCCAAGCAAAAATTAGTGCTTGGAAGATCGGAGATTGAGGAGTAGTAAAATTCGTTCTGAACAGATGGTTATAAATTATTCCTTCTAGTAGATTGTTTTTATTAAGTGTTAGTTCCAGTTACAAACAGACAGGTGCATTGTTTTGGTTAAGCCAATATATACTATGTCTGATCAGGTTGAAGAAATAGTAGGCTTTAATCCTATCCCCCATTTTTTTTAGATTTATATAGTATATCAACTGCTACTCTTGATTTTTCTTGTTTCAAATAAACTTATTAACCCCTTCATGACCTTGGGATTTTCAGTTTTTCCATGTTCGACTAGAAAAAAATATAAACCCTTTGATTTTTGTTTATTAATTTTGAAATAGGAAATTTTAGAAAAGTCATAAAAATTCGATAGCATTGCCTCTACTGAGTTTATTGGATCTTTTAGAGTCAGAAATATATCATCAGCGAAAATACAGATTTTATATTGTCTCAAGTTATTTTCAATGCATTGAATTTTGGGATTGGCTCTTATTTTTTCAGCCAGAGGCTCAATTGCTAAGGTGAATAGGAGTGGAGACAAAGGACATCCTTGTCTGGTCCTGTTGGATACAGAAAAGGGCAACGACAGGCAATTGTTAACATAGATCTTTGCAGTGGGGTTAGAGTATAACAAAATATAGATGATAAAATTGTTGATTAAAGCCAAACTTAACCAAAGTATCTTTTAGATAGCTGAGTCTGTCGAATGCCTTTTCTGCATCCAACGTTATGAAAATTGAAGGGGTGTTTGATGTTTTAATTAGGTTTAAAATATTAATCACTTTCCTTGTCCCGTCTGAAGCTTGACGGCCTTTCACAAAGCCTATCTGATCTTTTTTAACTATTCGAGGGAGAATATTTTTCAATTTATCCACCAGTATCTTAGAATATATTTTTATATTGCAATTTATAAGCGATACGGGTCTATAATTTTGAATTTTTTTCAAGATCTCCCTTAGGTTTCGGTAATAGTATAATAGTCGCCTCTAGCATTTCTCTGGGAAATGAACTGATTTTTTGAGGCCTGGTTGACTACTTGAACCAAATGTGGTGAAAGTATACTTAAAAAGGTTTTATAGAATTCATTATTATAGCCATCTGGACCAGGTGACTTTTGGGATTCAAGATTTTTAATTGCGTCGACCACTTCCTATTCAGTAAAAGGGAAGTTAAAATTTCCAAGTCTGTAGTATCTTGTTTAGGTAGATCTAGATCTTTTAAGAAGGTTTCGGTTTCATTGGGATTCTAGGGAAGAGATGATGGATTATTAGACAAATTGTATAAACTTTAATGGAATTCTGCAAAAGCATTGGTTATATCCTTTGGGTGAAATGTATAATCCTTTAAGGGGGATTTAATCTTATCTATTCTTCTCCTAATTAGATCAAATTTTAGTTTGCGCATCATAAATCTAGTCGGTTTATTTATTTAAGAATACACCTTATATTGAGATGCCTTGATCATTGAGTCAAACTCAGAACAGATTTCTGATCTGAATGATTGACCTAAAATATATTAATTCCATATGTATTATAGATGAGGGACAGGAAAGATTGTTTTGTATCTCTTCTTTGTTTTTATTTTGAGTTTGCAAATGTTGAATTTTCTCTATATTCTTTTTTTGTGCCTAGCTGAGATTTGAATCAGGTGACCTCTTAAAACTGCTGTATAGGCGTTCCAGATTAAGAATGGGCCAGTATTACTCCGGACATTTTCCTTAAAGTAATGGATTGTAGCTGATTCAATCTAATGATCCATAAAAAGAAGTTTTTTTCTAGATGAACCCATAGAAAATTCACCTATTACTGGGCAATGATCTGACATTGTTTTATCAATGATATTAACGCTTTTGAATTTTTTAAATGTAAACACATCAGACAATATCAGATCTATACGAGAGAAGGATTTATGAACATCTGGAAAAAAACATATATTCTCTAGATTTCATGTTAAGACATCTAAAAATGTCATACAATTCGCTTCATTGTAACCGTTTGTTCAGACAAGGCAAAGAATGTCGAGTGGAGGAGAACGAATCCATTCGGCCGTCTGGGACCATATTAAAGTCTCTTATAAGCGTGGTGCGTTTATCCAATAAAGGATCAAGTGGGTATTTTAGCAACTGGATAAAAAGTAACCTTTATTTAGGTATATATATATATATATATATATATATATATATATATATATAAAAAAAAGCCAATTATAGGCCTAATAAATTGAAAAGAAAACACTATAAAATAAGAACCCTAGTGTGATTTGTGCCCTATAACCAACACAGAAATGGAGAGACAAAAAACAAGACAAACAACAATTAAGAACCAGCCAGCACTGACAGTACTGGGATTGCTTCCAATCCGAATGCTTCTATTAACCCAATGGGTATGTGCAAACCAATTATCACTGAATCAAGTCACACACTGTAGTCTTGTCTTAGTAACCTCATATGTGCCCACTTAGGTTTGTTGTAATCGGTTTACTATTGAAGCCAGGAAATGTATGCTATGTGTTCCATACACTTATGAAGATACCTCATACTGCTCTTCTACTCATATGACCATTGAAAAAGTCATGTGCATGTAAATTGGAGCTCTGTCAGTGCAAGCACGCAGCACATATCTAGCGTTTCAAAATGCCATTAACATATATATAACCATCCATATAGCTATGGGATACAAATTACTCATTTACGTCATATGAGTGTTCCCCATGGATTCAATCATGACATGCTGTGTTCAAAGGCCGACCTCAATGGGTTAATGAATTTGGGAGCTGAGATACAAAAGACCATGTATATTATATAAACTCATGCATTCAGATAGATCTCACCGTGTAATGGTCATCATCAGCCATTCCTCTGCCCCTGTACACACTGTGCCGTGCCTTTGTATGGAAACTTAGTGCTGTGGAAAGCGTCTCCCGACGCGTTTCTTCCTCATGGATTCATCAGGGGAGAATGCTAGTCCTGTCCGCTGCTACCGCGGGTCTCACCCCTCTGTGATGTTTATAGATTCTGCCAGTGCCGCGTTGAGTAAGCTCCGCCTCTTGGCGTGTGACACGCACCATGAGCTTCCACTCTGTTTCCGGTCCAAGGGAGACGCTCTCCAGACTTGTGAGGCGCTGGGATTCCCTGTCATGTGGCGCATGCGCTCCACTGTACAGGGGGCCAGCGTAGCACAACTCCTGCCGGTCATTATGAAATAATGGGGCGTAAATGCATATGTAAATGCTTTAACATCCCCCAAAGTGCCTATTTCTGTTGCAGCACAAATATTATCATCTGTTTATTATACTGCATACATGATTGACACCTTGGAAACAGGACAGTTAATGTAACTTTAACATAATCCTGTTCACCGCTTGGTATGATTCATGAATTTCTCAGCATATTACCGTGACACCTATTATGGCAAATACAGGCCAGATGTTACTCTGTCATACTTAATTACACCATATTTTGATTAAATGAGGAGAGCGAGCAAGGACGAAAGAACCATAGAGCCGCAATGGTATATATAAGGGTCAGAGGATAGAGTTCAAATATGCGGGATAACACCCTCCACCATTAAATGTGGGAAACAGTGACCCTATGGATGCCCTACTTACATAGACCTACACTCCCTTTTTACCTACCTATTGCGGAGGTTGTCACCCTAAAGAGAAACCTACGCAAGTGGTGCCCCCACTCAATGTAGACTGTTCCTAGATAGCTTTCTGTTGTGAATTCCGCTCTTGGGCTCCCTCCGGTGGTTGTAAGTGGCACTTTTGTGAGTTCTGCTCTTGGGCTCTCCCCGGTGGTTTTAAGTGGAACGGCTGCTCCTTGGATTTAGCAGTCAGCAGCTGCTTCCACTGATTGTCTTTTCTGGCTCGGCTATTTAACCTGGTTCTATCCTTCAGCCTGTGCCAGTTGTCAATGTTCCTGGTTGGATTCACATCTCTGCTTGGATTTCTCTGCTATTCTGACCAGATCATCAAAGATAAGTCCTGGCTTGGTTCTTTGCAGTCCATATGTTGTGGACTTAATAGTTCTGTACATTCTATGTTTTTTCTAGTCCAGCTTGTCAGTATGGATTTTTTCAGTTAAGCTGGAAGCTCTGGAGAAGCAGATTTATCCTCCACACCTTTAGTCAGGTGGTGGAGATTTTTGTAAATTCTGTGGTGGATTTTTCTAGTATTTTAATACTGACCGCACAGTATTCTGTCCTGTACTATCTATCTAGCTAGATTGGCCTCCTTTGCTATATCCTGGTTTCATTCTGTGTATGTCATTTCCCTCTCCACTCACAGTCAATATTTGTGGGGGGCTATCTATCCTTTGGGAATTTTCTCTGAGGCAAGATAGCTTTCCTGATTCTATCTTTAGGGGTATTTAGTCCTCCGGCTGTGACGAGGTGTCTAGGGAGTGACAGGAACATCCCACGGCTTCTTCTAGTGTTGTGTTAAGTTCAGGGTCTGCGGTCAGTAAAGGTACCACCTCCTCCAGAGCATGTCCCATGTTGCTCCTAAACCACCAGTTCATAACAGTACAACTGGCCAAAAATGAATTAAATGCATCTCAAAAGAAGGAAAAAAAAGTTCTGAGCCATTTTTTTTTGCAGTCTGTTTTGTCTTTTTTTTCCTCTTAATCTCTGGGTGATTCAGGATTTTGGTGCTGGCATGGATGTTCAGGGTTTGTTTTCTCGTGTGGATCAACTTGCTGCAAGAGTACAGAGTATCCAAGATTATGTTGTCCAGACTCCTGATTTGTTTTTTGGGGACAGATCCAAGTTTTTGAACTTTAAAAATAACTGCAAATTGTTTTTTTGCTTTGAAACCCCATTCCTCTGGTGATCCCATTCAGCAGGTTAAAATTGTCATCTCTCTGCAGCGTGATGACCCTTAGGACTGGGCATTCTCCCTTGAATCAGGGGATCCGGCATTGCTTAATGTAGACGCATTATTTCAAGCGCTCGGATTATTGTATGACGAACCTAATTCTGTGGATCATGCAGAAAAAACCTTGTTGGCCCTATGTCAGGGTCAGGAAGCGGCAGAATTATACTGCCAGAAATTTAGAAAATGGTCTGTGTTCACTAAATGGAATGAGGATGCTCTGGCAGCAATTTTCAGAAAGGGTCTTTCTGAAGCCCTTAAAGATGTTATGGTGGGGTTCCCCACGCCTGCTGGTTTGAGCGAATCTATGTCTCTAGCCATTCAGATTGATCGGCGCCTGCGCGAGCGCAAAGTTGTGCACCATATGGCAGTGTCCTCTGAGCGGAGTCCTGAGCCTATGCAATGTGATAGGATTTTGACTAGAGCAGAACGGCAGGAATTCAGACGTCAGAATGGGCTGTGTTTTTACTGTAGTGATTCTGCTCATGTTATTTCTGATTGCCCTAAGCGTACTAAGAGGGTCGCTAGGTCTGTTACCATCAGTACTGTACAGCCTAAATTTCTCTTATCTGTGACCCTGATTTGCTCATTATCGTCCTTTTCTGTCATGGCATTTGTGGATTCAGGCGCTGCCCTGAACTTAATGGACTTGGAATTCGCCAGGCGCTGTGGTTTTTCCTTGCAGCCTTTGCAGAGCCCTATTCCTTTGAGGGGGATTGATGCTACACCGCTGGCCAAGGATAAACCTCAGTATTGGACTCAGCTGACCATGTGCATGGCTCCAGCACATCAGGAAGATTGCCGTTTTCTGGTGTTGCATAACTTGCATGATGTTGTTGTACTGGGTTTTCCATGGTTACAGGAACATAATCCGGTGATGGATTGGAAATCTATGTCTGTGACTAGTTGGGGTTGTCAAGGGGTACATAGTGACGTTCCTTTGATGTCAATTTCCTCTTCCCCCTCTTCTGAAGTCCCTGCGTTTTTGTCGGATTTCCAGGATGTATTTGATGAGCCAAAGTCCAGTTCCCTTCCTCCACATAGGGACTGTGATTGTGCTATTAACTTGATTCCTGGCTGTAAGTTCCCAAAGGGTCGACTTTTCAATCTGTCTGTGCCAGAGCATGCCGCCATGCGGAGTTATGTCAAGGAGTCTTTGGAGAAGGGGCATATTCGGCCGTCTTCATCACCATTGGGAGCGGGATTCTTTTTTGTTGCCAAGAAGGATGGCTCCTTGAGACCCTGTATTGATTATCGCCTTTTTAATAAGATCACGGTCAAATTCCAATACCCTTTACCTTTGCTTTTTGATTTGTTTGCTCGGATTAAGGGGGCTAGTTGGTTTACTAAGATTGACCTTCGAGGGGCATATAATCTTGTTCGTATTAAACAGGGTGACGAATGGAAAACTGCATTTAATACGCCCGAAGGCCACTTTGGATACCTTGTGATGCCTTTCGGGCTTTCTAATGCTCCTTCTGTATTTCAGTCCTTCATGCATGATATTTTCCGCAATTATCTTGATAAATTCATGATTGTGTATTTGGATGATATTTTGATTTTTTCCAATGATTGGGAGTCTCATGTGAAGCAGGTCAGGATGGTATTCCAGATCCTTCGTGATAATGCTTTATTTGTGAAGGGGTCTAAGTGCCTATTTGGAGTTCAGAAGGTCTCTTTTTTGGGTTTTATTTTTTCTCCCTCGTCAATAGAAATGGATCCTGTTAAGGTCCAAGCCATTCATGACTAGATTCAACCCACATTGGTGAAGAGTCTTCAGAAATTTTTGGGCTTTGCTAATTTTTATCGTCGTTTCATTGCCAACTTTTCCAGTGTGGTTAAGCCCCTGACCGATTTGACGAAGAAAGGCGCTGATGTGACGAATTGGTCCTCTGCGGCTGTTGAGGCCTTTCAGGAGCTTAAACGCCGATTTACTTCTGCCCCTGTGTTGCGTCAGCCGGATGTTTCTCTTCCTTTTCAGGTTGAGGTTGACGCTTCTGAGATTGGGGCAGGGGCCATTTTGTCTCAGAGGAATTCTGATGGTTCTTTGATGAAACCGTGTGCTTTTTTTTCCCGAAAGTTTTCGCCTGCAGAGCGCAATTATGACGTTGGCAATCGGGAGTTGTTGGCTATGAAGTGGGCATTTGAGGAGTGGCGACATTGGCTTGAGGGAGCCAAGCACCGCGTTGTGGTCTTGATTGATCATAAGAATCTGATTTACCTCAAGTCGGCCAAGCGGCGGAACCCTAGACAGGCTCGATGGTCCCTGTTTTTCTCCCGCTTTGATTTTGTGGTCTCGTATCTTCCGGGATCTAAGAATGTTAAGGCTGATGCCCTCTCTAGGAGTTTTTTGCCTGATTCTCCTGGAGTCCTTGAGCCGGTTGGCATTCTTAAGGAAGGGGTGATTCTTTCTGCCATCTCCCCTGATTTACAGCGGGTGCTTCAGGAATTTCAGGCTGATAAACCTGACCGCTGTCCAGTGGGGAAGCTGTTTGTTCCTGATAGATGGACAAGTAAGGTAATTTCGGAGGTTCATTGTTCAGTGTTGGCTGGTCATCCTGGGATTTTTGGTACCAGAGATTTGGTTGCTAGGTCCTTTTGGTGGCCTTCCATTGCCGGTCCCTGAGAGGCCCTGGACGCATATTTCCATGGATTTTATTTCGGATCATCCTGTTTCCCAGAAGATGTCTGTTATCTGGGTGGTTTGTGACCGGTTCTCTAAAATGGTCCATTTGGTACCTTTGCCTAAATTGCCTTCCTCCTCTGATTTGGTTCTATTGTTTTTTCAGCATGTGGTTCGTTTGCATGGCATTCCGGAGAATATTGTGTCTGACAGAGGTTCCCAGTTTGTTTCTAGGTTTTGGCGGGCCTTTTGTGCTAGGATGGGCATTGATTTGTCTTTTTCTTCAGCGTTTCATCCTCAGACAAATGGCCAAACTGAGCAAACTAATCAGACCTTGGAAGCCTATTTGAGATGCTTTGTGTCTGCTGATCAGGATGATTGGGTGGCTTTCTTGCCGTTGGCCGAGTTTGCCCTTAATAATCGGGCTAGTTCGGCTACTTTGGTTTCGCCTTTCTTTTGTAATTTTGGTTTTCATCCTCGTTTTTCTTCGGGGCAGGTTGAGCCTTCTGATTGTCCTGGTGTGGATTCTGTGGTGGACAGGTTACAGCAGATTTGGACTCATGTGGTAGACAATTTGACGTTGTCTCAGGAAAAGGCTCAACATTTTGCTAACCGCCATCGGTGTGTTGGTCCCCGTCTTTGGGTGGGGGATTTAGTCTGGTTATCTTCTCGTCATGTTCCTATGAAGGTTTCTTCCCCTAAGTTCAAGCTCGGTTTATTGGTCCTTATAAGATTTCTGAGATTATCAATCCGGTGTCTTTTCGTTTGGCCCTTTCAGCCTCTTTTGCCATCCATAATGTTTTCCATAGATCTTTGTTGCGGAGATATGTGGTGCCCGTTGTTCCCTCGGTTGATCCTCCTGCCCCGGTGTTGGTTGAGGGGGAGTTGGAATATGTGGTTGAGAAAATTTTGGATTCTCGTTTTTCGAGGCGGAGGCTTCAGTATCTTGTCAAGTGGAAGGGTTATGGCCAGGAGGATAATTCTTGGGTTGTTGCCTCCGATGTCCATGGCGCCGATTTGGTTCATGCTTTTCACTTGGCTCGTCCTGATCGGCCTGGGGGCTCTGGTGTGGGTTCGGTGGCCCCTCCTCAAGGGGGGGTACTGTTGTGAATTCCGCTCTTGGGCTCCCTCCGGTGGTTGTAAGTGGCACTTTTGTGAGTTCTGCTCTTGGGCTCCCTTCGGTGGTTTTAAGTGGAACGGCTGCTCCTTGGATTTAGCAGTCAGCAGCTGCTTCCACTGATTGTCTTTTCTGGCTCGGCTATTTAACCTGGTTCTATCCTTCAGCTTGTGCCAGTTGTCAATGTTCCTGGTTGGATTCACATCTCTGCTTGGATTTCTCTGCTATTCTGACCAGATCATCAAAGATAAGTCCTGGCTTGGTTCTTTGCAGTCCATATGTTGTGGACTTAATAGTTCTGTACATTCTATGTTTTTTCTAGTCCAGCTTGTCAGTATGGATTTTTTCAGTTAAGCTGGAAGCTCTGGAGAAGCAGATTTATCCTCCACACCTTTAGTCAGGTGGTGGAGATTTTTGTAAATTCTGTGGTGGATTTTTCTAGTATTTTAATACTGACCGCACAGTATTCTGTCCTGTACTATCTATCTAGCTAGATTGGCCTCCTTTGCTATATCCTGGTTTCATTCTGTGTATGTCATTTCCCTCTCCACTCACAGTCAATATTTGTGGGGGGCTATCTATCCTTTGGGAATTTTCTCTGAGGCAAGATAGCTTTCCTGATTCTATCTTTAGGGGTATTTAGTCCTCCGGCTGTGACGAGGTGTCTAGGGAGTGACAGGAACATCCCACGGCTTCTTCTAGTGTTGTGTTAAGTTCAGGGTCTGCAGTCAGTAAAGGTACCACCTCCTCCAGAGCACGTCCCATGTTGCTCCTAAACCACCAGTTCATAACAGCTTTCCCTGTTATATCCTCAAACCTACAAATGTCAGCTAGAAAAAAGAACCTTATCCACAGAGACTGATGATTAAATAAATCACTAATATGAGTAACAGTGGCATCAGTTAGATAAGAGAATATGTATCCCTATTGGGTGACCCTACCTATCGTGGGGGTTGACACCCTAAAATCCTGCGCATGTGGCGCCCCCACTCAACGGAGGCTATCCCTAACGAAACCCTATGTTACATGTTGTACTATTTGAACCTAAAGGTGGCCCCTTAGGATTGATACACCAATAGATTTATAAAAAAAAAATAGCTGTATGATTGTAACTCATTTAATCCAGAGGGTTGAACAGTTCTTAGCAAGAATATCCATATCCATCTTGCCTCCTTTTGGAGTATTTGTTTATCCCAATCACCGACTCTTTGTGGAGGCACTATTTTGTCAATACCCATGAAATGAATTTTTTTGGAATTACCTTGATGAAAAAGGTTTATATGGGTTGCCACTGGAGTATCTCTCTTATTTGCAATATCACGAAGGTGTTCGCCAATCCTTTTGCGAAATTCTCTTATTGTCTTGCCCATGTATTCTAAACCACAATCACAAGTGGCCTTATAAACAACCCTTTTGTACGGCAGTTGATAAAGTGCCGAATTGTATACGTGGTGCCTGTGACATTGCTTAAAAAGTTTTTAGAGGGTCTAATGGAAGCACAACTTTTACATCCACCACACCTGTAACAACCCCTAATTTGGTTTGTTGTTAGGCCACAGTTATTTCCAGAGTTGTAATGGCTGTGAACCAACCTGTCACGGAGGGATCTTCCCTTTTTATATGTAATCTGAGGTACTGGAGGGACATATTTCTTTATGTCCCTATCCATCTGGAGGATTGACCAATGTCTTTGAAAGATTTCTCTGATGTGATTCGCACCATTAGAATACCTAGTAATGAAGCGTATGGTATTCTCTTCTTCTGGTTTTGGCTTTGGTATTAATAACTCTTTTCTTTCTTTTTTCAGGGACTCTTTATATGCTCTGTTCAATACACCCTCCAGGTACCCTCTCTCTAAGAACCGATTTTTTAGGTCCTTTGCTTGTTCCTGGAACATATTCATATTAGAGCAGTTTCTACGTACTCTGAAATATTGTCCCTTGGGAATGCCTCTTTTGAGTGGGGCAGGGTGGCTGCTTTCCCACCTGAGGAGAGAGTTAGTGGCTGTGTCCTTTCTGTGTGTCTTTGTAGTCAATTCGTCATTAGGGCTCCTTTCAATACGAATGTCTAAAAATGCCTAACTGGTAGTGCTCACTTCATAGGTAAACCGAAGGCCCAGATCATTGATATTCAGACCTTCAACAAATTCACCGAACTCAATGGCTCCTCTCCAAATGACAAAGACATCGTCAATATATCTTAGCCACAAGATTATTCTCTCCTCAGGGTGGGCCATTGTGTCCCCAAAAATGACCGTTTCCTCCCACCAGCCCAGGAGCAAATTTGCATACGAAGGCGCACACGGGCTGCCCATCCCAGTGCCCCTGAGCTGGTGGAAGTACTTACGGTCGAACAAAAAGACATTTCGGGTCAAACAAAATTCCAAAGCCTTTATAACAAAGTTGTTGTGTCTTGAAAAAAATGAGAACAAACAAGATAGCTGTGCAGAAAGGAAGGAGCAACAGGATTTTTGCTTTTAAAAAAGCAGTTGGTTTGCACAGCGGCGTACACACAGCAATGCAGCTATCAGGGAGCCTTATAAGCTACAGAGCTGTTGCACAGAAATCTAGCCTCCACTGTCCCTGCAAAGAAAAGGTGGTGTTGGACAGTGGAAATCTCTACAGCACAAGCGGTTTGGGGGTTAATTTACCCTGCCTAACACTATCCCTGCTTCTGACGAAGCGGCAGCAACCTCTCCCTATGCTCAGATCAGCAGCAGTAAGATGGTGGTTGGTGGGAACGCCCCTTTATAGCCCCTGTGACGCCGCACAAAGCAAGCCAATCACTGCCATGCCCTTCTTTAAGATGGTGGGGACCAGGACCTATGTCATCATGCTGCCCCCACTCTGCATCCACCTTCATTGGCTGAGAAAAGACGCTGAAAGCATCATATGAAACGCGACTTTGGCGCGAAGAGCGTGTACCGCATGGCCGATCCCACGCTGGGATCGGGTCTGGTTTTATGAAACCCGAATTTGCCAAAAGTCGGCGACTTATGAAAATGACCGATCCGTTTCGCTCAACCCTAGTGATGAGCGAACGTGCTCGCTGCGGCTCGTTACTCGCCCGAGTATCAGTGTACTCGGCGAGCACTGAGTATTTCCGGCATTATTCGGCAGGAGCTCGGGTCTCCGCCCTGCAATTCTGGCGTTCTTTAGAGCGCCAATGACAGTGCAGGGATTGTCAGCCATGCAGTGTGATGCGGTAGCCATCTTTGTTGTGGCATTACAGTGATTGGCTGGCAACTGGAAGTTGCATAGTTCTGTGTGCTAGCCTTGTTCCACTCATTTTTTTTTTTTAATCAAAAAATCACCCAAAATAAGAAAAAATATATATACAGTCTGTTATGTCAGGCTGAGGCGTGGTGTATCTGTGGTGGAAAAATCTTCGTCTCGCAGGCATACGTAACATAATTCTGTGTGCTAGCCTTGTTCTACACTTTTTTTTTTTTTTTTTCAAAATTTCACCTACAACAGAAAAAATAATTATACAGTCTGTTATCTGTGTCTGCGGCCTGTAGTATCTGTGGTGGAAAAATCATAGCTTTGAAGCCATACTGATCAGATATAATTTTACTCCAAATTTTGTTTAATTATATGTTACAATTTTTTTTACATGAAAACAATTTTTTTTTTATTTTCATTTTGAGGGCTCATCATATTGTCATGGCTCTTTTTCATTTTTCTGTAAACCCAGCTGTATGAGGGCTTGTTTTTTTTCTGTAATGAGCTGTCGCTTTTATTGGTGCCATTTTGGAATACATATAAAGTTTTTGATAACTTCTTATTACATTTTTCTTGAGCGAAGAATAAAAAACTATTATTGCATAGATTTTAATATTTTTTTTAAGAGTTTTCAGCATGTGGGATCAAAAATTATATTGTTTTATAGTATAGAGCAGCAATACCAGATATGTGTAATTTTTGTAAGGATTTTTTTTTTTTTTTTTTACAAACAAACTTTTTTTTTAATTATTATTAACACCTTTAACTCCCAAGCCTGTTTTCATTTTCATGACCAGGCCAAATTTTACAATTCTGACCAGTGCCACTTTATGTGGTAATATCTCTGGAATGTTTCAACAGATTCCCACTGATTCTGAGACTGTTTTCTCGTGACACATTGAACTTCATGTTAGCAGTAATAGTTGTGTAATATGACTTGCGTTTATTTGTAAAAATATCAGAAATTTGGATAATATTTAGAAAATTTCACAATTTTCAATTCTTTTGTCCTTAAACCAGAGTTATGTCCCACAAAACAATTTATAACTAACATTTACCACATGTCTACTTTACATCTGCATAATTTCTGAAACATAATTTTTATTTTGTTAGGAAATTAGAAAGGTTGAAGATGAAATGATCTCTAAAAGGCAAAAAAAAAATAGTAATTTTTTTATTGTTTTAAAATTTATAAAAAGGAAAATAGGACAATGCAAAAGTTTTTGCACCTTTGGAGATTTGTGTGCTCAGATAACTTTGTCAAGATTTCAGATCTTAATTAGCCTTTTATGGTTATGGCTTGTTCACTATCATCGTTGAGAAAGGCTAGGTGATGCAAATTTCCCAGCTTTATAAAAACCCAGCCTCCTCTTACCCTGTGCCACAATCTTCTAAGCAGCTACCTAGCTCTCTAAAAATGGAAATGGTGGAAGCCCACAAAGCAAGAGAAGGCTATAAGAAGATAGCAGATTTTCAAGTTTCCTTTTCCTCAGTTCAAAATGTAATTAAGAAATGGCAGTTAACAGGAACAGTGGGGGTTAAGATAAGGTTTGGAAGACCAAGCAAAATTTCAGTGAGAGCTGACCATAGGAATGCTATAGAGGCAAATCAGAATGACCACTTGAATGCAAAAGACCTTCAGAAAGATTTAGCACACTGTGGATTTGTGGCACATTGTTATTCTACTGTTCAGAGACACCGGCACAAATATGGCCTTCATGGAAGAGTCATCAGAAGAAAACCTCTCCTGCATTCTCATCATGAAATTCAACGTTGGAAGTATGCAAAAGAACATCTAAACAAGCCTGATGCATTTTGGAAACAAATCCTGTGGACCAATGAGGCTAAAATAGAACTCTTTGGCCACAATGATCACAGGTATGTGTGGTGAAAAAAAAGACAGAATTTCAGGAAAAGAACATGTCGCCAACCATTAAACATGGGGTTGGATCAATCATGCTTTGGGGTTGTGTTGCACCCAATGACACAGGGAACATTTCACTGGTAGAGGGAAGAATAGATTCAATTCTGTAAAAAAGCTGAAGTTGAAAAGAGGAAGGTTTCTACAAATGGCTAATGATCCTAAACAAACATCAAAATCCACAATAGAAGACCTCAAAAGGTGCAAGCTGAAGGTTTTACAATAGCCCTCAAAGTCCCCTGACCTGAACATCATTGAAAATCTGTGGATGGACTTCAAAATAGCAGTGCATGCAAGATGCCACATGTTTCTCACAAAACTGGAAGAATTTTCCAAGGACAATGGATGAAAATCCCTCAAACAAGAATTAAAAGACTCTTGGCTGGCTACAAAAAGTGTTTACAAGCTGTGATACTTGTACAAGAGGGTGCTACTAGGTACTAACCATGCAGGTTGCTCAAACTTTTGTTTCTGCTAATTTTCCTTTTTGTAATTTTTTAAATGTAAAAAATGACAAAGGGCATCGGTGCTCAGGAAGGATCTAATGGAACTAGAGCGAGTAAAAGGAGGGCAACAAAATTAATAAAGGGGATGGGGGAACTACAATACCCAGAGAGATAAGCAAAATTAGGATTATTTATTCTAGAAAAAAGACGACTGAGGGGCAATCTAATAACCATGTATAAGTATATAAGAGGACAATACAAATATCTCTCCGAGGATCTGTTTATACCAAGGAAAGTGATGGTCACAAAGGGGCATTCTCTGTGGAGGAGAGAAGGTTTTTTCCACCAACATAGAAGAAGATTCTTTACTGTTAGGGCAGTGAGAATCTGGAATTCCTTGCCTGAGGAGGTGGTGATGGCGAACTCAGTCGAGGGGTTCAAGAGAGGCCTGGATGTCTTCCTGGAGCACAATAATATTGTATCTTACAGTTATTAGGTTCTTTAGAAGGACGTAAATCTGGGGATTTATTCTGATGGAATATAAGCTGAACTAGATGGACAAATGTCATTTTTCGGCCTTGCTAACTATGTTACTATGTATATATATATTTTTTAATTCGTTTATTAACAACAAAATTAACTGTGTTATACACATTTGCATCCAAGGTTATTGAACATAATATGCAGTATATATAAACTGTGCATTGTTAAGCATATAATAAAATACAATTTTCGCCTATAACCAGCGTTATCTTGTGCTTGTTATAAATGTTGAATCAATTATAACATATTCATTATGTAAATAAGAAAACTTATAAAACCGGAACTCTTGAATTAGAACTGTATCTACTCTAGCTACTAATGCGCCGCATTACCTCGTGCCTGTCCCTCCATGCGATATCCCCAACCCATGACAAATCTATAGAGTAAGATGGGAGGAATTCCATCTACCCCAAATTTTTTCAAATTTTCCCGGACACCCTCTGTTCTGTTATAGCGTGCATTCATATCAGAGTTAACCAGATCAATCCAAGTTCTTGTAGATGGACATGAGCTCCCCATCCACCGCAATGCCAATACCTTCCGTGCCATAAAGAGCGTCTCACGCAAGAAAATGTCAATGTAATGATCCCACGTCTCCTCCTCCTATACTCCAAATATACAAACCAGTGGATCAAGGGGAACAGGAATTTATAGCAATGATGCTAGTAGTGACGTCTCCTCTTTCCAGTAATGAAGAATAATAGGACATCTCCATATCATGTGGATGAAGTCTGCGTCCGATGAGTGGCATCGCACACATTCTGATGTTTGGAACCGACCCATTTTAAAAAAGCCGTAATGGGGTTAAGTATGATTGGTGTATTATATATAGCTGGGTCATCCTGTTGTTAACTGATGGGGATACTTTAATTGGAGATTCAAGAATGTCGTCCCACTCCTCCTCCTGCATATTAGAAAGAAATCCCCCCCACTTCTCCTTAACAGAATTGACAGTAGACGTAGCTCCCAAAGATAGCATATAGGTATATAAAGAGGAGATAAGACCTTGGGGGCCTTGCGATTTAAGAATTCCTATCAAGGGTAGAGAGGATATAGCTCGACCTGCACCTGTCTGTCTCATATATGATTGAACGGCTGACCTAAGTTGTAGATATCGAAAAAAATTGGGATCTCGGTATACCATATTTGGTTTGCAATTGCTCAAAAGACACAAAGAACCCCCCATCATACAGATCACCTATTGAGGAGACACCATGCCCGATCCAAAAGTCAGTGGATGAGTGGCTCAATAAAGTTGGAAAATAGCCATTTTCCACAGGGGCATCTCTGCTATAATGTCTATGAATCCGACCGTTTTCTTGATTTGCCTCCAAACTGTCCGCGCCAAACGAAGCAGGGCTAGCAGACGGGGATACAAATTTTCTCCAACTCCAGGAAGTTTAGTGGACAATCAATTTGGGCCTAGTGAAGTAAGTGGCTTTCAGAGTTGGGAAGGTAATTATTGGGCATCCATTTAGGCATCCATTTACTGAGAGCTCTAGCCTGACCAGCCAAATAATATAGATAAAAATCCGGCAACGCCGCTCCACCCCCTGCTTTGGTCTCTGTAGTGTAGATAGCTTAAGTTTGGGCCTAAATTTGCCCCATATGAAAGTTCTGATTTGAGATTTCAGATTTGCAAAGAAGGATTTAGGGATTAGCACAGCACTGTGTTAAAGACAGTAGCTGAGCTTGGGGAGCAATATAATTTTGATTAAGTTGATACGACCGGCTACAGATAGTGGGAGTTTATTCCAAGCTGCAAATTTAGATTTAGCTAATTAACAATGGGAATATATTAAGTTGTAGGTCAGATCCACTATATTGAGAAATGTGTATGCCTAGATATTTGAAGCTGGGTACAATAGGGAGGGAGGAAAGGGGCCCAAGGCCGGGCATTGGAATATGAGAGAGAGACATCAACGCGGATTTATCCCAATTTATGTACAGGCCTGAGTATCTACTAAATTTATCTATGGTAGCAATTACCTGCGGCAATGTTTCCTCTGCCTTATCCATAAATATCACCATGTCATCAGCGTAAAGACCAATGGTGTCCACACAACCAGCTATATTTATACCTTTAATGTCAGTAGAGGACCTTACACGTATCTCCAGAGTCTCTATTGCGAGGGCGAAGAGGGCCGGGGAGAAGGGGCACCCCTGGCGGGTCCCTCTGTATAATGAGAAGGGTTTAGAAATTGAGCCATTAACAATTATGCGGGCCCTGGGCTTCATATACAATAAACCTACCCACTTCAAGAGTTTATCCCCAAAACCATATTTTTTCAAACATGCTGATAGAAAGGGCCACTCAAGAGAGTCAAAGGCTTTGGCCGCATCCAGCGATGCCAGTGCCCAGGTGTTGTCTGGTACCAATGAGCTATATTGGACTACTGACTGGACCCGTCTAATGTTGATAGAAGTATTTTTGCCTGGCATAAAACCCGTTTGGTCCGGATGTATAAGGTCTAGTATAATCGAGTTCAGTCTAGTAGCTAGGATTTTTGGAAAGATTTTATAGTCTACATTTACTAATGATATAGGCCGGTAAGATCCACATTCCAATGGGTCTTTCCCCTCCTTTTTAAGTATAATAATGTTCGCCTCATAAAATGTGTCAGGCATAGAACTGTTGTGAATTCTGCTTTTGGGCTCCCTCCGGTGGTTGTAGGTGGTAATGCAGTTGTCTCTGGATTACAGCCCTGGTCAGGTGTTTCTGCTGATTGCAGTTCTGACTGGGGTATTTAGGTGAGCAGGATTCATTAGTCCTTGCCAGTTGTCTATTGTTTTTGGAGGTTTTGTCCTTGCCTGGTTCCTTCTGCCTTGCTGCCAAATCTGCAAAGATAAGTGTCTGGTTTTCGTGGCACACATGCCGTGTGCTTATGATTTAGTGCTATTCAGTGTTTTTTTTGTTCAGCTTAGATTGTATCAGTAATTTCTCAGTCTTGTTGGATTCTCAGGAGTTGCAGATATACAGTCCATGTCATTAGTTAGATTGTGGAACTTTTTGTATTTTCTGCTGTGGATATTTTTAGAGTTTTAATACTGACCGCTTAGTATTCTGTTCTATCTTTCCCTGTTTAGCTAGAGTGGCCTCTTTTGCTGGAATCTGTTTTCTGCCTGTGTGTGTCTTTCCTCTCCTATTCACAGTCAATATTTGTGGGGGGCTGCCTATCCTTTGGGGTTCTGCTCTGAGGCAAGTTAGTATTCCTATTTCTATCTATAGGGGTATTTAGTCCTCTGGCTGTGTCGAGGTGTCTAGGGTTTGTTAGGTACACCCCACGTCTACTTCTAGTTGCGGTGTTAAGTTCAGGGTTTGCGGTCAGTATAGATTCCACTTCTCCTGAGAAAGTCTCATGCGGCTCCAAAGTCACCGGATCATAACAGTGCAACTGGTCCACAATGAGTTAAATGCATCTCAGAAGAAGGGAAGAAAGGTGTTGAGTCATTTTTTTTTCTGTGGTTTGTTTTGCCCGTTCCTCCCTCTTTTTCCCTGGGTGGCTGAGGAGTCTTGTGTTAGCATGGATGTTCATGAATTGGCTTCTCGTGTGGACCAGCTTGCTGCTAGGGTGCAGGGAATTTCTGATTATATTGTTCAGACTCCTGTTTTGGAGCCGAAGATTCCTACTCCTGATTTGTTTTTTGGTGACAGGTCTAAATTTCTGAGTTTTAAAAACAACTGTAAGCTGTTTTTTGCTTTGAGACCTCGATCCTCTGGTGATTCCATTCAGCAGGTTAAGATCGTTATTTCCCTGCTGCGTGGCGATCTACAGGATTGGGCATTTTCCCTGGAATCTGGGAGTCCTGCTTTGCTTAATGTAGATTCTTTTTTGCAGGCTTTAGGACTATTGTATGATGAACCTAATTCTGTGGATCAAGTGGAGAAGACCTTGTTAGTTCTGTCTCAGGGCCAAGAGGCGGCAGAATTGTATTGTCAGAAATTTAGAAAATGGTCTCTGTTGACTAAATGGAATGATGATGCTTTGGCGGCAATTTTCAGAAAGGGTCTTTCTGAATCCGTTAAAGATGTTTTGGTGGGGTTTCCCACGCATGTCGGTCTGAGTGATTCTATGTGTCTGGCCATTCAGATTGATCGGCGCTTGCGGGAGCGCAGAACTATGCGTACTGTGGCATTGTCCTCAGAGCAGAGTCCTGAGCCAATGCAAAGTGATAGGATTCTGTCTAGAACAGAACGACAAGGATTCAGACGTCAGAATAAGTTGTGTTATTATTGTGGCGACGCTTCTCATGTCATTTCAGTCTGCCCTAAGCGGACAAAGAAGATCGCTAGTTCATTTACCATCAGTACTGTACAACCTAAATTTCTGTTATCTGTGTCCTTGATCTGCTCATTGTCATCATTTTCTGTCATGGCGTTTGTGGATTCAGGCGCTGCTTTGAACTTAATGGACTTTGAGTTTGCCAGGCATTGTGGTTTTCCCCTGCAGCCTTTGCAGAACCTTATTCCTTTAAGGGGCATTGATGCTACACCTTTGGCTAAAAATAAGCCCCAGTTTTGGACTCAGGTGACCATGCGTATGGTGCCGGCCCATCAGGAAGATTGTCGATTTCTGGTGTTGCATAATTTGCATGATGCTATCGTGCTGGGTTTTCCGTGTTTGCAGGTACATAATCCTGTGCTGGATTGGAAGTCTATGTCTGTGACTAGTTGGGGTTGTCAGGGGGTTCATAATGAGGTTCCTTTAATGTCCATCTCCTCTTCTTCTTCCGAAATTCCAGAGTTTTTGTCTGATTTTCAGGATGTATTCGATGAGCCCAAGTCCAGTTCTCTTGCACCGCACAGGGACTGTGATTGTGCTATTGATTTGATTACAGGCTGTAAGTTTCCTAAGGGCCGACTTTTCAACCTGTCTGTGCCTGAACATACCGCTATGCGGAGTTATGTTAAGGAGTCTTTGGAGAAAGGGCATATTCGGCCATCTTCTTCACCGATGGGAGCAGGTTTTTTTTTTTGTTGCTAAGAAGGATGGCTCCTTGAGACCCTGTATTGATTATCGCCTCTTGAATAAGATCACGGTCAAGTTTCAATACCCTTTACCCTTGCTTACCGATTTGTTTGCTAGGATTAAGGGGGCTAGTTGGTTTACAAAGATTGACCTTTGGGGGCGTATAATCTTGTTCGTATTAAGCAGGGTGATGAATGGAAAACTGCGTTCAATACGCCCGAGGGTCATTTTGAATACCTTGTGATGCCGTTCGGGCTCACTAATGCTCCATCTGTTTTTCAATCTTTCATGCATGATATCTTCCGGACTTATATTGATAAATTCTTGATTGTATATCTGGACGATATTTTGATTTTTTCTGATGATTGGGAGTCTCATGTGGAGCAGGTCAGGATGGTGTTTCAGATCCTTCGTGACAATGCTTTGTTTGAGAAGGGGTCTAAGTGTCTCTTTGGGGTGCAGAAGGTTTCTTTTTTGGGTTTTATTTTTTCTCCTTCATCTATTGAGATGGACCCGGTTAAGGTTCAGGCCATTCATGATTGGATTCAACCCACGTCCGTAAAGAGCCTTCAGAAATTTTTGGGTTTTGCAAATTTTTATTGCCGTTTCATTGCTAACGTTTCCAGCGTGGTTAAACCCTTGACCGATTTGACGAAGAAAGGCGCTGATGTGGCGAATTGGTCCTCTGCGGCTGTTTCTGCCTTTCAGGAGCTTAAACGTTGATTTACTTTTGCCCCGGTTTTGCGTCAACCTGATGTTTCTCTTCCGTTTCAGGTTGAGGTTGACGCTTCTGAGATTGGGGCAGGGGCCGTTTTGTCTCAGAGGGATCCTGCTGGTTCCTTGATGAAACTGTGTGCCTTCTTTTCCCGTAAATTTTCGCCTGCTGAACGCAATTATGATGTCGGCAATCGGGAGTTGTTGGCTATGAAGTGGAGTGGCGACATTGGCTTGAGGGAGCTAAGCACCGTATTGTGGTCTTGACCGATCATAAGAATCTGATTTACCTCGAGTCTGCCAAACGGCTGAATCCTAGACAGGCTCGATGGTCTTTGTTTTTTTCCCGTTTTGATTTTGTGGTCTCGTATCTTCCGGGTTCTAAGAATATTAAGGCTGATGCCTTTTCTAGGAGTTTTTTGCCTGATTCTCCTGAGGTCCTGGAACCGGTCGGCATTCTGAAAGAAGGGGTGGTTCTTTCTGCCATTTCCCCTGATTTGCAACGGGTTCTTCAGGAATTTCAGGCTGACAGACCTGACCGCTGTCCAGTGGGGAAATTGTTTGTTCCTGACAGATGGACTAGTAGAGTGATTTCTGAGGTTCATTGTTCTGTGTTGGCTGGTCATCCTGGTATTTTTGGTACCAGAGACCTGGTTGGTAGGTCCTTTTGGTGGCCTTCTTTATCACGTGATGTGCGTTCTTTTGTGCAGTCCTGTGGGACTTGTGCGCGGGCCAAGCCTTGTTGTTCCCGTGCTAGTGGGTTGCTTTTGCCATTGCCGGTCCCTGAGAGGCCTTGGACGCATATTTCTATGGATTTTATTTCTGATCTTCCGGTTTCCCAGAAGATGTCGGTTATCTGGGTTGTTTGTGACTGGTTCTCTAAGATGGTTCATTTGGTGCCTTTGCCTAAATTGCCTTCCTCCTCAGATTTGGTTTCGTTGTTTTTTCAGCATGTGGTTCGTTTGCATGGTATTCCGGAGACTATTGTGTCTGACAGAGGTTCCCAGTTTGTTTCTAGGTTTTGGCGAACCTTTTGTGCTAGGCTGGGCATTGATTTGTCTTTTTCCTCTGCATTTCATCCTCAGACAAATGGCCAAACCGAGCGAACTAATCAGACCTTGGAGACTTATTTGTGATGCTTTGTGTCAGCTGATCAGGATGATTGGGTGGCCTTTTTGCCGTTGGCCGAGTTTGCCCTTAATAATCGGGCTAGTTCGGCTACTTTGGTTTCGCCTTTTTTTTGCAATTTTGGTTTTCATCCTCGTTTTTCTTCTGGGCAGGTTGAGCCTTCTGACTGTCCTGGTGTGGATTCTGTGGTTGACAGGTTGCAGCAGATTTGGACTCATGTGGTAGACAATTTGGTGTTGTCTCAGGAGAAGGCTCAACGTTTTGCTAACCGTCGTCAGGGTGTTGGTTCCCGGCTTCATGTTGGGGATCTGGTCTGGTTGTCTTCCCGTCATGTTCCTATGAAGGTTTCTTCTCCTAACTTTAAGCCTTGGTTTATTGGTCCTTATAGGATTTCTGAGATTATTAATCCGGTGGGTTTTCGATTGGCGCTTCCGGCCTCTTTTGCTATCCATAATGTCTTCCATAGATCTTTATTGCGGAAATATGTGGTACCTGTTGTTCCCTCTGTTGATCCTCCGGCCACTGTGTTGGTTGATGGGGAGTTGGAGTATGTGGTTGAGAAGATTTTTGATTCTCGTTTTTCAAGGCGGAGGCTTCAGTATCTTGTCAAATGGAAGGGTTATGGCCAGGAGGATAATTCTTGGGTTTTTGCCTCTGATGTCCATGGTGCTGATTTGGTTCATGCTGTTCATCTGGCTCATCCTGATCGGCCTGGGGGCTCTGGTGAGGGTTCGGTGACCCCACCTCAAGGGGGGGTACTGTTGTGAATTCTGCTTTTGGGCTCCCTCCGGTGGTTGTAGGTGGTAATGCAGTTGTCTCTGGGTTACAGCCCTGGTCAGGTGTTTCTGCTGATTGCAGTTCTGACTGGGGTGTTTAGGCGAGCAGGATTCATTAGTCCTTGCCAGTTTTCCATTGTTTTTGGAGGTTTTGTCCTTGCCTGGTTCCTTCTGCCTTGCTGCCAAATCTGCAAAGATAAGTGTCTGGTTTTCGTGGCACACATGCCGTGTGCTTATGATTTAGTGCTATTCAGTGTTTTTTTTTGTCCAGCTTAGATTGTATCAGTAATTTCTCACTCTTGTTGGATTCTCAGGAGTTGCAGATATACATTCCATGTCTTTAGTTAGATTGTGGAACTTTTTGTATTTTCTGCTGTGGATATTTTTAGAGTTTTAATACTGACCGCTTACTATTCTGTTCTATCTTTCCCTGTTTAGCTAGAGTGGCCTCTTTTGCTGGAATCTGTTTTCTGCCTGTGTGTGTCTTTCCTCTCCTATTCACAGCCAATATTTGTGGGGGGCTGCCTATCCTTTGGGGTTCTGCTCTGAGGCAAGTTAATATTCCTATTTCTATCTATAGGGGTATTTAGTCCTCCGGCTGTGTCAAGGTGTCTAGGGTTTGTTAGGCACACCCCACGGCTACTTCTAGTTGCGGTGTTAAGTTCAGGGTTTGCGGTCAGTACAGATTCCACTTCTTCTGAGAAAGTCTCATGCGGCTCCAAAGTCACCGGATCATAACATAGAACCCTCTTCCCACATCCCCCGAAACACTTTTAACAAGAGTGGTGCCAATGTATCATGATACTTCCTGTATAATTCAATGGGAAACCCGTCTGTACCAGGGGCCTTCCCAGAGGCCATATCCGTCAAAGCATGTTCAACCTCTTCTAGGGTAAACTCCGCATCCATAAAGGCTCGCTAAGCTGAGGTCAGTACGGGAAACGTTACATCCGATAAATAATCCAGGTTTTCCAGAACATCAAAGTCACACTTAGATGTATATAGCGACTTGTAATAATTGTGAAAACAGTGAAGTATCTCCTCAGTTGAGGACACCAATGATCCGTCTGGTGTTCAAATCTGTAATCTAGTATTGGATACGTTATGTTGGCGTACCAAGAAAGCCAAGAATTTTTTAGCTTGGTTTCCCAATTCAAAATAGGATTGACGAGTAAAAAATAGTTTACGTTTAGATTTAGTGTCTGTATGCTGAACATATAGCCTCTGGGAAGTCAGCCACTCAAGCCTATTGCCATTAGTTGGATCAGATATATATGCAGACTCCGAATCTTTTAGTCGTTGTTCCACCTCGTCATCCTCCCTTGAGGTCACCTGTCAGGACTCTGAACATTTTTTATTACCTTTTTGTGCATTACTGCCCTTTTCCAAGATGGCGTCTTTGGTCTCATGTGCACTGTGTCTTCCTGCTATAAAACTCCACCCCAGCCTTCAGTCTGTGCTAGAGTATTCTGCCTTGCATCCAGCTCCTGACCTCTGGTGACTCCCTGGCTATATACTTGCTCCTGTGAACCTGTGGCGTTATCCTGCTACTCTGCTCTGAGGTCCTGCTGCATACACCAGTTCCAGTAATCCTCCCTCATCTGCTGCTCGTGTTTGCTTCCATCTGCATTTGCTGGACATGTAAGCTATTGCTGCTCTGCAAGAACCTGAGACTATTACCCAGACCTCCCTGGTTGAGCTAAGATATTATTTGAACTGCCTTATAGCATATCTATCTGTGTGATTTGGAGCGCCCCCACGTTAAGGGCAATGGGGTACTCGGCACCAGGTCTATCTCTCTCGGTTCTCGGGATGTCACGGTGGCCTGACCCGGTCCGTGGCCCTTCTGAGGAGCGTCCAATTAAAGGGATAGTTTGTACGGTGTTCGTGACGCCACCTGTGGTATTCGGTCAGGGTGACCGACGCTGCTTAGAGGTCCACTGGGGAGATGGAATGGCAGCTAGATGGTATACCTTTCCACAAGTGAAGTATGTCCCCAGGGCTTCCCGGATGTGTAGGTGGTGATGGTGGACGTTGTAAGGCACAATGAATAACAAAGACACAAAGGTTGCAGTTTCTTTACATTTTACTGAAGACTTCAGGGTCCACAGTCCAGAGTACCGTTCACAGGGCAGGCAAAATCTGGCCGGTCCGAAGGCAAATCCAGAGTTCTCTCAACCAGGTGGAAATCAGTAGCCTTCCTACTAGCGCCTGTGTGTTGTTACATAGTTACATAGTTATTAAGGTTGAAGGAAGACTTTAAGTCCATCTAGTTCAACCTCCCTGCTGAGCACCACGGGATAGTCCTCACAACTTTCGTGGATGTTTCTGATATTCTCTCTCTCTCTGTCCCCAGATGGTATGGATAGGACAACCCGTATGACTGGGATAGCCTGGGGCTTGTTTATAGGGACCCTAGAGTTGCCCCGACCCCCACAATTTGCCACCGTCTTCTTAGGTATTAAGGTCGGGCAGCCAACTTGGAATTGACTGTCCTGCCGGTCTCTGAAGTAATGCGTAGAGTCAATTACTCCCTCAGTGTTCCGGCCACCGGCTACGCGCCTCAAAAGGAGGCTGACGATCTTGGGGCAGAACTCCTCCCGGTATTATCTCCTTGTGCCGTGATCTCGCCTCTCACTCTCCACAATACACTTTGCTTCGTGTCCTTTCTTAGGATGCTGCCGCACATAGGGGCAGGCGCAGCTCCGTAGCTATCTATCTCGTGCTAGGGCTCTGTCAGGATCCCACCTCTGACAGGGACCCTCTGTCTGCAGCTCAGATGTTCCTCCTTCTCCCCCTGTCTGCCTGACAGGTCCTCTCTGGGTCAAACCCAGGTAGCTTCTGCCTATCTTCCTATCCAACCCACCAGTTTTACCCGTGTGTGAGGAGTGCCCTAATAAATTGAAGCAAGGCTACCCCTGGTGGACTGGAGTGTGAAGTGTGGTGTGTGACTTGTGATACCTGGCAAGGTGAACTCCTTTAGTACCATCAAATGTAATATCACTCCCCCTGGTGGAAGAGCGACACTACTGCAACGACCAGGACTCTGGGGTGCTGCATTTTGGACTAAGCAAGGACTTATTCGTGTCAAGGATCCTCAAGAATAATTATGCTTCATAGACTTTTTGCGTGATTGCATTTTCCTCTGAAGTTTCCTATAGACTGCTGAGCTGCATTTGATATTTGCACCAAGTGTTGTGGACTTGAGTTTCTCTCTGCACCTGTTTGAATCACCGTGTGATAATATAGACTTTACCACTTATATAACTGTGTCCTGTAGTTGTCTTGTTCCACGCAAAGAGTCTCCTGAGTTATCCCCTATAATTATTACATCACCCTTTTTATGTAAGATATTGTAGAAGATAGACACCCCCTTAGATATGCCTTAAGGGCGTCACAAAATAGATTGGTGTTTTGGGGCCCCTGGTGGGACGAAATAAAGCAATTCAACTGGTTGACAGTTCTATCACTGGAGTCTATTAATTTAAGCCAAAACGGATTCAATTTCCAAACTATGCCGCTATTTGATTGCCCATATTTAAGTTTAAGAATGACCGGACTGTGGTCAGATATTCTCCTATTACCATGTTCAACACTATCTACCTATGCATTGGGACCTGTAGAAGCGCTTTCTGCGCGAAACAGCTGTTGTCCTCTATCCCCACGCACGTTTTCTCCCGCCCGCCTGTCTTCATGTAAGATGTTCCAATAAAGAAAAAGTTTTTTGTCTGGACCGAGGAGTGCGCTACATTTTCTTCTTTTGGCTACACAACATTTGAACTTTACGGACGCAGCACCCTCAAAAGGCCGACTATATGAGACAATGGAGTTTCAGCTATTTCGATAAACTTCCCACACGAGGGGTAAGTGCACTAAAGTGGTGCTGATTTTCTTTTCTTTTTTTCGTTTGCTACTATCTACCTATACTGCCAACCCTTCGGATCCAAATATATAGTCTAGGCGAGAGAGAGAACGTCTGGTAGATGAGTGACAGGTATAGCCTTTTACCCCCGGATGGCGTGTTCTCCACAGATCCAACCAACCACTGCCTTCCATAAATAAAGCCAATTGGGATGGAGCCTGAGAGGATGACTCCTCAGCTATCTCATCACCCAGTCTCAGCCTATCAAGGCGGCTATTTATGACTAGATTAAAATCTCCCATACATATGACGTTTGCGTCCGGAAAACTTAGGGCAAAGCTCATTGCCATCCGAAGTATTGATATATTAGCTGGAGGACGGTTGTAAACACATAATATGACATATTCACGAGAGTTAGTTAATGCCTGTACAAAGACGAACCGACCTTCAGAGTCCCTCTAAGCTTCCCTCATCTCCCATCTAACATCTCTATGAATTAACAGAGACCCCTCTTGAGTAACTGGTGTGAAACGCATGTATGGACCAATGTACCCACAGTTTCTGTACACATCGGGCCGTGTCTCTAGTCAAATGTGTCTCTACCAACGCTACAATATGTGGATGGTAGCGCTTGATCTGCGAAAATACCTTAATCTTTTTCCGGGGAGATTTAATGTTACGCACATTCCAGGTCATGCATATTATTTCAGACCCCATACTCACTCATCAAGACATGATAAATAGTATTGTCCTGGCAAAGCCTAGGGATAACACATAGAGGCCGAGAGATCCATTGGCGGCGATCTCTACCTAAAGAACAGATAAAACAAACATAGAAAAAGAAACAGAGCAAAAACCAAACAATGTAGGAGCGTAGTCCCATGCTCCTATTATCAAGTGAAAACTGGGATACCCTCGCTAGATTCAGCGTCCGGTATTGTTGTTAGGTTAGACACCCACACAGAAAGCTCCATTTTATAATTATCCGCACAAGTACATTAGGATTTCTTTACATTGGACACCTTGTGGACCCGTAGCCACTCAGCCGCCTCCTCCGGATCAGTGAAGAATATAGAGGAACCCTCATGAACGACCCGTAGTCGGGCGGGATAAATCATGGAGTATACAACATTCCAGTCTCTAAGTTGTTTCTTAATTTCCATGAACCGTGCCCACTGCTTCTGAAGCTCCATGGAGAAGTTCTGAAAGATCGAAATTGTGGCATTGTGGAATTTGATGGGGCTCTTCTGCCGTGCCAGACATAGAATAGCGTCTCTATCCTTGCAGTTGAGAAGACTTGCCAAAAAAAGTCTAGGCGGAGCTCCAGGAGGAAGGGTTTTCATGGGAACCCTATGGGCCCTCTCCACAGAGAAGGTTGAGGAGAATTCGCCTCCCAGAGAAGTCTTAAGCCAATCCTATAGGAATTCCTCAGGCCATTGGCCCTCCGAGCATTCCGGCAGACCAATAATTCGAATGTTATTCCGACGCAGTCTGTTCTCCAGGTCATCCACCTTTTGTTTCCAGGCATTTATGGAGCCAGCCAACCTTGTCAATTTAGCCTCCATGGGCGTGATGGTATCTTCTATTTGTGACACTCTTGTTTCCACCTCAGTGATGCGTCCTCCCAAGGTCTGCATATCTAGTCTCAGATGGCCCACCTCAGTGTGCACATCTATTTTTTCAGTAAGAGAAGATCTGGTTAAGGAGACAGCCTGCATTAATTGTTCAGAGGCCTGTTTGAGGGTTATCTCATCTTGTTCCCCCTCCTCATTACTATCAGAAGGACGACTTTTATATTGAGCCTGCGAGGGGTTATTCCTACGGGTCCGCACACCATCTGAAGGGTGCTCTCTGGCATATTTTTTTAGTCTATCAGCCGTTCCTGATCATTTGGAGTGCTGCATAGCTGACAAGAATGAGAGGCAGCAAAGTAGCCAAAGTTATAATCTGAAATAGTTCCAAGTTCCAATCACAGAAATAGCAGAGCCGGCAGAAATTGTTTATGTGATGTTATGGGACAGCCTTAAATGGGTAAAGTGCTTATAGTAGCAGATGTAATAGTACCCAGGTTATAGTAAAGCTCTATGCTCTTGGGGGAGGGGTCCGCAGCAGCGGCAGAGGCAGCAGGGAGGAGGGGGGGCAGATACTTCAAATCACAAGCACCGGTAGGGCAGGTGTCCTCCAGATAGGGGAACGGGGGCCCAATTTCCCAGAGCGCTCACCGCTTGTCCCCTCAATGTTTTGCAGGCAGCGCTGCATCTCCTGTCAGAGCGCGCGCTTATGTGGTGACCGCCGCCCACGCAGGCACCGCCGACCAAGTTCCCCTAATTCCAGGTGCACCACAGCCCAGCCGCACACACTGTAAGTTCCAATGACTTTCCAAGGCTCAGGGGGGAGTCCCGGCACTGGTAGAAGCTGGCGCCGCTCTGTACCTTGTTAGAGCACGCGCTTGTAAAATGGCCGCTGTCTCACACTGGTCTCGTTGCTCCTGCAAGCTCCGCCGGCTCTCAGCTCTCCTCCGGACCTCACAGCATCTCCCGAGGTAGCCACGCACCTTCCAGGGTCCAAGGGGATTACAAATCAACATGCAGCCCACACTTTAAAGGGGTCTAAGTGGCAGGATACCATTAGGATATTGGGAGCTCTCCCGGGGTACGTCTTCTCTCTTCACCTACATAGCCACGCCCCTCACTATGTATATTTTTTGCCTAAAATACAAAGTAAAAGTGTCATCTTTAGTCCTTGTAGAGGTCATTTAATCTTCATCTTGCTTAACTATTAACAATAACAGTAATTTTGGCTAGAGGTGCCAAACTTTGACATGACCCTCTAAAAGTTGATCAGCAATTTCCATTTTTCCAACAAAATTTAAATAACCATTTTTTTAGGGACCACATCAGTTGAAGTGACTTTGGGGGGAAAATACTCAAAAGTGACACCTTTCAAAAAACTGCACCCCTCAAAGTCCTCACAACCACATTCAAGAAGTTTATTAACCTTTCTGGTGCTTCACAGAAAATAGTGCAATGTGAAAGGAAAAATGACCATTTACTTTATTTTCGTAAAATTTTTACTTTAGCCCCAAATTTTGTATTTTCACAATGGTAACAGGAGAAAATGGAAATTACAATTTGTTATGTAGTTTCTCCTGAGTACACCGATACCCCATATGTGTTTAGGCGCATGGCAGGGCTCGGAAGAGAAGCAGCGGCGTTTGACTTTTTGAACGCAAAAATAGCTGGAATCGAGAGCAGACGCCATGTCACGTTTGGAGAGCCCCTGATGTGCCTAAACAGTGAAAACCCCCACAAGTGACCACATTTTGTAAACTAGAACCCTCAAGGAATGTACCTAAATGTGTGGTGAGCACCTTGAACCCCCAGGTGCTTCATAGAAGTTTATAAAGTACAGCCATGAAAAGTCACACACTAAAAGACACTTATTACTGCTTCGCCATATTTTGAGAGCTATAATTTTCCTATAAAGCTGCCGACAGAGTCATGTGATTGCTTCTTTTTTTGTGGGACAAGGTTGATGTTTTTATTAAATACATGCAAAGTTCATATTTGCGCAAAAAGACCAGATAGTGGGAAAAATTCCCTACCAGATATATATATATATATATATATATATATATATATATATATATATATATATATATGCACCTGGATGGAGTGTACAAGTTGACGCAATATATTCAATGCCGCCTGTTATTCATTTACCTGTTTGTCAGGATGATGCTGCAGGGATGGTGGTTCCAAATGTGGAAGGTCCTTGCGGTATGCACGAGTTTGTGCGTGCCAGATTCCACCAAACAGAGAAGGCTTCCTTGCTGGTGGGGCGCCGTCCCGGCCAGTGACAGATGCCCCTGTTTGTTGGTAACAAGTTACCGCCTGTGGGTGTTCAGGTCAGAAGCCGGCAAATAGCCAGCAAGGTGCAGAAAGCTGCAGGACCTTGCATAATGTCACGGTCACGTGATACCTCACGGGACTGGCTATGGCTATGGAGCGCCCTACGGACCACAATCCAACGCGTTTCGGAATCACTGATTCCTTCGTCAGGAAATTTTCACCAAATTTCAGTTTTTTTCACAAATAAATGCAGGTAATATCAAAGAAATTTTACCACTATCATGAAATACAATATGTCACAAGAAAACAATGTCAGATTCAGCGGGATCCGTTGAAGCGTTCCAGAGTTATAACCTCATAAAGGGTCAGTGGTCAGAATTGTAAAAATTGGCCCGGTCATTAACGTGCAAACCACCCTTAGTGGTTAAGGGGTTAAAGATATTTTTTCAATTTTTTTTTTACTTTATTTTTACTTTTTTACTTTGTCCCTCTATGTAACTTTCACGTTTATCACTCTAATCGCTGTTATAAAGTATTGCAATGATTTACAGCTGTCAGGTCTTGTTTAGCTTGTTTAGACCATGCTCTGAGCATGGTGTAACAAGTTTGCTAGCCTCGTGACCAGTGTCACCATGGCAACGATGAGACCCTTGCGGAGGCACCGATCGGAGCGGAGAGAGAGACCCCTCCCTTTCCCTGCCCTCCATATGTTGCGATTGATATAATTCACAGCATTTAGGGGGTTAAACTGCGGAGACCAGTGCGGGCGCCTCTCCTGGCAGTGAGAGCTGGGTTACAGCTTTCATGTTAGCTGAACGTCTGGAGGCGATCGTGCATAATTGCCATGACATACGCCGTACATCCAAGGTCGGGAAGGTTATAAAACTGAGAATTTGTTGTTTTTTTTAAATGTTTTAATTTTTAGCACTTTCCCTTCAATGTACCAAATCACACCCGAAAACTGATGTGGATTACATACCCACTTAAAAGTAGGTGTCCTGTGCAGTTTCTTGTATTCTCGGGGGCAGGACCTGAACATTCCTATTGTAGACGCTGAGATATGTGCTTTTGATGGGACAGATATACAATAGATTAGCGACTGACGGACATTAGGCTTCATGGAGAGATGGAAGAGAGTGATAATGTCAGAGTTAGAGGCTGCAGGAAGATGCATAAACCCATAGTTCTAGTAACAATGCCACCTCAGTCAGTTATAGATGCGAGTCAGCTGTGTATCCAACCCACTGCCGCCTTGTAGGACGCGCTCTCCGCTCCTGAGCCCGCTCCATGCACTCACAACCAACATCTGCTGTACATATACCGCTAAATAAAATCCTCATAGCGCACGTAGTAACAGAAAACCCGGAGTTCTAGTAACAACACAACCTCATTCTCAGGAGGAAGCAATAACAACGTATAGGGAGGGCTGTAGGAAGGAGCCGGTGAGTTTACGTGTTACATCGTAACTGTGCAGACTACTAGAGGCTCAAAACCTACTTATTCAGAAATTCATGTTTTATGCCACTGTGGACATCAGTGAATTCTTACAGGTGTGTAATGTAGAGGATAAGTAATAGTATATGAACGTCCTGACACTGTGCAGTGTTACCACCTTTCTATATGTCACATACTGGTGATAAATACAGAAATACACGAGATCCAGGATGATGATGTTCAATAATTAATAATTTTATTTTTTTCTCCTAGCAGTATGTTTTGAGTTGTGGGAGGAAACCGGAGTACCCGGGGGAAACCCACACAGACACGGGGAGAACAAACAAACTCTGTGCAGATGGTGTCCCAGATTTCCACCCAGGAGCACCGCGCTGCTCGCCAACAGTGCTAATCACTGCGCCACCGTGCCGTCCTGTAGTCTGATGGTCCTACATCTCCAAGCAGCATGCCAGCCAGGTGAGTTATGGGGCAGCAATAGAGAATGCAGGACACTATGGTCTCTGATATGTAACAGAGTAGATGGAAGGGTGGGATAACAACAGACCCCGCCTGTTTCTTCAGACCACACCCAGGTCCGCACCTCCCTGACCCAGTAGTCAGGTATTGGGGGGAGGGGAATACGTTATATTTCCATTGCTGTTATTTCTGCGGCTTTCAAAGCTCTTCCACCTGTTACTGATATACGAGAAGCCACAGAACAGCCGCCGGTCCTCCGGGGTTATAGGTGGTTCCTGAGCTTCAATGCCAGACATCACTTGGTGCAATTCCATTTGTTTGCTGGTTTCCAAAACTGGGATCTATAGAAGAAAGGCAAATCAGTCTGGTTACTTCATTAGGTATTTAATTATATCCATCCCCTCCTGAGGGCACCTGTACAGATTGTGGATGAGCCGTCGTAACCGTGCGCAGATTACCGCTAATCGCCATGATGCATCGTTACCTGCAGCTTGAGAACAAGTCAACTACTGGTGCTGCCTGGCAATCTGCGGTATCCACATCTGCTACAACTGCACCATAAAGCCGTGTTCACATGTTGCAACCACATTGGTTTTTTTGCCGCAGTATCAACAAAAATGCATACTTTTGTTGTGGTTTTTCTTCCAAAAATGGGAAGAGCAATATTGCTCTTTCGCAAAAAAAAATGCAGAGTGTGAACACAGCATAACGAATCCAAGTTATTCACTAAGTGGCCTTCTGAAGAATTGGGGACAATAATTACACTTTTGAGAAATATGTAAAAGCCTGTCCATCCTGCCCCATACTGTAATTCCACCCATTTACCAGCAGGGGAGGATATACACATTCTGGCCTACACTATGTAGATTGTTACTCATTATTTGAGTATTTCTTACACATATTATCTTATTACACAGACGAGGAGGTGACATTATAATAAAATAACGCTGTGCACTTACAGGTGTCATTGTAAATGGTGGACGTGACCTTCCCATCTCTAATTCCTCCCAGTTTATGGGCGAGAAGAATGGATGTCCTTTTAAATTGCTGCAAACATCCTGCCTCTTCTTTGGTGTTTTACACAAGAGCTGCAAATAAATAAGAACCATTATTATATCACAAGTAATAATAGAAATAATCTCAGAAAAAAAGCAGTTACAGAATTGATTTCTAATTTTCTTATAGAAAGATGAATTTATTAAAACAGTCATTGCTAGGAACAAATGCGATAGGACAGGATAAGATAGGATAATACAGGATACGATAGGAAAGTAAAGGATAGGATAGGACAGGATAAGACTGGATAGTACAGAACAGGATGGTACAGGATAGGATGGTACAGGACAGGATAGGACAGGATAGGAGGACAGGATAGGACAGGATAGACCATCAGTAGTCGATCAGTCAGGGGCCGATACCCAATAATCCTGATGATTAGCTGTGTGGAGAGGTTTTGGTGAGCGCACAGCCTCTTTATTGTATAAATTGGCCTGTAGATGAGAACGCTGTACATATAGGAGAGGCTGTCCCGGGGCTCCAGCATTGTCCCAATTCTTCTATTGGATGAAGCTGAAATACTCAACACAGTGGTGATGAAATGTACGGTGTATTATCAAAACTCATGACTGGTCTATCCTTCCTATGTCTCCAGGTATATTTGTCTATTTACTCACTCTCTCTATGACATCCCTGAGCTGAGAATCCATGGTGTTCGGATAGCAAGGTTTATCACATGTTACTGAATAGGCAACCCTTCGTAAACACGAACCAGAGTAAAACGGGGAATATCCTGTGGCCATTTGGTAGATTGTGACCCCAAAAGCGAACAGGTCAACAGTGTAATTATAGGGCTGTCGACGAGCCACCTGTGGAAACATAAGATTAGAAGAGTAAGTTAGTTTATTGTCCATCCTGGGAGAGAGAAAACAATTGTGGTCCATGTTTACTGGTAGTGTTTTTCCACACCTAAGCCCCCATACATAATACATGTCAGCCAAAAGATCATTTGGTTGATAGCTACCTCTCCCATGAACAGGAACTCACAGTTCGGCCAAGAACTTCTATGTTCTCTATTAGAGAAACTCTGCCAGACTCCAAAAAATAAAGGATTGATCATTGGAAATCCAATGTGCTAGATCCTTCTCCTCCTGGATATAGAGTCTAGAGGCCCCAGTACACATTAGACTGTTGGCTGATCCCTCTGATATTGGCCGGTTCGGCTGACTTTAGTCTAATATGTATGAGGGCCCTTACACAGTCCATCTATTAGTTAGCGTTAGTAAATGTGGACCGCTGTGGTGATAGATCTGTGATTCCACAAGCTCCACATTAAGTGAGAATTGCAGGTGGATAATAAAGTATGAGATATTAGTAGTCACATAGTCACCTCAGGAGCCATGTAGCCAGGAGTGCCGCAAAATTTACTGATCTTCTGAGAGCCAAATACATTCATAGCAGCAAGGCCAAAATCAGCAATCTTAGCGTGTCCATCGCCGTCCAGAAGAATGTTGTCTGGTTTTAAATCCCTTAAAAAGAAAGAAAAATAGTTCTGTGAATCAGACATAGATGAGCTGTAGTGCTTGGGTTACTGTGGGGGCTTCACAGGACCACTCACTAAACACTGGGGGCAGACTCACTAATCCTATCTTGTGTAGACATATAATACCAGGCTGTCTGAAAATGCGCCAAATTCATCACAGTGACTGTTTGACAAATTAGGAGCATCTTCAGAGACTTTTGTCTGATGTTACACCACTATTGTTTTCATTACTTAGAGCCAATAATTTTCATAAAAATCTGGTTACAGTTTAGTTGCACGTTGTGACATTGTAAGCCACATGGATTCCTATCAAACTATTCCCATTTCCATAAAAGCCTTGTCCCCTCTTCGAGTGAGCCCCAAAAATGTCTAAAACACTTCATAAATGTGGTACACGTCATATTCACCAGATTTTTGGCACAAATAACACCACAATTCTGGCACATTTAACTATTTCCCATAGTAAATATTTCCCTACGTATAAAAAAAGAAATGACTTATTACCGGTGAATAATCCCCCGACTGTGGAGAAACTCTATTCCACTCAAGATTTCTGCTGCAAGGAACCTAATAAAGAAGAAAAAATATCCTATCAGCATTAATTGTTGTACTGAACCACTAATAACTATGAGGGGAGACAGCGGCCACAGAAATCACAGAGCGGCTGTTCTCTTACCTGGTCGTGCAGACATCCAGGGGGCCTCTGGAATCGATAAATGCAGTCAACTCGCCACCAGTCAGATATTCCATGGCATAAAATGCATAGTCCTGTGCGAGAGGAGGGAAGATGATTGTAAATAATGCAGATTTTATCCATCCTGATAACATTTACTATGGTTCTGGGACCTCTACTGTGTGTCCAGAAGACATGTCTCCTTGTCTGCACACACTGGAGAGGTGTCCAGGGTGAAAACTAAGTCAAAATCCTCTAATGATAGCCACCAGTAATGGTGCCCAGGGCATACAGGCACACAGAGCATGCAGCAGGGCTACTCATTTGCACTGGCAAAGATTGAATTTGCAATCTAATGGAAGCAACTGGACATGATGGGGAGAAAGGAATTTTTAGAAAGTGAGGAGTCTCTTACCGCTGTCTGGAAGGTCCCATAGGCATGTGTGAAGAATCTGCTGTCTTCAGTGATTTCCAGGACCTCTCTCTCTAAGCGGATGGTGCGTTTAGCGTACTCCAACAATTCCCTCTTCTTGACCATCTTGACAGCCAGCTGATGTCCGCTGGGTTGATGTGTTGCCAGCATCACCCTGCCAAAACTACCTTCTCCAAGCTTCCTGGTAAAGATGAAACTCTCCAGGGAAAGACAGGCAGTCACTTGCTCTGAAGGGCTGGTGGTCTGAGCACCGATTACACCTAGAAGGGTAAACAGATAGAAGAACCAACAATTAATCTTACAGTCACACTCACATATAATGCTACAATAAATTGGCAATTTTCAATCTATCATGAACTTTGAACCCTGATGAACCTGATTACCACCATGTTCTGGCTGGAGAGCCCCAAGTATAGAAGGTGGAGAGCTCTGATGTAAGTGGTAAGATGTATAGGATTAGATTATGTCATTAGGTTACATTTTGTAAAATAAATGAACACTGTATATAAAACATGGATGTGGCCTGTGACTAAATGACTATAGACTTTACCTTCTGGAGCTTGATCGATGGATTTGTCAGTCTGACGTCTTCTCTTTGTGGTGGTCTCAGTGTCAGATGTCCTCTTTCTCTTAAGTTGTTCTCTACAACTTTGATTTTCAGCTCTCTCATGATGTAGGTGAGAGCTCCTGGTTTTAGCTGATCCGCTAAACCTTATTTCAGAGGTAACATCCTTTCCACTCTCAGATTCCACCATTCTTCCTCTCTTATTTGGGGGTGCATCTCCTCTCTTAGGAGAAGTGTTCCCTCTTTTTTTCCCCTTTTTAAGGGTCTTTATCTCTGGTGGATATCCAGAAGATGTTGTACAGGGATCATCTGTTTTCTTAACAGGTACATCCTGTACAATGTCCTGAGAAGTTTCCACAATTTTTCCTCTCTTATTTGGGGTTTCATCTTCCTTCGCAGGAGATGAGTTCCCTCTTTTTTTCCCCTTTTTAAGGGTCCTTATCTCTGGTGGATATCCAGAAGATGTTGTACAGGGATCTTCTGTTTTCTCAACAGGTACGTCCTGTACAATGTCCTGAGAAGTTTCTCCTCGCTGAGAAAAACTCTCTTCCATGCATCTCTTTTTAGCACTCCTCTTATTCTTTTCACTACACTTCCTTTTTCGTCCCATGATAAGTTAATATCAATAATAACGAATTTGTTAAGTGCGCAAAAGTCGTCTTCACTCTCCAACAGTTGAAGGTAAAGTAAGAATAATGACATCGGAATCCTTAACCTAACAGTCACCTAGTATTGTGACATCATCGCCATTGTGACATCATCAGCCAGAGTGTAAGCGATGATGTCATCGGTTGCTGCAGGACTAAGTTTGACATAATCAGATGACCTTGTTTAAGAAAAGTTTTGTTTTTCATAGTAACATAGTTAGCATTTTTTAAGATCCTACTCAAGGACCCTAAATGTTTTGCATCTAACTATTCAAAAATCTGTAAACACCTAGAAAATTCCCAATAACTGATGCAGCAACAAATAGATTAATAACCAAATAAATAAATAAATAAATGTTACTTTTTTCAGTATACAAAATTGCTGGACATGATCTCATTAAAATAATATATGAAGAAAAAGATGTTAAAATAACAATCGGAGACTCAGGTCTCCAGAGTACCAAAAATATTAGACAGGTGTTTTTTATGTTATGGCTGATGGGTTCAAATCTGCAGTGATGCACATGAATGAAAATGGGAACAAATCCTTATATTTCACATTGTGCCCCCGCCGCCTCCGTCCCACAGCCCTGTGTTGTGTAGAGGCCACAGTGACATTTCATCTACATACAACAGTATATAAAATCTCCACATTCTCCAGTGGTTTTTATACTCAGTGGTGTTTTGTCCGCAGTGATATTATACCCTGCAGAAGCCATAGGATGACGTAGTTGCATGACTTTATCTCTGTATGGATAGTTAACAAAAACTGACATTTCGGATACACGCCAATGTATATGATTCCAAGGCCAGAACCTAATACTAAACAATTAGAGCAGCTCTCACATAATATGATCCTACAAAAAAGAAAAATGGAGCAGAAATGCCCTTAATAGATAAGGTGAGATGAGACATAAAAATATAAAAAAAACTGTACAAATCTTTATTAGCTCACTCACATACATAGTACACAAAGTAGTACACATACACAACCCACAAAACAACACAGGAAAAGTTAGAAATAGGGGGAAGATCCAGGCAACACAAGTACTCAAAACCTCTCATAGTAAACATGTAGAGGCACAAAATCCAAGATACATCAGTGTATCTGTATCACAGTGACATACTGTAAGTATTACACAAAGGAAAAAGCAATTCCATATGGAGAAATGATTTGTAAAAAGTAGCCAGTGTGCATCTGCCTTTCCTTAATAAAGTGCCATTGATACTGCAATACAGGGATTATGCTTACCCATATGGGAAAGAGGGGATATGAGAGACCACGTGCACCTTAACCCTGATGCACGTTTCGCGTGACAGGCTACTGCCTGGGCTTCATATTTATACTACCTATTGAACCCGTTCTACGCCAGGGTGGCTAGCATTTATATTGGTATATGGTCTCCATCCTGGTATGTGCTGCTTCCATCCTGCGCCCTAATCTTGTCATGTGCTGCTACCATCTTGCGCCCCCTTCCTATCATGTGCAGCCCCCATCCTGCGCCCCCTCCCGGTCATGTGCAGCCCCCATCCTGCACCCTCATCCTGTGTTGTGGGCCTCCATCTTGCCATGTGCTACTCTCTTTCTGTGACCTCATCCTGTCATGTGTTCCCATCCTGCGCCTACAATTCTGGTATGTGCTGCCCCCATCCTGGTATGTGCTACTCCAATTCTGCACCCCCATCCTGTCATGTGGTGCTCTCATCCGGCGTCCCCATCCTGTCTTGCTGCTCCCATCCTGCACCCCCATTATGTAATGTGTTTCTCCCATCCTGCGCCCATATTCTGTCATGTGGTGCACCCGTTCTGCGCCCCCTGTTCTGTCATGTGCTGCTTTCACCCTTCATCCTGTGCCCCCATTCTGTCATGTGCTGCACCCATTCTGAGCCTTCATTCTGTCATTTGCTGCTCCCATCCTGCGCCCCCATTCTGTCTTGTGCAGTAAAAAGTCACTGGCTTGCTGCGCTGACGTATTTTCTATGTACAGTACAGACCAAAAGTTTGGACACACCTTCTTATTTAAAGATTTTTCTGTATTTTCATGACTATGAAAATTGTAAATTCACACTGAAGGCATCAAAACTATGAATTAACACATGTGGAATTATATACTTAACAAAAAAGTGTGAAACAACTGAAAATATGTCTTATATTCTAGGTTCTTCAAAGTAGCCACCTTTTGCTTTGATGACTGCTTTGCACACTCTTGGTATTCTCTTGATGAGCTTCAAGAGATAGTCTCCGGAAATGGTCTTCCAACAATCTTGAAGGAGTTCCCAGAGATGCTTAGCACTTGTTGGCCCTTTTGCCTTCACTCTGCGGTCCAGCTCACCCCAAACCATCTCGATTGGGTTCAGGTCTGGTGACTGTGGAGGCCAGGTCATCTTGCGCTGCACCCCATCACTCTCCGTCTTGGTCACATAGCCCTTACATAGCCTGGAGGTGTGTTTGAGGTCATTGTCCTGTTGAAAAATAAATGATGGTCCAACTAAACGCAAACCGGATGGAATAGCATGCCGCTGCAAGATGCTGTGGTAGCCATGCTGGTTCAGTATGCCTTCAATTTTGAATAAATCCCCAACAGTGTCACCAGCAAAGCACCCCCACACCAGCACACCTCCTCCTTCATGCTTCACGGTGGGAACCAGGCATGTAGAGTCCATCCATTCACCTTTTCTGCGTCGCACAAAGACACGGTGGTTGAAATCGAAGATCTCAAATTTGGACTCATCAGACCAAAGCACAGATTTCCACTGGTCTAATGTTCATTCCTTGTGTTCTTTAGCCCAAACAAGTCTCTTCTGCTTGCTGCCTTTCCTTAGCAGTGGTTTCCTAGCAGCTATTATACCTTGAAGGCCTGCTGCACAAAGTCTCCTGTTGTGAATTCTGCTCTTGGGCTCCCTCCGGTGGTTGTTGGTGGTAGTGCAGTTGTCTCTGGCTTGTAATCCTGGGCAGGTGTTTCTGCTGATTGCAGCTCTACTAGGTATTTAGGTGTGCAGGATCCATGAGTCCCTGCCAGTTGTCCATTGTTCTTGGAGGGATTGCATCTCTGTCTGGCTCCTCATGCCCTGCTGGCAATTCAGCTAAGATAAGTGTCTGTTTTTTTGTCTCTGTAGCACACATTTTGTGTGCTTTACTTTTCAGTGCAATTTATTGTGTTTTTGTCCAGCGTAGACTTTGTTTGGATTTTTCAATCATGCTGGATTCTCTGGAGATGCAGATATACCTTCTATGTCTTTAGTTAGATGTAGAATATTTTGTATTTTCTGCTGTGGATATTTTTAGGGTTTTAATACTGGCTGCTTAGAATTGTGTCCTATCCTTTTCTATTTAGCTAGAAGTGCCTCTTTTGCTAAATCCTGCTTTCTGCCTGCGTGTGTCGTTCCTCTTATCCTCACAGTCAATATTTGTGGGGGGCTGCCTATCCTTTGGGGTTCTGCTCTGAGGCAAGATAGAATTCCCATTTCCATCTATAGGGGTATTTAGTCCTCCGGCTGTGTCGAGGTGTCTAGGACGTGTTAGGTACACTGTTATGGACTGGTGGTTAAGGAGCGACATGCGACGAGCTCTGAGCAGGTGGTAACTATACTGACCGCAGTTCCTGATCTTAACACAACACTAGAAGTAGCCGTGGGATGTTCCTGTCACTCCCTAGACACCTCGTCACAGCCGGAGAGCTAACTACCCCTAAAGGTAGAAACAGGAAAGCTATCTTGCCTCAGAGAAAATCCCCAAAGGGTAGACAGCCCCCACAAATAATGACTGTGAGTGGAGAGGGAAAAGACATACGTAGAATGAAACAAGATGTAGCAAAGGAGGCCACTTCTAGCTAGATAGTACAGGACAGAACACTGTGCGGTCAGTAATAAAAACTAGAAAAAGTCCACCGCAGAGAATGCAAAAATCTCCACACCTGACTAAAGGTGTGGAGGGCAAAATCTGCTGCCCAGAGCTTCCAGCTTAGCTGAATAGATCCATACTGATAAGCTGGACTAGAAAGAAAAACACATAATGTGCTGAACAATTAAGTCCACAACAAGTGGACTGCAAAAGGACAAGCGAGGACTTATCTTTGTTGAACTGGTCAGAGTGTCAGGGAAATCCAAAAGAGATGTGACTCCAAGCAGGAACCATTGACAACTGGCACTGACTGAGGGATAAGGCCAGATTAAAATAGCCGAGCCAGAAAGACCATCAGTGGAAGCAGCTGCTGATGCTAAATCCAAGAAGCAGCTATTCCACTTAAAACCACCGGAGGGAGCCCAAGAGCAGAACTCACAAAAGTGCCACTTACAGCCACCGGAGGGAGCCCAAGAGCGGAATTCACAACAGTACCCCCTCCTTGAGGAGGGGTCACCGAACCCTCACCAGAGCCCCCAGGCCGATCAGGGCAAGCCAAGTGAAAAGCACGAACCAAATCGGCGGCATGGACATCGGAGGCAACAACTGTTATGACCTGGTGGTTAAGGAGCAACACTGATATGACCTGGTGGTTAAAGAGACACATGGGACAAGCTCTGAGGAGGTGGTAACTTTACTGACCGCAGTACCTAATCCTAACACCAACACTAGAAATAGCCGTGGGATGTTCCTGTCACTCCCTAAACACCTCGTCACAGCCTGAGAACTAACTACCCCTAAAGATGGAAACAGAAAACTATCTTGCCTCAGAGAAATTCCCAAAAGGAAAGATAGCCCCCCACAAATATTGACTGTGAGTGGAGAGGGAAAAAATGACATACACAGAAATGAAAACAGATTTTAGCAAAGGAGGCCAATAATAATCTAGATAGACAGAAATAGGAAAGGATACTGTGCGGTCAGTATTAAAAACTAAAAATCCACGCAGAGTTTACCAAAATACTCTCCACACCGACTCACGGTATGGAGAGGGCAAATCTGCTTCCCCAGAGCTTCCAGCTAGCCTGAATATATCATAATGTCAAGCTGGACAAAAAGAAACATAACATGAGCTGAGCAATAAAGTCCAAAGCAAATGGACAACCCAAAGAACTAGCAAGAACTTATCTTTTGCTGAAATGGACAGGCCATCAGAGAAATCCAAGGAGAGATAGGAATCCAACCCAGAAAACATTGACAGCTGGCATGAACTGAAGACCAGAGCCAGGTTAAATAGCAAGGCCTGGAGAGACGATCAGTGAAAGCAGCTGCTACAGCAAAACTCAAGGAGCAGCAGTTCCACTCGAAACCACCAGAGGGAGCCCAAGGGCAGAACTCACAAAAGTACCATTCACAACCACAGGAGGGAGCCCAAGAACGGAATTCACAACAGTACCCCCCCCCCTTGAGGAGGGGTCACCGAACCCTCACCAGAGCCCCCAGGCCGATCAGGAGGAGCCAAGTGAAAAGCACGAACCAAATCGGCAGCATGGACATCCGAGGCAACAACCCAAGAATTATCCTCCTGGCCATAACCCTTCCACTTGACCAGATACTGAAGCTTCCGCCTCGAAAAACGAGAATCTAAAATCTTCTCCACCACATATTCCAACTCCCCTTCAACCAACACCGGAGCAGGAGGATCCACGGAGGGAACCATGGGCACCACATATCTCCGCAACAAAGATCTATGGAACACATTATGAATGGAAAAAGAAGCTGGAAGGGCCAAGCGAAAAGACACCGGATTGATAATTTCAGAAATCTTATAAGGACCAATAAAGCGAGGCTTGAACTTAGGGGAAGAAACCTTCATAGGAACATGACGAGAAGACAACCAGACCAAATCCCCAACACGAAGCCGGGGACCAACACACCGACGACGGTTAGCAAAACGTTGAGCCTTTTCCTGAGACAACGTTAAATTGTCCACCACATGAGTCCAAGTCTGCTGTAACCTGTCCACCACAGAATCCACAACAGGACAGTCAGAAGGCTCAACCTGCCCCGAAGAAAAACGAGGATGAAAACCAAAGTTACAAAAAAAAAGGCGAAACCAAAGTGGCCGAACTAGCCCGATTATTAAGGGCAAACTCGGCCAACGGCAAGAAGGTCACCCAATCATCCTGATCAGCAGACACAAAGCATCTCAAATAGGTTTCCAAGGTCTGATTAGTTTGCTCAGTTTGGCCATTTGTCTGAGGATGGAACGCCGAAGAAAAAGACAAATCAATGCCCATTCTAGCACAAAAGGCCCGCCAAAACCTAGAAACAAACTGGGAACCTCTGTCAGACACAATATTCTCCAGAATGCCATGCAAACGAACCACATGCTGAAAAAATAATGGAACCAAATCAGAGGAGGAAGGCAACTTAGGCAAAGGTACCAAATGGACCATCTTAGAAAACCGGTCACAAACCACCCAGATGACAGACATCTTCTGAGAAACAGGAAGATCAGAAATAAAATCCATGGAAATATGCGTCCAGGGCCTCTCAGGGATAGGCAAAGGCAAAAGCAACCCACTAGCACGGGAACAGCAAGGCTTGGCCCGGGCACAAGTCCCACAGGACTGCACAAAAGAATGCACATCCCGCGACAAGGAAGGCCACCAAAAGGACCTAGCAAACAAATCTCTGGTACCAAAAATCCCAGGATGACCAGCCAATACTGAACAATGAACCTCAGAAATTACCTTTCTAGTCCATCTATCAGGAACAAACAGTTTCCCCACTGGACAGCGGTCAGGTTTATCAGCCTGAAACTCCCGAAGCACCCGCCACAAATCAGGGGAGATGGCAGAAAGAATCACCCCCTCCTTGAGAATACCAGCCGGTTCAAGGACTCCCGGAGAATCAGGCAAAAAACTCCTAGAAAGGGCATCAGCCTTCACATTCTTAGATCCCGGAAGATACGAGACCACAAAATCAAAACGGGAGAAAAACAGAGACCATCGAGCTTGTCTAGGATTCAACCGCTTGGCAGACTCGAGGTAAATCAGATTCTTATGATCGGTCAAGACCACAACGCGATGCTTGGCTCCCTCAAGCCAATGTCGCCACTCCTCGAATGCCCACTTCATAGCCAACAACTCCCGATTGCCGACATCATAATTAAGCTCAGCAGGCGAAAACTTTCTGGAGAAGAAAGCACACGGTTTCATCAAAGAGCCATCAGAACTTCTCTGAGACAAAACGGCCCCTGCCCCAATCTCAGAAGCGTCAACCTCAACCTGAAAAGGGAGAGAAACATCTGGCTGACGCAACACAGGGGCAGAAGTAAAACGACGTTTAAGCTCCTGAAAGGCCTCAACAGCCGCAGAGGACCAATTCATCACATCAGCGCCTTTCTTCGTCAAATCGGTCAGAGGCTTAACCACACTGGAAAAATTAGCAATGAAGCGGCGATAAAAATTAGCAGAGCCCAAAAATTCCTGAAGGCTCTTCACAGATGTGGGTTGAGTCCAATCATGAATGGCCTGGACCTTAACAGGGTCCATTTCAATAGCCAAAGGAGAAAAAATGAAACCCAAAAAAGAAACCTGAACTCCAAAGAGGCACTTAGACCCCTTCACAAACAACGCATTATCACGAAGGATCTGAAATACCATCCTGACCTGCTTCACATGAGACTCCCAATCATCGGAAAAAAACAAAATATCATCCAAATATACAATCATGAATTTATGCAGATAATTCCGGAATATATCATGCATAAAGGACTGAAACACAGATGGAGCATTAGAGAGCCCGAATGGCATCACAAGGCATTCAAAATGGCCTTCGGGCGTATTAAATGCTGTTTTCCATTCATCACCCTGTTTAATACGAACAAGATTATACTCCCCTCGAAGGTCGATCTTGGTAAACCAACTAGCCCCCTTAATCCAAGCAAACAAATCAGAAAGCAAAGGTAAAGGGTACAAGGAAAAACCACAGCGTTTGGCAAATTCTAGGTCCATTAAGTTCAGGGCAGTGCCAGAATCCACAAATGCCATAACAGAAAAGGACGACAATGAGCAAATCAGGGTAACAGACAAGAGAAATTTAGGCTGTACAGTACTAATGGTAACAGACCTAGCGACCCTCTTAGTACGCTTCGGGCAATCAGAAATAGCATGAGTAGAGTCACCACAGTAAAAACACAGCCCATTCTGACGTCTGAATTCCTGCCGTTCTGCTCTAGTCAAAATCCTATCACATTGCATAGGCTCAGGACTTAGCCCAGAGGACACCGCCATATGGTGCACCACCTTGCGCTCGCGCAGGCGCCGATCAATCTGAATGGCCAAAGACATTGATTCGTTCAAACCAGCAGGTGTGGGGAACCCCACCATAACATCTTTAAGGGCTTCAGAAAGACCCTTTCTGAAAATTGCTGCCAGAGCCTCCTCATTCCATTTAGTGAGCACAGACCATTTTCTAAATTTCTGGCAGTATAATTCTGCCGCTTCCTGACCCTGACCCAGGGCCAACAAGGTCTTTTCTGCATGATCCACAGAGTTAGATTCTTCATACAATAATCAGAGCGATTGAAAAAATGCATCTACATTAAGCAATGCCGGGTCCCCTGACTCAAGGGAGAATGCCCAGTCCTGAGGGTCACCACGCAGCAGAGAAATTACTATTTTAACTTGCTGAATGGGATCACCAGAGGAACGGGGTTTCAGAGCAAAAAACTATTTGCAGTTATTTTTAAAGTTCAAAAACTTGGATCTGTCCCCACAAAACAAATCTGGAGTAGGAATTCTAGGCTCTAAAGCCGGAGTCTGGACAACATAATCTTGGATACTCTGTACTCTTGCAGCAAGCTGATCCACACGAGAAAACAAACCCTGAACATCCTTGCCCGTGCCAAAATCCTGAACCACCCAGAGATTAAGAGGAAAAAAAAAGACAAAACAGATCACAGAAAAAAAAAAAGGCTCAGAACTCTTTTTTTTTTCCTTCTTTTGAGATGCATTTAACTCATTTGTGTCCAGTTGTACTGTTATGGACTGGTGGTTAAGGAGCGACATGCGACGAGCTCTGAGCAGGTGGTAACTATACTGACCGCAGTTCCTGATCTTAACACAACACTAGAAGTAGCCGTGGGATGTTCCTGTCACTCCCTAGACACCTCGTCACAGCCGGAGAGCTAACTACCCCTAAAGGTAGAAACAGGAAAGCTATCTTGCCTCAGAGAAAATCCCCAAAGGGTAGACAGCCCCCCACAAATAATGACTGTGAGTGGAGAGGGAAAAGACATACGTAGAATGAAACAAGATGTAGCAAAGGAGGCCACTTCTAGCTAGATAGATAGTACAGGACAGAACACTGTGCGGTCAGTAATAAAAACTAGAAAAAGTCCACCGCAGAGAATGCAAAAATCTCCACACCTGACTAAAGGTGTGGAGGGCAAAATCTGCTGCCCAGAGCTTCCAGCTTAGCTGAATAGATCCATACTGATAAGCTGGACTAGAAAGAAAAACATATAATGTGCTGAACAATTAAGTCCACAACAAGTGGACTGCAAAAGGACAAGCGAGGACTTATCTTTGCTGAACTGGTCAGAGTGTCAGGGAAATCCAAAAGAAATGTGACTCCAAGCAGGAACCATTGACAACTGGCACTGACTAAGGGATAAGGCCAGACTAAAATAGCCGAGCCAGAAAGACCATCAGTGGAAGCAGCTGCTGATGCTAAATCCAAGAAGCAGCTATTCCACTTAAAACCACCAGAGGGAGCCCAAGAGCAGAACTCACAAAAGTGCCACTTACAGCCACCGGTGGGAGCCCAAGAGCGGAATTCACAACAGTACACCCCACGGCTACTTCTAGTTGCGGTGTCAGTTTAGGGTTGCTTTCAGTACAGGTACCACCTACTCCAGAGAACGTCTCATGCAGCTCCAGGGTCACCGGATCATAACAGTCTCCTCTTAACAGTTGTTGTAGAGATGTGTCTGCTGCTAGAACTCTGTGTGACATTGACCTGGTCTCTAATTTGAGCTGCTGTTAACCTGTGATTTCTGAGGCTGGTGACACGGATAAACTTATCCTCAGAAGCAGAGGTGACTCTTGGTCTTCCTTTCCTGGGGCGGTCCTCATATGAGCCAGTTTCTTTGTAACGCTTGATGGTTTTTGCCACTGCACTTGGGGACACTTTCAAAGTTTTCCCAATTTTTTCAGACTGACTGACCTTCATTTCTGAAAGTAATAATTGCCACTCGTTTTTCTTTACTTAGCTGCTTTTTTCTTGCCATAATACAAATTCTAACAGTCTATTCAGTAGGACTATCAGCTGTGTATCCACCAGACTTCTGCTCAACACAACTGATGGTCCCAGCCAAGAAATCTCACTTATTAAACCTGACAGGGCACACCTGTGAAGTGAAAACCATTTCCGGTGACTACCTCTTGAAGCCCATCAAGAGAATGCCAAGAGTGTGCAAAGCAGTCATCAAAGCAAAAGGTGGCTACTTTGAAGAACCTAGAATATAAGACATATTTTCAGTTGTTTCACACTTTTTTGTTAAGTATATAATTCCACATGTGTTAATTCATAGTTTTGATGCCTTCAGTGTGAATTTACAATTTTCATAGTCATGAAAATACAGAAAAATCTTTAAATGAGAAGGTGTGTCCAAACTTGTGGTCTGTACTGTATATTCAGTAGAAAGTGGCTGGATTGCTCCGCTGACTTATTTTATGTATAGATTTAGTATATAAATGGCACCGGAAAGCACTGACAGCCGATTCTGGCGCCACAACCCTCCGGGGCCACAATCCTCATCCCCGGATGCCAGAGGCGTATCTAGGGATTTGGTTCAGGGAGCGAAGCTTCTGAGTGGGTCCCTAACCAGGTAACCTTGATTACAACTGGTGGTGCACCCTAATAGTGGAGGAGAACCTCAGCAGATGACAGCGATGTTACTGAAAATAATCTCTATATAAAGACCAATATTGATATTGCCGGTCAGTGGTAGATACCAGCCCTACAGAACATATAAGAGATCACAGCACAGTTATAGATAATGACTTACCGCTGACATTCTTTCTGATGGAATCGTTCACTTTTCACGTCTTTTCCATCTGGCCCAGACCGACATGACAACTTCTTCCAGCCACGACTCAGCTTCAGAGAAAACAACAAAGACACGTTTCATGCCTCATATTTTCAGCCATCACCATCTATTTCCAACCTGCACAAACTCCTCATCCTGCTGATATCCCAATGCTGAGACGTTGCTGCTGTATGTGTCCCTATTACTGCACCTGCTGTGTGGTTCTCTGTGCCCTAATTCTAAAGCACCCCCTCTATAATATAGTAATGCCAGGTGCAAGTGTCCTAGAAAACAGTGCCCACATTTTTCCCCCTAGAAAGTAATATTGTCCTGTGTGCCCCTTTGATAGTCACAGTAACCTGAGTTCCCCTATAACAATAAGTGCCCACTTAACATTGAATAATATCCCGAGTCTCCCCCGTACAGCTTCCCTATACACAGAATGATGCTCTCTTATACACAGTATAATGCCCCCTCACTGTATAGTACCACCCACACAGTATACAGGCCCCTTAGTAGCCCCCAAACTGTTTGATGGCTTCAGCACTGTAAGATGACCCCGTCACTATAATCTCCACACTGTATGATGTACCCCTGGATAGCCTTCATATAGTATAATGCACCAGGTAGTCCTCAATATATTATAATGCACCCCCTTAGGATTCTGTATGATATATTGCACTCCCCATAGTCCTACTCTATATTGTATAATGCACCCCCATAGGCAGACTCTGTAGTATAAGGCAGCCCCCCACAGTCAGACTCTATAGCATAAGGCAGCACCCCATAGCTAGACCCTGTAGTATAAGGAAGCACCCCATAGCCAGACTGTAGTATAAGAAAGCACCCCATAGGCAGACCATGTAGTATAAGACAGCTCCCTATAGGCAGACTCTGTAGTATAAGGCAGCACCCCATAGGCAGACTCTGTAGTACAAGGCAGCCCCTCATAGGCAGACTCTGTAGTATAAGACAGCACCCCATAGGCAGACTCTTTAGTACAAGGTAGCCCTTCATAGGCAGACTCTATAGTATAAGGCAGCACCCCATAGTCAGACACTGTAGTGTAAGACAGCACCACATAGTCAGACACTGTAGATTAAGACAACACTCCATAGGCAGACTCTGTAGTATTAGGCAGCACCCCATAGGCAGACTCTGTAGTATAAGGCAGCACCCCATAGGCAGACTCTGTAGTATAAGACAGCACTCCATAGGCAGACTCTAGTATAAGGCAGCACCCCATAGGCAGATTCTATAGCAAAAGGCAGCCCTCATAGGCAGACTCTGTAGTATAAGGCACCACCCCCATAGGCAGACTCTGTAGTGTAAGACAGCACCCCATAGTCAGACCCTGTAGTATAAGACAGTACTCCATAAGCAGACTGTAGTGTAAGGCAGCACCCCATAGGCAGACTCTGTAGTATAAGGCAGCACACCATAGGCAAACCCTGTAGTATAATGCAGCACCTCCATAGGCAGGCTCTGTAGTATAAGGCATCACCCCATAGGCAGACCCTGTAGTATAAGGCACCCCCCACAGGCAGACTCTGCAGTATAAGGCAGCACCCCCACAGGCAGACTCTGTGGTATAAGGCAGCACTCCACCACAGGTATACTCTGTAGTATAAGGCAGCAGATCCCCCACAGGCAGACTCTAGTATAAGGCACCACCCCCCACTGGTATACTCTGTAGTATAAGACAGCACCCCTCACAGGCAGACATTAGTATAAGGCAGCACCCCCCACAGGCAGACACTGTTGTATAAGGCAGCAACCCCCATACAGGCAGACTCTGTAGTATAAGGCAGCACCCCCCCACAGGCAGACTCTGTAGTATAAGGCAGCACCCCCCACAGGCAGACCCTGTAGTATAAGGCAGCACCCCCCACAGGCAGACCCTGTAGTATACAGCAGCACCCCCACAGACAGACTCTGTAGTATAAGGCAGCACCCCCCACAGACAGACTCTGTAGTATAAGGCAGCACCCCCCCACAGGCAGACCCTGTAATCTAAGGCAACCCCCATAAAGAAAAACTATATAAATATTCACCTCTCTTCTTCCTGGTTCCTGCGCTGCTCCCTGCTCCCGCTCACCTTCGGACCGCGGGCATCAGTTAGTGATGTCATCTTGCCCCCTGTCAGTGTCGGCATCGGTGTCATCAGATGCTGACAGGGGGATGATGGGAGAAGGAGCGCAGCGCTCCATCCCTCATCAATGCGGTGAGCTGCATCGGCTAGATGCCTATACTGCTGACCCTGCGTTGACAGGCTGGGGGCCCACTGCTGGCAACGGCTCCCCCCGCCTTCTCAGGGGCCCATAGCAGCTGGGTGGCAGAGCAGGGAGATCAATTCTCCCTCCTCTGCTGCAGAATGCAATTATTGGTGCGCTGTGCACGCCATTACAGTTACAAAAAATACAGTTACATTATCGTAGCTCCGGGTGGGCCCCCTCTGCCCCCCCAGTAGCTTTGCACGTCGCGCTTGCGCAGTCTATAAAGGCTTCAGACAGAGTGACGCTCCCAGCATTATATTATAGATAATTTATACAATGTGATTTTCTGGATTTTATTTTTGATATTCTGTCTCACAATGTTAAAATTAACCAACCCTTAAAATTATAGACTGTTCATATCTTTGTCAGTGGGCAAACTTACAAAATCAGCAAGGGATCAAATACTTATTTCCCCCACTGTATATAGTTTTTGTACCAATATACCTTTTGTCAATGTGTTGCTTTTCCCGATGTTTTTTCCCTCGATATCCATTATCTTGGGGGAATGTTTATACCCCTATGTTATTTTGAATCTAAATACCTTTTATGCTATTTTATGAGTGTAACAATAATGATTTCTTCTAGGCAATGGTAATACATCTTAATGCTTAAGTGCGCATGCCTAGATTTGCATAGGAAGTTATTCTTGAGTTCCACAGCGTGGAAAGCATGTTACTGTTCAGAGGGCGCTGGTTAAGATGATCAAGAAGGTGCAACAGGAAGTGACGACATTGCGCTTTTGGTCATGATCGTGTGTTCCACAGAGTGGAACGCACACTATGCACTATACCCTACGGAGATGTTCCCCAACTCCAGCCCTCAAGAGCCACCAACAGGTCATGTTTTCAGGATTTCCTTAGTATTGCACAGGTGATAGAATTATTGAGTGTGAAGGTGATGCAATTATTACCTGGGCAATACTAAGGAAATCCTGAAAACATGACCTGTTGATGGCTCTTGAGGACCAGAGTTGGGGAACACTGCCCTACGGGGTTAGATCCTGGATATCGGGGAGGCAAGAAATGTCATCAGGAGCATTTCTGGCCGGGTATTGTTGTGCTCCAGTGTGGAATGCACACCGGCACAGGTGAGAGCTACAACCGGTATCTTACTTGACATGAGGTGACAATGAATCCAGCCTAACAAACCGCCGATCGTCAGGTTGATTGTGTTTTTTTTAATTACTTTGGCAAATGGTAGGTGTTTAAATCCACTTGCTATGACCTTCCGGTATGCTAATTTCTATCATGGCATCTTGCATCTTTGGCATCGCCGCTATCAACCAGGCCTCCTGCCTGATGAACCGTGACAGTGGGGAAACGAGTCGAGGCGCATCTTCTCTATGATAAGTCTCCTGAATATTTATATGACTTTGCACCATATTGTATCTGTTTAATAATAACTGTATATACTGGATGTAATCCCTGAGCATGCTATCATATTTTAGGCCAGGGAAAAGTAATGTCAACCAAGAAATTCCTTTTTGTCCCTTTTGAGTTGTCATAGGGACAGATGTTTAATCTATATTCAGGTTAGCTATCATTATTGTATCTGTATAACCAACAGATTACCTACAGGGGATTGTATCTATATTTATATAAGCTAATTATTTCCCTGGGAATTTTTTTTTTTCATCTCATCTCTTTTCTATGTGTTTTCCCACCTGTCTATTGGTAGGGACATCTAGGGAAGTAAGGGATTGTCCTTGTTGAGTAGGAGCGCCAAAAAAAATCGAGCTCTTAGGGTGCCAACCTCCACTGCTAGGCAGGAGTCAATTAGGACTACTGTAGGCTTCTGTAGATACTTGTTATCAATTTGGTTTCTGCTCACATTGATTTGTTTTTTTTTTTACCAATTGATTACACTGGTTAGGTGTAGTGTTGAGCGATACCTTCCAATACTCAAAGGTATCGATATCGGATGGTATCGGCCGATATCCGAAAAATATCGGATATCGCCGATACCGATACCCGATACCAATGCAAGTCAATGGGACACAAGTATCGGAAGGTATCCTGGATGGTTCCCAGGGTCTGAAGGAGAGGAAACTCTCCTTCAGGCCCTGGGATCCATATTCATGTAAATAATAAAGAATTTAAATAAAAAAATATGGATATACTCACCCCTCCGGCGGCCCCTGGACCTTACCGATGTAACCAGCAGCCTCCGTTCCTAAGAATGAGGAGTTTAGGACCTGCGATGACGTCGCGGCTTGTGATTGGTCGCGTGAGCGGTCACATGAGCGGTCTCCTCTCCTCCAGACCCTGGGAACCATACACTGGGAACTTCCGATTCCGATTTCCGATATCACAAAAATATCGGAACTCGGTATCGGAATTCCGATACCGCAAGTATCGTCCGATACCCGATACTTGCGGTATCGGAATGCTCAACACTAGTTATGTGTCTTTTAATACTATAATTAAAATAAAACTGTTTTGAAACCCCTTTCTGACCACGGACAGGATAGTACGTCCGAGGTCAAATGCTGGCAGCGGCATTTAACCGGCGCTTCCGGCCATCGGGCCGGAAATGAGCGCATCGCCGACCCCAGTCACATGATCGGGGGTCAGCGATGCGTCTGCATAGTAATCATAGAGGTCTTTGAGACCTCTATGGTTACTGATGTCGGTTTTCTGTGAGCACCACCCTGTGGTTGGCGCTCATAGCAAGCCTGCAATTCATCTACATAGCAGCGATCTGATGATCGCTGCTATGTAGCTGAGCCGATCCAGTTGTGCCAGCTTCTAGCCTCCCATGGAGGCTATTCAAGCATGCCAAAAGTTTTTTAAAAAAAGTAAAAAAAATATAAAAGTTTAAATCACCCCCCTTTCACCCCATTCAAAATAAAACAATAAAAAAAAAAAAATCAAACCTACACATATTTAGTATTGCCGTGTTCAGAATCGACCGATCTATAAAAAAAAAGCATTAACCTGATCACTAAACAGTGTAGCGAGAAAAAAAATTAGAAATGCCAGCATTACATTTTTTTGGTCGCCGCGACATTGCATTAAAATGCAATAACGGGCGATCAAAAGATCGTTATCTGCACAAAAGTGGTATCAATAAAAATGTCAGCTTGGAACGCAAAAAATAAGCCCTCAACTGACCCCAGATCACGAAAAATGGAGACGCTATGGGTATCGGAAAATGACGCAATGTTTGGTGTCAATGAACTCGTAATGACCTGGAGAATCATAATGGCAGGTCAGTTTTAGCATTTAGTGAACCTAGCAAAAAAGCCAAACTAAAAACAAGTGTGGGATTGCATTTTTTTGCATTTTCACCGCACTTGGAATTTTTTTCCCATTTTCTAGTACACGATATGGTAAAATGAATGATGTCGTTCAAAAGTACATCTCGTCCCACAAAAAATAAGCCCTCACTCGGCCATATTGACGGAAAAATAAAAAAGTTATGGCTCTGGGAACGAGGGGAGCGAAAAACGAACACGGAAAAATGGAAAATCCCAAGGTCATGAAGGGGTTAAGGGATTATGTGATCACACGTAATTATTAGTCCCAACTCTGTATATGATCTTGTTCGCATACCTCTATGGTGTCTAAACAGCAGAGATCACTCAAAGTGACCACATTTTGGAAACTACACCCCTGAAGGATTTTATTCAGGGCTATAGGGAGCATTTTAAACCCATAGGTACTACGCAGAATTTGATGACCTTAATTTGTCATATTGAAAAAGTTCATTTTTATTTACAAAAATCTTGCTTTAACCAAACCAATTTTGCAACAGATAACACCAAAAGTGGACCTTAAAATTTGTTACCCATGTTCTTTCCAGCTTGGCAATACCCCACATGTAATCAAAAAGTTCTGTTTAGACAAACAGCAGAGCTCGGAATGGAAGGAACAATTTTAAAATTTTGGAACACAAATTTGGTTGTAAGAGATGGTAAGCACCATTTCGTATTTGCAGGTCCCCTAAGGTGCCTAAACAGCAGAAACTCCAAATAAGTGACCCCATATTGGAAACTACACCCCTCGTGGATTTTATCAAGGGGTATAGTGAGCATTTTGAACCTACAGAAACTACACAGAATTTGATGACAGCAGGCTGTCATATTAAAAAAAGTTCATTTTTTTCACAAAAATCTTGATTTAGCCCCAAATTACTCACTTTTGCAAGAGATATTATCAAAAAGTGTACCTACAATTTGTTACACACATACTTCTGAGTATGTCAATACCCAACATGTAGTCTAAAAGTTATGTTTGGAGAAACGGCAGGGCTCGGAACAGAAGGGGCAGAATTTGAACTTTAGCTCTATTTGGAATAGATATATACCGTATATACTCGAGTACAAGCCGAGTTTTTCAGCACATTTTTTCGTGCTGGAAACACCCCCCTCAGCTTATACACAAGTTACTTGTCTCAGGAAGCCGTCGGGAGAGGGGTAGCGGCGGAGCAGCGGGTCACAGAGGCAGGAGCCAGCAGCTGTGGCTAAAGGCTGTGCTGTTGCTAAAGAGAAATGAATATTCATTTCTCTTATAGCGCGCACAGTGAAACCCTCAGTCGCAGCCGCCGGCTTCTAGAAGACATTCTACTCACCCTCCAGCGTTCCCTCGCAGCATCTCGTTGGTCCTGGCGCCCTCGCAGCATCTCGTTGGTTCCGGCTTCCAGCAGCTCTCCCTGTGCTCAGCAATGACGTGGCACCGCTCATTAAGGTAATGAATATGCACGCGTATCCACTCCCATAGGTGTGGAGGGAATATTCATTGCCTTAATGAGCAGTGCCACATGATCGCTCAGCACAGTAAGAGCTGCTGGAAGCCGGAACCAAAGAGATTCTGCAAGGGCGCCAGTACCAATGAGATGTAGGGCACGCTGGAGGGTGAGTAGGATGTTTTTTGTTTTTTTTTGTAGTAGGAAGCATGCATACAAGGACGGGAGGGAGGAAGCCAGGCATACCAGGACAGCTACGGGAAAGGGGGGCACACATACCAGGATAGCTACGGGGGGGAGCCACACATACCAGGACAGTTAAGGGGGGAGCCACACATACCAGGACAGCTATGGGTGGGAGCCACACATACCAGGACAGTTAAGGGGGGAGCCACGCATACCAGGGCAGCTACGGGTGGGAGCCACACATAACAGGACAGCTACGGGGGGAGCCACACATACCAGGACAGCTACGGGGGGAACCACGCATGCCAGGGCAGCGACGTGGGAGTCATGCATACCAAAACAGGATGGGGGGAGCCACGCATACCAGGACAGGGATGAAGGGACAATGCATATCCGCTTATACTCGAGTCAATAAGCTTACCCAGTTTTCCGTGGGAAAATTAGGTGCCTCGGCTTATACTCAGGTCGGCTTATACTTGAGTATATACGGTAGTCATATTTGCAGAGCCTGTGTCGTTCAAGAGCAACAAAAAATCCCCATAGTTGTCTATTTTGCTAATTATACCCTCTAATGTATTTATCTAGGGAGGTCGTGAGTAGTTTGATACCACTATTTTTTATGCAGTTTTATGCAATACAAGTTTGAAATATTGCAATTTGCATTTTTTTCACTGTTACGTTTATAAATTTTTGTACATTCTGAGGAACACACCTCAAATTTTATTGCACTAGTTTTTGTAGTAATTGTCGGTGTACACTTGGTAGTCTTGGTGAAGAAATGGTGTCATTAGTTCCCAGATAATTTTACCTGGGATGCTAATTGTCTGGGGGCAGATTGGTGGGTTAATTTGGCCGTCCCTAGCTTTGTACATTAGAAAGGTACACGTGTGATCTGATGAGCTCTCACATTTTGCATAATTTTACAATGTATTTTTAGCACTTGGAGGGAATAAATTGGCGGAATGACAGACGGCCCTTGAAATTAATGAGGGACTCGTTGACTGCAACATTTTGCTTTGGGATATAGGAATTTAGAAATTATTCTTTTAGGAGGGAAATTAGGGGTCTCAATTTGTTGAGGTGATTGTAGGTGGGGCCATTTCTCAGTGGTCTTAGGAATTATCACTATAATGAGGAATCTCGTTAGTACTTCATACATGGCATACATGGATACGTGTTCTCCAGGGTCTCAGGTACTCCCGGTACTCTGAAACCCCTGAGATTTTCTGACAATGGTGTTGCAATTGACCTATTTCTGAGGGCCGTTAAAAAGCAGTGCTGCGCAATAAGGTCCCTTAACCTCCGCTGTTAAAAGGCGTATCGGTCGTCGTTAAGTGTTTTTTAAGTATTTTATTATTTATTATGCTTTGCTTATACAGCGCTATCTTGTTCCGCAGCGCTTTACATACATTATCATCATTGTCCCCATTGGGGCTCACAATCTAAATTCCCTATCAGTATGTCTTTGTAGTGTGGGAGGAAACCGGAGAACCACTGAGACATCGTGCTGCCTACATGTTTATAACATATTGGACTTAGTTGACACTATTTTGATAAAAAAAGGAGTCATTTATCATCACTCAAAAACCCACCAAAGATTTCCTCTTAGGCTACGTTCACATTTGCGTTGTGCGCCGCAGCGTCGGCGCCGCAGCGCACAACGCAAACAAAAACGCGGCAAAACGCATGCACAACGCTGCGTTTTGCGCCGCATGCGTCCTTTTTTTCATTGATTTCGGACGCAGCAAAAATGCAACTTGCTGCGTCCTCTGCGCCCCGACGCGGGCGCCGCAGGGACGCATGCGGCGCCAAACGCAAGTGCACCGCATGTACATGCGCCCCCATGTTAAATATAGGGGCGCATGATGCATGCGGCGCCGCTGCGGCGCCCGACGCTGCGGCGAGGACCGCAAATGTGAACGTAGCCTTATTTAGACATTTATGTGTCTAGCAAAGTACTCTGATTGGTGATTAAGTACTTAATATATTGTAGATGGCTGAGATTAGACCCTTAGTCAAGGATCCCGCTCTTTATATTCTCTCAAAGCTAGTTGGAATAGAAACTTGGATATCTTAAAATAAAGAGGAAACAAAATGATGAATTTGAAAGTGTTACGGCTGCGACCGCGAGCGAGCGTCCCAAGTGGGAATGCAATGTGGACCCACTGGACCACATAGAGTATCCTGGACCCACCCAGACTAGGGAAGGGCAGCCAGCAGGGTCTGTGGCAGCTGAGCAGAATGCAATGTGCAGAACTGGATTACACTGCACAACTTAAGGTATGAAGAAACAAAGTTTACTTAATTGAACACACAGTACATAAATAAAACATAATGATGTCAGGATCCCGATTCCACACATCTCAGTAGGGTACGCGTCTCAGGATAACAGACGAAGGCAGGAGGACATCACGGGTTGATGCAGTCCAGGGTCATCTGGCACTTGCTTACAAGGACGGCTTCTCTTTCAGGCCTCAGTTGTAGCGAAGGCTCAGCAGGAGAACATCAGACACCGACCTTGGACAGACATCAGACGATGGCAGGGGTCATCATAAGTTGATGCAGTCCAGGGTCATCTGGCAGGGGCTTACTTGAACGGCCTCTCAGGCCTTGGGCGTAGCACAGACTCAGCAGGAGAACATAAGACATCAATCCAGCATAGACGTAATTGCAGGGTGGACCCCGGGGAACCGGTGGAACATCGGATCCCAGGCAGGACATCGGACACAGCCTGGACATCAGGACATCAAAACACGGACTGGACATCAGGACACAGGCTGGACATCAGGACATTGGAGACAGGAAGGACATCAGGACAAAGCAGTGCATCAGGACATTGGGAATACCGGATAGACTTCTGGGACACTGGTGTGGCAGCCCAGGTCATCGGCTGGGACACTGGCGTGGCAGCCGAGGGCATCAGTTATATCTGGACATTGGACACAGGAAGGACATCAGGACACAGGCAGGGCATGCGGACATCAGGAATACCAGATAGACATCTGGGACACTGGCGTGGCAGCCCGGGTCATCGGCTGTGCCACAAATGGCACAGGACCAGGCAGCGGTGGTCATCAGGTTCCTAGCTACGGCCATCAGGCTCCAGACATCGGACCTAGGAAGGAACTCACGTGTGATGGTGCAAGCACTGCCGGACTGCACCTGGGCCGGACGGGGTTATCACCGCATAGCAGGCTGAGCACAGCATAGTAAGAGCTCAGCAAGAACACCGGACTCCATCTTTAAAAGATGAGCCCAGGAAGTTCAGACACTGGGTACGGGGTGTCAGACACAAAAGGACTTCAGGAACATAACACAGAGGACACAGTTTAGACAGGATCAGGTACTGGATATGCAGCCTGCAGGATAGGCGGATCTGGGTACTCTGCCCCCAGAACAGGCGGAAAAAAAAAAACACAGACTGGATATGCAGCCTCCAGGATAGGCGGATCTGGGTACTCTGCCCCCAGAACAGGAGGAAAAAACAAAACACAAACGGACTGGCTATGCAGCCTCCAGGATAGGCGGATCTGGGTACTCTGCCCCCAGAACAGGCTGAAAAACAACATACTAACGGATCTGGGTACTCTATCCCCAGGACAGGTGGAAGACAGGTATCAGCTCTCCCAGAACAGAGTGCAGACAGAACGGGAGCTGGATACCTAACACACAAGGCAAGACTCAGAAACACAATGCAATGCTCTTGCAATGCCCAACAGGAAAGAGGGAGTTTATATAGGAGCTGCCCCTCAGCAATAGGCTGAGGGAGCAACACAGGTGCACACTCAAACCCTAATAAAAGCAGGGTAGGTGTGGCCGCGGGCACCCTAAGCACAAACAGAAACCATTACAACACAGACAGCACAGGAACTGTGGCTTAGGGCACTTGGCAGCAACTGCTAGCCTGAACAAACGTGGAAAGTCATGCACCAGCTGCAGAGGACCTTGCAAGCCACGGATAGCTTCCACAGCGGCAGCCAGGGACCGCACATGCGAATGGTCATGCAGCAGGGCGAAGACATAACAACACATGCACAGCTACGCAGCAGCCCAGGGAACTGAGCTGCATCCATACAGGTAGCAGACTACAGTATCCCTGCAAGTTAGGGGGAGAGGAGCAAGGGTTAAAGCAGAGACATGCAGAGTATCGCCGAAGAAACAAGGTATAAACCCACCGGCGTTACAGTAGTGATGTCTGCTTCATCTTGGAAGGAAAAATTTGGATTGAATGTCCTCAAAGGAGTGGAGGGATTTAGTGCTACTGTATCGTCAATTATGCCCATAAAAATATGCAGGCCTGCTCAAGACCATGGTTTAGGTAAAATGGATTTAAGGGAACTGTGGATGAAACATACATTAAGTCAATGTTAAGTGCAAACAGGTTAGCTTAAATCTTTGGAAACAAATGCTACAAATGTCCTTAGAGTTATAGGACCCAACAAAATGGATGAGGGTGGAACATATGCATATAGACGTCTTTAATTTTTTAATTTTTTTTCCAATTATCCGGAAGATCAAATTTATAGACACTGGCCAATAAGGAAATTGGAAAATTTGTAGTTAATATGTGTTTATTACTACCTTTAGTTGGTTTAGCAAGTGCACTAATTTTTGCTTGGAAGATCGGAGATTGAGGAGTAGTAAAATTCGTTCTGAACAGATGGTTATAAATTATTTCTTCTAGTAGATTGTTTTTATTAAGTGTTAGTTCCAGTTACAAACAGACAGGTGCATTGTTTTGGTTAAGCCAATATATACTATGTCTGATCAGGTTGAAGAAATAGTAGGCTTTAATCCTATCCCCCATTTTTTTTAGATTTATATAGTATATCAACTGCTACTCTTGATTTTTCTTGTTTCAAATAAATGACCTTGGGATTTTCAGTTTTTCCGTGTTCGACTAGAAAAAAATATAAACCCTTTGATTTTTGTTTATTAATTTTGAAATAGGAAATTTTAGAAAAGTCATAAAAATTCGATAGCATTGCCTCTACTGAGTTTATTGGATCTTTTAGAGTCAGAAATATATCATAAGCGAAAATACAGATTTTATATTGTCTCAAGTTATTTTCAATGCATTGAATTTTGGGATTGGCTCTTATTTTTTCAGCCAGAGGCTCAATGGCTAAGGTGAATAGGAGTGGAGACAAAGGACATCCTTGTCTGGTCCTGTTGGATACAGAAAAGGGCAACGACAGGCAATTGTTAACATAGATCTTTGCAGTGGGGTTAGAGTATAACAAAATATAGATGATAAAATTGTTGATTAAAGCCAAACTTAACCAAAGTATCTTTTAGATAGCTGAGTCTGTCGAATGCCTTTTCTGCATCCAACGTTATGAAAATTGAAGGGGTGTTTGATGTTTTAATTAGGTTTAAAATATTAATCACTTTCCTTGTCCCGTCTGAAGCTTGACGGCCTTTCACAAAGCCTATCTGATCTTTTTTAACTATTCGAGGGAGAATATTTTTCAATTTATCCACCAGTATCTTAGAATATATTTTTATATTGCAATTTATAAGCGATACGGGTCTATAATTTTGAATTTTTTTCAAGATCTCCCTTAGGTTTCGGTAATAGTATAATAGTCGCCTCTAGCATTTCTCTGGGAAATGAACTGATTTTTTGAGGCCTGGTTGACTACTTGAACCAAATGTGGTGAAAGTATACTTAAAAAGGTTTTATAGAATTCATTATTATAGCCATCTGGACCAGGTGACTTTTGGGATTCAAGATTTTTAATTGTGTCGACCACTTCCTATTCAGTAAAAGTGAAGTTAAAATTTCCAAGTCTGTAGTATCTTGTTTAGGTAGATCTAGATCTTTTAAGAAGGTTTCGGTTTCATTGGGATTCTAGGGAAGAGATGATGGATTATTAGACAAATTGTATAAACTTTAATGGAATTCTGCAAAAGCATTGGTTATATCCTTTGGGTGAAATGTATAATCCTTTAAGGGGGATTTAATCTTATCTATTCTTCTCCTAATTAGATCAAATTTTAGTTTGCGCATCATAAATCTAGTCGGTTTATTTATTTAAGAATACACCTTATATTGAGATGCCTTGATCATTGAGTCAAACTCAGAACAGATTTCTGATCTGAATGATTGTCCTAAAATATATTAATTCCATATGTATTATAGATGAGGGACAGGAAAGATTGTTTTGTATCTCTTCTTTGTTTTTATTTTGAGTTTGCAAATGTTGAATTTTCTCTATATTCTTTTTTTGTGCCTAGCTGAGATTTGAATCAGGTGACCTCTTAAAACTGCTGTATAGGCGTTCCAGATTAAGAATGGGCCAGCATTACTCCGGACATTTTCCTTAAAGTAATGGATTGTAGCTGATTCAATCTAATGATCCATAAAAAGAAGTTTTTTTCTAGATGAACCCATAGAAAATTCACCTATTACTGGGCAATGATCTGACATTGTTTTATCAATGATATTAACGCTTTTGAATTTTTTAAATGTAAACACATCAGACAATATCAGATCTATACGAGAGAAGGATTTATGAACATCTGGAAAAAAACATATATTCTCTAGATGTCATGTTAAGACATCTAAAAATGTCATACAATTCGCTTCATTGTAACCGTTTGTTCAGACAAGGCAAAGAATGTCGAGTGGAGGAGAACGAATCCATTCGGCCGTCTGGGACCATATTAAAGTCTCTTATAAGCGTGGTGCGTTTATCCAATAAAGGATCAAGTGGGTATTTTAGCAACTGGATAAAAAGTAACCTTTATTTAGGTATATATATATATATATATACAAAAAAGCCAATTATAGGCCTAATAAATTGAAAAGAAAACACTATAAAATAAGAACCCTAGTGTGATTTGTGCCCTATAACCAACACAGAAATGGAGAAACAAAAAACAAGACAAACAACAATTAAGAACCAGCCAGCACTGACAGTACTGGGATTGCTTCCAATCCGAATGCTTCTATTAACCCAATGGGTATGTGCAAACCAATTATCACTGAATCAAATCACATACTGTAGTCTAGTCTTAGTAACCTCATATGTGCCCACTTAGGTTTGTTGTAATCGGTTTACTATTGAAGCAAGGAAATGTATGCTATGTGTTCCATACACTTATGAAGATACCTCATACTGCTCTTCTACTCATATGACCATTGAAAAAGTCATGTGCATGTAAATTGGAGCTCTGTCAGTGCAAGCACGCAGCACATATCTAGCGTTTCAAAATGCCATTAACATATATATAACCATCCATATAGCTATGGGATACAAATTACTCATTTACGTCATATGAGTGTTCCCCATGGATTCAATCATGACATGCTGTGTTCAAAGGCCGACCTCAATGGGTTAATGAATTTGGGAGCTGAGATACAAAAGACCATGTATATTATATAAACTCATGCATTCAGATAGATCTCACCGTGTAATGGTCATCATCAGCCATTCCTCTGCCCCTGTACACACTGTGCCGTGCCTTTGTATGGAAACTTAGTGCTGTGGAAAGCGTCTCCCGACGCGTTTCTTCCTCATGGATTCATCAGGGGAGAATGCTAGTCCTGTCCGCTGCTACCGCGGGTCTCACCCCTCTGTGATGTTTATAGATTCTGCCAGTGCCGCGTTGAGTAAGCTCCGCCTCTTGGCGTGTGACACGCACCATGAGCTTCCACTCTGTTTCCGGTCCAAGGGAGACACTCTCCAGACTTGTGAGGCGCTGGGATTCCCTGTCATGTGGCGCATGCACTCCACTGTACAGGGGGCCAGCGTAGCACAACTCCTGCCGGTCATTATGAAATAATGGGGCGTAAATGCATATGTAAATGCTTTAACGTCCCCCAAAGTGCCTATTTCTGTTGCAGCACAAATATTATCATCTGTTTATTATACTGCATACATGATTGACACCTTGGAAACAGGACAGTTAATGTAACTTTAACATAATCCTGTTCACCGCTTGGTATGATTCATGAATTTCTCAGCATATTACCGTGACACCTATTATGGCAAATACAGGCCAGATGTTACTCCGTCATACTTAATTACACCATATTTTGATTAAATGAGGAGAGCGAGCAAGGACGAAAGAACCATAGAGCCGCAATGGTATATATAAGGGTCAGAGGATAGAGTTCAAATATGCGGGATAACACCCTCCACCATTAAATGTGGGAAACAGTGACCCTATGGATGCCCTACTTACATAGACCTACACTCCCTTTTTACCTACCTATTGCGGAGGTTGTCACCCTAAAGAGAAACCTACGCAAGTGGTGCCCCCACTCAATGTAGACTGTTCCTAGATAGCTTTCTGTTGTGAATTCCGCTCTTGGGCTCCCTCCGGTGGTTGTAAGTGGCACTTTTGTGAGTTCTGCTCTTGGGCTCCCCCCGGTGGTTTTAAGTGGAACGGCTGCTCCTTGGATTTAGCAGTCAGCAGCTGCTTCCACTGATTGTCTTTTCTGGCTCGGCTATTTAACCTGGTTCTATCCTTCAGCCTGTGCCAGTTGTCAATGTTCCTGGTTGGATTCACATCTCTGCTTGGATTTCTCTGCTATTCTGACCAGATCATCAAAGATAAGTCCTGGCTTGGTTCTTTGCAGTCCATATGTTGTGGACTTAATAGTTCTGTACATTCTATGTTTTTTCTAGTCCAGCTTGTCAGTATGGATTTTTTCAGTTAAGCTGGAAGCTCTGGAGAAGCAGATTTATCCTCCACACCTTTAGTCAGGTGGTGGAGATTTTTGTAAATTCTGTGGTGGATTTTTCTAGTATTTTAATACTGACCGCACAGTATTCTGTCCTGTACTATCTATCTAGCTAGATTGGCCTCCTTTGCTATATCCTGGTTTCATTCTGTGTATGTCATTTCCCTCTCCACTCACAGTCAATATTTGTGGGGGGCTATCTATCCTTTGGGAATTTTCTCTGAGGCAAGATAGCTTTCCTGATTCTATCTTTAGGGGTATTTAGTCCTCCGGCTGTGACGAGGTGTCTAGGGAGTGACAGGAACATCCCACGGCTTCTTCTAGTGTTGTGTTAAGTTCAGGGTCTGCGGTCAGTAAAGGTACCACCTCCTCCAGAGCATGTCCCATGTTGCTCCTAAACCACCAGTTCATAACAGTACAACTGGCCAAAAATGAATTAAATGCATCTCAAAAGAAGGAAAAAAAAGTTCTGAGCCATTTTTTTTTGCAGTCTGTTTTGTCTTTTTTTTCCTCTTAATCTCTGGGTGATTCAGGATTTTGGCGCTGGCATGGATGTTCAGGGTTTGTTTTCTCGTGTGGATCAACTTGCTGCAAGAGTACAGAGTATCCAAGATTATGTTGTCCAGACTCCTGATTTGTTTTTTGGGGACAGATCCAAGTTTTTGAACTTTAAAAATAACTGCAAATTGTTTTTTTGCTTTGAAACCCCATTCCTCTGGTGATCCCATTCAGCAGGTTAAAATTGTCATCTCTCTGCAGCGTGATGACCCTTAGGACTGGGCATTCTCCCTTGAATCAGGGGATCCGGCATTGCTTAATGTAGACGCATTATTTCAAGCGCTCGGATTATTGTATGACGAACCTAATTCTGTGGATCATGCAGAAAAAACCTTGTTGGCCCTATGTCAGGGTCAGGAAGCGGCAGAATTATACTGCCAGAAATTTAGAAAATGGTCTGTGTTCACTAAATGGAATGAGGATGCTCTGGCAGCAATTTTCAGAAAGGGTCTTTCTGAAGCCCTTAAAGATGTTATGGTGGGGTTCCCCACGCCTGCTGGTTTGAGCGAATCTATGTCTCTAGCCATTCAGATTGATCGGCGCCTGCGCGAGCGCAAAGTTGTGCACCATATGGCAGTGTCCTCTGAGCGGAGTCCTGAGCCTATGCAATGTGATAGGATTTTGACTAGAGCACAACGGCAGGAATTCAGACGTCAGAATGGGCTGTGTTTTTACTGTAGTGATTCTGCTCATGTTATTTCTGATTGCCCTAAGCGTACTAAGAGGGTCGCTAGGTCTGTTACCATCAGTACTGTACAGCCTAAATTTCTCTTATCTGTGACCCTGATTTGCTCATTATCGTCCTTTTCTGTCATGGCATTTGTGGATTCAGGCGCTGCCCTGAACTTAATGGACTTGGAATTCGCCAGGCGCTGTGGTTTTTCCTTGCAGCCTTTGCAGAGCCCTATTCCTTTGAGGGGGATTGATGCTACACCGCTGGCCAAGGATAAACCTCAGTATTGGACTCAGCTGACCATGTGCATGGCTCCAGCACATCAGGAAGATTGCCGTTTTCTGGTGTTGCATAACTTGCATGATGTTGTTGTACTGGGTTTTCCATGGTTACAGGAACATAATCCGGTGATGGATTGGAAATCTATGTCTGTGACTAGTTGGGGTTGTCAAGGGGTACATAGTGACGTTCCTTTGATGTCAATTTCCTCTTCCCCCTCTTCTGAAGTCCCTGCGTTTTTGTCGGATTTCCAGGATGTATTTGATGAGCCAAAGTCCAGTTCCCTTCCTCCACATAGGGACTGTGATTGTGCTATTAACTTGATTCCTGGCTGTAAGTTCCCAAAGGGTCGACTTTTCAATCTGTCTGTGCCAGAGCATGCCGCCATGCGGAGTTATGTCAAGGAGTCTTTGGAGAAGGGGCATATTCGGCCGTCTTCATCACCATTGGGAGCGGGATTCTTTTTTGTTGCCAAGAAGGATGGCTCCTTGAGACCCTGTATTGATTATCGCCTTTTTAATAAGATCACGGTCAAATTCCAATACCCTTTACCTTTGCTTTTTGATTTGTTTGCTCGGATTAAGGGGGCTAGTTGGTTTACTAAGATTGACCTTCGAGGGGCATATAATCTTGTTCGTATTAAACAGGGTGACGAATGGAAAACTGCATTTAATACGCCCGAAGGCCACTTTGGATACCTTGTGATGCCTTTCGGGCTTTCTAATGCTCCTTCTGTATTTCAGTCCTTCATGCATGATATTTTCCGCAATTATCTTGATAAAGTCATGATTGTGTATTTGGATGATATTTTGATTTTTTCCAATGATTGGGAGTCTCATGTGAAGCAGGTCAGGATGGTATTCCAGATCCTTCGTGATAATGCTTTATTTGTGAAGGGGTCTAAGTGCCTATTTGGAGTTCAGAAGGTCTCTTTTTTGGGTTTTATTTCTTCTCCCTCGTCAATAGAAATGGATCCTGTTAAGGTCCAAGCCATTCATGACTAGATTCAACCCACATTGGTGAAGAGTCTTCAGAAATTTTTGGGCTTTGCTAATTTTTATCGTCGTTTCATTGCCAACTTTTCCAGTGTGGTTAAGCCCCTGACCGATTTGATGAAGAAAGGCGCTGATGTGACGAATTGGTCCTCTGCGGCTGTTGAGGCCTTTCAGGAGCTTAAACGCCGATTTACTTCTGGCCCTGTGTTGCGTCAGCCGGATGTTTCTCTTCCTTTTCAGGTTGAGGTTGACGCTTCTGAGATTGGGGCAGGGGCCGTTTTGTCTCAGAGGAATTCTGATGGTTCTTTGATGAAACCGTGTGCTTTTTTTTCCCGAAAGTTTTCGCCTGCAGAGCGCAATTATGACGTTGGCAATCGGGAGTTGTTGGCTATGAAGTGGGCATTTGAGGAGTGGCGACATTGGCTTGAGGGAGCCAAGCACCGCGTTGTGGTCTTGATTGATCATAAGAATCTGATTTACCTCAAGTCGGCCAAGCGGCGGAACCCTAGACAGGCTCGATGGTCCCTGTTTTTCTCCCGCTTTGATTTTGTGGTCTCGTATCTTCCGGGATCTAAGAATGTTAAGGCTGATGCCCTCTCTAGGAGTTTTTTGCCTGATTCTCCTGGAGTCCTTGAGCCGGTTGGCATTCTTAAGGAAGGGGTGATTCTTTCTGCCATCTCCCCTGATTTACAGCGGGTGCTTCAGGAATTTCAGGCTGATAAACCTGACCGCTGTCCAGTGGGGAAGCTGTTTGTTCCTGATAGATGGACAAGTAAGGTAATTTCGGAGGTTCATGTTATGACCCCAGTGGACAGGGTCTCAGAGGAATGTGTAAGTCTGCAAGATACAAAAATCCAGCTCATAGGGCTGTGGTAACTGGGTTGACCAAATAGCTACTCCTAACGCCAACACTAGAAGTAGCCGGGGATCATGCCTACGGTGATCGCTAGATGACTCGCGCCAGCCGGAGAATCTAACTACCCCTAGGAGAAGAAAACAAAGACCTCTCTTGCCTCCAGAGAAAGGGACCCCAAAGCAAGATACAAGCCCCCCACAAATAATAACGGTGAGGTAAGAGGAAATGACAAACACAGAAATGAACCAGGTTCAGCAAAGAGAGGCCAGCTTACTAATAGCAGAATAAAGCAAGATAACTTATCTGGTCAACAAAAACCCTATAAAAATCCACGCTGGAGATTCAAGAACCCCCGAACCGTCTAACGGTCCGGGGGGAGAACACCAGCCCCCTAGAGCTTCCAGCAAAGGTCAGGATACAGATAGGAACAAGCTGGACAAAAATACCAAACAAAACAAAAGCAAAAAGCAAAGAAGCAGACTTAGCTTGAAAAACAGGAACCAGGATCAGAGGACAAGAGCACAACAGATTAGCTCTGATTTCAACGATGCCAGGCATTGAACTGAAGGTCCAGGGAGCTTATATAGCAACGCCCCTGAACTAACGGCCCAGGTGAGGATATAGGAAAAGACAGACGCTCCAGAGTCAAATCACTAATGACCACTAGAGGGAGCAAAAAGCAAAATCACAACAGTACCCCCCCCTTAGTGAGGGGTCACCGAACCCTCACCACGACCACCAGGGCGATCAGGATGAGCGGCGTGAAAGGCACGAACTAAATCGGCCACATGAACATCAGAGGCGACCACCCAGGAATTATCTTCCTGACCATAGCCCTTCCACTTGACCAGGTACTGAAGCCTCCGCCTGGAGAGACGAGAATCCAAGATCTTCTCCACCACGTACTCCAACTCGCCCTCAACCAACACCGGAGCAGGAGGCTCAGCAGAAGGAACCACAGGCACAACGTACCGCCGCAACAAGGACCTATGAAACACGTTGTGGATAGCAAACGACACAGGAAGATCCAGGCGAAAGGACACAGGATTAAGAATTTCCAATATCTTGTAAGGACCAATAAAACGAGGTTTAAATTTGGGAGAGGAAACCTTCATAGGAACAAAGCGGGAAGAAAGCCACACCAAATCCCCAACACGTAGTCGGGGACCAACACCGCGGCGGCGGTTGGCAAAGCGCTGAGCCCTCTCCTGTGACAACTTCAAGTTGTCCACCACAAGATTCCAGATCCGCTGCAACCTATCCACCACAGAATCCACCCCAGGGCAGTCAGAAGGTTCCACCTGACCCGAAGAAAAACGAGGGTGGAAACCAGAGTTGCAGAAAAACGGCGAAACCAAGGTGGCGGAACTAGCCCGATTATTAAGGGCAAACTCAGCTAACGGCAAGAAGGTCACCCAATCGTCCTGATCAGCAGAGACAAAACACCTCAAATAAGCCTCCAAAGTCTGATTAGTTCGCTCCGTCTGTCCATTAGTCTGAGGATGGAAAGCAGACGAAAACGACAAGTCAATGCCCATCCTACTACAAAAGGATCGCCAGAATCTGGAAACGAACTGGGATCCTCTGTCTGACACAATATTCTCAGGGATGCCGTGCAAACGAACCACGTTCTGGAAAAACACAGGAACCAGATCGGAAGAGGAAGGCAGTTTAGGCAAAGGAACCAAATGGACCATCTTGGAGAAGCGATCACATATCACCCAGATAACAGACATGCCCTGAGACACCGGAAGATCAGAAATGAAATCCATGGAGATATGTGTCCAAGGTCTCTTAGGGACAGGCAAGGGCAAGAGCAACCCGCTGGCACGAGAACAGCAAGGCTTAGCTCGAGCACAAGTCCCACAGGACTGTACAAATGACCGCACATCCCTAGACAAGGAAGGCCACCAAAAGGATCTGGCCACCAGATCTCTGGTGCCAAAAATTCCTGGGTGACCTGCCAACACCGAGGAATGAACCTCGGAAATGACTCTGCTGGTCCACTTATCAGGCACAAACAGTCTGTCAGGTGGACAAGAATCAGGCCTATCAGCCTGAAATCTCTGCAACACACGTCGCAGATCTGGAGAAATAGCTGACAAGATAATACCATCCTTAAGAATACCAACAGGTTCAGCGACTCCAGGAGCATCAGGCACAAAGCTCCTGGAAAGAGCATCGGCCTTCACATTCTTTGAACCTGGTAAATACGAGACAACAAAGTCAAAACGGGAGAAAAACAATGACCAACGGGCCTGTCTAGGATTCAGGCGTTTAGCAGACTCGAGATACATCAGATTTTTGTGATCAGTCAAGACCACCACACGATGCTTAGCACCCTCGAGCCAATGACGCCACTCCTCAAATGCCCATTTCATGGCCAACAACTCCCGATTGCCCACATCATAATTTCGCTCCGCAGGCGAAAACTTCCTAGAGAAAAAGGCGCAAGGTCTCATAACAGAGCAACCAGGGCCTCTCTGCGACAAAACGGCCCCTTCTCCAATCTCTGAAGCATCCACCTCAACTTGAAAGGGAAGCGAGACATCAGGCTGGCACAAAACAGGCGCCGAAGTAAACCGACGTTTCAACTCCTGGAAAGCCTCCACGGCAGCAGGAGCCCAATTAACCACATCGGAGCCCTTCTTGGTCATATCCGTCAAAGGTTTCACAATGCTAGAAAAGTTAGCGATAAAACGACGGTAGAAGTTAGCGAAACCCAAGAACTTCTGAAGACTCTTAACTGACGAGGGCTGAGTCCAATCAAGAATAGCTCGGACCTTGACTGGGTCCATCTCCACAGCAGAAGGGGAAAAAATGAACCCCAAAAAGGGAACCTTCTGTACACCAAAAAGACACTTTGAGCCCTTGACAAACAAAGAATTTTCACGCAAAATTTTAAAGACCATCCTGACCTGCTCCACATGCGAGTCCCAATTATCAGAAAAAACCAGAATATCATCCAGATAAACGATCAGAAATTTATCCAGATAGTTCCGGAAAATGTCATGCATAAAGGACTGAAAAACTGAAGGGGCATTAGAGAGCCCAAAAGGCATCACCAAGTACTCAAAATGACCTTCGGGCGTATTGAATGCGGTTTTCCATTCATCCCTTTGCTTAATGCGCACAAGGTTGTACGCACCACGAAGGTCTATCTTGGTAAACCACTTGGCACCTTTAATCCGGGCAAACAAGTCAGACAACAGCGGCAAAGGATACTGAAATTTGACAGTGATCTTATTTAAAAGCCGATAGTCAATACAAGGCCTCAAAGATCTGTCCTTTTTAGCCACAAAAAAGAATCCCGCACCAAGAGGGGAAGAAGACGGACGGATGTGTCCTTTCTCCAGAGACTCCTTGATATATGAACGCATAGCGGTATGTTCAGGTATCGACAGATTAAACAGTCTTCCCTTAGGAAACTTACTGCCTGGAATCAAATCTATTGCACAGTCACATTCCCTATGAGGAGGCAATGCACTGGACCTGGACTCGCTAAAGACATCCTGATAATCAGACAAGTACTCCGGAACTTCCGAAGGCATAGAAGAAGCAATAGACACAGGCAGGGAATCCTCATGAATACCACGACAGCCCCAACTACACACTGACATAGCCTTCCAGTCAAGGACTGGATTATGGGTCTGTAACCATGGCAGCCCCAAAACAACCAAATCATGCATTTTATGTAGAACGAGAAAACGTATCACCTCGCGGTGTTCAGGAGTCATGCACATGGTAACCTGTGTCCAATACTGCGGCTTATTTTGCGCCAATGGCGTAGCATCAATACCCCTAAGAGGGATAGGATTTTCTAATGGTTCAAGAATAAAACCACAGCGCTTAGCAAATGAGAGATCCATAAGACTCAGGGCAGCACCTGAATCTACAAACGCCATGACAGGATAAGATGACAGTGAGCAAATCAAAGTTACAGACAGAATAAACTTAGGATGCAAATTACCAACGGTGACAGGACTAACAACCTTAGATATACGTTTAGAGCATGCTGAGATAACATGTGTAGAATCACCACAGTAGTAGCACAAGCCATTCCGGCGTCTATGAATTTTCCTCTCATTTCTAGTCAGGATTCTATCACATTGCATCAAATCAGGTGTCCGTTCAGACAACACCATGAGGGAATTTGCGGTTTTTCTATCACATTGCATCACATCAGGTGTCTGTTCAGACAACAACATGAGGGAATTTGCGGTTTTGCGCTCCCGCAACCGCCGGTCAATTTGAATAGCCAGGGACATGGTATCATTCAGACCTGTGGGAATGGGAAAACCCACCATAACATTCTTAATGGCCTCAGAAAGGCCATTTCTAAAATTAGCGGCCAGTGCACACTCGTTCCAATGTGTCAGCACGGACCATTTCCGAAATTTTTGGCAATACACCTCTGCCTCGTCCTGGCCCTGAGACATAGCCAGCAAGGCTTTCTCTGCCTGAATCTCAAGATTGGGTTCCTCATAAAGTAAACCGAGCGCCAGAAAAAACGCATCAATATCAGCCAATGCCGGATCTCCTGGCGCCAACGAAAAAGCCCAATCCTGAGGGTCACCCCGTAAGAATGAAATAACAATTTTTACTTGTTGAGCAGAGTCTCCAGACGAACAAGGTTTCAGGGACAAAAATAATTTACAATTATTCCTGAAATTCCTAAACTTAAATCGGTCTCCTGAAAACAGTTCAGGAATCGGAATCTTGGGTTCAGACCTAGGATTTCTGGTAACATAATCTTGTATACCCTGCACACGAGCGGCAAGCTGGTCCACACTTGTAATCAAGGTCTGGACATTCATGTCTGCAGCAAGTTTAAGCCACTCTGAGGTAAAGGGGAAAAGAAAAAAAAAAAATGAGAGAGGGAAAAAAAAAAAACTCAAAATTTTCTTTCTTATAATCCCACTTCTGCAATGCATTAAACATTTAATACTGGCCTGGCATACTGTTATGACCCCAGTGGACAGGGTCTCAGAGGAACGTGTAAGTCTGCAAGATACAAAAATCCAGCTCATAGGGCTGTGGTAACTGGGTTGACCAAATAGCTACTCCTAACGCCAACACTAGAAGTAGCCGGGGATCATGCCTACGGTGATCGCTAGATGACTCGCGCCAGCCGGAGAATCTAACTACCCCTAGGAGAAGAAAACAAAGACCTCTCTTGCCTCCAGAGAAAGGGACCCCAAAGCAAGATACAAGCCCCCCACAAATAATAACGGTGAGGTAAGAGGAAATGACAAACACAGAAATGAACCAGGTTCAGCAAAGAGAGGCCAGCTTACTAATAGCAGAATAAAGCAAGATAACTTATCTGGTCAACAAAAACCCTATAAAAATCCACGCTGGAGATTCAAGAACCCCCGAACCGTCTAACGGTCCGGGGGGAGAACACCAGCCCCCTAGAGCTTCCAGCAAAGGTCAGGATACAGATAGGAACAAGCTGGACAAAAATACCAAACAAAACAAAAGCAAAAAGCAAAGAAGCAGACTTAGCTTGAAAAACAGGAACCAGGATCAGAGGACAAGAGCACAACAGATTAGCTCTGATTTCAACGATGCCAGGCATTGAACTGAAGGTCCAGGGAGCTTATATAGCAACGCCCCTGAACTAACGGCCCAGGTGAGGATATAGGAAAAGACAGACGCTCCAGACTCAAATCACTAATGACCACTAGAGGGAGCAAAAAGCAAAATCACAACAGGTTCATTGTTCAGTGTTGGCTGGTCATCCTGGGATTTTTGGTACCAGAGATTTGGTTGCTAGGTCCTTTTGGTGGCCTTCCATTGCCGGTCCCTGAGAGGCCCTGGACGCATATTTCCATGGATTTTATTTCGGATCATCCTGTTTCCCAGAAGATGTCTGTTATCTGGGTGGTTTGTGACCGGTTCTCTAAAATGGTCCATTTGGTACCTTTGCCTAAATTGCCTTCCTCCTCTGATTTGGTTCTATTGTTTTTTCAGCATGTGGTTCGTTTGCATGGCATTCCGGAGAATATTGTGTCTGACAGAGGTTCCCAGTTTGTTTCTAGGTTTTGGCGGGCCTTTTGTGCTAGGATGGGCATTGATTTGTCTTTTTCTTCAGCGTTTCATCCTCAGACAAATGGCCAAACTGAGCGAACTAATCAGACCTTGGAAGCCTATTTGAGATGCTTTGTGTCTGCTGATCAGGATGATTGGGTGACCTTCTTGCCGTTGGCCGAGTTTGCCCTTAATAATCGGGCTAGTTCGGCCACTTTGGTTTCGCCTTTTTTTTTGTAACTTTGGTTTTCATCCTCGTTTTTCTTCGGGGCAGGTTGAGCCTTCTGATTGTCCTGGTGTGGATTCTGTGGTGGACAGGTTACAGCAGATTTGGACTCATGTGGTAGACAATTTGACGTTGTCTCAGGAAAAGGCTCAACATTTTGCTAACCGCCGTCGGTGTGTTGGTCCCCGTCTTTGGGTGGGGGATTTAGTCTGGTTATCTTCTCGTCATGTTCCTATGAAGGTTTCTTCCCCTAAGTTCAAGCCTCGGTTTATTGGTCCTTATAAGATTTCTGAGATTATCAATCCGGTGTCTTTTCATTTGGCCCTTTCAGCCTCTTTTGCCATCCATAATGTTTTCCATAGATCTTTGTTGCGGAGATATGTGGTGCCCGTTGTTCCCTCGGTTGATCCTCCTGCCCCGGTGTTGGTTGAGGGGGAGTTGGAATATGTGGTTGAGAAAATTTTGGATTCTCGTTTTTCGAGGCGGAGGCTTCAGTATCTTGTCAAGTGGAAGGGTTATGGCCAGGAGGATAATTCTTGGGTTGTTGCCTCCGATGTCCATGCCGCCGATTTGGTTCATGCTTTTCACTTGGCTCGTCCTGATCGGCCTGGGGGCTCTGGTGTGGGTTCGGTGGCCCCTCCTCAAGGGGGGGTACTGTTGTGAATTCCGCTCTTGGGCTCCCTCCGGTGGTTGTAAGTGGCACTTTTGTGAGTTCTGCTCTTGGGCTCCCTTCGGTGGTTTTAAGTGGAACGGCTGCTCCTTGGATTTAGCAGTCAGCAGCTGCTTCCACTGATTGTCTTTTCTGGCTCGGCTATTTAACCTGGTTCTATCCTTCAGCTTGTGCCAGTTGTCAATGTTCCTGGTTGGATTCACATCTCTGCTTGGATTTCTCTGCTATTCTGACCAGATCATCAAAGATAAGTCCTGGCTTGATTCTTTGCAGTCCATATGTTGTGGACTTAATAGTTCTGTACATTCTATGTTTTTTCTAGTCCAACTTGTCAGTATGGATTTTTTCAGTTAAGCTGGAAGCTTTGGAGAAGCAGATTTATCCTACACACCTTTAGTCAGGTGGTGGAGATTTTTGTAAATTCTGTGGTGGATTTTTCTAGTATTTTAATACTGACCGCACAGTATTCTGTCCTGTACTATCTATCTAGCTAGATTGGCCTCCTTTGCTATATCCTGGTTTCATTCTGTGTATGTCATTTCCCTCTCCACTCACAGTCAATATTTGTGGGGGGCTATCTATCCTTTGGGAATTTTCTCTGAGGCAAGATAGCTTTCCTGATTCTATCTTTAGGGGTATTTAGTCCTCCGGCTGTGACGAGGTGTCTAGGGAGTGACAGGAACATCCCACGGCTTCTTCTAGTGTTGTGTTAAGTTCAGGGTCTGCAGTCAGTAAAGGTACCACCTCCTCCAGAGCACGTCCCATGTTGCTCCTAAACCACCAGTTCATAACAGCTTTCCCTGTTATATCCTCAAACCTACAAATGTCAGCTAGAAAAAAGAACCTTATCCACAGAGACTGATGATTAAATAAATCACTAATATGAGTAACAGTGGCATCAGTTAGATAAGAGAATATGTATCCCTATTGGGTGACCCTACCTATCGTGGGGGTTGACACCCTAAAATCCTGCGCATGTGGCGCCCCCACTCAACGGAGGCTATCCCTAACGAAACCCTATGTTACATGTTGTACTATTTGAACCTAAAGGTGGCCCCTTAGGATTGATACACCAATAGATTTATAAAAAAAACCAGGTGTATGATTGTAACTCATTTAATCCAGAGGGTTGAACAGTTCTTAGCAAGAATATCCATATCCATCTTGCCTCCTTTTGGAGTATTTGTTTATCCCAATCACCGACTCTTTGTGGAGGCACTATTTTGTCAATACCCATGAAATGAATTTTTTTGGAATTACCTTGATGAAAAAGGTTTATATGGGTTGCCACTGGAGTATCTCTCTTATTTGCAATATCACGAAGGTGTTCGCCAATCCTTTTGCGAAATTCTCTTATTGTCTTGCCCATGTATTCTAAACCACAATCACAAGTGGCCTTATAAACAACCCTTTTGTACGGCAGTTGATAAAGTGCCGAATTGTATACGTGGTGCCTGTGACATTGCTTAAAAAGTTTTTAGAGGGTCTAATGGAAGCACAACTTTTACATCCACCACACCTGTAACAACCCCTAATTTGGTTTGTTGTTAGGCCACAGTTATTTCCAGAGTTGTAATGGCTGTGAACCAACCTGTCACGGAGGGATCTTCCCTTTTTATATGTAATCTGAGGTACTGGAGGGACATATTTCTTTATGTCCCTATCCATCTGGAGGATTGACCAATGTCTTTGAAAGATTTCTCTGATGTGATTCACACCATTAGAATACCTAGTAATGAAGCGTATGGTATTCTCTTCTTCTGGTTTTGGCTTTGGTATTAATAACTCTTTTCTTTCTTTTTTCAGGGACTCTTTATATGCTCTGTTCAATACACCCTCCAGGTACCCTCTCTCTAAGAACCGATTTTTTAGGTCCTTTGCTTGTTCCTGGAACATATTCATATTAGAGCAGTTTCTACGTACTCTGAAATATTGTCCCTTGGGAATGCCTCTTTTGAGTGGGGCAGGGTGGCTGCTTTCCCACCTGAGGAGAGAGTTAGTGGCTGTGTCCTTTCTGTGTGTCTTTGTAGTCAATTCGTCATTAGGGCTCCTTTCAATACGAATGTCTAAAAATGCCTAACTGGTAGTGCTCACTTCATAGGTAAACCGAAGGCCCAGATCATTGATATTCAGACCTTCAACAAATTCACCGAACTCAATGGCTCCTCTCCAAATGACAAAGACATCGTCAATATATCTTAGCCACAAGATTATTCTCTCCTCAGGGTGGGCCATTGTGTCCCCAAAAATGACCGTTTCCTCCCACCAGCCCAGGAGCAAATTTGCATACGAAGGCGCACACGGGCTGCCCATCCCAGTGCCCCTGAGCTGGTGGAAGTACTTACGGTCGAACAAAAAGACATTTCGGGTCAAACAAAATTCCAAAGCCTTTATAACAAAGTTGTTGTGTCTTGAAAAAAATGAGAACAAACAAGATAGCTGTGCAGAAAGGAAGGAGCAACAGGATTTTTGCTTTTAAAAAAGCAGTTGGTTTGCACAGCGGCGTACACACAGCAATGCAGCTATCAGGGAGCCTTATAAGCTACAGAGCTGTTGCACAGAAATCTAGCCTCCACTGTCCCTGCAAAGAAAAGGTGGTGTTAGACAGTGGAAATCTCTACAGCACAAGCGGTTTGGGGGTTAATTTACCCTGCCTAACACTATCCCTGCTTCTGACGAAGCGGCAGCAACCTCTCCCTATGCTCAGATCAGCAGCAGTAAGATGGTGGTTGGTGGGAACGCCCCTTTATAGCCCCTGTGACGCCGCACAAAGCAAGCCAATCACTGACATGCCCTTCTTTAAGATGGTGGGGACCAGGACCTATGTCATCATGCTGCCCCCACTCTGCATCCACCTTCATTGGCTGAGAAAAGACGCTGAAAGCGTCATATGAAACGCGACTTTGGCGCGAAGAGCGTGTACCGCATGGCCGATCCCACGCTGGGATCGGGTCTGGTTTTATGAAACCCGAATTTGCCAAAAGTCGGCGACTTATGAAAATGACCGATCCGTTTCGCTCAACCCTAGTGATGAGCGAACGTGCTCGCTGCGGCTCGTTACTCGCCCGAGTATCAGTGTACTCGGCGAGCACTGAGTATTTCCGGCATTATTCGGCAGGAGCTCGGGTCTCCGCCCTGCAATTCTGGCGTTCTTTAGAGCGCCAATGACAGTGCAGGGATTGTCAGCCATGCAGTGTGATGCGGTAGCCATCTTTGTTGTGGCATTACAGTGATTGGCTGGCAACTGGAAGTTGCATAGTTCTGTGTGCTAGCCTTGTTCCACTCATTTTTTTTTTTAATCAAAAAATCACCCAAAATAAGAAAAAATATATATACAGTCTGTTATGTCAGGCTGAGGCGTGGTGTATCTGTGGTGGAAAAATCGTCGTCTCGCAGGCATACGTAACATAATTCTGTGTGCTAGCCTTGTTCTACACTTTTTTTTTTTTTTTTTCAAAATTTCACCTACAACAGAAAAAATAATTATACAGTCTGTTATCTGTGTCTGCGGCCTGTAGTATCTGTGGTGGAAAAATCATAGCTTTGAAGCCATACTGATCAGATATAATTTTACTCCAAATTTTGTTTAATTATATGTTACAATTTTTTTTACATGAAAACAATTTTTTTTTTATTTTCATTTTGAGGGCTCATCATATTGTCATGGCTCTTTTTCATTTTTCTGTAAACCCAGCTGTATGAGGGCTTGTTTTTTTTCTGTAATGAGCTGTCGCTTTTATTGGTGCCATTTTGGAATACATATAAAGTTTTTGATAACTTCTTATTACATTTTTCTTGAGCGAAGAATAAAAAACTATTATTGCATAGATTTTAATATTTTTTTTAAGAGTTTTCAGCATGTGGGATCAAAAATTATATTGTTTTGTGGTATAGAGCAGCAATACCAGATATGTGTAATTTTTGTAAGGATTTTTTTTTTTTTTTTTTTAACAAACAAACTTTTTTTTTTATTATTATTAACACCTTTAACTCCCAAGCCTGTTTTCATTTTCATGACCAGGCCAAATTTTACAATTCTGACCAGTGCCACTTTATGTGGTAATATCTCTGGAATGTTTCAACAGATTCCCACTGATTCTGAGATTGTTTTCTCGTGACACATTGAACTTCATGTTAGCAGTAATAGTTGTGTAATATGACTTGCGTTTATTTGTAAAAATATCAGAAATTTGGATAATATTTAGAAAATTTCACAATTTTCAATTCTTTTGTCCTTAAACCAGAGTTATGTCCCACAAAACAATTTATAACTAACATTTACCACATGTCTACTTTACATCTGCATAATTTTTGAAACATAATTTTTATTTTGTTAGGAAATTAGAAAGGTTGAAGATGAAATGATCTCTAAAAGGCAAAAAAAAATAGTAATTTTTTTATTGTTTTAAAATTTATAAAAAGGAAAATAGGACAATGCAAAAGTTTTTGCACCTTTGGAGATTTGTGTGCTCAGATAACTTTGTCAAGATTTCAGATCTTAATTAGCCTTTTATGGTTATGGCTTGTTCACTATCATCGTTAAGAAAGGCTAGGTGATGCAAATTTCCCAGCTTTATAAAAACCCAGCCTCCTCTTACCCTGTGCCACAATCTTCTAAGCAGCTACCTAGCTCTCTAAAAATGGAAATGGTGGAAGCCCACAAAGCAAGAGAAGGCTATAAGAAGATAGCAGATTTTCAAGTTTCCTTTTCCTCAGTTCAAAATGTAATTAAGAAATGGCAGTTAACAGGAACAGTGGGGGTTAAGATAAGGTTTGGAAGACCAAGCAAAATTTCAGTGAGAGCTGACCATAGGAATGCTATAGAGGCAAATCAGAATGACCACTTGAATGCAAAAGACCTTCAGAAAGATTTAGCACACTGTGGATTTGTGGCACATTGTTATTCTACTGTTCAGAGACACCGGCACAAATATGGCCTTCATGGAAGAGTCATCAGAAGAAAACCTTTCCTGCATTCTCATCATGAAATTCAACGTTGGAAGTATGCAAAATAACATCTAAACAAGCCTGATGCATTTTGGAAACAAATCCTGTGGACCGATGAGGCTAAAATAGAACTCTTTGGCCACAATGATCACAGGTATGTGTGGTGAAAAAAAAGACAGAATTTCAGGAAAAGAACATGTCGCCAACCATTAAATATGGGGTTGGATCAATCATGCTTTGGGGTTGTGTTGCACCCAATGACACAGGGAACATTTCACTGGTAGAGGGAAGAATAGATTCAATTCTGTAAAAAAGCTGAAGTTGAAAAGAGGAAGGTTTCTACAAATGGCTAATGATCCTAAACAAACATCAAAATCCACAATAGAAGACCTCAAAAGGTGCAAGCTGAAGGTTTTACAATAGCCCTCACAGTCCCCTGACCTGAACATCATTGAAAATCTGTGGATGGACTTCAAAATTGCAGTGCATGCAAGATGCCACATGTTTCTCACAAAACTGGAAGAATTTTCCAAGGACAATGGATGAAAATCCCTCAAACAAGAATTAAAAGACTCTTGGCTGGCTACAAAAAGTGTTTACAAGCTGTGATACTTGTACAAGAGGGTGCTACTAGGTACTAACCATGCAGGTTGCTCAAACTTTTGTTTCTGCTAATTTTCCTTTTTGTAATTTTTTAAATGTAAAAAATGACAAAGGGCATCGGTGCTCAGGAAGGATCTAATGGAACTAGAGCGAGTAAAAGGAGGGCAACAAAATTAATAAAGGGGATGGGGGAACTACAATACCCAGAGAGATAAGCAAAATTAGGATTATTTATTCTAGAAAAAAGACGACTGAGGGGCAATCTAATAACCATGTATAAGTATATAAGGGGACAATACAAATATCTCTCCGAGGATCTGTTTATACCAAGGAAAGTGATGGTCACAAAGGGGCATTCTCTGTGGAGGAGAGAAGGTTTTTTCCACCAACATAGAAGAAGATTCTTTACTGTTAGGGCAGTGAGAATCTGGAATTCCTTGCCTGAGGAGGTGGTGATGGCGAACTCAGTCGAGGGGTTCAAGAGAGGCCTGGATGTCTTCCTGGAGCACAATAATATTGTATCTTACAGTTATTAGGTTCTTTAGAAGGACGTAAATCTGGGGATTTATTCTGATGGAATATAAGCTGAACTAGATGGACAAATGTCATTTTTCGGCCTTGCTAACTATGTTACTATGTATATATATATTTTTTAATTCGTTTATTAACAACAAAATTAACTGTGTTATACACATTTGCATCCAAGGTTATTGAACATAATATGCAGTATATATAAACTGTGCATTGTTAAGCATATAATAAAATACAATTTTCGCCTATAACCAGCGTTATCTTGTGCTTGTTATAAATGTTGAATCAATTATAACATATTCATTATGTAAATAAGAAAACTTATAAAACCGGAACTCTTGAATTAGAACTGTATCTACTCTAGCTACTAATTCGCCGCATTACCTCATGCCTGTCCCTCCATGCGATATCCCCAACCCATGACAAATCTATAGAGTAAGATGGGAGGAATTCCATCTACCCCAAATTTTTTCAAATTTTCCCGGACACCCTCTGTTCTGATATAGCGTGCATTCATATCAGAGTTAACCAGATCAATCCAAGTTCTTGTAGATGGACATGAGCTCCCCATCCACCGCAATGCCAATACCTTCCATGCCATAAAGAGCGTCTCACGCAAGAAAATGTCAATGTAATGATCCCACGTCTCCTCCTCCTATACTCCAAATATACAAACCAGTGGATCAAGGGGAACAGGAATTTATAGCAATGATGCTAGTAGTGACGTCTCCTCTTTCCAGTAATGAAGAATAATAGGACATCTCCATATCATGTGGATGAAGTCTGCATCCGATGAGTGGCATCGCACACATTCTGATGTTTGGAACCGACCCATTTTAAAAAAGCCGTAATGGGGTTAAGTATGATTGGTGTATTATATATAGCTGGGTCATCCTGTTGTTAACTGATGGGGATACTTTAATTGGAGATTCAAGAATGTCGTCCCACTCCTCCTCCTGCATATTAGAAAGAAATCCCCCCCACTTCTCCTTAACAGAATTGACAGTAGACGTAGCTCCCAAAGATAGCATATAGGTATATAAAGAGGAGATAAGACCTTGGGGGCCTTGCGATTTAAGAATTCCTATCAAGGGTAGAGAGGATATAGCTTGACCTGCACCTGTCTGTCTCATATATGATTGAACGGCTGACCTAAGTTGTAGATATCGAAAAAATTGGGATCTCGGTATACCATATTTGGTTTGCAATTGCTCAAAAGACACAAAGAACCCCCCATCATACAGATCACCTATTGAGGAGACACCATGCCCGATCCAAAAGTCAGTGGATGAGTGGCTCAATAAAGTTGGAAAATAGCCATTTTCCACAGGGGCATCTCTGCTATAATGTCTATGAATCCGACCGTTTTCTTGATTTGCCTCCAAACTGTCCGCGCCAAACGAAGCAGGGCTAGCAGACGGGGATACAAATTTTCTCCAACTCCAGGAAGTTTAGTGGACAATCAATTTGGGCCTAGTGAAGTAAGTGGCTTTCAGAGTTGGGAAGGTAATTATTGGGCATCCATTTAGGCATCCATTTACTGAGAGCTCTAGCCTGACCAGCCAAATAATATAGATAAAAATCCGGCAACGCCGCTCCACCCCCTGCTTTGGTCTCTGTAGTGTAGATAGCTTAAGTTTGGGCCTAAATTTGCCCCATATGAAAGTTCTGATTTGAGATTTCAGATTTGCAAAGAAGGATTTAGGGATTAGCACAGCACTGTGTTAAAGACAGTAGCTGAGCTTGGGGAGCAATATAATTTTGATTAAGTTGATACGACCGGCTACAGATAGTGGGAGTTTATTCCAAGCTGCAAATTTAGATTTAGCTAATTAACAATGGGAATATATTAAGTTGTAGGTCAGATCCACTATATTGAGAAATGTGTATGCCTAGATATTTGAAGCTGGGTACAATAGGGAGGGAGGAAAGGGGCCCAAGGCCGAGCATTGGAATATGAGAGAGAGGCATCAACGCGGATTTATCCCAATTTATGTACAGGCCTGAGTATCTACTAAATTTATCTATGGTAGCAATTACCTGCGGCAATGTTTCCTCTGCCTTATCCATAAATATCACCATGTCATCAGCGTAAAGACCAATGGTGTCCACACAACCAGCTATATTTATACCTTTAATGTCAGTAGAGGACCTTACACGTATCGCCAGAGTCTCTATTGCGAGGGCGAAGAGGGCCGGGGAGAGGGGGCACCCCTGGCGGGTCCCTCTGTATAATGAGAAGGGTTTAGAAATTGAGCCATTAACAATTATGCGGGCCCTGGGCTTCATATACAATAAACCTACCCACTTCAAGAGTTTATCCCCAAAACCATATTTTTTCAAACATGCTGATAGAAAGGGCCACTCAAGAGAGTCAAAGGCTTTGGCCGCATCCAGCGATGCCAGTGCCCAGGTGTTGTCTGGTACCAATGAGCTATATTGGACTACTGACTGGACCCGTCTAATGTTGATAGAAGTATTTTTGCCTGGCATAAAACCCGTTTTGTCCTTGCCTGGTTCCTTCTGCCTTGCTGCCAAATCTGCAAAGATAAGTGTCTGGTTTTCGTGGCACACATGCCGTGTGCTTATGATTTAGTGCTATTCAGTGTTTTTTTTGTCCAGCTTAGATTGTATCAGTAATTTCTCAGTCTTGTTGGATTCTCAGGAGTTGCAGATATACAGTCCATGTCATTAGTTAGATTGTGGAACTTTTTGTATTTTCTGCTGTGGATATTTTTAGAGTTTTAATACTGACCGCTTAGTATTCTGTTCTATCTTTCCCTGTTTAGCTAGAGTGGCCTCTTTTGCTGGAATCTGTTTTCTGCCTGTGTGTGTCTTTCCTCTCCTATTCACAGTCAATATTTGTGGGGGGCTGCCTATCCTTTGGGGTTCTGCTCTGAGGCAAGTTAGTATTCCTATTTCTATCTATAGGGGTATTTAGTCCTCCGGCTGTGTCGAGGTGTCTAGGGTTTGTTAGGTACACCCCACGTCTACTTCTAGTTGCGGTGTTAAGTTCAGGGTTTGCGGTCAGTATAGATTCCACTTCTCCTGAGAAAGTCTCATGCGGCTCCAAAGTCACCGGATCATAACAGTGCAACTGGTCCACAATGAGTTAAATGCATCTCAGAAGAAGGGAAGAAAGGTGTTGAGTCATTTTTTTTTCTGTGGTTTGTTTTGCCCGTTCCTCCCTCTTTTTCCCTGGGTGGCTGAGGAGTCTTGTGTTAGCATGGATGTTCATGAATTGGCTTCTCGTGTGGACCAGCTTGCTGCTAGGGTGCAGGGAATTTCTGATTATATTGTTCAGACTCCTGTTTTGGAGCCGAAGATTCCTACTCCTGATTTGTTTTTTGGTGACAGGTCTAAATTTCTGAGTTTTAAAAACAACTGTAAGCTGTTTTTTGCTTTGAGACCTCGATCCTCTGGTGATTCCATTCAGCAGGTTAAGATCGTTATTTCCCTGCTGCGTGGCGATCTACAGGATTGGGCATTTTCCCTGGAATCTGGGAGTCCTGCTTTGCTTAATGTAGATTCTTTTTTGCAGGCTTTAGGACTATTGTATGATGAACCTAATTCTGTGGATCAAGTGGAGAAGACCTTGTTAGTTCTGTCTCAGGGCCAAGAGGCGGCAGAATTGTATTGTCAGAAATTTAGAAAATGGTCTCTGTTGACTAAATGGAATGATGATGCTTTGGCGGCAATTTTCAGAAAGGGTCTTTCTGAATCCGTTAAAGATGTTTTGGTGGGGTTTCCCACGCATGTCGGTCTGAGTGATTCTATGTGTCTGGCCATTCAGATTGATCGGCGCTTGCGGGAGCGCAGAACTATGCGTACTGTGGCGTTGTCCTCAGAGCAGAGTCCTGAGCCAATGCAAAGTGATAGGATTCTGTCTAGAACAGAACGACAAGGATTCAGACGTCAGAATAAGTTGTGTTATTATTGTGGCGACGCTTCTCATGTCATTTCAGTCTGCCCTAAGCGGACAAAGAAGATCGCTAGTTCATTTACCATCAGTACTGTACAACCTAAATTTCTGTTATCTGTGTCCTTGATCTGCTCATTGTCATCATTTTCTGTCATGGCGTTTGTGGATTCAGGTGCTGCTTTGAACTTAATGGACTTTGAGTTTGCCAGGCATTGTGGTTTTCCCCTGCAGCCTTTGCAGAACCTTATTCCTTTAAGGGGCATTGATGCTACACCTTTGGCTAAAAATAAGCCCCAGTTTTGGACTCAGGTGACCATGCGTATGGCGCCGGCCCATCAGGAAGATTGTCGATTTCTGGTGTTGCATAATTTGCATGATGCTATCGTGCTGGGTTTTCCGTGTTTGCAGGTACATAATCCTGTGTTGGATTGGAAGTCTATGTCTGTGACTAGTTGGGGTTGTCAGGGGGTTCATAATGAGGTTCCTTTAATGTCCATCTCCTCTTCTTCTTCCGAAATTCCAGAGTTTTTGTCTGATTTTCAGGATGTATTCGATGAGCCCAAGTCCAGTTCTCTTGCACCGCACAGGGACTGTGATTGTGCTATTGATTTGATTACAGGCTGTAAGTTTCCTAAGGGCCGACTTTTCAACCTGTCTGTGCCTGAACATACCGCTATGCGGAGTTATGTTAAGGAGTCTTTGGAGAAAGGGCATATTCGGCCATCTTCTTCACCGATGGGAGCAGGTTTTTTTTTTTGTTGCTAAGAAGGATGGCTCCTTGAGACCCTGTATTGATTATCGCCTCTTGAATAAGATCACGGTCAAGTTTCAATACCCTTTACCCTTGCTTACCGATTTGTTTGCTAGGATTAAGGGGGCTAGTTGGTTTACAAAGATTGACCTTTGGGGGGCGTATAATCTTGTTCGTATTAAGCAGGGTGATGAATGGAAAACTGCGTTCAATACGCCCGGGGGTCATTTTGAATACCTTGTGATGCCGTTCGGGCTCACTAATGCTCCATCTGTTTTTCAATCTTTCATGCATGATATCTTCCGGACTTATATTGATAAATTCTTGATTGTATATCTGGACGATATTTTGATTTTTTCTGATGATTGGGAGTCTCATGTGGAGCAGGTCAGGATGGTGTTTCAGATCCTTCGTGACAATGCTTTGTTTGAGAAGGGGTCTAAGTGTCTCTTTGGGGTGCAGAAGGTTTCTTTTTTGGGTTTTATTTTTTCTCCTTCATCTATTGAGATGGACCCGGTTAAGGTTCAGGCCATTCATGATTGGATTCAACCCACGTCTGTAAAGAGCCTTCAGAAATTTTTGGGTTTTGCAAATTTTTATTGCCGGAAGATAATGTAAAGAAGTACACCAGCGCTGTATTCACAAAAACACTGTGCCGCAGGAACCAAGACAGAAAGGGGCTTGGACTGTCAGATAGTGAAAGCAATGAACATAAAAGACAACTGGGTCCGCGCTACAGTGCTGATAAACAACTATGAATGAGTACCCAAAGCTCCGCTTGGATACTACACAATGTGACAATTAGAAAGATAAGTGCTGCGTTGTCCAGCACAGCCCGGGACCACCGTATGCCTGATATCCCTGGTCAGGGTTGAGACCTGGAGACAGGGATGAAGGTGTGCCTGAAAAAGAGGATCGTGCACTCACCGTTTATGCTGCAGTGGTCCGGCAAACGATAATGGATGGGGTCCAGTTGGAGGGTAATGTCCGTCGGGCAGGTGTGTGGGCAAGCGGGCGGGCAAACGGAGAAGTATGGCCGCCGAGCAGCGTGCCTAGCTGTAGCTGCGCAGAGCCAGGGACGACTCCGGCCGGTAGCGTCCCTGGATGCGAGCGGGAATGAACAGAGGGAGGAGCTCGCTGGCACAGGGCTCAGCGCGTGACGTCACTGAGCTCAAGGGAGGTACGGGGTGTCACAGGGATCAAACCGACGCGTTTCGAAGGAGAGACGTCCTTCTTCGTCAGGGTTCGTCAGATCCTTTGTGACAATGCTTTGTTTGAGAAGGGGTCTAAGTGTCTCTTTGGGGTGCAGAAGGTTTCTTTTTTGGGTTTTATTTTTTCTCCTTCATCTATTGAGATGGACCCGGTTAAGGTTCAGGCCATTCATGATTGGATTCAACCCACGTCCGTAAAGAGCCTTCAGAAATTTTTGGGTTTTGCAAATTTTTATTGCCGTTTCATTGCTAACGTTTCCAGCGTGGTTAAACCCTTGACCGATTTGACGAAGAAAGGCGCTGATGTGGCGAATTGGTCCTCTGCGGCTGTTTCTGCCTTTCAGGAGCTTAAACGTTGATTTACTTTTGCCCCGGTTTTGCGTCAACCTGATGTTTCTCTTCCGTTTCAGGTTGAGGTTGATGCTTCTGAGATTGGGGCAGGGGCCGTTTTGTCTCAGAGCGATCCTGCTGGTTCCTTGATGAAACCGTGTGCCTTCTTTTCCCGTAAATTTTCGCCTGCTGAACGCAATTATGATGTCGGCAATCGGGAGTTGTTGGCTATGAAGTGGAGTGGCGACATTGGCTTGAGGGAGCTAAGCACTGTATTGTGGTCTTGACCGATCATAAGAATCTGATTTACCTCGAGTCTGCCAAACGGCTGAATCCTAGACAGGCTCGATGGTCTTTGTTTTTTTCCCGTTTTGATTTTGTGGTCTCGTATCTTCCGGGTTCTAAGAATATTAAGGCTGATGCCTTTTCTAGGAGTTTTTTGCCTGATTCTCCTGAGGTCCTGGAACCGGTCGGCATTCTGAAAGAAGGGGTGGTTCTTTCTGCCATTTCCCCTGATTTGCAACGGGTTCTTCAGGAATTTCAGGCTGACAGACCTGACCGCTGTCCAGTGGGGAAATTGTTTGTTCCTGACAGATGGACTAGTAGAGTGATTTCTGAGGTTCATTGTTCTGTGTTGGCTGGTCATCCTGGTATTTTTGGTACCAGAGACCTGGTTGGTAGGTCCTTTTGGTGGCCTTCTTTATCACGTGATGTGCGTTCTTTTGTGCAGTCCTGTGGGACTTGTGCGCGGGCCAAGCCTTGTTGTTCCCGTGCTAGTGGGTTGCTTTTGCCATTGCCGGTCCCTGAGAGGCCTTGGACGCATATTTCTATGGATTTTATTTCTGATCTTCCGGTTTCCCAGAAGATGTCGGTTATCTGGGTTGTTTGTGACCGGTTCTCTAAGATGGTTCATTTGGTGCCTTTGCCTAAATTGCCTTCCTCCTCAGATTTGGTTTTGTTGTTTTTTCAGCATGTGGTTCGTTTGCATGGTATTCCGGAGACTATTGTGTCTGACAGAGGTTCCCAGTTTGTTTCTAGGTTTTGGCGAACCTTTTGTGCTAGGCTGGGCATTGATTTGTCTTTTTCCTCTGCATTTCATCCTCAGACAAATGGCCAAACCGAGCGAACTAATCAGACCTTGGAGACTTATTTGTGATGCTTTGTGTCAGCTGATCAGGATGATTGGGTGGCCTTTTTGCCGTTGGCCGAGTTTGCCCTTAATAATCGGGCTAGTTCGGCTACTTTGGTTTCGCCTTTTTTTTGCAATTTTGGTTTTCATCCTCGTTTTTCTTCTGGGCAGGTTGAGCCTTCTGACTGTCCTGGTGTGGATTCTGTGGTTGACAGGTTGCAGCAGATTTGGACTCATGTGGTAGACAATTTGGTGTTGTCTCAGGAGAAGGCTCAACGTTTTGCTAACCGTCGTCAGGGTGTTGGTTCCCGGCTTCATGTTGGGGATCTGGTCTGGTTGTCTTCCCGTCATGTTCCTATGAAGGTTTCTTCTCCTAACTTTAAGCCTTGGTTTATTGGTCCTTATAGGATTTCTGAGATTATTAATCCGGTGTCTTTTCGATTGGCGCTTCCGGCCTCTTTTGCTATCCATAATGTCTTCCATAGATCTTTATTGCGGAAATATGTGGTACCTGTTGTTCCCTCTGTTGATCCTCCGGCCACTGTGTTGGTTGATGGGGAGTTGGAGTATGTGGTTGAGAAGATTTTTGATTCTCGTTTTTCAAGGCGGAGGCTTCAGTATCTTGTCAAATGGAAGGGTTATGGCCAGGAGGATAATTCTTGGGTTTTTGCCTCTGATGTCCATGGTGCTGATTTGGTTCATGCTGTTCATCTGGCTCGTCCTGATCGGCCTGGGGGCTCTGGTGAGGGTTCAGTGACCCCACCTCAAGGGGGGGTACTGTTGTGAATTCTGCTTTTGGGCTCCCTCCGGTGGTTGTAGGTGGTAATGCAGTTGTCTCTGGGTTACAGCCCTGGTCAGGTGTTTCTGCTGATTGCAGTTCTGACTGGGGTGTTTAGGCGAGCAGGATTCATTAGTCCTTGCCAGTTTTCCATTGTTTTTGGAGGTTTTGTCCTTGCCTGGTTCCTTCTGCCTTGCTGCCAAATCTGCAAAGATAAGTGTCTGGTTTTCGTGGCACACATGCCGTGTGCTTATGATTTAGTGCTATTCAGTGTTTTTTTTTGTCCAGCTTAGATTGTATCAGTAATTTCTCAGTCTTGTTGGATTCTCAGGAGTTGCAGATATACATTCCATGTCTTTAGTTAGATTGTGGAACTTTTTGTATTTTCTGCTGTGGATATTTTTAGAGTTTTAATACTGACCGCTTACTATTCTGTTCTATCTTTCCCTGTTTAGCTAGAGTGGCCTCTTTTGCTGGAATCTGTTTTCTGCCTGTGTGTGTCTTTCCTCTCCTATTCACAGCCAATATTTGTGGGGGGCTCCCTATCCTTTGGGGTTCTGCTCTGAGGCAAGTTAGTATTCCTATTTCTATCTATAGGGGTATTTAGTCCTCCGGCTGTGTCAAGGTGTCTAGGGTTTGTTAGGCACACCCCACGGCTACTTCTAGTTGCGGTGTTAAGTTCAGGGTTTGCGGTCAGTACAGATTCCACTTCTTCTGAGAAAGTCTCATGCGGCTCCAAAGTCACCGGATCATAACATAGAACCCTCTTCCCACATCCCCCGAAACACTTTTAACAAGAGTGGTGCCAATGTATCATGATACTTCCTGTATAATTCAATGGGAAACCCGTCTGTACCAGGGGCCTTCCCAGAGGCCATATCCGTCAAAGCATGTTCAACCTCTTCTAGGGTAAACTCCGCATCCATAAAGGCTCGCTAAGCTGAGGTCAGTACGGGAAACGTTACATCCGATAAATAATCCAGGTTTTCCAGAACATCAAAGTCACACTTAGATGTATATAGCGACTTGTAATAATTGTGAAAACAGTGAAGTATCTCCTCAGTTGAGGACACCAATGATCCGTCTGGTGTTCAAATCTGTAATCTAGTATTGGATACGTTATGTTGGCGTACCAAGAAAGCCAAGAATTTTTTAGCTTGGTTTCCCAATTCAAAATAGGATTGACGAGTAAAAAATAGTTTACGTTTAGATTTAGTGTCTGTATGCTGAACATATAGCCTCTGGGAAGTCAGCCACTCAAGCCCATTGCCATTAGTTGGATCAGATATATATGCAGACTCCGAATCTTTTAGTCGTTGTTCCACCTCGTCATCCTCCCTTGAGGTCACCTGTCAGGACTCTGAACATTTTTTATTACCTTTTTGTGCATTACTGCCCTTTTCCAAGATGGCGTCTTTGGTCTCATGTGCACTGTGTCTTCCTGCTATAAAACTCCACCCCAGCCTTCAGTCTGTGCTAGAGTATTCTGCCTTGCATCCAGCTCCTGACCTCTGGTGACTCCCTGGCTATATACTTGCTCCTGTGAACCTGTGGCGTTATCCTGCTACTCTGCTCTGAGGTCCTGCTGCATACACCAGTTCCAGTAATCCTCCCTCATCTGCTGCTCGTGTTTGCTTCCATCTGCATTTGCTGGACATGTAAGCTATTGCTGCTCTGCAAGAACCTGAGACTATTACCCAGACCTCCCTGGTTGAGCTAAGATATTATTTGAACTGCCTTATAGCATATCTATCTGTGTGATTTGGAGCACCCCCACGTTAAGGGCAATGGGGTACTCGGCACCAGGTCTATCTCTCTTGGTTCTGGGGATGTCACGGTGGCCTGACCCGGTCCGTGGCCCTTCTGAGGAGCGTCCAATTAAAGGGATAGTTTGTACGGTGTTCGTGACGCCACCTGTGGTATTCAGTCAGGGTGACCGACGCTGCTTAGAGGTCCACTGGGGAGATGGAATGGCAGCTAGATGGTATACCTTTCCACAGGTGAAGTATGTCCCCAGGGCTTCCCGGATGTGTAGGTGGTGATGGTGGACGTTGTAAGGCACAATGAATAACAAAGACACAAAGGTTGCAGTTTCTTTACATTTTACTGAAGACTTCAGGGTCCACAGTCCAGAGTACCGTTCACAGGGCAGGCAAAATCTGGCCGGTCCGAAGGCAAATCCAGAGTTCTCTCAACCAGGTGGAAATCAGTAGCCTTCCTACTAGCGCCTGTGTGTTGTTACATAGTTACATAGTTATTAAGGTTGAAGGAAGACTTTAAGTCCATCTAGTTCAACCTCCCTGCTGAGCACCACGGGATAGTCCTCACAACTTTCGTGGATGTTTCTGATATTCTCTCTCTCTCTGTCCCCAGATGGTATGGATAGGACAACCCGTATGACTGGGATAGCCTGGGGCTTGTTTATAGGGACCCTAGAGATGCCCCGACCCCCACAATTTGCCACCGTCTTCTTAGGTATTAAGGTCGGGCAGCCAACTTGGAATTGACTGTCCTGCCGGTCTCTGAAGTAATGCGTAGAGTCAATTACTCCCTCAGTGTTCCGGCCACCGGCTACGCGCCTCAAAAGGAGGCTGACGATCTTGGGGCAGAACTCCTCCCGGTATTATCTCCTTGTGCCGTGATCTCGCCTCTCACTCTCCACAATACACTTTGCTTCGTGTCCTTTCTTAGGATGCTGCCGCACATAGGGGCAGGCGCAGCTCCGTAGCTATCTATCTCGTGCTAGGGCTCTGTCAGGATCCCACCTCTGACAGGGACCCTCTGTCTGCAGCTCAGATGTTCCTCCTTCTCCCCCTGTCTGCCTGACAGGTCCTCTCTGGGTCAAACCCAGGTAGCTTCTGCCTATCTTCCTATCCAACCCACCAGTTTTACCCGTGTGTGAGGAGTGCCCTAATAAATTGAAGCAAGGCTACCCCTGGTGGACTGGAGTGTGAAGTGTGGTGTGTGACTTGTGATACCTGGCAAGGTGAACTCCTTTAGTACCATCAAATGTAATATCACTCCCCCTGGTGGAAGAGCGACACTACTGCAACGACCAGGACTCTGGGGTGCTGCATTTTGGACTAAGCAAGGACTTATTCGTGTCAAGGATCCTCAAGAATAATTATGCTTCATAGACTTTTTGCGTGATTGCATTTTCCTCTGAAGTTTCCTATAGACTGCTGAGCTGCATTTGATATTTGCACCAAGTGTTGTGGACTTGAGTTTCTCTCTGCACCTGTTTGAATCACCGTGTGATAATATAGACTTTACCACTTATATAACTGTGTCCTGTAGTTGTCTTGTTCCACGCAAAGAGTCTCCTGAGTTATCCCCTATAATTATTACATCACCCTTTTTATGTAAGATATTGTAGAAGATAGACACCCCCTTAGATATGCCTTAAGGGCGTCACAAAATAGATTGGTGTTTTGGGGCCCCTGGTGGGACGAAATAAAGCAATTCAACTGGTTGACAGTTCTATCACTGGAGTCTATTAATTTAAGCCAAAACGGATTCAATTTCCAAACTATGCCGCTATTTGATTGCCCATATTTAAGTTTAAGAATGACCGGACTGTGGTCAGATATTCTCCTATTACCATGTTCAACACTATCTACCTATGCATTGGGACCTGTAGAAGCGCTTTCTGCGCGAAACAGCTGTTGTCCTCTATCCCCACGCACGTTTTCTCCCGCCCGCCTGTCTTCATGTAAGATGTTCCAATAAAGAAAAAGTTTTTTGTCTGGACCGAGGAGTGCGCTACATTTTCTTCTTTTGGCTACACAACATTTGAACTTTACGGACGCAGCACCCTCAAAAGGCCGACTATATGAGACAATGGAGTTTCAGCTATTTCGATAAACTTCCCACACGAGGGGTAAGTGCACTAAAGCGGTGCTGATTTTCTTTTCTTTTTTTCGTTTGCTACTATCTACCTATACTGCCAACCCTTCGGATCCAAGTATATAGTCTAGGCGAGAGAGAGAACGTCTGGTAGATGAGTGACAGGTATAGCCTTTTACCCCCGGATGGAGCGTTCTCCACAGATCCAACCAACCACTGCCTTCCATAAATAAAGCCAATTGGGATGGAGCCTGAGAGGATGACTCCTCAGCTATCTCATCACCCAGTCTCAGCCTATCAAGGCGGCTATTTATGACTAGATTAAAATCTCCCATACATATGACGTTTGCGTCCGGGAAACTTAGGGCAAAGCTCATTGCCATCCGAAGTATTGATATATTAGCTGGAGGACGGTTGTAAACACATAATATGACATATTCACGAGAGTTAGTTAATGCCTGTACAAAGACGAACCGACCTTCAGAGTCCCTCTAAGCTTCCCTCATCTCCCATCTAACATCTCTATGAATTAACAGAGACCCCTCTTGAGTAGCTGGTGTGAAACGCATGTATGGACCAATGTACCCACGGTTTCTGTACACATCGGGCCGTGTCTCTAGTCAAATGTGTCTCTACCAACGCTACAATATGTGGATGGTAGCGCTTGATCTGCGAAAATACCTTAATCTTTTTCCGGGGAGATTTAATGTTACGCACATTCCAGGTCATGCATATTATTTCAGACCCCATACTCACTCATCAAGACATGATAAATAGTATTGTCCTGGCAAAGCCTAGGGATAACACATAGAGGCCGAGAGATCCATTGGCGGCGATCTCTACCTAAAGAACAGATAAAACAAACATAGAAAAAGAAACAGAGCAAAAACCAAACAATGTAGGAGCGTAGTCCCATGCTCCTATTATCAAGTGAAAACTGGGATACCCTCGCTAGATTCAGCGTCCGGTATTGTTGTTAGGTTAGACACCCACACAGAAAGCTCCATTTTATAATTATCCGCACAAGTACATTAGGATTTCTTTACATTGGACACCTTGTGGACCCGTAGCCACTCAGCCGCCTCCTCCGGATCAGTGAAGAATATAGAGGAACCCTCATGAACGACCCGTAGTCGGGCGGGATAAATCATGGAGTATACAACATTCCAGTCTCTAAGTTGTTTCTTAATTTCCATGAACCGTGCCCACTGCTTCTGAAGCTCCATGGAGAAGTTCTGAAAGATCGAAATTGTGGCATTGTGGAATTTGATGGGGCTCTTCTGCCATGCCAGACATAGAATAGCGTCTCTATCCTTGCAGTTGAGAAGACTTGCCAAAAAAAGTCTAGGCGGAGCTCCAGGAGGAAGGGTTTTCATGGGAACCCTATGGGCCCTCTCCACAGAGAAGGTTGAGGAGAATTCGCCTCCCAGAGAAGTCTTAAGCCAATCCTATAGGAATTCCTCAGGCCGTTGGCCCTCCGAGCATTCCGGCAGACCAATAATTCGAATGTTATTCCGACGCAGTCTGTTCTCCAGGTCATCCACCTTTTGTTTCCAGGCATTTATGGAGCCAGCCAACCTTGTCAATTTAGCCTCCATGGGCGTGATGGTATCTTCTATTTGTGACACTCTTGTTTCCACCTCAGTGATGCGTCCTCCCAAGGTCTGCATATCTAGTCTCAGATGGCCCACCTCAGTGTGCACATCTATTTTTTCAGTAAGAGAAGATCTGGTTAAGGAGACAGCCTGCATTAATTGTTCAGAGGCCTGTTTGAGGGTTATCTCATCTTGTTCCCCCTCCTCATTACTATCAGAAGGACGACTTTTATATTGAGCCTGCGAGGGGTTATTCCTAAGGGTCCGCACACCATCTGAAGGGTGCTCTCTGGCATATTTTTTTAGTCTATCAGCCGTTCCTGATCATTTGGAGTGCTGCATAGCTGACAAGAATGAGAGGCAGCAAAGTAGCCAAAGTTATAATCTGAAATAGTTCCAAGTTCCAATCACAGAAATAGCAGAGCCGGCAGAAATTGTTTATGTGATGTTATGGGACAGCCTTAAATGGGTAAAGTGCTTATAGTAGCAGATGTAATAGCACCCAGGTTATAGTAAAGCTCTATGCTCTTGGGGGAGGGGTCCGCAGCAGCGGCAGAGGCAGCAGGGAGGAGGGGGGGCAGATACTTCAAATCACAAGCACCGGTAGAGCAGGTGTCCTCCAGATAGGGGAACGGGGGCCCAATTTCCCAGAGCGCTCACCGCTTGTCCCCTCAATGTATTGCAGGCAGCGCTGCATCTCCTGTCAGAGCGCGCGCTTATGTGGTGACCGCCGCCCACGCAGGCACCGCCGACCAAGTTCCCCTAATTCCAGGTGCACCACATCCCAGCCGCACACACTGTAAGTTCCAATGACTTTCCAAGGCTCAGGGGGGAGTCCCGGCACTGGTAGAAGCTGGCGCCGCTCTGTACCTTGTTAGAGCACGCGCTTGTAAAATGGCCGCTGTCTCACACTGGTCTCGTTGCTCCTGCAAGCTCCGCCGGCTCTCAGCTCTCCTCCGGACCTCACAGCATCTCCCGAGGTAGCCACGCACCTTCCAGGGTCCAAGGGGATTACAAATCAACATGCAGCCCACACTTTAAAGGGGTCTAAGTGGCAGGATACCATTAGGATATTGGGAGCTCTCCCGGGGTACGTCTTCTCTCTTCACCTACATAGCCACGCCCCTCACTATGTATATTTTTTGCCTAAAATACAAAGTAAAAGTGTCATTAGTCCTTGTAGAGGTCATTTAATCTTCATCTTGCTTAACTATTAACAATAACAGTAATTTTGGCTAGAGGTGCCAAACTTTGACATGACCCTCTAAAAGTTGATCAGCAATTTCCATTTTTCCAACAAAATTTAAATAACCATTTTTTTAGGGACCACATCAGTTGAAGTGACTTTGGGGGGAAAATACTCAAAAGTGACACCTTTCAAAAAACTGCACCCCTCAAAGTCCTCACAACCACATTCAAGAAGTTTATTAACCTTTCTGGTGCTTCACAGAAAATAGTGCAATGTGAAAGGAAAAATGACCATTTACTTTATTTTCGTAAAATTTTTACTTTAGCCCCAAATTTTGTATTTTCACAATGGTAACAGGAGAAAATGGAAATTACAATTTGTTATGTAGTTTCTCCTGAGTACACCGATACCCCATATGTGTTTAGGCGCATGGCAGGGCTCGGAAGAGAAGCAGCGGCGTTTGACTTTTTGAACGCAAAAATAGCTGGAATCGAGAGCAGACGCCATGTCACGTTTGGAGAGCCCCTGATGTGCCTAAACAGTGAAACCCCCCACAAGTGACCACATTTTGTAAGCTAGAACCCTCAAGGAATGTACCTAAATGTGTGGTGAGCACCTTGAACCCCCAGGTGCTTCATAGAAGTTTATAAAGTACAGCCATGAAAAGTCACACACTAAAAGACACTTATTACTGCTTCGCCATATTTTGAGAGCTATAATTTTCCTATAAAGCTGCCAAACAGAGTCATGTGATTGCTTCTTTTTTTGTGGGACAAGGTTGATGTTTTTATTAAATACATGCAAAGTTCATATTTGCGCAAAAAGACCAGATAGTGGGAACAATTCCCTACCAGATATATATATATATATATATATATATATATATATATATATGCACCTGGATGGAGTGTACAAGTTGACGCAATATATTCAATGCCGCCTGTTATTCATTTACCTGTTTGTCAGGATGATGCTGCAGGGATGGTGGTTCCAAATGTGGAAGGTCCTTGCGGTATGCACGAGTTTGTGCGTGCCAGATTCCACCAAACAGAGAAGGCTTCCTTGCTGGTGGGGCGCCAGCCAGTGACAGACGCCCCTGTTTGTTGGTAACAAGTTACCGCCTGTGGGTGTTCAGGTCAGAAGCCGGCAAATAGCCAGCAAGGTGCAGGAAGCTGCAGGACCTTGCATAATGTCACGGTCACGTGATACCTCACGGGACTGGCTATGGCTATGGAGCGCCCTACGGACCACAATCCAACGCGTTTCGGAATCACTGATTCCTTCGTCAGGAAATTTTCACCAAATTTCAGTTTTTTTCACAAATAATTGCAGGTAATATCAAAGAAATTTTACCAGTATCATGAAATACAATATGTCACAAGAAAACAATGTCAGATTCAGCGGGATCCGTTGAAGCGTTCCAGAGTTATAACCTCATAAAGGGACAGTGGTCAGAATTGTAAAAATTGGCCCGGTCATTAACGTGCAAACCACCCTTAGTGGTTAAGGGGTTAAAGATATTTTTTCAATTTTTTTTTTTACTTTATTTTTACTTTTTTACTTTGTCCCTCTATGTAACTTTCACGTTTATCACTCTAATCGCTGTTATAAAGTATTGCAATTATTTACAGCTGTCAGGTCTTGTTTAGCTTGTTTAGACCATGCTCTGAGCATGGTGTAACAAGTTTGCTAGCCTCGTGACCAGTGTCACCATGGCAACGATGAGACCCTTGCGGAGGCACCGATCGGAGCGGAGAGAGAGACCCCTCCCTTTCCCTGCCCTCCATATGTTGCGATTGATATAATTCACAGCATTTAGGGGGTTAAACTGCGGAGACCAGTGCGGGCGCCTCTCCTGGCAGTGAGAGCTGGGTTACAGCTTTCATGTTAGCTGAACGTCTGGAGGCGATCGCGCATAATTGCCATGACATACGCCGTACATCCAAGGTCGGGAAGGTTATAAAACTGAGAATTTGTTGTTTTTTTTAAATGTTTTAATTTTTAGCACTTTCCCTTCAATGTACCAAATCACACCCGAAAACTGATGTGGATTACATACCCACTTAAAAGTAGGCGTCCTGTGCAGTTTCTTGTATTCTCGGGGGCAGGACCTGAACATTCCTATTGTAGACGCTGAGATATGTGCTTTTGATGGGACAGATATACAATAGATTAGCGACTGACGGACATTAGGCTTCATGGAGAGATGGAAGAGAGTGATAATGTCAGAGTTAGAGGCTGCAGGAAGATGCATAAACCCATAGTTCTAGTAACAATGCCACCTCAGTCAGTTATAGATGCGAGTCAGCTGTGTATCCAACCCACTGCCGCCTTGTAGGACGCGCTCTCCGCTCCTGAGCCCGCTCCATGCCCTCACAACCAACATCTGCTGTACATATACCGCTAAATAAAATCCTCATAGCGCACGTAGTAACAGAAAACCCGGAGTTCTAGTAACAACACAACCTCATTCTCAGGAGGAAGCAATAACAACGTATAGGGAGGGCTGTAGGAAGGAGCCGGTGAGTTTACGTGTTACATCGTAACTGTGCAGACTACTAGAGGCTCAAAACCTACTTATTCAGAAATTCATGTTTTATGCCACTGTGGACATCAGTGAATTCTTACAGGTGTGTAATGTAGAGGATAAGTAATAGTATATGAACGTCCTGACACTGTGCAGTGTTACCACCTTTCTATATGTCACATACTGGTGATAAATACAGAAATACACAAGATCCAGGATGATGATGTTCAATAATTAATAATTTTATTTTTTTCTCCTAGCAGTATGTTTTGAGTTGTGGGAGGAAACCGGAGTACCCGGGGGAAACCCACACAGACACGGGGAGAACAAACAAACTCTGTGCAGATGGTGTCCCAGATTTACACCCAGGAGCACCGCGCTGCTCGCCAACAGTGCTAATCACTGCGCCACCGTGCCGTCCTGTAGTCTGATGGTCCTACATCTCCAAGCAGCATGCCAGCCAGGTGAGTTATGGGGCAGCAATAGAGAATGCAGGACACTATGGTCTCTGATATGTAACAGAGTAGATGGAAGGGTGGGATAACAACAGACCCCGCCTGTTTCTTCAGACCACACCCAGGTCCGCACCTCCCTGACCCAGTAGTCAGGTATTGGGGGGAGGGGAATACGTTATATTTCCATTGCTGTTATTTCTGCGGCTTTCAATGCTCTTCCACCTGTTACTGATATACGAGAAGCCACAGAACAGCCGCCGGTCCTTCGGGGTTATAGGTGGTTCCTGAGCTTCAATGCCAGACATCACTTGGTGCAATTCCATTTGTTTGCTGGTTTCCAAAACTGGGATCTATAGAAGAAAGGCAAATCAGTCTGGTTACTTCATTAGGTATTTAATTATATCCATCCCCTCCTGAGGGCACCTGTACAGATTGTGGATGAGCCGTCGTAACCGTGCGCAGATTACCGCTAATCGCCATGATGCATCGTTACCTGCAGCTTGAGAACAAGTCAACTACTGGTGCTGCCTGGCAATCTGCGGTATCCACATCTGCTACAACTGCACCATAAAGCCGTGTTCACATGTTGCAACCACATTGGTTTTTTTGCCGCAGTATCAACAAAAATGCATACTTTTGTTGTGGTTTTTCTTCCAAAAATGGGAAGAGCAATATTGCTCTTTCGCAAAAAAAAATGCAGAGTGTGAACACAGCATAACGAATCCAAGTTATTCACTAAGTGGCCTTCTGAAGAATTGGGGACAATAATTACACTTTTGAGAAATATGTAAAAGCCTGTCCATCCTGCCCCATACTGTAATTCCACCCATTTACCAGCAGGGGAGGATATACACATTCTGGCCTACACTATGTAGATTGTTACTCATTATTTGAGTATTTCTTACACATATTATCACATTACACAGACGAGGAGGTGACATTATAATAAAATAACGCTGTGCACTTACAGGTGTCATTGTAAATGGTGGACGTGACCTTCCCATCTCTAATTCCTCCCAGTTTATGGGCGAGAAGAATGGATGTCCTTTTAAATTGCTGCAAACATCCTGCCTCTTCTTTGGTGTTTTACACAAGAGCTGCAAATAAATAAGAACCATTATTATATCACAAGTAATAATAGAAATAATCTCAGAAAAAAAGCAGTTACAGAATTGATTTCTAATTTTCTTATAGAAAGATGATTTTATTAAAACAGTCATTGCTAGGAACAAATGCGATAGGACAGGATGAGATAGGATAATACAGGATACGATAGGAAAGTAAAGGATAGGATAGGACAGGATAAGACTGGATAGTACAGAACAGGATGGTACAGGATAGGATGGTACAGGACAGGATAGGACAGGATAGGAGGACAGGATAGGACAGGATAGACCATCAGTAGTCGATCAGTCAGGGGCCGATACCCAATAATCCTGATGATTAGCTGTGTGGAGAGGTTTTGGTGAGCGCCCAGCCTCTTTATTGTATAAATTGGCCTGTAGATGAGAACGCTGTACATATAGGAGAGGCTGTCCTGGGGCTCCAGCATTGTCCCAATTCTTCTATTGGATGAAGCTGAAATACTCAACACAGTGGTGATGAAATGTACGGTGTATTATCAAAACTCATGACTGGTCTATCCTTCCTATGTCTCCAGGTATATTTGTCTATTTACTCACTCTCTCTATGACATCCCTGAGCTGAGAATCCATGGTGTTCGGATAGCAAGGTTTATCACATGTTACTGAATAGGCAACCCTTCGTAAACATGAACCAGAGTAAAACGGGGAATATCCTGTGGCCATTTGGTAGATTGTGACCCCAAAAGCGAACAGGTCAACAGTGTAATTATAGGGCTGTCGACGAGCCACCTGTGGAAACATAAGATTAGAAGAGTAAGTTAGTTTATTGTCCATCCTGGGAGACAGAAAACAACCATGGTACATGTTTACTGGTAGTGTTTTTCCACACCTAAGCCCCCATACATAATACATGTCAGCCAAAAGATCATTTGGTTGATAGCTACCTCTCCCATGAACAGGAACTCACAGTTCGGCCAAGAACTTCTATGTTCTCTATTAGAGAAACTCTGCCAGACTCCAAAAAATAAAGGATTGATCATTGGAAATCCAATGTGCTAGATCCTTCTCCTCCTGGATATAGAGTCTAGAGGCCCCAGTACACATTAGACTGTTGGCTGATCCCTCTGATATTGGCCGGTTCGGCTGACTTTAGTCTAATATGTATGAGGGCCCTTACACAGTCCATCTATTAGTTAGCATTAGTAAATGTGGACCGCTGTGGTGATAGATCTGTGATTCCACAAGCTCCACATTAAGTGAGAATTGCAGGTGGATAATAAAGTATGAGATATTAGTAGTCACATAGTCACCTCAGGAGCCATGTAGCCAGGAGTGCCGCAAAATTTACTGATCTTCTGAGAGCCAAATACATTCATAGCAGCAAGGCCAAAATCAGCAATCTTAGCGTGTCCATCGCCGTCCAGAAGAATGTTGTCTGGTTTTAAATCCCTTAAAAAGAAAGAAAAATAGTTCTGTGAATCAGACATAGATGAGCTGTAGTGCTGGGGTTACTGTGGGGGCTTCACAGGACCACTCACTAAACACTGGGGGCAGACTCACTAATCCTATCTTGTGTAGACATATAATACCAGGCTGTCTGAAAATGCGCCAAATTCATCACAGTGACTGTTTGACAAATTAGGAGCATCTTCAGAGACTTTTGTCTGATGTTACACCACTATTGTTTTCATTACTTAGAGCCAATAATTTTCATAAAAATCTGGTTACAGTTTAGTTGCACGTTGTGACATTGTAAGCCACATGGATTCCTATCAAACTATTCCCATTTCCATAAAAGCCTTGTCCCCTCTTCGAGTGAGCCCCAAAAATGTCTAAAACACTTCATAAATGTGGTACACGTCATATTCACCAGATTTTTGGCACAAATAACACCACAATTCTGGCACATTTAACTATTTCCCATAGTAAATATTTCCCTACGTATAAAAAAAGAAATGACTTATTACCGGTGAATAATCCCCCGACTGTGGAGAAACTCTATTCCACTCAAGATTTCTGCTGCAAGGAACCTAATAAGGAAGAAAAAATATCCTATCAGCATTAATTGTTCTACTGAACCACTAATAACTATGAGGGGAGACAGCGGCCACAGAAATCACAGAGCGGCTGTTCTCTTACCTGGTCGTGCAGACATCCAGGGGGCCTCTGGAATCGATAAATGCAGTCAACTCGCCACCAGTCAGATATTCCATGGCATAAAATGCATAGTCCTGTGCGAGAGGAGGGAAGATGATTGTAAATAATGCAGATTTTATCCATCCTGATAACATTTACTATGGTTCTGGGACCTCTACTGTGTGTCCAGAAGACATGTCTCCTTGTCTGCACACACTGGAGAGGTGTCCAGGGTGAAAACTAAGTCAAAATCCTCTAATGATAGCCACCAGTAATGGTGCCCAGGGCATACAGGCACACAGAGCATGCAGCAGGGCTACTCATTTGCACTGGCAAAGATTGAATTTGCAATCTAATGGAAGCAACTGGACATGATGGGGAGAAAGGAATTTTTAGAAAGTGAGGAGTCTCTTACCGCTGTCTGGAAGGTCCCATAGGCATGTGTGAAGAATCTGCTGTCTTCAGTGATTTCCAGGACCTCTCTCTCTAAGCGGATGGTGCGTTTAGCGTACTCCAACAATTCCCTCTTCTTGACCATCTTGACAGCCAGCTGATGTCCGCTGGGTTGATGCGTTGCCAGCATCACCCTGCCAAAACTGCCTTCTCCAAGCTTCCTGGTAAAGATGAAACTCTCCAGGGAAAGACAGGCAGTCACTTGCTCTGAAGGGCTGGTGGTCTGAGCACCGATTACACCTAGAAGGGTAAACAGATATAAGAACCAACAATTAATCTTACAGTCACACTCACATATAATGCTACAATAAATTGGCAATTTTCAATCTATCATGAACTTTGAACCCTGATGAACCTGATTACCACCATGTTCTGGCTGGAGAGCCCCAAGTATAGAAGGTGGAGAGCTCTGATGTAAGTGGTAAGATGTATAGGATTAGATTATGTCATTAGGTTACATTTTGTAAAATAAATGAACACTGTATATAAAACATGGATGTGGCCTGTGACTAAATGACTATAGACTTTACCTTCTGGAGCTTGATCGATGGATTTGTCAGTCTGACGTCTTCTCTTTGTGGTGGTCTCAGTGTCAGATGTCCTCTTTCTCTTAAGTTGTTCTCTACAACTTTGATTTTCAGCTCTCTCATGATGTAGGTGAGAGCTCCTGGTTTTAGCTGATCCGCTAAACCTTATTTCAGAGGTAACATCCTTTCCACTCTCAGATTCCACCATTCTTCCTCTCTTATTTGGGGGTGCATCTCCTCTCTTAGGAGAAGTGTTCCCTCTTTTTTTCCCCTTTTTAAGGGTCTTTATCTCTGGTGGATATCCAGAAGATGTTGTACAGGGATCATCTGTTTTCTTAACAGGTACATCCTGTACAATGTCCTGAGAAGTTTCCACAATTTTTCCTCTCTTATTTGGGGTTTCATCTTCCTTCGCAGGAGATGAGTTCCCTCTTTTTTTCCCCTTTTTAAGGGTCCTTATCTCTGGTGGATATCCAGAAGATGTTGTACAGGGATCTTCTGTTTTCTCAACAGGTACGTCCTGTACAATGTCCTGAGAAGTTTCTCCTCGCTGAGAAAAACTCTCTTCCGTGCATCTCTTTTTAGCACTCCTCTTATTCTTTTCACTACACTTCCTTTTTCGTCCCATGATAAGTTAATATCAATAATAACGAATTTGTTAAGTGCGCAAAAGTCGTCTTCACTCTCCAACAGTTGAAGGTAAAGTAAGAATAATGACATCGGAATCCTTAACCTAACAGTCACCTAGTATTGTGACATCATCGCCATTGTGACATCATCAGCCAGAGTGTAAGCGATGATGTCATCGGTTGCTGCAGGACTAAGTTTGACATAATCAGATGACCTTGTTTAAGAAAAGTTTTGCTTTTCATAGTAACATAGTTAGCATTTTTTAAGATCCTACTCAAGGACCCTAAATGTTTTGCATCTAACTATTCAAAAATCTGTAAACACCTAGAAAATTCCCAATAACTGATGCAGCAACAAATAGATTAATAACCAAATAAATAAATAAATAAATGTTACTTTTTTCAGTATACAAAATTGCTGGACATGATCTCATTAAAATAATATATGAAGAAAAAGATGTTAAAATAACAATCGGAGACTCAGGTCTCCAGAGTACCAAAAATATTAGACAGGTGTTTTTTATGTTATGGCTGATGGGTTCAAATCTGCAGTGATGCACATGAATGAAAATGGGAACAAATCCTTATATTTCACATTGTGCCCCCGCCGCCTCCGTCCCACAGCCCTGTGTTGTGTAGAGGCCACAGTGACATTTCTTCTACATACAACAGTATATAAAATCTCCACATTCTCCAGTGGTTTTTATACTCAGTGGTGTTTTGTCCGCAGTGATATTATACCCTGCAGAAGCCATAGGATGACGTAGTTGCATGACTTTATCTCTGTATGGATAGTTAACAAAAACTGACATTTCGGATACACGCCAATGTATATGATTCCAAGGCCAGAACCTAATACTAAACAATTAGAGCAGCTCTCACATAATATGATCCTACAAAAAAGAAAAATGGAGCAGAAATGCCCTTAATAGATAAGGTGAGATGAGACATAAAAATATAAAAAAAACTGTACAAATCTTTATTAGCTCACTCACATACATAGTACACAAAGTAGTACACATACACAACCCACAAAACAACACAGGAAAAGTTAGAAATAGGGGGAAGATCCAGGCAACACAAGTACTCAAAACCTCTCATAGTAAACATGTAGAGGCACAAATTCCAAGATACATCAGTGTATCTGTATCACAGTGACATACTGTAAGTATTACACAAAGGAAAAAGCAATTCCATATGGAGAAATGATTTGTAAAAAGTAGCCAGTGTGCATCTGCCTTTCCTTAATAAAGTGCCATTAATACTGCAATACAGGGATTATGCTTACCCATATGGGAAAGAGGGGATATGAGAGACCACGTGCACCTTAACCCTGATGCACGTTTCGCGTGACAGGCTACTGCCTGGGCTTCATATTTATACTACCTATTGAACCTGTTCTACGCCAGGGTGGCTAGCATTTATATTGGTATATGGTCTCCATCCTGCTATGTGCTGCTTCCATCCTGCGCCCTAATCTTGTCATGTGCTGCTACCATCTTGCGCCCCCTTCCTATCATGTGCAGCCCCCATCCTGCGCCCCCTCCCGGTCATGTGCAGCCCCCATCCTGCACCCTCATCCTGTGTTGTGGGCCTCCATCTTGCCATGTGCTACTCTCTTTCTGTGACCTCATCCTGTCATGTGTTCCCATCCTGCGCCTACAATTCTGGTATGTGCTGCCCCCATCCTGGTATGTGCTACTCCAATTCTGCACCCCCATCCTGTCATGTGGTGCTCTCATCCGGCGTCCCCATCCTGTCTTGCTGCTCCCATCCTGCACCCCCATTATGTAATGTGTTTCTCCCATCCTGAGCCCATATTCTGTCATGTGGTGCACCCGTTCTGCGCCCCCTGTTCTGTCATGTGCTGCTTTCACCCTTCATCCTGTGCCCCCATTCTGTCATGTGCTGCACCCATTCTGAGCCTTCATTCTGTCATTTGCTGCTCCCATCCTGCGCCCCCATTCTGTCTTGTGCAGTAAAAAGTCACTGGCTTGCTGCGCTGACGTATTTTCTATGTACAGTACAGACCAAAAGTTTGGACACACCTTCTTATTTAAAGATTTTTCTGTATTTTCATGACTATGAAAATTGTAAATTCACACTGAAGGCATCAAAACTATGAATTAACACATGTGGAATTATATACTTAACAAAAAAGTGTGAAACAACTGAAAATATGTCTTATATTCTAGGTTCTTCAAAGTAGCCACCTTTTGCTTTGATGACTGCTTTGCACACTCTTGGCATTCTCTTGATGAGCTTCAAGAGATAGTCTCCGGAAATGGTCTTCCAACAATCTTGAAGGAGTTCCCAGAGATGCTTAGCACTTGTTGGCCCTTTTGCCTTCACTCTGCGGTCCAGCTCACCCCAAACCATCTCGATTGGGTTCAGGTCTGGTGACTGTGGAGGCCAGGTCATCTTGCGCTGCACCCCATCACTCTCCGTCTTGGTCACATAGCCCTTACATAGCCTGGAGGTGTGTTTGAGGTCATTGTCCTGTTGAAAAATAAATGATGGTCCAACTAAACGCAAACCGGATGGAATAGCATGCCGCTGCAAGATGCTGTGGTAGCCATGCTGGTTCAGTATGCCTTCAATTTTGAATAAATCCCCAACAGTGTCACCAGCAAAGCACCCCCACACCAGCACACCTCCTCCTTCATGCTTCACGGTGGGAACCAGGCATGTAGAGTCCATCCGTTCACCTTTTCTGCGTCGCACAAAGACACGGTGGTTGAAATCGAAGATCTCAAATTTGGACTCATCAGACCAAAGCACAGATTTCCACTGGTCTAATGTCCATTCCTTGTGTTCTTTAGCCCAAACAAGTCTCTTCTGCTTGCTGCCTTTCCTTAGCAGTGGTTTCCTAGCAGCTATTATACCTTGAAGGCCTGCTGCACAAAGTCTCCTGTTGTGAATTCTGCTCTTGGGCTCCCTCCGGTGGTTGTTGGTGGTAGTGCAGTTGTCTCTGGCTTGTAATCCTGGGCAGGTGTTTCTGCTGATTGCAGCTCTACTAGGTATTTAGGTGTGCAGGATCCATGAGTCCCTGCCAGTTGTCCATTGTTCTTGGAGGGATTGCATCTCTGTCTGGCTCCTCATGCCCTGCTGGCAATTCAGCTAAGATAAGTGTCTGTTTTTTTGTCTCTGTAGCACACATTTTGTGTGCTTTACTTTTCAGTGCAATTTATTGTGTTTTTGTCCAGCGTAGACTTTGTTTGGATTTTTCAATCATGCTGGATTCTCTGGAGATGCAGATATACATTCTATGTCTTTAGTTAGATGTAGAATATTTTGTATTTTCTGCTGTGGATATTTTTAGGGTTTTAATACTGGCCGCTTAGAATTGTGTCCTATCCTTTTCTATTTAGCTAGAAGTGCCTCTTTTGCTAAATCCTGCTTTCTGCCTGCGTGTGTCGTTCCTCTTATCCTCACAGTCAATATTTGTGGGGGGCTGCCTATCCTTTGGGGTTCTGCTCTGAGGCAAGATAGAATTCCCATTTCCATCTATAGGGGTATTTAGTCCTCCGGCTGTGTCGAGGTGTCTAGGACGTGTTAGGTACACTGTTATGGACTGGTGGTTAAGGAGCGACATGCGACGAGCTCTGAGCAGGTGGTAACTATACTGACCGCAGTTCCTGATCTTAACACAACACTAGAAGTAGCCGTGGGATGTTCCTGTCACTCCCTAGACACCTCGTCACAGCCGGAGAGCTAACTACCCCTAAAGGTAGAAACAGGAAAGCTATCTTGCCTCAGAGAAAATCCCCAAAGGGTAGACAGCCCCCACAAATAATGACTGTGAGTGGAGAGGGAAAAGACATACGTAGAATGAAACAAGATGTAGCAAAGGAGGCCACTTCTAGCTAGATAGTACAGGACAGAACACTGTGCGGTCAGTAATAAAAACTAGAAAAAGTCCACCGCAGAGAATGCAAAAATCTCCACACCTGACTAAAGGTGTGGAGGGCAAAATCTGCTGCCCAGAGCTTCCAGCTTAGCTGAATAGATCCATACTGATAAGCTGGACTAGAAAGAAAAACATATAATGTGCTGAACAATTAAGTCCACAACAAGTGGACTGCAAAAGGACAAGCGAGGACTTATCTTTGTTGAACTGGTCAGAGTGTCAGGGAAATCCAAAAGAGATGTGACTCCAAGCAGGAACCATTGACAACTGGCACTGACTGAGGGATAAGGCCAGACTAAAATAGCTGAGCCAGAAAGACCATCAGTGGAAGCAGCTGCTGATGCTAAATCCAAGAAGCAGCTATTCCACTTAAAACCACCGGAGGGAGCCCAAGAGCAGAACTCACAAAAGTGCCACTTACAGCCACCGGAGGGAGCCCAAGAGCGGAATTCACAACAGTACCCCCTCCTTGAGGAGGGGTCACCGAACCCTCACCAGAGCCCCCAGGCCGATCAGGGCGAGCCAAGTGAAAAGCAAGAACCAAATCGGCGGCATGGACATCGGAGGCAACAACTGTTATGACCTGGTGGTTAAGGAGCAACACTGATATGACCTGGTGGTTAAAGAGACACATGGGACAAGCTCTGAGGAGGTGGTAACTTTACTGACCGCAGTACCTAATCCTAACACCAACACTAGAAATAGCCGTGGGATGTTCCTGTCACTCCCTAGACACCTCGTCACAGCCTGAGAACTAACTACCCCTAAAGATGGAAACAGAAAACTATCTTGCCTCAGAGAAATTCCCAAAAGGAAAGATAGCCCCCCACAAATATTGACTGTGAGTGGAAAGGGAAATGACATACACAGAAATGAAAACAGATTTTAGCAAAGGAGGCCAATAATAATCTAGATAGACAGAAATAGGAAAGGATACTGTGCGGTCAGTATTAAAAACTAAAAATCCACGCAGAGTTTACCAAAATACTCTCCACACCGACTCACGGTATGGAGAGGGCAAATCTGCTTCCCCAGAGCTTCCAGCTAGCCTGAATATATCATAATGTCAAGCTGGACAAAAAGAAACATAACATGAGCTGAGCAATAAAGTCCAAAGCAAATGGACAACCCAAAGAACTAGCAAGAACTTATCTTTTGCTGAAATGGACAGGCCATCAGAGAAATCCAAGGAGAGATAGGAATCCAACCCAGAAAACATTGACAGCTGGCATGAACTGAAGACCAGAGCCAGGTTAAATAGCAAGGCCTGGAGAGACGATCAGTGAAAGCAGCTGCTACAGCAAAACTCAAGGAGCAGCAGTTCCACTCGAAACCACCAGAGGGAGCCCAAGGGCAGAACTCACAAAAGTACCATTCACAACCACAGGAGGGAGCCCAAGAATGGAATTCACAACAGTACCCCCCCCTTGAGGAGGGGTCACCGAACCCTCACCAGAGCCCCCAGGCCGATCAGGAGGAGCCAAGTGAAAAGCACGAACCAAATTGGCAGCATGGACATCGGAGGCAACAACCCAAGAATTATCCTCCTGGCCATAACCCTTCCACTTGACCAGATACTGAAGCTTCCGCCTCGAAAAACGAGAATCTAAAATCTTCTCCACCACATATTCCAACTCCCCTTCAACCAACACCGGAGCAGGAGGATCCACGGAGGGAACCATGGGCACCACATATCTCCGCAACAAAGATCTATGGAACACATTATGAATGGAAAAAGAAGCTGGAAGGGCCAAGCGAAAAGACACCGGATTGATAATTTCAGAAATCTTGTAAGGACCAATAAAGCGAGGCTTGAACTTAGGGGAAGAAACCTTCATAGGAACATGACGAGAAGACAACCAGACCAAATCCCCAACACGAAGCCGGGGACCAACACACCGACGACGGTTAGCAAAACGTTGAGCCTTTTCCTGAGACAACGTTAAATTGTCCACCACATGAGTCCAAATCTGCTGTAACCTGTCCACCACAGAATCCACAACAGGACAGTCAGAAGGCTCAACCTGCCCCGAAGAAAAACGAGGATGAAAACCAAAGTTACAAAAAAAAGGCGAAACCAAAGTGGCCGAACTAGCCCAATTATTAAGGGCAAACTCGGCCAATGGCAAGAAGGTCACCCAATCATCCTGATCAGCAGACACAAAGCATCTCAAATAGGTTTCCAAGGTCTGATTAGTTCGCTCAGTTTGGCCATTTGTCTGAGGATGGAACGCCGAAGAAAAAGACAAATCAATGCCCATTCTAGCACAAAAGGCCCGCCAAAACCTAGAAACAAACTGGGAACCTCTGTCAGACACAATATTCTCCAGAATGCCATGCAAACGAACCACATGCTGAAAAAATAATGGAACCAAATCAGAGGAGGAAGGCAACTTAGGCAAAGGTACCAAATGGACCATCTTAGAAAACCGGTCACAAACCACCCAGATGACAGACAACTTCTGAGAAACAGGAAGATCAGAAATAAAATCCATGGAAATATGCGTCCAGGGCCTCTAAGGGATAGGCAAAGGCAAAAGCAACCCACTAGCACGGGAACAGCAAGGCTTGGCCCGGGCACAAGTCCCACAGGACTGCACAAAAGAATGCACATCCCGCGACAAGGAAGGCCACCAAAAGGACCTAGCAAACAAATCTCTGGTACCAAAAATCCCAGGATGACCAGCCAATACTGAACAATGAACCTCAGAAATTACCTTTCTAGTCCATCTATCAGGAACAAACAGTTTCCCCACTGGACAGCGGTCAGGTTTATCAGCCTGAAACTCCCGAAGCACCCGCCACAAATCAGGGGAGATGGCAGAAAGAATCACCCCCTCCTTGAGAATACCAGCCGGTTCAAGGACTCCCGGAGAATCAGGCAAAAAACTCCTAGAAAGGGCATCAGCCTTCACATTCTTAGATCCCGGAAGATACGAGACCACAAAATCAAAACGGGAGAAAAACAGAGACCATCGAGCTTGTCTAGGATTCAACCGCTTGGCAGACTCGAGGTAAATCAGATTCTTATGATCGGTCAAGACCACAATGCGATGCTTGGCTCCCTCAAGCCAATGTCGCCACTCCTCGAATGCCCACTTCATAGCCAACAACTCCCGATTGCCGACATCATAATTAAGCTCAGCAGGCGAAAACTTTCTGGAGAAGAAAGCACACGGTTTCATCAAACAGCCATCAGAACTTCTCTGAGACAAAACGGCCCCTGCCCCAATCTCAGAAGCGTCAACCTCAACCTGAAAAGGGAGAGAAACATCTGGCTGACGCAACACAGGGGCAGAAGTAAAACGACGTTTAAGCTCCTGAAAGGCCTCAACAGCCGCAGAGGACCAATTCATCACATCAGCGCCTTTCTTCGTCAAATCGGTCAGAGGCTTAACCACACTGGAAAAATTAGCAATGAAGCGGCGATAAAAATTAGCAGAGCCCAAAAATTCCTGAAGGCTCTTCACAGATGTGGGTTGAGTCCAATCATGAATGGCCTGGACCTTAACAGGGTCCATTTCAATAGCCAAAGGAGAAAAAATGAAACCCAAAAAAGAAACCTGAACTCCAAAGAGGCACTTAGACCCCTTCACAAACAACGCATTATCACGAAGGATCTGAAATACCATCCTGACCTGCTTCACATGAGACTCCCAATCATCGGAAAAAAACAAAATATCATCCAAATATACAATCATGAATTTATGCAGATAATTCCGGAATATATCATGCATAAAGGACTGAAACACAGATGGAGCATTAGAGAGCCCGAATGGCATCACAAGGTATTCAAAATGGCCTTCGGGCGTATTAAATGCTGTTTTCCATTCATCACCCTGTTTAATACGAACAAGATTATACTCCCCTCGAAGGTCGATCTTGGTAAACCAACTAGCCCCCTTAATCCAAGCAAACAAATCAGAAAGCAAAGGTAAAGGGTACAAGGAAAAACCACAGCGTTTGGCAAATTCTAGGTCCATTAAGTTCAGGGCAGTGCCAGAATCCACAAATGCCATAACAGAAAAGGACGACAATGAGCAAATCAGGGTAACAGACAAGAGAAATTTAGGCTGTACAGTACTAATGGTAACAGACCTAGCGACCCTCTTAGTACGCTTCGGGCAATCAGAAATAGCATGAGTAGAGTCACCACAGTAAAAACACAGCCCATTCTGACGTCTGAATTCCTGCCGTTCTGCTCTAGTCAAAATCCTATCACATTGCATAGGCTCAGGACTTAGCCCAGAGGACACCGCCATATGGTGCACCACCTTGCGCTCGCGCAGGCGCCGATCAATCTGAATGGCCAAAGACATTGATTCGTTCAAACCAGCAGGCGTGGGGAACCCCACCATAACATCTTTAAGGGCTTCAGAAAGACCCTTTCTGAAAATCGCTGCCAGGGCATACTCATTCCATTTTGTGAGCACAGAGCACTTTCTAAATTTCTGGCAGTATACTTCTGCTGCTTCCTGATCCTGACACAGAGCCAGCAAGGTTTTTTCTGCCTGATCCACAGAATTAGGTTCGTCATACAGCAATCCGAGTGCTTGAAAAAATGCGTCTACATTGAGCAATGCAGGATTCCCTGTTGTGAATTAGACTTTTTGGCTCCCTCTTGTGGTCACTAGTGATATGACTCTGGGATTGTCTTTCTTCAGTTTGGCTCTCACCTGGGTCGTTAGTCCAGGGGTGTCGCTATATAAACTTCCTGGATCCTTAGTCCAGTGCCTGGCATCGTTGTTATCAGATCCTTCTGTTGCTCCTGTCTGCTGTTCCTGGCTCTTGCAAAATTAAGCTAAGTCCTGCTTCTTTGTTTTCTGAGTTACTTGCTTTGCTTCTATTTTTGTCCAGCTTGTACTAAATGTGATTTCTGACTTTGCTGGAAGCTCTAGGGGGCTGGTGTTCTCCCCCCGGCCGTTAGACGGTTCGGGGGTTCTTGAATATCCAGCGTGGATATTTTAATAGGGTTTTTGCTGACCATATAAGTCATCTTACTATATTCTGCTATTAGCTAGTGGGCCTCTCTTTGCTAAATACCTAGCTCATTCTTATGTTTGTCTTTTCCTCTTACCTCACCGTTATTATTTGTTGGGGGCTTGTATCCAACTTTTGGGGTCTTTTCTCTGGAGGCAAGAAAGGTCTTTCTTTTCCCTTCTAGGGTTAGTTAGTTCTCCGGCTGGCGCGAGACGTCTAGAACCAACGTAGGCACGTTCCCCGGCTACTTCTATTTGTGCTGCTAGTATTAGATATATGGTCAGCCCAGTTACCACTGTCCTATGAGCTGGTTTTTTGTGTTTGCAGACTTGGTATTTATTCCTGAGACCCTCTGCCATTGGGGTCATAACAGTATGCCAGGCCTACATTGAATGTTTAATGCATTGCAGAAGTGGGATAATAAGAAAGGAAATTCTGAGTTTTTTTTTTTTTTTCCTCTCTTCCTCCCCTTTACCTCTGAGTGGCTTGAGCTTGCTGCAGACATGAATGTCCAGACCTTGATTACAAGTGTGGACCAGCTTGCTGCTCGTGTGCAAAGCATACAAGATTTTGTTACCAGTAGTTCTATGTCTGAACCTAAAATACCTATTCCTGAACTGTTTTCTGGAGACCGATTTAAGTTTAGGAATTTCAGGGATAATTGTAAATTGTTTCTATCTCTGAGACCCCGTTCATCTGGAGACTCAGCTCAGCAAGTTAAAATTGTTATCTCTTTTTTACGGGGCAACCCCCAGGATTGGGCTTTCTCGCTAGCGCCAGGAGATCCGGCATTGGCAAATATTGATGCGTTTTTTCTGGCGCTCGGATTGCTTTACGAGGAACCCAATCTTGAGGTTCAGGCAGAAAAAGCCTTGCTGGCTATTTCTCAGGGCCAGGATGAAGCTGAAGTGTATTGCCAAAAATTTCGGAAATGGTCCGTGCTTACTCAGTGGAATGAGTGTGCTCTGGCCGCAAATTTCAGAAATGGCCTTTCTGAAGCCATTAAGAATGTGATGGTGGGTTTCTCCATTTCTACAAGTCTGAATGATTCCATGGCGCTGGCTATTCAAATTGACCGACATTTGCGGGAGCGCAAAACCGCTAATCCTCTGGTGGTGTTGTCTGAACAAGCACCTGATTTGATGCAATGTGATAGAATTCAGACCAGAAATGAGCGGAAAAATCATAGACGTCAGAATGGGTTGTGTTTTTACTGTGGTGATTCTACACATGTTATATCAGCATGCTCTAAACGCCTAACAAGGGTTGTTAGTCCTGTCGCCATTGGTAGTTTGCAACCTAAATTTATTTTGTCTGTGACTTTAATTTGCTCATTGTCCTCTTACCCTGTTATGGCGTTTGTGGATTCAGGTGCTGCCCTGAGTCTTATGGATCTGTCATTTGCCAAGCGCTGTGGTTTTGTTCTTGAGCCATTGGTTAATCCTATCCCTCTGAGGGGTATTGATGCTACGCCATTGGCGGAAAATAAACCGCAGTTTTGGACACAGGTAACCATGTGCATGACTGCTGATCATCGGGAGGTGATTCGTTTTCTTGTTCTGCATAAAATGCATGATTTGGTCGTTTTGGGTTTGCCATGGCTACAGACTCATAATCCAGTCTTGGATTGGAAGGCAATGTCTGTGTCAAGTTGGGGCTGTCAGGGTATTCATGGTGATTCCCCGCCGGTGTCTATTGCTTCCTCTACTCCTTCGGAAGTTCCTGAGTATTTGTCTGATTATCAGGATGTGTTCAGCGAGTCCAGGTCCAGTGCTCTGCCTCCTCATAGGGACTGTGACTGTGCCATAGATTTGATTCCAGGTAGCAAATTTCCTAAGGGAAGACTATTTAATCTGTCTGTACCTGAGCATACCGCAATGCGTTCGTATATCAAGGAATCTCTGGAGAAGGGGCATATCCGTCCTTCCTCTTCCCCTCTTGGTGCGGGATTCTTTTTTGTGGCCAAGAAGGACGGATCTTTGAGACCTTGTATTGACTATCGGCTTTTGAATAAAATCACTGTTAAATTTCAGTATCCTTTGCCTCTGTTGTCAGACTTGTTTGCCCGAATTAAAGGTGCCAAGTGGTTCACCAAGATAGATCTTCGTGGTGCGTACAACCTTGTGCGCATTAAGCGAGGAGATGAATGGAAAACCGCATTTAATACGCCCGAAGGTCATTTTGAGTACTTGGTGATGCCTTTTGGGCTCTCTAATGCTCCTTCAGTGTTTCAGTCCTTTATGCATGATATTTTCCGGAAGTATCTGGATAAATTTATGATCGTTTATCTGGATGATATTCTGTTTTTTTCTGATGACTGGGACTCGCATGTAGAGCAGGTCAGGATGGTGTTTCAGGTTTTGCGTGAGAATGCTTTATTTGTTAAGGGCTCAAAGTGTCTCTTTGGAGTACAGAAGGTTCCCTTTTTGGGGTTTATTTTTTCCCCTTCTGCGGTGGAGATGGACCCAGTCAAGGTCCGAGCTATTCATGATTGGACTCAACCCACGTCAGTTAAGAGTCTTCAGAAGTTCTTGGGTTTTGCTAACTTCTACCGTCGTTTTATTGCTAATTTTTCTAGCATTGTTAAACCTTTGACGGATATGACCAAGAAAGGTTCTGATGTTTCTAACTGGGCTCCTGCAGCCGTGGAGGCTTTCCAGGAGTTGAAGCGCCGGTTTACTTCGGCGCCTGTTTTGTGCCAGCCTGATGTCTCACTTCCCTTTCAGGTTGAAGTGGATGCTTCTGAGATTGGGGCAGGAGCCGTTTTGTCACAGAGAGGCCCTGGTTGCTCTGTGATGAGACCTTGTGCCTTTTTCTCGAGGAAGTTTTCGCCTGCTGAGCGGAATTATGATGTTGGCAATCGGGAGTTGTTGGCCATGAAGTGGGCATTTGAGGAGTGGCGTCATTGGCTCGAGGGTGCTAAGCATCGTGTGGTGGTCTTGACTGATCACAAAAATTTGATGTATCTCGAGTCTGCTAAACGCCTGAATCCTAGACAGGCCCGCTGGTCATTGTTTTTCTCCCGTTTTGACTTTGTGGTCTCGTATTTACCAGGTTCAAAGAATGTGAAGGCTGATGCTCTTTCAAGGAGCTTTGTGCCTGACTCTCCGGGAGTCGCAGAGCCGGTTGGTATTCTTAAAGAGGGAGTTATCTTGTCAGCCATTTCTCCGGATTTGCGACGTGTGTTGCAGAGATTTCAGGCTGGTAGACCTGACTCTTGTCCACCTGACAGACTGTTTGTTCCTGATAAGTGGACCAGCAGAGTCATTTCCGAGGTTCATTCCTCGGTGTTGGCAGGGCATCCGGGAATTTTTGGCACCAGAGATCTGGTGGCTAGGTCCTTTTGGTGGCCTTCCTTGTCACGGGATGTGCGGTCGTTTGTGCAGTCCTGTGGGACTTGTGCTCGAGCTAAGCCTTGCTGTTCTCGTGCCAGCGGGTTGCTCTTGCCCTTGCCTGTCCCGAAGAGGCCTTGGACACACATTTCCATGGATTTCATTTCAGATCTCCCGGTGTCTCAGGGCATGTCTGTCATCTGGGTGGTATGTGATCGCTTTTCTAAGATGGTCCATTTGGTGCCTTTGCCTAAGCTGCCTTCCTCTTCCGATCTGGTTCCTGTGTTCTTTCAGAATGTGGTTCGTTTACACGGCATTCCTGAGAATATTGTGTCTGACAGAGGATCCCAGTTTGTTTCCAGGTTCTGGCGATCCTTTTGTGCTAGGATGGGCATTGAGTTGTCGTTTTCGTCGGCCTTTCATCCTCAGACTAATGGACAAACGGAGCGAACTAATCAGACTCTGGAGGCTTATTTGAGGTGTTTTGTTTCTGCGGATCAGGATGATTGGGTGACCTTCTTGCCGTTGGCTGAGTTTGCCCTTAATAATCGGGCTAGTTCCGCTACATTGGTTTCGCCATTTTTCTGCAATTCTGGTTTCCATCCTCGTTTTTCCTCAGGACATGTGGAGCCTTCTGACTGTCCTGGGGTAGATTCTGTGGTGGATAGGTTGCAGCAGATCTGGAATCATGTGGTGGACAACTTAAAGTTGTCACAAGAGAAGGCTCAGCGTTTTGCCATCCGCCGCCGCGGTGTGGGTCCCCGACTTCGTGTTGGGGATTTGGTATGGCTGTCTTCTCGATTTGTTCCTATGAAGGTCTCCTCTCCTAAATTTAAGCCTCGCTTCATCGGTCCTTACAAGATATTGGAAATCCTTAATCCTGTGTCCTTTCGCTTGGATCTTCCGGTGTCGTTTGCCATTCACAACGTGTTTCATAGGTCTTTGTTGCGGCGGTACGTTGTACCTGTGGTTCCTTCTGTTGAGCCTCCTGCTCCAGTGTTGGTTGAGGGCGAGTTGGAGTACGTGGTGGAGAAGATCTTGGATTCTCGTCTCTCCAGGCGGAGGCTTCAGTATCTGGTCAAGTGGAAGGGCTATGGTCAGGAGGATAATTCCTGGGTGGTTGCCTCTGATGTGCATGCGGCCAATTTAGTTCGTGCCTTTCACGCTGCTCATCCTGATCGTCCTGGTGGTCTTGGTGAGGGTTCAGTGACCCCTCCTTAAGGGGGGGGTACTGTTGTGAATTAGACTTTTTGGCTCCCTCTTGTGGTCACTAGTGATATGACTCTGGGATTGTCTTTCTTCAGTTTGGCTCTCACCTGGGTCGTTAGTCCAGGGGTGTCGCTATATAAACTTCCTGGATCCTTAGTCCAGTGCCTGGCATCGTTGTTAGCAGATCCTTCTGTTGCTCCTGTCTGCTGTTCCTGGCTCTTGCAAAATTAAGCTAAGTCCTGCTTCTTTGTTTTCTGAGTTACTTGCTTTGCTTCTATTTTTGTCCAGCTTGTACTAAATGTGATTTCTGACTTTGCTGGAAGCTCTAGGGGGCTGGTGTTCTCCCCCCGGCCGTTAGACGGTTCGGGGGTTCTTGAATATCCAGCGTGGATATTTTAATAGGGTTTTTGCTGACCATATAAGTCATCTTACTATATTCTGCTATTAGCTAGTGGGCCTCTCTTTGCTAAATACCTAGCTCATTCTTATGTTTGTCTTTTCCTCTTACCTCACCGTTATTATTTGTTGGGGGCTTGTATCCAACTTTTGGGGTCTTTTCTCTGGAGGCAAGAAAGGTCTTTCTTTTCCCTTCTAGGGTTAGTTAGTTCTCCGGCTGGCGCGAGACGTCTAGAACCAACGTAGGCACGTTCCCCGGCTACTTCTATTTGTGCTGCTAGTATTAGATATATGGTCATCCCAGTTACCACTGTCCTATGAGCTGTTTTTTTGTGTTTGCAGACTTGGTATTTATTCCTGAGACCCTCTGCCATTGGGGTCATAACAATTCCCTGGCTCAAGGGAGAATGCCCAGTCCTGCGGGTCTCCACGCAGCAGAGAAATGACAATCTTCACCTGCTGAATGGGGTCACCAGAGGAACGGGGTCTCAGAGCAAAAAACAATCTGCAGTTATTTTTAAAGTTCAAAAATTTAGATCTATCCCCAGAAAACAAATCAGGAATAGGAATTATAGGCTCTAAAACCAGAGTCTGAACAACATGGTCTTGGATACTCTGTACCCTTGCAGCGAGTTGATCCACACGCGAGGACAGACCCTGAACCTCCATGTCAGCACCAGAATCCTGAACCACCCAGAGATTAAGGGGAAAAAAAAGACAAAACAGGCTGCAAAGGAAAAAAAAATGGCTCATAACTTTTTTTTCCCTCTTTTGAGATGCATTCAACACATTGCGGGCCAGCTGTACTGTTATGACCTGGTGGTTAAGGAGCAACACTGATATGACCTGGTGGTTAAAGAGACACATGGGACAAGCTCTGAGGAGGTGGTAACTTTACTGACCGCAGTACCTAATCCTAACACCAACACTAGAAATAGCTGTGGGATGTTCCTGTCACTCCCTAGACACCTCGTCACAGCCTGAGAACTAACTACCCCTAAAGATGGAAACAGAAAACTATCTTGCCTCAGAGAAATTCCCAAAAGGAAAGATAGCCCCCCACAAATATTGACTGTGAGTGGAGAGGGAAATGACATACACAGAAATGAAAACAGATTTTAGCAAAGGAGGCCAATAATAATCTAGATAGACAGAAATAGGAAAGGATACTGTGCGGTCAGTATTAAAAACTAAAAATCCACGCAGAGTTTACAAAAATACTCTCCACACCGACTCACGGTATGGAGAGGGCAAATCTGCTTCCCCAGAGCTTCCAGCTAGCCTGAATATATCATAATGACAAGCTGGACAAAAAGAAACATAGCATGAGCTGAGCAATAAAGTCCAAAGCAAATGGACAACCCAAAGAACTAGCAAGAACTTATCTTTTGCTGAAATGGACAGGCCATCAGAGAAATCCAAGGAGAGATCTGAATCCAACCCAGAAAACATTGACAGCTGGCATGAACTGAAGACCAGAGCCAGGTTAAATAGCAAGGCCCGGAGAGACGATCAGCGAAAGCAGCTGCTACAGCAAAACTCAAGGAGCAGCAGTTCCACTCGAAACCACCAGAGGGAGCCCAAGGGCAGAACTCACAAAAGTACCATTCACAACCACAGGAGGGAGCCCAAGAACAGAATTCACAACAAACAACCCAAGAATTATCCTCCTGGCCATAACCCTTCCACTTGACAAGATACTGAAGCCTCCGCCTCGAAAAACGAGAATCCAAAATTTTCTCAACCACATATTCCAACTCCCCCTCAACCAACACCGGGGCAGGAGTGTTGTGATTCGGTTCGTGGGCTCCCCCGGTGGTCTCTTGTGGTACTGGTGTCCTGCAAGCTTTGCCTTCTCAGTTCACCTGTTCCTATCAGGATGTGGGAGTTCCTATTTAACCTTGCTCCTCAGTCATTCTAATGCTGGCCATCAATGTATCCAGAGTGATTCTGTTGCATGTTCCTGCTCCCAGTTTTCTGCTCAGCTAAGTTGGACACTTTAGTCCTTAAGTCTATTTTTGTATGTTTTGTCCAGTTTGCACTTATGTGAATCTCTGCAGCTGGAAGCTCTTGTTGGGCTGAAATTACCACTCCAGTGGCATGAGTTGTCACATGAGTTAAGGTAATTTCAGGATGGTGTTTTGAAGGGTTTTGCAGCTGACCGCGAAGTCCTCTGTTGTATCTTTCTGCTATTTAGTTAGCGGGCCTCTCTGTGCTAAATCTGCTTTCATACTACGTGTGTCTTTTCATCTGCTCTCACCGTTATTATATGTGGGGGGCTGCTATCTCCTGTGGGGACATTCTCTGGAGGCAAGCCAGGACTGTGTTTTCTTCTACCAGGGGTAGTTAGTTCTTCGGCTGGCGCGCGGCATCTAGAGACAACGCAGGAATGCCCCCTGGCTACTTCTAGTGTGGTGTGTAGGTTTAGCATCGCGGTCAGCTCTAGTTTCCATCACCCGAGAGCTTGTCTGTTTATTCTATGCTTCTGATGTTTTCTTGCCATTGGAAACCATAACACAGGAGGATCAACAGAGGGAACAACGGGTACCACATATCTCCGCAACAAAGATCTATGGAAAACATTGTGGATGGCAAAAGAGGCTGGAAGGGCCAAACGAAAAGACACTGGATTGATAATCTCAGAAATCTTATAAGGACCAATAAACCGAGGCTTGAACTTAGGGGAAGAAACCTTCATAGGAACATGACGAGAAGATAACCAGACTAAATCTCCCACCCGAAGCCGGGGACCTACACACTGACGGCGGTTAGCAAAACGTTGAGCCTTTTCCTGAGACAACGTCAAATTGTCTACCACATGAGTCCAAATCTGCTGTAACCGGTCCATCACAGAATCCACACCAGGACAATCAGAAGGCTCAACCTGCCCCGAAGAAAAACGAGGATGAAAACCAAAATTACAAAAGAAAGGCGAAACCAAAGTAGCCGAACTAGCCCGATTATTAAGGGCAAACTCGGCCAACAGCAAGAAAGCCACCCAATCATCCTGATCAGCAGACACAAAGCATCTCAAATAGGTTTCCAAGGTCTGATTAGTTCGCTCAGTTTGGCCATTTGTCTGAGGATGGAACGCCGAAGAAAAAGACAAATCAATGCCCATCCTAGCACAAAAGGCCCGCCAAAACCTAGAAACAAACTGGGAACCTCTGTCAGGCACAAAATTCTCCGGAATGCCATGCAAACGAACCACATGCTGAAAAAACAATGGAACCAAATCAGAGGAGGAAGGCAATTTAGGCAAAGGTACCACATGGACCATTTTAGAGAACCGGTCACAAACCACCCAGATAACAGACATCTTCTGGGACACAGGAAGATCCGAAGTAAAATCCATGGAAATATGCATCCAGGGCCTCTCAGGGACAGGCAAAGGTGAAAGCAACCCACTAGCGCGGGAACAGCAGGGCTTAGCCCGGGCACAAGTCCCACAGGACTGCACAAAAGAACGCACATCCCACGACAAGGAAGGCCACCAAAAGGACCTAGCAACCAAATCTCTGGTACCAAAAATCCCAGGATGACCGGCCAACACCGAACAATGAACCTCCGAAATAACCTTACTTGTCCATCTATCAGGAACAAACAGCTTCCCCATAGGACAGCGGTCAGGTTTATCAGCCTGAAATTCCTGAAGCACCCGCCGTAAATCTGGGGAAATGGCAGAAAGAATCACCCCCTCCTTAAGAATGCCAACCGGCTCAAGGACTCCAGGAGAATCAGGCAAAAAACTCCTAGAGAGGGCATCCGCCTTAACATTCTTAGATCCCGGAAGATACGAGACCACAAAATCGAAACGGGAGAAAAACAGGGACCATCGAGCCTGTCTAGGGTTCAGCCGCTTGGCCGACTCGAGGTAAATCAGATTCTTATGATCGGTCAAGACCACAACGCGGTGCTTGGCTCCCTCAAGCCAATGTCGCCACTCCTCAAATGCCCACTTCATAGCCAACAATTCCCGATTGCCGACATCATAATTGCGTTCCGCAGGCGAAAACTTTCTGGAAAAGAAGGCACACGGTTTCATCAAGGAACCATCAGAATTCCTCTGTGACAAAACGGCCCCTGCCCCAATCTCAGAAGCGTCAACCTCAACCTGAAAAGGAAGAGAAACATCCGGCTGACGCAGCACAGGGGCAGAAGTAAATCGACGTTTAAGTTTCTGAAAGGCCTCAACAGCCACAGAGGACCAATTTGTCACATCAGCGCCTTTCTTCGTCAAATCGGTCAGGGGCTTAAAGGGACACTGTCACCTGAATTTGGAGGGAACAATCTTTAGCCATAGGGGCGGGGTTTTCGGGTGTTTGATTCACCCTTTCCTTACCCGCTGGCTGCATGCTGGCTGCAATATTGGATTGAAGTTCATTCTCTGTCCTCCGTAGTACATGCCTGCTCAAGGCAATCTTGCCCTGCGCAGGCGTGTACTATGGAGGACAGAGAATGAACTTCAATCCCATATTGCAGCCAGCATGCAGCCAGCGGGTAAGGAAAGGGTGAATCAAACACCCGAAAACCCCGCCCTTATGGCTAAAGATTGTTCCCTCCAAATTCAGGTGACAGTGTCCCTTTAACCACACTAGAAAAGTTGGCAATGAAACGGCGATAAAAATTAGCAAAGCCCAAAAATTTCTGAAGGCTCTTCACAGATGTGGGTTGAATCCAGTCATGAATGGCTTGGACCTTAACAGGATCCATTTCTATAGACGAGGGAGAAAAAATAAAACCCAAAAAAGAGACCTTCTGAACTCCAAATAGGCACTTAGACCCCTTCACAAATAAAGCATTATCACGAAGGATCTGGAATACCATCCTGACCTGCTTCACATGAGACTCCCAATCATCGGAAAAAATCAAAATATCATCCAAATACACAATCAAGAATTTATCAAGATAATTGCGGAAAATATCATGCATGAAGGACTGAAATACAGAAGGAGCATTAGAGAGCCCGAAAGGCATCACAAGGTATTCAAAATGGCCTTCGGGCGTATTAAATGCAGTTTTCCATTCGTCACCCTGTTTAATACGAACAAGATTATATGCCCCTCGAAGGTCAATCTTAGTAAACCAACTAGCCCCCTTAATCCGAGCAAACAAATCAGAAAGCAAAGGTAAAGGGTATTGGAATTTGACCGTGATCTTATTAAGAAGGCGATAATCAATACAGGGTCTCAAGGAGCCATCCTTCTTGGCAACAAAAAAGTATCCCGCTCCCAATGGTGACGAAGACGGCCGCATATGCCCCTTCTCCAAAGACTCCTTAACATAACTCTGCATGGCGGCATGCTCTGGCACAGACAGATTGAAAAGTCGTCCCTTAGGGAACTTACAGCCAGGAATCAGATCAATAGCACAATCACAGTCCCTATGTGGAGGAAGGGAACTGGACTTGGGCTCATCAAATACATCCTGGAAATCCGACAAAAACTCAGGGACTTCAGAAGAGGGGGAAGAGGAAATTGACATCAAAGGAATGTCACTATGTACCCCTTGACAACCCCAATTAGTCACAGACATAGATTTCCAGTCCAGCACTGGATTGTGTACTTGTAACCATGGAAAACCCAGTACAACAATATCATGTAAATTATGCAACACCAGAAAACGTCAATCTTCGTGATGTGCTGGAGCCATGCACATGGTCAGCTGAGTCCAATACTGAGGTTTATTCTTGGCCAACGGTGTAGCATCAATGCCCCTCAAAGGAATAGGGCTCTGCAAAGGCTGCAAAGAAAAACCACAGCGCCTGGCGAACTCCAAGTCCATTAAGTTCAGGGCAGCGCCTGAATCCACAAATGCCATGACAGAAAAGGATGATAATGAGCAAATCAGGGTCACAGATAGGAGAAATTTAGGCTGCACAGTACTGATGGTAACAGATCTAGCGACCCTCTTAGTACGCTTAGGGCAATCAGAAATAGCATGAGCAGAATCACCACAGTAAAGACACAGCCCATTCTGACGTCTGTATTCCTGACGATCTGCTCTAGTCAAAATCCTATCACATTGCATAGGCTCAGGACTCTGTTCAGAGGACACTGCCATATGGTGTGCAACTTTGCGCTCGTGCAGGCACCAATCAATCTGAGTGGCTAGAGACATAGATTCGCTCAAACCAACAGGCGTGGGGAACCCCACCATAACATCTTTAAGGGCTTCAGAAAGACCCTTTCTGAAAATTGCTGCCAGAGCCTCCTCATTCCATTTAGTGAGCACAGACCATTTTCTAAATTTCTGGCAGTATAATTCTGCCGCTTCCTGACCCTGACACAGGGCCAACAAGGTCTTTTCTGCATGATCCACAGAGTTAGATTCTTCATACAATAATCAGAGCGATTGAAAAAATGCATCTACATTAAGCAATGCCGGGTCCCCTGACTCAAGGGAGAATGCCCAGTCCTGAGGGTCACCACGCAGCAGAGAAATTACTATTTTAACTTGCTGAATGGGATCACCAGAGGAACGGGGTTTCAGAGCAAAAAACTATTTGCAGTTATTTTTAAAGTTCAAAAACTTGGATCTGTCCCCACAAAACAAATCTGGAGTAGGAATTCTAGGCTCTAAAGCCGGAGTCTGGACAACATAATCTTGGATACTCTGTACTCTTGCAGCAAGCTGATCCACACGAGAAAACAAACCCTGAACATCCATGCCCGTGCCAAAATCCTGAACCACCCAGAGATTAAGAGGAAAAAAAAAGACAAAACAGATCACAGAAAAAAAAAATGGCTCAGAACTCTTTTTTTTTTCCTTCTTTTGAGATGCATTTAACTCATTTGTGTCCAGTTGTACTGTTATGGACTGGTGGTTAAGGAGCGACATGCGACGAGCTCTGAGCAGGTGGTAACTATACTGACCGCAGTTCCTGATCTTAACACAACACTAGAAGTAGCCGTGGGATGTTCCTGTCACTCCCTAGACACCTCGTCACAGCCGGAGAGCTAACTACCCCTAAAGGTAGAAACAGGAAAGCTATCTTGCCTCAGAGAAAATCCCCAAAGGGTAGACAGCCCCCCACAAATAATGACTGTGAGTGGAGAGGGAAAAGACATACGTAGAATGAAACAAGATGTAGCAAAGGAGGCCACTTCTAGCTAGATAGATAGTACAGGACAGAACACTGTGCGGTCAGTAATAAAAACTAGAAAAAGTCCACCGCAGAGAATGCAAAAATCTCCACACCTGACTAAAGGTGTGGAGGGCAAAATCTGCTGCCCAGAGCTTCCAGCTTAGCTGAATAGATCCATACTGATAAGCTGGACTAGAAAGAAAAACATATAATGTGCTGAACAATTAAGTCCACAACAAGTGGACTGCAAAAGGACAAGCGAGGACTTATCTTTGCTGAACTGGTCAGAGTGTCAGGGAAATCCAAAAGAAATGTGACTCCAAGCAGGAACCATTGACAACTGGCACTGACTAAGGGATAAGGCCAGACTAAAATAGCCGAGCCAGAAAGACCATCAGTGGAAGCAGCTGCTGATGCTAAATCCAAGAAGCAGCTATTCCACTTAAAACCACCAGAGGGAGCCCAAGAGCAGAACTCACAAAAGTGCCACTTACAGCCACCGGTGGGAGCCCAAGAGCGGAATTCACAACAGTACACCCCACGGCTACTTCTAGTTGCGGTGTCAGTTTAGGGTTGCTTTCAGTACAGGTACCACCTACTCCAGAGAACGTCTCATGCAGCTCCAGGGTCACCGGATCATAACAGTCTCCTCTTAACAGTTGTTGTAGAGATGTGTCTGCTGCTAGAACTCTGTGTGACATTGACCTGGTCTCTAATTTGAGCTGCTGTTAACCTGTGATTTCTGAGGCTGGTGACACGGATAAACTTATCCTCAGAAGCAGAGGTGACTCTTGGTCTTCCTTTCCTGGGGCGGTCCTCATATGAGCCAGTTTCTTTGTAACGCTTGATGGTTTTTGCCACTGCACTTGGGGACACTTTCAAAGTTTTCCCAATTTTTTCGGACTGACTGACCTTCATTTCTGAAAGTAATAATTGCCACTCGTTTTTCTTTACTTAGCTGCTTTTTTCTTGCCATAATACAAATTCTAACAGTCTATTCAGTAGGACTATCAGCTGTGTATCCACCAGACTTCTGCTCAACACAACTGATGGTCCCAGCTGTTGTGAATTTGGATTCTGGGCTCCCCCGGTGGCTACTGGTGGAATTGAACTGGTGTCTTCATCTTCTCTGTTCACCTGTTCCCATCAAGATGTGGGAGTCGCTATATAACCTTGCTGCTCTGTTAGTTGCTTGCCGGTCAACAATGTTATCAGAAGCCTCTCTGTGCTTGTTCCTGCTCCTAGACAACTACTAGATAAGTTGGACTCTTGTCCATGTTTGTTTTTGCATTTTTGTTCCAGTTCACAGCTGTAGTTTCGTTACTGTGTCTGGAAAGCTCTTGTGAACAGGAATTGCCACTCTGGTGTTATGAGTTAATGCCAGAGTTTTAAAGTAATTTCTGGATGGTGTTTTGATAGGGTTTTTAGCTGACCATGAAAGTGTCCTTTCTGTCTTCTGCTATGTAGTAAGTGGACCTCAAATTTGCTAAACCTATTTTCATACTACGTTTGTTATTTCATCTTGATTCACCGCCAATACATGTGGGGGGCCTCTGTCTCCTTTCGGGGTATTTCTCTAGAGGTGAGCTAGGACTAATATTTTCCTCTGCTAGCTTTATTTAGTCCTCCGGCTGGTGCTGGGCATCTAGAATCAACGTAGGCATGCTACCCGGCCACTGCTAGTTGTGCGTTAGGTTTAGTTCATGGTCAGCTCAGTTTCCATCTTCCAAGAGCTAGTTCCTATATATGCTGATGCTATGATCTCTTGCCATTGAGATCATGACAGTTTGACCGGCCCACTAAAGGGTTAAAATCCTTGGCTGAGAAAGGAGAGAAATAAGTAGTCTGCTGAAATTTTTTTTTTTTTTTTTTTTCTCTCCTTTGAATGGCTCTGTGTTCACCTGTTTGCAATGGATCTTCAGAGTGTAACTGCGGGTTTGAATAATCTCGCCACGAAGGTACAAAATTTGCAAGATTTTGTTTGTCATGCACCTGTATCTGAGCCGAGAATTCCTTTGCCGGAATTTTTCTCGGGGAATAGATCTGGGTTTCAGAATTTTCGAAATAATTGCAAATTATTTTTGTCCCTGAAATCTCGCTCTGCCGGAGACCCTGCACAGCAGGTCAGGATTGTGATTTCCTTGCTCCGGGGCGACCCTCAAGACTGGGCTTTTTCATTGACACCAGGGGATCCTGCGTTGCTCAATGTGGATGCGTTTTTTCTGGCCTTGGGGTTGCTTTATGACGAACCTCATTTGGAGCTTCAGGCAGAAAAAACTTTGATGTCCCTATCTCAGGGGCAAGATGAAGCGGAAATTTACTGCCAAAGATTCCGTAAATGGTCTGTGCTTACTCAGTGGAATGAGTGCGCCCTGGCGGCGACTTTCAGAGAGGGTCTCTCTGATGCCATTAAGGATGTTATGGTGGGGTTCCCTGTGCCTGCGGGTCTGAATGAGTCCATGACAATGGCTATTCAGATCGATAGGCGTTTGCGGGAGCGCAAACCAGTGCACCATCTGGCGGTGTCCACTGAGAAATCGCCAGAGAGTATGCAGTGTGATAGAATTCTGTCCCGAAGCGAGCGGCAGAATTTTAGACGGAAAAATGGGTTGTGTTTCTATTGTGGTGATTCTACTCATGTTATATCAGCATGCTCTAAGCGCACTAAAAAGCTTGGTAAATCTGTTTCCATTTGCACCTTACCGTCTAAGTTTATTCTATCTGTGACCCTGATTTGCTCTTTGTCATCTATTACCACGGACGCCTATGTCGACTCTGGCGCCGCTTTGAGTCTTATGGATTGGTCCTTTGCCAAACGCTGTGGGTATGATTTAGAGCCTTTGGAGACTCCTATTCCTCTGAAGGGGATTGACTCCACCCCATTGGCTAATAATAAACCACAATACTGGACACAAGTAACTATGCGTATTAATCCGGATCACCAGGAGATTATTCGCTTTCTGGTGCTGTATAATCTACATGATGATTTGGTGCTAGGATTGCCTTGGCTGCAATCTCACAACCCAGTCCTCGACTGGAAAGCTATGTCTGTGTTGAGCTGGGGATGTAAGGGGGCTCATGGGGATGTACCTGTGGTTTCCATTTCATCATCTATTCCCTCTGAAATTCCTGAGTTCCTGTCTGACTATCGTGACGTCTTTGAAGAATCCAAGCTTGATTCGTTACCTCCGCACCGAGAGTGCGATTGTGCCATAGATTTAATCCCGGGTAGTAAATACCCAAAGGGTCGTTTATTTAATCTGTCTGTGCCTGAACATGCTGCTATGCGTGAATATATAAAGGAGTCCTTGGAAAAGGGACATATTCGTCCATCGTCATCTCCCTTAGGAGCCGGTTTTTTCTTCGTGTCAAAAAAAGACGGCTCTTTGAGACCATGTATTGATTATCGGCTTTTGAATAAAATCACTGTTAAATATCAATACCCATTGCCGTTGCTGACTGATTTGTTTGCTCGCATAAAGGGGGCCAAGTGGTTCTCTAAGATTGACCTTCGTGGGGCGTATAATTTGGTGCGAATCAGGCAGGGGGATGAGTGGAAAACCGCATTTAATACGCCCGAGGGCCACTTTGAGTATTTAGTGATGCCTTTTGGTCTTTCAAATGCTCCGTCAGTTTTCCAGTCCTTTATGCATGATATTTTTCGCGATTATTTGGATAAATTTATGATTGTGTATCTGGATGATATTCTGATTTTTTCGGATGACTGGGACTCTCATGTCCAGCAAGTCAGGAGGGTTTTTCAGGTTTTGCGGTCTAATTCTTTGTGTGTGAAGGGTTCTAAGTGTGTTTTTGGGGTACAGAGGATTTCCTTTTTGGGATATATTTTTTCCCCCTCTTCCATTGAAATGGATCCTGTCAAGGTTCAAGCTATTTGTGATTGGACGCAGCCCTCTTCTCTTAAGAGTCTTCAGAAATTTTTGGGCTTTGCTAACTTTTATCGTCGATTTATTGCTGGTTTTTCGGATATTGCTAAGCCATTGACCGATTTGACTAAGAAGGGTGCTGATGTTGCTGATTGGTCCCCTGATGCTGTGGAGGCCTTTCGGGAGCTTAAGCGCCGTTTTTCCTCTGCCCCTGTGTTGCGTCAGCCTGATGTTGCTCTACCTTTTCAGGTTGAGGTCGACGCTTCTGAGATCGGAGCTGGGGCAGTGTTGTCGCAGAAAAGTTCTGACTGCTCCGTGATGAGGCCTTGTGCCTTCTTTTCCCGTAAATTTTCGCCCGCTGAGCGGAATTATGATGTTGGGAATCGGGAGCTTTTGGCCATGAAGTGGGCTTTTGAGGAGTGGCGCCATTGGCTTGAGGGGGCCAGACATCAGGTGGTGGTATTGACTGACCACAAAAATTTGGTTTATCTTGAGACTGCCAGGCGCCTGAATCCTAGACAGGCGCGCTGGTCATTATTTTTCTCTCGGTTTAATTTTGTGGTGTCATACCTACCGGGTTCTAAGAATGTTAAGGTGGATGCCCTTTCTAGGAGTTTTGAGCCTGACTCGCCTGGTAACTCTGAGCCCACAGGTATCCTTAAGGATGGAGTGGTATTGTCAGCCGTTTCTCCAGACCTGCGGCGGGCCTTGCAGGAGTTTCAGGCGGATAGACCTGATCGTTGCCCACCTGATAAACTGTTTGTTCCTGATGATTGGACCAGTAGAGTCATCTCTGAGGTTCATTCTTCTGCGTTGGCAGGTCATCCTGGCATTTTTGGTACCAGGGATTTGGTGGCAAGGTCCTTCTGGTGGCCTTCCCTGTCACGAGATGTGCGAGGCTTTGTGCAGTCTTGTGACGTTTGTGCTCGGGCCAAGCCTTGTTGTTCTCGGGCTAGTGGATTGTTGTTGCCCTTGCCTATTCCTAAGAGGCCTTGGACGCACATCTCGATGGATTTTATTTCAGATCTGCCTGTTTCTCAGAAGATGTCTGTCATCTGGGTGGTGTGTGACCGTTTCTCTAAGATGGTCCATTTGGTTCCTCTGCCCAAGTTGCCTTCTTCTTCCGAGTTGGTTCCTCTGTTTTTTCAAAATGTTGTTCGTTTGCATGGTATTCCTGAGAATATCGTTTCTGACAGAGGGACCCAATTCGTGTCTAGATTTTGGCGGGCATTCTGTGCTAGGATGGGCATAGATTTATCTTTTTCGTCCGCTTTCCATCCTCAGACGAATGGCCAGACTGAGCGGATTAATCAGACCCTGGAGACATATCTGAGGTGTTTTGTGTCTGCTGACCAGGATGATTGGGTTGCTTTTTTGCCATTGGCGGAGTTCGCTCTCAATAATCGGGCCAGCTCTGCCACTTTGGTGTCCCCGTTTTTCTGTAATTCGGGGTTTCATCCTCGATTTTCCTCTGGTCATGTGGAATCTTCGGATTGTCCTGGAGTGGATGCTGTGGTGGAGAGATTGCATCAGATCTGGGGGCAGGTGGTGGACAATTTGAGGTTGTCCCAGGAGAAGACTCAGCTTTTTGCTAACCGCCGTCGTCGTGTTGGTCCTCGTCTTCATGTTGGGGACTTGGTGTGGTTGTCTTCTCGTTTTGTCCCTATGAGGGTCTCTTCTCCTAAGTTTAAGCCTCGGTTCATCGGCCCGTATAAGATATTGGAGATTCTTAACCCTGTTTCCTTCCGTTTGGACCTCCCTGCATCCTTTTCTATTCATAACGTTTTTCATCGGTCATTATTGCGCAGGTATGAGGTACCGGTTGTGCCTTCCGTTGAGCCTCCTGCTCCGGTGTTGGTTGAGGGTGAGTTGGAGTACGTTGTGGAGAAAATCTTAGACTCTCGTGTTTCCAGACGGAGACTCCAGTATCTGGTCAAGTGGAAGGGATACGGCCAGGAGGATAATTCTTGGGTGAATGCATCTGATGTTCATGCCTCTGATCTGGTTCGTGCCTTTCATAGGGCCCATCCTGATCGCCCTGGTGGTTCGGGTGAGGGTTCGGTGCCCCCTCCTTGAGGGGGGGGTACTGTTGTGAATTTGGATTCTGGGCTCCCCCGGTGGCTACTGGTGGAATTGAACTGGTGTCTTCATCTTCTCTGTTCACCTGTTCCCATCAAGATGTGGGAGTCGCTATATAACCTTGCTGCTCTGTTAGTTGCTTGCCGGTCAACAATGTTATCAGAAGCCTCTCTGTGCTTGTTCCTGCTCCTAGACAACTACTAGATAAGTTGGACTCTTGTCCATGTTTGTTTTTGCATTTTTGTTCCAGTTCACAGCTGTAGTTTCGTTACTGTGTCTGGAAAGCTCTTGTGAACAGGAATTGCCACTCTGGTGTTATGAGTTAATGCCAGAGTTTTAAAGTAATTTCTGGATGGTGTTTTGATAGGGTTTTTAGCTGACCATGAAAGTGTCCTTTCTGTCTTCTGCTATGTAGTAAGTGGACCTCAAATTTGCTAAACCTATTTTCATACTACGTTTGTTATTTCATCTTGATTCACCGCCAATACATGTGGGGGGCCTCTGTCTCCTTTCGGGGTATTTCTCTAGAGGTGAGCTAGGACTAATATTTTCCTCTGCTAGCTTTATTTAGTCCTCCGGCTGGTGCTGGGCATCTAGAATCAACGTAGGCATGCTACCCGGCCACTGCTAGTTGTGCGTTAGGTTTAGTTCATGGTCAGCTCAGTTTCCATCTTCCAAGAGCTAGTTCCTATATATGCTGATGCTATGATCTCTTGCCATTGAGATCATGACACCCAGCCAAGAAATCTCACTTATTAAACCTGACAGGGCACACCTGTGAAGTGAAAACCATTTCCGGTGACTACCTCTTGAAGCCCATCAAGAGAATGCCAAGAGTGTGCAAAGCAGTCATCAAAGCAAAAGGTGGCTACTTTGAAGAACCTAGAATATAAGACATATTTTCAGTTGTTTCACACTTTTTTGTTAAGTATATAATTCCACATGTGTTAATTCATAGTTTTGATGCCTTCAGTGTGAATTTACAATTTTCATAGTCATGAAAATACAGAAAAATCTTTAAATGAGAAGGTGTGTCCAAACTTGTGGTCTGTACTGTATATTCAGTAGAAAGTGGCTGGATTGCTCCGCTGACTTATTTTATGTATAGATTTAGTATATAAATGGCACCGGAAAGCACTGACAGCCGATTCTGGCGCCACAACCCTCCGGGGCCACAATCCTCATCCCCGGATGCCAGAGGCGTATCTAGGGATTTGGTTCAGGGAGCGAAGCTTCTGAGTGGGTCCCTAACCAGGTAACCTTGATTACAACTGGTGGCGCACCCTAATAGTGGAGGAGAACCTCAGCAGATGACAGCGATGTTACTGAAAATAATCTCTATATAAAGACCAATATTGATATTGCCGGTCAGTGGTAGATACCAGCCCTACAGAACATATAAGAGATCACAGCACAGTTATAGATAATGACTTACCGCTGACATTCTTTCTGATGGAATCGTTCACTTTTCACGTCTTTTCCATCTGGCCCAGACCGACATGACAACTTCTTCCAGCCACGACTCAGCTTCAGAGAAAACAACAAAGACACGTTTCATGCCTCATATTTTCAGCCATCACCATCTATTTCCAACCTGCACAAACTCCTCATCCTGCTGATATCCCAATGCTGAGACGTTGCTGCTGTATGTGTCCCTATTACTGCACCTGCTGTGTGGTTCTCTGTGCCCTAATTCTAAAGCACCCCCTCTATAATATAGTAATGCCAGGTGCAAGTGTCCTAGAAAACAGTGCCCACATTTTTCCCCCTAGAAAGTAATATTGTCCTGTGTGCCCCTTTGATAGTCACAGTAACCTGAGTTCCCCTATAACAATAAGTGCCCACTTAACATTGAATAATATCCCGAGTCTCCCCCGTACAGCTTACCTATACACAGAATGATGCTCTCTTATACACAGTATAATGCCCCCTCACTGTATAGTACCACCCACACAGTATACAGGCCCCTTAGTAGCCCCCAAACTGTTTGATGGCTTCAGCACTGTAAGATGACCCCGTCACTATAATCTCCACACTGTATGATGTACCCCTGGATAGCCTTCATATAGTATAATGCACCAGGTAGTCCTCAATATATTATAATGCACCCCCCTTAGGATTCTGTATGATATATTGCACTCCCCATAGTCCTACTCTATATTGTATAATGCACCCCCATAGGCAGACTCTGTAGTATAAGGCAGCCCCCCACAGTCAGACTCTATAGCATAAGGCAGCACCCCATAGCTAGACCCTGTAGTATAAGGAAGCAGCCCATAGCCAGACTCTGTAGTATAAGAAAGCACCCCATAGGCAGACCATGTAGTATAAGACAGCTCCCTATAGGCAGACTCTGTAGTATAAGGCAGCACCCCATAGGCAGACTCTGTAGTACAAGGCAGCCCCTCATAGGCAGACTCTGTAGTATAAGACAGCACCCCATAGGCAGACTCTTTAGTACAAGGTAGCCCTTCATAGGCAGACTCTATAGTATAAGGCAGCACCCCATAGTCAGACACTGTAGTGTAAGACAGCACCACATAGTCGACACTGTAGATTAAGACAACACTCCATAGGCAGACTCTGTAGTATTAGGCAGCACCCCATAGGCAGACTCTGTAGTATAAGGCAGCACCCCATAGGCAGACTCTGTAGTATAAGACAGCACTCCATAGGCAGACTCTAGTATAAGGCAGCACCCCATAGGCAGATTCTATAGCAAAAGGCAGCCCTCATAGGCAGACTCTGTAGTATAAGGCACCACCCCATAGGCAGACTCTGTAGTGTAAGACAGCACCCCATAGTTAGACCCTGTAGTATAAGACAGTACTCCATAAGCAGACTGTAGTGTAAGGCAGCACCCCATAGGCAGACTCTGTAGTATAAGGCAGCACACCATAGGCAAACTCTGTAGTATAATGCAGCACCTCCATAGGCAGGCTCTGTAGTATAAGGCATCACCCCATAGGCAGACCCTGTAGTATAAGGCACCCCCCACAGGCAGACTCTGCAGTATAAGGCAGCACCCCCACAGGCAGACTCTGTGGTATAAGGCAGCACTCCACCACAGGTATACTCTGTAGTATAAGGCAGCAGATCCCCCACAGGCAGACTCTAGTATAAGGCACCCCCCCCACTGGTATACTCTGTAGTATAAGACAGCACCCCTCACAGGCAGACATTAGTATAAGGCAGCACCCCCCACAGGCAGACACTGTTGTATAAGGCAGCAACCCCCATACAGGCAGACTCTGTAGTATAAGGCAGCACCCCCCCACAGGCAGACTCTGTAGTATAAGGCAGCACCCCCCACAGGCAGACCCTGTAGTATAAGGCAGCACCCCCCACAGGCAGACCCTGTAGTATACAGCAGCACCCCCACAGACAGACTCTGTAGTATAAGGCAGCACCCCCCACAGACAGACTCTGTAGTATAAGGCAGCACCCCCCCACAGGCAGACCCTGTAATCTAAGGCAACCCCCATAAAGAAAAACTATATAAATATTCACCTCTCTTCTTCCTGGTTCCTGCGCTGCTCCCTGCTCCCGCTCACCTTCGGACCGCGGGCATCAGTTAGTGATGTCATCTTGCCCCCTGTCAGTGTCGGCATCGGTGTCATCAGATGCTGACAGGGGGATGATGGGAGAAGGAGCGCAGCACTCCATCCCTCATCAATGCGGTGAGCTGCATCGGCTAGATGCCTATACTGCTGACCCTGCGTTGACAGGCTGGGGGCCCACTGCTGGCAACGGCTCCCCCCGCCTTCTCAGGGGCCCATAGCAGCTGGGTGGCAGAGCAGGGAGATCAATTCTCCCTCCTCTGCTGCAGAATGCAATTATTGGTGCGCTGTGCACGCCATTACAGTTACAAAAAATACAGTTACATTATCGTAGCTCCGGGTGGGCCCCCTCTGCCCCCCCAGTAGCTTTGCACGTCGCGCTTGCGCAGTCTATAAAGGCTTCAGACAGAGTGACGCTCCCAGCATTATATTATAGATAATTTATACAATGTGATTTTCTGGATTTTATTTTTGATATTCTGTCTCTCAATGTTAAAATTAACCAACCCTTAAAATTATAGACTGTTCATATCTTTGTCAGTGGGCAAACTTACAAAATCAGCAAGGGATCAAATACTTATTTCCCCCACTGTATATAGTTTTTGTACCAATACCTTTTGTCAATGTGTTGCTTTTCCCGATGTTTTTTCCCTCGATATCCATTATCTTGGGGGAATGTTTATACCCCTATGTTATTTTGAATCTAAATACCTTTTATGCTATTTTATGAGTGTAACAATAATGATTTCTTCTAGGCAATGGTAATACATCTTAATGCTTAAGTGCACATGCCTAGATTTGCATAGGAAGTTATTCTTGAGTTCCACAGCGTGGAAAGCATGTTACTGTTCAGAGGGCGCTGGTTAAGATGATCAAGAAGGTGCAACAGGAAGTGACGACATTGCGCTTTTGGTCATGATCGTGTGTTCCACAGAGTGGAACGCACACTATGCACTATACCCTACGGAGATGTTCCCCAACTCCAGCCCTCAAGAGCCACCAACAGGTCATGTTTTCAGGATTTCCTTAGTATTGCACAGGTGATAGAATTATTGAGTGTGAAGGTGATGCAATTATTACCTGGGCAATACTAAGGAAATCCTGAAAACATGACCTGTTGATGGCTCTTGAGGACCAGAGTTGGGGAACACTGCCCTACGGGGTTAGATCCTGGATATCGGGGAGGCAAGAAATGTCATCAGGAGCATTTCTGGCCGGGTATTGTTGTGCTCCAGTGTGGAACGCACACCGGCACAGGTGAGAGCTACAACCGGTATCTTACTTGACATGAGGTGACAATGAATCCAGCCTAACAAACCGCCGATCGTCAGGTTGATTGTGTTTTTTTTAATTACTTTGGCAAATGGTAGGTGTTTAAATCCACTTGCTATGACCTTCCGGTATGCTAATTTCTATCATGGCATCTTGCATCTTTGGCATCGCCGCTATCAACCAGGCCTCCTGCCTGATGAACCGTGACAGTGGGGAAACGAGTCGAGGCGCATCTTCTCTATGATAAGTCTCCTGAATATTTATATGACTTTGCACCATATTGTATCTGTTTAATAATAACTGTATATACTGAATGTAATCCCTGAGCATGCTATCATATTTTAGGCCAGGGAAAAGTAATGTCACCCAAGAAATTCCTTTTTGTCCCTTTTGAGTTGTCATAGGGACAGATGTTTAATCTATATTCAGGTTAGCTATCATTATTGTATCTGTATAACCAACAGATTACCTACAGGGGATTGTATCTATATTTATATAAGCTAATTATTTCCCTGGGAATTTTTTTTTTTCATCTCATCTCTTTTCTAAGTGTTTTCCCACCTGTCTATTGGTAGGGACATCTAGGGAAGTAAGGGATTGTCCTTGTTGAGTAGGAGCGCCAAAAAAAATCGAGCTCTTAGGGTGCCAACCTCCACTGCTAGGCAAGAGTCAATTAGGACTACTGTAGGCTTCTGTAGATACTTGTTATCAATTTGGTTTCTGCTCACATTGATTTGTTTTTTTTTTTACCAATTGATTACACTGGTTAGGTGTAGTGTTGAGCGATACCTTCCAATACTCAAAGGTATCGGTATCGGATGGTATCGGCCGATATCCGAAAAATATCGGATATCGCCGATACCGATACCCGATACCAATGCAAGTCAATGGGACACAAGTATCGGAAGGTATCCTGGATGGTTCCCAGGGTCTGAAGGAGAGGAAACTCTCCTTCAGGCCCTGGGATCCATATTCATGTAAATAATAAAGAATTTAAATAAAAAAATATGGATATACTCACCCCTCCGGCGGCCCCTGGACCTTACCGATGTAACCAGCAGCCTCCGTTCCTAAGAATGAGGAGTTTAGGACCTGCGATGACGTCGCGGCTTGTGATTGGTCGCGTGAGCGGTCACATGAGCGGTCTCCTCTCCTCCAGACCCTGGGAACCATACACTGGGAGCTTCCGATTCCGATTTCCGATATCACAAAAATATCGGAACTCGGTATCGGAATTCCGATACCGCAAGTATCGTCCGATACCCGATACTTGCGGTATCGGAATGCTCAACACTAGTTATGTGTCTTTTAATACTATAATTAAAATAAAACTGTTTTGAAACCCCTTTCTGACCACGGACAGGATAGTACGTCCGAGGTCAAATGCTGGCAGCGGCATTTAACCGGCGCTTCCGGCCATCGGGCCGGAAATGAGCGCATCGCCGACCCCCGTCACATGATCGGGGGTCAGCGATGCGTCTGCATAGTAATCATAGAGGTCTTTGAGACCTCTATGGTTACTGATGTCGGTTTTCTGTGAGCACCACCCTGTGGTTGGCGCTCATAGCAAGCCTGCAATTCATCTACATAGCAGCGATCTGATGATCGCTGCTATGTAGATGAGCCGATCCAGTTGTGCCAGCTTCTAGCCTCCCATGGAGGCTATTCAAGCATGCCAAAAGTTTTTTAAAAAAAGTAAAAAAAAATATAAAAGTTTAAATCACCCCCCTTTCACCCCATTCAAAATAAAACAATAAAAAAAAAAAAATCAAACCTACACATATTTAGTATTGCTGTGTTCAGAATCGACCGATCTATAAAAAAAAAGCATTAACCTGATCACTAAACAGTGTAGCGAGAAAAAAAATTAGAAATGCCAGAATTACATTTTTTTGGTCGCCGCGACATTGCATTAGAATGCAATAACGGACGATCAAAAGATCGTTATCTGCACAAAAGTGGTATCAATAAAAATGTCAGCTTGGAACGCAAAAAATAAGCCCTCAACTGACCCCAGATCACGAAAAATGGAGACGCTATGGGTATCGGAAAATGACGCAATGTTTGGTGTCAATGAACTCGTAATGACCTGGAGAATCATAATGGCAGGTCAGTTTTAGCATTTAGTGAACCTAGCAAAAAAGCCAAACTAAAAACAAGTGTGGGATTGCATTTTTTTGCATTTTCACCGCACTTGGAATTTTTTTCCCATTTTCTAGTACACGACATGGTAAAATGAATGATGTCGTTCAAAAGTACATCTCGTCCCACAAAAAATAAGCCCTCACTCGGCCATATTGACGGAAAAATAAAAAAGTTATGGCTCTGGGAACGAGGGGAGCGAAAAACGAACACGGAAAAATGGAAAATCCCAAGGTCATGAAGGGGTTAAGGGATTATGTGATCACACGTAATTATTAGTCCCAACTCTGTATATGATCTTGTTCGCATACCTCTATGGTGTCTAAACAGCAGAGATCACTCAAAGTGACCACATTTTGGAAACTACACCCCTGAAGGATTTTATTCAGGGCTATAGGGAGCATTTTAAACCCATAGGTACTACGCAGAATTTGATGACCTTAATTTGTCATATTGAAAAAGTTCATTTTTATTTACAAAAATCTTGCTTTAACCAAACCAATTTTGCAACAGATAACACCAAAAGTGGACCTTAAAATTTGTTACCCATGTTCTTTCCAGCTTGGCAATACCCCACATGTAATCAAAAAGTTCTGTTTAGACAAACAGCAGAGCTCGGAATGGAAGGAACAATTTTAAAATTTTGGAACACAAATTTGGTTGTAAGAGGTGGTAAGCACCATTTCGTATTTGCAGGTCCCCTAAGGTGCCTAAACAGCAGAAACTCCAAATAAGTGACCCCATATTGGAAACTACACCCCTCGTGGATTTTATCAAGGGGTATAGTGAGCATTTTGAACCTACAGAAACTACACAGAATTTGATGACAGCAGGCTGTCATATTAAAAAAAGTTCATTTTTTTCACAAAAATCTTGATTTAGCCCCAAATTACTCACTTTTGCAAGAGATATTATCAAAAAGTGTACCTACAATTTGTTACACACATACTTCTGAGTATGTCAATACCCAACATGTAGTCTAAAAGTTATGTTTGGAGAAACGGCAGGGCTCGGAACAGAAGGGGCAGAATTTGAACTTTAGCTCTATTTGGAATAGATATATACCGTATATACTCGAGTACAAGCCGAGTTTTTCAGCACATTTTTTCGTGCTGGAAACACCCCCCTCAGCTTATACACAAGTTACTTGTCTCAGGAAGCCGTCGGGAGAGGGGTAGCGGCGGAGCAGCGGGTCACAGAGGCAGGAGCCAGCAGCTGTGGCTAAAGGCTGTGCTGCTGCTAAAGAGAAATGAATATTCATTTCTCTTATAGCGCGCACAGTGAAACCCTCAGTCGCAGCCGCCGGCTTCTAGAAGACATTCTACTCACCCTCCAGCGTTCCCTCGCAGCATCTCGTTGGTCCTGGCGCCCTCGCAGCATCTCGTTGGTTCCGGCTTCCAGCAGCTCTCCCTGTGCTCAGCGATGACGTGGCACCGCTCATTAAGGTAATGAATATGCACGCGTCTCCACTCCCATAGGTGTGGAGGGAATATTCATTGCCTTAATGAGCAGTGCCACATGATCGCTCAGCACACGGAGGGTGAGTAGGATGTTTTTTTTTTTTTTTTGTAGTAGGAAGCATGCATACAAGGACGGGAGGGAGGAAGCCAGGCATACCAGGACAGCTACGGGAAAGGGGGGCACACATACCAGGATAGCTACGGGGGGGAGCCACACATACCAGGACAGTTAAGGGGGGAGCCACACATACCAGGACAGCTATGGGTGGGAGCCACACATACCAGGACAGTTAAGGGGGGAGCCACGCATACCAGGGCAGCTACGGGTGGGAGCCACACATAACAGGACAGCTACGGGGGGAGCCACACATACCAGGACAACTACGGGGGGAACCACGCATGCCAGGGCAGCGACGTGGGAGTCATGCATACCAGAACAGGATGGGGGGAGCCACGCATACCAGGACAGGGATGAGGGGACAATGCATATCCGCTTATACTCGAGTCAATAAGCTTACCCAGTTTTCCGTGGGAAAATTAGGTGCCTCGGCTTATACTCAGGTCGGCTTATACTTGAGTATATACGGTAGTCATATTTGCAGAGCCTGTGTCGTTCAAGAGCAACAAAAAATCCCCATAGTTGTCTATTTTGCTAATTATACCCTCTAATGTATTTATCTAGGGAGGTCGTGAGTAGTTTGATACCACTATTTTTTATGCAGTTTTATGCAATACAAGTTTGAAATATTGCAATTTGCATTTTTTTCACTGTTACGTTTATAAATTTTTGTACATTCTGAGGAACACACCTCAAATTTTATTGCACTAGTTTTTGTAGTAATTGTCGGTGTACACTTGGTAGTCTTGGTGAAGAAATGGTGTCATTAGTTCCCAGATAATTTTACCTGGGATGCTAATTGTCTGGGGGCAGATTGGTGGGTTAATTTGGCCATCCCTAGCTTTGTACATTAGAAAGGTACACGTGTGATCTGATGTGCTCTCACATTTTGCATAATTTTACAATGTATTTTTAGCACTTGGAGGGAATAAATTGGCGGAATGACAGACGACCCTTGAAATTAATGAGGGACTCGTTGACTGCAACATTTTGCTTTGGGATATAGGAATTTAGAAATTATTCTTTTAGGAGGGAAATTAGGGGTCTCAATTTGTTGAGGTGATTGTAGGTGGGGCCATTTCTCAGTGGTCTTAGGAATTATCACTATAATGAGGAATCTCGTTAGTACTTCATACATGGCATACATGGATACGTGTTCTCCAGGGTCTCAGGTACTCCCGGTACTCTGAAACCCCTGAGATTTTCTGACAATGGTGTTGCAATTGACCTATTTCTGAGGGCCGTTAAAAAGCAGTGCTGCGCAATAAGGTCCCTTAACCTCCGCTGTTAAAAGGCGTATCGGTCGTCGTTAAGTGTTTTTTAAGTATTTTATTATTTATTATGCTTTGCTTATACAGCGCTATCTTGTTCCGCAGCGCTTTACATACATTATCATCATTGTCCCCATTGGGGCTCACAATCTAAATTCCCTATCAGTATGTCTTTGTAGTGTGGGAGGAAACCGGAGAACCACTGAGACATCGTGCTGCCTACATGTTTATAACATATTGGACTTAGTTGACACTATTTTGATAAAAAAAGGAGTCATTTATCATCACTCAAAAACCCACCAAAGATTTCCTCTTATTTAGACATTTATGTGTCTAGCAAAGTACTCTGATTGGTGATTAAGTACTTAATATATTGTAGATGGCTGAGATTAGACCCTTAGTCAAGGATCCCGCTCTTTATATTCTCTCAAAGCTAGTTGGAATAGAAACTTGGATATCTTAAAATAAAGAGGAAACAAAATGATGAATTTGAAAGTGTTACGGCTGCGACCGCGAGCGAGCGTCCCAAGTGGGAATGCAATGTGGACCCACTGGACCACATAGAGTATCCTGGACCCACCCAGACTAGGGAAGGGCAGCCAGCAGGGTCTGTGGCAGCTGAGCAGAATGCAATGTGCAGAACTGGATTACACTGCACAACTTAAGGTATGAAGAAACAAAGTTTACTTAATTGAACACACAGTACATAAATAAAACATAATGATGTCAGGATCCCGATTCCACACATCTCAGTAGGGTACGCGTCTCAGGATAACAGACGAAGGCAGGAGGACATCACGGGTTGATGCAGTCCAGGGTCATCTGGCACTTGCTTACAAGGACGGCTTCTCTTTCAGGCCTCAGTTGTAGCGAAGGCTCAGCAGGAGAACATCAGACACCGACCTTGGACAGACATCAGACGATGGCAGGGGTCATCATAAGTTGATGCAGTCCAGGGTCATCTGGCAGGGGCTTACTAGAACGGCCTCTCAGGCCTTGGGCGTAGCACAGACTCAGCAGGAGAACATAAGACATCAATCCAGCATAGACGTAATTGCAGGGTGGACCCCGGGGAACCGGTGGAACATCGGATCCCAGGCAGGACATCGGACACAGCCTGGACATCAGGACATCAAAACACGGACTGGACATCAGGACACAGGCTGGACATCAGGACATTGGAGACAGGAAGGACATCAGGACAAAGCAGTGCATCAGGACATTGGGAATACCGGATAGACTTCTGGGACACTGGTGTGGCATCCCAGGTCATCGGCTGGGACACTGGCGTGGCAGCCCAGGGCATCAGTTATATCTGGACATTGGACACAGGAAGGACATCAGGACACAGGCAGGGCATGCGGACATCAGGAATACCAGATAGACATCTGGGACACTGGCGTGGCAGCCCGCGTCATCGGCTGTGCCACAAATGGCACAGGACCAGGCAGCGGTGGTCATCAGGTTCCTAGCTACGGCCATCAGGCTCCAGACATCGGACCTAGGAAGGAACTCACGTGTGATGGTGCAAGCACTGCCAGACTGCACCTGGGCCGGACGGGGTTAGCACCGCATAGCAGGCTGAGCACAGCATAGTAAGAGCTCAGCAAGAACACCGGACTCCATCTTTAAAAGATGAGCCCAGGAAGTTCAGACACTGGGTACGGGGTGTCAGACACAAAAGGACTTCAGGAACATAACACAGAGGACACAGTTTAGACAGGATCAGGTACTGGATATGCAGCCTGCAGGATAGGCGGATCTGGGTACTCTGCCCCCAGAACAGGCGGAAAAAAAAAAACACAGACTGGATATGCAGCCTCCAGGATAGGCGGATCTGGGTACTCTGCCCCCAGAACAGGAGGAAAAAACAAAACACAAACGGACTGGCTATGCAGCCTCCAGGATAGGCGGATCTGGGTACTCTGCCCCCAGAACAGGCTGAAAAACAACATACTAACGGATCTGGGTACTCTATCCCCAGGACAGGTGGAAGACAGGTATCAGCTCTCCCAGAACAGAGTGCAGACAGAACGGGAGCTGGATACCTAACACACAAGGCAAGACTCAGAAACACAATGCAATGCTCTTGCAATGCCCAACAGGAAAGAGGGAGTTTATATAGGAGCTGCCCCTCAGCAATAGGCTGAGGGAGCAACACAGGTGCACACTCAAACCCTAATAAAAGCAGGGTAGGTGTGGCCGCGCGCACCCTAAGCACAAACAGAAACCATTACAACACAGACAGCACAGGAACTGTGGCTTAGGGCACTTGGCAGCAACTGCTAGCCTGAACAAACGTGGAAAGTCATGCACCAGCTGCAGAGGACCTTGCAAGCCACGGATAGCTTCCACAGCGGCAGCCAGGGACCGCACATGCGAATGGTCATGCAGCAGGGCGAAGACATAACAACACATGCACAGCTACGCAGCAGCCCAGGGAACTGAGCTGCATCCATACAGGTAGCAGACTACAGTATCCCTGCAAGTTAGGGGGAGAGGAGCAAGGGTTAAAGCAGAGACATGCAGAGTATCGCCGAAGAAACAAGGTATAAACCCACCGGCGTTACAGTAGTGATGTCTGCTTCATCTTGGAAGGAAAAATTTGGATTGAATGTCCTCAAAGGAGTGGAGGGATTTAGTGCTACTGTATCGTCAATTATGCCCATAAAAATATGCAGGCCTGCTCGAGACCATGGTTTAGGTAAAATGGATTTAAGGGAACTGTGGATGAAACATACATTAAGTCAATGTTAAGTGCAAACAGGTTAGCTTAAATCTTTGGAAACAAATGCTGCAAATGTCCTTAGAGTTATAGGACCCAACAAAATGGATGAGGGTGGAACATATGCATATAGACGTCTTTAATTTTTTAATTTTTTTTCCAATTATCCGGAAGATCAAATTTATAGACACTGGCCAATAAGGAAATTGGAAAATTTGTAGTTAATATGTGTTTATTACTACCTTTAGTTGGTTTAGCAAGTGTTTTCCAAGCAAAAATTAGTGCTTGGAAGATCGGAGATTGAGGAGTAGTAAAATTCGTTCTGAACAGATGGTTATAAATTATTTCTTCTAGTAGATTGTTTTTATTAAGTGTTAGTTCCAGTTACAAACAGACAGGTGCATTGTTTTGGTTAAGCCAATATATACTATGTCTGATCAGGTTGAAGAAATAGTAGGCTTTAATCCTTTTAATTTTTAATTGTGTCGACCACTTCCTATTCAGTAAAAGGGAAGTTAAAATTTCCAAGTCTGTAGTATCTTGTTTAGGTAGATCTAGATCTTTTAAGAAGGTTTCGGTTTCATTGGGATTCTAGGGAAGAGATGATGGATTATTAGACAAATTGTATAAACTTTAATGGAATTCTGCAAAAGCATTGGTTATATCCTTTGGGTGAAATGTATAATCCTTTAAGGGGGATTTAATCTTATCTATTCTTCTCCTAATTAGATCAAATTTTAGTTTGCGCATCATAAATCTAGTCAGTTTATTTATTTAAGAATACACCTTATATTGAGATGCCTTGATCATTGAGTCAAACTCAGAACAGATTTCTGATCTCAATGATTGTCCTAAAATATATTAATTCCATATGTATTATAGATGAGGGACAGGAAAGATTGTTTTGTATCTCTTCTTTGTTTTTATTTTGAGTTTGCAAATGTTGAATTTTCTCTATATTCTTTTTTTGTGCCTAGCTGAGATTTGAATCAGGTGACCTCTTAAAACTGCTGTATAGGCGTTTCAGATTAAGAATGGGCCAGTATTACTCCGGACATTTTCCTTAAAGTAATGGATTGTAGCTGATTCAATCTAATGATCCATAAAAAGAAGTTTTTTTCTAGATGAACCCATAGAAAATTCACCTATTACTGGGCAATGATCTGACATTGTTTTATCAATGATATTAACGCTTTTGAATTTTTTAAATGTAAACACATCAGACAATATCAGTTCTATACGAGAGAAGGATTTATGAACATCTGAAAAAAAAAATATTCTCTAGATGTCATGTTAAGACATCTAAAAATGTCATACAATTCGCTTCATTGTAACCGTTTGTTCAGACAAGGCAAAGAATGTCGAGTGGAGGAGAACGAATCCATTCGGCCGTCTGGGACCATATTAAAGTCTCTTATAAGCGTGGTGCGTTTATCCAATAAAGGATCAAGTGGGTATTTTAGCAACTGGATAAAAAGTAACCTTTATTTAGGTATATATATATATATATATATATATAAAAAAAAGCCAATTATAGGCCTAATAAATTGAAAAGAAAACACTATAAAATAAGAACCCTAGTGTGATTTGTGCCCTATAACCAACACAGAAATGGAGAAACAAAAAACAAGACAAACAACAATTAAGAACCAGCCAGCACTGACAGTACTGGGATTGCTTCCAATCCGAATGCTTCTATTAACCCAATGGGTATGTGCAAACCTATTATTTATCATTGAATCAAGTCACACACTGTAGTCTAGTCTTAGTAACCTCATATGTGCCCACTTAGGTTTGTTGTAATCGGTTTACTATTGAAGCCAGGAAATGTATGCTATGTGTTCCATACACTTATGAAGATACCTCATACTGCTCTTCTACTCATATGACCATTGAAAAAGTCATGTGCATGTAAATTGGAGCTCTGTCAGTGCAAGCACGCAGCACATATCTAGCGTTTCAAAATGCCATTAACATATATATAACCATCCATATAGCTATGGGATACAAATTACTCATTTACGTCATATGAGTGTTCCCCATGGATTCAATCATGACATGCTGTGTTCAAAGGCCGACCTCAATGGGTTAATGAATTTGGGAGCTGAGATACAAAAGACCATTATATTATATAAACTCATGTGTTCGGATAGATCTCACCGTGTAATGGTCATCATCAGCCATTCCTCTGCCCCTGTACACACTGTGCCGTGCCTTTGTATGGAAACTTAGTGCTGTGGAAAGCGTCTCCCGACGCGTTTCTTCCTCATGGATTCATCAGGGGAGAATGCTAGTCCTGTCCGCTGCTACCGCGGGTCTCACCCCTCTGTGATGTTTATAGATTCTGTCAGTGCCGCGTTGAGTAAGCTCCGCCTCTTGGCGTGTGACGCGCACCATGAGCTTCCACTCTGTTTCCGGTCCAAGGGAGACGCTCTCCAGACTTGTGAGGCGCTGGGATTCCCTGTCATGTGGCGCATGCGCTCCACTGTACAGGGGGCCAGCGTAGCACAACTCCTGCCCGTCATTATGAAATAATGGGGCGTAAATGCATATGTAAATGCTTTAACGTCCCCCAAAGTGCCTATTTCTGTTGCAGCACAAATATTATCATCTGTTTATTATACTGCATACATGATTGACACCTTGGAAACAGGACAGTTAATGTAACTTTAACATAATCCTGTTCACCGCTTGGTATGATTCATGAATTTCTCAGCATATTACCGTGACACCTATTATGGCAAATACAGGCCAGATGTTACTCCGTCATACTTAATTACACCATATTTTGATTAAATGAGGAGAGCGAGCAAGGACGAAAGAACCATAGAGCCGCAATGGTATATATAAGGGTCAGAGGATAGAGTTCAAATATGCGGGATAACACCCTCCACCATTAAATGTGGGAAACAGTGACCCTATGGATGCCCTACTTACATAGACCTACACTCCCTTTTTACCTACCTATTGCGGAGGTTGTCACCCTAAAGAGCAACCTACGCAAGTGGTGCCCTCACTCAATGTAGACTGTTCCTAGATAGCTTTCTGTTGTGAATTCCGCTCGTGGGCTCCCTCCGGTGGTTGTAAGTGGCACTTTTGTGAGTTCTGCTCTTGGGCTCCCCCCGGTGGTTTTAAGTGGAACGGCTGCTCCTTGGATTTAGCAGTCAGCAGCTGCTTCCACTGATTGTCTTTTCTGGCTCGGCTATTTAACCTGGTTCTATCCTTCAGCCTGTGCCAGTTGTCAATGTTCCTGGTTGGATTCACATCTCTGCTTGGATTTCTCTGCTATTCTGACCAGATCATCAAAGATAAGTCCTGGCTTGGTTCTTTGCAGTCCATATGTTGTGGACTTAATAGTTCTGTACATTCTATGTTTTTTCTAGTCCAGCTTGTCAGTATGGATTTTTTCAGTTAAGCTGGAAGCTCTGGAGAAGCAGATTTATCCTCCACACCTTTAGTCAGGTGGTGGAGATTTTTGTAAATTCTGTGGTGGATTTTTCTAGTATTTTAATACTGACCGCACAGTATTCTGTCCTGTACTATCTATCTAGCTAGATTGGCCTCCTTTGCTATATCCTGGTTTCATTCTGTGTATGTCATTTCCCTCTCCACTCACAGCCAATATTTGTGGGGGGCTATCTATCCTTTGGGAATTTTCTCTGAGGCAATATAGCTTTCCTGATTCTATCTTTAGGGGTATTTAGTCCTCTGGCTGTGACGAGGTGTCTAGGGAGTGACAGGAACATCCCACGGCTTCTTCTAGTGTTGTGTTAAGTTCAGGGTCTGCGGTCAGTAAAGGTACCACCTCCTCCAGAGCATGTCCCATGTTGCTCCTAAACCACCAGTTCATAACAGTACAACTAGCCAAAAATGAATTAAATGCATCTCAAAAGAAGGGAAAAAAAGTTCTGAGCCATTTTTTTTTGCAGTCTGTTTTGTCTTTTTTTTCCTCTTAATCTCTGGGTGGTTCAGGATTTTGGCGCTGGCATGGATGTTCAGGGTTTGTTTTCTCGTGTGGATCAACTTGCTGCAAGAGTACAGAGTATCCAAGATTATGTTGTCCAGACTCCTGATTTGTTTTTTGGGGACAGATCCAAGTTTTTGAACTTTAAAAATAACTGCAAATTGTTTTTTTGCTTTGAAACCCCATTCCTCTGGTGATCCCATTCAGCAGGTTAAAATTGTCATCTCTCTGCAGCGTGATGACCCTTAGGACTGGGCATTCTCCCTTGAATCAGGGGATCCGGCATTGCTTAATGTAGACGCATTATTTCAAGCGCTCGGATTATTGTATGACGAACCTAATTCTGTGGATCATGCAGAAAAAACCTTGTTGGCCCTATGTCAGGGTCAGGAAGCGGCAGAATTATACTGCCAGAAATTTAGAAAATGGTCTGTGTTCACTAAATGGAATGAGGATGCTCTGGCAGCAATTTTCAGAAAGGGTCTTTCTGAAACCCTTAAAGATGTTATGGTGGGGTTCCCCACGCCTGCTGGTTTGAGCGAATCTATGTCTCTAGCCATTCAGATTGATCGGCGCCTGCGCGAGCGCAAAGTTGTGCACCATATGGCAGTGTCCTCTGAGCGGAGTCCTGAGCCTATGCAATGTGATAGGATTTTGACTAGAGGAGAACGGCAGGAATTCAGACGTCAGAATGGGCTGTGTTTTTACTGTAGTGATTCTGCTCATGTTATTTCTGATTGCCCTAAGCGTACTAAGAGGGTCGCTAGGTCTGTTACCATCAGTACTGTACAGCCTAAATTTCTCTTATCTGTGACCCTGATTTGCTCATTATCGTCCTTTTCTGTCATGGCATTTGTGGATTCAGGCGCTGCCCTGAACTTAATGGACTTGGAATTCGCCAGGCGCTGTGGTTTTTCCTTGCAGCCTTTGCAGAGCCCTATTCCTTTGAGGGGGATTGATGCTACACCGCTAGCCAAGGATAAACCTCAGTATTGGACTCAGCTGACCATGTGCATGGCTCCAGCACATCAGGAAGATTGCCGTTTTCTGGTGTTGCATAACTTGCATGATGTTGTTGTACTGGGTTTTCCATGGTTACAGGAACATAATCCGGTGATGGATTGGAAATCTATGTCTGTGACTAGTTGGGGTTGTCAAGGGGTACATAGTGACGTTCCTTTGATGTCAATTTCCTCTTCCCCCTCTTCTGAAGTCCCTGCGTTTTTGTCGGATTTCCAGGATGTATTTGATGAGCCAAAGTCCAGTTCCCTTCCTCCACATAGGGACTGTGATTGTGCTATTAACTTGATTCCTGGCTGTAAGTTCCCAAAGGGTCGACTTTTCAATCTGTCTGTGCCAGAGCATGCCGCCATGCGGAGTTATGTCAAGGAGTCTTTGGAGAAGGGGCATATTCGGCCGTCTTCATCACCATTGGGAGCGGGATTCTTTTTTGTTGCCAAGAAGGATGGCTCCTTGAGACCCTGTATTGATTATCGCCTTTTTAATAAGATCACGGTCAAATTCCAATACCCTTTACCTTTGCTTTTTGATTTGTTTGCTTGGATTAAGGGGGCTAGTTGGTTTACTAAGATTGACCTTCGAGGGGCATATAATCTTGTTCGTATTAAACAGGGTGACGAATGGAAAACTGCATTTAATACGCCCGAAGGCCACTTTGGATACCTTGTGATGCCTTTCGGGCTTTCTAATGCTCCTTCTGTATTTCAGTCCTTCATGCATGATATTTTCCGCAATTATCTTGATAAATTCATGATTGTGTATTTGGATGATATTTTGATTTTTTCCAATGATTGGGAGTCTCATGTGAAGCAGGTCAGGATGGTATTCCAGATCCTTCGTGATAATGCTTTATTTGTGAAGGGGTCTAAGTGCCTATTTGGAGTTCAGAAGGTCTCTTTTTTGGGTTTTATTTTTTCTCCCTCGTCTATAGAAATGGATCCTGTTAAGGTCCAAGCCATTCATGACTAGATTCAACCCACATTGGTGAAGAGTCTTCAGAAATTTTTGGGCTTTGCTAATTTTTATCGTCGTTTCATTGCCAACTTTTCCAGTGTGGTTAAGCCCCTGACCGATTTGACGAAGAAAGGCGCTGATGTGACGAATTGGTCCTCTGCGGCTGTTGAGGCCTTTCAGGAGCTTAAACGCCAATTTACTTCTGCCCCTGTGTTGCGTCAGCCGGATGTTTCTCTTCCTTTTCAGGTTGAGGTTGACGCTTCTGAGATTGGGGCAGGGGCCGTTTTGTCTCAGAGGAATTCTGATGGTTCTTTGATGAAACCGTGTGCTTTTTTTTCCCGAAAGTTTTCGCCTGCAGAGCGCAATTATGACGTTGGCAATCGGGAGTTGTTGGCTATGAAGTGGGCATTTGAGGAGTGGCGACATTGGCTTGAGGGAGCCAAGCACCGCGTTGTGGTCTTGACCGATCATAAGAATCTGATTTACCTCAAGTCGGCCAAGCGGCGGAACCCTAGACAGGCTCGATGGTCCCTGTTTTTCTCCCGCTTTGATTTTGTGGTCTCGTATCTTCCGGGATCTAAGAATGTTAAGGCTGATGCCCTCTCTAGGAGTTTTTTGCCTGATTCTCCTGGAGTCCTTGAGCTGGTTGGCATTCTTAAGGAAGGGGTGATTCTTTCTGCCATCTCCCCTGATTTACAGCGGGTGCTTCAGGAATTTCAGGCTGATAAACCTGACCGCTGTCCAGTGGGGAAGCTGTTTGTTCCTCATAGATGGACAAGTAAGGTAATTTCGGAGGTTCATTGTTCAGTGTTGGCTGGTCATCCTGGGATTTTTGGTACCAGAGATTTGGTTGCTAGGTCTTTTTGGTGGCCTTCCATTGCCGGTCCCTGAGAGGCCCTGGACGCATATTTCCATGGATTTTATTTCGGATCATCCTGTTTCCCAGAAGATGTCTGTTATCTGGGTGGTTTGTGACCGGTTCTCTAAAATGGTCCATTTGGTACCTTTGCCTAAATTGCCTTCCTCCTCTGATTTGGTTCTATTGTTTTTTCAGCATGTGGTTCGTTTGCATGGCATTCCGGAGAATATTGTGTCTGACAGAGGTTCCCAGTTTGTTTCTAGGTTTTGGCGGCCTTTTTGTGCTAGGATGGGCATTGATTTGTCTTTTTCTTCAGTGTTTCATCCTCAGACAAATGCCCAAACTGAGCGAACTAATCAGACCTTGGAAGCCTATTTGAGATGCTTTGTGTCTGCTGATCAGGATGATTGGGTGGCTTTCTTGCCGTTGGCCGAGTTTGCCCTTAATAATCGGGCTAGTTCGGCTACTTTGGTTTCGCCTTTCTTTTGTAATTTTGGTTTTCATCCTCGTTTTTCTTCAGGGCAGGTTGAGCCTTCTGATTGTTCTGGTGTGGATTCTGTGGTGGACAGGTTACAGCAGATTTGGACTCATGTGGTAGACAATTTGACGTTGTCTCAGGAAAAGGCTCAACATTTTGCTAACCGCCGTCGGTGTGTTGGTCCCCGTCTTTGGGTGGGGGATTTAGTCTGGTTATCTTCTCGTCATGTTCCTATGAAGGTTTCTTCCCCTAAGTTCAAGCCTCGGTTTATTGGTCCTTATAAGATTTCTGAGATTATCAATCCGGTGTCTTTTCGTTTGGCCCTTTCAGCCTCTTTTGCCATCCATAATGTTTTCCATAGATCTTTGTTGCGGAGATATGTGGTGCCCGTTGTTCCCTCGGTTGATCCTCCTGCCCCGGTGTTGGTTGAGGGGGAGTTGGAATATGTGGTTGAGAAAATTTTGGATTCTCGTTTTTCGAGGCGGAGGCTTCAGTATCTTGTCAAGTGGAAGGGTTATGGCCAGGAGGATAATTCTTGGGTTGTTGCCTCCGATGTCCATGCCGCCGATTTGGTTCATGCTTTTCACTTGGCTCGTCCTGATCGGCCTGGGGGCTCTGGTGTGGGTTCGGTGGCCCCTCCTCAAGGGGGGGTACTGTTGTGAATTCCGCTCGTGGGCTCCCTCTGGTGGTTGTAAGTGGCACTTTTGTGAGTTCTGCTCTTGGGCTCCCTCCGGTGGTTTTAAGTGGAACGGCTGCTCCTTGGATTTAGCAGTCAGCAGCTGCTTCCACTGATTGTCTTTTCTGGCTCGGCTATTTAACCTGGTTCTATCCTTCAGCTTGTGCCAGTTGTCAATGTTCCTGGTTGGATTCACATCTCTGCTTGGATTTCTCTGCTATTCTGACCAGATCATCAAAGATAAGTCCTGGCTTGGTTCTTTGCAGTCCATATGTTGTGGACTTAATAGTTCTGTACATTCTATGTTTTTTCTAGTCCAGCTTGTCAGTATGGATTTTTTCAGTTAAGCTGGAAGCTCTGGAGAAGCAGATTTATCCTCCACACCTTTAGTCAGGTGGTGGAGATTTTTGTAAATTCTGTGGTGGATTTTTCTAGTATTTTAATACTGACCGCACAGTATTCTGTCCTGTACTATCTATCTAGCTAGATTGGCCTCCTTTGCTATATCCTGGTTTCATTCTGTGTATGTCATTTCCCTCTCCACTCACAGTCAATATTTGTGGGGGGCTATCTATCCTTTGGGAATTTTCTCTGAGGCAAGATAGCTTTCCTGATTCTATCTTTAGGGGTATTTAGTCCTCCGGCTGTGACGAGGTGTCTAGGGAGTGACAGGAACATCCCACGGCTTCTTCTAGTGTTGTGTTAAGTTCAGGGTCTGCAGTCAGTAAAGGTACCACCTCCTCCAGAGCACGTCCCATGTTGCTCCTAAACCACCAGTTCATAACAGCTTTCCCTGTTATATCCTCAAACCTACAAATGTCAGCTAGAAAAAAGAACCTTATCCACAGAGACTGATGATTAAATAAATCACTAATATGAGTAACAGTGGCATCAGTTAGATAAGAGAATATGTATCCCTATTGGGTGACCCTACCTATCGTGGGGGTTGACACCCTAAAATCCTGCGCATGTGGCGCCCCCACTCAACGGAGGCTATCCCTAACGAAACCGTATGTTACATGTTGTACTATTTGAACCTAAAGGTGGCCCCTTAGGATTGATACACCAATAGATTTATAAAAAAAAAACAGCTGTATGATTGTAACTCATTTAATCCAGAGGGTTGAACAGTTCTTAGCAAGAATATCCATATCCATCTTGCCTCCTTTTGGAGTATTTGTTTATCCCAATCACCGACTCTTTGTGGAGGCACTATTTTGTCAATACCCATGAAATGAATTTTTTTGGAATTACCTTGATGAAAAAGGTTTATATGGGTTGCCACTGGAGTATCTCTCTTATTTGCAATATCACGAAGGTGTTCGCCAATCCTTTTGCGAAATTCTCTTATTGTCTTGCCCATGTATTCTAAACCACAATCACAAGTGGCCTTATAAACAACCCTTTTGTACGGCAGTTGATAAAGTGCCGAATTGTATACGTGGTGCCTGTGACATTGCTTAAAAAGTTTTTAGAGGGTCTAATGGAAGCACAACTTTTACATCCACCACACCTGTAACAACCCCTAATTTGGTTTGTTGTTAGGCCACAGTTATTTCCAGAGTTGTAATGGCTGTGAACCAACCTGTCACGGAGGGATCTTCCCTTTTTATATGTAATCTGAGGTACTGGAGGGACATATTTCTTTATGTCCCTATCCATCTGGAGGATTGACCAATGTCTTTGAAAGATTTCTCTGATGTGATTCGCACCATTAGAATACCTAGTAATGAAGCGTATGGTATTCTCTTCTTCTGGTTTTGGCTTTGGTATTAATAACTCTTTTCTTTCTTTTTTCAGGGACTCTTTATATGCTCTGTTCAATACACCCTCCAGGTACCCTCTCTCTAAGAACCGATTTTTTAGGTCCTTTGCTTGTTCCTGGAACATATTCATATTAGAGCAGTTTCTACGTACTCTGAAATATTGTCCCTTGGGAATGCCTCTTTTGAGTGGGGCAGGGTGGCTGCTTTCCCACCTGAGGAGAGAGTTAGTGGCTGTGTCCTTTCTGTGTGTCTTTGTAGTCAATTCGTCATTAGGGCTCCTTTCAATACGAATGTCTAAAAATGCCTAACTGGTAGTGCTCACTTCATAGGTAAACCGAAGGCCCAGATCATTGATATTCAGACCTTCAACAAATTCGCCGAACTCAATGGCTCCTCTCCAAATGACAAAGACATCGTCAATATATCTTAGCCACAAGATTATTCTCTCCTCAGGGTGGGCCATTGTGTCCCCAAAAATGACCGTTTCCTCCCACCAGCCCAGGAGCAAATTTGCATACGAATGCGCACACGGGCTGCCCATCCCAGTGCCCCTGAGCTGGTGGAAGTACTTACGGTCGAACAAAAAGACATTTCGGGTCAAACAAAATTCCAAAGCCTTTATAACAAAGTTGTTGTGTCTTGAAAAAAATGAGAACAAACAAGATAGCTGTGCAGAAAGGAAGGAGCAACAGGATTTTTGCTTTTAAAAAAGCAGTTGGTTTGCACAGCGGCGTACACACAGCAATGCAGCTATCAGGGAGCCTTATAAGCTACAGAGCTGTTGCACAGAAATCTAGCCTCCACTGTCCCTGCAAAGAAAAGGTGGTGTTGGACAGTGGAAATCTCTACAGCACAAGCGGTTTGGGGGTTAATTTACCCTGCCTAACACTATCCCTGCTTCTGACGAAGCGGCAGCAACCTCTCCCTATGCTCAGATCAGCAGCAGTAAGATGGTGGTTGGTGGGAACGCCCCTTTATAGCCCCTGTGACGCCGCACAAAGCAAGCCAATCACTGCCATGCCCTTCTCTAAGATGGTGGGGACCAGGACCTATGTCATCATGCTGCCCCCACTCTGCATCCACCTTCATTGGCTGAGAAAAGACGCTGAAAGCGTCATATGAAACGCGACTTTGGCGCGAAGAGCGTGTACCGCATGGCCGATCCCACACTGGGATCGGGTCTGGTTTTATGAAACCCGAATTTGCCAAAAGTCGGCGACTTATGAAAATGACCGATCCGTTTCGCTCAACCCTAGTGATGAGCGAACGTGCTCGCTGCGGCTCGTTACTCGCCCGAGTATCAGTGTACTCGGCGAGCACTGAGTATTTCCGGCATTATTCGGCAGGAGCTCGGGTCTCCGCCCTGCAATTCTGGCGTTCTTTAGAGCGCCAATGACAGTGCAGGGATTGTCAGCCATGCAGTGTGATGCGGTAGCCATCTTTGTTGTGGCATTACAGTGATTGGCTGGCAACTGGAAGTTGCATAGTTCTGTGTGCTAGCCTTGTTCCACTCATTTTTTTTTTTAATCAAAAAATCACCCAAAATAAGAAAAAATATATATACAGTCTGTTATGTCAGGCTGAGGCGTGGTGTATCTGTGGTGGAAAAATCGTCGTCTCGCAGGCATACGTAACATAATTCTGTGTGCTAGCCTTGTTCTACACTTTTTTTTTTTTTTTTTTTTCAAAATTTCACCTACAACAGAAAAAATAATTATACAGTCTGTTATCTGTGTCTGCGGCCTGTAGTATCTGTGGTGGAAAAATCATAGCTTTGAAACCATACTGATCAGATATAATTTTACTCCAAATTTTGTTTAATTATATGTTACAATTTTTTTTACATGAAAACAATTTTTTTTTTATTTTCATTTTGAGGGCTCATCATATTGTCATGGCTCTTTTTCATTTTTCTGTAAACCCAGCTGTATGAGGGCTTGTTTTTTTTCTGTAATGAGCTGTCGCTTTTATTGGTGCCATTTTGGAATACATATAAAGTTTTTGATAACTTCTTATTACATTTTTCTTGAGCGAAGAATAAAAAACTATTATTGCATAGATTTTAATATTTTTTTTAAGAGTTTTCAGCATGTGGGATCAAAAATTACATTGTTTTATGGTATAGAGCAGCAATACCAGATATGTGTAATTTTTGTAAGGATTTTTTTTTTTTTTTTTTACAAACAAACTTTTTTTTATTATTATTATTAACACCTTTAACTCCCAAGCCTGTTTTCATTTTCATGACCAGGCCAAATTTTACAATTCTGACCAGTGCCACTTTATGTGGTAATATCTCTGGAATGTTTCAACAGATTCCCACTGATTCTGAGATTGTTTTCTCGTGACACATTGAAGTTCATGTTAGCAGTAATAGTTGTGTAATATGACTTGCGTTTATTTGTAAAAATATCAGAAATTTGGATAATATTTAGAAAATTTCACAATTTTCAATTCTTTTGTCCTTAAACCAGAGTTATGTCCCACAAAACAATTTATAACTAACATTTACCACATGTCTACTTTACATCTGCATAATTTTTGAAACATAATTTTTATTTTGTTAGGAAATTAGAAAGGTTGAAGATGAAATGATCTCTAAAAGGCAAAAAAAAAATTGTAATTTTTTTATTGTTTTAAAATTTATAAAAAGGAAAATAGGACAATGCAAAAGTTTTTGCACCTTTGGAGATTTGTGTGCTCAGATAACTTTGTCAAGATTTCAGATCTTAATTAGCCTTTTATGGTTATGGCTTGTTCACTATCATCGTTAAGAAAGGCTAGGTGATGCAAATTTCCCAGCTTTATAAACACCCAGCCTCCTCTTACCCTGTGCCACAATCTTCTAAGCAGCTACCTAGCTCTCTAAAAATGGAAATGGTGGAAGCCCACAAAGCAAGAGAAGGCTATAAGAAGATAGCAGATTTTCAAGTTTCCTTTTCCTCAGTTCAAAATGTAATTAAGAAATGGCAGTTAACAGGAACAGTGGGGGTTAAGATAAGGTTTGGAAGACCAAGCAAAATTTCAGTGAGAGCTGACCATAGGAATGCTATAGAGGCAAATCAGAATGACCACTTGAATGCAAAAGACCTTCAGAAAGATTTAGCACACTGTGGATTTGTGGCACATTGTTATTCTACTGTTCAGAGACACCGGCACAAATATGGCCTTCATGGAAGAGTCATCAGAAGAAAACCTCTCCTGCATTCTCATCATGAAATTCAACGTTGGAAGTATGCAAAAGAACATCTAAACAAGCCTGATGCATTTTGGAAACAAATCCTGTGGACCGATGAGGCTAAAATAGAACTCTTTGGCCACAATGATCACAGGTATGTGTGGTGAAAAAAAAGACAGAATTTCAGGAAAAGAACATGTCGCCAACCATTAAACATGGGGTTGGATCAATCATGCTTTGGGGTTGTGTTGCACCCAATGACACAGGGAACATTTCACTGGTAGAGGGAAGAATAGATTCAATTCTGTAAAAAAGCTGAAGTTGAAAAGAGGAAGGTTTCTACAAATGGCTAATGATCCTAAACAAGCATCAAAATCCACAATAGAAGACCTCAAAAGGTGCAAGCTGAAGGTTTTACAATAGCCCTCACAGTCCCCTGACCTGAACATCATTGAAAATCTGTGGATGGACTTCAAAATAGCAGTGCATGCAAGATGCCACATGTTTCTCACAAAACTGGAAGAATTTTCCAAAGACAATGGATGAAAATCCCTTAAACAAGAATTAAAAGACTCTTGGCTGGCTACAAAAAGTGTTTACAAGCTGTGATACTTGTACAAGAGGGTGCTACTAGGTACTAACCATGCAGGTTGCTCAAACTTTTGTTTCTGCTAATTTTCCTTTTTGTAATTTTTTAAATGTAAAAAATGACAAAGGGCATCGGTGCTCAGGAAGGATCTAATGGAACTAGAGCGAGTAAAAGGAGGGCAACAAAATTAATAAAGGGGATGGGGGAACTACAATACCCAGAGAGATAAGCAAAATTAGGATTATTTATTCTAGAAAAAAGACGACTGAGGGGCAATCTAATAACCATGTATAAGTATATAAGGGGACAATACAAATATCTCTCCGAGGATCTGTTTATACCAAGGAAAGTGATGGTCACAAAGGGGCATTCTCTGCGGAGGAGAGAAGGTTTTTTTTCACCAACATAGAAGAAGATTCTTTACTGTTAGGGCAGTGAGAATCTGGAATTCCTTGCCTGAGGAGGTGGTGATGGCGAACTCAGTCGAGGGGTTCAAGAGAGGCCTGGATGTCTTCCTGGAGCACAATAATATTGTACCTTACAGTTATTAGGTTCTTTAGAAGGACGTAGATCTGGGGATTTATTCTGATGGAATATAAGCTGAACTAGATGGACAAATGTCATTTTTCGGCCTTGCTAACTATGTTACTATGTATATATATATTTTTTTAATTCGTTTATTAACAGCAAAATTAACTGTGTTATACACATTTGCATCCAAGGTTATTGAACATAATATGCAGTATATATAAACTGTGCATTGTTAAGCATATAATAAAATACAATTTTCGCCTATAACCAGCGTTATCTTGTGCTTGTTATAAATGTTGAATCAATTGTAACATATGCATTATGTAAATAAGAAAACTTATAAAACCGGAACTCTTGAATTAGAACTGTATCTACTCTAGCTACTAATTCGCCGCATTACCTCATGCCTGTCCCTCCATGCGATATCCCCAACCCATGACAAATCTATAGAGTAAGATGGGAGGAATTCCATCTACCCCAAATTTTTTCAAATTTTCCCGGACACCCTCTGTTCTGATATAGCGTGCATTCATATCAGAGTTAACCAGATCAATCCAAGTTCTTGTAGATGGACATGAGCTCCCCATCCACCGCAATGCCAATACCTTCCGTGCCATAAAGAGCGTCTCACGCAAGAAAATGTCAATGTAATGATCCCACGTCTCCTCCTCCTATACTCCAAATATACAAACCAGTGGATCAAGGGGAACAGGAATTTATAGCAATGATGCTAGTAGTGACGTCTCCTCTTTCCAGTAATGAAGAATAATAGGACATCTCCATATCATGTGGATGAAGTCTGCATCCGATGAGTGGCATCGCACACATTCTGATGTTTGGAACCGACCCATTTTAAAAAAGCCGTAATGGGGTTAAGTATGATTGGTGTATTATATATAGCTGGGTCATCCTGTTGTTAACTGATGGGGATACTTTAATTGGAGATTCAAGAATGTCGTCCCACTCCTCCTCCTGCATATTAGAAAGAAATCCCCCCCACTTCTCCTTAACAGAATTGACAGTAGACGTAGCTCCCAAAGATAGCATATAGGTATATAAAGAGGAGATAAGACCTTGGGGGCCTTGCGATTTAAGAATTTCTATCAAGGGTAGAGAGGATATAGCTCGACCTGCACCTGTCTGTCTCATATATGATTGAACGGCTGACCTAAGTTGTAGATATCGAAAAAATTGGGATCTCGGTATACCATATTTGGTTTGCAATTGCTCAAAAGACACAAAGAACCCCCCATCATACAGATCACCTATTGAGGAGACACCATGCCCGATCCAAAAGTCAGTGGATGAGTGGCTCAATAAAGTTGGAAAATAGCCATTTTCCACAGGGGCATCTCTGCTATAATGTCTATGAATCCGACCGTTTTCTTGATTTGCCTCCAAACTGTCCGCGCCAAACGAAGCAGGGCTAGCAGACGGGGATACAAATTTTCTCCAACTCCAGGAAGTTTAGTGGACAATCAATTTGGGCCTAGTGAAGTAAGTGGCTTTCAGAGTTGGGAAGGTAATTATTGGGCATCCATTTAGGCATCCATTTACTGAGAGCTCTAGCCTGACCAGCCAAATAATATAGATAAAAATCCGGCAACGCCGCTCCACCCCCTGCTTTGGTCTCTGTAGTGTAGATAGCTTAAGTTTGGGCCTAAATTTGCCCCATATGAAAGTTCTGATTTGAGATTTCAGATTTGCAAAGAAGGATTTAGGGATTAGCACAGCACTGTGTTAAAGACAGTAGCTGAGCTTGGGGAGCAATATAATTTTGATTAAGTTGATACGACCGGCTACAGATAGTGGGAGTTTATTCCAAGCTGCAAATTTAGATTTAGCTAATTAACAATGGGAATATATTAAGTTGTAGGTCAGATCCACTATATTGAGAAATGTGTATGCCTAGATATTTGAAGCTGGGTACAATAGGGAGGGAGGAAAGGGGCCCAAGGCCGGGCATTGGAATATGAGAGAGAGGCATCAACGCGGATTTATCCCAATTTATGTACAGGCCTGAGTATCTACTAAATTTATCTATGGTAGCAATTACCTGCGGCAATGTTTCCTCTGCCTTATCCATAAATATCACCATGTCATCAGCGTAAAGACCAATGGTGTCCACACAACCAGCTATATTTATACCTTTAATGTCAGTAGAGGACCTTACACGTATCGCCAGAGTCTCTATTGCGAGGGCGAAGAGGGCCGGGGAGAGGGGGCACCCCTGGCGGGTCCCTCTGTATAATGAGAAGGGTTTAGAAATTGAGCCATTAACAATTATGCGGGCCCTGGGCTTCATATACAATAAACCTACCCACTTCAAGAGTTTATCCCCAAAACCATATTTTTTCAAACATGCTGATAGAAAGGGCCACTCAAGAGAGTCAAAGGCTTTGGCCGCATCCAGCGATGCCAGTGCCCAGGTGTTGTCTGGTACCAATGAGCTATATTGGACTACTGACTGGACCCGTCTAATGTTGATAGAAGTATTTTTGCCTGGCATAAAACCCGTTTGGTCCGGATGTATAAGGTCTAGTATAATCGAGTTCAGTCTAGTAGCTAGGATTTTTGGAAAGATTTTATAGTCTACATTTACTAATGATATAGGCCGGTAAGATCCACATTCCAATGGGTCTTTCCCCTCCTTTTTAAGTATAATAATGTTCGCCTCATAAAATGTGTCAGGCATAGAACTGTTGTGAATTCTGCTTTTGGGCTCCCTCCGGTGGTTGTAGGTGGTAATGCAGTTGTCTCTGGATTACAGCCCTGGTCAGGTGTTTCTGCTGATTGCAGTTCTGACTGGGGTATTTAGGTGAGCAGGATTCATTAGTTCTTGCCAGTTGTCCATTGTTTTTGGAGGTTTTGTCCTTGCCTGGTTCCTTCTGCCTTGCTGCCAAATCTGCAAAGATAAGTGTCTGGTTTTCGTGGCACACATGCCGTGTGCTTATGATTTAGTGCTATTCAGTGTTTTTTTTGTCCAGCTTAGATTGTATCAGTAATTTCTCAGTCTTGTTGGATTCTCAGGAGTTGCAGATATACAGTCCATGTCATTAGTTAGATTGTGGAACTTTTTGTATTTTCTGCTGTGGATATTTTTAGAGTTTTAATACTGACCGCTTAGTATTCTGTTCTATCTTTCCCTGTTTAGCTAGAGTGGCCTCTTTTGCTGGAATCTGTTTTCTGCCTGTGTGTGTCTTTCCTCTCCTATTCACAGTCAATATTTGTGGGGGGCTGCCTATCCTTTGGGGTTCTGCTCTGAGGCAAGTTAGTATTCCTATTTCTATCTATAGGGGTATTTAGTCCTCCGGCTGTGTTGAGGTGTCTAGGGTTTGTTAGGTACACCCCACGTCTACTTCTAGTTGCGGTGTTAAGTTCAGGGTTTGCGGTCAGTATAGATTCCACTTCTCCTGAGAAAGTCTCATGCGGCTCCAAAGTCACCGGATCATAACAGTGCAACTGGTCCACAATGAGTTAAATGCATCTCAGAAGAAGGGAAGAAAGGTGTTGAGTCATTTTTTTTTCTGTGGTTTGTTTTGCCCGTTCCTCCCTCTTTTTCCCTGGGTGGCTGAGGAGTCTTGTGTTAGCATGGATGTTCATGAATTGGCTTCTCGTGTGGACCAGCTTGCTGCTAGGGTGCAGGGAATTTCTGATTATATTGTTCAGACTCCTGTTTTGGAGCCGAAGATTCCTATTCCTGATTTGTTTTTTGGTGACAGGTCTAAATTTCTGAGTTTTAAAAACAACTGTAAGCTGTTTTTTGCTTTGAGACCTCGATCCTCTGGTGATTCCATTCAGCAGGTTAAGATCGTTATTTCCCTGCTGCGTGGCGATCTACAGGATTGGGCATTTTCCCTGGAATCTGGGAGTCCTGCTTTGCTTAATGTAGATTCTTTTTTGCAGGCTTTAGGACTATTGTATGATGAACCTAATTCTGTGGATCAAGTGGAGAAGACCTTGTTGGTTCTGTCTCAGGGCCAAGAGGCGGCACAATTGTATTGTCAGAAATTTAGAAAATGGTCTCTGTTGACTAAATGGAATGATGATGCTTTGGCGGCAATTTTCAGAAAGGGTCTTTCTGAATCCGTTAAAGATGTTTTGGTGGGGTTTCCCACGCATGTCGGTCTGAGTGATTCTATGTGTCTGGCCATTCAGATTGATCGGCGCTTGCGGGAGCGCAGAACTATGCGTACTGTGGCGTTGTCCTCAGAGCAGAGTCCTGAGCCAATGCAAAGTGATAGGATTCTGTCTAGAACAGAACGACAAGGATTCAGACGTCAGAATAAGTTGTGTTATTATTGTGGCGACGCTTCTCATGTCATTTCAGTCTGCCCTAAGTGGACAAAGAAGATCGCTAGTTCATTTACCATCAGTACTGTACAACCTAAATTTCTGTTATCTGTGTCCTTGATCTGCTCATTGTCATCATTTTCTGTCATGGCGTTTGTGGATTCAGGCGCTGCTTTGAACTTAATGGACTTTGAGTTTGCCAGGCATTGTGGTTTTCCCCTGCAGCCTTTGCAGAACCTTATTCCTTTAAGGGGCATTGATGCTACACCTTTGGCTAAAAATAAGCCCCAGTTTTGGACTCAGGTGACCATGCGTATGGCGCCGGCCCATCAGGAAGATTGTCGATTTCTGGTGTTGCATAATTTGCATGATGCTATCGTGCTGGGTTTTCCGTGTTTGCAGGTACATAATCCTGTGTTGGATTGGAAGTCTATGTCTGTGACTAGTTGGGGTTGTCAGGGGGTTCATAATGAGGTTCCTTTAATGTCCATCTCCTCTTCTTCTTCCGAAATTCCAGAGTTTTTGTCTGATTTTCAGGATGTATTCGATGAGCCCAAGTCCAGTTCTCTTGCACCGCACAGGGACTGTGATTGTGCTATTGATTTGATTACAGGCTGTAAGTTTCCTAAGGGCCGACTTTTCAACCTGTCTGTGCCAGAACATACCGCTATGCGGAGTTATGTTAAGGAGTCTTTGGAGAAAGGGCATATTCGGCCATCTTCTTCACCGATGGGAGCAGGTTTTTTTTTTTGTTGCTAAGAAGGATGGCTCCTTGAGACCCTGTATTGATTATCGCCTCTTGAATAAGATCACGGTCAAGCTTCAATACCCTTTACCCTTGCTTACCGATTTGTTTGCTAGGATTAAGGGGGCTAGTTGGTTTACAAAGATTGACCTTTGGGGGGCGTATAATCTTGTTCGTATTAAGCAGGGTGATGAATGGAAAACTGCGTTCAATACGCCCGAGGGTCATTTTGAATACCTTGTGATGCCGTTCTGGCTCACTAATGCTCCATCTGTTTTTCAATCTTTCATGCATGATATCTTCCGGACTTATATTGATAAATTCTTGATTGTATATCTGGACGATATTTTGATTTTTTCTGATGATTGGGAGTCTCATGTGGAGCAGGTCAGGATGGTGTTTCAGATCCTTCGTGACAATGCTTTGTTTGAGAAGGGGTCTAAGTGTCTCTTTGGGGTGCAGAAGGTTTCTTTTTTGGGTTTTATTTTTTCTCCTTCATCTATTGAGATAGACCCGGTTAAGGTTCAGGCCATTCATGATTGGATTCAACCCACGTCCGTAAAGAGCCTTCAGAAATTTTTGGGTTTTGCAAATTTTTATTGCCGTTTCATTGCTAAAGTTTCCAGCGTGGTTAAACCCTTGACCGATTTGACGAAGAAAGGCGCTGATGTGGCGAATTGGTCCTCTGCGGCTGTTTCTGCCTTTCAGGAGCTTCAACGTTGATTTACTTTTGCCCCGGTTTTGCGTCAACCTGATGTTTCTTTTCCGTTTCAGGTTGAGGTTGACGCTTCTGAGATTGGGGCAGGGGCCGTTTTGTCTCAGAGGGATCCTGCTGGTTCCTTGATGAAACCGTGTGCCTTCTTTTCCCGTAAATTTTCGCCTGCTGAACGCAATTATGATGTCGGCAATCGGGAGTTGTTGGCTATGAAGTGGAGTGGCGACATTGGCTTGAGGGAGCTAAGCACCGTATTGTGGTCTTGACCGATCATAAGAATCTGATTTACCTCGAGTCTGCCAAACGGCTGAATCCTAGACAGGCTCGATGGTCTTTGTTTTTTTCCCGTTTTGATTTTGTGGTCTCGTATCTTCCCGGTTCTAAGAATATTAAGGCTGATGCCTTTTCTAGGAGTTTTTTGCCTGATTCTCCTGAGGTCCTGGAACCGGTCGGCATTCTGAAAGAAGGGGTGGTTCTTTCTGCCATTTCCCCTGATTTGCAACGGGTTCTTCAGGAATTTCAGGCTGACAGACCTGACCGCTGTCCAGTGGGGAAATTGTTTGTTCCTGACAGATGGACTAGTAGAGTGATTTCTGAGGTTCATTGTTCTGTGTTGGCTGGTCATCCTGGTATTTTTGGTACCAGAGACCTGGTTGGTAGGTCCTTTTGGTGGCCTTCTTTATCACGTGATGTGCGTTCTTTTGTGCAGTCCTGTGGGACTTGTGCGCGGGCCAAGCCTTGTTGTTCCCGTGCTAGTGGGTTGCTTTTGCCATTGCCGGTCCCTGAGAGGCCTTGGACGCATATTTCTATGGATTTTATTTCTGATCTTCCGGTTTCCCAGAAGATGTCGGTTATCTGGGTTGTTTGTGACCGGTTCTCTAAGATGGTTCATTTGGTGCCTTTGCCTAAATTGCCTTCCTCCTCAGATTTGGTTTTGTTGTTTTTTCAGCATGTGGTTCGTTTGCATGGTATTCCGGAGACTATTGTGTCTGACAGAGGTTCCCAGTTTGTTTCTAGGTTTTGGCGAACCTTTTGTGCTAGGCTGGGCATTGATTTGTCTTTTTCCTCTGCATTTCATCCTCAGACAAATGGCCAAACCGAGCGAACTAATCAGACCTTGGAGACTTATTTGTGATGCTTTGTGTCAGCTGATCAGGATGATTGGGTGGCCTTTTTGCCGTTGGCCGAGTTTGCCCTTAATAATCGGGCTAGTTCGGCTACTTTGGTTTCGCCTTTTTTTTGCAATTTTGGTTTTCATCCTCGTTTTTCTTCTGGGCAGGTTGAGCCTTCTGACTGTCCTGGTGTGGATTCTGTGGTTGACAGGTTGCAGCAGATTTGGACTCATGTGGTAGACAATTTGGTGTTGTCTCAGGAGAAGGCTCAACGTTTTGCTAACCGTCGTCAGGGTGTTGGTTCCCGGCTTCATGTTGGGGATCTGGTCTGGTTGTCTTCCCGTCATGTTCCTATGAAGGTTTCTTCTCCTAACTTTAAGCCTTGGTTTATTGGTCCTTATTGGATTTCTGAGATTATTAATCCGGTGTCTTTTCGATTGGCGCTTCCGGCCTCTTTTGCTATCCATAATGTCTTCCATAGATCTTTATTGCGGAAATATGTGGTACCTGTTGTTCCCTCTGTTGATCCTCCGGCCACTGTGTTGGTTGATGGGGAGTTGGAGTATGTGGTTGAGAAGATTTTTGATTCTTGTTTTTCAAGGCGGAGGCTTCAGTATCTTGTCAAATGGAAGGGTTATGGCCAGGAGGATAATTCTTGGGTTTTTGCCTCTGATGTCCATGGTGCTGATTTGGTTCATGCTGTTCATCTGGCTCGTCCTGATCGGCCTGGGGGCTCTGGTGAGGGTTCGGTGACCCCACCTCAGGGGGGGTACTGTTGTGAATTCTGCTTTTGGGCTCCCTCCGGTGGTTGTAGGTGGTAATGCAGTTGTCTCTGGGTTACAGCCCTGGTCAGGTGTTTCTGCTGATTGCAGTTCTGACTGGGGTGTTTAGGCGAGCAGGATTCATTAGTCCTTGCCAGTTTTCCATTGTTTTTGGAGGTTTTGTCCTTGCCTGGTTCCTTCTGCCTTGCTGCCAAATCTGCAAAGATAAGTGTCTGGTTTTCGTGGCACACATGCCGTGTGCTTATGATTTGGTGCTATTCAGTGTTTTTTTTTGTCCAGCTTAGATTGTATCAGTAATTTCTCAGTCTTGTTGGATTCTCAGGAGTTGCAGATATACATTCCATGTCTTTAGTTAGATTGTGGAACTTTTTGTATTTTCTGCTGTGGATATTTTTAGAGTTTTAATACTGACCGCTTAGTATTCTGTTCTATCTTTCCCTGTTTAGCTAGAGTGGCCTCTTTTGCTGGAATCTGTTTTCTGCCTGTGTGTGTCTTTCCTCTCCTATTCACAGCCAATATTTGTGGGGGGCTGCCTATCCTTTGGGGTTCTGCTCTGAGGCAAGTTAGTATTCCTATTTCTATCTATAGGGGTATTTAGTCCTCCGGCTGTGTCAAGGTGTCTAGGGTTTGTTAGGCACACCCCACGGCTACTTCTAGTTGCGGTGTTAAGTTCAGGGTTTGCGGTCAGTACAGATTCCACTTCTTCTGAGAAAGTCTCATGCGGCTCCAAAGTCACCGGATCATAACATAGAACCCTCTTCCCACATCCCCCGAAACACTTTTAACAAGAGTGGTGCCAATGTATCATGATACTTCCTGTATAATTCAATGGGAAACCCGTCTGTACCAGGGGCCTTCCCAGAGGCCATATCTGTCAAAGCATGTTCAACCTCTTCTAGGGTAAACTCCGCATCCATAAAGGCTCGCTAAGCTGAGGTCAGTACGGGAAACGTTACATCCGATAAATAATCCAGGTTTTCCAGAACATCAAAGTCACACTTAGATGTATATAGCGACTTGTAATAATTGTGAAAACAGTGAAGTATCTCCTCAGTTGAGGACACCAATGATCCGTCTGGTGTTCAAATCTGTAATCTAGTATTGGATACGTTATGTTGGCGTACCAAGAAAGCCAAGAATTTTTTAGCTTGGTTTCCCAATTCAAAATAGGATTGACGAGTAAAAAATAGTTTACGTTTAGATTTAGTGTCTGTATGCTGAACATATAGCCTCTGGGAAGTCAGCCACTCAAGCCTATTACCATTAGTTGGATCAGATATATATGCAGACTCCGAATCTTTTAGTCGTTGTTCCACCTCGTCATCCTCCCTTGAGGTCACCTGTCAGGACTCTGAACATTTTTTATTACCTTTTTGTGCATTACTGCCCTTTTCCAAGATGGCGTCTTTGGTCTCATGTGCACTGTGTCTTCCTGCTATAAAACTCCACCCCAGCCTTCAGTCTGTGCTAGAGTATTCTGCCTTGCATCCAGCTCCTGACCTCTGGTGACTCCCTGGCTATATACCTGCTCCTGTGAACCTGTGGCGTTATCCTGCTACTCTGCTCTGAGGTCCTGCTGCATACACCAGTTCCAGTAATCCTCCCTCATCTGCTGCTCGTGTTTGCTTCCATCTGCATTTGCTGGACATGTAAGCTATTGCTGCTCTGCAAGAACCTGAGACTATTACCCAGACCTCCCTGGTTGAGCTAAGATATTATTTGAACTGCCTTATAGCATATCTATCTGTGTGATTTGGAGCGCCCCCACGTTAAGGGCAATGGGGTACTCGGCACCAGGTCTATCTCTCTCGGTTCTGGAGATGTCACGGTGGCCTGACCCGGTCCGTGGCCCTTCTGAGGAGCGTCCAATTAAAGGGATAGTTTGTACGGTGTTCATGACGCCACCTGTGGTATTCGGTCAGGGTGACCGACGCTGCTTAGAGGTCCACTGGGGAGATGGAATGGCAGCTAGATGGTATACCTTTCCACAGGTGAAGTATGTCCCCAGGGCTTCCCGGATGTGTAGGTGGTGATGGTGGACGTTGTAAGGCACAATGAATAACAAAGACACAAAGGTTGCAGTTTCTTTACATTTTACTGAAGACTTCAGGGTCCACAGTCCAGAGTACCGTTCACAGGGCAGGCAAAATCTGGCCGGTCCGAAGGCAAATCCAGAGTTCTCTCAACCAGGTGGAAATCAGTAGCCTTCCTACTATCGCCTGTGTGTTGTTACATAGTTACATAGTTATTAAGGTTGAAGGAAGACTTTAAGTCCATCTAGTTCAACCTCCCTGCTGAGCACCACGGGATAGTCCTCACAACTTTCGTGGATGTTTCTGATATTCTCTCTCTCTCTGTCCCCAGATGGTATGGATAGGACAACCCGTATGACTGGGATAGCCTGGGGCTTGTTTATAGGGACCCTAGAGATGCCCCGACCCCCACAATTTGCCACCGTGTCTTCTTAGGTATTAAGGTCGGGCAGCCAACTTGGAATTGACTGTCCTGCCGGTCTATGAAGTAATGCGTAGAGTCAATTACTCCCTCAGTGTTCCGGCCACCGGCTACGCGCCTCAAAAGGAGGCAGACGATCTTGGGGCAGAACTCCTCCCGATATTATCTCCTTGTGCTGTGATCTCGCCTCTCACTCTCGACAATACACTTTGCTTCGTGTCCTTTCTTAGGATGCTGCCGCACATAGGGGCAGGCGCAGCTCCGTAGCTATCTATCTCGTGCTAGGGCTCTGTCAGGATCCCACCTCTGACAGGGACCCTCTGTCTGCAGCTCAGATGTTCCTCCTTCTCCCCCTGTCTGCCTGACAGGTCCTCTCTGGGTCAAACCCAGGTAGCTTCTGCCTATCTTCCTATCCAACCCACCAGTTTTACCCGTGTGTGAGGAGTGCCCTAATAAATTGAAGCAAGGCTACCCCTGGTGGACTGGAGTGTGAAGTGTGGTGTGTGACTTGTGATACCTGGCAAGGTGAACTCCTTTAGTACCATCAAATGTAATATCACTCCCCCTGGTGGAAGAGCGACACTACTGCAACGACCAGGACTCTGAGGTGCTGCATTTTGGACTAAGCAAGGACTTATTCGTGTCAAGGATCCTCAAGAATAATTATGCTTCATAGACTTTTTGCGTGATTGCATTTTCCTCTGAAGTTTCCTATAGACTGCTGAGCTGCATTTGATATTTGCACCAAGTGTTGTGGACTTGAGTTTCTCTCTGCACCTGTTTGAATCACCGTGTGATAATATAGACTTTACCACTTATATAACTGTGTCCTGTAGTTGTCTTGTTCCACGCAAAGAGTCTCCTGAGTTATCCCCTATAATTATTACATCACCCTTTTTATGTAAGATATTGTAGAAGATAGACACCCCCTTAGATATGCCTTAAGGGCGTCACAAAATAGATTGGTGTTTTGGGGCCCCTGGTGGGACGAAATAAAGCAATTCAACTGGTTGACAGTTCTATCACTGGAGTCTATTAATTTAAGCCAAAACGGATTCAATTTCCAAACTATGCCGCTATTTGATTGCCCATATTTAAGTTTAAGAATGACCGGACTGTGGTCAGATATTCTCCTATTACCATGTTCAACACTATCTACCTATGCATTGGGACCTGTAGAAGCGCTTTCTGCGCGAAACAGCTGTTGTCCTCTATCCCCACGCACGTTTTCTCCCGCCCGCCTGTCTTCATGTAAGATGTTCCAATAAAGAAAAAGTTTTTTGTCTGGACCGAGGAGTGCGCTACATTTTCTTCTTTTGGCTACACAACATTTGAACTTTACGGACGCAGCACCCTCAAAAGGCCGACTATATGAGACAATGGAGTTTCAGCTATTTCGATAAACTTCCCACACGAGGGGTAAGTGCACTAAAGCGGTGCTGATTTTCTTTTCTTTTTTTCGTTTGCTACTATCTACCTATACTGCCAACCCTTCGGATCCAAATATATAGTCTAGGCGAGAGAGAGAATGTCTGGTAGATGAGTGACAGGTATAGCCTTTTACCCCCGGATGGCGCGTTCTCCACAGATCCAACCAACCACTGCCTTCCATAAATAAAGCCAATTGGGATGGAGCCTGAGAGGATGACTCCTCAGCTATCTCATCACCCAGTCTCAGCCTATCAAGGCGGCTATTTATGACTAGATTAAAATCTCCCATACATATGACGTTTGCGTCCGGGAAACTTAGGGCAAAGCTCATTGCCATCCGAAGTATTGATATATTAGCTGGAGGACGGTTGTAAACACATAATATGACATATTCACGAGAGTTAGTTAATGCCTGTACAAAGACGAACCGACCTTCAGAGTCCCTCTAAGCTTCCCTCATCTCCCATCTAACATCTCTATGAATTAACAGAGACCCCTCTTGAGTAGCTGGTGTGAAACGCATGTATGGACCAATGTACCCACGGTTTCTGTACACATCGGGCCGTGTCTCTAGTCAAATGTGTCTCTACCAATGCTACAATATGTGGATGGTAGCGCTTGATCTGCGAAAATACCTTAATCTTTTTCCGGGGAGATTTAATGTTACGCACATTCCAGGTCATGCATATTATTTCAGACCCCATACTCACTCATCAAGACATGATAAATAGTATTGTCCTGGCAAAGCCTAGGGATAACACATAGAGGCCGAGAGATCCATTGGCAGCGATCTCTACCTAAAGAACAGATAAAACAAACATAGAAAAAGAAACCGAGCAAAAACCAAACAATGTAGGAGCGTAGTCCCATGCTCCTATTATCAAGTGAAAACTGGGATACCCTCGCTAGATTCAGCGTCCGGTATTGTTGTTAGGTTAGACACCCACACAGAAAGCTCCATTTTATAATTATCCGCACAAGTACATTAGGATTTCTTTACATTGGACACCTTGTGGACCCGTAGCCACTCAGCCGCCTCCTCCGGATCAGTGAAGAATATAGAGGAACCCTCATGAACGACCCGTAGTCGGGCGGGATAAATCATGGAGTATACAACATTCCAGTCTCTAAGTTGTTTCTTAATTTCCATGAACCGTGCCCACTGCTTCTGAAGCTCCATGGAGAAGTTCTGAAAGATCGAAATTGTGGCATTGTGGAATTTGATGGGGCTCTTCTGCCGTGCCAGACATAGAATAGCGTCTCTATCCTTGCAGTTGAGAAGACTTGCCAAAAAAAGTCTAGGCGGAGCTCCAGGAGGAAGGGTTTTCATGGGAACCCTATGGGCCCTCTCCACAGAGAAGGTTGAGGAGAATTCGCCTCCCAGAGAAGTCTTAAGCCAATCCTATAGGAATTCCTCAGGCCGTTGGCCCTCCGAGCATTCCGGCAGACCAATAATTCGAATGTTATTCCGACGCAGTCTGTTCTCCAGGTCATCCACCTTTTGTTTCCAGGCATTTATGGAGCCAGCCAACCTTGTCAATTTAGCCTCCATGGGCGTGATGGTATCTTCTATTTGTGACACTCTTGTTTCCACCTCAGTGATGCGTCCTCCCAAGGTCTGCATATCTAGTCTCAGATGGCCCACCTCAGTGTGCACATCTATTTTTTCAGTAAGAGAAGATCTGGTTAAGGAGACAGCCTGCATTAATTGTTCAGAGGCCTGTTTGAGGGTTATCTCATCTTGTTCCCCCTCCTCATTACTATCAGAAGGACGACTTTTATATTGAGCCTGCGAGGGGTTATTCCTAAGGGTCCGCACACCATCTGAAGGGTGCTCTCTGGCATATTTTTTTAGTCTATCAGCCGTTCCTGATCATTTGGAGTGCTGCATAGCTGACAAGAATGAGAGGCAGCAAAGTAGCCAAAGTTATAATCTGAAATAGTTCCAAGTTCCAATCACAGAAATAGCAGAGCCGGCAGAAATTGTTTATGTGATGTTATGGGACAGCCTTAAATGGGTAAAGTGCTTATAGTAGCAGATGTAATAGCACCCAGGTTATAGTAAAGCTCTATGCTCTTGGGGGAGGGGTCCGCAGCAGCGGCAGAGGCAGCAGGGAGGAGGGGGGGCAGATACTTCAAATCACAAGCACCGGTAGGGCAGGTGTCCTCCAGATAGGGGAACGGGGGCCCAATTTCCCAGAGCGCTCACCGCTTGTCCCCTCAATGTATTGCAGGCAGCGCTGCATCTCCTGTCAGAGCGCGTGCTTATGTGGTGACCGCCGCCCACGCAGGCACCGCCGACCAAGTTCACCTAATTCCAGGTGCACCACAGCCCAGCCGCACACACTGTAAGTTCCAATGACTTTCCAAGGCTCAGGGGGGAGTCCCGGCACTGGTAGAAGCTGGCGCCGCTCTGTACCTTGTTAGAGCACGCGCTTGTAAAATGGCCGCTGTCTCACACTGGTCTCGTTGCTCCTGCAAGCTCCGCTGGCTCTCAGCTCTCCTCCGGACCTCACAGCATCTCCCGAGGTAGCCACGCACCTTCCAGGGTCCAAGGGGATTACAAATCAACATGCAGCCCACACTTTAAAGGGGTCTAAGTGGCAGGATACCATTAGGATATTGGGAGCTCTCCCGGGGTACGTCTTCTCTCTTCACCTACATAGCCACGCCCCTCACTATGTATATTTTTTGCCTAAAATACAAAGTAAAAGTGTCATCTTTAGTCCTTGTAGAGGTCATTTAATCTTCATCTTGCTTAACTATTAACAATAACAGTAATTTTGGGTAGAGGTGCCAAACTTTGACATGACCCTCTAAAAGTTGATCAGCAATTTCCATTTTTCCAACAAAATTTAAATAACCATTTTTTTAGGGACCACATCAGTTGAAGTGACTTTGGGGGGAAAATACTCAAAAGTGACACCTTTCAAAAAACTGCACCCCTCAAAGTCCTCACAACCACATTCAAGAAGTTTATTAACCTTTCTGGTGCTTCACAGAAAATAGTGTAATGTGAAAGGAAAAATTACCATTTACTTTATTTTCGTAAAATTTTTACTTTAGCCCCAAATTTTGTATTTTCACAATGGTAACAGGAGAAAATGGAAATTACAATTTGTTATGTAGTTTCTCCTGAGTACACCGATACCCCATATGTGTTTAGGCACATGGCAGGGCTCGGAAGAGAAGCAGCGGCGTTTGACTTTTTGAACGCAAAAATAGCTGGAATCGAGAGCAGACGCCATGTCACGTTTGGAGAGCCCCTGATGTGCCTAAACAGTGAAAACCCCCACAAGTGACCACATTTTGTAAACTAGAACCCTCAAGGAATGTACCTAAATGTGTGGTGAGCACCTTGAACCCCCAGGTGCTTCATAGAAGTTTATAAAGTACAGCCATGAAAAGTCACACACTAAAAGACACTTATTACTGCTTCGCCATATTTTGAGAGCTATAATTTTCCTATAAAGCTGCCAAACAGAGTCATGTGATTGCTTCTTTTTTTGTGGGACAAGGTTGATGTTTTTATTAAATACATGCAAAGTTCATATTTGCGCAAAAAGACCAGATAGTGGGAAAAATTCCCTACCAGATATATATATATATATATATATATATATATATATATATATATATATATATATATATATATATGCACCTGGATGGAGTGTACAAGTTGACGCAATATATTCAATGCCGCCTGTTATTCATTTACCTGTTTGTCAGGATGATGCTGCAGGGATGGTGGTTCCAAATGTGGAAGGTCCTTGCGGTATGCACGAGTTTGTGCGTGCCAGATTCCACCAAACAGAGAAGGCTTCTTAGCTGGTGGGGCGCCGTCCCGGCCAGTGACAGACGCCCCTGTTTGTTGGTAACAAGTTACCGCCTGTGGGTGTTCAGGTCAGAAGCCGGCAAATAGCCAGCAAGGTGCAGGAAGCTGCAGGACCTTGCATAATGTCACGGTCACGTGATACCTCACGGGACTGGCTATGGCTATGGAGCGCCCTACGGACCACAATCCAACGCGTTTCGGAATCACTGATTCCTTCGTCAGGAAATTTTCACCAAATTTCAGTTTTTTTCACAAATAAATGCAGGTAATATCAAAGAAATTTTACCACTATCATGAAATACAATATGTCACAAGAAAACAATGTCAGATTCAGCGGGATCCGTTGAAGCGTTCCAGAGTTATAACCTCATAAAGGGACAGTGGTCAGAATTGTAAAAATTGGCCCGGTCATTAACGTGCAAACCACCCTTAGTGGTTAAGGGGTTAAAGATATTTTTTCAATTTTTTTTTTTACTTTATTTTTACTTTTTTACTTTGTCCCTCTATGTAACTTTCACGTTTATCACTCTAATCGCTGTTATAAAGTATTGCAATGATTTACAGCTGTCAGGTCTTGTTTAGCTTGTTTAGACCATGCTCTGAGCATGGTGTAACAAGTTTGCTAGCCTCGTGACCAGTGTCACCATGGCAACGATGAGACCCTTGCGGAGGCACCGATCGGAGCGGAGAGAGAGACCCCTCCCTTTCCCTGCCCTCCATATGTTGCGATTGATATAATTCACAGCATTTAGGGGGTTAAACTGCGGAGACCAGTGCGGGCGCCTCTCCTGGCAGTGAGAGCTGGGTTACAGCTTTCATGATAGCTGAACGTCTGGAGGCGATCGTGCATAATTGCCATGACATACGCCGTACATCCAAGGTCGGGAAGGTTATAAAACTGAGAATTTGTTGTTTTTTTTAAATGTTTTAATTTTTAGCACTTTCCCTTCAATGTACCAAATCACACCCGAAAACTGATGTGGATTACATACCCACTTAAAAGTAGGCGTCCTGTGCAGTTTCTTGTATTCTCGGGGGCAGGACCTGAACATTCCTATTGTAGACGCTGAGATATGTGCTTTTGATGGGACAGATATACAATAGATTAGCGACTGACGGACATTAGGCTTCATGGAGAGATGGAAGAGAGTGATAATGTCAGAGTTAGAGGCTGCAGGAAGATGCATAAACCCATAGTTCTAGTAACAATGCCACCTCAGTCAGTTATAGATGCGAGTCAGCTGTGTATCCAACCCACTGCCGCCTTGTAGGACGCGCTCTCCGCTCCTGAGCCCGCTCCATGCACTCACAACCAACATCTGCTGTACATATACCGCTAAATAAAATCCTCATAGCGCACGTAGTAACAGAAAACCCGGAGTTCTAGTAACAACACAACCTCATTCTCAGGAGGAAGCAATAACAACGTATAGGGAGGGCTGTAGGAAGGAGCCGGTGAGTTTACATGTTACATCGTAACTGTGCAGACTACTAGAGGCTCAAAACCTACTTATTCAGAAATTCATGTTTTATGCCACTGTGGACATCAGTGAATTCTTACAGGTGTGTAATGTAGAGGATAAGTAATAGTATATGAACGTCCTGACACTGTGCAGTGTTACCACCTTTCTATATGTCACATACTGGTGATAAATACAGAAATACACGAGATCCAGGATGATGATGTTCAATAATTAATAATTTTATTTTTTTCTCCTAGCAGTATGTTTTGAGTTGTGGGAGGAAACCGGAGTACCCGGGGGAAACCCACACAGACATGGGGAGAACAAACAAACTCTGTGCAGATGGTGTCCCAGATTTACACCCAGGAGCACCGCGCTGCTCGCCAACAGTGCTAATCACTGCGCCACCGCGCCGTCCTGTAGTCTGATGGTCCTACATCTCCAAGCAGCATGCCAGCCAGGTGAGTTATGGGGCAGCAATAGAGAATGCAGGACACTATGGTCTCTGATATGTAACAGAGTAGATGGAAGGGTGGGATAACAACAGACCCCGCCTGTTTCTTCAGACCACACCCAGGTCCGCACCTCCCTGACCCAGTAGTCAGGTATTGGGGGGAGGGGAATACGTTATATTTCCATTGCTGTTATTTCTGCGGCTTTCAAAGCTCTTCCACCTGTTACTGATATACGAGAAGCCACAGAACAGCCGCCGGTCCTTCGGGGTTATAGGTGGTTCCTGAGCTTCAATGCCAGACATCACTTGGTGCAATTCCATTTGTTTGCTGGTTTCCAAAACTGGGATCTATAGAAGAAAGGCAAATCAGTCTGGTTACTTCATTAGGTATTTAATTATATCCATCCCCTCCTGAGGGCACCTGTACAGATTGTGGATGAGCCGTCGTAACCGTGCGCAGATTACCGCTAATCGCCATGATGCATCGTTACCTGCAGCTTGAGAACAAGTCAACTACTGGTGCTGCCTGGCAATCTGCGGTATCCACATCTGCTACAACTGCACCATAAAGCCGTGTTCACATGTTGCAACCACATTGGGTTTTTTTGCCGCAGTATCAACAAAAATGCATACTTTTGTTGTGGTTTTTCTTCCAAAAATGGCAAGAGCAATATTGCTCTTTCGCAAAAAAAAATGCAGAGTGTGAACACAGCATAACGAATCCAAGTTATTCACTAAGTGGCCTTCTGAAGAATTGGGGACAATAATTACACTTTTGAGAAATATGTAAAAGCCTGTCCATCCTGCCCCATACTGTAATTCCACCCATTTACCAGCAGGGGAGGATATACACATTCTGGCCTACACTATGTAGATTGTTACTCATTATTTGAGTATTTCTTACACATATTATCACATTACACAGACGAGGAGGTGACATTATAATAAAATAACGCTGTGCACTTACAGGTGTCATTGTAAATGGTGGACGTGACCTTCCCATCTCTAATTCCTCCCAGTTTATGGGCGAGAAGAATGGATGTCCTTTTAAATTGCTGCAAACATCCTGCCTCTTCTTTGGTGTTTTACACAAGAGCTGCAAATAAATAAGAACCATTATTATATCACAAGTAATAATAGAAATAATCTCAGAAAAAAAGCAGTTACAGAATTGATTTCTAATTTTCTTATAGAAAGATGAATTTATTAAAACAGTCATTGCTAGGAACAAATGCGATAGGACAGGATAAGATAGGATAATACAGGATACGATAGGAAAGTAAAGGATAGGATAGGACAGGATAAGACTGGATAGTACAGAACAGGATGGTACAGGATAGGATGGTACAGGACAGGATAGGACAGGATAGGAGGACAGGATAGGACAGGATAGACGATCAGTAGTCGATCAGTCAGGGGCCGATACCCAATAATCCTGATGATTAGCTGTGTGGAGAGGTTTTGGTGAGCGCCCAGCCTCTTTATTGTATAAATTGGCCTGTAGATGAGAACGCTGTACATATAGGAGAGGCTGTCCCGGGGCTCCAGCATTGTCCCAATTCTTCTATTGGATGAAGCTGAAATACTCAACACAGTGGTGATGAAATGTACGGTGTATTATCAAAACTCATGACTGGTCTATCCTTCCTATGTCTCCAGGTATAAGTGTCTATTTACTCACTCTCTCTATGACATCCCTGAGCTGAGTATCCATGGTGTTCGGATAGCAAGGTTTATCACATGTTACTGAATAGGCAACCCTTCGTAAACACGAACCAGAGTAAAACGGGGAATATCCTGTGGCCATTTGGTAGATTGTGACCCCAAAAGCGAACAGGTCAACAGTGTAATTATAGGGCTGTCGACGAGCCACCTGTGGAAACATAAGATTAGAAGAGTAAGTTAGTTTATTGTCCATCCTGGGAGAGAGAAAACAATTGTGGTCCATGTTTACTGGTAGTGTTTTTCCACACCTAAGCCCCCATACATAATACATGTCAGCCAAAAGATCATTTGGTTGATAGCTACCTCTCCCATGAACAGGAACTCACAGTTCGGCCAAGAACTTCTATGTTCTCTATTAGAGAAACTCTGCCAGACTCCAAAAAATAAAGGATTGATCATTGGAAATCCAATGTGCTAGATCCTTCTCCTCCTGGATATAGAGTCTAGAGGCCCCAGTACACATTAGACTGTTGGCTGATCCCTCTGCTATTGGCCGGTTCGGCTGACTTTAGTCTAATATGTATGAGGGCCCTTACACAGTCCATCTATTAGTTAGCGTTAGTAAATGTGGACCGCTGTGGTGATAGATCTGTGATTCCACAAGCTCCACATTAAGTGAGAATTGCAGGTGGATAATAAAGTATGAGATATTAGTAGTCACATAGTCACCTCAGGAGCCATGTAGCCAGGAGTGCCGCAAAATTTACTGATCTTCTGAGAGCCAAATACATTCATAGCAGCAAGGCCAAAATCAGCAATCTTAGCGTGTCCATCGCCGTCCAGAAGAATGTTGTCTGGTTTTAAATCCCTTAAAAAGAAAGAAAAATAGTTCTGTGAATCAGACATAGATGAGCTGTAGTGCTGGGGTTACTGTGGGGGCTTCACAGGACCACTCACTAAACACTGGGGGCAGACTCACTAATCCTATCTTGTGTAGACATATAATACCAGGCTGTCTGAAAATGCGCCAAATTCATCACAGTGACTGTTTGACAAATTAGGAGCATCTTCAGAGACTTTTGTCTGATGTTACACCACTATTGTTTTCATTACTTAGAGCCAATAATTTTCATAAAAATCTGGTTACAGTTTAGTTGCATGTTGTGACGTTGTAAGCCACATGGATTCCTATCAAACTATTCCCATTTCCATAAAAGCCTTGTCCCCTCTTCGAGTGAGCCCCAAAAATGTCTAAAACACTTCATAAATGTGGTACACGTCATATTCACCAGATTTTTGGCACAAATAACACCACAATTCTGGCACATTTAACTATTTCCCATAGTAAATATTTCCCTACGTATAAAAAAAGAAATGACTTATTACCGGTGAATAATCCCCCGACTGTGGAGAAACTCTATTCCACTCAAGATTTCTGCTGCAAGGAACCTAATAAAGAAGAAAAAATATCCTATCAGCATTAATTGTTCTACTGAACCACTAATAACTATGAGGGGAGACAGCGGCCACAGAAATCACAGAGCGGCTGTTCTCTTACCTGGTCGTGCAGACATCCAGGGGGCCTCTGGAATTGATAAATGCAGTCAACTCGCCACCACTCAGATATTCCATGGCATAAAATGCATAGTCCTGTGCGAGAGGAGGGAAGATGATTGTAAATAATGCAGATTTTATCCATCCTGATAACATTTACTATGGTTCTGGGACCTCTACTGTGTGTCCAGAAGACATGTCTCCTTGTCTGCACACACTGGAGAGGTGTCCAGGGTGAAAACTAAGTCAAAATCCTCTAATGATAGCCACCAGTAATGGTGCCCAGGGCATACAGGCACACAGAGCATGCAGCAGGGCTACTCATTTGCACTGGCAAAGATTGAATTTGCAATCTAATGGAAGCAACTGGACATGATGGGGAGAAAGGAATTTTTAGAAAGTGAGGAGTCTCTTACCGCTGTCTGGAAGGTCCCATAGGCATGTGTGAAGAATCTGCTGTCTTCAGTGATTTCCAGGACCTCTCTCTCTAAGCGGATGGTGCGTTTAGCGTACTCCAACAATTCCCTCTTCTTGACCATCTTGACAGCCAGCTGATGTCCGCTGGGTTGATGCGTTGCCAGCATCACCCTGCCAAAACTGCCTTCTCCAAGCTTCCTGGTAAAGATGAAACTCTCCAGGGAAAGACAGGCAGTCACTTGCTCTGAAGGGCTGGTGGTCTGAGCACCGATTACACCTAGAAGGGTAAACAGATATAAGAACCAACAATTAATCTTACAGTCACACTCACATATAATGCTACAATAAATTGGCAATTTTCAATCTATCATGAACTTTGAACCCTGATGAACCTGATTACCACCATGTTCTGGCTGGAGAGCCCCAAGTATAGAAGGTGGAGAGCTCTGATGTAAGTGGTAAGATGTATAGGATTAGATTATGTCATTAGGTTACATTTTGTAAAATAAATGAACACTGTATATAAAACATGGATGTGGCCTGTGACTAAATGACTATAGACTTTACCTTCTGGAGCTTGATCGATGGATTTGTCAGTCTGACGTCTTCTCTTTGTGGTGGTCTCAGTGTCAGATGTCCTCTTTCTCTTAAGTTGTTCTCTACAACTTTGATTTTCAGCGCTCTCATGATGTAGGTGAGAGCTCCTGGTTTTAGCTGATCCGCTAAACCTTATTTCAGAGGTAACATCCTTTCCACTCTCAGATTCCACCATTCTTCCTCTCTTATTTGGGGGTGCATCTCCTCTCTTAGGAGAAGTGTTCCCTCTTTTTTTCCCCTTTTTAAGGGTCTTTATCTCTGGTGGATATCCAGAAGATGTTGTACAGGGATCATCTGTTTTCTTAACAGGTACAACCTGTACAATGTCCTGAGAAGTTTCCACAATTTTTCCTCTCTTATTTGGGGTTTCATCTTCCTTCGCAGGAGATGAGTTCCCTCTTTTTTTCCCCTTTTTAAGGGTCCTTATCTCTGGTAGATATCCAGAAGATGTTGTACAGGGATCTTCTGTTTTCTCAACAGGTACGTCCTGTACAATGTCCTGAGAAGTTTCTCCTCGCTGAGAAAAACTCTCTTCCGTGCATCTCTTTTTAGCACTCCTCTTATTCTTTTCACTACACTTCCTTTTTCGTCCCATGATAAGTTAATATCAATAATAACGAATTTGTTAAGTGCGCAAAAGTCGTCTTCACTCTCCAACAGTTGAAGGTAAAGTAAGAATAATGACATCGGAATCCTTAACCTAACAGTCACCTAGTATTGTGACATCATCGCCATTGTGACATCATCAGCCAGAGTGTAAGCGTTGATGTCATCGGTTGCTGCAGGACTAAGTTTGACATAATCAGATGACCTTGTTTAAGAAAAGTTTTGTTTTTCATAGTAACATAGTTAGCATTTTTTAAGATCCTACTCAAGGACCCTAAATGTTTTGCATCTAACTATTCAAAAATCTGTAAACACCTAGAAAATTCCCAATAACTGATGCAGCAACAAATAGATTAATAACCAAATAAATAAATAAATAAATGTTACTTTTTTCAGTATACAAAATTGCTGGACATGATCTCATTAAAATAATATATGAAGAAAAAGATGTTAAAATAACAATCGGAGACTCAGGTCTCCAGAGTACCAAAAATATTAGACAGGTGTTTTTTATGTTATGGCTGATGGGTTCAAATCTGCAGTGATGCACATGAATGAAAATGGGAACAAATCCTTATATTTCACATTGTGCCCCCGCCGCCTCCGTCCCACAGCCCTGTGTTGTGTAGAGGCCACAGTGACATTTCTTCTACATACAACAGTATATAAAATCTCCACATTCTCCAGTGGTTTTTATACTCAGTGGTGTTTTGTCCGCAGTGATATTATACCCTGCAGAAGCCATAGGATGACGTAGTTGCATGACTTTATCTCTGTATGGATAGTTAACAAAAACTGACATTTCGGATACACGCCAATGTATATGATTCCAAGGCCAGAACCTAATACTAAACAATTAGAGCAGCTCTCACATAATATGATCCTAGAAAAAAGAAAAATGGAGCAGAAATGCCCTTAATAGATAAGGTGAGATGAAACATAAAAATATAAAAAAAACTGTACAAATCTTTATTAGCTCACTCACATACATAGTACACAAAGTAGTACACATACACAACCCACAAAACAACACAGGAAAAGTTAGAAATAGGGGGAAGATCCAGGCAACACAAGTACACAAAACCTCTCATAGTAAACATGTAGAGGCACAAAATCCAAGATACATCAGTGTATCTGTATCACAGTGACATACTGTAAGTATTACACAAAGGAAAAAGCAATTCCATATGGAGAAATGATTTGTAAAAAGTAGCCAGTGTGCATCTGCCTTTCCTTAATAAAGTGCCATTGATACTGCAATACAGGGATTATGCTTACCCATATGGGAAAGAGGGGATATGAGAGACCACGTGCACCTTAACCCTGATGCACGTTTCGCGTGACAGGCTACTGCCTGGGCTTCATATTTATACTACCTATTGAACCTGTTCTACGCCAGGGTGGCTAGCATTTATATTGGTATATGGTCTCCATCCTGGTATGTGCTGCTTCCATCCTGCGCCCTAATCTTGTCATGTGCTGCTACCATCTTGCGCCCCCTTCCTATCATGTGCAGCCCCCATCCTGCGCCCCCTCCCGGTCATGTGCAGCCCCCATCCTGCACCCTCATCCTGTGTTGTGGGCCTCCATCTTGCCATGTGCTACTCTCTTTCTGTGACCTCATCCTGTCATGTGTTCCCATCCTGCGCCTACAATTCTGGTATGTGCTGCCCCCATCCTGGTATGTGCTACTCCAATTCTGCACCCCCATCCTGTCATGTGGTGCTCTCATCCGGCGTCCCCATCCTGTCTTGCTGCTCCCATCCTGCACCCCCATTATGTAATGTGTTTCTCCCATCCTGCGCCCATATTCTGTCATGTGGTGCACCCGTTCTGCGCCCCCTGTTCTGTCATGTGCTGCTTTTACCCTTCATCCTGTGCCCCCATTCTGTCATGTGCTGCACCCATTCTGAGCCTTCATTCTGTCATTTGCTGCTCCCATCCTGCGCCCCCATTCTGTCTTGTGCAGTAAAAAGTCACTGGCTTGCTGCGCTGACGTATTTTCTATGTACAGTACAGACCAAAAGTTTGGACACACCTTCTTATTTAAAGATTTTTCTGTATTTTCATGACTATGAAAATTGTAAATTCACACTGAAGGCATCAAAACTATGAATTAACACATGTAGAATTATATACTTAACAAAAAAGTGTGAAACAACTGAAAATATGTCTTATATTCTAGGTTCTTCAAAGTAGCCACCTTTTGCTTTGATGACTGCTTTGCACACTCTTGGCATTCTCTTGATGAGCTTCAAGAGATAGTCTCCGGAAATGGTCTTCCAACAATCTTGAAGGAGTTCTGTTATGACCCCAATGGCGAGGGTCTCAGAGGAACGTGGAAGTCTGCAGAATACAAAAATCCAGCTCATAGGGCAGTGGTAACTGGGTTGACCATATATCTACTCCTAATGCCAACACTAGAAGTAGCCGGGGATCATTCCTACGTTGATTCTAGATGACACGCGCCAGCTGGAGAATCTAGCTACCCCTAGTAGAGGAAAACAAAGACCTTTCTTGCCTCCAGAGAAGGAAACCCCAAAGCTGGATAGAAGCCCCCCACAAATAATGACGGTTAGGTAAGAGGAAATGACAAACACAGAAATGAACCAGGTTTAGCACAGAGAGGCCCGCTTACTGATAGCAGAATAAAGAAAGGTAACTTATATGGTCAACAAAAACCCTATCAAAATCCACACTGGAAATTCAAGAACCCCCGAACCGTCTAACGGTCCGGGGGGAGAACACCAGCCCCCTAGAGCTTCCAGCAAAGGTCAGGATATAGATTTGGAACAAGCTGGACAAAAATACAAAACCAAAACAAATAGCAAAAAGCAAAAGGCAGACTTAGCTGATATAACTGGAACCAGGATCAGTAGACAAGAGCACAGCAGACTAGCTCTGATAACTACGTTGCCAGGCATTGAACTGAAGGTCCAGGGAGCTTATATAGCAACACCCCTAACTAACGACCCAGGTGCGGATAAAAGGAATGACAGAAAAACCAGAGTCAAAAAACTAGTAACCACTAGAGGGAGCAAAAAGCAAATTCACAACAGTACCCCCCCCTTAGTGAGGGGTCACCGAACCCTCACCACGACCACCAGGGCGATCAGGATGAGCGGCATGAAAGGCACGAACTAAATCGGCCGCATGAACATCAGAGGCGACCACCCAGGAATTATCCTCCTGACCATAGCCCTTCCACTTGACCAGGTACTGAAGCCTCCGCCTGGAGAGGCGAGAATCCAAGATCTTCTCCACCACGTACTCCAACTCGCCCTCAACCAACACCGGAGCAGGAGGCTCAGCAGAAGGAACTACAGGCACAATGTACCGCCGCAACAAGGACCTATGAAATACATTGTGAATGGCAAACGACACAGGAAGATCCAGACGAAAAGATACAGGATTAAGGATTTCCAATATCTTGTAAGGCCCAATAAAACGAGGTTTAAATTTGGGAGAGGAGACCTTCATAGGAACAAAGCGGGAAGAAAGCCATACCAAATCCCCAACGCGTAGTCGGGGACCCACACCGCGGCGGCGGTTGGCAAAGCGCTGAGCCTTCTCCTGTGACAACTTCAAGTTGTCCACCACATGATTCCAGATCTGCTGCAACCTATCCACCACAGAATCCACCCCAGGACAGTCAGAAGGCTCCACATGACCCGAAGAAAAGCGAGGATGGAAACCAGAGTTGCAGAAAAAAGGCGAAACCAAGGTGGCGGAACTAGCCCGATTATTAAGGGCAAACTCAGCCAACGGCAAGAATGTCACCCAATCGTCCTGATCAGCAGAGACAAAACACCTCAAATAAGCCTCCAAAGTCTGATTGGTTCGCTCCGTCTGTCCATTAGTCTGAGGATGGAAAGCAGACGAAAACGACAAATCAATGCCCATCCTACTACAAAAGGATCGCCAGAACCTGGAAACGAACTGGGATCCTCTGTCTGACACAATATTCTCAGGGATGCCGTGCAAACGAACCACGTTCTGGAAAAACACAGGAACCAGATCGGAAGAGGAAGGCAGCTTAGGCAAAGGAACCAAATGGACCATCTTGGAGAAGCGATCACATATCACCCAGATAACGGACATGCCCTGAGATAGCGGAAGATCAGAAATGAAATCCATGGAGATATGTGTCCAAGGTCTCTTTGGGACAGGCAAGGGCAAGAGCAAACCGCTGGCACGAGAACAGCAAGGCTTAGCTCGAGCACAAGTCCCACAGGACTGCACAAATGACCGCACATCCCTTGACAAGGAAGGCCACCAAAAGGACCTGGCCACCAGATCTCTGGTGCCAAAAATTCTCGGGTGACCTGCCAACACCGAGGAATGAACCTCGGAAATGACTCTGCTGGTCCACTTATCCGGGACAAACAGTCTGTCAGGTGGACAAGACTCAGGCCTATCAGCCTGAAATCTCTGCAACACACGTCGCAGATCCGGAGAAATAGCTGACACGATAACTCCATCTTTAAGAATACCAACAGGATCAGCGACTCCAGGAGCATCAGGCACAAAGCTCCTAGAAAGAGCATCGGCCTTCACATTCTTTGAACCTGGTAAATACGAGACAACAAAATCAAAGCGGGAGAAAAACAATGACCAGCGGGCCTGTCTCGGATTAAGGCGTTTAGCAGACTCGAGATACATCAGATTTTTGTGATCAGTCAAGACCACCACACGATGCTTAGCACCCTCGAGCCAATGACGCCACTCCTCAAATGCCCATTTCATGGCCAACAACTCCCGATTGCCCACATCATAATTTCGCTCGGCAGGCGAAAACTTCCTAGAGAAAAAGGCACAAGGTTTCATAACAGAGCAACCAGGGCCTCTCTGCGACAAAACGGCCCCTGCCCCAATCTCCGAAGCATCCACCTCAACCTGAAAGGGAAGTGAGACGTCAGGCTGGCACAAAACAGGCGCCGAAGTAAACCGGCGTTTCAACTCCTGGAAAGCCTCCACGGCAGCAGGAGCCCAGTTAGCTACATCGGAGCCCTTCTTGGTCATATCCGGCAAAGGTTTCACAATGCTAGAAAAATTAGCGATAAAACGACGGTAGAAGTTAGCGAAGCCCAAGAACTTCTGAAGACTCTTAACTGACGAGGGCTGAGTCCAATCAAGAATAGCTCGGACCTTGACTGGGTCCATCTCCACAGCAGAAGGGGAAAAAATGAACCCCAAAAAGGGAACCTTCTGTACACCAAAGAGACACTTTGAGCCCTTGACAAACAAAGAATTTTCACGCAAAATTTTAAAGACCAACCTGACCTGCTCCACATGCGAATCCCAATTATCAGAAAAAACCAAAATATCATCCAGATAAACAATCAAAAATTTATCCAGATACTTCCGGAAAATGTCATGCATAAAGGACTGAAAAACTGAAGGCGCATTGGAGAGCCCAAAAGGCATCACCAAGTACTCAAAATGACCTTCGGGCGTATTGAATGCGGTTTTCCATTCATCACCTTGTTTAATGCGCACAAGGTTGTACGCACCACGAAGGTCTATCTTGGTGAACCACTTGGCACCCTTAATCCGGGCAAACAAGTCAGACAACAGCGGTAAAGGATACTGAAATTTGACAGTGATCTTATTTAAAAGCCGATAATCAATACAAGGTCTCAAAGATCCGTCCTTTTTTGCCACAAAAAAGAATCCCGCACCAAGAGGGGAAGAAGACGGACGAATATGTCCTTTCTCCAGAGACTCCTTGATATATGAACGCATAGCGGTATGTTCAGGTACCGACAGATTAAACAGTCTTCCCTTAGGAAATTTACTGCCTGGGATCAAATCTATAGCACAGTCACAGTCCCTATGAGGAGGCAGTGCACTGGACTCAGACTCACTGAAGACATCCTGATAATCAGACAAATACTCCGGAACTTCCGAAGGCGTAGAAGAAGCAATAGACACAGGCAGGGAATCCCCATGAATACCACGACAGCCCCAACTTGAGACTGACATAGCCTTCCAGTCCAGGACTGGATTATGGGTCTGTAACCATGGCAGCCCTAAAACAACCAAATCATGCATTTTATGTAAAACCAGGAAACGTATCACCTCGCGGTGTTCAGGAGTCATGCACATGGTAACCTGTGTCCAATACTGCGGTTTATTTGCTGCCAATGGTGTAGCATCAATACCCCTAAGAGGAATAGGATTTTCTAATGGTTCAAGAGTAAAACCACAGCGCTTAGCAAATGAGAGATCCATGAGACTCAGGGCAGCACCTGAATCTACAAACGCCATGACAGGATAAGATGACAGTGAGCAAATCAAAGTTACAGACAGAATAAATTTAGGTTGCAAATTACCAACGGTGACAGGACTAACAACCTTAGCTATACGTTTAGAGCATGCTGAGATAACATGTGTAGAATCACCACAGTAGTAGCACAAGCCATTCCGGCGTCTATGAATTTTCCGCTCATTTCTAGTCAGGATTCTATCACATTGCATTAAATCAGGTGTCTGTTCAGACAACACCATGAGGGAATTTGCGGTTTTTCTATCACATTGCACCGAATTAGGTGTCTGTTCAGACAACACCATGAGGGAATTTGCGGTTTTGCACTCCCGCAACCGCCGGTCAATTTGAATAGCCAGTGCCATAGTATCATTCAGACCTGTGGGAATGGGAAAACCCACCATAACATTCTTAATGGCTTCAGAAAGGCCATTTCTAAAATTAGCGGCCAGTGCACACTCGTTCCAATGTGTCAGCACGGACCATTTCCGAAATTTTTGGCAATACACTTCAGCCTCGTCCTGCCCCTGAGACATAGCCAGCAAGGCCTTTTCTGCCTGAATCTCAAGATTGGGTTCCTCATAAAGTAAACCGAGCGCCAGAAAAAACGCATCAAGATCAGCCAATGCCGGATCTTCTGGCGCCAGCGAAAAAGCCCAATCCTGAGGGTCGCCCCGTAAGAACGAAATAACAATTTTTACTTGCTGAGCAGAATCTCCAGATGAACAGGGTCTCAGGGACAAAAACAATTTACAATTATTCACGAAATTCCTAAACTTAAACCTGTCTCCGGAAAACAGTTCAGGAATCGGTATTTTAGGTTCTGACCTAGGATTTCTGATAACATAGTCTTGTATGCCCTGCACACGAGTAGCCAGCTGGTCCACACTTGTAATCAAGGTCTGGACATTCATGTCTGCAGCAAGCATAGCCACTCTGAGGTAAAGGGGAAGAAGAAAAAAAAAACTCAGAATCTTCTTTCTTATAATCCCTCTTCTGCAATGCATTAAACATTTAATACTGGCCTGGCAAACTGTTATGACCCCAATGGCGAGGGTCTCAGAGGAACGTGGAAGTCTGCAGAATACAAAAATCCAGCTCATAGGGCAGTGGTAACTGGGTTGACCATATATCTACTCCTAACGCCAACACTAGAAGTAGCCGGGGATCATTCCTACGTTGATTCTAGATGACACGCGCCAGCCGGAGAATCTAGCTACCCCTAGTAGAGGAAAACAAAGACCTTTCTTGCCTCCAGAGAAGGGGACCCCAAAGCTGGATAGAAGCCCCCCACAAATAATGACGGTTAGGTAAGAGGAAATGACAAACACAGAAATGAACCAGGTTTAGCACAGAGAGGCCCGCTTACTGATAGCAGAATAAAGAAAGGTAACTTATATGGTCAACAAAAACCCTATCAAAATCCACACTGGAAATTCAAGAACCCCCGAACCGTCTAACGGTCCGGGGGGAGAACACCAGCCCCCTAGAGCTTCCAGCAAAGGTCAGGATATAGATTTGGAACAAGCTGGACAAAAATACAAAACCAAAACAAATAGCAAAAAGCAAAAGGCAGACTTAGCTGATATAACTGGAACCAGGATCAGTAGACAAGAGCACAGCAGACTAGCTCTGATAACTACGTTGCCAGGCATTGAACTGAAGGTCCAGGGAGCTTATATAGCAACACCCCTAACTAACGACCCAGGTGCGGATAAAAGGAATGACAGAAAAACCAGAGTCAAAAAACTAGTAACCACTAGAGGGAGCAAAAAGCAAATTCACAACAGAGTTCCCAGAGATGCTTAGCACTTGTTGGCCCTTTTGCCTTCACTCTGCGGTCCAGCTCACCCCAAACCATCTCGATTGGGTTCAGGTCTGGTGACTGTGGAGGCCAGGTCATCTTGCGCTGCACCCCATCACTCTCCGTCTTGGTCACATAGCCCTTACATAGCCTGGAGGTGTGTTTGAGGTCATTGTCCTGTTGAAAAATAAATGATGGTCCAACTAAACGCAAACCGGATGGAATAGCATGCCGCTGCAAGATGCTGTGGTAGCCATGCTGGTTCAGTATGCCTTCAATTTTGAATAAATCCCCAACAGTGTCACCAGCAAAGCACCCCCACACCAGCACACCTCCTCCTTCATGCTTCACGGTGGGAACCAGGCATGTAGAGTCCATCCGTTCACCTTTTCTGCGTCGCACAAAGACACGGTGGTTGAAATCGAAGATCTCAAATTTGGACTCATCAGACCAAAGCACAGATTTCCACTGGTCTAATGTCCATTCCTTGTGTTCTTTAGCCCAAACAAGTCTCTTCTGCTTGCTGCCTTTCCTTAGCAGTGGTTTCCTAGCAGCTATTATACATTGAAGGCCTGCTGCACAAAGTCTCCTGTTGTGAATTCTGCTCTTGGGCTCCCTCCGGTGGTTGTTGGTGGTAGTGCAGTTGTCTCTGGCTTGTAATCCTGGGCAGGTGTTTCTGCTGATTGCAGCTCTACTAGGTATTTAGGTGTGCAGGATCCATGAGTCCCTGCCAGTTGTCCATTGTTCTTGGAGGGATTGCATCTCTGTCTGGCTCCTCATGCCCTGCTGGCAATTCAGCTAAGATAAGTGTCTGTTTTTTTGTCTCTGTAGCACACATTTTGTGTGCTTTACTTTTCAGTGCAATTTATTGTGTTTTTGTCCAGCGTAGACTTTGTTTGGATTTTTCAATCATGCTGGATTCTCTGGAGATGCAGATATACATTCTATGTCTTTAGTTAGATGTAGAATATTTTGTATTTTCTGCTGTGGATATTTTTAGGGTTTTAATACTGGCCGCTTAGAATTGTGTCCTATCCTTTTCTATTTAGCTAGAAGTGCCTCTTTTGCTAAATCCTGCTTTCTGCCTGCGTGTGTCGTTCCTCTTATCCTCACAGTCAATATTTGTGGGGGGCTGCCTATCCTTTGGGGTTCTGCTCTGAGGCAAGATAGAATTCCCATTTCCATCTATAGGGGTATTTAGTCCTCCGGCTGTGTCGAGGTGTCTAGGACGTGTTAGGTACACTGTTATGGACTGGTGGTTAAGGAGCGACATGCGACGAGCTCTGAGCAGGTGGTAACTATACTGACCGCAGTTCCTGATCTTAACACAACACTAGAAGTAGCCGTGGGATGTTCCTGTCACTCCCTAGACACCTCGTCACAGCCGGAGAGCTAACTACCCCTAAAGGTAGAAACAGGAAAGCTATCTTGCCTCAGAGAAAATCCCCAAAGGGTAGACAGCCCCCACAAATAATGACTGTGAGTGGAGAGGGAAAAGACATACGTAGAATGAAACAAGATGTAGCAAAGGAGGCCACTTCTAGCTAGATAGTACAGGACAGAACACTGTGCGGTCAGTAATAAAAACTAGAAAAAGTCCACCGCAGAGAATGCAAAAATCTCCACACCTGACTAAAGGTGTGGAGGGCAAAATCTGCTGCCCAGAGCTTCCAGCTTAGCTGAATAGATCCATACTGATAAGCTGGACTAGAAAGAAAAACATATAATGTGCTGAACAATTAAGTCCACAACAAGTGGGCTGCAAAAGGACAAGCGAGGACTTATCTTTGTTGAACTGGTCAGAGTGTCAGGGAAATCCAAAAGAGATGTGACTCCAAGCAGGAACCATTGACAACTGGCACTGACTGAGGGATAAGGCCAGACTAAAATAGCCGAGCCAGAAAGACCATCAGTGGAAGCAGCTGCTGATGCTAAATCCAAGAAGCAGCTATTCCACTTAAAACCACCGGAGGGAGCCCAAGAGCAGAACTCACAAAAGTGCCACTTACAGCCACCAGAGGGAGCCCAAGAGCGGAATTCACAACAGTACCCCCCCCTTGAGGAGGGGTCACCGAACCCTCACCAGAGCCCCCAGGCCGATCAGGGCGAGCCAAGTGAAAAGCACGAACCAAATCGGCGGCATGGACATCGGAGGCAACAACTGTTATGACCTGGTGGTTAAGGAGCAACACTGATATGACCTGGTGGTTAAAGAGACACATGGGACAAGCTCTGAGGAGGTGGTAACTTTACTGACCGCAGTACCTAATCCTAACACCAACACTAGAAATAGCCGTGGGATGTTCCTGTCACTCCCTAGACACCTCGTCACAGCCTGAGAACTAACTACCCCTAAAGATGGAAACAGAAAACTATCTTGCCTCAGAGAAATTCCCAAAAGGAAAGATAGCCCCCCACAAATATTGACTGTGAGTGGAAAGGGAAATGACATACACAGAAATGAAAACAGATTTTAGCAAAGGAGGCCAATAATAATCTAGATAGACAGAAATAGGAAAGGATACTGTGCGGTCAGTATTAAAAACTAAAAATCCACGCAGAGTTTACCAAAATACTCTCCACACCGACTCACGGTATGGAGAGGGCAAATCTGCTTCCCCAGAGCTTCCAGCTAGCCTGAATATATCATAATGTCAAGCTGGACAAAAAGAAACATAACATGAGCTGAGCAATAAAGTCCAAAGCAAATGGACAACCCAAAGAACTAGCAAGAACTTATCTTTTGCTGAAATGGACAGGCCATCAGAGAAATCCAAGGAGAGATAGGAATCCAACCCAGAAAACATTGACAGCTGGCATGAACTGAAGACCAGAGCCAGGTTAAATAGCAAGGCCTGGAGAGACGATCAGTGAAAGCAGCTGCTACAGCAAAACTCAAGGAGCAGCAGTTCCACTCGAAACCACCAGAGGGAGCCCAAGGGCAGAACTCACAAAAGTACCATTCACAACCACAGGAGGGAGCCCAAGAACGGAATTCACAACAGTACCCCCCCTTGAGGAGGGGTCACCGAACCCTCACCAGAGCCCCCAGGCCGATCAGGAGGAGCCAAGTGAAAAGCACGAACCAAATCGGCAGCATGGACATCGGAGGCAACAACCCAAGAATTATCCTCCTGGCCATAACCCTTCCACTTGACCAGATACTGAAGCTTCCGCCTCGAAAAACGAGAATCTAAAATCTTCTCCACCACATATTCCAACTCCCCTTCAACCAACACCGGAGCAGGAGGATCCACGGAGGGAACCATGGGCACCACATATCTCCGCAACAAAGATCTATGGAACACATTATGAATGGAAAAAGAAGCTGGAAGGGCCAAGCGAAAAGACACCGGATTGATAATTTCAGAAATCTTATAAGGACCAATAAAGCGAGGCTTGAACTTAGGGGAAGAAACCTTCATAGGAACATGACGAGAAGACAACCAGACCAAATCCCCAACACGAAGCCGGGGACCAACACACCGACGACGGTTAGCAAAACGTTGAGCCTTTTCCTGAGACAACGTTAAATTGTCCACCACATGAGTCCAAATCTGCTGTAACCTGTCCACCACAGAATCCACAACAGGACAGTCAGAAGGCTCAACCTGCCCCGAAGAAAAACGAGGATGAAAACCAAAGTTACAAAAAAAAGGCGAAACCAAAGTGGCCGAACTAGCCCGATTATTAAGGGCAAACTCGGCCAACGGCAAGAAGGTCACCCAATCATCCTGATCAGCAGACACAAAGCATCTCAAATAGGTTTCGAAGGTCTGATTAGTTCGCTCAGTTTGGCCATTTGTCTGAGGATGGAACGCCGAAGAAAAAGACAAATCAATGCCCATTCTAGCACAAAAGGCCCGCCAAAACCTAGAAACAAACTGGGAACCTCTGTCAGACACAATATTCTCCAGAATGCCATGCAAACGAACCACATGCTGAAAAAATAATGGAACCAAATCAGAGGAGGAAGGCAACTTAGGCAAAGGTACCAAATGGACCATCTTAGAAAACCGGTCACAAACCACCCAGATGACAGACATCTTCTGAGAAACAGGAAGATCAGAAATAAAATCCATGGAAATATGCGTCCAGGGCCTCTCAGGGATAGGCAAAGGCAAAAGCAACTCACTAGCACGGGAACAGCAAGGCTTGGCCCGGGCACAAGTCCCACAGGACTGCACAAAAGAATGCACATCCCGCGACAAGGAAGGCCACCAAAAGGACCTAGCAAACAAATCTCTGGTACCAAAAATCCCAGGATGACCAGCCAATACTGAACAATGAACCTCAGAAATTACCTTTCTAGTCCATCTATCAGGAACAAACAGTTTCCCCACTGGACAGCGGTCAGGTTTATCAGCCTGAAACTCCCGAAGCACCCGCCACAAATCAGGGGAGATGGCAGAAAGAATCACCCCCTCCTTGAGAATACCAGCCGGTTCAAGGACTCCCGGAGAATCAGGCAAAAAACTCCTAGAAAGGGCATCAGCCTTCACATTCTTAGATCCCGGAAGATACGAGACCACAAAATCAAAACGGGAGAAAAACAGAGACCATCGAGCTTGTCTAGGATTCAACCGCTTGGCAGACTCGAGGTAAATCAGATTCTTATGATCGGTCAAGACCACAACGCGATGCTTGGCTCCCTCAAGCCAATGTCGCCACTCCTCGAATGCCCACTTCATAGCCAACAACTCCCGATTGCCGACATCATAATTAAGCTCAGCAGGCGAAAACTTTCTGGAGAAGAAAGCACACGGTTTCATCAAAGAGCCATCAGAACTTCTCTGAGACAAAACGGCCCCTGCCCCAATCTCAGAAGCGTCAACCTCAACCTGAAAAGGGAGAGAAACATCTGGCTGACGCAACACAGGGGCAGAAGTAAAACGACGTTTAAGCTCCTGAAAGGCCTCAACAGCCGCAGAGGACCAATTCATCACATCAGCGCCTTTCTTCGTCAAATCGGTCAGAGGCTTAACCACACTGGAAAAATTAGCAATGAAGCGGCGATAAAAATTAGCAGAGCCCAAAAATTCCTGAAGGCTCTTCACAGATGTGGGTTGAGTCCAATCATGAATGGCCTGGACCTTAACAGGGTCCATTTCAATAGCCAAAGGAGAAAAAATGAAACCCAAAAAAGAAACCTGAACTCCAAAGAGGCACTTAGACCCCTTCACAAACAACGCATTATCACGAAGGATCTGAAATACCATCCTGACCTGCTTCACATGAGACTCCCAATCATCGGAAAAAACCAAAATATCATCCAAATATACAATCATGAATTTATGCAGATAATTCTGGAATATATCATGCATAAAGGACTGAAACACAGATGGAGCATTAGAGAGCCCGAATGGCATCACAAGGTATTCAAAATGGCCTTCGGGCGTATTAAATGCTGTTTTCCATTCATCACCCTGTTTAATACGAACAAGATTATACTCCCCTCGAAGGTCGATCTTGGTAAACCAACTAGCCCCCTTAATCCAAGCAAACAAATCAGAAAGCAAAGGTAAAGGGTACAAGGAAAAACCACAGCGTTTGGCAAATTCTAGGTCCATTAAGTTCAGGGCAGTGCCAGAATCCACAAATGCCATAACAGAAAAGGACGACAATGAGCAAATCAGGGTAACAGACGAGAAATTTAGGCTGTACAGTACTAATGGTAACAGACCTAGCGACCCTCTTAGTACGCTTCGGGCAATCAGAAATAGCATGAGTAGAGTCACCACAGTAAAAACACAGCCCATTCTGACGTCTGAATTCCTGCCGTTCTGCTCTAGTCAAAATCCTATCACATTGCATAGGCTCAGGACTTAGCCCAGAGGACACCGCCATATGGTGCACCACCTTGCGCTCGCGCAGGCGCCGATCAATCTGAATGGCCAAAGACATTGATTCGTTCAAACCAGCAGGCGTGGGGAACCCCACCATAACATCTTTAAGGGCTTCAGAAAGACCCTTTCTGAAAATCGCTGCCAGGGCATACTCATTCCATTTTGTGAGCACAGACCACTTTCTAAATTTCTGGCAGTATACTTCTGCTGCTTCCTGATCCTGACACAGAGCCAGCAAGGTTTTTTCTGCCTGATCCACAGAATTAGGTTCGTCATACAGCAATCCGAGCGCTTGAAAAAATGCGTCTACATTGAGCAATGCAGGATTCCCTGTTGTGAATTAGACTTTTTGGCTCCCTCTTGTGGTCACTAGTGATATGACTCTGGGATTGTCTTTCTTCAGTTTGGCTCTCACCTGAGTCGTTAGTCCAGGGGTGTCGCTATATAAACTTCCTGGATCCTTAGTCCAGTGCCTGGCATCGTTGTTATCAGATCCTTCTGTTGCTCCTGTCTGCTGTTCCTGGCTCTTGCAAAATTAAGCTAAGTCCTGCTTCTTTGTTTTCTGAGTTACTTGCTTTGCTTCTATTTTTGTCCAGCTTGTACTAAATGTGATTTCTGACTTTGCTGGAAGCTCTAGGGGGCTGGTGTTCTCCCCCCGGCCGTTAGACGGTTCGGGGGTTCTTGAATATCCAGCGTGGATATTTTAATAGGGTTTTTGCTGACCATATAAGTCATCTTACTATATTCTGCTATTAGCTAGTGGGCCTCTCTTTGCTAAATACCTAGCTCATTCTTATGTTTGTCTTTTCCTCTTACCTCACCGTTATTATTTGTTGGGGGCTTGTATCCAACTTTTGGGGTCTTTTCTCTGGAGGCAAGAAAGGTCTTTCTTTTCCCTTCTAGGGTTAGTTAGTTCTCCGGCTGGCGCGAGACGTCTAGAACCAACGTAGGCACGTTCCCCGGCTACTTCTATTTGTGCTGCTAGTATTAGATATATGGTCAGCCCAGTTACCACTGTCCTATGAGCTGGTTTTTTGTGTTTGCAGACTTGGTATTTATTCCTGAGACCCTCTGCCATTGGGGTCATAACAGTATGCCAGGCCTACATTGAATGTTTAATGCATTGCAGAAGTGGGATAATAAGAAAGGAAATTCTGAGTTTTTTTTTTTTCCTCTCTTCCTCCCCTTTACCTCTGAGTGGCTTGAGCTTGCTGCAGACATGAATGTCCAGACCTTGATTACAAGTGTGGACCAGCTTGCTGCTCGTGTGCAAAGCATACAAGATTTTGTTACCAGTAGTTCTATGTCTGAACCTAAAATACCTATTCCTGAACTGTTTTCTGGAGACCGATTTAAGTTTAGGAATTTCAGGGATAATTGTAAATTGTTTCTATCTCTGAGACCCCGTTCATCTGGAGACTCAGCTCAGCAAGTTAAAATTGTTATCTCTTTTTTACGGGGCGACCCCCAGGATTGGGCTTTCTCGCTAGCGCCAGGAGATCCGGCATTGGCAAATATTGATGCGTTTTTTCTGGCGCTCGGATTGCTTTACGAGGAACCCAATCTTGAGGTTCAGGCAGAAAAAGCCTTGCTGGCTATTTCTCAGGGCCAGGATGAAGCTGAAGTGTATTGCCAAAAATTTCGGAAATGGTCCGTGCTTACTCAGTGGAATGAGTGTGCTCTGGCCGCAAATTTCAGAAATGGCCTTTCTGAAGCCATTAAGAATGTGATGGTGGGTTTCTCCATTTCTACAAGTCTGAATGATTCCATGGCGCTGGCTATTCAAATTGACCGACATTTGCGGGAGCGCAAAACCGCTAATCCTCTGGTGGTGTTGTCTGAACAAGCACCTGATTTGATGCAATGTGATAGAATTCAGTCCAGAAATGAGCGGAAAAATCATAGACGTCAGAATGGGTTGTGTTTTTACTGTGGTGATTCTACACATGTTATATCAGCATGCTCTAAACGCCTAACAAGGGTTGTTAGTCCTGTCGCCATTGGTAGTTTGCAACCTAAATTTATTTTGTCTGTGACTTTAATTTGCTCATTGTCCTCTTACCCTGTTATGGCGTTTGTGGATTCAGGTGCTGCCCTGAGTCTTATGGATCTGTCATTTGCCAAGCGCTGTGGTTTTGTTCTTGAGCCATTGGTTAATCCTATCCCTCTGAGGGGTATTGATGCTACGCCATTGGCGGAAAATAAACCGCAGTTTTGGACACAGGTAACCATGTGCATGACTGCTGATCATCGGGAGGTGATTCGTTTTCTTGTTCTGCATAAAATGCATGATTTGGTCGTTTTGGGTTTGCCATGGCTACAGACTCATAATCCAGTCTTGGATTGGAAGGCAATGTCTGTGTCAAGTTGGGGCTGTCAGGGTATTCATGGTGATTCCCCGCCGGTGTCTATTGCTTCCTCTACTCCTTCGGAAGTTCCTGAGTATTTGTCTGATTATCAGGATGTGTTCAGCGAGTCCAGGTCCAGTGCTCTGCCTCCTCATAGGGACTGTGACTGTGCCATAGATTTGATTCCAGGTAGCAAATTTCCTAAGGGAAGACTATTTAATCTGTCTGTACCTGAGCATACCGCAATGCGTTCGTATATCAAGGAATCTCTGGAGAAGGGGCATATCCGTCCTTCCTCTTCCCCTCTTGGTGCGGGATTCTTTTTTGTGGCCAAGAAGGACGGATCTTTGAGACCTTGTATTGACTATCGGCTTTTGAATAAAATCACTGTTAAATTTCAGTATCCTTTGCCTCTGTTGTCAGACTTGTTTGCCCGAATTAAAGGTGCCAAGTGGTTCACCAAGATAGATCTTCGTGGTGCGTACAACCTTGTGCGCATTAAGCGAGGAGATGAATGGAAAACCGCATTTAATACGCCCGAAGGTCATTTTGAGTACTTGGTGATGCCTTTTGGGCTCTCTAATGCTCCTTCAGTGTTTCAGTCCTTTATGCATGATATTTTCCGGAAGTATCTGGATAAATTTATGATCGTTTATCTGGATGATATTCAGTTTTTTTCTGATGACTGGGACTCGCATGTAGAGCAGGTCAGGATGGTGTTTCAGGTTTTGCGTGAGAATGCTTTATTTGTTAAGGGCTCAAAGTGTCTCTTTGGAGTACAGAAGGTTCCCTTTTTGGGGTTTATTTTTTCCCCTTCTGCGGTTGAGATGGACCCAGTCAAGGTCCGAGCTATTCATGATTGGACTCAACCCACGTCAGTTAAGAGTCTTCAGAAGTTCTTGGGTTTTGCTAACTTCTACCGTCGTTTTATTGCTAATTTTTCTAGCATTGTTAAACCTTTGACGGATATGACCAAGAAAGGTTCTGATGTTTCTAACTGGGCTCCTGCAGCCGTGGAGGCTTTCCAGGAGTTGAAGCGCCGGTTTACTTCGGCGCCTGTTTTGTGCCAGCCTGATGTCTCACTTCCCTTTCAGGTTGAAGTGGATGCTTCTGAGATTGGGGCAGGAGCCGTTTTGTCACAGAGAGGCCCTGGTTGCTCTGTGATGAGACCTTGTGCCTTTTTCTCGAGGAAGTTTTCGCCTGCTGAGCGGAATTATGATGTTGGCAATCGGGAGTTGTTGGCCATGAAGTGGGCATTTGAGGAGTGGCGTCATTGGCTCGAGGGTGCTAAGCATCGTGTGGTGGTCTTGACTGATCACAAAAATTTGATGTATCTCGAGTCTGCTAAACGCCTGAATCCTAGACAGGCCCGCTGGTCATTGTTTTTCTCCCGTTTTGACTTTGTGGTCTCGTATTTACCAGGTTCAAAGAATGTGAAGGCTGATGCTCTTTCAAGGAGCTTTGTGCCTGACTCTCCGGGAGTCGCAGAGCCGGTTGGTATTCTTAAAGAGGGAGTTATCTTGTCAGCCATTTCTCCGGCTTTGCGACGTGTGTTGCAGAGATTTCAGGCTGGTAGACCTGACTCTTGTCCACCTGACAGACTGTTTGTTCCTGATAAGTGGACCAGCAGAGTCATTTCCGAGGTTTATTCCTCGGTGTTGGCAGGGCATCCGGGAATTTTTGGCACCAGAGATCTGGTGGCTAGGTCCTTTTGGTGGCCTTCCTTGTCACGGGATGTGCGGTCGTTTGTGCAGTCCTGTGGGACTTGTGCTCGAGCTAAGCCTTGCTGTTCTCGTGCCAGCGGGTTGCTCTTGCCCTTGCCTGTCCCGAAGAGGCCTTGGACACACATTTCCATGGATTTCATTTCAGATCTCCCGGTGTCTCAGGGCATGTCTGTCATCTGGGTGGTATGTGATCGCTTTTCTAAGATGGTCCATTTGGTGCCTTTGCCTAAGCTGCCTTCCTCTTCCGATCTGGTTCCTGTGTTCTTTCAGAATGTGGTTCGTTTACACGGCATTCCTGAGAATATTGTGTCTGACAGAGGATCCCAGTTTGTTTCCAGGTTCTGGCGATCCTTTTGTGCTAGGATGGGCATTGAGTTGTCGTTTTCGTCGGCCTTTCATCCTCAGACTAATGGACAAACGGAGCGAACTAATCAGACTCTGGAGACTTATTTGAGGTGTTTTGTTTCTGCGGATCATAATGATTGGGTGACCTTCTTGCCGTTGGCTGAGTTTGCCCTTAATAATCGGGCTAGTTCCGCTACATTGGTTTCGCCATTTTTCTGCAACTCTGGTTTCCATCCTCGTTTTTCCTCAGGACATGTGGAGCCTTCTGATTGTCCTGGGGTAGATTCTGTGGTGGATAGGTTGCAGCAGATCTGGAATCATGTGGTGGACAACTTAAAGTTGTCACAAGAGAAGGCTCAGCATTTTGCCATCCGCCGCCGCGGTGTGGGTCCCCGACTTCGTGTTGGGGATTTGGTATGGCTGTCTTCTCGATTTGTTCCTATGAAGGTCTCCTCTCCTAAATTTAAGCCTCGCTTCATCGGTCCTTACAAGATATTGGAAATCCTTAATCCTGTGTCCTTTCGCTTGGATCTTCCGGTGTCGTTTGCCATTCACAACGTGTTTCATAGGTCTTTGTTGCGGCGGTACGTTGTACCTGTGGTTCCTTCTGTTGAGCCTCCTGCTCCGGTGTTGGTTGAGGGCGAGTTGGAGTACGTGGTGGAGAAGATCTTGGATTCTCGTCTCTCCAGGCGGAGGCTTCAGTATCTGGTCAAGTGGAAGGGCTATGGTCAGGAGGATAATTCCTGGGTGGTTGCCTCTGATGTGCATGCGGCCGATTTAGTTCGTGCCTTTCACGCTGCTCATCCTGATCGTCCTGGTGGTCTTGGTGAGGGTTCAGTGACCCCTCCTTAAGGGGGGGGTACTGTTGTGAATTAGACTTTTTGGCTCCCTCTTGTGGTCACTAGTGATATGACTCTGGGATTGTCTTTCTTCAGTTTGGCTCTCACCTGGGTCGTTAGTCCAGGGGTGTCGCTATATAAACTTCCTGGATCCTTAGTCCAGTGCCTGGCATCGTTGTTAGCAGATCCTTCTGTTGCTCCTGTCTGCTGTTCCTGGCTCTTGCAAAATTAAGCTAAGTCCTGCTTCTTTGTTTTCTGAGTTACTTGCTTTGCTTCTATTTTTGTCCAGCTTGTACTAAATGTGATTTCTGACTTTGCTGGAAGCTCTAGGGGGCTGGTGTTCTCCCCCCGGCCGTTAGACGGTTCGGGGGTTCTTGAATATCCAGCGTGGATATTTTAATAGGGTTTTTGCTGACCATATAAGTCATCTTACTATATTCTGCTATTAGCTAGTGGGCCTCTCTTTGCTAAATACCTAGCTCATTCTTATGTTTGTCTTTTCCTCTTACCTCACCGTTATTATTTGTTGGGGGCTTGTATCCAACTTTTGGGGTCTTTTCTCTGGAGGCAAGAAAGGTCTTTCTTTTCCCTTCTAGGGTTAGTTAGTTCTCCGGCTGGCGCGAGACGTCTAGAACCAACGTAGGCACGTTCCCCGGCTACTTCTATTTGTGCTGCTAGTATTAGATATATGGTCATCCCAGTTACCACTGTCCTATGAGCTGTTTTTTTGTGTTTGCAGACTTGGTATTTATTCCTGAGACCCTCTGCCATTGGGGTCATAACAATTCCCTGGCTCAAGGGAGAATGCCCAGTCCTGCGGGTCTCCACGCAGCAGAGAAATGACAATCTTCACCTGCTGAATGGGATCACCAGAGGAACGGGGTCTCAGAGCAAAAAACAATCTGCAGTTATTTTTAAAGTTCAAAAATTTAGATCTATCCCCAGAAAACAAATCAGGAATAGGAATTCTAGGCTCTAAAACCAGAGTCTGAACAACATAGTCTTGGATACTCTGTACCCTTGCAGCGAGTTGATCCACACGCGAGGACAGACCCTGAACCTCCATGTCAGCACCAGAATCCTGAACCACCCAGAGATTAAGGGGAAAAAAAAGACAAAACAGGCTGCAAAGGAAAAAAAAATGGCTCATAACTTTTTTTTCCCTCTTTTGAGATGCATTCAACACATTGCGGGCCAGCTGTACTGTTATGACCTGGTGGTTAAGGAGCAACACTGATATGACCTGGTGGTTAAAGAGACACATGGGACAAGCTCTGAGGAGGTGGTAACTTTACTGACCGCAGTACCTAATCCTAACACCAACACTAGAAATAGCTGTGGGATGTTCCTGTCACTCCCTAGACACCTCGTCACAGCCTGAGAACTAACTACCCCTAAAGATGGAAACAGAAAACTATCTTGCCTCAGAGAAATTCCCAAAAGGAAAGATAGCCCCCCACAAATATTGACTGTGAGTGGAGAGGGAAATGACATACACAGAAATGAAAACAGATTTTAGCAAAGGAGGCCAATAATAATCTAGATAGACAGAAATAGGAAAGGATACTGTGCGGTCAGTATTAAAAACTAAAAATCCACGCAGAGTTTACAAAAATACTCTCCACACCGACTCACGGTATGGAGAGGGCAAATCTGCTTCCCCAGAGCTTCCAGCTAGCCTGAATATATCATAATGACAAGCTGGACAAAAAGAAACATAGCATGAGCTGAGCAATAAAGTCCAAAGCAAATGGACAACCCAAAGAACTAGCAAGAACTTATCTTTTGCTGAAATGGACAGGCCATCAGAGAAATCCAAGGAGAGATCTGAATCCAACCCAGAAAACATTGACAGCTGGCATGAACTGAAGACCAGAGCCAGGTTAAATAGCAAGGCCCGGAGAGACGATCAGCGAAAGCAGCTGCTACAGCAAAACTCAAGGAGCAGCAGTTCCACTCGAAACCACCAGAGGGAGCCCAAGGGCAGAACTCACAAAAGTACCATTCACAACCACAGGAGGGAGCCCAAGAACAGAATTCACAACAAACAACCCAAGAATTATCCTCCTGGCCATAACCCTTCCACTTGACAAGATACTGAAGCCTCCGCCTCGAAAAACGAGAATCCAAAATTTTCTCAACCACATATTCCAACTCCCCCTCAACCAACACCGGGGCAGGAGTGTTGTGATTCGGTTCGTGGGCTCCCCCGGTGGTCTCTTGTGGTACTGGTGTCCTGCAAGCTTTGCCTTCTCAGTTCACCTGTTCCTATCAGGATGTGGGAGTTCCTATTTAACCTTGCTCCTCAGTCATTCTAATGCTGGCCATCAATGTATCCAGAGTGATTCTGTTGCATGTTCCTGCTCCCAGTTTTCTGCTCAGCTAAGTTGGACACTTTAGTCCTTAAGTCTATTTTTGTATGTTTTGTCCAGTTTGCACTTATGTGAATCTCTGCAGCTGGAAGCTCTTGTTGGGCTGAAATTACCACTCCAGTGGCATGAGTTGTCACATGAGTTAAGGTAATTTCAGGATGGTGTTTTGAAGGGTTTTGTAGCTGACCGCGAAGTCCTCTGTTGTATCTTTCTGCTATTTAGTTAGCGGGCCTCTCTGTGCTAAATCTGCTTTCATACTACGTGTGTCTTTTCATCTGCTCTCACCGTTATTATATGTGGGGGGCTGCTATCTCCTGTGGGGACATTCTCTGGAGGCAAGCCAGGACTGTGTTTTCTTCTACCAGGGGTAGTTAGTTCTCCGGCTGGCACGCGGCATCTAGAGACAACACAGGAATGCCCCCTGGCTACTTCTAGTGTGGTGTGTAGGTTTAGCATCGCGGTCAGCTCTAGTTTCCATCACCCGAGAGCTTGTCCGTTTATTCTATGCTTCTGATGTTTCCTTGCCATTGGAAACCATAACACAGGAGGATCAACAGAGGGAACAACGGGTACCACATATCTCCGCAACAAAGATCTATGGAAAACATTGTGGATGGCAAAAGAGGCTGGAAGGGCCAAACGAAAAGACACTGGATTGATAATCTCAGAAATCTTATAAGGACCAATAAACCGAGGCTTGAACTTAGGGGAAGAAACCTTCATAGGAACATGACGAGAAGATAACCAGACTAAATCTCCCACCCGAAGCCGGGGACCTACACACCGACGGCGGTTAGCAAAACGTTGAGCCTTTTCCTGAGACAACGTCAAATTGTCTACCACATGAGTCCAAATCTGCTGTAACCGGTCCATCACAGAATCCACACCAGGACAATCAGAAGGCTCAACCTGCCCCGAAGAAAAACGAGGATGAAAACCAAAATTACAAAAGAAAGGCGAAACCAAAGTAGCCGAACTAGCCCGATTATTAAGGGCAAACTCGGCCAACAGCAAGAAAGCCACCCAATCATCCTGATCAGCAGACACAAAGCATTTTAAATAGGTTTCCAAGGTCTGATTAGTTCGCTCAGTTTGGCCATTTGTCTGAGGATGGAACGCCGAAGAAAAAGACAAATCAATGCCCATCCTAGCACAAAAGGCCCGCCAAAACCTAGAAACAAACTGGGAACCTCTGTCAGGCACAAAATTCTCCGGAATGCCATGCAAACGAACCACATGCTGAAAAAAACAATGGAACCAAATCAGAGGAGGAAGGCAATTTAGGCAAAGGTACCACATGGACCATTTTAGAGAACCGGTCACAAACCACCCAGATAACAGACATCTTCTGGGACACAGGAAGATCCGAAGTAAAATCCATGGAAATATGCATCCAGGGCCTCTCAGGGACAGGCAAAGGTGAAAGCAACCCACTAGCGCGGGAACAGCAGGGCTTAGCCCGGGCACAAGTCCCACAGGACTGCACAAAAGAACGCACATCCCACGACAAGGAAGGCCACCAAAAGGACCTAGCAACCAAATCTCTGGTACCAAAAATCCCAGGATGACCGGCCAACACCGAACAATGAACCTCCGAAATAACCTTACTTGTCCATCTATCAGGAACAAACAGCTTCCCCATAGGACAGCGGTCAGGTTTATCAGCCTGAAATTCCTGAAGCACCCGCCGTAAATCTGGGGAAATGGCAGAAAGAATGCCAACCGGCTCAAGGACTCCAGGAGAATCAGGCAAAAAACTCCTAGAGAGGGCATCCGCCTTAACATTCTTAGATCCCGGAAGATACGAGACCACAAAATCAAAACGGGAGAAAAACAGGGACAATCGAGCCTGTCTAGGGTTCAGCCGCTTGGCCGACTCGAGGTAAATCAGATTCTTATGATCGGTCAAGACCACAACGCGGTGCTTGGCTCCCTCAAGCCAATGTCGCCACTCCTCAAATGCCCACTTCATAGCCAACAATTCCCGATTGCCGACATCATAATTGCGTTCCGCAGGCGAAAACTTTCTGGAAAAGAAGGCACACGGTTTCATCAAGGAACCATCAGAATTCCTCTGTGACAAAACGGCCCCTGCCCCAATCTCAGAAGCGTCAACCTCAACCTGAAAAGGAAGAGAAACATCCGGCTGACGCAGCACAGGGGCAGAAGTAAATCGACGTTTAAGCTCCTGAAAGGCCTCAACAGCCACAGAGGACCAATTTGTCACATCAGCGCCTTTCTTCGTCAAATCGGTCAGGGGCTTAAAGGGACACTGTCACCTGAATTTGGAGGGAACAATCTTTAGCCATAGGGGCGGGGTTTTCGGGTGTTTGATTCACCCTTTCCTTACCCGCTGGCTGCATGCTGGCTGCAATATTGGATTGAAGTTCATTCTCTGTCCTCCGTAGTACATGCCTGCTCAAGGCAATCTTGCCCTGCGCAGGCGTGTACTATGGAGGACAGAGAATGAACTTCAATCCCATATTGCAGCCAGCATGCAGCCAGCGGGTAAGGAAAGGGTGAATCAAACACCCGAAAACCCCGCCCCTATGGCTAAAGATTGTTCCCTCCAAATTCAGGTGACAGTGTCCCTTTAACCACACTAGAAAAGTTGGCAATGAAACGGCGATAAAAATTAGCAAAGCCCAAAAATTTCTGAAGGCTCTTCACAGATGTGGGTTGAATCCAGTCATGAATGGCTTGGACCTTAACAGGATCCATTTCTATAGACGAGGGAGAAAAAATAAAACCCAAAAAAGAGACCTTCTGAACTCCAAATAGGCACTTAGACCCCTTCACAAATAAAGCATTATCACGAAGGATCTGGAATACCATCCTGACCTGCTTCACATGAGACTCCCAATCATCGGAAAAAATCAAAATATCATCCAAATACACAATCAAGAATTTATCAAGATAATTGCGAAAAATATCATGCATGAAGGACTGAAATACAGAAGGAGCATTAGAGAGCCCGAAAGGCATCACAAGGTATTCAAAATGGCCTTCGGGCGTATTAAATGCAGTTTTCCATTCGTCACCCTGTTTAATACGAACAAGATTATATGCCCCTCGAAGGTCAATCTTAGTAAACCAACTAGCCCCCTTAATCCGAGCAAACAAATCAGAAAGCAAAGGTAAAGGGTATTGGAATTTGACCGTGATCTTATTAAGAAGGCGATAATCAATACAGGGTCTCAAGGAGCCATCCTTCTTGGCAACAAAAAAGTATCCCGCTCCCAATGGTGACGAAGACGGCCGCATATGCCCCTTCTCCAAAGACTCCTTAACATAACTCTGCATGGCGGCATGCTCTGGCACAGACAGATTGAAAAGTCGTCCCTTAGGGAACTTACAGCCAGGAATCAGATCAATAGCACAATCACAGTCCCTATGTGGAGGAAGGGAACTGGACTTGGGCTCATCAAATACATCCTGGAAATCCGACAAAAACTCAGGGACTTCAGAAGAGGGGGAAGAGGAAATTGACATCAAAGGAATGTCACTATGTACCCCTTGACAACCCCAATTAGTCACAGACATAGATTTCCAGTCCAGCACTGGATTGTGTACTTGTAACCATGGAAAACCCAGTACAACAATATCATGTAAATTATGCAACACCAGAAAACGTCAATCTTCGTGATGTGCTGGAGCCATGCACATAGTCAGCTGAGTCCAATACTGAGGTTTATTCTTGGCCAACGGTGTAGCATCAATGCCCCTCAAAGGAATAGGGCTCTGCAAAGGCTGCAAAGAAAAACCACAGCGCCTGGCGAACTCCAAGTCCATTAAGTTCAGGGCAGCGCCTGAATCCACAAATGCCATGACAGAAAAGGATGATAATGAGCAAATCAGGGTCACAGATAGGAGAAATTTAGGCTGCACAGTACTGATGGTAACAGATCTAGCGACCCTCTTAGTACGCTTAGGGCAATCAGAAATAGCATGAGCAGAATCACCACAGTAAAGACACAGCCCATTCTGACGTCTGTATTCCTGCCGTTCTGCTCTAGTCAAAATCCTATCACATTGCATAGGCTCAGGACTCTGTTCAGAGGACACTGCTATATGGTGTGCAACTTTGCGCTCGTGCAGGCACCAATCAATCTGAGTAGCTAGAGACATAGATTTGCTCAAACCAACAGGCGTGGGGAACCCCACCATAACATCTTTAAGGGCTTCAGAAAGACCCTTTCTGAAAATTGCTGCCAGAGCCTCCTCATTCCATTTAGTGAGCACAGACCATTTTCTAAATTTCTGGCAGTATAATTCTGCCACTTCCTGACCCTGACACAGGGCCAACAAGGTCTTTTCTGCATGATCCACAGAGTTAGATTCTTCATACAATAATCAGAGCGATTGAAAAAATGCATCTACATTAAGCAATGCCGGGTCCCCTGACTCAAGGGAGAATGCCCAGTCCTGAGGGTCACCACGCAGCAGAGAAATTACTATTTTAACTTGCTGAATGGGATCACCAGAGGAACGGGGTTTCAGAGCAAAAAACTATTTGCAGTTATTTTTAAAGTTCAAAAACTTGGATCTGTCCCCACAAAACAAATCTGGAGTAGGAATTCTAGGCTCTAAAGCCGGAGTCTGGACAACATAATCTTGGATACTCTGTACTCTTGCAGCAAGCTGATCCACACGAGAAAACAAACCCTGAACATCCATGCCCGTGCCAAAATCCTGAACCACCCAGAGATTAAGAGGAAAAAAAAAGACAAAACAGATCACAGAAAAAAAAAATGGCTCAGAACTCTTTTTTTTTTCCTTCTTTTGAGATGCATTTAACTCATTTGTGTCCAGTTGTACTGTTATGGACTGGTGGTTAAGGAGCGACATGCGACGAGCTCTGAGCAGGTGGTAACTATACTGACCGCAGTTCCTGATCTTAACACAACACTAGAAGTAGCCGTGGGATGTTCCTGTCACTCCCTAGACACCTCGTCACAGCCGGAGAGCTAACTACCCCTAAAGGTAGAAACAGGAAAGCTATCTTGCCTCAGAGAAAATCCCCAAAGGGTAGACAGCCCCCCACAAATAATGACTGTGAGTGGAGAGGGAAAAGACATACGTAGAATGAAACAAGATGTAGCAAAGGAGGCCACTTCTAGCTAGATAGATAGTACAGGACAGAACACTGTGCGGTCAGTAATAAAAACTAGAAAAAGTCCACCGCAGAGAATGCAAAAATCTCCACACCTGACTAAAGGTGTGGAGGGCAAAATCTGCTGCCCAGAGCTTCCAGCTTAGCTGAATAGATCCATACTGATAAGCTGGACTAGAAAGAAAAACATATAATGTGCTGAACAATTAAGTCCACAACAAGTGGACTGCAAAAGGACAAGCGAGGACTTATCTTTGCTGAACTGGTCAGAGTGTCAGGGAAATCCAAAAGAAATGTGACTCCAAGCAGGAACCATTGACAACTGGCACTGACTAAGGGATAAGGCCAGACTAAAATAGCCGAGCCAGAAAGACCATCAGTGGAAGCAGCTGCTGATGCTAAATCCAAGAAGCAGCTATTCCACTTAAAACCACCAGAGGGAGCCCAAGAGCAGAACTCACAAAAGTGCCACTTACAGCCACCGGTGGGAGCCCAAGAGCGGAATTCACAACAGTACACCCCACGGCTACTTCTAGTTGCGGTGTCAGTTTAGGGTTGCTTTCAGTACAGGTACCACCTACTCCAGAGAACGTCTCATGCAGCTCCAGGGTCACCGGATCATAACAGTCTCCTCTTAACAGTTGTTGTAGAGATGTGTCTGCTGCTAGAACTCTGTGTGACATTGACCTGGTCTCTAATTTGAGCTGCTGTTAACCTGTGATTTCTGAGGCTGGTGACACGGATAAACTTATCCTCAGAAGCAGAGGTGACTCTTGGTCTTCCTTTCCTGGGGCGGTCCTCATATGAGCCAGTTTCTTTGTAACGCTTGATGGTTTTTGCCACTGCACTTGGGGACACTTTCAAAGTTTTCCCAATTTTTTCGGACTGACTGACCTTCATTTCTGAAAGTAATAATTGCCACTCGTTTTTCTTTACTTAGCTGCTTTTTTCTTGCCATAATACAAATTCTAACAGTCCATTCAGTAGGACTATCAGCTGTGTATCCACCAGACTTCTGCTCAACACAACTGATGGTCCCAGCCAAGAAATCTCCCTTATTAAACCTGACAGGGCACACCTGTGAAGTGAAAACCATTTTCGGTGACTACCTCTTGAAGCCCATCAAGAGAATGCCAAGAGTGTGCAAAGCAGTCATCAAAGCAAAAGGTGGCTACTTTGAAGAACCTAGAATATAAGACATATTTTCAGTTGTTTCACACTTTTTTGTTAAGTATATAATTCCACATGTGTTAATTCATAGTTTTGATGCCTTCAGTGTGAATTTACAATTTTCATAGTCATGAAAATACAGAAAAATCTTTAAATGAGAAGGTGTGTCCAAACTTGTGGTCTGTACTGTATATTCAGTAGAAAGTGGCTGGATTGCTCCGCTGACTTATTTTATGTATAGATTTAGTATATAAATGGCACCGGAAAGCACTGACAGCCGATTCTGGCGCCACAACCCTCTGGGGCCACAATCCTCATCCCCGGATGCCAGAGGCGTATCTAGGGATTTGGTTCAGGGAGCGAAGCTTCTGAGTGGGTCCCTAACCAGGTAACCTTGATTACAACTGGTGGCGCACCCTAATAGTGGAGGAGAACCTCAGCAGATGACAGCGATGTTACTGAAAATAATCTCTATATAAAGACCAATATTGATATTGCCGGTCAGTGGTAGATACCAGCCCTACAGAACATATAAGAGATCACAGCACAGTTATAGATAATGACTTACCGCTGACATTCTTTCTGATGGAATCGTTCACTTTTCACGTCTTTTCCATCTGGCCCAGACCGACATGACAACTTCTTCCAGCCACGACTCAGCTTCAGAGAAAACAACAAAGACACGTTTCATGCCTCATATTTTCAGCCATCACCATCTATTTCCAACCTGCACAAACTCCTCATCCTGCTGATATCCCAATGCTGAGACGTTGCTGCTGTATGTGTCCCTATTACTGCACCTGCTGTGTGGTTCTCTGTGCCCTAATTCTAAAGCACCCCCTCTATAATATAGTAATGCCAGGTGCAAGTGTCCTAGAAAACAGTGCCCACATTTTTCCCCCTAGAAAGTAATATTGTCCTGTGTGCCCCTTTGATAGTCACAGTAACCTGAGTTCCCCTATAACAATAAGTGCCCACTTAACATTGAATAATATCCCGAGTCTCCCCCGTACAGCTTCCCTATACACAGAATGATGCTCTCTTATACACAGTATAATGCCCCCTCACTGTATAGTACCACCCACACAGTATACAGGCCCCTTAGTAGCCCCCAAACTGTTTGATGGCTTCAGCACTGTAAGATGACCCCGTCACTATAATCTCCACACTGTATGATGTACCCCTGGATAGCCTTCATATAGTATAATGCACCAGGTAGTCCTCAGTATATTATAATGCACCCCCCTTAGGATTCTGTATGATATATTGCACTCCCCATAGTCCTACTCTATATTGTATAATGCACCCCCATAGGCAGACTCTGTAGTATAAGGCAGCCCCCCACAGTCAGACTCTATAGCATAAGGCAGCACCCCATAGCTAGACCCTGTAGTATAAGGAAGCACCCCATAGCCAGACTCTGTAGTATAAGAAAGCACCCCATAGGCAGACCATGTAGTATAAGACAGCTCCCTATAGGCAGACTCTGTAGTATAAGGCAGCACCCCATAGGCAGACTCTGTAGTACAAGGCAGCCCCTCATAGGCAGACTCTGTAGTATAAGACAGCACCCCATAGGCAGACTCTTTAGTACAAGGTAGCCCTTCATAGGCAGACTCTATAGTATAAGGCAGCACCCCATAGTCAGACACTGTAGTGTAAGACAGCACCACATAGTCAGACACTGTAGATTAAGACAACACTCCATAGGCAGACTCTGTAGTATTAGGCAGCACCCCATAGGCAGACTCTGTAGTATAAGGCAGCACCCCATAGGCAGACACTGTAGTATAAAACAGCACTCCATAGGCAGACTCTAGTATAAGGCAGCACCCCATAGGCAGATTCTATAGCAAAAGGCAGCCCTCATAGGCAGACTCTGTAGTATAAGGCACCACCCCATAGGCAGACTCTGTAGTGTAAGACAGCACCCCATAGTCAGACCCTGTAGTATAAGACAGTACTCCATAAGCAGACTGTAGTGTAAGGCAGCACCCCATAGGCAGACTCTGTAGTATAAGGCAGCACACCATAGGCAAACTCTGTAGTATAATGCAGCACCTCCATAGGCAGGCTCTGTAGTATAAGGCATCACCCCATAGGCAGACCATGTAGTATAAGGCACCCCCCACAGGCAGACTCTGCAGTATAAGGCAGCACCCCCACAGGCAGACTCTGTGGTATAAGGCAGCACTCCACCACAGGTATACTCTGTAGTATAAGGCAGCAGATCCCCCACAGGCAGACTCTAGTATAAGGCACCACCCCCCACTGGTATACTCTGTAGTATAAGACAGCACCCCTCACAGGCAGACATTAGTATAAGGCAGCACCCCCCACAGGCAGACACTGTTGTATAAGGCAGCAACCCCCATACAGTCAGACTCTGTAGTATAAGGCAGCACCCCCCCACAGGCAGACTCTGTAGTATAAGGCAGCACCCCCCACAGGCAGACCCTGTAGTATAAGGCAGCACCCCCCACAGGCAGACCCTGTAGTATACAGCAGCACCCCCACAGACAGACTCTGTAGTATAAGGCAGCACCCCCCACAGACAGACTCTGTAGTATAAGGCAGCACCCCCCCACAGGCAGACCCTGTAATCTAAGGCAACCCCCATAAAGAAAAACTATATAAATATTCACCTCTCTTCTTCCTGGTTCCTGCGCTGCTCCCTGCTCCCGCTCACCTTCGGACCGCGGGCATCAGTTAGTGATGTCATCTTGCCCCCTGTCAGTGTCGGCATCGGTGTCATCAGATGCTGACAGGGGGATGATGGGAGAAGGAGCGCAGCGCTCCATCCCTCATCAATGCGGTGAGCTGCATCGGCTAGATGCCTATACTGCTGACCCTGCGTTGACAGGCTGGGGGCCCACTGCTGGCAACGGCTCCCCCCGCCTTCTCAGGGGCCCATAGCAGCTGGGTGGCAGAGCAGGGAGATCAATTCTCCCTCCTCTGCTGCAGAATGCAATTATTGGTGCGCTGTGCACGCCATTACAGTTACAAAAAATACAGTTACATTATCGTAGCTCCGGGTGGGCCCCCTCTGCCCCCCCAGTAGCTTTGCACGTCGCGCTTGCGCAGTCTATAAAGGCTTCAGACAGAGTGACGCTCCCAGCATTATATTATAGATAATTTATACAATGTGATTTTCTGGATTTTATTTTTGATATTCTGTCTCTCAATGTTAAAATTAACCAACCCTTAAAATTATAGACTGTTCATATCTTTGTCAGTGGGCAAACTTACAAAATCAGCAAGGGATCAAATACTTATTTCCCCCACTGTATATAGTTTTTGTACCAATATACCTTTTGTCAATGTGTTGCTTTTCCCGATGTTTTTTCCCTCGATATCCATTATCTTGGGGGAATGTTTATACCCCTATGTTATTTTGAATCTAAATACCTTTTATGCTATTTTATGAGTGTAACAATAATGATTTCTTCTAGGCAATGGTAATACATCTTAATGCTTAAGTGCGCATGCCTAGATTTGCATAGGAAGTTATTCTTGAGTTCCACAGCGTGGAAAGCATGTTACTGTTCAGAGGGCGCTGGTTAAGATGATCAAGAAGGTGCAACAGGAAGTGACGACATTGCGCTTTTGGTCATGATCGTGTGTTCCACAGAGTGGAACGCACACTATGCACTATACCCTACGGAGATGTTCCCCAACTCCAGCCCTCAAGAGCCACCAACAGGTCATGTTTTCAGGATTTCCTTAGTATTGCACAGGTGATAGAATTATTGAGTGTGAAGGTGATGCAATTATTACCTGGGCAATACTAAGGAAATCCTGAAAACATGACCTGTTGATGGCTCTTGAGGACCAGAGTTGGGGAACACTGCCCTACGGGGTTAGATCCTGGATATCGGGGAGGCAAGAAATGTCATCAGGAGCATTTCTGGCCGGGTATTGTTGTGCTCCAGTGTGGAATGCACACCGGCACAGGTGAGAGCTACAACCGGTATCTTACTTGACATGAGGTGACAATGAATCCAGCCTAACAAACCGCCGATCGTCAGGTTGATTGTGTTTTTTTAAATTACTTTGGCAAATGGTAGGTGTTTAAATCCACTTGCTATGACCTTCCGGTATGCTAATTTCTATCATGGCATCTTGCATCTTTGGCATCGCCGCTATCAACCAGGCCTCCTGCCTGATGAACCGTGACAGTGGGGAAACGAGTCGAGGCGCATCTTCTCTATGATAAGTCTCCTGAATATTTATATGACTTTGCACCATATTGTATCTGTTTAATAATAACTGTATATACTGAATGTAATCCCTGAGCATGCTATCATATTTTAGGCCAGGGAAAAGTAATGTCAACCAAGAAATTCCTTTTTGTCCCTTTTGAGTTGTCATAGGGACAGATGTTTAATCTATATTCAGGTTAGCTATCATTATTGTATCTGTATAACCAACAGATTACCTACAGGGGATTGTATCTATATTTATATAAGCTAATTATTTCCCTGGGAATTTTTTTTTTTCATCTCATCTCTTTTCTATGTGTTTTCCCACCTGTCTATTGGTAGGGACATCTAGGGAAGTAAGGGATTGTCCTTGTTGAGTAGGAGCGCCAAAAAAAATCGAGCTCTTAGGGTGCCAACCTTCACTGCTAGGCAAGAGTCAATTAGGACTACTGTAGGCTTCTGTAGATACTTGTTATCAATTTGGTTTCTGCTCACATTGATTTGTTTTTTTTTTTACCAATTGATTACACTGGTTAGGTGTAGTGTTGAGCGATACCTTCCAATACTCAAAGGTATCGGTATCGGATGGTATCGGCCGATATCCGAAAAATATCGGATATCGCCGATACCGATACCCGATACCAATGCAAGTCAATGGGACACAAGTATCGGAAGGTATCCTGGATGGTTCCCAGGGTCTGAAGGAGAGGAAACTCTCCTTCAGGCCCTGGGATCCATATTCATGTAAATAATAAAGAATTTAAATAAAAAAATATGGATATACTCACCCCTCCGGCGGCCCCTGGACCTTACCGATGTAACCAGCAGCCTCCGTTCCTAAGAATGAGGAGTTTAGGACCTGCGATGACGTCGCGGCTTGTGATTGGTCGCGTGAGCGGTCACATGAGCGGTCTCCTCTCCTCCAGACCCTGGGAACCATACACTGGGAACTTCCGATTCCGATTTCCGATATCACAAAAATATCGGAACTCGGTATCGGAATTCCGATACCGCAAGTATCGTCCGATACCCGATACTTGCGGTATCGGAATGCTCAACACTAGTTATGTGTCTTTTAATACTATAATTAAAATAAAACTGTTTTGAAACCCCTTTCTGACCACGGACAGGATAGTACGTCCGAGGTCAAATGCTGGCAGCGGCATTTAACCGGCGCTTCCGGCCATCGGGCCGGAAATGAGCGCATCGCCGACCCCCGTCACATGATCGGGGGTCAGCGATGCGTCTGCATAGTAATCATAGAGGTCTTTGAGACCTCTATGGTTACTGATGTCGGTTTTCTGTGAGCACCACCCTGTGGTTGGCGCTCATAGCAAGCCTGCAATTCATCTACATAGCAGCGATCTGATGATCGCTGCTATGTAGCTGAGCCGATCCAGTTGTGCCAGCTTCTAGCCTCCCATGGAGGCTATTCAAGCATGCCAAAAGTTTTTAAAAAAAAGTAAAAAAAAATATAAAAGTTTAAATCACCCCCCTTTCACCCCATTCAAAATAAAACAATAAAAAAAAAATCAAACCTACACATATTTAGTATTGCCGTGTTCAGAATCGACCGATCTATAAAAAAAAAGCATTAACCTGATCACTAAACAGTGTAGCGAGAAAAAAAATTAGAAATGCCAGAATTACATTTTTTTGGTCGCCGCGACATTGCATTAAAATGCAATAACGGGCGATCAAAAGATCGTTATCTGCACAAAAGTGGTATCAATAAAAATGTCAGCTTGGAACGCAAAAAATAAGCCCTCAACTGACCCCAGATCACAAAAAATGGAGACGCTATGGGTATCGGAAAATGACGCAATGTTTGGTGTCAATGAACTCGTAATGACCTGGAGAATCATAATGGCAGGTCAGTTTTAGCATTTAGTGAACCTAGCAAAAAAGCCAAACTAAAAACAAGTGTGGGATTGCATTTTTTTGCATTTTCACCGCAATTGGAATCAATACCCAACATGTAGTCTAAAAGTTATGTTTGGAGAAACGGCAGGGCTCGGAACAGAAGGGGCAGAATTTGAACTTTAGCTCTATTTGGAATAGATATATACCGTATATACTCGAGTACAAGCCGAGTTTTTCAGCACATTTTTTCGTGCTGGAAACACCCCCCTCAGCTTATACACAAGTTACTTGTCTCAGGAAGCCGTCGGGAGAGGGGTAGCGGCGGAGCAGCGGGTCACAGAGGCAGGAGCCAGCAGCTGTGGCTAAAGGCTGTGCTGCTGCTAAAGAGAAATGAATATTCATTTCTCTTATAGCGCGCACAGTGAAACCCTCAGTCGCAGCCGCCGGCTTCTAGAAGACATTCTACTCACCCTCCAGCGTTCCCTCGCAGCATCTCGTTGGTCCTGGCGCCCTCGCAGCATCTCGTTGGTTCCGGCTTCCAGCAGCTCTCCCTGTGCTCAGCGATGACGTGGCACCGCTCATTCAGGTAATGAATATGCACGCGTCTCCACTCCCATAGGTGTGGAGGGAATATTCATTGCCTTAATGAGCAGTGCCACATGATCGCTCAGCACAGTAAGAGCTGCTGGAAGCTGGAACCAAAGAGATTCTGCAAGGGCGCCAGTACCAATGAGATGTAGGGCACGCTGGAGGGTGAGTAGGATGTTTTTTGTTTTTTTTTGTAGTAGGAAGCATGCATACAAGGACGGGAGGGAGGAAGCCAGGCATACCAGGACAGCTACGGGAAAGGGGGGCACACATACCAGGATAGCTACGGGGGGGAGCCACACATACCAGGACAGTTAAGGGGGGAGCCACACATACCAGGACAGCTATGGGTGGGAGCCACACATACCAGGACAGTTAAGGGGGGAGCCACGCATACCAGGGCAGCTACGGGTGGGAGCCACACATAACAGGACAGCTACGGGGGGAGCCACACATACCAGGACAGCTACGGGGGGAACCACGCATGCCAGGGCAGCGACGTGGGAGTCATGCATACCAGAACAGGATGGGGGGAGCCACGCATACCAGGACAGGGATGAGGGGACAATGCATATCCGCTTATACTCGAGTCAATAAGCTTACCCAGTTTTCCGTGGGAAAATTAGGTGCCTCGGCTTATACTCAGGTCGGCTTATACTTGAGTATATACGGTAGTCATATTTGCAGAGCCTGTGTCGTTCAAGAGCAACAAAAAATCCCCATAGTTGTCTATTTTGCTAATTATACCCTCTAATGTATTTATCTAGGGAGGTCGTGAGTAGTTTGATACCACTATTTTTTATGCAGTTTTATGCAATACAAGTTTGAAATATTGCAATTTGCATTTTTTTCACTGTTACGTTTATAAATTTTTGTACATTCTGAGGAACACACCTCAAATTTTATTGCACTAGTTTTTGTAGTAATTGTCGGTGTACACGTGGTACTCTTGGTGAAGAAATGGTGTCATTAGTTCCCAGATAATTTTACCTGGGATGCTAATTGTCTGGGGGCAGATTGGTGGGTTAATTTGGCCGTCCCTAGCTTTGTACATTAGAAAGGTACACGTGTGATCTGATGTGCTCTCACATTTTGCATAATTTTACAATGTATTTTTAGCACTTGGAGGGAATAAATTGGCGGAATGACAGACGGCCCTTGAAATTAATGAGGGACTCGTTGACTGCAACATTTTGCTTTGGGATATAGGAATTTAGAAATTATTCTTTTAGGAGGGAAATTAGGGGTCTCAATTTGTTGAGGTGATTGTAGGTGGGGCCATTTCTCAGTGGTCTTAGGAATTATCACTATAATGAGGAATCTCGTTAGTACTTCATACATGGCATACATGGATACGTGTTCTCCAGGGTCTCAGGTACTCCCGGTACTCTGAAACCCCTGAGATTTTCTGACAATGGTGTTGCAATTGACCTATTTCTGAGGGCCGTTAAAAAGCAGTGCTGCACAATAAGGTCCCTTAACCTCCGCTGTTAAAAGGCGTATCGGTCGTCGTTAAGTGTTTTTTAAGTATTTTATTATTTATTATGCTTTGCTTATACAGCGCTATCTTGTTCCGCAGCGCTTTACATACATTATCATCATTGTCCCCATTGGGGCTCACAATCTAAATTCCCTATCAGTATGTCTTTGTAGTGTGGGAGGAAACCGGAGAACCACTGAGACATCGTGCTGCCTACATGTTTATAACATATTGGACTTAGTTGACACTATTTTGATAAAAAAAGGAGTCATTTATCATCACTCAAAAACCCACCAAAGATTTCCTCTTATTTAGACATTTATGTGTCTAGCAAAGTACTCTGATTGGTGATTAAGTACTTAATATATTGTAGATGGCTGAGATTAGACCCTTAGTCAAGGATCCCGCTCTTTATATTCTCTCAAAGCTAGTTGGAATAGAAACTTGGATATCTTAAAATAAAGAGGAAACAAAATGATGAATTTGAAAGTGTTACGGCTGCGACCGCGAGCGAGCGTCCCAAGTGGGAATGCAATGTGGACCCACTGGACCACATAGAGTATCCTGGACCCACCCAGACTAGGGAAGGGCAGCCAGCAGGGTCTGTGGCAGCTGAGCAGAATGCAATGTGCAGAACTGGATTACACTGCACAACTTAAGGTATGAAGAAACAAAGTTTACTTAATTGAACACACAGTACATAAATAAAACATAATGATGTCAGGATCCCGATTCCACACATCTCAGTAGGGTACGCGTCTCAGGATAACAGACGAAGGCAGGAGGACATCACGGGTTGATGCAGTCCAGGGTCATCTGGCACTTGCTTACAAGGACGGCTTCTCTTTCAGGCCTCAGTTGTAGCAAAGGCTCAGCAGGAGAACATCAGACACCGACCTTGGACAGACATCAGACGATGGCAGGGGTCATCATAAGTTGATGCAGTCCAGGGTCATCTGGCAGGGGCTTACTAGAACGGCCTCTCAGGCCTTGGGCGTAGCACAGACTCAGCAGGAGAACATAAGACATCAATCCAGCATAGACGTAATTGCAGGGTGGACCCCGGGGAACCGGTGGAACATCGGATCCCAGGCAGGACATCGGACACAGCCTGGACATCAGGACATCAAAACACGGACTGGACATCAGGACACAGGCTGGACATCAGGACATTGGAGACAGGAAGGACATCAGGACAAAGCAGTGCATCAGGACATTGGGAATACCGGATAGACTTCTGGGACACTGGTGTGGCAGCCCAGGTCATCGGCTGGGACACTGGCGTGGCAGCCCAGGGCATCAGTTATATCTGGACATTGGACACAGGAAGGACATCAGGACACAGGCAGGGCATGCGGACATCAGGAATACCAGATAGACATCTGGGACACTGGCGTGGCATCCCGGGTCATCGGCTGTGCCACAAATGGCACAGGACCAGGCAGCGGTGGTCATCAGGTTCCTAGCTACGGCCATCAGGCTCCAGACATCGGACCTAGGAAGGAACTCACGTGTGATGGTGCAAGCACTGCCGGACTGCACCTGGGCCGGACGGGGTTAGCACCGCATAGCAGGCTGAGCACAGCATAGTAAGAGCTCAGCAAGAACACCGGACTCCATCTTTAAAAGATGAGCCCAGGAAGTTCAGACACTGGGTACGGGGTGTCAGACACAAAAGGACTTCAGGAACATAACACAGAGGACACAGTTTAGACAGGATCAGGTACTGGATATGCAGCCTGCAGGATAGGCGGATCTGGGTACTCTGCCCCCAGAACAGGCGGAAAAAAAAAACACAGACTGGATATGCAGCCTCCAGGATAGGCGGATCTGGGTACTCTGCCCCCAGAACAGGAGGAAAAAACAAAACACAAACGGACTGGCTATGCAGCCTCCAGGATAGGCGGATCTGGGTACTCTGCCCCCAGAACAGGCTGAAAAACAACATACTAACGGATCTGGGTACTCTATCCCCAGGACAGGTGGAAGACAGGTATCAGCTCTCCCAGAACAGAGTGCAGACAGAACGGGAGCTGGATACCTAACACACAAGGCAAGACTCAGAAACACAATGCAATGCTCTTGCAATGCCCAACAGGAAAGAGGGAGTTTATATAGGAGCTGCCCCTCAGCAATAGGCTGAGGGAGCAACACAGGTGCACACTCAAACCCTAATAAAAGCAGGGTAGGTGTGGCCGCGCGCACCCTAAGCACAAACAGAAACCATTACAACACAGACAGCACAGGAACTGTGGCTTAGGGCACTTGGCAGCAACTGCTAGCCTGAACAAACGTGGAAAGTCATGCACCAGCTGCAGAGGACCTTGCAAGCCACAGATAGCTTCCACAGCGGCAGCCAGGGACCGCACATGCGAATGGTCATGCAGCAGGGCGAAGACATAACAACACATGCACAGCTACGCAGCAGCCCAGGGAACTGAGCTGCATCCATACAGGTAGCAGACTACAGTATCCCTGCAAGTTAGGGGAAGAGGAGCAAGGGTTAAAGCAGAGACATGCAGAGTATCGCCGAAGAAACAAGGTATAAACCCACCGGCGTTACAGTAGTGATGTCTGCTTCATCTTGGAAGGAAAAATTTGGATTGAATGTCCTCAAAGGAGTGGAGGGATTTAGTGCTACTGTATCGTCAATTATGCCCATAAAAATATGCAGGCCTGCTCGAGACCATGGTTTAGGTAAAATGGATTTAAGGGAACTGTGGATGAAACATACATTAAGTCAATGTTAAGTGCAAACAGGTTAGCTTAAATCTTTGGAAACAAATGCTGCAAATGTCCTTAGAGTTATAGGACCCAACAAAATGGATGAGGGTGGAACATATGCATATAGACGTCTTTAATTTTTTAATTTTTTTTCCAATTATCCGGAAGATCAAATTTATAGACACTGGCCAATAAGGAAATTGGAAAATTTGTAGTTAATATGTGTTTATTACTACCTTTAGTTGGTTTAGCAAGTGTTTTCCAAGCAAAAATTAGTGCTTGGAAGATCGGAGATTGAGGAGTAGTAAAATTCGTTCTGAACAGATGGTTATAAATTATTTCTTCTAGTAGATTGTTTTTATTAAGTGTTAGTTCCAGTTACAAACAGACAGGTGCATTGTTTTGGTTAAGCCAATATATACTATGTCTGATCAGGTTGAAGAAATAGTAGGCTTTAATCCTATCCCCCATTTTTTTTAGATTTATATAGTATATCAACTGCTACTCTTGATTTTTCTTGTTTCAAATAAACTTATTAACCCCTTCATGACCTTGGGATTTTCAGTTTTTCCGTGTTCGACTAGAAAAAAATATAAACCCTTTGATTTTTGTTTATTAATTTTGAAATAGGAAATTTTAGAAAAGTCATAAAAATTCGATAGCATTGCCTCTACTGAGTTTATTGGATCTTTTAGAGTCAGAAATATATCATCAGCGAAAATACAGATTTTATATTGTCTCAAGTTATTTTCAATGCATTGAATTTTGGGATTGGCTCTTATTTTTTCAGCCAGAGGCTCAATGGCTAAGGTGAATAGGAGTGGAGACAAAGGACATCCTTGTCTGGTCCTGTTGGATACAGAAAAGGGCAACGACAGGCAATTGTTAACATAGATCTTTGCAGTGGGGTTAGAGTATAACAAAATATAGATGATAAAATTGTTGATTAAAGCCAAACTTAACCAAAGTATCTTTTAGATAGCTGAGTCTGTCGAATGCCTTTTCTGCATCCAACGTTATGAAAATTGAAGGGGTGTTTGATGTTTTAATTAGGTTTAAAATATTAATCACTTTCCTTGTCCCGTCTGAAGCTTGACGGCCTTTCACAAAGCCTATCTGATCTTTTTTAACTATTCGAGGGAGAATATTTTTCAATTTATCCACCAGTATCTTAGAATATATTTTTATATCGCAATGTATAAGCGATACGGGTCTATAATTTTGAATTTTTTTCAAGATCTCCCTTAGGTTTCGGTAATAGTATAATAGTCGCCTCTAGCATTTCTCTGGGAAATGAACTGATTTTTTGAGGCCTGGTTGACTACTTGAACCAAATGTGGTGAAAGTATACTTAAAAAGGTTTTATAGAATTCATTATTATAGCCATCTGGACCAGGTGACTTTTGGGATTCAAGATTTTTAATTGTGTCGACCACTTCCTATTCAGCAAAAGGGAAGTTAAAATTTCCAAGTCTGTAGTATCTTGTTTAGGTAGATCTAGATCTTTTAAGAAGGTTTCGGTTTCATTGGGATTCTAGGGAAGAGATGATGGATTATTAGACAAATTGTATAAACTTTAATGGAATTCTGCAAAAGCATTGGTTATATCCTTTGGGTGAAATGTATAATCCTTTAAGGGGGATTTAATCTTATCTATTCTTCTCCTAATTAGATCAAATTTTAGTTTGCGCATCATAAATCTAGTCGGTTTATTTATTTAAGAATACACCTTATATTGAGATGCCTTGATCATTGAGTCAAACTCAGAACAGATTTCTGATCTGAATGATTGTCCTAAAATATATTAATTCCATATGTATTATAGATGAGGGACAGGAAAGATTGTTTTGTATCTCTTCTTTGTTTTTATTTTGAGTTTGCAAATGTTGAATTTTCTCTATATTCTTTTTTTGTGCCTAGCTGAGATTTGAATCAGGTGACCTCTTAAAACTGCTGTATAGGCGTTCCAGATTAAGAATGGGCCAGTATTACTCCGGACATTTTCCTTAAAGTAATGGATTGTAGCTGATTCAATCTAATGATCCATAAAAAGAAGTTTTTTTCTAGATGAACCCATAGAAAATTCACCTATTACTGGGCAATGATCTGACATTGTTTTATCAATGATATTAACGCTTTTGAATTTTTTAAATGTAAACACATCAGACAATATCAGATCTATACGAGAGAAGGATTTATGAACATCTGGAAAAAAACATATATTCTCTAGATGTCATGTTAAGACATCTAAAAATGTCATACAATTCGCTTCATTGTAACCGTTTGTTCAGACAAGGCAAAGAATGTCGAGTGGAGGAGAACGAATCCATTCGGCCGTCTGGGACCATATTAAAGTCTCTTATAAGCGTGGTGCGTTTATCCAATAAAGGATCAAGTGGGTATTTTAGCAACTGGATAAAAAGTAACCTTTATTTAGGTATATATATATATATATATATATATATATATATATATATATATATAAAAAAAAGCCAATTATAGGCCTAATAAATTGAAAAGAAAACACTATAAAATAAGAACCCTAGTGTGATTTGTGCCCTATAACCAACACAGAAATGGAGAAACAAAAAACAAGACAAACAACAATTAAGAACCAGCCAGCACTGACAGTACTGGGATTGCTTCCAATCCGAATGCTTCTATTAACCCAATGGGTATGTGCAAACCAATTATCACTGAATCAAATCACATACTGTAGTCTAGTCTTAGTAACCTCATATGTGCCCACTTAGGTTTGTTGTAATCGGTTTACTATTGAAGCAAGGAAATGTATGCTATGTGTTCCATACACTTATGAAGATACCTCATACTGCTCTTCTACTCATATGACCATTGAAAAAGTCATGTGCATGTAAATTGGAGCTCTGTCAGTGCAAGCACGCAGCACATATCTAGCGTTTCAAAATGCCATTAACATATATATAACCATCCATATAGCTATGGGATACAAATTACTCATTTACGTCATATGAGTGTTCCCCATGGATTCAATCATGACATGCTGTGTTCAAAGGCCGACCTCAATGGGTTAATGAATTTGGGAGCTGAGATACAAAAGACCATGTATATTATATAAACTCATGCATTCAGATAGATCTCACCGTGTAATGGTCATCATCAGCCATTCCTCTGCCCCTGTACACACTGTGCCGTGCCTTTGTATGGAAACTTAGTGCTGTGGAAAGCGTCTCCCGACGCGTTTCTTCCTCATGGATTCATCAGGGGAGAATGCTAGTCCTGTCCGCTGCTACCGCGGGTCTCACCCCTCTGTGATGTTTATAGATTCTGCCAGTGCTGCGTTGAGTAAGCTCCGCCTCTTGGCGTGTGACACGCACCATGAGCTTCCTGTCATGATTTCCCCAATGGCAGGGAAATCAAAATAACAAACGGACTAGCTCTCGGGTGATGGGAACTAAAGTGACCGTGACCTGAACCTGACACAACACTGGAAGTAGCCGGGGAGTGTTTCCTACGATGCCCTAGACACCATGCGCCAGCCGGAGATCTAACTACCCCTATCAGAGGAATATATAGGCCTGCCTTACCTCCAGAGATGAACCCCCAAAGGAGATAGCAGCCCCCCACAGATATTGACGGTGAGTCAAGAGGAAAAGACATACGTAGGATGAACAGCAGATTTAGCACAGTGAGGTCCGCTTTCTAGATAGCAGAAGTACAGGAAAGAGTTACTTCACGGTCAACTTCAAAACACTACTCAAAAACACCATCCTGAAATTACTTTAAAACTCCAATGACAACTCATGCCACTGGAGTGGCAATTTCAGTCCACGAGAGCTTCCAGCTACAGAGTGTCACATTGCAGATAGCTGGACAAAAATAGCATAAACTAGAAACAAAATTCAACTTAGCTGAACAGGAACTTGAGGCAGGAAAATGCAACAGAATGCTACTGATACATTGTTGGCCGGCATAGGACCAGCAGCCAAGCAGCCTTAAATAGGAAACTCCCCTAATAGGTGGCAACAGGTGATCCAGGATAGAAAAAGGCAAATAAGTGGCACTTGTTGTGAAATTGGATTTTGGGCTCCCCCGGTGGCCACTGGTGGAATTGAACTGGTGTGCATCATCCCCTCTGTTCACCTGTTCCCATCAGGATGTGGGAGTCGCTATTTAGCCTTGCTCCTCTGTCACTTCCATGCCGGTCAACATTGTAATCAGAAGCCTTTCTGTGCATGTTCCTGCTGCTAGACAACTTCCAGCTAAGTTGGACTTTAGTCCTTGTTTGTTTTTGCATTTTGTTCCAGTTCACAGCTGTAGTTTCGTTTCTGTGTCTGGAAAGCTCTTGTGACCTGAAATTGCCACTCTGATGTTATGAGTTAATACTAGAGTCTTAAAGTAATTTCAGGATGGCGTTTTGATAGGGTTTTCAGCTGACCATGAAAGTGTCCTTTCTGTCTTCCTGCTATCTAGTAAGCGGACCTCAATTTTGCTAAACCTATTTTCATACTACGTTTGTCATTTCATCTAAAATCACCGCCAATATATGTGGGGGCCTCTGTCTGCCTTTCGGGGAAATTTCTCTAGAGGTGAGCCAGGACTATATTTTCCTCTGCCAGGATTAGTTAGTCCTCCGGCCGGCGCTGGGCGTCTAGGGATAAAACGCAGGCAACGCTACCCGGCTACTGTTAGTTGTGCGGCAGGTTTAGTTCATGGTCAGTTTAGTTTCCATCCTTCCAAGAGCTAGTTTTTATGTTTGCTGGGCTATGTTCTCTTGCCATTGAGAACCATAACAGTTTGACCGGCCTTAAGGGTTAAATTAATTGACAGAGAAAGGAGAGAAAAGAGAAGTCTGCTGAAGATTTTTTTTTTTTTTTCCTTCCCTTCAGTTCTGAGTGTGCTTGAAATTGAATCTCTTGCAAGTCTGCCTATATTGCAGCCTTCCTCTCTCTCTCTCCTTCTAATCCTGGAATGGCTCTGTGTTCACCTGTTTAAAATGGATTTTCAGAGTTTAGCTACAGGTTTGAATAATCTCACCACGAAAGTTCAAAATTTACAAGATTTTGTTGTTCAGGTTCCTATATCTGAACCTAGAATTCCTTTGCCTGAATTTTTCTCGGGGAATAGATCTTGCTTTCAAAATTTCAAAAATAATTGCAAGTTGTTTTTGTCCCTGAAATCTCGCTCTGCTGGAGATCCTGCTCAGCAGGTCAGGATTGTGATTTCCTTGCTCCGGGGCGACCCTCAGGATTGGGCTTTTGCATTGGCTCCAGGCCTGCCTTACCTCCAGAGATGAACCCCCAAAGGAGATAGCAGCCCCCCACAGATATTGACGGTGAGTCAAGAGGAAAAGACATACGTAGGATGAACAGCAGATTTAGCACAGTGAGGTCCGCTTTCTAGATAGCAGAAGTACAGGAAAGAGTTACTTCACGGTCAACTTCAAAACACTACTCAAAAACACCATCCTGAAATTACTTTAAAACTCCAATGACAACTCATGCCACTGGAGTGGCAATTTCAGTCCACGAGAGCTTCCAGCTACAGAGTGTCACATTGCAGATAGCTGGACAAAAATAGCATAAACTAGAAACAAAATTCAACTTAGCTGAACAGGAACTTGAGGCAGGAAAATGCAACAGAATGCTACTGATACATTGTTGGCCGGCATAGGACCAGCAGCCAAGCAGCCTTAAATAGGAAACTCCCCTAATAGGTGGCAACAGGTGATCCAGGATAGAAAAAGGCAAATAAGTGGCACTTGTTGTGAAATTGGATTTTGGGCTCCCCCGGTGGCCACTGGTGGAATTGAACTGGTGTGCATCATCCCCTCTGTTCACCTGTTCCCATCAGGATGTGGGAGTCGCTATTTAGCCTTGCTCCTCTGTCACTTCCATGCCGGTCAACATTGTAATCAGAAGCCTTTCTGTGCATGTTCCTGCTGCTAGACAACTTCCAGCTAAGTTGGACTTTAGTCCTTGTTTGTTTTTGCATTTTGTTCCAGTTCACAGCTGTAGTTTCGTTTCTGTGTCTGGAAAGCTCTTGTGACCTGAAATTGCCACTCTGATGTTATGAGTTAATACTAGAGTCTTAAAGTAATTTCAGGATGGCGTTTTGATAGGGTTTTCAGCTGACCATGAAAGTGTCCTTTCTGTCTTCCTGCTATCTAGTAAGCGGACCTCAATTTTGCTAAACCTATTTTCATACTACGTTTGTCATTTCATCTAAAATCACCGCCAATATATGTGGGGGCCTCTGTCTGCCTTTCGGGGAAATTTCTCTAGAGGTGAGCCAGGACTATATTTTCCTCTGCCAGGATTAGTTAGTCCTCCGGCCGGCGCTGGGCGTCTAGGGATAAAACGCAGGCAACGCTACCCGGCTACTGTTAGTTGTGCGGCAGGTTTAGTTCATGGTCAGTTTAGTTTCCATCCTTCCAAGAGCTAGTTTTTATGTTTGCTGGGCTATGTTCTCTTGCCATTGAGAACCATAACAGTTTGACCGGCCTTAAGGGTTAAATTAATTGACAGAGAAAGGAGAGAAAAGAGAAGTCTGCTGAAGATTTTTTTTTTTTTTTCCTTCCCTTCAGTTCTGAGTGTGCTTGAAATTGAATCTCTTGCAAGTCTGCCTATATTGCAGCCTTCCTCTCTCTCTCTCCTTCTAATCCTGGAATGGCTCTGTGTTCACCTGTTTAAAATGGATTTTCAGAGTTTAGCTACAGGTTTGAATAATCTCACCACGAAAGTTCAAAATTTACAAGATTTTGTTGTTCAGGTTCCTATATCTGAACCTAGAATTCCTTTGCCTGAATTTTTCTCGGGGAATAGATCTTGCTTTCAAAATTTCAAAAATAATTGCAAGTTGTTTTTGTCCCTGAAATCTCGCTCTGCTGGAGATCCTGCTCAGCAGGTCAGGATTGTGATTTCCTTGCTCCGGGGCGACCCTCAGGATTGGGCTTTTGCATTGGCTCCAGGGGATCCTGCGTTGCTCAATGTGGATGCGTTTTTTCTGGCCTTGGGGTTGCTTTATGAGGAACCCCAGTTAGAACTTCAGGCGGAAAAGGCCTTGATGTCCCTATCTCAGGGGCAAGACGAAGCTGAAATATACTGCCAGAAATTTCGCAAATGGGCTGTGCTTACTCAGTGGAATGAGTGCGCCCTGGCGGCGAATTTCAGAGAGGGTCTCTCTGACGCCATTAAGGATGTTATGGTGGGGTTCCCTGTGCCTGCGGGTCTGAATGAGTCCATGACAATGGCTATCCAGATCGATAGGCGTCTGCGGGAGCGCAAACCTGTGCACCATTTGGCGGTGTCTACTGAGAAGACGCCAGAGAATATGCAATGTGATAGAATTCTGTCCAGAAGTGAACGGCAGAATTTTAGACGGAAAAATGGGTTGTGCTTCTATTGCGGTGATTCAACTCATGTTATATCAGCATGCTCTAAGCGTACTAAGAAGCTTGATAAGTCTGTTTCAATTGGCACTTTACAGTCTAAGTTTATTCTATCTGTGACCCTGATTTGTTCTTTATCATCTATTACCGCGGATGCCTATGTCGACTCTGGCGCCGCTTTGAGTCTTATGGATTGGTCCTTTGCCAAACGCTGTGGGTATGATTTGGAGCCTCTTGAAACTCCTATACCCCTGAAGGGGATTGACTCCACCCCATTGGCTAGCAATAAACCACAATACTGGACACAAGTAACTATGCGGATTAATCCGGATCATCAGGAGATTATTCGCTTTCTTGTGCTGTATAACCTACATGATGTGTTGGTGCTTGGATTGCCATGGCTGCAATCTCATAACCCAGTCCTTGACTGGAAAGCCATGTCTGTGTTAAGCTGGGGATGTAAGGGGACGCATGGGGACGTACCTGTGGTTTCCATTTCATCATCTATTCCCTCTGAGATTCCTGAATTCTTGACTGAATATCGTGACGTTTTTGAAGAACCTAAGCTTGGTTCATTACCTCCGCACCGGGAGTGCGATTGTGCCATAGATTTGATTCCGGGTAGTAAATACCCTAAGGGTCGTTTATTTAATCTGTCTGTGCCTGAACATGCTGCTATGCGAGAATATATAAAGGAGTCCTTGGAAAAGGGACATATTCGTCCTTCGTCATCTCCCTTAGGAGCCGGTTTTTTCTTTGTGGCTAAGAAAGATGGCTCTTTGAGGCCGTGTATTGATTATCGGCTTTTGAATAAAATCACGGTTAAATATCAATATCCGTTGCCACTGCTGACTGATTTGTTTGCTCGCATAAAGGGGGCCAAGTGGTTCTCTAAGATTGATCTCCGTGGGGCGTATAATTTGGTGCGAATTAAGCAGGGGGATGAGTGGAAAACCGCATTTAATACGCCCGAGGGCCACTTTGAGTATTTGGTGATGCCTTTTGGTCTTTCTAATGCACCTTCGGTCTTTCAGTCCTTTATGCATGACATTTTCCGTGATTATTTGGATAAATTTATGATTGTGTATCTGGATGATATTTTGATTTTTTCGGATGACTGGGACTCTCATGTCCAGCAGGTCAGGAGGGTTTTTCAGGTTTTGCGGTCTAATTCCTTGTGTGTGAAGGGTTCTAAGTGCGTTTTTGGGGTTCAAAAGATTTCCTTTTTGGGATATATTTTTTCCCCCTCTTCCATCGAGATGGATCCTGCCAAGGTTCAGGCTATTTGTGATTGGACGCAACCCTCTTCTCTTAAGAGTCTTCAGAAATTTTTGGGCTTTGCTAACTTTTATCGTCGATTTATTGCTGGTTTTTCTGATGTTGTTAAACCATTGACTGATTTGACTAAGAAGGGTGCTGATGTTGCTGATTGGTCCCCTGCTGCTGTGGAGGCCTTTCGGGAGCTTAAGCGCCGCTTTTCTTCCGCCCCTGTGTTGCGCCAGCCTGATGTTGCCCTTCCTTTTCAGGTTGAGGTCGACGCTTCTGAAATCGGAGCTGGGGCGGTTTTGTCGCAGAGAAGTTCCGATTGCTCCGTGATGAGACCTTGTGCTTTTTTCTCGCGTAAATTTTCGCCCGCCGAGCGGAATTATGATGTTGGGAATCGGGAGCTTTTGGCCATGAAGTGGGCTTTTGAGGAGTGGCGTCATTGGCTTGAGGGGGCTAGACATCAGGTGGTGGTATTGACTGACCACAAAAATCTAATTTATCTTGAGTCCGCCAGACGCCTGAATCCTAGACAGGCGCGCTGGTCGTTGTTTTTCTCTCGGTTTAATTTTGTGGTGTCCTACCTGCCGGGTTCTAAGAATGTTAAGGCGGATGCCCTTTCTAGGAGTTTTGAGCCTGACTCCCCTGGTAATTCTGAACCTACAGGTATCCTTAAGGATGGAGTGATATTGTCTGCCGTTTCTCCAGACCTGCGGCGGGCCTTGCAGGAGTTTCAGGCGGATAGACCTGATCGTTGCCCACCTGGTAGACTGTTTGTCCCTGATGATTGGACCAGTAAAGTCATTTCTGAGGTTCATTCTTCTGCGTTGGCAGGTCATCCTGGAATCTTTGGTACTAGGGATTTGGTGGCAAGGTCCTTCTGGTGGCCTTCCCTGTCTCGAGATGTGCGAGGCTTCGTGCAGTCTTGTGACGTTTGTGCTCGGGCCAAGCCTTGTTGTTCTCGGGCTAGTGGATTGTTGTTGCCCTTGCCTATCCCGAAGAGGCCCTGGACGCACATCTCGATGGATTTTATTTCGGATCTTCCTGTTTCTCAGAAGATGTCTGTCATTTGGGTGGTGTGTGATCGTTTCTCTAAGATGGTCCATTTGGTTCCCCTGCCTAAGTTACCTTCTTCTTCCGAGTTGGTTCCTCTGTTTTTTCAAAATGTGGTCCGTTTGCATGGTATTCCGGAGAATATCGTTTCTGACAGAGGTACCCAATTCGTGTCTAGATTTTGGCGAGCATTCTGTGCTAGGATGGGCATAGATTTGTCTTTCTCGTCTGCTTTCCATCCTCAGACTAATGGCCAGACCGAGCGGACTAATCAGACCTTGGAGACATATTTGAGGTGTTTTGTGTCTGCAGATCAGGATGATTGGGTTGCTTTTTTGCCTTTAGCGGAGTTTGCCCTCAATAATCGGGCCAGCTCTGCCACCTTGGTGTCTCCCTTTTTCTGTAATTCGGGGTTTCATCCTCGATTTTCTTCTGGTCAGGTGGAATCTTCGGATTGTCCTGGAGTGGATGCTGTGGTGCAGAGGTTGCATCAGATTTGGGGGCAGGTAGTGGACAATTTGAAGTTGTCCCAGGAGAAGACTCAGCTTTTTGCCAACCGCCGGCGTCGGGTTGGTCCTCGGCTTTGTGTTGGGGACTTGGTGTGGTTGTCTTCTCGTTTTGTCCCTATGAGGGTTTCTTCTCCCAAGTTTAAGCCTCGGTTCATCGGCCCGTACAAGATATTGGAGATTCTTAACCCTGTGTCCTTCCGTTTGGACCTCCCTGCATCTTTTTCTATTCATAATGTTTTTCATCGGTCATTATTGCGCAGGTATGAGGTACCGGTTGTGCCTTCCGTTGAGCCTCCTGCTCCGGTGTTGGTTGAGGGCGAGTTGGAGTACGTTGTGGAAAAAATCTTGGACTCCCGTGTTTCCAGACGGAAACTCCAGTATCTGGTCAAATGGAAGGGATACGGTCAGGAGGATAATTCTTGGGTTACTGCCTCTGATGTTCATGCCTCCGATCTGGTCCGTGCCTTTCATAGGGCTCATCCTGATCGCCCTGGTGGTTCTGGTGAGGGTTCGGTGCCCCCTCCTTGAGGGGGGGGTACTGTTGTGAAATTGGATTTTGGGCTCCCCCGGTGGCCACTGGTGGAATTGAACTGGTGTGCATCATCCCCTCTGTTCACCTGTTCCCATCAGGATGTGGGAGTCGCTATTTAGCCTTGCTCCTCTGTCACTTCCATGCCGGTCAACATTGTAATCAGAAGCCTTTCTGTGCATGTTCCTGCTGCTAGACAACTTCCAGCTAAGTTGGACTTTAGTCCTTGTTTGTTTTTGCATTTTGTTCCAGTTCACAGCTGTAGTTTCCTTTCTGTGTCTGGAAAGCTCTTGTGATCTGAAATTGCCACTCTGATGTTATGAGTTAATACTAGAGTCTTAAAGTAATTTCAGGATGGCGTTTTGATAGGGTTTTCAGCTGACCATGAAAGTGTCCTTTCTGTCTTCCTGCTATCTAGTAAGCGGACCTCAATTTTGCTAAACCTATTTTCATACTACGTTTGTCATTTCATCTAAAATCACCGCCAATATATGTGGGGGCCTCTGTCTGCCTTTCGGGGAAATTTCTCTAGAGGTGAGCCAGGACTATATTTTCCTCTGCCAGGATTAGTTAGTCCTCCGGCCGGCGCTGGGCGTCTAGGGATAAAACGCAGGCAACGCTACCCGGCTACTGTTAGTTGTGCGGCAGGTTTAGTTCATGGTCAGTTTAGTTTCCATCCTTCCAAGAGCTAGTTTTTATGTTTGCTGGGCTATGTTCTCTTGCCATTGAGAACCATAACAGGCACTACCATAAAACACCACCGGGGGAGCCCACAAACAAAATTCACAACAGTACCCCCCCCTTAAGGAGGGGGCACCGAACCCTCACCAGAACCACCAGGGCGATCTGGTGAGCACTATGAAATGCACGAACCAAATCAGGAGCATGAACATCGGATGCTGTCACCCAAGAATTATCCTCCTGACCATAGCCTTTCCACTTAACCAGATACTGAAGTTTCCGTCTGGAAACACGGGAGTCCAAGATCTTTTCCACCACATACTCCAATTCACCCTCAACCAGCACAGGAGCAGGAGGATCAGCAGAAGGAACAACCGGCACCTCATACCTCCGCAATAATGACCGATGAAAAACATTATGAATAGTAAAAGATGCTGGGAGGTCCAAACGAAAGGACACAGGATTGAGAACCTCCAGAATCCTATAAGGGCCGATAAACCGAGGCTTAAACTTAGGAGACGAGACCTTCATAGGAACAAATCGAGAAGACAACCAAACCAGGTCCCCAACACAAAGACGAGGACCGACACGCCGATGACGATTAGTGAACTGTTGAGTCTTCTGGGACAACTTCAGATTGTCCACAACCTGTCCCCAAATCTGATGCATTCTATCAACCACAGCATCCACTCCAGGACAATCCGAAGACTCCAATTGACCGGACAAAAGCGAGGGTGAAACCCTGAATTACAAAAAAATGGAGAAACCAAAGTGGCAGAACTGGCCCGATTGTTAAGGGCAAACTCTGCCAATGGCAAAAAATCAAGCCAATCGTCCTGATCAGCGGACACAAAACACCTCAAGTAAGTCTCCAAGGTCTGATTAGTACGCTCAGTCTGGCCATTAGTCTGAGGATGGAATGCAGACGAAAAAGACAAGTCGATGCCCATCCTGGCACAGAACGCCCGCCAAAATCTAGACACAAACTGAGTACCCCTGTCAGACACTATATTCTCAGGAATACCATGCAAACGCACCACATTCTGAAAAAATAGAGGGACCAGCTCAGAGGAGGAGGGCAATTTGGGCAAAGGTACCAAGTGAACCATCTTGGAAAAACGGTCACACACCACCCAGATGACAGACATCCTATGAGAAACAGGAAGGTCAGAAATAAAGTCCATAGAGATGTGCGTCCAAGGCCTCTTAGGAATAGGCAAGGGCAACAACAACCCGCTGGCCCGGGAACAGCAGGGCTTAGCCCGAGCACAAACATCACAAGACTGCACAAAAATACGCACATCTCGAGACAAGGAAGGCCACCAGAAGGACCTAGACACCAAATCCCTGGTGCCAAAAATTCCAGGATGACCTGCCAACGCGGAAGAGTGAACCTCCGAAATAACTCTACTGGTCCAGTCATCAGGGACAAACAGTCTACCAGGCGGACAGCGATCAGGCCTATCCACCTGAAACTCCTGCAAAGAGCGCCGCAGGTCTGGGGAGACAGCTGACAATATCACCCCATCCTTCAGGATGCCAGTAGGTTCGGAATCACCAGGCGAGTCAGGCTCAAAACTCCTAGAGAGGGCATCTGCCCTCACATTCTTAGACCCAGGCAGATATGAAACCACAAAGTTAAATCGAGAGAAAAACAACGACCAGCGCGCCTGTCTAGGATTCAGACGCCTGGCTGACTCAAGATAAATTAGATTCTTGTGGTCAGTCAAGACCACCACCTGGTGTCTAGCACCCTCAAGCCAATGACGCCACTCCTCAAATGCCCACTTCATGGCCAAGAGCTCCCGATTTCCAACATCATAATTTCGCTCAGCGGGCGAAAATTTTCGAGAGAAAATTGCACATGGTCTCATCACTGAGCAGTCAGGACCTTTCTGCGACAAAACTGCACCTGCTCCGATCTCGGAAGCATCTACTTCAACCTGGAACGGGAGCGACACATCAGGCTGGCGCAACACAGGAGCAGAAGAAAAGCGGCGCTTAAGCTCCCGAAAGGCCTCCACAGCCGCAGAGGACCAATTAGCAACATCAGCACCCTTCTTGGTCAAATCAGTCAAAGGTTTAGCAATGGCAGAAAAACCCGCTATGAATCGGCGATAGAAATTAGCAAATCCCAAGAATTTCTGAAGACTCTTTAGAGAAGTAGGTTGTATCCAATCACAAATAGCCTGAACCTTAACAGGGTCCATCTCCATAGATGAAGGGGAAAAAATATATCCCAGAAAGGAAATTCTCTGAACCCCAAAAATACACTTTGAGCCCTTCACAAAAAGAGAATTAGCTCGTAAAACCTGAAAAACTCTTCTGACCTGTTGAACATGAGATTCCCAGTCCTCCGAAAAAATCAAAATATCATCCAAATACACAATCATAAATTTATCCAGATATTCACGGAAAATATCGTGCATAAAGGACTGAAAAACGGAAGGGGCATTCGCGAGACCGAAAGGCATTACCAAATACTCAAAATGGCCTTCAGGCGTATTAAATGCGGTCTTCCACTCATCCCCCTGCTTAATCCGCACCAAATTATACGCACCACGTAGATCGATCTTAGTGAACCACTTCGCCCCCTTTATGCGAGCAAACAGATCAGTCAGTAAAGGTAACGGGTACTGGTATTTAACTGTAATCTTATTCAGAAGTCGATAGTCGATACAAGGTCTCAATGAACCATCCTTTTTACCCACAAAGAAAAACCCTGCCCCCAGTGGAGACAAAGAGGGGCGAATATGACCCTTTTCCAAAGATTCTCTGATATACTCCCGCATAGCAGTATGTTCAGGTACAGACAAATTAAACAAGCGACCCTTAGGAAATTTACTACCGGGAATCAACTCAATAGCGCAGTCACACTCTCTGTGAGGAGGGAGAGAATCAATTTTAGGCTCCTGAAAGACATCATAAAAATCTGACAGAAATGCTGGGATCTCAGAGGGAGTAGATGAAGAAATGGGAACCAAAGGTGCATCCCCATGAATCCCCCGGCATCCCCAGCTCAACACAGACATTGATCTCCAGTCCAAGACTGGATTATGAATTTGTAACCATGGTAATCCAAGTACTAACACGTCATGTAGATTATATAACACAAGGAAACGAATAATCTCCTGATGGTCTGGGGTAAGATGCATAGTCACTTGTGTCCAATATTGTGGTTTATTGCTAGCCAAAGGTGTAGAATCAATACCCTTTAAGGGAATAGAAACTTCCAGAGGCTCTAAATCAAACCCACAACGCTTGGCAAAGGACCAATCCATGAGACTCAGAGCGGCGCCAGAATCCACATAAGCATTCACGGTAACAGATGATAAAGTACAAATCAATGTCACGGACAAAAGAAATTTAGACTGCAAGGAACCCATAGAAAAAGATTTATCAACCTTTTTATCAACCTTTTTTATGCGTTTAGAGCATGCTGATATAACATGAGCTGGATCTCCACAGTAGAAGCACAATCCATTTTTGCGCCTGTAACTCTGTCGTTCGCCTCTAGACAAAACACTATCGCATTGCATATGCTCTGGTGCCTCTTCAGAGGTCACCGCCAAATGGTGCACAGGTTTTTGCTCAGAAGATACCGCCATATGGTGCACAGGTTTTTGCTCAGAAGATACCGCCATATGGTGCACAGATCTTTGATCAGAAGACACCGCCATATGGTGCACAGATTTGCGCTCCCGTAAACGCCGATCAATCTGGATAGCCAATTTCATGGCATCATTCAGACCTGTAGGCACAGGGAACCCCACCATGACATCCTTCACGGCATCAGAGAGACCTTCTCTGAAATTAGCTGCCAGAGCGCACTCATTCCATTTAGTAAGCACCGACCATTTACGAAATTTTTGGCAGTAAATCTCAGCTTCATCTTGCCCTTGGGAAAGAGCTATCAAGGCTTTCTCAGCCAAAATCTCTAAATTAGGTTCTTCATAAAGCAACCCCAAAGCCAGAAAAAAACGCATCTACATTTAATAACGCAGGATCCCCTGGCGACAATGCAAATGCCCAACTTTGTGGGTCACCCCGCAGTAGAGAAATAACAATTTTAACCTGTTGTGCAGGATCACCAGCAGAGTGAGATCTCAGAGACAAAAACAATTTACAATTCTCTCTGAAATTCAAAAAACGGGATCTGTCTCCGGTAAAAAATTCAGGCATAGGGATCTTAGGTTCAGACATTGGAGCACGTATAACAAAATCTTGTAAGTTCTGGACCTTTGTAGCCAGGTTATTCAGACCTGCAACCAAACTCTGTGGATCCATGATTCAAACAGGTGTAACCAAAGCCATTCAGAGATTAAGAGGAGAGGAAAAAAAAAGGCTGAAGACTGCAGTTTAAGGAAGGAGTACAAATGAGCACATTCCAAACACAGAAGGAAAAAAAAAAAAACCTTTTCACATCCTTTCCTGCTTTAGTGCATGGTTTTAACACATTCTGGCCGGCCAAACTGTCATGATTTCCCCAATGGCAGGGAAATCAAAATAACAAACGGACTAACTCTCGGGTGATGGGAACTAAAGTGACCGTGACCTGAACCTGACACAACACTGGAAGTAGCCGGGGAGTGTTTCCTACGATGCCCTAGACACCACGCGCCAGCCGGAGATCTAACTACCCCTATCAGAGGAATATATAGGCCTGCCTTACCTCCAGAGATGAACCCCCAAAGGAGATAGCAGCCCCCCACAGATATTGACGGTGAGTCAAGAGGAAAAGACATACGTAGGATGAACAGCAGATTTAGCACAGTGAGGTCCGCTTTCTAGATAGCAGAAGTACAGGAAAGAGTTACTTCACGGTCAACTTCAAAACACTACTCAAAAACACCATCCTGTAATTACTTTAAAACTCCAGTGACAACTCATGCCACTGGAGTGGCAATTTCAGTCCACGAGAGCTTCCAGCTACAGAGTGTCACATTGCAGATAGCTGGACAAAAATAGCATAAACTAGAAACAAAATTCAACTTAGCTGAACAGGAACTTGAGGCAGGAAAATGCAACAGAATGCTACTGATACATTGTTGGCCGGCATAGGACCAGCAGCCAAGCAGCCTTAAATAGGAAACTCCCCTAATAGGTGGCAACAGGTGATCCAGGATAGAAGAAGGCAAATAAGTGGCACTACCATAAAACACCACCGGGGGAGCCCACAAACAAAATTCACAACAGCTTCCACTCTGTTTCCGGTCCAAGGGAGACGCTCTCCAGACTTGTGAGGCGCTGGGATTCCCTGTCATGTGGCGCATGCGCTCCACTGTACAGGGGGCCAGCGTAGCACAACTCCTGCCGGTCATTATGAAATAATGGGGCGTAAATGCATATGTAAATGCTTTAACGTCCCCCAAAGTGCCTATTTCTGTTGCAGCACAAATATTATCATCTGTTTATTATACTGCATACATGATTGACACCTTGGAAACAGGACAGTTAATGTAACTTTAACATAATCCTGTTCACCGCTTGGTATGATTCATGAATTTCTCAGCATATTACCGTGACACCTATTATGGCAAATACAGGCCAGATGTTACTCCGTCATACTTAATTACACCATATTTTGATTAAATGAGGAGAGCGAGCAAGGACGAAAGAACCATAGAGCCGCAATGGTATATATAAGGGTCAGAGGATAGAGTTCAAATATGCGGGATAACACCCTCCACCATTAAATGTGGGAAACAGTGACCCTATGGATGCCCTACTTACATAGACCTACACTCCCTTTTTACCTACCTATTGCGGAGGTTGTCACCCTAAAGAGAAACCTACGCAAGTGGTGCCCCCACTCAATGTAGACTGTTCCTAGATAGCTTTCTGTTGTGAATTCTGCTCTTGGGCTCCCTCCGGTGGTTGTAAGTGGCACTTTTGTGAGTTCTGCTCTTGGGCTCCCCCCGGTGGTTTTAAGTGGAACGGCTGCTCCTTGGATTTAGCAGTCAGCAGCTGCTTCCACTGATTGTCTTTTCTGGCTCGGCTATTTAACCTGGTTCTATCCTTCAGCCTGTGCCAGTTGTCAATGTTCCTGGTTGGATTCACATCTCTGCTTGGATTTCTCTGCTATTCTGACCAGATCATCAAAGATAAGTCCTGGCTTGGTTCTTTGCAGTCCATATGTTGTGGACTTAATAGTTCTGTACATTCTATGTTTTTTCTAGTCCAGCTTGTCAGTATGGATTTTTTCAGTTAAGCTGGAAGCTCTGGAGAAGCAGATTTATCCTCCACACCTTTAGTCAGGTGGTGGAGATTTTTGTAAATTCTGTGGTGGATTTTTCTAGTATTTTAATACTGACCGCACAGTATTCTGTCCTGTACTATCTATCTAGCTAGATTGGCCTCCTTTGCTATATCCTGGTTTCATTCTGTGTATGTCATTTCCCTCTCCACTCACAGTCAATATTTGTGGGGGGCTATCTATCCTTTGGGAATTTTCTCTGAGGCAAGATAGCTTTCCTGATTCTATCTTTAGGGGTATTTAGTCCTCCGGCTGTGACGAGGTGTCTAGGGAGTGACAGGAACATCCCACGGCTTCTTCTAGTGTTGTGTTAAGTTCAGGGTCTGCGGTCAGTAAAGGTACCACCTCCTCCAGAGCATGTCCCATGTTGCTCCTAAACCACCAGTTCATAACAGTACAACTGGCCAAAAATGAATTAAATGCATCTCAAAAGAAGGAAAAAAAAGTTCTGAGCCATTTTTTTTGCAGTCTGTTTTGTCTTTTTTTTCCTCTTAATCTCTGGGTGATTCAGGATTTTGGCGCTGGCATGGATGTTCAGGGTTTGTTTTCTCGTGTGGATCAACTTGCTGCAAGAGTACAGAGTATCCAAGATTATGTTGTCCAGACTCCTGATTTGTTTTTTGGGGACAGATCCAAGTTTTTGAACTTTAAAAATAACTGCAAATTGTTTTTTTGCTTTGAAACCCCATTCCTCTGGTGATCCCATTCAGCAGGTTAAAATTGTCATCTCTCTGCAGCGTGATGACCCTTAGGACTGGGCATTCTCCCTTGAATCAGGGGATCCGGCATTGCTTAATGTAGACGCATTATTTCAAGCGCTCGGATTATTGTATGACGAACCTAATTCTGTGGATCATGCAGAAAAAACCTTGTTGGCCCTATGTCAGGGTCAGGAAGTGGCAGAATTATACTGCCAGAAATTTAGAAAATGGTCTGTGTTCACTAAATGGAATGAGGATGCTCTGGCAGCAATTTTCAGAAAGGGTCTTTCTGAAGCCCTTAAAGATGTTATGGTGGGGTTCCCCACGCCTGCTGGTTTGAGCGAATCTATGTCTCTAGCCATTCAGATTGATCGGCGCCTGCGCGAGCGCAAAGTTGTGCACCATATGGCAGTGTCCTCTGAGCGGAGTCCTGAGCCTATGCAATGTGATAGGATTTTGACTAGAGCAGAACGGCAGGAATTCAGACGTCAGAATGGGCTGTGTTTTTACTGTAGTGATTCTGCTCATGTTATTTCTGATTGCCCTAAGCGTACTAAGAGGGTCGCTAGGTCTGTTACCATCAGTACTGTACAGCCTAAATTTCTCTTATCTGTGACCCTGATTTGCTCATTATCGTCCTTTTCTGTCATGGCATTTGTGGATTCAGGCGCTGCCCTGAACTTAATGGACTTGGAATTCGCCAGGCGCTGTGGTTTTTCCTTGCAGCCTTTGCAGAGCCCTATTCCTTTGAGGGGGATTGATGCTACACCGCTGGCCAAGGATAAACCTCAGTATTGGACTCAGCTGACCATGTGCATGGCTCCAGCACATCAGGAAGATTGCCGTTTTCTGGTGTTGCATAACTTGCATGATGTTGTTGTACTGGTTTTCCATGGTTACAGGAACATAATCCGGTGATGGATTGGAAATCTATGTCTGTGACTAGTTGGGGTTGTCAAGGGGTACATAGTGACGTTCCTTTGATGTCAATTTCCTCTTCCCCCTCTTCTGAAGTCCCTGCGTTTTTGTCGGATTTCCAGGATGTATTTGATGAGCCAAAGTCCAGTTCCCTTCCTCCACATAGGGACTGTGATTGTGCTATTAACTTGATTCCTGGCTGTAAGTTCCCAAAGGGTCGACTTTTCAATCTGTCTGTGCCAGAGCATGCCGCCATGCGGAGTTATGTCAAGGAGTCTTTGGAGAAGGGGCATATTCGGCCGTCTTCATCACCATTGGGAGCGGGATTCTTTTTTGTTGCCAAGAAGGATGGCTCCTTGAGACCCTGTATTGATTATCGCCTTTTTAATAAGATCACGGTCAAATTCCAATACCCTTTACCTTTGCTTTTTGATTTGTTTGTTCGGATTAAGGGGGCTAGTTGGTTTACTAAGATTGACCTTCGAGGGGCATATAATCTTGTTCGTATTAAACAGGGTGACGAATGGAAAACTGCATTTAATACGCCCGAAGGCCACTTTGGATACCTTGTGATGCCTTTCGGGCTTTCTAATGCTCCCTCTGTATTTCAGTCCTTCATGCATGATATTTTCTGCAATTATCTTGATAAATTCATGATTGTGTATTTGGATGATATTTTGATTTTTTCCAATGATTGGGAGTCTCATGTGAAGCAGGTCAGGATGGTATTCCAGATCCTTCGTGATAATGCTTTATTTGTGAAGGGGTCTAAGTGCCTATTTGGAGTTCAGAAGGTCTCTTTTTTGGGTTTTATTTTTTCTCCCTCGTCAATAGAAATGGATCCTGTTAAGGTCCAAGCCATTCATGACTAGATTCAACCCACATTGGTGAAGAGTCTTCAGAAATTTTTGGGCTTTGCTAATTTTTATCGTCGTTTCATTGCCAACTTTTCCAGTGTGGTTAAGCCCCTGACCGATTTGACGAAGAAAGGCGCTGATGTGACGAATTGGTCCTCTGCGGCTGTTGAGGCCTTTCAGGAGCTTAAACGCCGATTTACTTCTGCCCCTGTGTTGCGTCAGCCGGATGTTTCTCTTCCTTTTCAGGTTGAGGTTGACGCTTCTGAGATTGGGGCAGGGGCCGTTTTGTCTCAGAGGAATTCTGATGGTTCTTTGATGAAACCGTGTGCTTTTTTTTCCCGAAAGTTTTCGCCTGCAGAGCGCAATTATGACGTTGGCAATCGGGAGTTGTTGGCTATGAAGTGGGCATTTGAGGAGTGGCGACATTGGCTTGAGGGAGCCAAGCACCGCGTTGTGGTCTTGATTGATCATAAGAATCTGATTTACCTCAAGTCGGCCAAGCGGCGGAACCCTAGACAGGCTCGATGGTCCCTGTTTTTCTCCCGCTTTGATTTTGTGGTCTCGTATCTTCCGGGATCTAAGAATGTTAAGGCTGATGCCCTCTCTAGGAGTTTTTTGCCTGATTCTCCTGGAGTCCTTGAGCCGGTTGGCATTCTTAAGGAAGGGGTGATTCTTTCTGCCATCTCCCCTGATTTACAGCGGGTGCTTCAGGAATTTCAGGCTGATAAACCTGACTACTGTCCAGTGGGGAAGCTGTTTGTTCCTGATAGATGGACAAGTAAGGTAATTTCGGAGGTTCATTGTTCAGTGTTGGCTGGTCATCCTGGGATTTTTGGTACCAGAGATTTGGTTGCTAGGTCCTTTTGGTGGCCTTCCATTGCCGGTCCCTGAGAGGCCCTGGACGCATATTTCCATGGATTTTATTTCGGATCATCCTGTTTCCCAGAAGATGTCTGTTATCTGGGTGGTTTGTGACCGGTTCTCTAAAATGGTCCATTTGGTACCTTTGCCTAAATTGCCTTCCTCCTCTGATTTGGTTCTATTGTTTTTTCAGCATGTGGTTCGTTTGCATGGCATTCCGGAGAATATTGTGTCTGACAGAGGTTCCCAGTTTGTTTCTAGGTTTTGGCGGGCCTTTTGTGCTAGGATGGGCATTGATTTGTCTTTTTCTTCAGCGTTTCATCCTCAGACAAATGGCCAAACTGAGCGAACTAATCAGACCTTGGAAGCCTATTTGAGATGCTTTGTGTCTGCTGATCAGGATGATTGGGTGGCTTTCTTGCCGTTGGCCGAGTTTGCCCTTAATAATCGGGCTAGTTCGGCTACTTTGGTTTCGCCTTTCTTTTGTAATTTTGGTTTTCATCCTCGTTTTTCTTCGGGGCAGGTTGAGCCTTCTGATTGACCTGGTGTGGATTCTGTGGTGGACAGGTTACAGCAGATTTGGACTCATGTGGTAGACAATTTGACGTTGTCTCAGGAAAAGGCTCAACATTTTGCTAACCGCCGTCGGTGTGTTGGTCCCCGTCTTTGGGTGGGGGATTTAGTCTGGTTATCTTCTCGTCATGTTCCTATGAAGGTTTCTTCCCCTAAGTTCAAGCCTCGGTTTATTGGTCCTTATAAGATTTCTGAGATTATCAATCCGGTGTCTTTTCGTTTGGCCCTTTCAGCCTCTTTTGCCATCCATAATGTTTTCCATAGATCTTTGTTGCGGAGATATGTGGTGCCCGTTGTTCCCTCGGTTGATCCTCCTGCCCCGGTGTTGGTTGAGGGGGAGTTGGAATATGTGGTTGAGAAAATTTTGGATTCTCGTTTTTCGAGGCGGAGGCTTCAGTATCTTGTCAAGTGGAAGGGTTATGGCCAGGAGGATAATTCTTGGGTTGTTGCCTCCGATGTCCATGCCGCCGATTTGGTTCATGCTTTTCACTTGGCTCGTCCTGATCGGCCTGGGGGCTCTGGTGTGGGTTCGGTGGCCCCTCCTCAAGGGGGGGTACTGTTGTGAATTCCGCTCTTGGGCTCCCTCCGGTGGTTGTAAGTGGCACTTTTGTGAGTTCTGCTCTTGGGCTCCCTTCGGTGGTTTTAAGTGGAACGTCTGCTCCTTGGATTTAGCAGTCAGCAGCTGCTTCCACTGATTGTCTTTTCTGGCTCGGCTATTTAACCTGGTTCTATCCTTCAGCTTGTGCCAGTTGTCAATGTTCCTGGTTGGATTCACATCTCTGCTTGGATTTCTCTGCTATTCTGACCAGATCATCAAAGATAAGTCCTGGCTTGGTTCTTTGCAGTCCATATGTTGTGGACTTAATAGTTCTGTACATTCTATGTTTTTTCTAGTCCAGCTTGTCAGTATGGATTTTTTCAGTTAAGCTGGAAGCTTTGGAGAAGCAGATTTATCCTTCACACCTTTAGTCAGGTGGTGGAGATTTTTGTAAATTCTGTGGTGGATTTTTCTAGTATTTTAATACTGACCGCACAGTATTCTGTCCTGTACTATCTATCTTGCTAGATTGGCCTCCTTTGCTATATCCTGGTTTCATTCTGTGTATGTCATTTCCCTCTCCACTCACAGTCAATATTTGTGGGGGGCTATCTATCCTTTGGGAATTTTCTCTGAGGCAAGATAGCTTTCCTGATTCTATCTTTAGGGGTATTTAGTCCTCCGGCTGTGACGAGGTGTCTAGGGAGTGACAGGAACATCCCACGGCTTCTTCTAGTGTTGTGTTAAGTTCAGGGTCTGCAGTCAGTAAAGGTACCACCTCCTCCAGAGCACGTCCCATGTTGCTCCTAAACCACCAGTTCATAACAGCTTTCCCTGTTATATCCTCAAACCTACAAATGTCAGCTAGAAAAAAGAACCTTATCCACAGAGACTGATGATTAAATAAATCACTAATATGAGTAACAGTGGCATCAGTTAGATAAGAGAATATGTATCCCTATTGGGTGACCCTACCTATCGTGGGGGTTGACACCCTAAAATCCTGCGCATGTGGCGCCCCCACTCAACGGAGGCTATCCCTAACGAAACCCTATGTTACATGTTGTACTATTTGAACCTAAAGGTGGCCCCTTAGGATTGATACACCAATAGATTTATAAAAAAAAAACAGCTGTATGATTGTAACTCATTTAATCCAGAGGGTTGAACAGTTCTTAGCAAGAATATCCATATCCATCTTGCCTCCTTTTGGAGTATTTGTTTATCCCAATCACCGACTCTTTGTGGAGGCACTATTTTGTCAATACCCATGAAATGAATTTTTTTGGAATTACCTTGATGAAAAAGGTTTATATGGGTTGCCACTGGAGTATCTCTCTTATTTGCAATATCACGAAGGTGTTCTCCAATCCTTTTGCGAAATTCTCTTATTGTCTTGCCCATGTATTCTAAACCACAATCACAAGTGGCCTTATAAACAACCCTTTTGTACGGCAGTTGATAAAGTGCCGAATTGTATACGTGGTGCCTGTGACATTGCTTAAAAAGTTTTTAGAGGGTCTAATGGAAGCACAACTTTTACATCCACCACACCTGTAACAACCCCTAATTTGGTTTGTTGTTAGGCCACAGTTATTTCCAGAGTTGTAATGGCTGTGAACCAACCTGTCACGGAGGGATCTTCCCTTTTTATATGTAATCTGAGGTACTGGAGGGACATATTTCTTTATGTCCCTATCCATCTGGAGGATTGACCAATGTCTTTGAAAGATTTCTCTGATGTGATTCGCACCATTAGAATACCTAGTAATGAAGCGTATGGTATTCTCTTCTTCTGGTTTTGGCTTTGGTATTAATAACTCTTTTCTTTCTTTTTTCAGGGACTCTTTATATGCTCTGTTCAATACACCCTCCAGGTACCCTCTCTCTAAGAACCGATTTTTTAGGTCCTTTGCTTGTTCCTGGAACATATTCATATTAGAGCAGTTTCTACGTACTCTGAAATATTGTCCCTTGGGAATGCCTCTTTTGAGTGGGGCAGGGTGGCTGCTTTCCCACCTGAGGAGAGAGTTAGTGGCTGTGTCCTTTCTGTGTGTCTTTGTAGTCAATTCGTCATTAGGGCTCCTTTCAATACGAATGTCTAAAAATGCCTAACTGGTAGTGCTCACTTCATAGGTAAACCGAAGGCCCAGATCATTGATATTCAGACCTTCAACAAATTCACCGAACTCAATGGCTCCTCTCCAAATGACAAAGACATCGTCAATATATCTTAGCCACAAGATTATTCTCTCCTCAGGGTGGGCCATTGTGTCCCCAAAAATGACCGTTTCCTCCCACCAGCCCAGGAGCAAATTTGCATACGAAGGCGCACACGGGCTGCCCATCCCAGTGCCCCTGAGCTGGTGGAAGTACTTACGGTCGAACAAAAAGACATTTCGGGTCAAACAAAATTCCAAAGCCTTTATAACAAAGTTGTTGTGTCTTGAAAAAAATGAGAACAAACAAGATAGCTGTGCAGAAAGGAAGGAGCAACAGGATTTTTGCTTTTAAAAAAGCAGTTGGTTTGCACAGCGGCGTACACACAGCAATGCAGCTATCAGGGAGCCTTATAAGCTACAGAGCTGTTGCACAGAAATCTAGCCTCCACTGTCCCTGCAAAGAAAAGGTGGTGTTGGACAGTGGAAATCTCTACAGCACAAGCGGTTTGGGGGTTAATTTACCCTGCCTAACACTATCCCTGCTTCTGACGAAGCGGCAGCAACCTCTCCCTATGCTCAGATCAGCAGCAGTAAGATGGTGGTTGGTGGGAACGCCCCTTTATAGCCCCTGTGACGCCGCACAAAGCAAGCCAATCACTGCCATGCCCTTCTTTAAGATGGTGGGGACCAGGACCTATGTCATCATGCTGCCCCCACTCTGCATCCACCTTCATTGGCTGAGAAAAGACGCTGAAAGCGTCATATGAAACGCGACTTTGGCGCGAAGAGCGTGTACCGCATGGCCGATCCCACGCTGGGATCGGGTCTGGTTTTATGAAACCCGAATTTGCCAAAAGTCGGCGACTTATGAAAATGACCGATCCGTTTCGCTCAACCCTAGTGATGAGCGAACGTGCTCGCTGCGGCTCGTTACTCGCCCGAGTATCAGTGTACTCGGCGAGCACTGAGTATTTCCGGCATTATTCGGCAGGAGCTCGGGTCTCCGCCCTGCAATTCTGGCGTTCTTTAGAGCGCCAATGACAGTGCAGGGATTGTCAGCCATGCAGTGTGATGCGGTAGCCATCTTTGTTTTGGCATTACAGTGATTGGCTGGCAACTGGAAGTTGCATAGTTCTGTGTGCTAGCCTTGTTCCACTCATTTTTTTTTTAAATCAAAAAATCACCCAAAATAAGAAAAAATATATATACAGTCTGTTATGTCAGGCTGAGGCGTGGTGTATCTGTGGTGGAAAAATCGTCGTCTCGCAGGCATACGTAACATAATTCTGTGTGCTAGCCTTGTTCTACACTTTTTTTTTTTTTTTTTCAAAATTTCACCTACAACAGAAAAAATAATTATACAGTCTGTTATCTGTGTCTGCGGCCTGTAGTATCTGTGGTGGAAAAATCATAGCTTTGAAGCCATACTGATCAGATATAATTTTACTCCAAATTTTGTTTAATTATATGTTACAATTTTTTTTACATGAAAACAATTTTTTTTTTATTTTCATTTTGAGGGCTCATCATATTGTCATGGCTCTTTTTCATTTTTCTGTAAACCCAGCTGTATGAGGGCTTGTTTTTTTTCTGTAATGAGCTGTCGCTTTTATTGGTGCCATTTTGGAATACATATAAAGTTTTTGATAACTTCTTATTACATTTTTCTTGAGCGAAGAATAAAAAACTATTATTGCATAGATTTTAATATTTTTTTTAAGAGTTTTCAGCATGTGGGATCAAAAATTATATTGTTTTATGGTATAGAGCAGCAATACCAGATATGTGTAATTTTTGTAAGGATTTTTTTTTTTTTTTTTTTTTACAAACAAACTTTTTTTTTTATTATTATTAACACCTTTAACTCCCAAGCCTGTTTTCATTTTCATGACCAGGCCAAATTTTACAATTCTGACCAGTGCCACTTTATGTGGTAATATCTCTGGAATGTTTCAACAGATTCCCACTGATTCTGAGATTGTTTTCTCGTGACACATTGAACTTCATGTTAGCAGTAATAGTTGTGTAATATGACTTGCGTTTATTTGTAAAAATATCAGAAATTTGGATAATATTTAGAAAATTTCACAATTTTCAATTCTTTTGTCCTTAAACCAGAGTTATGTCCCACAAAACAATTTATAACTAACATTTACCACATGTCTACTTTACATCTGCATAATTTTTGAAACATAATTTTTATTTTGTTAGGAAATTAGAAAGGTTGAAGATGAAATGATCTCTAAAAGGCAAAAAAAAAATTGTAATTTTTTTATTGTTTTAAAATTTATAAAAAGGAAAATAGGACAATGCAAAAGTTTTTGCACCTTTGGAGATTTGTGTGCTCAGATAACTTTGTCAAGATTTCAGATCTTAATTAGCCTTTTATGGTTATGGCTTGTTCACTATCATCGTTAAGAAAGGCTAGGTGATGCAAATTTCCCAGCTTTATAAAAACCCAGCCTCCTCTTACCCTGTGCCACAATCTTCTAAGCAGCTACCTAGCTCTCTAAAAATGGAAATGGTGGAAGCCCACAAAGCAAGAGAAGGCTATAAGAAGATAGCAGATTTTCAAGTTTCCTTTTCCTCAGTTCAAAATGTAATTAAGAAATGGCAGTTAACAGGAACAGTGGGGGTTAAGATAAGGTTTGGAAGATCAAGCAAAATTTCAGTGAGAGCTGACCATAGGAATGCTATAGAGGCAAATCAGAATGACCACTTGAATGCAAAAGACCTTCAGAAAGATTTAGCACACTGTGGATTTGTGGCACATTGTTATTCTACTGTTCAGAGACACCGGCACAAATATGGCCTTCATGGAAGAGTCATCAGAAGAAAACCTCTCCTGCATTCTCATCATGAAATTCAACGTTGGAAGTATGCAAAATAACATCTAAACAAGCCTGATGCATTTTGGAAACAAATCCTGTGGACCGATGAGGCTAAAATAGAACTCTTTGGCCACAATGATCACAGGTATGTGTGGTGAAAAAAAAGACAGAATTTCAGGAAAAGAACATGTCGCCAACCATTAAACATGGGGTTGGATCAATCATGCTTTGGGGTTGTGTTGCACCCAATGACACAGGGAACATTTCACTGGTAGAGGGAAGAATAGATTCAATTCTGTAAAAAAGCTGAAGTTGAAAAGAGGAAGGTTTCTACAAATGGCTAATGATCCTAAACAAACATCAAAATCCACAATAGAAGACCTCAAAAGGTGCAAGCTGAAGGTTTTACAATAGGCCTCACAGTCCCCTGACCTGAACATCATTGAAAATCTGTGGATGGACTTCAAAATTGCAGTGCATGCAAGATGCCACATGTTTCTCACAAAACTGGAAGAATTTTCCAAGGACAATGGATGAAAATCCCTCAAACAAGAATTAAAAGACTCTTGGCTGGCTACAAAAAGTGTTTACAAGCTGTGATACTTGTACAAGAGGGTGCTACTAGGTACTAACCATGCAGGTTGCTCAAACTTTTGTTTCTGCTAATTTTCCTTTTTGTAATTTTTTAAATGTAAAAAATGACAAAGGGCATCGGTGCTCAGGAAGGATCTAATGGAACTAGAGCGAGTAAAAGGAGGGCAACAAAATTAATAAAGGGGATGGGGGAACTACAATACCCAGAGAGATAAGCAAAATTAGGATTATTTATTCTAGAAAAAAGACGACTGAGGGGCAATCTAATAACCATGTATAAGTATATAAGGGGACAATACAAATATCTCTCCGAGGATCTGTTTATACCAAGGAAAGTGATGGTCACAAAGGGGCATTCTCTGTGGAGGAGAGAAGGTTTTTTCCACCAACATAGAAGAAGATTCTTTACTGTTAGGGCAGTGAGAATCTGGAATTCCTTGCCTGAGGAGGTGGTGATGGCGAACTCAGTCGAGGGGTTCAAGAGAGGCCTGGATGTCCTCCTGGAGCACAATAATATTGTATCTTACAGTTATTAGGTTCTTTAGAAGGACGTAAATCTGGGGATTTATTCTGATGGAATATAAGCTGAACTAGATGGACAAATGTCATTTTTCGGCCTTGCTAACTATGTTACTATGTATATATATATTTTTTAATTCGTTTATTAACAACAAAATTAACTGTGTTATACACATTTGCATCCAAGGTTATTGAACATAATATGCAGTATATATAAACTGTGCATTGTTAAGCATATAATAAAATACAATTTTCGCCTATAACCAGCGTTATCTTGTGCTTGTTATAAATGTTGAATCAATTATAACATATTCATTATGTAAATAAGAAAACTTATAAAACCGGAACTCTTGAATTAGAACTGTATCTACTCTAGCTACTAATTCGCCGCATTACCTCATGCCTGTCCCTCCATGCGATATCCCCAACCCATGACAAATCTATAGAGTAAGATGGGAGGAATTCCATCTACCCCAAATTTTTTCAAATTTTCCCGGACACCCTCTGTTCTGATATAGCGTGCATTCATATCAGAGTTAACCAGATCAATCCAAGTTCTTGTAGATGGACATGAGCTCCCCATCCACCGCAATGCCAATACCTTCCATGCCATAAAGAGCGTCTCGCGCAAGAAAATGTCAATGTAATGATCCCACGTCTCCTCCTCCTATACTCCAAATATACAAACCAGTGGATCAAGGGGAACAGGAATTTATAGCAATGATGCTAGTAGTGACGTCTCCTCTTTCCAGTAATGAAGAATAATAGGACATCTCCATATCATGTGGATGAAGTCTGCGTCCGATGAGTGGCATCGCACACATTCTGATGTTTGGAACCGACCCATTTTAAAAAAGCCGTAATGGGGTTAAGTATGATTGGTGTATTATATATAGCTGGGTCATCCTGTTGTTAACTGATGGGGATACTTTAATTGGAGATTCAAGAATGTCGTCCCACTCCTCCTCCTGCATATTAGAAAGAAATCCCCCCCACTTCTCCTTAACAGAATTGACAGTAGACGTAGCTCCCAAAGATAGCATATAGGTATATAAAGAGGAGATAAGACCTTGGGGGCCTTGCGATTTAAGAATTCCTATCAAGGGTAGAGAGGATATAGCTCGACCTGCACCTGTCTGTCTCATATATGATTGAACGGCTGACCTAAGTTGTAGATATCGAAAAAATTGGGATCTCGGTATACCATATTTGGTTTGCAATTGCTCAAAAGACACAAAGAACCCCCCATCATACAGATCACCTATTGAGGAGACACCATGCCCGATCCAAAAGTCAGTGGATGAGTGGCTCAATAAAGTTGGAAAATAGCCATTTTCCACAGGGGCATCTCTGCTATAATGTCTATGAATCCGACCGTTTTCTTGATTTGCCTCCAAACTGTCCGCGCCAAACGAAGCAGGGCTAGCAGACGGGGATACAAATTTTCTCCAACTCCAGGAAGTTTAGTGGACAATCAATTTGGGCCTAGTGAAGTAAGTGGCTTTCAGAGTTGGGAAGGTAATTATTGGGCATCCATTTAGGCATCCATTTACTGAGAGCTCTAGCCTGACCAGCCAAATAATATAGATAAAAATCCGGCAACGCCGCTCCACCCCCTGCTTTGGTCTCTGTAGTGTAGATAGCTTAAGTTTGGGCCTAAATTTGCCCCATATGAAAGTTCTGATTTGAGATTTCAGATTTGCAAAGAAGGATTTAGGGATTAGCACAGCACTGTGTTAAAGACAGTAGCTGAGCTTGGGGAGCAATATAATTTTGATTAAGTTGATACGACCGGCTACAGATAGTGGGAGTTTATTCCAAGCTGCAAATTTAGATTTAGCTAATTAACAATGGGAATATATTAAGTTGTAGGTCAGATCCACTATATTGAGAAATGTGTATGCCTAGATATTTGAAGCTGGGTACAATAGGGAGGGAGGAAAGGGGCCCAAGGCCGGGCATTGGAATATGAGAGAGAGGCATCAACGCGGATTTATCCCAATTTATGTACAGGCCTGAGTATCTACTAAATTTATCTATGGTAGCAATTACCTGCGGCAATGTTTCCTCTGCCTTATCCATAAATATCACCATGTCATCAGCGTAAAGACCAATGGTGTCCACACAACCAGCTATATTTATACCTTTAATGTCAGTAGAGGACCTTACACGTATCGCCAGAGTCTCTATTGCGAGGGCGAAGAGGGCCGGGGAGAGGGGGCACCCCTGGCGGGTCCCTCTGTATAATGAGAAGGGTTTAGAAATTGAGCCATTAACAATTATGCGGGCCCTGGGCTTCATATACAATAAACCTACCCACTTCAAGAGTTTATCCCCAAAACCATATTTTTTCAAACATGCTGATAGAAAGGGCCACTCAAGAGAGTCAAAGGCTTTGGCCGCATCCAGCGATGCCAGTGCCCAGGTGTTGTCTGGTACCAATGAGCTATATTGGACTACTGACTGGACCCGTCTAATGTTGATAGAAGTATTTTTGCCTGGCATAAAACCCGTTTTGTCCTTGCCTGGTTCCTTCTGCCTTGCTGCCAAATCTGCAAAGATAAGTGTCTGGTTTTCGTGGCACACATGCCGTGTGCTTATGATTTAGTGCTATTCAGTGTTTTTTTTGTCCAGCTTAGATTGTATCAGTAATTTCTCAGTCTTGTTGGATTCTCAGGAGTTGCAGATATACAGTCCATGTCATTAGTTAGATTGTGGAACTTTTTGTATTTTCTGCTGTGGATATTTTTAGAGTTTTAATACTGACCGCTTAGTATTCTGTTCTATCTTTCCCTGTTTAGCTAGAGTGGCCTCTTTTGCTGGAATCTGTTTTCTGCCTGTGTGTGTCTTTCCTCTCCTATTCACAGTCAATATTTGTGGGGGGCTGCCTATCCTTTGGGGTTCTGCTCTGAGGCAAGTTAGTATTCCTATTTCTATCTATAGGGGTATTTAGTCCTCCGGCTGTGTCGAGGTGTCTAGGGTTTGTTAGGTACACCCCACGTCTACTTCTAGTTGCGGTGTTAAGTTCAGGGTTTGCGGTCAGTATAGATTCCACTTCTCCTGAGAAAGTCTCATGCGGCTCCAAAGTCACCGGATCATAACAGTGCAACTGGTCCACAATGAGTTAAATGCATCTCAGAAGAAGGGAAGAAAGGTGTTGAGTCATTTTTTTTTCTGTGGTTTGTTTTGCCCGTTCCTCCCTCTTTTTCCCTGGGTGGCTGAGGAGTCTTGTGTTAGCATGGATGTTCATGAATTGGCTTCTCGTGTGGACCAGCTTGCTGCTAGGGTGCAGGGAATTTCTGATTATATTGTTCAGACTCCTGTTTTGGAGCCGAAGATTCCTACTCCTGATTTGTTTTTTGGTGACAGGTCTAAATTTCTGAGTTTTAAAAACAACTGTAAGCTGTTTTTTGCTTTGAGACCTCGATCCTCTGGTGATTCCATTCAGCAGGTTAAGATCGTTATTTCCCTGCTGCGTGGCGATCTACAGGATTGGGCATTTTCCCTGGAATCTGGGAGTCCTGCTTTGCTTAATGTAGATTCTTTTTTGCAGGCTTTAGGACTATTGTATGATGAACCTAATTCTGTGGATCAAGTGGAGAAGACCTTGTTAGTTCTGTCTCAGGGCCAAGAGGCGGCAGAATTGTATTGTCATAAATTTAGAAAATGGTCTCTGTTGACTAAATGGAATGATGATGCTTTGGTGGCAATTTTCAGAAAGGGTCTTTCTGAATCCGTTAAAGATGTTTTGGTGGGGTTTCCCACGCATGTCGGTCTGAGTGATTCTATGTGTCTGGCCATTCAGATTGATCGGCGCTTGCGGGAGCGCAGAACTATGCGTACTGTGGCGTTGTCCTCAGAGCAGAGTCCTGAGCCAATGCAAAGTGATAGGATTCTGTCTAGAACAGAACGACAAGGATTCAGACATCAGAATAAGTTGTGTTATTATTGTGGCGACGCTTCTCATGTCATTTCAGTCTGCCCTAAGCGGACAAAGAAGATCGCTAGTTCATTTACAATCAGTACTGTACAACCTAAATTTCTGTTATCTGTGTCCTTGATCTGCTCATTGTCATCATTTTCTGTCATGGCGTTTGTGGATTCAGGCGCTGCTTTGAACTTAATGGACTTTGAGTTTGCCAGGCATTGTGGTTTTCCCCTGCAGCCTTTGCAGAACCTAATTCCTTTAAGGGGCATTGATGCTACACCTTTGGCTAAAAATAAGCCCCAGTTTTGGACTCAGGTGACCATGCGTATGGCGCCGGCCCATCAGGAAGATTGTCGATTTCTGGTGTTGCATAATTTGCATGATGCTATCGTGCTGGGTTTTCCGTGTTTGCAGGTACATAATCCTGTGTTGGATTGGAAGTCTATGTCTGTGACTAGTTGGGGTTGTCAGGGGGTTCATAATGAGGTTCCTTTAATGTCCATCTCCTCTTCTTCTTCCGAAATTCCAGAGTTTTTGTCTGATTTTCAGGATGTATTCGATGAGCCCAAGTCCAGTTCTCTTGCACCGCACAGGGACTGTGATTGTGCTATTGATTTGATTACAGGCTGTAAGTTTCCTAAGGGCCGACTTTTCAACCTGTCTGTGCCTGAACATACCGCTATGCGGAGTTATGTTAAGGAGTCTTTGGAGAAAGGGCATATTCGGCCATCTTCTTCACCGATGGGAGCAGGTTTTTTTTTTGGTTGCTAAGAAGGATGGCTCCTTGAGACCCTGTATTGATTATCGCCTCTTGAATAAGATCACGGTCAAGTTTCAATACCCTTTACCCTTGCTTACCGATTTGTTTGCTAGGATTAAGGGGGCTAGTTGGTTTACAAAGATTGACCTTTGGGGGGCGTATAATCTTGTTCGTATTAAGCAGGGTGATGAATGGAAAACTGCGTTCAATACGCCCGAGGGTCATTTTGAATACCTTGTGATGCCGTTCGGGCTCACTAATGCTCCATCTGTTTTTCAATCTTTCATGCATGATATCTTCCGGACTTATATTGATAAATTCTTGATTGTATATCTGGACGATATTTTGATTTTTTCTGATGATTGGGAGTCTCATGTGGAGCAGGTCAGGATGGTGTTTCAGATCCTTCGTGACAATGCTTTGTTTGAGAAGGGGTCTAAGTGTCTCTTTGGGGTGCAGAAGGTTTCTTTTTTGGGTTTTATTTTTTCTCCTTCATCTATTGAGATGGACCCGGTTAAGGTTCAGGCCATTCATGATTGGATTCAACCCACGTCCGTAAAGAGCCTTCAGAAATTTTTGGGTTTTGCACATTTTTATTGCCGGAAGATAATGTAAAGAAGTACACCAGCGCTGTATTCCCAAAAACACTGTGCCGCAGGAACCAAGACAGAAAGGGGCTTGGACTGTCAGATAGTGAAAGCAATGAACATAAAAGACAACTGGGTCCGCGCTACAGTGCTGATAAACAACTATGAATGAGTACCCAAAGCTCCGCTTGGATACTACACAATGTGACAATTAGAAAGATAAGTGCTGCGTTGTCCAGCACAGCCCGGGACCACCGTATGCCTGATATCCCTGGTCAGGGTTGAGACCTGGATACAGGGATGAAGGTGTGCCTGAAAAAGCGGATCGTGCACTCACCGTTTATGCTGCATTGGTCCGGCAAACGATAATGGATGGGGTCCAGTTGGAGGGTAATGTCCGTCGGGCAGGTGTGTGGGCAAGCGGGCAGGCAAACGGAGAAGTATGGCCGCCGAGCAGCGTGCCTAGCTGTAGCTGCGCAGAGCCAGGGACGACTCCGGCCGGTAGCGTCCCTGGATGCGAGCGGGAATGAACAGAGGGAGGAGCTCGCTGGCACAGGGCTCAGCGCGTGACGTCACTGAGCTCAAGGGAGGTACGGGGTGTCACAGGGATCAAACCGACGCGTTTCGAAGGAGAGACGTCCTTCTTCGTCAGGGTTCGTCAGATCCTTCGTGACAATGCTTTGTTTGAGAAGGGGTCTAAGTGTCTCTTTGGGGTGCAGAAGGTTTCTTTTTTGGGTTTTATTTTTTCTCCTTCATCTATTGAGATGGACCCGGTTAAGGTTCAGGCCATTCATGATTGGATTCAACCCACGTCCGTAAAGAGCCTTCAGAAATTTTTCGGTTTTGCAAATTTTTATTGCCGTTTCATTGCTAACGTTTCCAGCGTGGTTAAACCCTTGACCGATTTGACGAAGAAAGGCGCTGATGTGGCGAATTGGTCCTCTGCGGCTGTTTCTGCCTTTCAGGAGCTTAAACGTTGATTTACTTTTGCCCCGGTTTTGCGTCAACCTGATGTTTCTCTTCCGTTTCAGGTTGAGGTTGACGCTTCTGAGATTGGGGCAGGGGCCGTTTTGTCTCAGAGGGTTCCTGCTGGTTCCTTGATGAAACCGTGTGCCTTCTTTTCCCGTAAATTTTCGCCTGCTGAACGCAATTATGATGTCGGCAATCGGGAGTTGTTGGCTATGAAGTGGAGTGGCGACATTGGCTTGAGGGAGCTAAGCACCGTATTGTGGTCTTGACCGATCATAAGAATCTGATTTACCTCGAGTCTGCCAAACGGCTGAATCCTAGACAGGCTCGATGGTCTTTGTTTTTTTCCCGTTTTGATTTTGTGGTCTCGTATCTTCCGGGTTCTAAGAATATTAAGGCTGATGCCTTTTCTAGGAGTTTTTTGCCTGATTCTCCTGAGGTCCTGGAACCGGTCGGCATTCTGAAAGAAGGGGTGGTTCTTTCTGCCATTTCCCCTGATTTGCAACGGGTTCTTCAGGAATTTCAGGCTGACAGACCTGACCGCTGTCCAGTGGGGAAATTGTTTGTTCCTGACAGATGGACTAGTAGAGTGATTTCTGAGGTTCATTGTTCTGTGTTGGCTGGTCATCCTGGTATTTTTGGTACCAGAGACCTGGTTGGTAGGTCCTTTTGGTGGCCTTCTTTATCACGTGATGTGCGTTCTTTTGTGCAGTCCTGTGGGACTTGTGCGCGGGCCAAGCCTTGTTGTTCCCGTGCTAGTGGGTTGCTTTTGCCATTGCCGGTCCCTGAGAGGCCTTGGACGCATATTTCTATGGATTTTATTTCTGATCTTCCGGTTTCCCAGAAGATGTCGGTTATCTGGGTTGTTTGTGACCGGTTCTCTAAGATGGTTCATTTGGTGCCTTTGCCTAAATTGCCTTCCTCCTCAGATTTGGTTTTGTTGTTTTTTCAGCATGTGGTTCGTTTGCATGGTATTCCGGAGACTATTGTGTCTGACAGAGGTTCCCAGTTTGTTTCTAGGTTTTGGCGAACCTTTTGTGCTAGGCTGGGCATTGATTTGTCTTTTTCCTCTGCATTTCATCCTCAGACAAATGGCCAAACCGAGCGAACTAATCAGACCTTGGAGACTTATTTGTGATGCTTTGTGTCAGCTGATCAGGATGATTGGGTGGCCTTTTTGCCGTTGGCCGAGTTTGCCCTTAATAATCGGGCTAGTTCGGCTACTTTGGTTTCGCCTTTTTTTTGCAATTTTGGTTTTCATCCTCGTTTTTCTTCTGGGCAGGTTGAGCCTTCTGACTGTCCTGGTGTGGATTCTGTGGTTGACAGGTTGCAGCAGATTTGGACTCATGTGGTAGACAATTTGGTGTTGTCTCAGGAGAAGGCTCAACGTTTTGCTAACCGTCGTCAGGGTGTTGGTTCCCGGCTTCATGTTGGGGATCTGGTCTGGTTGTCTTCCCGTCATGTTCCTATGAAGGTTTCTTCTCCTAACTTTAAGCCTTGGTTTATTGGTCCTTATAGGATTTCTGAGATTATTAATCCGGTGTCTTTTCGATTGGCGCTTCCGGCCTCTTTTGCTATCCATAATGTCTTCCATAGATCTTTATTGCGGAAATATGTGGTACCTGTTGTTCCCTCTGTTGATCCTCCGGCCACTGTGTTGGTTGATGGGGAGTTGGAGTATGTGGTTGAGAAGATTTTTGATTCTCGTTTTTCAAGGCGGAGGCTTCAGTATCTTGTCAAATGGAAGGGTTATGGCCAGGAGGATAATTCTTGGGTTTTTGCCTCTGATGTCCATGGTGCTGATTTGGTTCATGCTGTTCATCTGGCTCGTCCTGATCGGCCTGGGGGCTCTGGTGAGGGTTCGGTGACCCCACCTCAAGGGGGGGTACTGTTGTGAATTCTGCTTTTGGGCTCCCTCCGGTGGTTGTAGGTGGTAATGCAGTTGTCTCTGGGTTACAGCCCTGGTCAGGTGTTTCTGCTGATTGCAGTTCTGACTGGGGTGTTTAGGCGAGCAGGATTCATTAGTCCTTGCCAGTTTTCCATTGTTTTTGGAGGTTTTGTCCTTGCCTGGTTCCTTCTGCCTTGCTGCCAAATCTGCAAAGATAAGTGTCTGGTTTTCGTGGCACACATGCCGTGTGCTTATGATTTAGTGCTATTCAGTGTTTTTTTTTGTCCAGCTTAGATTGTATCAGTAATTTCTCAGTCTTGTTGGATTCTCAGGAGTTGCAGATATACATTCCATGTCTTTAGTTAGATTGTGGAACTTTTTGTATTTTCTGCTGTGGATATTTTTAGAGTTTTAATACTGACCGCTTACTATTCTGTTCTATCTTTCCCTGTTTAGCTAGAGTGGCCTCTTTTGCTGGAATCTGTTTTCTGCCTGTGTGTGTCTTTCCTCTCCTATTCACAGTCAATATTTGTGGGGGGCTGCCTATCCTTTGGGGTTCTGCTCTGAGGCAAGTTAGTATTCCTATTTCTATCTATAGGGGTATTTAGTCCTCCGGCTGTGTCAAGGTGTCTAGGGTTTGTTAGGCACACCCCACGTGTTGTGAATTTGGATTCTGGGCTCCCCCGGTGGCTACTGGTGGAATTGAACTTGTGTCATCATCTTCCCTGTTCACCTGTTCTCATCAGATCTGGGTGTCGCTATATAACCTGGCTTCTCTGTTAGTTGCTTGCCGGTCAACAATGTTATCAGAAGCCTCTCTGTGCTTGTTCCTGCTCCCAGACATCAACTAGATAAGTTGGACTTTTGTCCATGTTTGTTTTTGTTTTTTGGTTCCAGTTCACAGCTGCAGTTTCGTTACTGTGTCTGGAAAGCTCTTGTTGATCAGGAATTGCCACTCTGGTATTATGAGTTAATGCCAGAGTTCTAAAGTAATTTCTGGATGGTGTTTTGTTAGGGTTTTCTGCTGACCATGAAAGTGTTCTTTCTGTCTTCTGCTATCTAGAAAGCGGACCTCAAATTTGCTAAAACTATTTTCCTGCTGCGTTTGTTATTTCTTCTAAAATCACCGCCAATATATGTGGGGGGCCTCTGTCTCCTTTTTGGGTATTTCTCTAGAGGTGAGCCAGGTCTTATATTTCCCTCTGCTAGCATTATTTAGTTCTCCGGCCGGCGCTGGGCATATAGGGATAAAAAGTAGGACATGCTACCTGGCTACTTCTAGTTGTGCGGTAGGTTTAGTTCATGGTCAGTACAGTTCCCAACTTCCAAGAGCTTGTTCATATGTAGGCTTATGCAATGTTCTCTGGCCATGGAGATCATGACAGTTTGACCGGCCCACTAAAGGGTTAAAATCCTTGGCTGAGAAAGGAGAGAAATAAGAAGTCTGCTGAGAGTTTTTTTTTTTTTTTTTTTTTTTGTGCTCTTAATTGGATCACTTGCCAGCCTGTCTATGCTGCAGTCTTTCTTTTTTTTCTCTCTCCTTCTAATCTTTGAATGGCTCTGTGTTCACCTGTTTATAATGGATCTTCAGAGTGTAACTGCAGGTTTGAATAATCTCACCACGAAAGTACAAAATTTGCAAGATTTTATTGTTCATGCTCCGGTATCTGAGCCGAGAATTCCTTTGCCGGAATTTTTCTCGGGGAATAGATCTGGTTTTCAGAATTTTAGAAATAATTGCAAGTTATTTTTGTCCCTGAAATCTCGTTCTGCCGGAGACCCTGCACAGCAGGTTGGGATTGTGATTTCCTTGCTCCGCGGCGACCCTCAAGACTGGGCTTTTTCATTGGCACCAGGGGATCCTGCGTTGCGCAATGTGGATGCGTTTTTTCTGGCCTTGGGGTTGCTTTATGAGGAGCCTCATTTGGAACTTCAGGCAGAAAAAACTTTGATGTCCCTATCTCAGGGGCAAGATGAAGCTGAAATTTACTGCCAAAGATTCCGTAAATGGTCTGTGCTTACTCAGTGGAATGAGTGTGCCCTGGCGGCTACTTTCAGAGAGGGTCTCTCTGATGCCATTAAGGATGTTATGGTGGGGTTTCCTGTGCCTGCGGGTCTGAATGAGTCCATGACAATGGCTATTCAGATCGATAGACGTTTGCGGGAGCGCAAACCAGTGCACCATCTGGCGGTGTCCACTGAGAAGACGCCAGACAGTATGCAGTGTGATAGAATTCTGTCCAGAAGCGAGCGGCAGAATTTTAGACGGAAAAATGGGTTGTGTTTCTATTGTGGGGATTCTACTCATGTTATATCAGCATGCTCTAAGCGTACTAAAAAGCTTGATAAATCTGTTTCCATTGGCACTTTACAGTCTAAATTTATTTTGTCTGTGACCCTGATTTGCTCTTTGTCATCTATTACCACGGACGCCTATATCGACTCTGGCGCCGCTTTGAGTCTTATGGATTGGTCCTTTGCCAATCGTTGTGGGTATGATTTAGAGCCTTTGGAGACTCTTATTCCTCTGAAGGGGATTGACTCCACCCCATTGGCTAATAATAAACCACAATACTGGACACAAGTAACTATGCGTATTAATCCGGATCACCAGGAGATTATTCGTTTTCTGGTGCTGTATAATCTACATGATGATTTGGTGCTAGGATTGCCATGGCTGCAGTCTCACAACCCAGTCCTTGACTGGAGAGCTATGTCTGTGTTGAGCTGGGGATGTAAGGGGACTCATGGGGACGTACCTTTGGTTTCCATTTCATCATCTATTCCCTCTGAAATCCCTGAGTTCCTGTCTGATTATCGTGACGTCTTTGAAGAACCCAAGCTGGGTTCACTACCTCCGCACCGCGAGTGCGATTGTGCTATAGATTTAATCCCGGGTAGTAAATACCCAAAGGGTCGTTTATTTAACCTGTCTGTGCCTGAACATGCTGCTATGCGTGAATATATAAAGGAGTCCTTGGAAAAGGGACATATTCGTCCATCGTCATCTCCCTTAGGAGCCGGTTTTTTCTTTGTGTCAAAAAAGGACGGATCTTTGAGACCATGTATTGATTATCGGCTTTTGAATAAAATCACGGTTAAATATCAATACCCATTGCCGTTGCTGACTGATTTGTTTGCTCGCATAAAGGGGGCCAAGTGGTTCTCTAAGATTGATCTCCGTGGGGCGTATAATTTGGTGCGGATCAGGCAGGGGGATGAGTGGAAAACCGCATTTAATACGCCCGAGGGCCACTTTGAGTATTTGGTGATGCCTTTTGGTCTTTCTAATGCCCCTTCAGTCTTCCAGTCCTTTATGCATGATATTTTCCGCGAGTATTTGGATAAATTTATGATAGTGTATCTGGATGACATTCTGATTTTTTCGGATGACTGGGACTCTCATGTCCAGCAAGTCAGGAGGGTTTTTCAGGTTTTGCGGTCTAATTCTTTGTGTGTGAAGGGTTCTAAGTGCGTTTTTGGGGTTCAGAGAATTTCCTTTTTGGGATATATTTTTTCTCCCTCTTCCATTGAGATGGATCCTGTCAAGGTTCAAGCTATTTGTGATTGGACGCAGCCCTCTTCTCTTAAAAGTCTTCAGAAATTTTTGGGCTTTGCCAACTTTTATCGTCGATTTATTGCTGGTTTTTCGGATGTCGTTAAGCCATTGACCGATTTGACTAGACAGGGTGCTGATGTTGCTAATTGGTCCCCTGATGCTGTGGAGGCCTTTCAGGAGCTTAAGCGCCGTTTTTCTTCTGCCCCTGTGTTGCGTCAGCCTGATGTGGCTCTTCCTTTTCAGGTGGAGGTCGACGCTTCTGAGATCGGAGCTGGGGCAGTGTTGTCGCAGAAAAGTTCTGACTGCTCCGTGATGAGGCCTTGTGCCTTCTTTTCCCGTAAATTTTCGCCCGCTGAGCGGAATTATGATGTTGGGAATCGGGAGCTTTTGGCCATGAAGTGGGCGTTTGAGGAGTGGCGCCATTGGCTTGAGGGGGCCAGACATCAGGTGGTGGTATTGACTGACCACAAAAATTTGATTTATCTTGAGACCGCCAGGCGCCTGAATCCTAGACAGGCGCGCTGGTCATTATTTTTTTCTCGGTTTAATTTTGTGGTGTCATACCTACCGGGTTCTAAGAATGTTAAGGCGGATGCCCTTTCTAGGAGTTTTGAGCCTGACTCACCCGGCAACTCTGAGCCCACAGGTATCCTTAAGGATGGAGTTATTTTGTCAGCCGTTTCTCCAGACCTGCGGCGGGCCTTGCAGGAGTTTCAGGCGGATAGACCGGATCGTTGTCCGCCTGATAGACTGTTTGTTCCTGATGATTGGACCAGCAGAGTCATCTCTGAGGTGCATTCTTCTGCATTGGCAGGTCATCCTGGAATTTTTGGTACCAGGGATTTGGTGGCAAGATCCTTCTGGTGGCCTTCCCTGTCACGAGATGTGCGAGGCTTTGTGCAGTCTTGTGACGTTTGTGCTCGGGCCAAGTCTTGTTGTTCTCGGGCTAGTGGATTATTGTTGCCCTTGCCTATTCCTAAGAGGCCTTGGACGCACATCTCGATGGATTTTATTTCAGATCTGCCTGTTTCCCAGAAGATGTCTGTCATCTGGGTGGTGTGTGACCGTTTTTCTAAGATGGTCCATTTGGTTCCCCTGCCCAAATTGCCTTCTTCTTCCGAGTTGGTTCCCCTGTTTTTTCAAAATGTTGTTCGTTTGCATGGTATTCCTGAGAATATCGTTTCTGACAGAGGAACCCAATTTGTGTCTAGATTTTGGCGGGCATTCTGTGCTAGGATGGGCATAGATTTGTCTTTTTCGTCTGCTTTTCACCCTCAGACTAATGGTCAGACCGAGCGGACTAATCAGACCCTGGAGACATATCTGAGGTGTTTTGTGTCTGCTGACCAGGATGATTGGGTTGCTTTTTTGCCATTGGCGGAGTTCGCCCTCAATAATCGGGCCAGCTCTGCCACTTTGGTGTCCCCGTTTTTCTGTAATTCGGGGTTCCATCCTCGATTTTCCTCCGGTCAGGTGGAATCCTCGGATTGTCCTGGAGTGGATGCTGTGGTGGAGAGATTGCATCATATCTGGGGGCAGGTGATGGACAATTTGAAGTTGTCCCAGGAGAAGACTCAGCTTTTTGCCAACCGTCACCGTCGTGTTGGTCCTCGGCTTTGTGTTGGAGATTTGGTGTGGTTGTCTTCTCGTTTTGTCCCTATGAGGGTCTCTTCTCCTAAGTTTAAGCCTCGGTTCATCGGTCCGTATAAAATATTGGAGATTCTTAACCCTGTTTCCTTCCGTTTAGACCTCCCTGCATCCTTTTCTATTCATAACGTTTTTCATCGGTCGTTATTGCGCAGGTATGAGGCACCGGTTGTGCCTTCCGTTGAGCCTCCTGCTCCGGTGTTGGTTGAGGGTGAGTTGGAGTACGTTGTGGAGAAAATCCTAGACTCCCGTGTTTCCAGACGGAGACTCCAGTATCTGGTCAAGTGGAAGGGATACGGCCAGGAGGATAATTCTTGGGTCACTGCATCTGATGTTCATGCCTCCGATCTGGTGCGTGCCTTTCATAGGGCCCATCCTGATCGCCCTGGTGGTTCTGGTGAGGGTTCGGTGCCCCCTCCTTGAGGGGGGGGGTACTGTTGTGAATTTGGATTCTGGGCTCCCCCGGTGGCTACTGGTGGAATTGAACTTGTGTCATCATCTTCCCTGTTCACCTGTTCTCATCAGATCTGGGTGTCGCTATATAACCTGGCTTCTCTGTTAGTTGCTTGCCGGTCAACAATGTTATCAGAAGCCTCTCTGTGCTTGTTCCTGCTCCCAGACATCAACTAGATAAGTTGGACTTTTGTCCATGTTTGTTTTTGTTTTTTGGTTCCAGTTCACAGCTGCAGTTTCGTTACTGTGTCTGGAAAGCTCTTGTTGATCAGGAATTGCCACTCTGGTATTATGAGTTAATGCCAGAGTTCTAAAGTAATTTCTGGATGGTGTTTTGTTAGGGTTTTCTGCTGACCATGAAAGTGTTCTTTCTGTCTTCTGCTATCTAGAAAGCGGACCTCAAATTTGCTAAAACTATTTTCCTGCTGCGTTTGTTATTTCTTCTAAAATCACCGCCAATATATGTGGGGGGCCTCTGTCTCCTTTTTGGGTATTTCTCTAGAGGTGAGCCAGGTCTTATATTTCCCTCTGCTAGCATTATTTAGTTCTCCGGCCGGCGCTGGGCATATAGGGATAAAAAGTAGGACATGCTACCTGGCTACTTCTAGTTGTGCGGTAGGTTTAGTTCATGGTCAGTACAGTTCCCATCTTCCAAGAGCTTGTTCATATGTAGGCTTATGCAATGTTCTCTGGCCATGGAGATCATGACACCCACGGCTACTTCTAGTTGCGGTGTTAAGTTCAGGGTTTGCGGTCAGTACAGATTCCACTTCTTCTGAGAAAGTCTCATGCGGCTCCAAAGTCACCGGATCATAACATAGAACCCTCTTCCCACATCCCCCGAAACACTTTTAACAAGAGTGGTGCCAATGTATCATGATACTTCCTGTATAATTCAATGGGAAACCCGTCTGTACCAGGGGCCTTCCCAGAGGCCATATCCGTCAAAGCATGTTCAACCTCTTCTAGGGTAAACTCCGCATCCATAAAGGCTCGCTAAGCTGAGGTCAGTACGGGAAACGTTACATCCGATAAATAATCCAGGTTTTCCAGAACATCAAAGTCACACTTAGATGTATATAGCGACTTGTAATAATTGTGAAAACAGTGAAGTATCTCCTCAGTTGAGGACACCAATGATCCGTCTGGTGTTCAAATCTGTAATCTAGTATTGGATACGTTATGTTGGCGTACCAAGAAAGCCAAGAATTTTTTAGCTTGGTTTCCCAATTCAAAATAGGATTGACGAGTAAAAAATAGTTTACGTTTAGATTTAGTGTCTGTATGCTGAACATATAGCCTCTGGGAAGTCAGCCACTCAAGCCTATTGCCATTAGTTGGATCAGATATATATGCAGACTCCGAATCTTTTAGTCGTTGTTCCACCTCGTCATCCTCCCTTGAGGTCACCTGTCAGGACTCTGAACATTTTTTATTACCTTTTTGTGCATTACTGCCCTTTTCCAAGATGGCGTCTTTGGTCTCATGTGCACTGTGTCTTCCTGCTATAAAACTCCACCCCAGCCTTCAGTCTGTGCTAGAGTATTCTGCCTTGCATCCAGCTCCTGACCTCTGGTGACTCCCTGGCTATATACTTGCTCCTGTGAACCTGTGGCGTTATCCTGCTACTCTGCTCTGAGGTCCTGCTGCATACACCAGTTCCAGTAATCCTCCCTCATCTGCTGCTCGTGTTTGCTTCCATCTGCATTTGCTGGACATGTAAGCTATTGCTGCTCTGCAAGAACCTGAGACTATTACCCAGACCTCCCTGGTTGAGCTAAGATATTATTTGAACTGCCTTATAGCATATCTATCTGTGTGATTTGGAGCGCCCCCACGTTAAGGGCAATGGGGTACTCGGCACCAGGTCTATCTCTCTCGGTTCTCGGGATGTCACGGTGGCCTGACCCGGTCCGTGGCCCTTCTGAGGAGCATCCAATTAAAGGGATAGTTTGTACGGTGTTCGTGACGCCACCTGTGGTATTCGGTCAGGGTGACCGACGCTGCTTAGAGGTCCACTGGGGAGATGGAATGGCAGCTAGATGGTATACCTTTCCACAAGTGAAGTATGTCCCCAGGGCTTCCCGGATGTGTAGGTGGTGATGGTGGACGTTGTAAGGCACAATGAATAACAAAGACACAAAGGTTGCAGTTTCTTTACATTTTACTGAAGACTTCAGGGTCCACAGTCCAGAGTACCGTTCACAGGGCAGGCAAAATCTGGCCGGTCCGAAGGCAAATCCAGAGTTCTCTCAACCAGGTGGAAATCAGTAGCCTTCCTACTAGCGCCTGTGTGTTGTTACATAGTTACATAGTTATTAAGGTTGAAGGAAGACTTTAAGTCCATCTAGTTCAACCTCCCTGCTGAGCACCACGGGATAGTCCTCACAACTTTCGTGGATGTTTCTGATATTCTCTCTCTCTCTGTCCCCAGATGGTATGGATAGGACAACCCGTATGACTGGGATAGCCTGGGGCTTGTTTATAGGGACCCTAGAGATGCCCCGACCCCCACAATTTGCCACCGTCTTCTTAGGTATTAAGGTCGGGCAGCCAACTTGGAATTGACTGTCCTGCCGGTCTCTGAAGTAATGCGTAAAGTCAATTACTCCCTCAGTGTTCCGGCCACCGGCTACGCGCCTCAAAAGGAGGCTGACGATCTTGGGGCAGAACTCCTCCCGGTATTATCTCCTTGTGCCGTGATCTCGCCTCTCACTCTCCACAATACACTTTGCTTCGTGTCCTTTCTTAGGATGCTGCCGCACATAGGGGCAGGCGCAGCTCCGTAGCTATCTATCTCGTGCTAGGGCTCTGTCAGGATCCCACCTCTGACAGGGACCCTCTGTCTGCAGCTCAGATGTTCCTCCTTCTCCCCCTGTCTGCCTGACAGGTCCTCTCTGGGTCAAACCCAGGTAGCTTCTGCCTATCTTCCTATCCAACCCACCAGTTTTACCCGTGTGTGAGGAGTGCCCTAATAAATTGAAGCAAGGCTACCCCTGGTGGACTGGAGTGTGAAGTGTGGTGTGTGACTTGTGATACCTGGCAAGGTGAACTCCTTTAGTACCATCAAATGTAATATCACTCCCCCTGGTGGAAGAGCGACACTACTGCAACGACCAGGACTCTGGGGTGCTGCATTTTGGACTAAGCAAGGACTTATTCGTGTCAAGGATCCTCAAGAATAATTATGCTTCATAGACTTTTTGCGTGATTGCATTTTCCTCTGAAGTTTCCTATAGACTGCTGAGCTGCATTTGATATTTGCACCAAGTGTTGTGGACTTGAGTTTCTCTCTGCACCTGTTTGAATCACCGTGTGATAATATAGACTTTACCACTTATATAACTGTGTCCTGTAGTTGTCTTGTTCCACGCAAAGAGTCTCCTGAGTTATCCCCTATAATTATTACATCACCCTTTTTATGTAAGATATTGTAGAAGATAGACACCCCCTTAGATATGCCTTAAGGGCGTCACAAAATAGATTGGTGTTTTGGGGCCCCTGGTGGGACGAAATAAAGCAATTCAACTGGTTGACAGTTCTATCACTGGAGTCTATTAATTTAAGCCAAAACGGATTCAATTTCCAAACTATGCCGCTATTTGATTGCCCATATTTAAGTTTAAGAATGACCGGACTGTGGTCAGATATTCTCCTATTACCATGTTCAACACTATCTACCTATGCATTGGGACCTGTAGAAGCGCTTTCTGCGCGAAACAGCTGTTGTCCTCTATCCCCACGCACGTTTTCTCCCGCCCGCCTGTCTTCATGTAAGATGTTCCAATAAAGAAAAAGTTTTTTGTCTGGACCGAGGAGTGCGCTACATTTTCTTCTTTTGGCTACACAACATTTGAACTTTACGGACGCAGCACCCTCAAAAGGCCGACTATATGAGACAATGGAGTTTCAGCTATTTCGATAAACTTCCCACACGAGGGGTAAGTGCACTAAAGCGGTGCTGATTTTCTTTTCTTTTTTTCGTTTGCTACTATCTACCTATACTGCCAACCCTTCGGATCCAAGTATATAGTCTAGGCGAGAGAGAGAACGTCTGGTAGATGAGTGACAGGTATAGCCTTTTACCCCCGGATGGCGCGTTCTCCACAGATCCAACCAACCACTGCCTTCCATAAATAAAGCCAATTGGGATGGAGCCTGAGAGGATGACTCCTCAGCTATCTCATCACCCAGTCTCAGCCTATCAAGGCGGCTATTTATGACTAGATTAAAATCTCCCATACATATGACGTTTGCGTCCGGGAAACTTAGGGCAAAGCTCATTGCCATCCGAAGTATTGATATATTAGCTGGAGGACGGTTGTAAACACATAATATGACATATTCACGAGAGTTAGTTAATGCCTGTACAAAGACGAACCGACCTTCAGAGTCCCTCTAAGCTTCCCTCATCTCCCATCTAACATCTCTATGAATTAACAGAGACCCCTCTTGAGTAGCTGGTGTGAAACGCATGTATGGACCAATGTACCCACGGTTTCTGTACACATCGGGCCGTGTCTCTAGTCAAATGTGTCTCTACCAACGCTACAATATGTGGATGGTAGCGCTTGATCTGCGAAAATACCTTAATCTTTTTCCGGGGAGATTTAATGTTACGCATATTCCAGGTCATGCATATTATTTCAGACCCCATACTCACTCATCAAGACATGATAAATAGTATTGTCCTGGCAAAGCCTAGGGATAACACATAGAGGCCGAGAGATCCATTGGCGGCGATCTCTACCTAAAGAACAGATAAAACAAACATAGAAAAAGAAACAGAGCAAAAACCAAACAATGTAGGAGCGTAGTCCCATGCTCCTATTATCAAGTGAAAACTGGGATACCCTCGCTAGATTCAGCGTCCGGTATTGTTGTTAGGTTAGACACCCACACAGAAAGCTCCATTTTATAATTATCCGCACAAGTACATTAGGATTTCTTTACATTGGACACCTTGTGGACCCGTAGCCACTCAGCCGCCTCCTCCGGATCAGTGAAGAATATAGAGGAACCCTCATGAACGACCCGTAGTCGGGCGGGATAAATCATGGAGTATACAACATTCCAGTCTCTAAGTTGTTTCTTAATTTCCATGAACCGTGCCCACTGCTTCTGAAGCTCCATGGAGAAGTTCTGAAAGATCGAAATTGTGGCATTGTGGAATTTGATGGGGCTCTTCTGCCGTGCCAGACATAGAATAGCGTCTCTATCCTTGCAGTTGAGAAGACTTGCCAAAAAAAGTCTAGGCGGAGCTCCAGGAGGAAGGGTTTTCATGGAAACCCTATGGGCCCTCTCCACAGAGAAGGTTGAGGAGAATTCGCCTCCCAGAGAAGTCTTAAGCCAATCCTATAGGAATTCCTCAGGCCGTTGGCCCTCCGAGCATTCCGGCAGACCAATAATTCGAATGTTATTCCGAATCAGTCTGTTCTCCAGGTCATCCACCTTTTGTTTCCAGGCATTTATGGAGCCAGCCAACCTTGTCAATTTAGCCTCCATGGGCGTGATGGTATCTTCTATTTGTGACACTCTTGTTTCCACCTCAGTGATGCGTCCTCCCAAGGTCTGCATATCTAGTCTCAGATGGCCCACCTCAGTGTGCACATCTATTTTTTCAGTAAGAGAAGATCTGGTTAAGGAGACAGCCTGCATTAATTGTTCAGAGGCCTGTTTGAGGGTTATCTCATCTTGTTCCCCCTCCTCATTACTATCAGAAGGACGACTTTTATATTGAGCCTGCGAGGGGTTATTCCTAAGGGTCCGCACACCATCTGAAGGGTGCTCTCTGGCATATTTTTTTAGTCTTTCAGCCGTTCCTGATCATTTGGAGTGCTGCATAGCTGACAAGAATGAGAGGCAGCAAAGTAGCCAAAGTTATAATCTGAAATAGTTCCAAGTTCCAATCACAGAAATAGCAGAGCCGGCAGAAATTGTTTATGTGATGTTATGGGACAGCCTTAAATGGGTAAAGTGCTTATAGTAGCAGATGTAATAGCACCCAGGTTATAGTAAAGCTCTATGCTCTTGGGGGAGGGGTCCGCAGCAGCGGCAGAGGCAGCAGGGAGGAGGGGGGGCAGATACTTCAAATCACAAGCACCGGTAGGGCAGGTGTCCTCCAGATAGGGGAAGGGGGGCCCAATTTCCCAGAGCGCTCACCGCTTGTCCCCTCAATGTATTGCAGGCAGCGCTGCATCTCCTGTCAGAGCGCGCGCTTATGTGGTGACCGCCGCCCACGCAGGCACCGCCGACCAAGTTCCCCTAATTCCAGGTGCACCACAGCCCAGCCGCACACACTGTAAGTTCCAATGACTTTCCAAGGCTCAGGGGGGAGTCCCGGCACTGGTAGAAGCTGGCGCCGCTCTGTACCTTGTTAGAGCACGCGCTTGTAAAATGGCCGCTGTCTCACACTGGTCTCGTTGCTCCTGCAAGCTCCGCCGGCTCTCAGCTCTCCTCCGGACCTCACAGCATCTCCCGAGGTAGCCACGCACCTTCCAGGGTCCAAGGGGATTACAAATCAACATGCAGCCCACACTTTAAAGGGGTCTAAGTGGCAGGATACCATTAGGATATTGGGAGCTCTCCCGTGGTACGTCTTCTCTCTTCACATACATAGCCACGCCCCTCACTATGTATATTTTTTGCCTAAAATACAAAGTAAAAGTGTCATTAGTCCTTGTAGAGGTCATTTAATCTTCATCTTGCTTAACTATTAACAATAACAGTAATTTTGGGTAGAGGTGCCAAACTTTGACATGACCCTCTAAAAGTTGATCAGCAATTTCCATTTTTCCAACAAAATTTAAATAACCATTTTTTTAGGGACCACATCAGTTGAAGTGACTTTGGGGGGAAAATACTCAAAAGTGACACCTTTCAAAAAACTGCACCCCTCAAAGTCCTCACAACCACATTCAAGAAGTTTATTAACCTTTCTGGTGCTTCACAGAAAATAGTGCAATGTGAAAGGAAAAATGACCATTTACTTTATTTTCGTAAAATTTTTACTTTAGCCCCAAATTTTGTATTTTCACAATGGTAACAGGAGAAAATGGAAATTACAATTTGTTATGTAGTTTCTCCTGGGTACACCGATACCCCATATGTGTTTAGGCGCATGGCAGGGCTCGGAAGAGAAGCAGCGGCGTTTGACTTTTTGAACGCAAAAATAGCTGGAATCGAGAGCAGACGCCATGTCACGTTTGGAGAGCCCCTGATGTGCCTAAACAGTGAAACCCCCCACAAGTGACCACATTTTGTAAACTAGAACCCTCAAGGAATGTACCTAAATGTGTGGTGAGCACCTTGAACCCCCAGGTGCTTCATAGAAGTTTATAAAGTACAGCCATGAAAAGTCACACACTTAAAAGACACTTATTACTGCTTCGCCATATTTTGAGAGCTATAATTTTCCTATAAAGCTGCCAAACAGAGTCATGTGATTGCTTCTTTTTTTGTGGGACAAGGTTGATGTTTTTATTAAATACATGCAAAGTTCATATTTGCGCAAAAAGACCAGATAGTGGGAAAAATTCCCTACCAGATATATATATATATATATATATATATATATATATATATATATGCACCTGGATGGAGTGTACAAGATGACGCAATATATTCAATGCCGCCTGTTATTCATTTACCTGTTTGTCAGGATGATGCTGCAGGGATGGTGGTTCCAAATGTGGAAGGTCCTTGCGGTATGCACGAGTTTGTGCGTGCCAGATTCCACCAAACAGAGAAGGCTTCCTTGCTGGTGGGGCGCCGTCCCGGCCAGTGACAGACGCCCCTGTTTGTTGGTAACAAGTTACCGCCTGTGGGTGTTCAGGTCAGAAGCCGGCAAATAGCCAGCAAGGTGCAGGAAGCTGCAGGACCTTGCATAATGTCACGGTCACGTGATACCTCACGGGACTGGCTATGGCTATGGAGCGCCCTACGGACCACAATCCAACGCGTTTCGGAATCACTGATTCCTTCGTCAGGAAATTTTCACCAAATTTCAGTTTTTTTCACAAATAAATGCAGGTAATATCAAAGAAATTTTACCACTATCATGAAATACAATATGTCACAAGAAAACAATGTCAGATTCAGCGGGATCCGTTGAAGCGTTCCAGAGTTATAACCTCATAAAGGGACAGTGGTCAGAATTGTAAAAATTGGCCCGGTCATTAACGTGCAAACCACCCTTAGTGGTTAAGGGGTTAAAGATATTTTTTCAATTTTTTTTTTTACTTTATTTTTACTTTTTTACTTTGTCCCTCTATGTAACTTTCACGTTTATCACTCTAATCGCTGTTATAAAGTATTGCAATGATTTACAGCTGTCAGGTCTTGTTTAGCTTGTTTAGACCATGCTCTGAGCATGGTGTAACAAGTTTGCTAGCCTCGTGACCAGTGTCACCATGGCAACGATGAGACCCTTGCGGAGGCACCGATCGGAGCGGAGAGAGAGACCCCTCCCTTTCCCTGCCCTCCATATGTTGCGATTGATATAATTCACAGCATTTAGGGGGTTAAACTGCGGAGACCAGTGCGGGCGCCTCTCCTGGCAGTGAGAGCTGGGTTACAGCTTTCATGTTAGCTGAACGTCTGGAGGCGATCGTGCATAATTGCCATGACATACGCCGTACATCCAAGGTCGGGAAGGTTATAAAACTGAGAATTTGTTGTTTTTTTTAAATGTTTTAATTTTTAGCACTTTCCCTTCAATGTACCAAATCACACCCGAAAACTGATGTGGATTACATACCCACTTAAAAGTAGGCGTCCTGTGCAGTTTCTTGTATTCTCGGGGGCAAGACCTGAACATTCCTATTGTAGACGCTGAGATATGTGCTTTTGATGGGACAGATATACAATAGATTAGCGACTGACGGACATTAGGCTTCATGGAGAGATGGAAGAGAGTGATAATGTCAGAGTTAGAGGCTGCAGGAAGATGCATAAACCCATAGTTCTAGTAACAATGCCACCTCAGTCAGTTATAGATGCGAGTCAGCTGTGTATCCAACCCACTGCCGCCTTGTAGGACGCGCTCTCCGCTCCTGAGCCCGCTCCATGCACTCACAACCAACATCTGCTGTACATATACCGCTAAATAAAATCCTCATAGCGCACGTAGTAACAGAAAACCCGGAGTTCTAGTAACAACACAACCTCATTCTCAGGAGGAAGCAATAACAACGTATAGGGAGGGCTGTAGGAAGGAGCCGGTGAGTTTACGTGTTACATCGTAACTGTGCAGACTACTAGAGGCTCAAAACCTACTTATTCAGAAATTCATGTTTTATGCCACTGTGGACATCAGTGAATTCTTACAGGTGTGTACTGTAGAGGATAAGTAATAGTATATGAACGTCCTGACACTGTGCAGTGTTACCACCTTTCTATATGTCACATACTGGTGATAAATACAGAAATACACGAGATCCAGGATGATGATGTTCAATAATTAATAATTTTATTTTTTTCTCCTAGCAGTATGTTTTGAGTTGTGGGAGGAAACCGGAGTACCCGGGGAAAACCCACACAGACACGGGGAGAACATACAAACTCTGTGCAGATGGTGTCCCAGATTTACACCCAGGAGCACCGCGCTGCTCGCCAACAGTGTCTGTCGCCCGCACTCACCTGTGTTAGGGTACACATGCCCTTGTATGCTATTATGCTATTGTGCTTATGACTGGCATTTACGGGTTATTTCTTGCTCCTGCACTCTGGGTCACCGGTCTCTTTTGCTTAGGTGGGTATTTTATCCCTGCATGGTCATAACATTTCTACACATGCTAAATATCTAAGGATTGTGCTAATTATTATTGTCTTTCAGGTTTTATGCCATCATGGGGCGCTGGTATATTTGTTATTAGACAAACACCGCTTGCCACTATTTGGACCGGGGGACTGTTGATTTGTAGCAATTGAGCTAGTGTACAGGGTCTTTCTTTGTTCACTATATTGGGCATGTGTATTTAACCCTTCATTAGGGGGTGCGGTGCTTTGGCCTTATTATAGGCTATTTGGTTCAGGGATATGTGTGATCCCTTTTTAAATGTTTTTAAATGTTCTGTCTTTTGCATAAGTGTTGAATAAAGGTTGTTATCTGATATTTTATATTCACATGGTGGTGACTCCCATTTTGTCAGGTCTACCTTTTCTCTTTTCATATGTGCTCGCCAACAGTGCTTATCACTGCGCCACCGCGCCGTCCTGTAGTCTGATGGTCCTACATCTCCAAGCAGCATGCCAGCCAGGTGAGTTATGGGGCAGCAATAGAGAATGCAGGACACTATGGTCTCTGATATGTAACAGAGTAGATGGAAGGGTGGGATAACAACAGACCCCGCCTGTTTCTTCAGACCACACCCAGGTCCGCACCTCCCTGACCCAGTAGTCAGGTATTGGGGGGAGGGGAATACGTTATATTTCCATTGCTGTTATTTCTGCGGCTTTCAAAGCTCTTCCACCTGTTACTGATATACGAGAAGCCACAGAACAGCCGCCGGTCCTCCGGGGTTATAGGTGGTTCCTGAGCTTCAATGCCAGACATCACTTGGTCCAATTCCATTTGTTTGCTGGTTTCCAAAACTGGGATCTATAGAAGAAAGGCAAATCAGTCTGGTTACATCATTAGGTATTTAATTATATCCATCCCCTCCTGAGGGCACCTGTACAGATTGTGGATGAGCCGTCGTAACCGTGCGCAGATTACCGCTAATCGCCATGATGCATCGTTACCTGCAGCTTGAGAACAAGTCAACTACTGGTGCTGCCTGGCAATCTGCGGTATCCACATCTGCTACAACTGCACCATAAAGCCGTGTTCACATGTTGCAACCACATTGGTTTTTTTGCCGCAGTATCAACAAAAATGCATACTTTTGTTGTGGTTTTTCTTCCAAAAATGGCAAGAGCAATATTGCTCTTTCGCAAAAAAAAATGCAGAGTGTGAACACAGCATAACGAATCCAAGTTATTCACTAAGTGGCCTTCTGAAGAATTGGGGACAATAATTACACTTTTGAGAAATATGTAAAAGCCTGTCCATCCTGCCCCATACTGTAATTCCACCCATTTACCAGCAGGGGAGGATATACACATTCTGGCCTACACTATGTAGATTGTTACTCATTATTTGAGTATTTCTTACACATATTATCTTATTACACAGACGAGGAGGTGACATTATAATAAAATAACGCTGTGCACTTACAGGTGTCATTGTAAATGGTGGACGTGACCTTCCCGTCTCTAATTCCTCCCAGTTTATGGGCGAGAAGAATGGATGTCCTTTTAAATTGCTGCAAACATCCTGCCTCTTCTTTGGTGTTTTACACAAGAGCTGCAAATAAATAAGAACCATTATTATATCACAAGTAATAATAGAAATAATCTCAGAAAAAAAGCAGTTACAGAATTGATTTCTAATTTTCTTATAGAAAGATGAATTTATTAAAACAGTCATTGCTAGGAACAAATGCGATAGGACAGGATAAGATAGGATAATACAGGATACGATAGGAAAGTAAAGGATAGGATAGGACAGGATAAGACTGGATAGTACAGAACAGGATGGTACAGGATAGGATGGTACAGGACAGGATAGGACAGGATAGGAGGACAGGATAGGACAGGATAGACCATCAGTAGTCGATCAGTCAGGGGCCGATACCCAATAATCCTGATGATTAGCTGTGTGGAGAGGTTTTGGTGAGCGCACAGCCTCTTTATTGTATAAATTGGCCTGTAGATGAGAACGCTGTACATATAGGAGAGGCTGTCCCGGGGCTCCAGCATTGTCCCAATTCTTCTATTGGATGAAGCTGAAATACTCAACACAGTGGTGATGAAATGTACGGTGTATTATCAAAACTCATGACTGGTCTATCCTTCCTATGTCTCCAGGTATATTTGTCTATTTACTCACTCTCTCTATGACATCCCTGAGCTGAGAATCCATGGTGTTCGGATAGCAAGGTTTATCACATGTTACTGAATAGGCAACCCTTCGTAAACACGAACCAGAGTAAAACGGGGAATATCCTGTGGCCATTTGGTAGATTGTGACCCCAAAAGCGAACAGGTCAACAGTGTAATTATAGGGCTGTCGACGAGCCACCTGTGGAAACATAAGATTAGAAGAGTAAGTTAGTTTATTGTCCATCCTGGGAGAGAGAAAACAATTGTGGTCCATGTTTACTGGTAGTGTTTTTCCACACCTAAGCCCCCATACATAATACATGTCAGCCAAAAGATCATTTGGTTGATAGCTACCTCTCCCATGAACAGGAACTCACAGTTCGGCCAAGAACTTCTATGTTCTCTATTAGAGAAACTCTGCCAGACTCCAAAAAATAAAGGATTGATCATTGGAAATCCAATGTGCTAGATCCTTCTCCTCCTGGATATAGAGTCTAGAGGCCCCAGTACACATTAGACTGTTGGCTGATCCCTCTGATATTGGCCGGTTCGGCTGACTTTAGTCTAATATGTATGAGGGCCCTTACACAGTCCATCTATTAGTTAGCATTAGTAAATGTGGACCGCTGTGGTGATAGATCTGTGATTCCACAAGCTCCACATTAAGTGAGAATTGCAGGTGGATAATAAAGTATGAGATATTAGTAGTCACATAGTCACCTCAGGAGCCATGTAGCCAGGAGTGCCGCAAAATTTACTGATCTTCTGAGAGCCAAATACATTCATAGCAGCAAGGCCAAAATCAGCAATCTTAGCGTGTCCATCGCCGTCCAGAAGAATGTTGTCTGGTTTTAAATCCCTTAAAAAGAAAGAAAAATAGTTCTGTGAATCAGACATAGATGAGATGTAGTGCTTGGGTTACTGTGGGGGCTTCACAGGACCACTCACTAAACACTGGGGGCAGACTCACTAATCCTATCTTGTGTAGACATATAATACCAGGCTGTCTGAAAATGCGCCAAATTCATCACAGTGACTGTTTGACAAATTAGGAGCATCTTCAGAGACTTTTGTCTGATGTTACACCACTATTGTTTTCATTACTTAGAGCCAATAATTTTCATAAAAATCTGGTTACAGTTTAGTTGCACGTTGTGACATTGTAAGCCACATGGATTCCTATCAAACTATTCCCATTTCCATAAAAGCCTTGTCCCCTCTTCGAGTGAGCCCCAAAAATGTCTAAAACACTTCATAAATGTGGTACACGTCATATTCACCAGATTTTTGGCACAAATAACACCACAATTCTGGCACATTTAACTATTTCCCATAGTAAATATTTCCCTACGTATAAAAAAAGAAATGACTTATTACCGGTGAATAATCCCCCGACTGTGGAGAAACTCTATTCCACTCAAGATTTCTGCTGCAAGGAACCTAATAAAGAAGAAAAAATATCCTATCAGCATTAATTGTTGTACTGAACCACTAATAACTATGAGGGGAGACAGCGGCCACAGAAATCACAGAGCGGCTGTTCTCTTACCTGGTCGTGCAGACATCCAGGGGGCCTCTGGAATCGATAAATGCAGTCAACTCGCCACCAGTCAGATATTCCATGGCATAAAATGCATAGTCCTGTGCGAGAGGAGGGAAGATGATTGTAAATAATGCAGATTTTATCCATCCTGATAACATTTACTATGGTTCTGGGACCTCTACTGTGTGTCCAGAAGACATGTCTCCTTGTCTGCACACACTGGAGAGGTGTCCAGGGTGAAAACTAAGTCAAAATCCTCTAATGATAGCCACCAGTAATGGTGCCCAGGGCATACAGGCACACAGAGCGTGCAGCAGGGCTACTCATTTGCACTGGCAAAGATTGAATTTGCAATCTAATGGAAGCAACTGGACATGATGGGGAGAAAGGAATTTTTAGAAAGTGAGGAGTCTCTTACCGCTGTCTGGAAGGTCCCATAGGCATGTGTGAAGAATCTGCTGTCTTCAGTGATTTCCAGGACCTCTCTCTCTAAGCGGATGGTGCGTTTAGCGTACTCCAACAATTCCCTCTTCTTGACCATCTTGACAGCCAGCTGATGTCCGCTGGGTTGATGTGTTGCCAGCATCACCCTGCCAAAACTGCCTTCTCCAAGCTTCCTGGTAAAGATGAAACTCTCCAGGGAAAGACAGGCAGTCACTTGCTCTGAAGGGCTGGTGGTCTGAGCACCGATTACACCTAGAAGGGTAAACAGATATAAGAACCAACAATTAATCTTACAGTCACACTCACATATAATGCTACAATAAATTGGCAATTTTCAATCTATCATGAACTTTGAACCCTGATGAACCTGATTACCACCATGTTCTGGCTGGAGAGCCCCAAGTATAGAAGGTGGAGAGCTCTGATGTAAGTGGTAAGATGTATAGGATTAGATTATGTCATTAGGTTACATTTTGTAAAATAAATGAACACTGTATATAAAACATGGATGTGGCCTGTGACTAAATGACTATAGACTTTACCTTCTGGAGCTTGATCGATGGATTTGTCAGTCTGACGTCTTCTCTTTGTGGTGGTCTCAGTGTCAGATGTCCTCTTTCTCTTAAGTTGTTCTCTACAACTTTGATTTTCAGCTCTCTCATGATGTAGGTGAGAGCTCCTGGTTTTAGCTGATCCGCTAAACCTTATTTCAGAGGTAACATCCTTTCCACTCTCAGATTCCACCATTCTTCCTCTCTTATTTGGGGGTGCATCTCCTCTCTTAGGAGAAGTGTTCCCTCTTTTTTTCCCCTTTTTAAGGGTCTTTATCTCTGGTGGATATCCAGAAGATGTTGTACAGGGATCATCTGTTTTCTTAACAGGTACATCCTGTACAATGTCCTGAGAAGTTTCCACAATTTTTCCTCTCTTATTTGGGGTTTCATCTTCCTTCGCAGGAGATGAGTTCCCTCTTTTTTTCCCCTTTTTAAGGGTCCTTATCTCTGGTGGATATCCAGAAGATGTTGTACAGGGATCTTCTGTTTTCTCAACAGGTACGTCCTGTACAATGTCCTGAGAAGTTTCTCCTCGCTGAGAAAAACTCTCTTCCGTGCATCTCTTTTTAGCACTCCTCTTATTCTTTTCACTACACTTCCTTTTTCGTCCCATGATAAGTTAATATCAATAATAACGAATTTGTTAAGTGCGCAAAAGTCGTCTTCACTCTCCAACAGTTGAAGGTAAAGTAAGAATAATGACATCGGAATCCTTAACCTAACAGTCACCTAGTATTGTGACATCATCGCCATTGTGACATCATCAGCCAGAGTGTAAGCGATGATGTCATCGGTTGCTGCAGGACTAAGTTTGACATAATCAGATGACCTTGTTTAAGAAAAGTTTTGTTTTTCATAGTAACATAGTTAGCATTTTTTAAGATCCTACTCAAGGACCCTAAATGTTTTGCATCTAACTATTCAAAAATCTGTAAACACCTAGAAAATTCCCAATAACTGATGCAGCAACAAATAGATTAATAACCAAATAAATAAATGTTACTTTTTTCAGTATACAAAATTGCTGGACATGATCTCATTAAAATAATATATGAAGAAAAAGATGTTAAAATAACAATCGGAGACTCAGGTCTCCAGAGTACCAAAAATATTAGACAGGTGTTTTTTATGTTATGGCTGATGGGTTCAAATCTGCAGTGATGCACATGAATGAAAATGGGAACAAATCCTTATATTTCACATTGTGCCCCCGCCGCCTCCGTCCCACAGCCCTGTGTTGTGTAGAGGCCACAGTGACATTTCTTCTACATACAACAGTATATAAAATCTCCACATTCTCCAGTGGTTTTTATACTCAGTGGTGTTTTGTCCGCAGTGATATTATACCCTGCAGAAGCCATAGGATGACGTAGTTGCATGACTTTATCTCTGTATGGATAGTTAACAAAAACTGACATTTCGGATACACGCCAATGTATATGATTCCAAGGCCAGAACCTAATACTAAACAATTAGAGCAGCTCTCACATAATATGATCCTACAAAAAAGAAAAATGGAGCAGAAATGCCCTTAATAGATAAGGTGAGATGAGACATAAAAATATAAAAAAAACTGTACAAATCTTTATTAGCTCACTCACATACATAGTACACAAAGTAGTACACATACACAACCCACAAAACAACACAGGAAAAGTTAGAAATAGGGGGAAGATCCAGGCAACACAAGTACTCAAAACCTCTCATAGTAAACATGTAGAGGCACAAAATCCAAGATACATCAGTGTATCTGTATCACAGTGACATACTGTAAGTATTACACAAAGGAAAAAGCAATTCCATATGGAGAAATGATTTGTAAAAAGTAGCCAGTGTGCATCTGCCTTTCCTTAATAAAGTGCCATTGATACTGCAATACAGGGATTATGCTTACCCATATGGGAAAGAGGGGATATGAGAGACCACGTGCACCTTAACCCTGATGCACGTTTCGCGTGACAGGCTACTGCCTGGGCTTCATATTTATACTACCTATTGAACCTGTTCTACGCCAGGGTGGCTAGCATTTATATTGGTATATGGTCTCCATCCTGCTATGTGCTGCTTCCATCCTGCGCCCTAATCTTGTCATGTGCTGCTACCATCTTGCGCCCCCTTCCTATCATGTGCAGCCCCCATCCTGCGCCCCCTCCCGGTCATGTGCAGCCCCCATCCTGCACCCTCATCCTGTGTTGTGGGCCTCCATCTTGCCATGTGCTACTCTCTTTCTGTGACCTCATCCTGTCATGTGTTCCCATCCTGCGCCTACAATTCTGGTATGTGCTGCCCCCATCCTGGTATGTGCTACTCCAATTCTGCACCCCCATCCTGTCATGTGGTGCTCTCATCCGGCGTCCCCATCCTGTCTTGCTGCTCCCATCCTGCACCCCCATTATGTAATGTGTTTCTCCCATCCTGCGCCCATATTCTGTCATGTGGTGCACCCGTTCTGCGCCCCCTGTTCTGTCATGTGCTGCTTTCACCCTTCATCCTGTGCCCCCATTCTGTCATGTGCTGCACCCATTCTGAGCCTTCATTCTGTCATTTGCTGCTCCCATCCTGCGCCCCCATTCTGTCTTGTGCAGTAAAAAGTCACTGGCTTGCTGCGCTGACGTATTTTCTATGTACAGTACAGACCAAAAGTTTGGACACACCTTATTTAAAGATTTTTCTGTATTTTCATGACTATGAAAATTGTAAATTCACACTGAAGGCATCAAAACTATGAATTAACACATGTGGAATTATATACTTAACCCCCACACCAGCACACCTCCTCCTTCATGCTTCACGGTGGGAACCAGGCATGTAGAGTCCATCCGTTCACCTTTTCTGCGTCGCACAAAGACACGGTGGTTGAAATCGAAGATCTCAAATTTGGACTCATCAGACCAAAGCACAGATTTCCACTGGTCTAATGTCCATTCCTTGTGTTCTTTAGCCCAAACAAGTCTCTTCTGCTTGCTGCCTTTCCTTAGCAGTGGTTTCCTAGCAGCTATTATACCTTGAAGGCCTGCTGCACAAAGTCTCCTGTTGTGAATTCTGCTCTTGGGCTCCCTCCGGTGGTTGTTGGTGGTAGTGCAGTTGTCTCTGGCTTGTAATCCTGGGCAGGTGTTTCTGCTGATTGCAGCTCTACTAGGTATTTAGGTGTGCAGGATCCATGAGTCCCTGCCAGTTGTCCATTGTTCTTGGAGGGATTGCATCTCTGTCTGGCTCCTCATGCCCTGCTGGCAATTCAGCTAAGATAAGTGTCTGTTTTTTTGTCTCTGTAGCACACATTTTGTGTGCTTTACTTTTCAGTGCAATTTATTGTGTTTTTGTCCAGCGTAGACTTTGTTTGGATTTTTCAATCATGCTGGATTCTCTGGAGATGCAGATATACATTCTATGTCTTTAGTTAGATGTAGAATATTTTGTATTTTCTGCTGTGGATATTTTTAGGGTTTTAATACTGGCCGCTTAGAATTGTGTCCTATCCTTTTCTATTTAGCTAGAAGTGCCTCTTTTGCTAAATCCTGCTTTCTGCCTGCGTGTGTCGTTCCTCTTATCCTCACAGTCAATATTTGTGGGGGGCTGCCTATCCTTTGGGGTTCTGCTCTGAGGCAAGATAGAATTCCCATTTCCATCTATAGGGGTATTTAGTCCTCCGGCTGTGTCGAGGTGTCTAGGACGTGTTAGGTACACTGTTATGGACTGGTGGTTAAGAAGCGACATGCGACGAGCTCTGAGCAGGTGGTAACTATACTGACCGCAGTTCCTGATCTTAACACAACACTAGAAGTAGCCGTGGGATGTTCCTGTCACTCCCTAGACACCTCGTCACAGCCGGAGAGCTAACTACCCCTAAAGGTAGAAACAGGAAAGCTATCTTGCCTCAGAGAAAATCCCCAAAGGGTAGACAGCCCCCACAAATAATGACTGTGAGTGGAGAGGGAAAAGACATACGTAGAATGAAACAAGATGTAGCAAAGGAGGCCACTTCTAGCTAGATAGTACAGGACAGAACACTGTGCGGTCAGTAATAAAAACTAGAAAAAGTCCACCGCAGAGAATGCAAAAATCTCCACACCTGACTAAAGGTGTGGAGGGCAAAATCTGCTGCCCAGAGCTTCCAGCTTAGCTGAATAGATCCATACTGATAAGCTGGACTAGAAAGAAAAACATATAATGTGCTGAACAATTAAGTCCACAACAAGTGGACTGCAAAAGGACAAGCGAGGACTTATCTTTGTTGAACTGGTCAGAGTGTCAGGGAAATCCAAAAGAGATGTGACTCCAAGCAGGAACCATTGACAACTGGCACTGACTGAGGGATAAGGCCAGACTAAAATAGCCGAGCCAGAAAGACCATCAGTGGAAGCAGCTGCTGATGCTAAATCCAAGAAGCAGCTATTCCACTTAAAACCACCGGAGGGAGCCCAAGAGCAGAACTCACAAAAGTGCCACTTACAGCCACCGGAGGGAGCCCAAGAGCGGAATTCACAACAGTACCCCCTCCTTGAGGAGGGGTCACCGAACCCTCACCAGAGCCCCCAGGCCGATCAGGGCGAGCCAAGTGAAAAGCACGAACCAAATCGGCGGCATGGACATCGGAGGCAACAACTGTTATGACCTGGTGGTTAAGGAGCAACACTGATATGACCTGGTGGTTAAAGAGACACATGGGACAAGCTCTGAGGAGGTGGTAACTTTACTGACCGCAGTACCTAATCCTAACACCAACACTAGAAATAGCCGTGGGATGTTCCTGTCACTCCCTAGACACCTCGTCACAGCCTGAGAACTAACTACCCCTAAAGATGGAAACAGAAAACTATCTTGCCTCAGAGAAATTCCCAAAAGGAAAGATAGCCCCCCACAAATATTGACTGTGAGTGGAAAGGGAAATGACATACACAGAAATGAAAACAGATTTTAGCAAAGGAGGCCAATAATAATCTAGATAGACAGAAATAGGAAAGGATACTGTGCGGTCAGTATTAAAAACTAAAAATCCACGCAGAGTTTACCAAAATACTCTCCACACCGACTCACGGTATGGAGAGGGCAAATCTGCTTCCCCAGAGCTTCCAGCTAGCCTGAATATATCATAATGTCAAGCTGGACAAAAAGAAACATAACATGAGCTGAGCAATAAAGTCCAAAGCAAATGGACAACCCAAAGAACTAGCAAGAACTTATCTTTTGCTGAAATGGACAGGCCATCAGAGAAATCCAAGGAGAGATAGGAATCCAACCCAGAAAACATTGACAGCTGGCATGAACTGAAGACCAGAGCCAGGTTAAATAGCAAGGCCTGGAGAGACGATCAGTGAAAGCAGCTGCTACAGCAAAACTCAAGGAGCAGCAGTTCCACTCGAAACCACCAGAGGGAGCCCAAGGGCAGAACTCACAAAAGTACCATTCACAACCACAGGAGGGAGCCCAAGAACGGAATTCACAACAGTACCCCCCCCTTGAGGAGGGGTCATCGAACCCTCACCAGAGCCCCCAGGCCGATCAGGAGGAGCCAAGTGAAAAGCACGAACCAAATCGGCAGCATGGACATCGGAGGCAACAACCCAAGAATTATCCTCCTGGCCATAACCCTTCCACTTGACCAGATACTGAAGCTTCCGCCTCGAAAAACGAGAATCTAAAATCTTCTCCACCACATATTCCAACTCCCCTTCAACCAACACCGGAGCAGGAGGATCCACGGAGGGAACCATGGGCACCACATATCTCCGCAACAAAGATCTATGGAACACATTATGAATGGAAAAAGAAGCTGGAAGGGCCAAGCGAAAAGACACCGGATTGATAATTTCAGAAATCTTATAAGGACCAATAAAGCGAGGCTTGAACTTAGGGGAAGAAACCTTCATAGGAACATGACGAGAAGACAACCAGACCAAATCCCCAACACGAAGCCGGGGACCAACACACCGACGACGGTTAGCAAAACGTTGAGCCTTTTCCTGAGACAACGTTAAATTGTCCACCACATGAGTCCAAATCTGCTGTAACCTGTCCACCACAGAATCCACAACAGAACAGTCAGAAGGCTCAACCTGCCCCGAAGAAAAACGAGGATGAAAACCAAAGTTACAAAAAAAAGGCGAAACCAAAGTGGCCGAACTAGCCCGATTATTAAGGGCAAACTCGGCCAACGGCAAGAAGGTCACCCAATCATCCTGATCAGCAGACACAAAGCATCTCAAATAGGTTTCCAAGGTCTGATTAGTTCGCTCAGTTTGGCCATTTGTCTGAGGATGGAACGCCGAAGAAAAAGACAAATCAATGCCCATTCTAGCACAAAAGGCCCGCCAAAACCTAGAAACAAACTGGGAACCTCTGTCAGACACAATATTCTCCAGAATGCCATGCAAACGAACCACATGCTGAAAAAATAATGGAACCAAATCAGAGGAGGAAGGCAACTTAGGCAAAGGTACCAAATGGACCATCTTAGAAAACCGGTCACAAACCACCCAGATGACAGACATCTTCTGAGAAACAGGAAGATCAGAAATAAAATCCATGGAAATATGCGTCCAGGGCCTCTCAGGGATAGGCAAAGGCAAAAGCAACTCACTAGCACGGGAACAGCAAGGCTTGGCCCGGGCACAAGTCCCACAGGACTGCACAAAAGAATGCACATCCCGCGACAAGGAAGGCCACCAAAAGGACCTAGCAAACAAATCTCTGGTACCAAAAATCCCAGGATGACCAGCCAATACTGAACAATGAACCTCAGAAATTACCTTTCTAGTCCATCTATCAGGAACAAACAGTTTCCCCACTGGACAGCGGTCAGGTTTATCAGCCTGAAACTCCCGAAGCACCCGCCACAAATCAGGGGAGAGGGCAGAAAGAATCACCCCCTCCTTGAGAATACCAGCCGGTTCAAGGACTCCCGGAGAATCAGGCAAAAAACTCCTAGAAAGGGCATCAGCCTTCACATTCTTAGATCCCGGAAGATACGAGACCACAAAATCAAAACGGGAGAAAAACAGAGACCATCGAGCTTGTCTAGGATTCAACCGCTTGGCAGACTCGAGGTAAATCAGATTCTTATGATCGGTCAAGACCACAACGCGATGCTTGGCTCCCTCAAGCCAATGTCGCCACTCCTCGAATGCCCACTTCATAGCCAACAACTCCCGATTGCCGACATCATAATTAAGCTCAGCAGGCGAAAACTTTCTGGAGAAGAAAGCACACGGTTTCATCAAAGAGCCATCAGAACTTCTCTGAGACAAAACGGCCCCTGCCCCAATCTCAGAAGCGTCAACCTCAACCTGAAAAGGGAGAGAAACATCTGGCTGACGCAACACAGGGGCAGAAGTAAAACGACGTTTAAGCTCCTGAAAGGCCTCAACAGCCGCAGAGGACCAATTCATCACATCAGCGCCTTTCTTCGTCAAATCGGTCAGAGGCTTAACCACACTGGAAAAATTAGCAATGAAGCGGCGATAAAAATTAGCAGAGCCCAAAAATTCCTGAAGGCTCTTCACAGATGTGGGTTGAGTCCAATCATGAATGGCCTGGACCTTAACAGGGTCCATTTCAATAGCCAAAGGAGAAAAAATGAAACCCAAAAAAGAAACCTGAACTCCAAAGAGGCACTTAGACCCCTTCACAAACAACGCATTATCACGAAGGATCTGAAATACCATCCTGACCTGCTTCACATGAGACTCCCAATCATCGGAAAAAAACAAAATATCATCCAAATATACAATCATGAATTTATGCAGATAATTCCGGAATATATCATGCATAAAGGACTGAAACACAGATGGAGCATTAGAGAGCCCGAATGGCATCACAAGGTATTCAAAATGGCCTTCGGGCGTATTAAATGCTGTTTTCCATTCATCACCCTGTTTAATACGAACAAGATTATACTCCCCTCGAAGGTCGATCTTGGTAAACCAACTAGCCCCCTTAATCCAAGCAAACAAATCAGAAAGCAAAGGTAAAGGGTACAAGGAAAAACCACAGCGTTTGGCAAATTCTAGGTCCATTAAGTTCAGGGCAGTGCCAGAATCCACAAATGCCATAACAGAAAAGGACGACAATGAGCAAATCAGGGTAACAGACGAGAAATTTAGGCTGTACAGTACTAATGGTAACAGACCTAGCGACCCTCTTAGTACGCTTCGGGCAATCAGAAATAGCATGAGTAGAGTCACCACAGTAAAAACACAGCCCATTCTGACGTCTGAATTCCTGCCGTTCTGCTCTAGTCAAAATCCTATCACATTGCATAGGCTCAGGACTTAGCCCAGAGGACACCGCCATATGGTGCACCACCTTGCGCTCGCGCAGGCGCCGATCAATCTGAATGGCCAAAGACATTGATTCGTTCAAACCAGCAGGCGTGGGGAACCCCACCATAACATCTTTAAGGGCTTCAGAAAGACCCTTTCTGAAAATCGCTGCCAGGGCATACTCATTCCATTTTGTGAGCACAGACCACTTTCTAAATTTCTGGCAGTATACTTCTGCTGCTTCCTGATCCTGACACAGAGCCAGCAAGGTTTTTTCTGCCTGATCCACAGAATTAGGTTCGTCATACAGCAATCCGAGCGCTTGAAAAAATGCGTCTACATTGAGCAATGCAGGATTCCCTGTTGTGAATTAGACTTTTTGGCTCCCTCTTGTGGTCACTAGTGATATGACTCTGGGATTGTCTTTCTTCAGTTTGGCTCTCACCTGGGTCGTTAGTCCAGGGGTGTCGCTATATAAACTTCCTGGATCCTTAGTCCAGTGCCTGGCATCGTTGTTATCAGATCCTTCTGTTGCTCCTGTCTGCTGTTCCTGGCTCTTGCAAAATTAAGCTAAGTCCTGCTTCTTTGTTTTCTGAGTTACTTGCTTTGCTTCTATTTTTGTCCAGCTTGTACTAAATGTGATTTCTGACTTTGCTGGAAGCTCTAGGGGGCTGGTGTTCTCCCCCCGGCCGTTAGACGGTTCGGGGGTTCTTGAATATCCAGCGTGGATATTTTAATAGGGTTTTTGCTGACCATATAAGTCATCTTACTATATTCTGCTATTAGCTAGTGGGCCTCTCTTTGCTAAATACCTAGCTCATTCTTATGTTTGTCTTTTCCTCTTACCTCACCGTTATTATTTGTTGGGGGCTTGTATCCAACTTTTGGGGTCTTTTCTCTGGAGGCAAGAAAGGTCTTTCTTTTCCCTTCTAGGGTTAGTTAGTTCTCCGGCTGGCGCGAGACGTCTAGAACCAACGTAGGCACGTTCCCCGGCTACTTCTATTTGTGCTGCTAGTATTAGATATATGGTCATCCCAGTTACCACTGTCCTATGAGCTGGTTTTTTGTGTTTGCAGACTTGGTATTTATTCCTGAGACCCTCTGCCATTGGGGTCATAACAGTATGCCAGGCCTACATTGAATGTTTAATGCATTGCAGAAGTGGGATAATAAGAAAGGAAATTCTGAGTTTTTTTTTTTTTTTTCCTCTCTTCCTCCCCTTTACCTCTGAGTGGCTTGAGCTTGCTGCAGACATGAATGTCCAGACCTTGATTACAAGTGTGGACCAGCTTGCTGCTCGTGTGCAAAGCATACAAGATTTTGTTACCAGTAGTTCTATGTCTGAACCTAAAATACCTATTCCTGAACTGTTTTCTGGAGACCGATTTAAGTTTAGGAATTTCAGGGATAATTGTAAATTGTTTCTATCTCTGAGACCCCGTTCATCTGGAGACTCAGCTCAGCAAGTTAAAATTGTTATCTCTTTTTTACGGGGCGACCCCCAGGATTGGGCTTTCTCGCTAGCGCCAGGAGATCCGGCATTGGCAAATATTGATGCGTTTTTTCTGGCGCTCGGATTGCTTTACGAGGAACCCAATCTTGAGGTTCAGGCAGAAAAAGCCTTGCTGGCTATTTCTCAGGGCCAGGATGAAGCTGAAGTGTATTGCCAAAAATTTCGGAAATGGTCCGTGCTTACTCAGTGGAATGAGTGTGCTCTGGCCGCAAATTTCAGAAATGGCCTTTCTGAAGCCATTAAGAATGTGATGGTGGGTTTCTCCATTTCTACAAGTCTGAATGATTCCATGGCGCTGGCTATTCAAATTGACCGACATTTGCGGGAGCGCAAAACCGCTAATCCTCTGGTGGTGTTGTCTGAACAAGCACCTGATTTGATGCAATGTGATAGAATTCAGTCCAGAAATGAGCGGAAAAATCATAGACGTCAGAATGGGTTGTGTTTTTACTGTGGTGATTCTACACATGTTATATCAGCATGCTCTAAACGCCTAACAAGGGTTGTTAGTCCTGTCGCCATTGGTAGTTTGCAACCTAAATTTATTTTGTCTGTGACTTTAATTTGCTCATTGTCCTCTTACCCTGTTATGGCGTTTGTGGATTCAGGTGCTGCCCTGAGTCTTATGGATCTGTCATTTGCCAAGCGCTGTGGTTTTGTTCTTGAGCCATTGGTTAATCCTATCCCTCTGAGGGGTATTGATGCTACGCCATTGGCGGAAAATAAACCGCAGTTTTGGACACAGGTAACCATGTGCATGACTGCTGATCATCGGGAGGTGATTCGTTTTCTTGTTCTGCATAAAATGCATGATTTGGTCATTTTGGGTTTGCCATGGCTACAGACTCATAATCCAGTCTTGGATTGGAAGGCAATGTCTGTGTCAAGTTGGGGCTGTCAGGGTATTCATGGTGATTCCCCGCCGGTGTCTATTGCTTCCTCTACTCCTTCGGAAGTTCCTGAGTATTTGTCTGATTATCAGGATGTGTTCAGCGAGTCCAGGTCCAGTGCTCTGCCTCCTCATAGGGACTGTGACTGTGCCATAGATTTGATTCCAGGTAGCAAATTTCCTAAGGGAAGACTATTTAATCTGTCTGTACCTGAGCATACCGCAATGCGTTCGTATATCAAGGAATCTCTGGAGAAGGGGCATATCCGTCCTTCCTCTTCCCCTCTTCGTGCGGGATTCTTTTTTGTGGCCAAGAAGGACGGATCTTTGAGACCTTGTATTGACTATCGGCTTTTGAATAAAATCACTGTTAAATTTCAGTATCCTTTGCCTCTGTTGTCAGACTTGTTTGCCCGAATTAAAGGTGCCAAGTGGTTCACCAAGATAGATCTTCGTGGTGCGTACAACCTTGTGCGCATTAAGCGAGGAGATGAATGGAAAACCGCATTTAATACGCCCGAAGGTCATTTTGAGTACTTGGTGATGCCTTTTGGGCTCTCTAATGCTCCTTCAGTGTTTCAGTCCTTTATGCATGATATTTTCCGGAAGTATCTGGATAAATTTATGATCGTTTATCTGGATGATATTCTGTTTTTTTCTGATGACTGGGACTCGCATGTAGAGCAGGTCAGGATGGTGTTTCAGGTTTTGCGTGAGAATGCTTTATTTGTTAAGGGCTCAAAGTGTCTCTTTGGAGTACAGAAGGTTCCCTTTTTGGGGTTTATTTTTTCCCCTTCTGCGGTGGAGATGGACCCAGTCAAGGTCCGAGCTATTCATGATTGGACTCAACCCACGTCAGTTAAGAGTCTTCAGAAGTTCTTGGGTTTTGCTAACTTCTACCGTCGTTTTATTGCTAATTTTTCTAGCATTGTTAAACCTTTGACAGATATGACCAAGAAAGGTTCTGATGTTTCTAACTGGGCTCCTGCAGCCGTGGAGGCTTTCCAGGAGTTGAAGCGCCGGTTTACTTCGGCGCCTGTTTTGTGCCAGCCTGATGTCTCACTTCCCTTTCAGGTTGAAGTGGATGCTTCTGAGATTGGGGCAGGAGCCGTTTTGTCACAGAGAGGCCCTGGTTGCTCTGTGATGAGACCTTGTGCCTTTTTCTCGAGGAAGTTTTCGCCTGCTGAGCGGAATTATGATGTTGGCAATCGGGAGTTGTTGGCCATGAAGTGGGCATTTGAGGAGTGGCGTCATTGGCTCGAGGGTGCTAAGCATCGTGTGGTGGTCTTGACTGATCACAAAAATTTGATGTATCTCGAGTCTGCTAAACGCCTGAATCCTAGACAGGCCCGCTGGTCATTGTTTTTCTCCCGTTTTGACTTTGTGGTCTCGTATTTACCAGGTTCAAAGAATGTGAAGGCTGATGCTCTTTCAAGGAGCTTTGTGCCTGACTCTCCGGGAGTCGCAGAGCCGGTTGGTATTCTTAAAGAGGGAGTTATCTTGTCAGCCATTTCTCCGGATTTGCGACGTGTGTTGCAGAGATTTCAGGCTGGTAGACCTGACTCTTGTCCACCTGACAGACTGTTTGTTCCTGATAAGTGGACCAGCAGAGTCATTTCCGAGGTTCATTCCTCGGTGTTGGCAGGGCATCCGGGAATTTTTGGCACCAGAGATCTGGTGGCTAGGTCCTTTTGGTGGCCTTCCTTGTCACGGGATGTGCGGTCGTTTGTGCAGTCCTGTGGGACTTGTGCTCGAGCTAGGCCTTGCTGTTCTCGTGCCAGCGGGTTGCTCTTGCCCTTGCCTGTCCCGAAGAGGCCTTGGACACACATTTCCATGGATTTCATTTCAGATCTCCCGGTGTCTCAGGGCATGTCTGTCATCTGGGTGGTATGTGATCGCTTTTCTAAGATGGTCCATTTGGTGCCTTTGCCTAAGCTGCCTTCCTCTTCCGATCTGGTTCCTGTGTTCTTTCAGAATGTGGTTCGTTTACACGGCATTCCTGAGAATATTGTGTCTGACAGAGGATCCCAGTTTGTTTCCAGGTTCTGGCGATCCTTTTGTGCTAGGATGGGCATTGAGTTGTCGTTTTCGTCGGCCTTTCATCCTCAGACTAATGGACAAACGGAGCGAACTAATCAGACTCTGGAGGCTTATTTGAGGTGTTTTGTTTCTGCGGATCAGGATGATTGGGTGACCTTCTTGCCGTTGGCTGAGTTTGCCCTTAATAATCGGGCTAGTTCCGCTACATTGGTTTCGCCATTTTTCTGCAACTCTGGTTTCCATCCTCGTTTTTCCTCAGGACATGTGGAGCCTTCTGACTGTCCTGGGGTAGATTCTGTGGTGGATAGGTTGCAGCAGATCTGGAATCATGTGGTGGACAACTTAAAGTTGTCACAAGAGAAGGCTCAGCGTTTTGCCATCCGCCGCCGCGGTGTGGGTCCCCGACTTCGTGTTGGGGATTTGGTATGGCTGTCTTCTCGATTTGTTCCTATGAAGGTCTCCTCTCCTAAATTTAAGCCTCGCTTCATCGGTCCTTACAAGATATTGGAAATCCTTAATCCTGTGTCCTTTCGCTTGGATCTTCCGGTGTCGTTTGCCATTCACAACGTGTTTCATAGGTCTTTGTTGCGGCGGTACGTTGTACCTGTGGTTCCTTCTGTTGAGCCTCCTGCTCCGGTGTTGGTTGAGGGCGAGTTGGAGTACGTGGTGGAGAAGATCTTGGATTCTCGTCTCTCCAGGCGGAGGCTTCAGTATCTGGTCAAGTGGAAGGGCTATGGTCAGGAGGATAATTCCTGGGTGGTTGCCTCTGATGTGCATGCGGCCGATTTAGTTCGTGCCTTTCACGCTGCTCATCCTGATCGTCCTGGTGGTCTTGGTGAGGGTTCAGTGACCCCTCCTTAAGGGGGGGGTACTGTTGTGAATTAGACTTTTTGGCTCCCTCTTGTGGTCACTAGTGATATGACTCTGGGATTGTCTTTCTTCAGTTTGGCTCTCACCTGGGTCGTTAGTCCAGGGGTGTCGCTATATAAACTTCCTGGATCCTTAGTCCAGTGCCTGGCATCGTTGTTAGCAGATCCTTCTGTTGCTCCTGTCTGCTGTTCCTGGCTCTTGCAAAATTAAGCTAAGTCCTGCTTCTTTGTTTTCTGAGTTACTTGCTTTGCTTCTATTTTTGTCCAGCTTGTACTAAATGTGATTTCTGACTTTGTTGGAAGCTCTAGGGGGCTGGTGTTCTCCCCCCGGCCGTTAGACGGTTCGGGGGTTCTTGAATATCCAGCGTAGATATTTTAATAGGGTTTTTGCTGACCATATAAGTCATCTTACTATATTCTGCTATTAGCTAGTGGGCCTCTCTTTGCTAAATACCTAGCTCATTCTTATGTTTGTCTTTTCCTCTTACCTCACCGTTATTATTTGTTGGGGGCTTGTATCCAACTTTTGGGGTCTTTTCTCTGGAGGCAAGAAAGGTCTTTCTTTTCCCTTCTAGGGTTAGTTAGTTCTCCGGCTGGCGCGAGACGTCTAGAACCAACGTAGGCACGTTCCCCGGCTACTTCTATTTGTGCTGCTAGTATTAGATATATGGTCATCCCAGTTACCACTGTCCTATGAGCTGTTTTTTTGTGTTTGCAGACTTGGTATTTATTCCTGAGACCCCGTGCCATTGGGGTCATAACAATTCCCTGGCTCAAGGGAGAATGCCCAGTCCTGCGGGTCTCCACGCAGCAGAGAAATGACAATCTTCACCTGCTGAATGGGGTCACCAGAGGAACGGGGTCTCAGAGCAAAAAACAATCTGCAGTTATTTTTAAAGTTCAAAAATTTAGATCTATCCCCAGAAAACAAATCAGGAATAGGAATTCTAGGCTCTAAAACCAGAGTCTGAACAACATAGTCTTGGATACTCTGCACCCTTGCAGCGAGTTGATCCACACGCGAGGACAGACCCTGAACCTCCATGTCAGCACTAGAATCCTGAACCACCCAGAGATTAAGGGGAAAAAAAAGACAAAACAGGCTGCAAAGGAAAAAAAAAATGGCTCATAACTTTTTTTTCCCTCTTTTGAGATGCATTCAACACATTGCGGGCCAGCTGTACTGTTATGACCTGGTGGTTAAGGAGCAACACTGATATGACCTGGTGGTTAAAGAGACACATGGGACAAGCTCTGAGGAGGTGGTAACTTTACTGACCGCAGTACCTAATCCTAACACCAACACTAGAAATAGCTGTGGGATGTTCCTGTCACTCCCTAGACACCTCGTCACAGCCTGAGAACTAACTACCCCTAAAGATGGAAACAGAAAACTATCTTGCCTCAGAGAAATTCCCAAAAGGAAAGATAGCCCCCCACAAATATTGACTGTGAGTGGAGAGGGAAATGACATACACAGAAATGAAAACAGATTTTAGCAAAGGAGGCCAATAATAATCTAGATAGACAGAAATAGGAAAGGATACTGTGCGGTCAGTATTAAAAACTAAAAATCCACGCAGAGTTTACAAAAATACTCTCCACACCGACTCACGGTATGGAGAGGGCAAATCTGCTTCCCCAGAGCTTCCAGCTAGCCTGAATATATCATAATGACAAGCTGGACAAAAAGAAACATAGCATGAGCTGAGCAATAAAGTCCAAAGCAAATGGACAACCCAAAGAACTAGCAAGAACTTATCTTTTGCTGAAATGGACAGGCCATCAGAGAAATCCAAGGAGAGATCTGAATCCAACCCAGAAAACATTGACAGCTGGCATGAACTGAAGACCAGAGCCAGGTTAAATAGCAAGGCCCGGAGAGACGATCAGCGAAAGCAGCTGCTACAGCAAAACTCAAGGAGCAGCAGTTCCACTCGAAACCACCAGAGGGAGCCCAAGGGCAGAACTCACAAAAGTACCATTCACAACCACAGGAGGGAGCCCAAGAACAGAATTCACAACAAACAACCCAAGAATTATCCTCCTGGCCATAACCCTTCCACTTGACAAGATACTGAAGCCTCCGCCTCGAAAAACGAGAATCCAAAATTTTCTCAACCACATATTCCAACTCCCCCTCAACCAACACCGGGGCAGGAGTGTTGTGATTCGGTTCGTGGGCTCCCCCGGTGGTCTCTTGTGGTACTGGTGTCCTGCAAGCTTTGCCTTCTCAGTTCACCTGTTCCTATCAGGATGTGGGAGTTCCTATTTAACCTTGCTCCTCAGTCATTCTAATGCTGGCCATCAATGTATCCAGAGTGATTCTGTTGCATGTTCCTGCTCCCAGTTTTCTGCTCAGCTAAGTTGGACACTTTAGTCCTTAAGTCTATTTTTGTATGTTTTGTCCAGTTTGCACTTATGTGAATCTCTGCAGCTGGAAGCTCTTGTTGGGCTGAAATTACCACTCCAGTGGCATGAGTTGTCACATGAGTTAAGGTAATTTCAGGATGGTGTTTTGAAGGGTTTTGCAGCTGACCGCGAAGTCCTCTGTTGTATCTTTCTGCTATTTAGTTAGCGGGCCTCTCTGTGCTAAATCTGCTTTCATACTACGTGTGTCTTTTCATCTGCTCTCACCGTTATTATATGTGGGGGGCTGCTATCTCCTGTGGGGACATTCTCTGGAGGCAAGCCAGGACTGTGTTTTCTTCTACCAGGGGTAGTTAGTTCTCCGGCTGGCGCGCGGCATCTAGAGACAACGCAGGAATGCCCCCTGGCTACTTCTAGTGTGGTGTGTAGGTTTAGCATCGCGGTCAGCTCTAGTTTCCATCACCCGAGAGCTTGTCCGTTTATTCTATGCTTCTGATGTTTCCTTGCCATTGGAAACCATAACACAGGAGGATCAACAGAGGGAACAACGGGTACCACATATCTCCGCAACAAAGATCTATGGAAAACATTGTGGATGGCAAAAGAGGCTGGAAGGGCCAAACGAAAAGACACTGGATTGATAATCTCAGAAATCTTATAAGGACCAATAAACCGAGGCTTGAACTTAGGGGAAGAAACCTTCATAGGAACATGACGAGAAGATAACCAGACTAAATCTCCCACCCGAAGCCGGGGACCTACACACCGACGGCGGTTAGCAAAACGTTGAGCCTTTTCCTGAGACAACGTCAAATTGTCTACCACATGAGTCCAAATCTGCTGTAACCGGTCCATCACAGAATCCACACCAGGACAATCAGAAGGCTCAACCTGCCCCGAAGAAAAACGAGGATGAAAACCAAAATTACAAAAGAAAGGCGAAACCAAAGTAGCCGAACTAGCCCGATTATTAAGGGCAAACTCGGCCAACAGCAAGAAAGCCACCCAATCATCCTGATCAGCAGACACAAAGCATCTCAAATAGGTTTCCAAGGTCTGATTAGTTCGCTCAGTTTGGCCATTTGTCTGAGGATGGAACGCCGAAGAAAAAGACAAATCAATGCCCATCCTAGCACAAAAGGCCCGCCAAAACCTAGAAACAAACTGGGAACCTCTGTCAGGCACAAAATTCTCCGGAATGCCATGCAAACGAACCACATGCTGAAAAAACAATGGAACCAAATCAGAGGAGGAAGGCAATTTAGGCAAAGGTACCACATGGACCATTTTAGAGAACCGGTCACAAACCACCCAGATAACAGACATCTTCTGGGACACAGGAAGATCCGAAGTAAAATCCATGGAAATATGCATCCAGGGCCTCTCAGGGACAGGCAAAGGTGAAAGCAACCCACTAGCGCGGGAACAGCAGGGCTTAGCCCGGGCACAAGTCCCACAGGACTGCACAAAAGAACGCACATCCCACGACAAGGAAGGCCACCAAAAGGACCTAGCAACCAAATCTCTGGTACCAAAAATCCCAGGATGACCGGCCAACACCGAACAATGAACCTCCGAAATAACCTTACTTGTCCATCTATCAGGAACAAACAGCTTCCCCATAGGACAGCGGTCAGGTTTATCAGCCTGAAATTCCTGAAGCACCCGCCGTAAATCTGGGGAAATGGCAGAAAGAATCACCCCCTCCTTAAGAATGCCAACCGGCTCAAGGACTCCAGGAGAATCAGGCAAAAAACTCCTAGAGAGGGCATCCGCCTTAACATTCTTAGATCCCGGAAGATACGAGACCACAAAATCGAAACGGGAGAAAAACAGGGACCATCGAGCCTGTCTAGGGTTCAGCCGCTTGGCCGACTCGAGGTAAATCAGATTCTTATGATCGGTCAAGACCACAACGCGGTGCTTGGCTCCCTCAAGCCAATGTCGCCACTCCTCAAATGCCCACTTCATAGCCAACAATTCCCGATTGCCGACATCATAATTGCGTTCCGCAGGCGAAAACTTTCTGGAAAAGAAGGCACACGGTTTCATCAAGGAACCATCAGAATTCCTCTGTGACAAAACGGCCCCTGCCCCAATCTCAGAAGCGTCAACCTCAACCTGGAAAGGAAGAGAAACATCCGGCTGACGCAGCACAGGGGCAGAAGGAAATCGACGTTTAAGCTCCTGAAAGGCCTCAACAGCCACAGAGGACCAATTTGTCACATCAGCGCCTTTCTTCGTCAAATCGGTCAGGGGCTTAAAGGGACACTGTCACCTGAATTTGGAGGGAACAATCTTTAGCCATAGGGGCGGGGTTTTCGGGTGTTTGATTCACCCTTTCCTTACCCGCTGTCTGCATGCTGGCTGCAATATTGGATTGAAGTTCATTCTCTGTCCTCCGTAGTACATGCCTGCTCAAGGCAATCTTGCCCTGCGCAGGCGTGTACTATGGAGGACAGAGAATGAACTTCAATCCCATATTGCAGCCAGCATGCAGCCAGCGGGTAAGGAAAGGGTGAATCAAACACCCGAAAACCCCGCCCCTATGGCTAAAGATTGTTCCCTCCAAATTCAGGTGACAGTGTCCCTTTAACCACACTAGAAAAGTTGGCAATGAAACGGCGATAAAAATTAGCAAAGCCCAAAAATTTCTGAAGGCTCTTCACAGATGTGGGTTGAATCCAGTCATGAATGGCTTGGACCTTAACAGGATCCATTTCTATAGACGAGGGAGAAAAAATAAAACCCAAAAAAGAGACCTTCTGAACTCCAAATAGGCACTTAGACCCCTTCACAAATAAAGCATTATCACGAAGGATCTGGAATACCATCCTGACCTGCTTCACATGAGACTCCCAATCATCGGAAAAAATCAAAATATCATCCAAATACACAATCAAGAATTTATCAAGATAATTGCGGAAAATATCATGCATGAAGGACTGAAATACAGAAGGAGCATTAGAGAGCCCGAAAGGCATCACAAGGTATTCAAAATGGCCTTCGGGCGTATTAAATGCAGTTTTCCATTCGTCACCCTGTTTAATACGAACAAGATTATATGCCCCTCGAAGGTCAATCTTAGTAAACCAACTAGCCCCCTTAATCCGAGCAAACAAATCAGAAAGCAAAGGTAAAGGGTATTGGAATTTGACCGTGATCTTATTAAGAAGGCGATAATCAATACAGGGTCTCAAGGAGCCATCCTTCTTGGCAACAAAAAAGTATCCCGCTCCCAATGGTGACGAAGACGGCCGCATATGCCCCTTCTCCAAAGACTCCTTAACATAACTCTGCATGGCGGCATGCTCTGGCACAGACAGATTGAAAAGTCGTCCCTTAGGGAACTTACAGCCAGGAATCAGATCAATAGCACAATCACAGTCCCTATGTGGAGGAAGGGAACTGGACTTGGGCTCATCAAATACATCCTGGAAATCCGACAAAAACTCAGGGACTTCAGAAGAGGGGGAAGAGGAAATTGACATCAAAGGAATGTCACTATGTACCCCTTGACAACCCCAATTAGTCACAGACATAGATTTCCAGTCCAGCACTGGATTGTGTACTTGTAACCATGGAAAACCCAGTACAACAATATCATGTAAATTATGCAACACCAGAAAACGTCAATCTTCGTGATGTGCTGGAGCCATGCACATAGTCAGCTGAGTCCAATACTGAGGTTTATTCTTGGCCAACGGTGTAGCATCAATGCCCCTCAAAGGAATAGGGCTCTGCAAAGGCTGCAAAGAAAAACCACAGCGCCTGGCGAACTCCAAGTCCATTAAGTTCAGGGCAGCGCCTGAATCCACAAATGCCATGACAGAAAAGGATGATAATGAGCAAATCAGGGTCACAGATAGGAGAAATTTAGGCTGCACAGTACTGATGGTAACAGATCTAGCGACCCTCTTAGTACGCTTAGGGCAATCAGAAATAGCATGAGCAGAATCACCACAGTAAAGACACAGCCCATTCTGACGTCTGTATTCCTGCCGTTCTGCTCTAGTCAAAATCCTATCACATTGCATAGGCTCAGGACTCTGTTCAGAGGACACTGCCATATGGTGTGCAACTTTGCGCTCGTGCAGGCACCAATCAATCTGAGTGGCTAGAGACATAGATTCGCTCAAACCAACAGGCGTGGGGAACCCCACCATAACATCTTTAAGGGCTTCAGAAAGACCCTTTCTGAAAATTGCTGCCAGAGCCTCCTCATTCCATTTAGTGAGCACAGACCATTTTCTAAATTTCTGGCAGTATAATTCTGCCGCTTCCTGACCCTGACACAGGGCCAACAAGGTCTTTTCTGCATGATCCACAGAGTTAGATTCTTCATACAATAATCAGAGCGATTGAAAAAATGCATCTACATTAAGCAATGCCGGGTCCCCTGACTCAAGGGAGAATGCCCAGTCCTGAGGGTCACCACGCAGCAGAGAAATTACTATTTTAACTTGCTGAATGGGATCACCAGAGGAACGGGGTTTCAGAGCAAAAAACTATTTGCAGTTATTTTTAAAGTTCAAAAACTTGGATCTGTCCCCACAAAACAAATCTGGAGTAGGAATTCTAGGCTCTAAAGCCGGAGTCTGGACAACATAATCTTGGATACTCTGTACTCTTGCAGCAAGCTGATCCACACGAGAAAACAAACCCTGAACATCCATGCCCGTGCCAAAATCCTGAACCACCCAGAGATTAAGAGGAAAAAAAAAGACAAAACAGATCACAGAAAAAAAAAATGGCTCAGAACTCTTTTTTTTTTCCTTCTTTTGAGATGCATTTAACTCATTTGTGTCCAGTTGTACTGTTATGGACTGGTGGGTAAGGAGCGACATGCGACGAGCTCTGAGCAGGTGGTAACTATACTGACCGCAGTTCCTGATCTTAACACAACACTAGAAGTAGCCGTGGGATGTTCCTGTCACTCCCTAGACACCTCGTCACAGCCGGAGAGCTAACTGCCCCTAAAGGTAGAAACAGGAAAGCTATCTTGCCTCAGAGAAAATCCCCAAAGGGTAGACAGCCCCCCACAAATAATGACTGTGAGTGGAGAGGGAAAAGACATACGTAGAATGAAACAAGATGTAGCAAAGGAGGCCACTTCTAGCTAGATAGATAGTACAGGACAGAACACTGTGCGGTCAGTAATAAAAACTAGAAAAAGTCCACCGCAGAGAATGCAAAAATCTCCACACCTGACTAAAGGTGTGGAGGGCAAAATCTGCTGCCCAGAGCTTCCAGCTTAGCTGAATAGATCCATACTGATAAGCTGGACTAGAAAGAAAAACATATAATGTGCTGAACAATTAAGTCCACAACAAGTGGACTGCAAAAGGACAAGCGAGGACTTATCTTTGCTGAACTGGTCAGAGTGTCAGGGAAATCCAAAAGAAATGTGACTCCAAGCAGGAACCATTGACAACTGGCACTGACTAAGGGATAAGGCCAGACTAAAATAGCCGAGCCAGAAAGACCATCAGTGGAAGCAGCTGCTGATGCTAAATCCAAGAAGCAGCTATTCCACTTAAAACCACCAGAGGGAGCCCAAGAGCAGAACTCACAAAAGTGCCACTTACAGCCACCGGTGGGAGCCCAAGAGCGGAATTCACAACAGTACACCCCACGGCTACTTCTAGTTGCGGTGTCAGTTTAGGGTTGCTTTCAGTACAGGTACCACCTACTCCAGAGAACGTCTCATGCAGCTCCAGGGTCACCGGATCATAACAGTCTCCTCTTAACAGTTGTTGTAGAGATGTGTCTGCTGCTAGAACTCTGTGTGACATTGACCTGGTCTCTAATTTGAGCTGCTGTTAACCTGTGATTTCTGAGGCTGGTGACACGGATAAACTTATCCTCAGAAGCAGAGGTGACTCTTGGTCTTCCTTTCCTGGGGCGGTCCTCATATGAGCCAGTTTCTTTGTAACGCTTGATGGTTTTTGCCACTGCACTTGGGGACACTTTCAAAGTTTTCCCAATTTTTTCGGACTGACTGACCTTCATTTCTGAAAGTAATAATTGCCACTCGTTTTTCTTTACTTAGCTGCTTTTTTCTTGCCATAATACAAATTCTAACAGTCTATTCAGTAGGACTATCAGCTGTGTATCCACCAGACTTCTGCTCAACACAACTGATGGTCCCAGCCAAGAAATCTCACTTATTAAACCTGACAGGGCACACCTGTGAAGTGAAAACCATTTCCGGTGACTACCTCTTGAAGCCCATCAAGATAATGCCAAGAGTGTGCAAAGCAGTCATCAAAGCAAAAGGTGGCTACTTTGAAGAACCTAGAATATAAGACATATTTTCAGTTGTTTCACACTTTTTTGTTAAGTATATAATTCCTCATGTGTTAATTCATAGTTTTGATGCCTTCAGTGTGAATTTACAATTTTCATAGTCATGAAAATACAGAAAAATCTTTAAATGAGAAGGTGTGTCCAAACTTGTGGTCTGTACTGTATATTCAGTAGAAAGTGGCTGGATTGCTCCGCTGACTTATTTTATGTATAGATTTAGTATATAAATGGCACCGGAAAGCACTGACAGCCGATTCTGGCCCCACAACCCTCCGGGGCCACAATCCTCATCCCCGGATGCCAGAGGCGTATCTAGGGATTTGGTTCAGGGAGCGAAGCTTCTGAGTGGGTCCCTAACCAGGTAACCTTGATTACAACTGGTGGCGCACCCTAATAGTGGAGGAGAACCTCAGCAGATGACAGCGATGTTACTGAAAATAATCTCTATATAAAGACCAATATTGATATTGCCGGTCAGTGGTAGATACCAGCCCTACAGAACATATAAGAGATCACAGCACAGTTATAGATAATGACTTACCGCTGACATTCTTTCTGATGGAATCGTTCACTTTTCACGTCTTTTCCATCTGGCCCAGACCGACATGACAACTTCTTCCAGCCACGACTCAGCTTCAGAGAAAACAACAAAGACACGTTTCATGCCTCATATTTTCAGCCATCACCATCTATTTCCAACCTGCACAAACTCCTCATCCTGCTGATATCCCAATGCTGAGACGTTGCTGCTGTATGTGTCCCTATTACTGCACCTGCTGTGTGGTTCTCTGTGCCCTAATTCTAAAGCACCCCCTCTATAATATAGTAATGCCAGGTGCAAGTGTCCTAGAAAACAGTGCCCACATTTTTCCCCCTAGAAAGTAATATTGTCCTGTGTGCCCCTTTGATAGTCACAGTAACCTGAGTTCCCCTATAACAATAAGTGCCCACTTAACATTGAATAATATCCCGAGTCTCCCCCGTACAGCTTCCCTATACACAGAATGATGCTCTCTTATACCCAGTATAATGCCCCCTCACTGTATAGTACCACCCACACAGTATACAGGCCCCTTAGTAGCCCCCAAACTGTTTGATGGCTTCAGCACTGTAAGATGACCCCGTCACTATAATCTCCACACTGTATGATGTACCCCTGGATAGCCTTCATATAGTATAATGCACCAGGTAGTCCTCAATATATTATAATGCACCCCCCTTAGGATTCTGTATGATATATTGCACTCCCCATAGTCCTACTCTATATTGTATAATGCACCCCCATAGGCAGACTCTGTAGTATAAGGCAGCCCCCCACAGTCAGACTCTATAGCATAAGGCAGCACCCCATAGCTAGACCCTGTAGTATAAGGAAGCACCCCATAGCCAGACTCTGTAGTATAAGAAAGCACCCCATAGGCAGACCATGTAGTATAAGACAGCTCCCTATAGGCAGACTCTGTAGTATAAGGCAGCACCCCATAGGCAGACTCTGTAGTACAAGGCAGCCCCTCATAGGCAGACTCTGTAGTATAAGACAGCACCCCATAGGCAGACTCTGTAGTACAAGGTAGCCCTTCATAGGCAGACTCTATAGTATAAGGCAGCACCCCATAGTCAGACACTGTAGTGTAAGACAGCACCACATAGTCAGACACTGTAGATTAAGACAACACTCCATAGGCAGACTCTGTAGTATTAGGCAGCACCCCATAGGCAGACTCTGTAGTATAAGGCAGCACCCCATAGGCAGACTCTGTAGTATAAGACAGCACTCCATAGGCAGACTCTAGTATAAGGCAGCACCCCATAGGCAGATTCTATAGCAAAAGGCAGCCCTCATAGGCAGACTCTGTAGTATAAGGCACCACCCCATAGGCAGACTCTGTAGTGTAAGACAGCACCCCATAGTCAGACCCTGTAGTATAAGACAGTACTCCATAAGCAGACTGTAGTATAAGGCAGCACACCATAGGCAAACTCTGTAGTATAATGCAGCACCTCCATAGGCAGGCTCTGTAGTATAAGGCATCACCCCATAGGCAGACCCTGTAGTATAAGGCACCCTGTCATGATTCTCAATAGCGAGAGAACATAGCCCAGCATATATGAGAACTAGCTCTTGGAAGATGGAAACTATACTGACCATGAACTAAACCTGCCGCACAACTAGAAGTGGCCGGGTAGCATGCCTACGTTTTTTTATCCCTAGATGCCCAGCGCCAGCCGGAGAACTACCTAATCCTAGCAGAGGAAAAGACAGTCCTGGCTCACCTCTAGAGAAATTTTCCCAAAAGGCAGACAGAGGCCCCCACATATATTGGCGGTGATTTTAGATGAAATGACAAACGTAGTATGAAAATAGGTTTAGCAAAATCGAGGTCCGCTTACTAGATAGCAGGAAGACAGAAAGGGCACTTTCATGGTCAGCAGAAAACCCTATCAAAACACCATCCAGAAATTACTTTAAGACTCTAGCATTAACTCATAACACCAGAGTGGCAATTTCCAATCACTAGAGCTTTCCAGACACAGTAACGAAACAGCAGCTGTGAACAGGAACAAAATGCAAAAACACACAAGGACAAAAGTCCAACTTAGCTGGGGGTTGTCTAGTAGCAGGAACAAGCACAGAAGGCTTCTGATAACATTGTTGACCGGCATGAAACTGACAGAGGAGCAAGGTTATATAGCGACTCCCACATCCTGATAGGAGCAGGTGAACAGAGGGGATGATGCACACAAGTTCAATTCCACAAGTGGCCACCGGGGGAGCCCAGAATCCAATTTCACAACAGTACCCCCCCCCTCAAGGAGGGGGCACCGAACCCTCACCAGAACCACCAGGGCGATCAGGATGAGCCCTATAAAAGGCACGGACAAGATCGGAGGCATGAACATCAGAGGCAGTGACCCAAGAATTATCCTCCTGACCGTATCCCTTCCATTTGACCAGATACTGGAGTTTCCGTCTGGAAACACGAGAGTCTAAGATCTTTTCCACAACGTACTCCAACTCACCCTCAACCAACACCGGAGCAGGAGGCTCAACGGAAGGCACAGCCGGTACCTCATACCTGCGCAACAATGACCGATGAAAAACATTATGAATCGAAAAGGATGCAGGGAGGTCCAAACGGAAGGACACAGGGTTAAGAATCTCCAATATCTTGTACGGGCCGATGAACCGAGGCTTAAATTTAGGAGAAGAAACCCTCATAGGGACAAAACGAGAAGACAACCACACCAAGTCCCCAACACAAAGCCGAGGACCAACACGACGACGGCGGTTGGCAAAAAGCTGAGTCTTCTCCTGGGACAACTTCAAATTGTCCACCACCTGCCCCCAAATCTGATGCAACCTCTCCACCACAGCATCCACTCCAGGACAATCCGAAGATTCCACTTGACCGGAGGAAAATCGAGGATGAAACCCCGAATTACAGAAAAACGGGGACACCAAGGTGGCAGAGCTGGCCCGATTATTGAGGGCGAACTCCGCCAAAGGCAAAAAAGCAACCCAATCATCCTGATCCGCAGACACAAAACACCT